>NC_140298.1:12844977-14088727 GCF_964211825.1 Aythya ferina
TGGAGGGACCGGGGCCCTGGAGGACCGGGGCCCTGGAGGACCGGGGCCCTGGAGGACCGGGGCCCTGGAGGACCGGGGCCCTGGAGGACCGGGGCCCTGGAGGACCGGGGCCCTGGAGGACCGGGGCCCTGGAGGACCGGGGCCCTGGAGGACCGGGGCCCTGGAGGACCGGGGCCCTGGAGGACCGGGGCCCTGGAGGACCGGGGCCCTGGAGGACCGGGGCCCTGGAGGACCGGGGCCCTGGAGGACCGGGGCCCTGGAGGACCGGGGCCCTGGAGGACCGGGGCCCTGGAGGACCGGGGCCCTGGAGGACCGGGGCCCTGGAGGACCGGGGCCCTGGAGGACCGGGGCCCTGGAGGACCGGGGCCCTGGAGGACCGGGGCCCTGGAGGACCGGGGCCTGGAGGACCGGGGCCCTGGAGGACCGGGGCCCTGGAGGACCGGGGCCCTGGAGGACCGGGGCCCTGGAGGACCGGGGCCCTGGAGGACCGGGGCCCTGGAGGACCGGGGCCCTGGAGGACCGGGGCCCTGGAGGACCGGGGCCCTGGAGGACCGGGGCCCTGGAGGACCGGGGCCCTGGAGGACCGGGGCCCTGGAGGACCGGGGCCCTGGAGGACCGGGGCCCTGGAGGACCGGGGCCCTGGAGGACCGGGGCCCTGGAGGACCGGGGCCCTGGAGGACCGGGGCCCTGGAGGACCGGGGCCCTGGAGGACCGGGGCCCTGGAGGACCGGGGCCCTGGAGGACCGGGGCCCTGGAGGACCGGGGCCCTGGAGGACCGGGGCCCTGGAGGACCGGGGCCCTGGAGGACCGGGGCCCTGGAGGACCGGGGCCCTGGAGGACCGGGGCCCTGGAGGACCGGGGCCCTGGAGGACCGGGGCCCTGGAGGACCGGGGCCCTGGAGGACCGGGGCCCTGGAGGACCGGGGCCCTGGAGGACCGGGGCCCTGGAGGACCGGGGCCCTGGAGGACCGGGGCCCTGGAGGACCGGGGCCCTGGAGGACCGGGGCCCTGGAGGACCGGGGCCCTGGAGGACCGGGGCCCTGGAGGACCGGGGCCCTGGAGGACCGGGGCCCTGGAGGACCGGGGCCCTGGAGGACCGGGGCCCTGGAGGACCGGGGCCCTGGAGGACCGGGGCCCTGGAGGACCGGGGCCCTGGAGGACCGGGGCCCTGGAGGACCGGGGCCCTGGAGGACCGGGGCCCTGGAGGACCGGGGCCCTGGAGGACCGGGGCCCTGGAGGACCGGGGCCCTGGAGGACCGGGGCCCTGGAGGACCGGGGCCCTGGAGGACCGGGGCCCTGGAGGACCGGGGCCCTGGAGGACCGGGGCCCTGGAGGACCGGGGCCCTGGAGGACCGGGGCCCTGGAGGACCGGGGCCCTGGAGGACCGGGGCCCTGGAGGACCGGGGCCCTGGAGGACCGGGGCCCTGGAGGACCGGGGCCCTGGAGGACCGGGGCCCTGGAGGACCGGGGCCCTGGAGGACCGGGGCCCTGGAGGACCGGGGCCCTGGAGGACCGGGGCCCTGGAGGACCGGGGCCCTGGAGGACCGGGGCCCTGGAGGACCGGGGCCCTGGAGGACCGGGGCCCTGGAGGACCGGGGCCCTGGAGGACCGGGGCCCTGGAGGACCGGGGCCCTGGAGGACCGGGGCCCTGGAGGACCGGGGCCCTGGAGGACCGGGGCCCTGGAGGACCGGGGCCCTGGAGGACCGGGGCCCTGGAGGACCGGGGCCCTGGAGGACCGGGGCCCTGGAGGACCGGGGCCCTGGAGGACCGGGGCCCTGGAGGACCGGGGCCCTGGAGGACCGGGGCCCTGGAGGACCGGGGCCCTGGAGGACCGGGGCCCTGGAGGACCGGGGCCCTGGAGGACCGGGGCCCTGGAGGACCGGGGCCCTGGAGGACCGGGGCCCTGGAGGACCGGGGCCCTGGAGGACCGGGGCCCTGGAGGACCGGGGCCCTGGAGGACCGGGGCCCTGGAGGACCGGGGCCCTGGAGGACCGGGGCCCTGGAGGACCGGGGCCCTGGAGGACCGGGGCCCTGGAGGACCGGGGCCCTGGAGGACCGGGGCCCTGGAGGACCGGGGCCCTGGAGGACCGGGGCCCTGGAGGACCGGGGCCCTGGAGGACCGGGGCCCTGGAGGACCGGGGCCCTGGAGGACCGGGGCCCTGGAGGACCGGGGCCCTGGAGGACCGGGGCCCTGGAGGACCGGGGCCCTGGAGGACCGGGGCCCTGGAGGACCGGGGCCCTGGAGGACCGGGGCCCTGGAGGACCGGGGCCCTGGAGGACCGGGGCCCTGGAGGACCGGGGCCCTGGAGGACCGGGGCCCTGGAGGACCGGGGCCCTGGAGGACCGGGGCCCTGGAGGACCGGGGCCCTGGAGGACCGGGGCCCTGGAGGACCGGGGCCCTGGAGGACCGGGGCCCTGGAGGACCGGGGCCCTGGAGGACCGGGGCCCTGGAGGACCGGGGCCCTGGAGGACCGGGGCCCTGGAGGACCGGGGCCCTGGAGGACCGGGGCCCTGGAGGACCGGGGCCCTGGAGGACCGGGGCCCTGGAGGACCGGGGCCCTGGAGGACCGGGGCCCTGGAGGACCGGGGCCCTGGAGGACCGGGGCCCTGGAGGACCGGGGCCCTGGAGGACCGGGGCCCTGGAGGACCGGGGCCCTGGAGGACCGGGGCCCTGGAGGACCGGGGCCCTGGAGGACCGGGGCCCTGGAGGACCGGGGCCCTGGAGGACCGGGGCCCTGGAGGACCGGGGCCCTGGAGGACCGGGGCCCTGGAGGACCGGGGCCCTGGAGGACCGGGGCCCTGGAGGACCGGGGCCCTGGAGGACCGGGGCCCTGGAGGACCGGGGCCCTGGAGGACCGGGGCCCTGGAGGACCGGGGCCCTGGAGGACCGGGGCCCTGGAGGACCGGGGCCCTGGAGGACCGGGGCCCTGGAGGACCGGGGCCCTGGAGGACCGGGGCCCTGGAGGACCGGGGCCCTGGAGGACCGGGGCCCTGGAGGACCGGGGCCCTGGAGGACCGGGGCCCTGGAGGACCGGGGCCCTGGAGGACCGGGGCCCTGGAGGACCGGGGCCCTGGAGGACCGGGGCCCTGGAGGACCGGGGCCCTGGAGGACCGGGGCCCTGGAGGACCGGGGCCCTGGAGGACCGGGGCCCTGGAGGACCGGGGCCCTGGAGGACCGGGGCCCTGGAGGACCGGGGCCCTGGAGGACCGGGGCCCTGGAGGACCGGGGCCCTGGAGGACCGGGGCCCTGGAGGACCGGGGCCCTGGAGGACCGGGGCCCTGGAGGACCGGGGCCCTGGAGGACCGGGGCCCTGGAGGACCGGGGCCCTGGAGGACCGGGGCCCTGGAGGACCGGGGCCCTGGAGGACCGGGGCCCTGGAGGACCGGGGCCCTGGAGGACCGGGGCCCTGGAGGACCGGGGCCCTGGAGGACCGGGGCCCTGGAGGACCGGGGCCCTGGAGGACCGGGGCCCTGGAGGACCGGGGCCCTGGAGGACCGGGGCCCTGGAGGACCGGGGCCCTGGAGGACCGGGGCCCTGGAGGACCGGGGCCCTGGAGGACCGGGGCCCTGGAGGACCGGGGCCCTGGAGGACCGGGGCCCTGGAGGACCGGGGCCCTGGAGGACCGGGGCCCTGGAGGACCGGGGCCCTGGAGGACCGGGGCCCTGGAGGACCGGGGCCCTGGAGGACCGGGGCCCTGGAGGACCGGGGCCCTGGAGGACCGGGGCCCTGGAGGACCGGGGCCCTGGAGGACCGGGGCCCTGGAGGACCGGGGCCCTGGAGGACCGGGGCCCTGGAGGACCGGGGCCCTGGAGGACCGGGGCCCTGGAGGACCGGGGCCCTGGAGGACCGGGGCCCTGGAGGACCGGGGCCCTGGAGGACCGGGGCCCTGGAGGACCGGGGCCCTGGAGGACCGGGGCCCTGGAGGACCGGGGCCCTGGAGGACCGGGGCCCTGGAGGACCGGGGCCCTGGAGGACCGGGGCCCTGGAGGACCGGGGCCCTGGAGGACCGGGGCCCTGGAGGACCGGGGCCCTGGAGGACCGGGGCCCTGGAGGACCGGGGCCCTGGAGGACCGGGGCCCTGGAGGACCGGGGCCCTGGAGGACCGGGGCCCTGGAGGACCGGGGCCCTGGAGGACCGGGGCCCTGGAGGACCGGGGCCCTGGAGGACCGGGGCCCTGGAGGACCGGGGCCCTGGAGGACCGGGGCCCTGGAGGACCGGGGCCCTGGAGGACCGGGGCCCTGGAGGACCGGGGCCCTGGAGGACCGGGGCCCTGGAGGACCGGGGCCCTGGAGGACCGGGGCCCTGGAGGACCGGGGCCCTGGAGGACCGGGGCCCTGGAGGACCGGGGCCCTGGAGGACCGGGGCCCTGGAGGACCGGGGCCCTGGAGGACCGGGGCCCTGGAGGACCGGGGCCCTGGAGGACCGGGGCCCTGGAGGACCGGGGCCCTGGAGGACCGGGGCCCTGGAGGACCGGGGCCCTGGAGGACCGGGGCCCTGGAGGACCGGGGCCCTGGAGGACCGGGGCCCTGGAGGACCGGGGCCCTGGAGGACCGGGGCCCTGGAGGACCGGGGCCCTGGAGGACCGGGGCCCTGGAGGACCGGGGCCCTGGAGGACCGGGGCCCTGGAGGACCGGGGCCCTGGAGGACCGGGGCCCTGGAGGACCGGGGCCCTGGAGGACCGGGGCCCTGGAGGACCGGGGCCCTGGAGGACCGGGGCCCTGGAGGACCGGGGCCCTGGAGGACCGGGGCCCTGGAGGACCGGGGCCCTGGAGGACCGGGGCCCTGGAGGACCGGGGCCCTGGAGGACCGGGGCCCTGGAGGACCGGGGCCCTGGAGGACCGGGGCCCTGGAGGACCGGGGCCCTGGAGGACCGGGGCCCTGGAGGACCGGGGCCCTGGAGGACCGGGGCCCTGGAGGACCGGGGCCCTGGAGGACCGGGGCCCTGGAGGACCGGGGCCCTGGAGGACCGGGGCCCTGGAGGACCGGGGCCCTGGAGGACCGGGGCCCTGGAGGACCGGGGCCCTGGAGGACCGGGGCCCTGGAGGACCGGGGCCCTGGAGGACCGGGGCCCTGGAGGACCGGGGCCCTGGAGGACCGGGGCCCTGGAGGACCGGGGCCCTGGAGGACCGGGGCCCTGGAGGACCGGGGCCCTGGAGGACCGGGGCCCTGGAGGACCGGGGCCCTGGAGGACCGGGGCCCTGGAGGACCGGGGCCCTGGAGGACCGGGGCCCTGGAGGACCGGGGCCCTGGAGGACCGGGGCCCTGGAGGACCGGGGCCCTGGAGGACCGGGGCCCTGGAGGACCGGGGCCCTGGAGGACCGGGGCCCTGGAGGACCGGGGCCCTGGAGGACCGGGGCCCTGGAGGACCGGGGCCCTGGAGGACCGGGGCCCTGGAGGACCGGGGCCCTGGAGGACCGGGGCCCTGGAGGACCGGGGCCCTGGAGGACCGGGGCCCTGGAGGACCGGGGCCCTGGAGGACCGGGGCCCTGGAGGACCGGGGCCCTGGAGGACCGGGGCCCTGGAGGACCGGGGCCCTGGAGGACCGGGGCCCTGGAGGACCGGGGCCCTGGAGGACCGGGGCCCTGGAGGACCGGGGCCCTGGAGGACCGGGGCCCTGGAGGACCGGGGCCCTGGAGGACCGGGGCCCTGGAGGACCGGGGCCCTGGAGGACCGGGGCCCTGGAGGACCGGGGCCCTGGAGGACCGGGGCCCTGGAGGACCGGGGCCCTGGAGGACCGGGGCCCTGGAGGACCGGGGCCCTGGAGGACCGGGGCCCTGGAGGACCGGGGCCCTGGAGGACCGGGGCCCTGGAGGACCGGGGCCCTGGAGGACCGGGGCCCTGGAGGACCGGGGCCCTGGAGGACCGGGGCCCTGGAGGACCGGGGCCCTGGAGGACCGGGGCCCTGGAGGACCGGGGCCCTGGAGGACCGGGGCCCTGGAGGACCGGGGCCCTGGAGGACCGGGGCCCTGGAGGACCGGGGCCCTGGAGGACCGGGGCCCTGGAGGACCGGGGCCCTGGAGGACCGGGGCCCTGGAGGACCGGGGCCCTGGAGGACCGGGGCCCTGGAGGACCGGGGCCCTGGAGGACCGGGGCCCTGGAGGACCGGGGCCCTGGAGGACCGGGGCCCTGGAGGACCGGGGCCCTGGAGGACCGGGGCCCTGGAGGACCGGGGCCCTGGAGGACCGGGGCCCTGGAGGACCGGGGCCCTGGAGGACCGGGGCCCTGGAGGACCGGGGCCCTGGAGGACCGGGGCCCTGGAGGACCGGGGCCCTGGAGGACCGGGGCCCTGGAGGACCGGGGCCCTGGAGGACCGGGGCCCTGGAGGACCGGGGCCCTGGAGGACCGGGGCCCTGGAGGACCGGGGCCCTGGAGGACCGGGGCCCTGGAGGACCGGGGCCCTGGAGGACCGGGGCCCTGGAGGACCGGGGCCCTGGAGGACCGGGGCCCTGGAGGACCGGGGCCCTGGAGGACCGGGGCCCTGGAGGACCGGGGCCCTGGAGGACCGGGGCCCTGGAGGACCGGGGCCCTGGAGGACCGGGGCCCTGGAGGACCGGGGCCCTGGAGGACCGGGGCCCTGGAGGACCGGGGCCCTGGAGGACCGGGGCCCTGGAGGACCGGGGCCCTGGAGGACCGGGGCCCTGGAGGACCGGGGCCCTGGAGGACCGGGGCCCTGGAGGACCGGGGCCCTGGAGGACCGGGGCCCTGGAGGACCGGGGCCCTGGAGGACCGGGGCCCTGGAGGACCGGGGCCCTGGAGGACCGGGGCCCTGGAGGACCGGGGCCCTGGAGGACCGGGGCCCTGGAGGACCGGGGCCCTGGAGGACCGGGGCCCTGGAGGACCGGGGCCCTGGAGGACCGGGGCCCTGGAGGACCGGGGCCCTGGAGGACCGGGGCCCTGGAGGACCGGGGCCCTGGAGGACCGGGGCCCTGGAGGACCGGGGCCCTGGAGGACCGGGGCCCTGGAGGACCGGGGCCCTGGAGGACCGGGGCCCTGGAGGACCGGGGCCCTGGAGGACCGGGGCCCTGGAGGACCGGGGCCCTGGAGGACCGGGGCCCTGGAGGACCGGGGCCCTGGAGGACCGGGGCCCTGGAGGACCGGGGCCCTGGAGGACCGGGGCCCTGGAGGACCGGGGCCCTGGAGGACCGGGGCCCTGGAGGACCGGGGCCCTGGAGGACCGGGGCCCTGGAGGACCGGGGCCCTGGAGGACCGGGGCCCTGGAGGACCGGGGCCCTGGAGGACCGGGGCCCTGGAGGACCGGGGCCCTGGAGGACCGGGGCCCTGGAGGACCGGGGCCCTGGAGGACCGGGGCCCTGGAGGACCGGGGCCCTGGAGGACCGGGGCCCTGGAGGACCGGGGCCCTGGAGGACCGGGGCCCTGGAGGACCGGGGCCCTGGAGGACCGGGGCCCTGGAGGACCGGGGCCCTGGAGGACCGGGGCCCTGGAGGACCGGGGCCCTGGAGGACCGGGGCCCTGGAGGACCGGGGCCCTGGAGGACCGGGGCCCTGGAGGACCGGGGCCCTGGAGGACCGGGGCCCTGGAGGACCGGGGCCCTGGAGGACCGGGGCCCTGGAGGACCGGGGCCCTGGAGGACCGGGGCCCTGGAGGACCGGGGCCCTGGAGGACCGGGGCCCTGGAGGACCGGGGCCCTGGAGGACCGGGGCCCTGGAGGACCGGGGCCCTGGAGGACCGGGGCCCTGGAGGACCGGGGCCCTGGAGGACCGGGGCCCTGGAGGACCGGGGCCCTGGAGGACCGGGGCCCTGGAGGACCGGGGCCCTGGAGGACCGGGGCCCTGGAGGACCGGGGCCCTGGAGGACCGGGGCCCTGGAGGACCGGGGCCCTGGAGGACCGGGGCCCTGGAGGACCGGGGCCCTGGAGGACCGGGGCCCTGGAGGACCGGGGCCCTGGAGGACCGGGGCCCTGGAGGACCGGGGCCCTGGAGGACCGGGGCCCTGGAGGACCGGGGCCCTGGAGGACCGGGGCCCTGGAGGACCGGGGCCCTGGAGGACCGGGGCCCTGGAGGACCGGGGCCCTGGAGGACCGGGGCCCTGGAGGACCGGGGCCCTGGAGGACCGGGGCCCTGGAGGACCGGGGCCCTGGAGGACCGGGGCCCTGGAGGACCGGGGCCCTGGAGGACCGGGGCCCTGGAGGACCGGGGCCCTGGAGGACCGGGGCCCTGGAGGACCGGGGCCCTGGAGGACCGGGGCCCTGGAGGACCGGGGCCCTGGAGGACCGGGGCCCTGGAGGACCGGGGCCCTGGAGGACCGGGGCCCTGGAGGACCGGGGCCCTGGAGGACCGGGGCCCTGGAGGACCGGGGCCCTGGAGGACCGGGGCCCTGGAGGACCGGGGCCCTGGAGGACCGGGGCCCTGGAGGACCGGGGCCCTGGAGGACCGGGGCCCTGGAGGACCGGGGCCCTGGAGGACCGGGGCCCTGGAGGACCGGGGCCCTGGAGGACCGGGGCCCTGGAGGACCGGGGCCCTGGAGGACCGGGGCCCTGGAGGACCGGGGCCCTGGAGGACCGGGGCCCTGGAGGACCGGGGCCCTGGAGGACCGGGGCCCTGGAGGACCGGGGCCCTGGAGGACCGGGGCCCTGGAGGACCGGGGCCCTGGAGGACCGGGGCCCTGGAGGACCGGGGCCCTGGAGGACCGGGGCCCTGGAGGACCGGGGCCCTGGAGGACCGGGGCCCTGGAGGACCGGGGCCCTGGAGGACCGGGGCCCTGGAGGACCGGGGCCCTGGAGGACCGGGGCCCTGGAGGACCGGGGCCCTGGAGGACCGGGGCCCTGGAGGACCGGGGCCCTGGAGGACCGGGGCCCTGGAGGACCGGGGCCCTGGAGGACCGGGGCCCTGGAGGACCGGGGCCCTGGAGGACCGGGGCCCTGGAGGACCGGGGCCCTGGAGGACCGGGGCCCTGGAGGACCGGGGCCCTGGAGGACCGGGGCCCTGGAGGACCGGGGCCCTGGAGGACCGGGGCCCTGGAGGACCGGGGCCCTGGAGGACCGGGGCCCTGGAGGACCGGGGCCCTGGAGGACCGGGGCCCTGGAGGACCGGGGCCCTGGAGGACCGGGGCCCTGGAGGACCGGGGCCCTGGAGGACCGGGGCCCTGGAGGACCGGGGCCCTGGAGGACCGGGGCCCTGGAGGACCGGGGCCCTGGAGGACCGGGGCCCTGGAGGACCGGGGCCCTGGAGGACCGGGGCCCTGGAGGACCGGGGCCCTGGAGGACCGGGGCCCTGGAGGACCGGGGCCCTGGAGGACCGGGGCCCTGGAGGACCGGGGCCCTGGAGGACCGGGGCCCTGGAGGACCGGGGCCCTGGAGGACCGGGGCCCTGGAGGACCGGGGCCCTGGAGGACCGGGGCCCTGGAGGACCGGGGCCCTGGAGGACCGGGGATCAGACATGGTGAAACAAGTCCTCCAGCTTCCCCACCGAACCCAAATTGAATTTTTATCTCCAGAGCACTTACCTGCCTTCTTCTGAATTTTATTCACTGTCAAATAACTTCACAGGGAAGTAGCACTATCAGGTTTTTCCTCTTCTGAGTACTCATCGCGTATGTTACTAGCTCATAGTTTCTACAAACTATTTCTCAGAGATGGCCGAAAAGACAAAGAAAAAGCAGTCTGTCTTGTAACACTGAGTCCATTTCTCCATGACAGTAGAAAAGCACCCTAAGTAACCTGAACCTCACATTTCTCTGGAGTGGTAAGTCTTTTTCTGTCTCCTTATGCTTCCTTTATAGGAAAGGTCAAATGATCCCCACCTTGCAGATTTCACTTCACATGTGTGGAGTCAGGAGACCTTGTGGAATAGGCTCAACAAGCTAGTTTCAATGATTAAGGTTCAATTGCTCCTTATTGCTAACAGAAAGAACCTGACAAGGGGCTCAGTGGTTAAAGTTGACCTAATTAATTAACTACAAAAGGCATGTAAGGGTCATATTTCTGCTAGTCATTCTGTGAGGAAAATTAGTACACAGCCTGTTAAAATAAGATACATCAACATAAAGAGAAGAAATAAATAAAAGAAAAAAATAAAATGACCTAAAAGGCAAAATTGCCATCCTGGATTTTCATCTGTCTAGTCACGACAGATAAGGAATATAGCAATTAGAAAGACTTTACTTGACATTAATGTTGCTTAAATTTGCTTTTCTGAGATCTCTTCTTTATGCCGGACTTGTCAAAATCTAGCGCCATGACCTCCAACTGCAGTATTTACTTTGGCTGCATATAAACTATCACGTATAAATGCCAGGCTCCGGATCCTCACTCCCTATTCAGGTCAAGGACCGGGCTGAAAGTTTTGGCTTAATTTGGTTACATGACTACGTTGCTGTCGTCGTGGTTTCCCCCAGCCGGCAGCTAAGCACCACACAGCCGTTCGCACAGCCGTTCGTTCGCTCAAGGCTTGTTGGAGCTGTGCCGGAGAAACAATGGCAAGGCCGGGAGATAAGGCAATGGCCCAGCTGGAGTGCATCTACACCAATGCACGCAGCATGGGTAAGAAACAGGAGGAGCTGGAAGCCATCGTGCAGCAGGCAGGCTACGACTTGGTTGCCGTCATGGAGACGTGGTGGGACCACTCTCATGACTGCAGTGCTGCAATGACTGGCTATAAGCTCTTCAGAAGGGACAGGCAGCATAGAAGGGGTGGTGGTGTGGCTCTCTATATTAGAGAATCTTTCGATGTTCTGGAACTCAAGGCTGGGAATGACAAGGTTGAGTCCCTTTGGGTTAGGATCGGCGGGAAGGCCAACAAGGCTAGCGTCCTGGTCGGGGTCTGTTATAGACCGCCGAACCAGGATGAGGAGACGGATGAGGAGTTCTACAGGCAGCTGACAGACGTTGCAAAATCGTCGGTGCTTGTTCTCATGGGACACTTCAACTTCCCTGACATATCCTGGAAGCACAACACAGCTCAGAGAAAGCAGTCTAGGAGGTTTCTGGAGAGTGTGGAAGATAGCTTCCTGATGCAGCTGGGTAGTGAACCTACCAGGGGTGGCGCCCCGCTAGACCTTCTCTTCACAAACAGAGAAGGACTGGTGGAGGATGTGATTGTCGGGAGCTGTCTTGGGCAGAGTGACCACGAAATGGTGGAGTTCACTATTCTTGGCGAGGCCAGGAAGGGGACCAGTAAAACCGCTGTATTGAACTTCCGGAGGGCTGACTTTGAGCTGCTCAGGACACTGGTTGGTAGAGTCCCTTGGGAGGCAGTTCTGAAGGGCAGAGGAGTCCAGGAAGGCTGGGTGCTCTTCAAGAAGGAAATCTTAATGGCGCAGGAGCGGTCTGTCCCCACGTGCCCAAAGACGAGACGGTTTGGAAGAAGACTGGCCTGGCTGAACAGAGAGTTGTGACCTGAGCTTAGGAGAAAAAAGAGGGTTTTTAATTTTGGGAAAAAAGGGCAGGCCACTAGGGAGGACTATAAGGATGTTGCGAGGCTGTGCAGGGACAAAATTAGAAAGGCCAAAGCTCATCTGGAGCTCAATCTGGCTACTGCCGTTAAAGATAACAAAAAATGTTTTTATAAATACATCAACACAAAAAGGAGGACTAAGGAGAATCTCCATCCTTTACTGGATGCGGGGGGAAACTTAGTTACAAGAGATGAGGAAAAGGTGGAGGTGCTTAATGTCGTCTTTGCCTCAGTCTTTAGTGGCAATACTGGTTGTTCTCTGGATACCCAGAACCCTGAGCTGGCGGAAGGGGATGGGGAGCAGGATGTGGCCCTCACTATCCATGAGGAAATGGTTGGTGACCTGGTACGGCACTTGGATGTGCGCAAGTCGATGGGGCCGGATGGGATCCACCCGAGGGTAGTGAGAGAACTGGCAGAGGAGCTGGCCAAGCCGCTTTCCATCATTTATCAGCAGTCCTGGCTATCGGGGGAGGTCCCAGCTGACTGGCAGCTAGCAAACGTGACGCCCGTTTACAAGAAGGGCCGGAGGACTGACCCGGGAAACTACAGGCCTGTCAGTTTGATCTCAGTACCAGGGAAGCTCATGGAGCAGATCCTCTTGAGAGTCATCACGCAGCACTTGCAGGGCAAGCAGGCAATCAGGCCCAGTCAGCATGGGTTTATGAAAGGCAGGTCCTGCTTGACGAACCTGATCTCCTTCTATGACAAAATGACGCACTGGGTGGATGAGGGAAAGGCTGTGGATGTGGTCTACCTTGACTTCAGCAAGGCTTTTGACACCATTTCCCACAGCATTCTCCTCAAGAAACTGGCTGCTCGTGGCTTGGACTGAGATACGCTTCATTGGGTTAGAAACTGGCTGGATAGCCGGGCCCAAAGAGTCGTGGTGAATGGAGTCAGATCCAGCTGGAGGCCGGTCACTAGTGGCGTTCCCCAGGGCTCGGTACTGGGGCCAGTCGTCTTTAATATCTTCATCGATGATCTGGACGAGGGCATTGAGTGCACCCTCAGTAAGCGTGCAGATGACACCAAGTTAGGTGTCAGTAAGTCTCACCTCTGTCAATGGAAAGGAATTGGAGCAGCTTGCTTGGGATGCCACAACGGACCAGGACTGGGGACCAGGACTGGGGACCAGGACTGGGGACCAGACAAGGTAAAAGAAGGCCTTTTAGCTAACGCAGCCCAATATGTGGGCGCACACACACCACATATGGTACACCACAAGGGCACGCTGCTGGTTTGTACTGTTGGCTGGTGTTATTACACACACACAGGGTGCACCGAGTACACAGCTCTGCAAGAGAAGAGCTGGACCAGGATATGATGTTAAGTGCAGGTTTCCCTCTTCTTCACCAGGACAAGCCCAGAACCTTCCCTGCACATACTGCATTCACGAAATAGTACTGACAAGAAGTTGTGGGACCGAGCAGTGAAATGGGATGGCTTGTTGGAGCTCCTTTTTCTGCTTTGATTGGAAACACTTGTTTTTGGTCTTTCTAGACAGAGAGCAGATGGAGAGCCCAGCAGGGCAAGTTTCCAGCTTCCTAATGCAGTGTTGTATTCTCATCTATGGTGACAAGGCTTTGCAGACAGGAGAAGCATGTCTGCTGCAAACACCCAGCCACGGCTGCTAATTAGCACCTCATAGATCTGTAAGGAAGATAATTTTTCTTACATGAGGAGACTGAGTTAATGTGATCTCTCATGAGGGAAAAAGGGAACATTAAATAATTGAGATGAGAAACGGTTGCAGTGTGGTCATGTCTGAAGTGGGCAGACCAGAGAAGTGTGGGAGCCATGTGGGGTGAGGTTCTGCATGCAGTTTGAGATGCAGAAGAGGAGGAAGAGGGCATAGGCAGCCCTGTTTTCTCTCTAAGCTAAAGAAATTATTGCTTCAGATAGTACCATGGCCTAAATTAAAGAGATGACTCACCCCTCTTAGTAGTTTCAAAGTATCATTGGGGATTTTTTTTAAATCAGATTATCAGTTTTTTGTAGTAGGGAGTTTGGGTGAGCTGTAAGATGAAAGTTGCTAAGAAATTAAAGTAGTGGTTGTAATGAACTCCGTGCAGGGAGAAGAAATAAAATAACCAGCCATGAATACTGCACAGCAAACAGCACTGCATGCTTTCAGGCACACTCACACCTCCAACGGGCACATTTTGTAAAGTTCAGTCAGATGGAAAGACTTAATGTTTTTTGTTCTCCTCTCCTAGTAACAATGGCAAGATGAATTATGATTCCTGGGGGCCGCAGATTAAAAATCATCTCGATCTGTTTCTACCTTCGCTTCAGAAACCACCTGTGGTAGGTGGAAATTCCAGCTTCCACCAACGTATAAGGAGCCTTAATGTGCCATTTGCCCTGAGACAATGCAGCCTCTCCTCCTGTCAAAACAAACTGGGCATAATTTCCTAGCCTTCACCCTTAACCACATGGCCATAGGGCAAAACATAGCCTCTAGGAAAAAAAATATATATATATTGCTGTTTGGATAATGGTGGATCACTAAGGTTAATTATAATGTCCCTGTGCAATGGTTTGGAAGGCATCAACATGACACTGAGCTGTTTAGATAGCAGTGCTTGCGCAGAGCAACACCATGTAATTGCTCAAACAAGACACGGGAGCAGGCTGTTATACAAGGAGCTACCTTTATTAAGCAATTGCTTCCATTAGCAGCATTTTCTCTTCTGCCAAAATACCACCTCTTTTAAACAGCTAGTTGCTCTTGGCCCTCTTTGTCAAGTTGGTATGAATTTTGTTGCTTTCCACAAGAGCCCTTTCCTTATCTAATGAGTCTTTGCAGATAGCGTGGTTTGTGCCTTATCTTAGTGCCTGCTTGTGAAGGTTTTTTTTACGTGCTCTGAAGCTACAATTTTGAAGTCATAATCATAAAGAAAATGGAAAGGTTCGATGGGGTCAGAAACTACTTCTGTCAATCTTCTCTCACCAAATGTTTCTCAAAGTCACATCTGTTCTTTGCTCTCCAATGTTGTTTCATTTCAAAGGGGTCAGTTAAAAAAAAAAAAATGGGGAGAGAGGGAAGGGAAAGAAAAGACTTCCAAATTTTTAATCAAAAATCATGAAAAAGATTGTTTTGAAATTACCTTCAAAATACATAATTTACTACTAGTGCAAGGAAAACTGGTGGAATTTTAGGAGCAGATGAAAGCAGATGCAGAGTGAAACAACAGGGAAGGAAAAAGCCCATCTTTATATATAAAGTGATGGGTTGTGAGCTGGCTGTTATCACTTGAAAGGGAGAGACCTGGTGAATGCGATACAAACAAGTCATGAAGGTGCCAGCTCTGTGCACCGTAGCTGAAAGAGCAAATCAAGAATTTGTAATTAAACGAAAGGGAACAGAGACAAACTAAAGGGTATTGCTGTGCTTCTCAAAACAGTCCATGGGCTGCCAGCAGGCTGCATGCAGCGTTCAGTTCTGATCCCCTATCTCTACTAAAGGAAAGAGCAGAATGGGAGAAGGCTCAATGAAGGATGACAAATGATCGGAGATCTGTAACAGCTTCCCTGTGAGCAATGATAAATCACTTAGGCTGGGGCTCTTCAGCTTAGAAAAGCAAAGCCTTGGGAGGGCATGTGATAGTACTCTACCAAATTTCAAGGGGTCTGCAAGAAATAAATGGTGTCCGAGTGTAGAAGAACCAGGGATCGTAAAATGATGCTGCTTGAGACCAAATCCAGAATAAATTAAGGGAGGCAATTCATCATGCTTCAAGTGTAAACTTTCAGAACTCCTTTTCAAGAGACAATGTGGGTGGAGGGCAGCATCTGCTAGGTCTATTAAAAACAATAAACTTCAGCTTCAGGAAACCCCCTAGGCTGAAAATAGTTGTCCAGAAGAGTATGAGCAGGGGAGGTATTGTGCATGTTTGCCCTCTTTATTTTTTTTAATAGGTGAGAAAGGTCTGTGTGCTGCATGTGAAAAACTCAGCTGCCGTGGCATGGCATTGCTGTGTTTTTTATTGCAGTAATATGTGAAGGCCATAGTCTTTCTAAATAAAACAAACTCATGGCCAGGAAAAAGAAAAATAATGCTGTGTCTTGTTGAGATATTGTCGATATTAGGATTTTTGCATGCTTGCAATGAAACTGGTGTCCAGTGAAATAAGACAGAGGTAGATCAGGAAAGAAAATCATTGAGCCTTGGTCATGCTGAGATCAATGGCTGGATCAGGACACGTCCCCTAACTATAAATTTGGCATTTCCTTCAGTGATAAACTGCAGCAACCAGAGGCAAGAACTGAGATGGTCGAGAGCCACCTTGTTGCTTGCAATGGGGCTACATTTACCAGGCAAGGATGTGGAGGACGAGCTGCCCTGGGGGGAGCAGGGGTCTCACTGCCTTCAATGGGACAGGCACTGTAAGAAGCACAGAGCCTGATGGAGAGACGTGTCTGAGGCCCTGTGCCCTGAGCCGTGTCATTCAAGGGGTGATGTGCAGGATGTGCTCCCCAGCTTGCCCTCTGCACAGGCCCCCCTGTGACTCTCAGCAGGTCAAACTGGAAGAAGCAGCTTGGTTTTTGGCTGAGAGATATCTTCTACGTCTGCATCTTGGCCGGGTAATTGCCTCATTCTTCTTGCTGTCAGCTGAAGTGATCTCCCAGTTCTCCAGGCGTCCGTCCTGTTCACTGTGGGCAAAGCCAGGATGGAGACTGGGGAGGGAACTCTGTCCTGGGCTGTTCTCTGCGAGGGCAACAGGAATAGGGTGTGCCCTTTGCACTGATAGCCTGAAACCAGCCATGCGGGATGGGATGTCCCAAGGCTTAATTAAAAATCCTCAGAGAAAGCACAGCTATCCAGTTCTTGCCTACAACCCAAGCCTGACCTTACATAAGTTCACTCAGAGAGGAAAAGCACTCACCTGTTTTGTCCAGCAGACTTGTCATTGAGATATTTTGGATATTGGCTGTCACAGTCTGAAAAAAAATATATATAAAAAATGTGTCTGTCATCAGATAGGGCTGGCTTTGCAGTTCTGGCAAGTTTTACTTGCAGCCAGCTTCAGGCTAAATTCCAGGTCTCTTTCCACCCAAGAGCAAAGCAATGCTAGATGCCGAATTGGCTGACATGAGATCTGAGGCTGTGAGCAGGCTGATTTCAAGAGTGCGTGGATGTAGCTGGACCTGGGGGCACTGTGTCTGCTCAGCACAGCGAGCCGTGCTGGAACATGCTGGCTGTCAGGAGCCTTACTCCCCAGAAACCGAGACTGCTCCTTGTTGCTTGTGCTCGGCATTGCCACAAGCACAGGTAGGAGACAGCTGCCCCGAGGAAATCCTGGTCCTTTGGCCTGGGGGCAACAGGGCAGTGTCCCTCTGGGTGTCAGCTGGGACCTTTGGCTGCTACCCAGACACGGACTGTCACCTGGATTGCTTGCACTGGAAAAGCACGTGAGCTCTGGGGTGTTTGGGGTGCCTTCAGCATGCTGATTGCTCTACCAGCACTCGTAACGTGCTCCTGCTAGGCACAGCCACCCCGTCCCCCTCTCATCCACAGGAACGGAGGAGCCACTGGTCTGTGCAGAATGTGTGTGTGGTTTTTTTTTTAATTTGTATTATTGTGGTGCCCAGCGCTGGGGCTATGAGGCAGAAAAGCTCCTGACATATTTGAGGGAACGTGTCAGACAAGCATTTCTCTATCTGGGAGTGAAACCAGTGTGAAAGCTTATCAGGCCCTGAATTCAAAGCAGGGCTATCAGCACTTCAAACTGCTCCCAGCACGGGGAACAGCTCTGAGCTCCACGCTTGCAGGATGTGCCTCTGCCTCTCTTGATAAGCCGTGCCAGGTGATGTCCTGTCCCTCGCCGCTGCGTGCTGCTCATCCCAGCCTCCTGAGGAAATGCAGTGTGGTGACAGCCGTGTGGCAGCTGCCAGCCTTGCGCCTTTCCCAAAAATGCAGGGTCCAGTCACCCCACAACCATGAGCAGGCTGCTTTGTAGGACAGAGGGCAGCTAGGACTGGCTGTACCCTCCCCACCAAACGAAGATGAGGGTAGATGGGAGCTGGCAGCCTTGTTTTTATGGCCAGCCTGCCCTCCAAGAAAGGCAAGCCAGGGGAAAACATATTTCCGTTCATTCAGGCAGCAGTGAATGTGATGGAGGAAATGCAGTCTATTCATGGCTTTTGTCAGCTGGGAAAGAGGTTGAATTCATGCAACAAATTATTCAGAAGAAATTGTTTGCCAGAGTCTCATTATGAGCTCGATGGAACAGAGGAGTTGAAACATCAGATGCAATTAACTTCATGTTATAAAACCCTTTTGGGATGTAAAGCCTAGATCCTGCCAGCCCTAACGTACTGTAAGGGTCTGGTTGTTGACGATTTTAATAGGAACCTATGTCTATCCAGCCTGCATATGTCTGCATGTAGCAAAATCCATGAAAATCCTAGGAGATCTCATCCAGGATATGTCTGAGGCACAAAGCAACGCCCCAGACCAACGCAAGCAGAATTCAAATGTGAGTTTTGAGTAGGACTGAGCATCCCTCAAAGTAGTGCAATATCAAGATTAGAAGCATTAGCACCGAAAAGGATTTTCCAAATGCGTTGTTGCAGTTAGTAGGATTTTGCTGAGGGCAGAGCTACACCAACACCAATCTTCTTTCCTAACCTGATCCTTGGTTACAAGGTCTTTGCTCAGAGCATTTAATAAATCTCTCCAGGACAAGACACTGAGAATATGACTTCTGCTCAGCACAGGGGTGTGTGGCTGGAGCAGCAGTCTGCAATCCATGGAGTGAGGGAACTGCAAGTGGCTCATGAAAACGGGAAAGTAACAAATCACATTCAGCTGACACCAAAAATCTCCTGCAGTTGCCATTTCACCAGATTGCTCACAGCAACTCGCAAAATGTTGATCTTGCCTTTTTTCGAGGCACTGCATTGGGCTTTTTATGCAAATTCATATTCTTGTCAACTTATATTTTTGAAGTTGTGTTCCAGCTAAAATCCATTTGCTGATGTGCAATGTATTTTTAACTTTGAGGGACCTCAGTTAAAAACAAAAATGGTATTGGAAATTGTTTCTTTAACTGCTAAGGAAATGAAAAAAACAATTGGTTGCACAGCCTTGAATGGAAACAACAGGACAAAAAAGGGGGAATGAGTCCTGCAGCCGAATGGAAAGCATTTGGAATTTAATGTTTATTGTAAGTGCTCAGAGGCAAATACTGCCTATTCCTAGGGAAAATATATGCCAGGCATTTCCAGTATTTATGGGCGACATTTATTCAGAAATAAGATTTTGATGCTTTTAAGGTAGATGCTGATCTTAAAATAATTCAGTTTAATTATTCAAACTCAAGACAGTGTTTGCATTAGCATCTACCTAAGCAGACACTCAAATCTCACACAAGTGAAACGATAACATCTTCCACTTCCTCCTCCTTAGAACACACACAAAAAAAAAAAAAAAAAAAAAAAAAAAAAAAAAAAGCAATAAAGGAGAAAAAACTTGAAAGAACCTGCTGAGATAGGGGCTTTAAGAATAATTTTTCCAGACTTTTCTTTTTTTTCTGAAACAGCAACAGTTGCGGTGACCCTTAGAATAAACCACGGCGGTGACTCAGCTGCACAAACAGCTGTAAACAGCAGGGATCAGATTTATTTCACATCTCTGCACATTGCTCTGTGGGACAAATCCTCTGTAAAACATCACTTAGAACTACTGTTAATAAACACCCATCATTTTGTGCTTTCAGTAGAGGCCTCGTTCAAGAAATAGCTGAGACCACGGCTGTGATGTGACTGCACCCAGCAGCCTTAGGAAAATTAAGGTTCCCAAGGGGATTGCTTTGTTTTACAAGCATTAGACGTGCCCTACAAGGAAACTCATGTGGAAATAGGATGTGGTGGAGAGAGCTAAAATAAAGAGGAGATCAGGGTGGCTGGGACCAACCAGTGCATCCCCAAGCTTTGATCGGATTTAGGAATAAAATTGACTGTCAGGAAGGGTCTGGTTCATGCAGCTTTGGAAATGCAAACTAGGTTTTGGAGCCAGGAATGCTGTAAATGTGGCAGCATTTTCAAGCCTGGATTACTTGTGCTGCTAGATTACTAAAAGTGAGGAATTTAAGAGTTTCCCTGTGCTGGATGGGTTGAAGGTGGAACAGGGGTTAGTGGTCACATTTCTCGGGGACCAAAGAAGAAGCTTCTGTGGTTGTGAACAGGGACTGGTGTGTGAGAGCTGTGTTTGGGCAGCTATTGAAAGGAAAGCAGAAAGGGATGCACTGAAAGCCACATTAAAAGGCAGAAATAGCTTTGCAGCAGGGTCAAGTGGGAAAAAAAAAAAAAAAAAAAAAAAAAAAAAAAAAAAAAAAAAAGGCTCCATGATTGTTGAAGTCAAGAGCAGCAAATATGAATTAGGCTGGTTTCCTTGATCTCACTGAGCTGCCTCTTTTCTCTGTGGAAAGCCGCTATGCTGCTTTTAAACAGAGGTAGGAAGGAAAGGGCATGTGGAAATTGGGTGACTTTCATTGAGAAGCGCTGTGATGGCAGCTGTTTCCTGGGCTGCCTGCTCTCCTGATGGCTTTGCTACATCTTAATTGGGTACAAAACCATCAGGGTCAAGCAAATGAGCGAACCAAGGGAACAGATACACCCGTTCCTACATGAGTGCCTGTTGTCAGGCGCCCATTAAAGTCAACAGGACATTCGCTTTGTCATCTGCAGAAGTCTTGACTAGCAGTGGTAATTGCATCTGGGGATTTGTTTAATTAACTAAGCAGATTAGTGGCAGAGGTCTGCAGCAGAAAGCTGTTGCTTGACCTTGACAAACGAGAGGTGCAGTAAGGGCTTCTGCACAGGTGAGACGGGGGCTGAATAGTTTGTGGGCTTCTCGAGAACATCACTGATGGCCCTGCAGGACCAACTGAGGTCCAACGTTTGTAATTCTCTGAAGAAAGCCAGGTGGCCATACTGATGTATAAGTCTGCCTCTCCATTTTTGACACTGGTGCAATTAAAAGCTTGAAATCTTAGTTCAAACTGGAGCGCTTTCCAGCCGTTTCCAATATGTTGTAGGGGAAATAACCAAAGGAGAAAGGATCCAGAGGGATTCTGGCCTGGAATAAATTCTGGCTTAATAAAATACACAACAAGAAGCAACATTAAAGGAAAAGTGATTGCCACTGTAAAACTGAGTGCTCAGGATTTAGCAGGTAACAGATTTCATGTTGCCTGTGCAAACTTTATTCCACTGTCTTCCCCCCAATAAGAGTTTTTGATTGCAATGCTGTGTATTCTTTTTTTTCTACAATCCTAAAGTCTCTCACATGGAGGAAATTTGATTTTTTTTTTAATTGCATAATATTAAACTGTAATCTATCGTTGATGTGAATTCCTGCCAAGCAGCCTGGATGACAAATGCTGAGAACTCAAAAGCAGCTGTGTAACGTCTGTGACACTCAGACTGCAAAGGTCTGTGTGCTGTTCAATTTTCTTTGGACACAGCAGAAAAGGGTAAGCAGGATTTGCAATATATGGCACAGTATGCCTGGTATTATGATGAGAGAATGGGCTAGTTATAGACGGGGGCTTACTGAAATGATGGTTTTCAAGAAAGAAGTCTGCAAAGGACAAAAACATGGCACTGCATCTTGATATTTCATCAGTCTCTGCATTATACTGGAATAATGAGTGAACAATTGATGAAGAATTGGTGAACAGATGATGCAGGGTGCAAAGAGGACAGAGCCAGGCTCTTTTCAGCGGTGCCCAGTGCCAGCACAAGAGGCAATGGGCACAAACTGGAACACAGAAGATTCCCCCTGACCATCAGGAAGCACTTCTTGAACACGAGTATGATTGGTACTAGTGAAACTGGGAAAGTTTCACACAATCCATGGACCAGACTCGCCCATGGGCAGGAGGAGTGGACCCAGGTGCAGTTTGCTTTGCTGAAGCAGCGGATTTCAGCTCTTGGACCAGATGATCTTGGAGGTCTTTTCCAACCTTAATGATTCTGTTCCCCACCCGCTGGGGAACTGCTGTTCATCACAGGATTTGCTGGTTGGAAGCCAGGTAGTTTCTGCGTGCCTGTTGGATGCATTATGTTATCCAGGATGTGCATGCACGTGTGTATGACACATACTAAATTGCAGACATGCACAGTTGCAATAAAATGATTCTATAATGTTTATATTACCTGTGCATTTATATGTATCTTGTTAGTTATCACGGAGAATTAGTAGAATCTGAGAAGTGACTGCTTTTCCAGAAAAAGATGAATAAAGAAGAAGCAGAACCTATTTGGAGGTTAGTAGATCTGAAGTCAGTGGGTGGCATTAGGGGGTCCCGAAGTCACAAATGGCTCTCAGGGCTGGGTAGAAGCGCTTGGATCCTGAGCAATGTCTCTGACATGAAAGAATAAGAGCACACGATAATCCCACCGCCAAGGCGAAGAATCCTGCCTTGGATCTGTGGAGAAAGCAGCTGGGAAAACCAGGGGCAGGAAAAGTGGTGGGGATGTAGGTCCCCACTGCGCGCCTTCCACCGCGACATTTCAGCGCAGATCGCATCCTCATGCCGCTGCAAGAGTAGGCCAGGCCCGGAGAGGGCAAATCCTTCAGGCCTTGCTTCAGACCGGAGCTGTTTGATGTTCAACTGGAAGGAAAAAAAAAAAATAGTTAAAAAGAAGACCGAATGACCCCACCCACCCTTGTGCCATGTGAGACTGTGCCACGGAATATTTTTAGGATTTTAAAATTTCATGTTTTGCGCATTCTGCTTTTGTGTGGAGAAGAGAGGGAGATAGAAGAGATTGCTTTCTTAGGCTTGCATTCCCCTGTGCCTCTAGCAAGTCCCTTCCCACCCCTTAAATCGCAGAATCACAGAATAATGGTGGTTGCCTCCAAAAATCTCGAGTCCAACTCCCTGCTCTGAGCAGGCCCAATTATATGGGATTGCTCAGGGCCATATTCAGCTGAGTTTTGCAGGTCAGAGGTCCTACAAGCACTCTGATCCCTGCTTCAGCATGCACTGTGAAAAATCCATTTCCCTATAAAATGGAGAGTCTCAGAAATACTGGCTTTGGACCACATTTAAATATTCATATGGCCACAGTGTTCTTTTGTTCTGCCTCCTGGTTTTGAGCCAGAAAGGAGCATTCATTTCACAGTCCTAAGCCTTTTCACTCCATTTCATCAAAAAAAAAAGGAAGGAGAAGGAGAAGGAGAAGGAGGAGGAGGAGGAGGAGGAGGAGGAGGAGGAGAAGGAGACACATATATATACATATATAGGCATCTGCAAGAATAACTGTCCCTTTCTAAGTGGTTTTCACAGAGCATCTACTGCACATTGCCAGCACTTGGGTTTCGGGGTAGAGATGCCCGCTTTACTGATGGAAGAGTCGGCTCAACCACAGGTTTTGCCATGGATCTGAGACTACCTTTTGGAAGTTTCTTTCCAGGGCATTCTTCTGCTGCTCAGCTCTGCCTCCCGGTGGTCTGTTGCTCTGAGTTGGAAGAACAAAATGACACCTGCGTTCCTCTACATGGGAAATAACCACGTCAATGGCTATTGACCCAGAGGGCTTGAACAGAGGTAGTTCAAGTTGAGTTCAAGTTCAACTGGAACCACATTCTCATCCCAGGCTGAAACCCTCTGCTTGGACTATGTGTCCTGTGGCATTTTTGGCTCCCTCTGAGAACGAGGGCACACGGGACATTTCTTGGCAGGAACACCATGCGGTGGTGAGGAGGCAGGTCCTTGCAAAACAAGAGCTCCCTGAGGTGCTGCTGAACCATCCCCAACCTCAAATTACCCCTCAAATTTGGGCCGAGGGGTAAAATCTTTAGCTGGAAATATTTTATTTATTTATTTATTTGAAAAGGCATTTTTTAGGAGGCTGGACATGGAAGGGCATTGCTCTGTGATCGTATGGCATAGCAAAATCCACACTGGTACCAGTAGCAAATCCAAGTGATATTTTCCTGCACAAGATATAAGTGGGTGATGTGAAGACTGGGAGGGCTCTGGGTACAAGTGTAGTGCAAATACGATGCATATCTTTTGCTCATGCGAACTTGTCCTAACAGATAAAAAGGAACACATCGCTTGCTGTTTTTATCTGCATTGCTGGCCTTTGTAGCTATCATTTTTTTTTCTAGGATGTGAAAAATTAGCCATCTATTCAGATGGAGTTGGTCTTGAACTGCTTTCAGCATTTGTTAGACACAAGCCCCCGGAGGGAAAGAGCTCACAGCTGTCAAATTCAGCTGCTAATGCAGCTGGTAACCAAGGAGGCTGCGGGTCACCTCCTGGAAACGTTTGGGTGGCGAGAAACAAACAAAAGTCCCACCTGTCCTCAGAAATAAGGCAGTGCAGCAGCTCTCCTACATTACCCATGTAATTTACAGTCTCCAAATATTATCTGGGGGATAGTTTTGAGCAGGTGTAGAGTCATCGTGGACTCCTTGAATGCTGGCTAGAATGGCCCTGCGGAGGCCAATCTCCCCCGTGCCTCAGAGGAGGTGGAGAGAGAGCAGAGTTGTGGCAAAACTCAGAGTGAAACTGCAGAAGGAGAGGAAAAAGCTAATTTTAAACAAGACAGATTGAAGTTGCTTGCCCGTTCTTGGACACTTGGAAGCTCCTAGACACATCTGCCCGAACAATCTGGCCAGGGTTCCTTGTGGTGACAGGGAGGATTAGGAACAAATTTCCTGAGTTCAGCCCCATGATGCTGCAGGGCTGTTACTTGTACAACTCAACCCAACCCTGAGGCTTTCTCAGGAAGAGGGAGAAGTCACACCGCTGGTTCTCCAGCACCAGCGTGCACCCAGCTCTCCCCCCGACGCCTGCCAGCTGCCAGTTCCTGGCGTTATCTGCAGCCTTTCCTGGCTTTCACAGCTGCTCGCAGCCTCTTGACTTGCTGCGTATCCACCACCCGCCTCCTGCTTCCTGCTCTGCTCTTTCTTCTGGTGCTCCCACATCTGGGCTCCCTTACCCTACCCACCACTGTCATGTTTCCTTTGCAAATCCCTGCAGAGCTGGAAGGCTTTACTGGCTGTCACTGAGGAAGGCAGCTCTCCTCTTCAATAAAGTCAGAGACACAAAAATTAGCACATCAGCCCAGCTGACCTGGGGGAACATACACAAAATGGTGAGTCTGTATAGGGTCAGCAGCCAGCTCCCCTCTGCTCTATCTAGCACTTGGTGCTTGCAGGGGAGGGAGAAATTAAGGTTGGCAGGGTGGGGAAGCAGCCCATGCTTCTCTTGGCTTTTTCTCTGTGCTCCCTGCAAGGGGACGTTGCCTGCTGTAGTAACAGCACTGCAAGGAAGCAGACAAGTGAGATGGAGAGCTCGATTCAGCCCCAGCATCACTCCAAAGGATGCTTCAGCTGCCTCTGCAATGATAATGCACTCAGAGCAGGGTTGCTGCAGCCTTTCTGCTTTCTCTTGTGGAAGAAAACTCATGGCTGTGTTGAGTTGTATCACTCCACTGATGAAATGTTGTGTTAACAGAAAGCTGTTTTGTTGTGCTCAAAGTTTTGATGATCCCATAACAAAAATCCCCTTACCTAGTGTCAAGATCTTTTTATAAGGTGTATAGTGCCTGAAAATGTTCTTTTCTGAGCCAGCCAGGTGCTTTATTCCCCTGCTTGAGTGTTTCCTTGCCTCGATACTGCTACCTTCTTTTTCTGTAGTTGTGCTTCAGCTTCTTCCAGCTCTAGGGGTTGCACTTGATCTGCTCCAGCTGCACTGGTTGCATGGGCCTGGGAGGTCGGTCCAAGCAAAGAAGCAGCTTGAAGGAACCCAGCTGGTATCCCAGAGCATTTTGCAATGCCTTTAATGCTGTGGCACAATCGAGGTGCCTGTTTTGGGGACAGGAACCCAGTGCTGGTCACTTAGCTGCTGGTTTGCACTACCTGGAGGGTTGCACAGCCACTCTGCTCATCCCTGCTTCTTCCCTGCACGGGGCTGATTAGAGACAGGCTCTCATCCTTAATCTTCTTCCAGGTTAGTTCTTTTGGTTTGGCTGGCCTCTGTTTTTGCTGTCCTCCCTCCCCAGTCTGCCTCTCCCTTTTTTTTTAAAGACAAGTAAAATCAGGCTGTTATGGAGGGAAGCTGTGCCCAGAAGGCAAAATGCTTCAATAGCAGGAAAAAAAAAAAAAAAAAAAAAAAAAGGAGAAAAAAAATACTGTTCTCTTTAGCCTGGCAGTAACCAGGAAGAGCTGTAAGTCTCCTGGGAGGTCTTGTTACTGAAGATCAAAGAGGCTCAGAGGAGGCTTGCCTGCTTTGGAAAAAATCTCAGGAAGCTCTTAGCTCCATCCACAAGCCGTTTCCCATCCAGTAACTCAGCCAATAAAACATCTTGTGAGCCTCTTTTAAAGCTGTGAACTGAAAAGAGCAGAGTATGAAGTAGGATTTTTGTGGCCCCGTGTATATTTCCAAAATATGCTTGTACTCTTTATGGAGGCTCAGCATGAAATTTTAATGCGGAGAGCGGATGATATGAAAGACAAGGTGGGGACACTCCTGGCCTGGATGGAAACTGTTGAACTCACTCTGCAGCTGGGGAGCTAGGGTTCTTGCAGAGCCGAGGAAGAGGCATCCTCTGAAGCACTCCGTGAAGCTGCAAGCACAGACATTCGTAGCTGTTACTCACAGGTGAGCTATAGAAACCCGAGCAGAGAGCCATAAACCACAACCAGCTCATGTCATTTATCAGGAGATGGAGCTAATAGGCCTGGCCACTACTGCGAAGCAAACCAAGTCAGGATTTCCCGGGCACACAGGTGCTTTATTTCTTTTTCAGCATAATTCTGCAATAAACGCTCTCTCCCCTAGGCATTAGTGGCTTATGACAGGACAGAAGTGTAATTGCATAGTTAAGATGTAGCTCTTGCTGCAGCTAATGCTTGCTTTCCCCCAGAAATGATACAGGCAAGAACATTTACACGCGGTCCTTCTCGCGTCTTCTGAAAATCAGGGAAGACTTAAAACATTTTCTGTGCAGAAAACATAATAATGTGCTTGCGATTTATATTCAGAGCATCGGTGCTTTCTTCTGAGTGAGGCAGCAAAGAGCAGGTGGACCAAGTATCCATCAGCCCGCTCGTGTGCTCAGCGGTGTGCTTCTGGCTGTGTTTGTGATGCGCGGCAGTCGCTGCATCTCCGCAGTCAAAATATTTGGCTTTGTTTGTAGATGCTGAAAACAGCTCTGAAACTTCTCTTCCCAAGTGGCTGGGTTTCTTCCCAGAGCAGATCAGCAAACGCTTCTCAAGGTGTTCTCAGATCTCTGTGCGTTGCAGGTTGTCCCAATCCATCAGGTTGCTGAAAGTCACTCTGTGGCAGCAGCAGGCCCCTGGGGCGAGTTTCCAGAGAAATGCTGCCAGCGTGCTGCCCCTCTTGCCAGGCAGCTGGGGCCATAAGTCCAGAACGTCTTGGCTGCAGCGAGGTGTGGGACAGAGAGTGGAGATCATCTCCAAAGCTGAAATCACCCAGCCCATGCTCTGGTGATCAGCTGTGTGAGCACATCACAGGTGTGCCTGTGCCATGCTGGGGGCACTGGATTGGAAATGTGGTGAGGGTCCATCTCCATCACATCATCAGGGAAGGCAACGATGGGGATAAGGAGCACTTGGGAGGTAGGAATGTGATCAGTAAGAGCAAATCCCTTCTCACCACACCAGAGGAAAGTGTCCCAAAAGGACCAGGACACCGTGGTGCCCATGGCCAGCAGCTGCTGCTTTGGAGGAAGCCCTAGTGCTGCCTTGTGGTAGGGCTTCTGAAAAAGCAAGATGGCTTTTATTCTGAAGCAGGTAGGCTTTTCTGTTTCATAGCTTTAATTTATGACTAATGCCTTTTCCTCAAACTGTGAGAGCAGCACAAGGCTCCAGGAGCTGACTCTCGACAGACTGGAGATACAGCTCAGCATGGAGAAATGAAGGGCTGTACGTGGGCAGGAGTCAGCGCAAGTCTGACCTGGGCTTGGAGAGCCCCTGGAGGCACCTGAGCCACAATCTCGAGCCAAACAGGAGGCGACTGTGCTGCTGTGGGGAAGGTAAGCCTCAGACTGGGCTGTTCCACGGGCAGTCATCCCGCTTGCATGGTGCAGTTGGCTTTGCAGGGGGCTGCAGACCTGTGTCTGAGCGGGGGGACCTGCTGGAGACAGCCCAGGGAAAGCACAAGGAGGTTTCCAGGGCTGAGGCCAGGAAACGTAGGCTGTGATGGAAAGCCAAAAGACTTTGCTCTCCAGTTTTATTTAACCGATCTTGGAGCTGCCTGCTCTGTCACCAGCACAGCTGGGCTTGCAGTCTGCCCTGAAGGCTGCACACTGGTGATAAGCATTAAATATTTTAACATATCATACTAATGAAAATGATGACTGCGTGCCCTAAAGATAACAGTGGTCGAGCTGTCACTCACAGCATTTTAGGTACGAACAGATACATTTTCCCCTGCAGCAGTTTTCCTCCGTGTGAACAGCGCCGTTATTAAAGTTTGCACAGAGAGCGTTTTAGCAGCTCATTAAACACAGCTGCATATTTTGAACAGCACCAGAGCCATTCACTTAGTAATTAACTAAATGTATATTAAGACTTTTTAACTAATGTTGCTTTTCTTACACAAGTGGTTCCCACTCATCTCATTTGACAGTGGCTCTCGGGGGGTGGCGTGGCAGGGAGGATGCGCTGCCACCAGGGCTGGGGGCCGCGGCACAGCCCTGCCAGGCTTTGCATCGAGGTGTCAGGTCCTCCTCCGAAGCAGCTGTCCACCTCCATGATGGATTTGTCAGCCTCCCCCTTCCTGGCTCAGTCCCACTGCTTCCAAACTCCCTTCCCTCAAGGGTGGTATTGGGGTTGTTTGGATTTCAAGTGGTCCCTCTGGTGCAAATCTGCAGAAATCTGCAGCAGGTTCAGGGAGTGGCAGAGTTTGCATCCTTGCCCTTTGTATTAAAAAATAAATAAATAAAAATTCAGCGTTATCTGCAGAGCAGTCGCCATGCATCAAACTCAGAGTTTCAGTGCTGGGGACAGGGTTTTGTTTCTCCTAGCAAGCGACAGGACTTAGAGCATCCACTGTAAAAAGCTGGGTACTTTATTACAACACAATGTCCAATGTTCCTAAGGATATTTAGGATATTCCCCAAATATAAAATAGACCCCACCACACCCCAAAACAGAACTGAGTATGGTAACATGAATGCAGCATTTAGCAGCTTCCCTGTGTGTTGCTTTGTAACAAAAGTTTTTTTTTTTTTTTTTTTTCCTTATGATGCTTGCACTGTTCCTTCCAGGTCATGATTTTCCCTCTGTTTTTCTGGGTTTTCATCAGCCTTAAAAACATTTTGCCAGTCCTGCATGGGAGGCCTATAAATTAAAATCTCCTCGTGTACCTGTTATAGATCAACACCTGCCCCTCTCACAGTGTCTGGAGCAGGTTTTTACTAGCAGCTTGGAGAACTCATTTTTCAACTTCTTAATTTCTCCTGGCTGGTCTTGATGATTAAACCTGTCTTAAAAATGCATTCTGTGCAGGATAAATTTAAACAGAGAAACAGCTTAACCTCTCAGCAGCCTTTTTTATTATTATTATTGTTTGATGTCATTAGCTTGTGGTGATATAGCAGAAGGTATGCTGGTTATTAATCGGGTTTGAAGCTTCTCATATATTTAGGCAACCCTTCGAGTCTTTCAGGTTTTGTTCTAAGTCTCCAGCATCAGCCTATTTTTGTGTTCATCATTTCCTGTACTACAGTGGGTGTCTGGGACTGTCTCATTCACAGGAGGCAAAGGAAGATTCTCAAAACAATTTCTGATACAGTTTTCACTGATGGACAACAGGGTTGGGGCATCTCGTTCCTTCTAAGGCCTTTGAGATCTCCATAATCAATCCTGATCTCCATCTCCTGGTGATGTTTGTCAAGGAAAGACTTGGTCTAAGGGTTTATCCTCTCCTACCCTGGCAGAGAATGGGTATTCTTCCATGTGCCTTCCATTCACACACTGAAGGCAATGTATCAGGCAAATTAAAATAAAATAAAATAAAATAAAATAAAATAAAATAAAATAAAATAAAATAAAATAAAATAAAATAAAATAAAATAAAATAAAATAAAATAAAATAAAATAAAAAATAAAATAAAATAAAGCTCCAACTTCCCAAGAGGAAAAGGCCCTCAGTGATCTCCCTTGGCACAGCACTGCTAGTATCTCAAGTCAAGTGCTCTGCTTCATACCCCTGCAAGGGGTATGATACCAACATTTTCTCAATGGCCCTTCAAAAAAATAAAATAAAATAAAATAAAAGACCAGCATTACCCTGAGCTGAGTGGCTCAGCTGAGTTTTACCTGGAAATGGGAACAAGAACAACTCTGTGTTATCTTCTGGAGCATGACCACACAACCTGGGAAACCAATCTTGGTTGATTTCCTCGGATGCTGCCCCAGCCTTGAAGTCAGCCAGTCTTGTATGTTCAACCATCAACTCCAACAGATTTCTGAGGGTAGCACTTCTTCTCAGCCAGCTCTTGGTCAGCTTTTCTAGCCAACTTGAAGTCCAGCTGCCTGGAAGAAAGTATTAACTTACATGCTGCAACTCCTACTCCCAGCTCCAACTTGGGTGCTGCTGATTTCGCTCTCCTGGCATCACCCATGGCCTGCCTCTGTGGGTGCTGCACAGCCAGTACTCGCTTTGCTGCTTGGTTGTTCTCTGGGAGGTTTCAGGAGCATGTTTCATGTCCTGTGAACACTGAACCGTGGTTTGTGTCCTGTGAGCACCAAACCCTGCACTTTGTAAGAGAGCTGGGCAGGTAGGGGTCCCCTAGGGACACTGCTGTCTGGGTTTTTATCTATGTTAAAGCAACAGGGAGCTTTGTGCAATGTGAATGTGAGCAGATGCTGCAAACATCCTTGCTGTGGCACCTGAAACCATTCACATGAGAGCTTGAGAGCTGTGCCCTCAGGAGGTCCTGCTGGTGTTACTTCATCTGCCTGGACATCATCATCCACAGCTAGGCGAGCCTCAACTCAGCCCTCAGTCCTTCATCAGTGGGTTGGGCTGCTCGTAGGTCAGCATCTGTCACACGAAATGCAGAGAAGGAAAGGGCTTGACTTCAAGACAATCTAATCTCACGTGCTTTGCTTTCTTCTCCTTAAGCGTGCTGTCATGGGCTGCTGCTGCAATCGTCATCTGCAGCTGGAATATTCCAACCGCTTCTTTTGAAGGCTGCCAAGCAAGCAGAAAATCAAAATATGCATCGCACATGTGAAGATCCTAGTTTTCAGTTTTTGTACTCAGATGAAATCCGGACAGGATGGGGCTGTGAAGTTGTTCCACTGAATTCCAGTCAGTCCCTAATGCCTAGCAGTCCCAGGGAAAACAGATCACAGCATCAGCCCGAGTCCCTCCAGGAGTGCTACCTCGTCTTTTGGGTAAGCCATCACTGGAGATAAAAAATGGAAAACACAGACAAGTGGAGAGCAACGAGAAGGAGGAATATATAAGCAGGCTGTGTTGGATTTTATTTTTTTTAAAGTACATTTGAGCCACGTGTCCTAGGCTGCATCCAGCTCTGATGTATGGCCCGTGTAAGTCCCGCAGGGTGAGCAGCACCTGAGCGATGGGGTGGCTGAACCCCAGAGGCAGCCCAGCACTCAGACATGCTGTTTGCATTAGTGCTTTTTCCCTGGGTGCTCCCAGGAGCAGGGGGTACAAAGGGTCCTTGGGTCCTTGCCTGCTCTGCACAGAACTGGAGGTGCTGCAGTGGGCACCGGCAGCTTTTCACACCCTCTCCTACAGCGTGAACACGCTTGCTCGCTGCGTCCAAGAGAGAGAAGGGCTTGAGATCCCCCTCCAGATGCTGGGATGTCTGAGGCAGAGAGCAGAGACCAGTCTCAGAGGCATTCTGTCCAGGTTTGCTCTGTATTTCAGACCCTGGCAAGAGGCAGCTCAGCTGCCCTGGCCCAGACCGTCTCCAGCAGCTCACAGGACCTGCAGTATTTTTTATCAAATTGCTGAGTGTTGCCTTAATTTTAAGTTTCCTTATGCTACAACATGTCAAGGAGGGAAGAAAGAACATCTTGTCAACTTTTTTCTCTGGAAATGTAGATTAAAGAGGAGATGACAGTGTGTTTTATTTTTTTAAAAGTTCTCTCAAGCAAAATGAATATTTATTTCGTGCCTGAAAGCATCCATTTTCTGAGCCATAACTTCTAGCCTTGGTTATTCATAATCTGCCTTTCAGCCTCCTGACATTCTCTAGAGATGTCCCACTCCCTGGTAACATGTCACTTAGAAGGGATGGCTCCTACAGACTTAGGGGGGTTCCTGAAAGGGTACTTGGGGCAGTCCCCAGGGCAAGGGAGCCTGGCTCCCATCGCTGCTATGGGAAAGCAATCCCCCAGTACCAGACCCTCTTTGCTTTTGTGCTGTCAGTGGCTGCAGCAGACACGGGGGTTGACTTTCCGCTTGGCTCTTTGCTACGTTTGCTATCTCATGAATGAGCCTTTGGAGCATAAAACGAGCCGGGTGTTGCTCAGCTGAGTCATGCGGAGAGCAAGGAACCGAACGTGTGCTGCTCGGCTGCCAGATGGCAGGGCAGCCCTGGACAGCAGCCCCAGAGACGATGCCCTCAGTGTCAGAAGGTTCCCCGGCTCATGATGCATCCTAGAGCACAGGAAAGAGGTAAAACCAAGTGACTAAGCACAGGTTGGGTGAGAACCCTAACTGCATTTACCTGCTGGCACCATTACCTGCATTCCCAGCACCGAGTGCTGGAGCTTTTTTTACAGCCTAAGCAAGCTGTCTGAGGGTCCTGGAGCTATTGTAAGAAATGAAACACTGCAGGTGAATAAATAATCTGTGGGTCTGGCATGCATCATTAAACCGTATCAATAAAAGAAGTGCACAGAGTAAGCATCACGTTACTCACTTTTATTTCTGTAAGTACAGAGAACAAAGACCCCAAACAGTCAAGGGAGCAATTCTGATTTAGCCCCTGCAGACGTGGTGCTGGATGGGTCACACGTGTGGTCACCGCAGCTAATCCTGAATCCTGCCAGGGCAGGCGTCCATCTCCCCTCACCATGCTGCTAGGGGGGAGCCCAGAATCGGTGCCTCGGGGCCTGGCAGGTGGGGTTTGGAGCTAGCAGCCTTCTGGTTAGCGAATGATCCATGTCAGGCAGGTGGAGCACAGTTTGCTACTGCCAGCAGTGGGAAGCAGAGCACATAAATAACGCAAAGGGTTGAACGGCTGCTTTGTTTGTTACTCCTGGACCTCTGGCTGCTGCCAAGCAGAAATCAACCGTGGTACATCTGATGCTGGGTGGCGTTAGGATGTAGATCTCAATGGAAATGCATTTTTCCTTCAAAGACAGAGCAGCACTATCAGGTGAGCACTATCCTGGCTGAGAGGGGTATTTGAGCGATCCTCTGGGCCTGCAGACTGTGTTATACATTTAGGTTTATTGCTCTGCATAACTGATAGACTCCTGCTGTGATTGCACAGCCTTCAAACCAGGTGCCTGGCAGTAGCCACCTATTTCAAGAGCCATGCAAACGATCTCCTGTCCTGCCTGCCATTCAGCGTGCCTTAATGGAGCTGGCCACAGGAAAGCCTCAATCTATTTCCAGCGCTCGCTTTGGCAGGTTATTGATGTGCAGGTTGTAACACGGTACCGTAGCAATGCCAGAGAAATGATGGCAGTAGTCACAGTACCCTTTCCACGCGCGCATAATCAGCTGCACACTGGTTTCATGTTGCTCTGCTAAGAGCCTGGCAGTGGCTTTTGGGACTCACAGATGGCATCTCCAAACAATTAAATGCCGAAGAATGTCATTGCTGAGAGACTCGTAACAGCAATACGTGGGGACGGCAGAAATGTGCAGCTACCTTCCAAATTGCCAGTCTGTTTACGACCTTTCTTTTGGCTTCATTAGCAATACCACTGTGCAGTTGCACATTAACTGTTATGGATGGCCAGTGCACCTGCTCCTCTCCCTGCCTGACCCTGAGCACAACCAGTAGTTGCAAGGCCCCTGCTGACTGCCTGAGTACCAAAAGTGGCAGAGTAACCGAGCAGAACAAACAGCAATTGCTCTAGATAAGTGTGTTGGTGTGATTTTGTACTGGGAAGAAGCAAAGGTTTCACCTGGGCCACATCACACGACTTTGTTAGATGCAGCACCACCACAACTGCTCTAACTCAGTTGTGCATATCCCTGATAACGTGGACACCTGGGTCACCTCCTCACGTGGATATCCACGGGTCACCTCCTCCGTGAGTCTGAAGCTTATGCCCAACTGAGAAGAAAAGCCAAACACCCAGAAATGCTGAAGAAAACAAGGGATGGTTTAGTGATGGGACTTGGTTGATCAGGTTGATGGTTGGACTTGGTGATCTAAAGGCCTTTCCCAACCTAAATGATTATCTGATTCTACTGTTCTTTTTTTTTTTTTTTTTTTTCCCAGCATGAGGGTCTCCATGCACAGCAGAGGAGGAAATGAAACACCATGCAGACTGCAGGCAGGTGCAGAAGAGCAGCATTTGTGAAGGGAATAGCTGATTTCCCCAGCAAAGGAGTGACCACTGGGGAGATGCTGTGCCACAGTCACTCGTGCTCAGCTGAGGAGAAACATGAGGTTTTGGCAGAAACCCTAAAAACACTCTTGTACTAAAAGGCAGCAGCAATCTGGCAGGTACACCCTCGTGGATACTGCTGATGGCCTTGCTCCAGCCTCTTTAATGACACCTTCCTGAAATGGGATCCTTGATGGTGTCCATCAGCCCCCAAGACGCATAAAAACAAATTGTGGAAGTGCAGGTTTCCATGGAGAAGATATTATGCTTCCTCCTGGCAACCCTTCCCTAGGCAACACTGGGAACTGGTGGCTGTGTGTGCAGAGCAGGGCTGGCTTTGGCCCCTATTAGCGAGGAAGCTGGGAATGGATCCCTTCCACGTGCACCCAAGGAATTCACAGAATTCACAGAAGCTTGTAACTCCTCTACCAGTTTCTGGTAAACAGTTAGCAACTGTTAGCAAGTCACCAGCCTCTCCTCTGCTGAAGCTGACTCAAAGGTTTTTCTGACTCTACCAGGTCTCCACTCTCCATCGGGTTTAAAGATATTTCTTTTTGCACATCTGAAGTTCCTAGCTAGGAGGAGACAAAGCAATGGCATGTCTTTAGTTGGCATTGATGTTGCAATGGGAAAGCATACATTGGGGAATTGCTTTAAACAATAGGGATTTACAGGCAACAAGCCAGGCAAAAAAAAAAAAAAAACACAGTGTTTGTGTTGTCGGTTGTTAAAAATCACTAGTCTTGCTGAAACAAATGAGCCAGATTGAGACTTTGCTATTATTCCAAAACAGGAAAACCCTAATCGAAACCACATCTCCTCTGAAATTTCTGTCTGCTCGAATTAAAGCACGGTATTCATCCTTTGGCGGAGCAGCCAGGCTGCCCTCGAACAGCCTGTTGTCAGCCGGCCTCCCAGTGGCAGCGCTGCTCACATATTAGTGATTAATACTGGTTTAAATTAACATGTTTAACTGCTGCCAAGGCGTTTGGTTGTCACGTGTGGAAAAAAATGGACCAGATTAAGGGTGTGGATGACAGCACGCCCAGATTAGTGCAATTGCTTCCAATTCAGGTGGGTCATCCGATGTGATGGGACTTCACCCTATGCCTAGATAGCAAGGAAATATCTGGTAATAGCACTTGTTTGAGGGCAAAGTGTGTGTTTCGGGGGAATGTGGTGGGACGTGGAGTGATTTAACTTTTTGGAAAGCTTTTTATTGAAATGCGGGGCAGTTTTAGACAGAGGGGAATTAAAATGAATGTAATTAATGCTTTGGAGGGAGGACGTGCAGCCCCCTCACTGGGGCGCCCCCCGCCTCAAAATGGCGCCCGGCCAGGGGCGCGAGCGGGCCGCCCCCGCGGCCCGTCGGGCAACAACATGGCGGCGCCCCGCCCCCGCCCCGTGGCCACGCCCCCTTTTCGTGTGTCCACGCCCCTCTCACGTGACCTCCCCGCGCGGGAGGCAGCCCAGCTCAAAAGGTCGGGCGGCGAATGGTGGGGTCCTTCGGTGAGAGTCTAGCGCGGGGGTGTCCACCGGACGCCTGTCGCACCGTTCGCAGCGAAATCGCTGCGGGGAGGGGCAGGAGGGGCGTTTCAGCGTGCCGTCACCCTGTTTCCACCGACAGCTTTTTCACCGCTCTTCCCTATCTCCTGCCTCACCGGTACTTCCCTCGGCTTCCCAAGCAGGCAACGCGGAGGACGCCTCAGTACGGTGGCCGGCGGCGGGGAGGCAAGATGGCGGCGGCGGTGGTGGCGGCGGCGGGCAGGGCCTGTGCGGGTGGCGCCGTGCGGGCGGCGTGGCGAGGTGCGGGGGGGGGGGGCGGCTCCTTTTCCCCCTGCTTCACCCTCCTGTTATATTTTTCTAGCGCTTTGCAGTCGCTTTCCAAAGCCCAGCGGTGTTATTTTCCTGTCAGGGTGCGCTCAGGAGGAGCGGGCGTGTGATTTCCAGTCAGATCGGGCTGGCTCTGGGGCTCTCCTCCAAAAAATTGTGCTTAAAAAATGGGAAAACGCCTCTGAGGTGTGAGGAAAAAATACTCCGTGACTGAAACCTGCTGACGCGTGGCGCTTCTGGAATGTATAATTAAGTCTAATAGAGGTTTTATGGTTCCCTTTGACCTGCAGAAGGCATATTTCCACGTTAAATTAAAATCCTTTTATTAAAGGCCTTGTTGAGCAGCCAGCACCCTGTGGGGAGGTTTGGAAGAGCCCTGAGGAAAAATGTGTGTGCTGTGGGAAGCTCTAAGGGGAGGAATCACCTCCTGCATTGGAGTCTGCCTTGAGACCCGTCTGATGTTTCTGTCTCCTTTTCTTGCTTTTCCTCCAAAATGCCTTCCCTCCTAACAGTCAGTGTATGCCATCAGTTGTGGGCCCTGCTAATAAGTCTTTGTGAGCTGTCTCGGAAGCCTTTATCCAGCATAACCAGCCTTATGCCCTTAAGTCCTAGGCAAGAATCATAATTAAGTAATTACACACATAAATGCATGTGTGTCCTTCAGGGGAAGGCTGCTAAATAATAAATTTTGCTGGAGCCTGAGGTGAAAAATATTTTCACTGCCCAACCCCAGAGTATCTCTTTAATTACATCTTGCAAGTGGACCAGGAAACTAAAAGGCTGTGACTGCTCTTAAATCATTAGTTAAAGTAATAAGGGTCATTTTAGGTGTGACCCTTGAAGGCTTTGTGCTATCATTACCTTTGTTGTTCCGTGTTTAGTCCAGGCAGACAGCGACCTTCTCCACGTGCTGTGATTTTTAAATGCCTGGCTTTCAGCTTGAGAAATTGTTCTTCACATCCACGTTTTGCCAAGGTAACAGGAGGGGTTTGTTTTTAAAGAGCAATTTGTATTAGTGCAAAGGTTTCATTGTTGCACGGCACTTGAGCACTCGCGAGATGCCAGGAAAAAAAAGTAGTAACAGCTCTGAAGTGTCTTCCCTGCTGTGATTATTTGTGTGAGTGCATCGCTTCTGTGCATGAGTTTCATTTGAGTAAAAAGCAGTAAGCAGGATGGGAAATGGAAAAACCCTAGGCAAGAAAAGAGTTCATTGCCCATTAGAGAATAAATGCCTAGCGCTTGGTATCTTCCAAACTGCAACTGGGAATTTAACCAGGACACACCTCTGTCTCCTTGTGCATCAACTTTTTAAGAATATCTTGGTTATTTCGGTCTAGAGCCTCCTGTGTGCATGCCTGGAACTATACTCGGGCAATTTTTGCAGAGAGTTCTAATTATAGCTGCACAATAAGCATCCTGATGGCTCTTTCTTAAGTTTTGTTGTGGTTCTTTTTCTTACAGTGTGCTTCTCGCTGCTGAGACCAAATTCCTGCAGTGTTTCTTTCTCTGAAGTACAGAACTAAGAATGGTTTTCCACATTTGATTCTCGTGGAAAATAATTATGAGAGTAGAAGGGATTAATAAATTCTTGCCAATTTTCTTTTTTATTAAAAAATGTGAACACTTGCTGAACAGTGCATTCACTAATTAAGCAAAAGCATGGATGTTCAGACTGCTTGCTGTCTTCCAAGGTATTAGGTAATGTAGGAAACAAGTGGCAATCTATGTGAATTTGGGGCACTGTGTTGGGAGAGGTGCTGCATTCTGCACATAAATCTCCTAAAGGTGGTAGGTTAACCAGCACGTAAAGGTTACAAATGAAATTATAATGAAATAGGCATATTAAAATAGTAGACTTGTGTATGACTGAGTGTTTAAAAAAGAACTGTTAGGGTCTAAATGATTGTAGAAATAACTGTTAAACTGTTAGGTTTCCATTTCCACCTGTCCTGGGATGAGTTCTCCTTTTACATCATGTAAGGAAAAATGAAATGGTTTTACTCTGGTTTTATGAGGAAAATTTCCAATGCCAAAAATGCACACACATATACAGAAGATATGCATAGTATAAAATTCTGTGTTTAGCCAGTGGAAGATAACATCTAAGTCAGGCCAGGGTTGTAAATGTGATGTTTCTATCAGGGAAATAAGTATGCAGCGAGGGGTTAATTTTCTATTACTGCAGAGCAGGACTTAAATATAGTAAGCTGGCATCTTTTTCCTGCTCTGTTGACTTATCTTTTGCTGGTGGCAAGACATCAGCCCTGCGTTTGTGACCTGTCTTGCTTTTACAGGCAGTTCAGTTTTGAATAGCTTATGGTAAGAAACACTTTAGATTTTTAAAGAAAAATCCCATCACAGGCGTTTGGAGGATATATGAAGAGGATATGATGCATTAACTGTGCATGCTTGCGTAGCACAGCATGCTTTGATTGAGATGTGACATTTCCAACCGTTTACCTTCCATAAATATATTTATTTGCTCGGCTTTCAAAGCATCTATTCCCTTGGTAGCAGTATGTGCAGAGAAAAGTTGGGGGGGTACTTTATTAAATACAGGTACTTGGGGTTTCAGGCTTTTCATGGTTGGTGGGTGAGGTTATTTTTCTTTTTCGGAGGGTACAGGGGGATCCATCTTCATCCTCCTCCTTTTGTCCTGCTGCATTTTGGAGACCAAAGCAGTCACATGTCTGGAATATTGTCAGTGAAGCCCCTGGGTTTTGTTAGACATGGGAATTTAATTTCCAGCTCAGAGCTGATATTCTTGTACTGCCAGCCTTAAAAGTATAAATTTAAAACTTATGTCACTTTAATGTTTTCTTTAAGGATTCAATCTCTTTTAATGGGAGCTCTGTCATTGGTCTCAGACAAACAAGGTCTCACCCTGTGCTTTAACAACTTGTTACAAATTGTATGTCTTAAAACCACTTTGAATCACCAGACTTGTTGAGATTGCTTGGTGACCATTTTTCTGTAAAACTGGTGTTTATTTGACTTCATTTTTTGGCATTTGACTTTTCTTCTGTGCCCGAGTTCTGACAGAACTCTTTTCTGCAGCAGTTCATCTGATTTCACTGCCTAGTGATTCATTTTGTGTTGATCCTATTGCTTCTGTATAGACTTTTTCACATTGCCATCCTAATTTTGGAAGGAGGTGGTACTGAGTATGTGGAACTTTGCTAATGAATGTAGGAGTGAAAAGGAAAACCAAAAACCACTCCCCCAAATTGCATTACAAAGACTTTTGATAACGACGTAAACTGTCAAATACTCTTATGTTTTATTTTCTGAATGAATGCATGGTTTCGTAGGCTTTAAAATATGATTTTATCACTGTTTCTGATGATATTCTGAATAGTGACCATTTGCTTATCTTGTATTAACTACTAATAAAACCCCAGCAGAGAACTGAGTCAGTCTGATGAATGGTGTAAAAGGAGTGTTCAGAGATGGCAGAGCAGTGAACCTAAATTAATTCGCTGCATCATTCATTGGTAAAAGATGCAGAAAATATCCATATGGTACCCCTTGGCATGTTGATGAGAGTTAGGATTTTTCTGAAGTTAAAATAACCGTGGAAGAGGTTATGGGACAAATCTAGAGGGTGACAGTTACCAGAACCAGAAACTGTTCACAAAAGAATTCTAGGAGACCTCAAGGACAAAAAATAAATAAATAAATAAATTCTGGTAAGGTATGTACCCCACCTTTGAAACTGCTTTGGTACCTGGAAAATTAAAGGTGGTACACGTGGCATAAAGGTGCATTACAATGCATGTTGCATTGAACTAATGTCCTCTGGAAAGGAAAAGAGCTTGCATGATAGGCTAGCTGTGCAACACCCAAATCCAGAGGTTATCAGGAAAGGTGCTTCTGGAGGTACATTTCCCTTTTGGGACCCCAGAGGAAGTCAGGTCGGTGTGATAACAGAATAGTTGAGGCTGGAAGCCTCTGAAAATCGTCCAGTCCAGCCCCCTGCTCAGTGCAGATTGTCCAGGGTCATTTGCAGTTCAGAATGAAAAAGTGCTTTCTTATGTTCAGGTAGAATTTGGAGGTTTAAACTTCCCCCCATTGCCTCTTGTCTCGTTACTGAGCACTGCTGAGAAGAGTCTGGCTCTGTCTTTTTTACACAGAAGGTGTATTCTCACTCTGTCAGTAATATGTTAGAAACCTTCTAGCTTTCTTCTCTTTGTGACATTTCCTATTGCAATGTTCCCCCCCACCCCTGTCTGCAACTAGCTTTGTGCTTCAAGACAGTAGGTTCATGTCTGATGCCCTTTAGAAAAATGAGTAAATGTTACTAGGTTCCTTTTTTTGGTGTTTTGTTTTTGGGTTGGGTTTGTTTTGTTTTGTTTTGTTTTTTGCTTTTGTGTTTTTTTTCAAGTTTGTTTTGAGGTGTTTTTTGGGTTTTGTATACATGAAGGAACCAGTGTTTTCAGAATGAAAATGTCCTGTATCTAATCACCTTTCTGTCTCCATCCTCAGGGTTTGCTTCTGTGCCAGTGAAAGGGAGTTGCTGTTCCTATTCCAGCCTGGCATGGGCTCTCCAGGTGCAATGTTCCATCTCTACCCCCCGGAATGTCATGGTACAGCAATGCAGACAAAGCAGTTTCTTCAATATGTGTAAGTCCCGAGTTGGTTTAAAATTGTAATCTGTACTAAAAAAAGGAAAGGAAAGCTTGCTTCTATTTTTTGGTAACTTTTTTCTAGTTATAACCATCACCTTATGAGATACCTAACAACAGTTGTTGATAGAATTGTGTGCACAAGGGCAGTTTATTCTAATGGGAAGCAAGAATTTGATTTATGTAGCAGCGAATCCATCCAAAACATTTAATTGGATGGGAAGGGGGAAACACCTTCCCCTCTGTTTCCTAGTTCTTTATTGACAATATAAATTGTGTGTTTATTTTCCAAATGTTTTTGAGCCATAAGCAAGATGCTCTATTCAAGCTGTGCTGTCTCAAAAATGAAATAATTAAAATGCAATAAAACGCTAAACAAAAACTGTTGATAATGTCCTGCTAATTGTCAGACCAGCTGCAGCATTATCCCTCCATCCTGAAAGGAATTACACACATGCTTAACATAATTGAGAAATGATGGCTGTTGAAGTCCCTGCTTGGGACTGAGAACTGAGATAGCTGAGGCATCATCCCACCTGTTTTATGGTTCCTTAGCTGTGGTGTTTTCCCATGGAGGAAAAGAAGGAATAGTAAGAACATAATCTCTGGAGTAGATAACTGGAGCAGTTTGACAGTCAAAGCTCTTAGACTTTTAATAATCTATAGACTACAAAAGATCTGTTTAAAAACAATCACGCTTTCACAACTGACAGTCTTTACCACAATAATGTTGAAAAGAACAGGAAAAGTTAACCTTTCTTTGTATTTTATATATAAAGGGGGGTTAAAGTAAGCATGCTGTCTGTTCCTCTTCTCAGGTTAATTTTGACTGTTGTCTGATTTCAAACAAATGACAGAGAGGGCTCAAAAGGCCTGCAAAGGGCTGCAGCATGATCTGCATGGGGAAGGCTTTCTAAGGATGCCAACTGCAGGAAAAATTAAGACTTTTTCCTTAGCTGCCAGTCACAAGACCGAGACTATGTAAAAAAGATAAGCATTGTTGTGTTTTTTTTGTTTTTTTTTTTTTTTTACTTTAAATTAAAAATAAAGCATTGCAATCGTTTCACAGTGATTACTCTTTGTAGTTTAGATATTGCCTTAATTTATGCTTATGTTCATAACATCTAGGTGAGCTGTGTTTTAATGAGAATTTTGCCAGCTGTCTTTTTAGATGGCTTAATTAAAAGTATTTGTTGTAATGACATCCCTCTTGTTTGACTCAATAAAACTGTAAACAAGTTATATTTGAGCAAGCTACATAAAACTACTGGCTTATTTAATAAGATGTAAGAACTTAAGCGTACTTCTTACATGTATTCAGCAGAGACAGAAGTCAGTCTGAGTTTTTTGTTTGTTTCCAAGGACCAAACTCTGGAAAAAAATTATATTATGCTATCCTTTTGCCGTTGTGTGCTCCCTTACTTTGTAGGCTGTTTTGTTAAAAAGGCAGGTTACCAAAGTGGGTTGAACATAAAGTAGTTAAGAACATTTTTATGCTTTCTCAAAGCAATCAAGAAGGCTGGATAAATAAGAGATCCCCTAGGAACCTGGAGATTAGAGTAATTGCTTTTTCTTGTCCAATTCATCATGCAGTTCACTTGGAAATGTAAAATTTTATACTATTGATCCCGACTATGAGCCAAATCTGCAGAGTCCCCTACTAATATGGTAGTGATAAATGGAGTATGCAATGCTAATCTTTCAATTATGATCACTCTCAAACTTTCATTGCTCTTTTTCTGCTCAGAGGAACGCACTGAAAAGATAAGCCACTGAGTTAAAACAGCAGCAAAGTTTTTGTGCAATTCATTTCCTCTATTTCTGAATGCAGATGCAAGTTGTGAGGCCTATTGTGTTGTCCCTCGATCCCTACTGGGCTTAGGACATGCCACCAACCTGTTCTATTCTGTACAATGTTTCCTGAAACACTTCAGGAAACTGGGCAGAGAAGAGCCTGGGGGTCTTGGTGGACGCCCAGCTGAACGTGAGCCAGCAGTGTGCTCTGACCACTAAAAAAGGCTAGTTGTGTCCGTGCTGTGTTAAAAATGCTGCTTTATTGGGATAATAAAGTGGTGGCATGAACTGCCCTGAGAAATGGTGGAATCCCCATCCCTGGAGATCTTCAGAAGCTGTCGGGACGTGATCCTGGCCAAGTGGATCTAGGCAGCCCTTCCTGGGCAGGGAGCTGGGGCTGGGTGAGCTCCAGAGGTGCCTTCCAAGCTCAAGCATCCCGTGATGCTGGGGCCAGCTGTGATCATTGCAAAGCTCTGACTCAACACTGAGCGTGTCGAGGGGCTGGGAAGCTCTGGGACTTTGCTGAACTGAGGGGCTGACGATAACGGGGGCTCAGTTGGTCTTGTTTATAGGAAATTTTGGGCCAAGACTAGTTTCATCTTGGTGGTGCAAGTGATGAGACAGTAAAAGGAAAATGACTTTTCCTTGTCAGGTACAGAGTCCTTTGAAAAGCTGCCCTTTGACTGAAAAGGTTGGTCTTGTTTTTCCTGGCTGGTAATATTTGGAGGAAGGCTGCTGGTTTCAGAACAGCTCTTCTTGCCGAGTTGTTTTCCCTGCCTTTTTTCCATATTAAGTAAATAGCTTAATAGTTGGAGTTGAATAGTTAAACGCAATAAAATTTTCAAAATTCAAATGAAGTACAATATTAACAGTATAAATCACATTATGGCACTCATATCCCTTAGCAGTGCAGTTGTTTCGGAAGTGTGGTAACATTAAAAATGCAGATACGATCGTTATATGTGAAACATAATTGTCAAGTGAAATGTCAAATGACAGTCCTGTGACAGAGGAAAGTGGCAGTACTTCGTCTTGTTAGCGAAGGTTTACTCCTCTTCCATCATATTCCTGAGGTATTAACATGTTCACAGGGTCACCTGTACCTTCCACTTGATCTTCACAAATAGTTTAACTCATTTAAATGGGAAGAATTGCAATTATCCCAGGCAGTCTGTGATCCTGTCCCATCACTACACCACGTCCTTCAGAGCCGCATCCACACATCTCCTGAACACCTCCAGGGATGGGGACTCCAGCACTGTCCTTGACCACCCCTTCCACAAAGACATTCTCCCTGTTGCCCCATCTAAACCTCCATGACACAGCTTGAGGCTGTTAAATTCCACCAGTCCAGGCTTTCTGGGCAGATGCTCCAGCTTGTAGCTGTTGAGAAACATTGATGCTGTAAGTTTCAGATCCCAAAAAACATGGGATAAATCCCTTTTTAATTTAAGAGCCACAGAACTGGGTGAAATATATAGGCTGTCATTCCTGAAGGCAGCAGAAGCACACAGGTGTCATGAATACTGAAACCATTTGACCTGAATTGTGCAAACCTTTTGGCTCTAACAGCAGGGGAAACTTCCTCAACATCCATTGTGTAGCCGAGTGGCTATGAGACTAAAGAACTTGTGTTGGAAATGGTGATTATATCAGAATTGTGCTTTCCCACTCACGGCATTAATTCCATTAGTTACCGTTGGGAACAAATAAAAAGAAGTGCTTAATTTCTCTGTTGCTAGGTGATCTTTCCTCATAAATTAGAATACAGAGTAAGGAACATGACAATCCTTTGGAGCTCATAGAACTAGACGGTAATAATGAAGGGGGAGTCATTTAGCCCAACAATACACAATCACAGCCCAACGTGCCTTGTCTCCAGGTGCTCTGCTTACTGCAGGCAATTGCACTCGGTATAAATCTCGGTGTTCTTTATTGTAAACGTCGGTTCTTTAAAGCCTATTTTTTAATTACAGTTGATATTAAATTCTCCCAGTCCTGTGTGAGTTGTCTGGATTAAGTTGTTCATTTTTCTGCCTTGCCTGATTTCAATCAAAGTGGGGGGAAAAAAAAAGATCTTTTCAATTTCTAAAGATTTCTTTCTTTAAATACAACACTCCAGATAAACAATTGAGTTGCCGCTTGTCACCATTATTTTATTTATGAAGAGGATGCTTGTGTGTGTATGTGGAAGAACAGTTGGTTAATTTTAATTAAAAAAGGGGGAGGGAGATATTAAATGCCTTACAGCTAAATGTACTGGTGGGGGTGAATTCTAACTGGTTTTGATTTCTTGCTGTAACTTCTGGGAAACCTCCAGAGGTTTCCTTGCCCTACCATAACGCAGCATGCAGTATTTCCAGTTACTGGGAAGTTACCAAAGCTTTTCTGCGTGCAGGATGGGATCAGGCAGGCAGTGAAGATGTTGATGTGGCCACGTGTGGGCAGGCAGTTGTAATTTGGAGCAAGGGCAGATCTCATCTGGGGTGAACACACATTTCAGAAATGGCTTTAGAATCTCATGTTTTATAAATAAGCCATCCAGTATTAGTATGTGATTATTCCATGTTTCTCTCATAAATCTATCTGTATTATCTGTACGATGTTCTCTTTTGAATTAGTAAACGAGTTGAATTGTTTCTGTAAGCATCTTTAAACAGGCTGATGAGATTTCTATGTCTAAATGAGGAAAATGCTCTATTAGAAACCTACCTCGCCAGGGGTAAGTGATGGTATGGGCTCCGTTGGCAGGTTTTGAATAGTAGTTGAGTTCAATTTAAGATTACGAAGGGATATGAAATCAGACTCTATCTTTCTTTGAGATGCTTCTCCTCTGTTGTTCCAGAGTGATGCATTTCATGTAATTGGGAGACTGTCTGCAGCCACGAGAAGTGGTGTGCTTGGAAGTAAAAGTTAATGTGAGCAAGCAGAAGTGGCATCTAAGTTGTTTGCTTCGTGTTCAGCTGCTGAAATGAGTTGTAGGTTTTGCTCTTAGGAGAGGTGGTCTGTGTATGTTCTTGCCTAGCACTTTGGTATCAACTGTTTTGTAGCTCTGTTTATTATTAAGCACTCTTTGTAAGCCTGTAGAGAGAAGGTAAGGCATTGTAAGGCCCAGATTTAAATATGTAGTTGAGCGCTCCTTTTCCTGACCTCAGTGATTTAGATTGCAGTTCATTACCAAATCCTACATGGTTAGAGCAGCTCATGTAGCCTGCTGTGTGCCAGCCTCATTCCTTTCTCTCTCTAGTAGAGAGAGTGAGAGTTATATTTATTTTATTGTTGTTCTTAGGTAATTCTTTGAATAATTGTAAATGTTTCAGTACCTCGGTTTATGTTTTTTGTTGCCCATATGCTGCTTTGTTTCCTAATAAAACCATGTATAACCAGAACTATTCTGAAGGTTTTGGCTAATTATGCAGACAAAATTGAAGCAATATATACCTCTGATACAAGGAGGGAAGAAAACTAATGGAAGATGGTTCAAACCACGTATATGTTTGAGATTGAAAATCATCTTGGATTTCTCAGGCTTTGTATCTAGTTAAAGCTGCAGAACAGAGGCTCAGAAATTAGAGGCACCTACTGTTCTCAAGGTTACTGTGTCTAGCAGCAGAAAAAGTACTTGAGAATTCCTGGTGGAGAACTTCTCACCTGGCAGTCTACAGCACACTGCAAGAGAGCATCCTTCTTGCTCAGGAGCTGCAGCACTGGGATCTGTGCTCTCTTAAGCCATCTTTGCTGTGGTGAGTGATCCTTCAATGTCTTGGTTGCTGCGAGCAACTATGTGTTGAGCTGCAGAATATTTACAAGAGATGCACAGTTCGTACACTGCTCATGAAAATATTAATTATCAGAAAGACACAAGTGTTGCTTTTGCTTTTATTTTTTTTGAGGACTCTGTCCCTGGCCACTGTGGAAACAAGCTGAATGTGCAGAGTGTTTGTCTGTGTTCTCTGATTTCTTTAGATAACTTTTTTTTCCTGAATTGGCATGTTTGTCTTGCTCTTCAGTAATTGATTCAGAGCATCTCATGGTTGTGTAGTAGCCATGAAATTATTACAAAAAAAAAAAAGCATGAAAGCTGAGGCACAGAATCCAATCTACCAAACAATACACAGACCTCTTACTGGGACGTTTTGTAGGCTGACATGATTCAGAAACTGACTCCTACAATATTTTTAATTCTAAATTTTAGTTATTTTACCATAATGGAAATGTGCATAACTTCCACGGGCACTGTCATAGTGATTGATTTTTTTTCTGAGGTGCTAAATTGTACAGTTAAGTGGCAGTCTGCTTTCTCCATTCTCATCCCATGTCAGATAACACCTAACGACCAGCTCGAGGGCGCGCCCTTTGCTCACTTTTCATACCTGTGCAATGTTTGGTCTTTTCTTAATCAGTCTTCAGAGTTTCAAGTTGCAGTGAGATGAAAGAAATCTGTTTTTTCTTTTAGGAGCTCAAGGAGGAAAGAAAGGAACTGAATGAGCACGCAGGGATGGTTCTTCAGAAAACCCTCACAACTTTCAATGATTTACGGCGTGGAATTTGTTGTGTTTATAGCTCTGGGTGGCTTTTTCTTCTGTGAGTTTGTTCAGCTGCTTTAGCTGCTTGTAAATGATCCAACAATAGCACGTTCTCTCTTGGGGAGATGGAGACGCATGTGTTCATTAGAGAAGACAAGGTCAAGGAAATGCTCTCTGCACTCAAGTACAGTGAGGTTTTGTGATGCTTTGGCTCCTAGAGGAGTTGATAAGCCTTTGACCTTCCTCCAAGAAAAACTGCCTACTTGCGGTCATTAAGCAGCTGAGTCTAGACTATGTAATTTATCTTGCAACTTGTAATAGAATATGTAAGCATTCCCCTTGGAGATGCTTTTTCATATTTCATCAGTGCGGAGTATTTTTCTTCCAGATTCTGGTTTGGTTTGGTTTTGTTTGTTTTTTGGGAAAGGGGAGTGTTTGACATACCATGCCATTTTAGAATCCACCTGCCACCAAAAGTTTTTATTCCCAGTTTAAGTCTGGAAGCGAACATTAGAGATTGGAAAGACCTTAAAAAGTTCCTGAAGGTAGTACGAATACATAGATGTAGTGGCACTAGCGGGAAGCAGTGCAGTGAAACAAGCAAGTTTATTATAACATCCTTTTTTTTTTTTTTTTTTTTACTATGTCATTAATATTAATGTCTTTGGATCTGTGGTGGTGTTCTGCCGCAATGCTATTTGTCAGGGAAAAAAATTAAGCTAAAGTTGCTTGTATAAGTGGAAGAAGTGAGCCTATTTAGCCGTTTCGCTAAGTTAATCCTTTCTTCCAATTTTATTCCCTTCTATTTTCCAGTTTACTGCTATTTGTCATTCTATTTTTGTAGTTCATATTTTAAGCAAGCTGGGAACTCTCTCATCTTCCAAGAGGCAAAGAAATCTACTTTTAATCTCAGTTTATCAGGGTCATGGATTTTGTTATTTTTTTTAATATGGTTTCCAGCAAGCTGTTTTGGCAATCCGTGTGAGTTACTGAGGTGTGATCTAATATACATCTTCCTCTGAAGTAAGAAGTAGGCTGTCTGGTTTCTGAAATTGGGGGATAGTATAAAAAGGCACAAAACAAAATCCTTTTCAAAATATTACACCTCTTATGTAGATGAAGCAAAAGAGAGTGGCATCTTTAAAGCTTACTATTGGCGATTGTTGGCGATCAGCTTGCATAAAGCATGCTCTCAGCAAAATTTAATAGTGGATCTCTTTCTTAGCCATAAAATGTAAGTGTGTGATGTGTAAGACTTTATTTTGGCTTGGAGTTATGTGCTTTTCAGTAACTGCCTAGAAACGTGTGGTGGGTTTCGTGACTGGGGCTATTTTAGTGGTAGAGGAGCACCTGCGGCTTCCCATCTTACCGAGCCGCTGCAGAAACAAAATAAAAGTGAGACCTCGAATCATTTGGAGACAGCACACCTGCTGTGCTGGCTTCATCTCAGAGCTTCTCTGCAAATGTAAAAAGCACTACAGCGATCCTCATTTCTGTCAGGGGTTTTTTTCTCCACTGCAAGAGCTTTTTCCTGCCTTATCTACGTATGTGCTCTCCGGTCATCCTGGTGCTGTGCTGCCAAGTCACATCAGGGTTTTCTTCGTTGCTGTGCTGTCTGTCGCAGGCGGAAGTCTGTAAGATTACAGTGGTGGGGACATGGCTTATCCCTTCCCTATTCCATTCTCATCACTTGGTCTTAAAGTCATTCTGATATCTGCCATCTTCTAAAGAGCTCTCAGCTCTGCAGCCTGCAGGCTTCCCATGCGTTTCATTAAATACAGCTGCTTTCCCAACGCATGATGATACTGTTAGAGGTCGATTAAATGAACTGCACTCTGGTACCGAGTGTGACGTTTTCCTCTTGTTCTGATGTTATCAGATTATGTGCAGTGCTTGAGGCCAAAACTAGGCTCTGTTTGACCTCATCATGCTGGATCTGTTGGCACAGACTGCTCCCCTTTGGTACAGCGCAGTCTCCTCGCCCTGTGACTTCTGCTACTTTCTCTGTATGGGGATTAAGCAATGTTACTTAGAGTACAGTTCAAAAGCTGTTTGTTTTTTTTTCTTTTTTTTTACTTTTTTGAGTGCCTTACCAGCTCAGGAGCTCCCCGTTCCAGCCCCTCTGCAGCCTCCTTGGAAGCTGTGTGACCCTCCATGAAGCCACCCAAAGTGAAGACTGGGGAACTGCTCCAATTTAGAAATAACCCAGCAGAGAAACACATGAAAACCTTTATATTAATCTCATGTTTCCAGGCTACCAGGATTATTAAAAAAAAAAAAAAAATGAATTTGCTAGTTATACAATGTTTTCTGAGTAAACTAAGCAGCTTAACGTGATCCATCATCAACCTTCCAGTTCATGCCACAGTCTCATAGTCTGCTTTAAGATCTTGAAAAGCCACATCATACATCTCCTTCTTGCCACCAGCCTTTGTCTATATCGAACTGTTATTCAGTGTATTTTAGGGTAGTGTTTGCTACTTGTAGAGAATGTAGGATCTGTCACAGCTTGTCTTTTAGTAAGTGATGTTTGCTGAGTGCTGTGCAGCTGAAGGTTTCTTCAGGTGGTGTTTTGGTCCTGCTCAGCAGTCAAACTAAACGTTACTATATTTTTTTACCATGAACTTGGGGTTCACTGGAACGTCTGGAAAAGAAAATGTAATTTTCGAGAAATATTTTTCAGAGGGACTAGAATCTGCCTGAGAGAAAACACAGATTTTGCTTCATAGTTTGTAAGTGTGATGAATGTTGTAGTTAGGTGCAGTCTCAGGGCATTTTCACTTCTCTAGCCCGGCATGAAGTCTGCGGTGCTTGTTTTAGCTGTGAATGAAGGCTCTTGTGCTACTCTTACGATATGTGGCTGGGGTATGTCATGACTTTTTATGCTGTTCTGTTCTTTCCCACGTGGAGAGCGTAGTATTTGGTAGCGTCTTGGACTTGCAGTGTTTTGGTTTTGTCCCTCACCTTGGTGTCAATGTGGCAGAGCTTCCCCAGTTCGTTATCAAACACACTATTCCTTAGCCACGCTCTTGTACGTTGGGTGAAACATCAGAGAATGGCTGGCCCAAACATCTGAAGGCAGTGGGTGTCCTGTATGGTTGTGGAATGAGGAGACCAACCAAGGCTGAAGGGTTCTGCAGTGAGGATGCACAGAGTGCCTCGCATCCCTTCGTCCGCCCGGCTCTTCCATCAGCAATCAGGACCTTGTGTTTTATGAGAGCATCAGCAGATCTGTGCTGCTGATTAATTTCTTGTCTTTTGTGGCTTTTTAAAGCAGGTTAAGGTATTTTTAAAAGTGACCGATGTTGAGTCTCATCAATATTTGTCTTTGGTTAAGTGCTTGTAGGTATTGCTGATCTGAGTTAGTAATGAATGGTTGTCTTTTATTGACCTGGGAATTAATACCTTAGTGGTTAAAAATGCTTGCCCTTAAATTGATTCTGAAAATCCTTTTAAAACCGATTCACCTAGCTCTGAGCGTATCTGATTGCAGTCACCAGGGGTAGAGGCACGTCTCTGCAGCAGATACATGTGCATGTAGTACGAAATTCATTTCTTAGCAAGGCAGTAATCCCACAGTTTAAATCCCAGCAAAAATCAAAGTAGGGTTAACATTTCAAGGTAGTTTTTTTTTGTTCAGCTTCCATTTCCAATATAAGATGTACTTGTATATTACTTATGAAAGCTTTCTCATTTCAGTGACAGCTGATGAGCTCTGGAAAGGAGCTTTGGCAGAGACTGGTGTGGGAGTAAAGAAAGCAAGAGGGAAGAGAAGGAAGAAGAAGCTAAGAAAGAATCTCAATAGAGGCCAGGAGATCGGAGAAGGTAGATTCACAAATGAAGCGCTGAAGAAATGTCTTGGCCTCTCCTTGTGTAATGTTTTTTGATTTACTAAATCAATAAATTGCTGTTAACTTACGCGGCATCAGAACAGCTTGATATATTTTTCTAAAAAAAAAAAAAAAAATAATCCTGATATGGTTAATTAATGCTATTTTTTGTTTTTGAATACAAATTCTGTGTCACAGAAAACTCTTGAAAAAAATGAGAACCTCTCATCTTATTGCATTTTTACAGTGTTCGTTATTACTGTACTTGTTTGGCATAAAACTTTTTTTCCCTGTTATTTTCAAGGACGTTCTGGTTTCCTCTGGCCTGGCCTTAATGCTCCTATAATACAAAGTGGGATGGTACAGACAGTTTCCCAACGAAAAAAAGAAGAACGAGAGAGAATTCAGTCTGAAATTCTTCAGCAGAGAGACACATGGGAGAAGAGAAGAAAAATAAAAGTTAAGAGAGAGGGAGGATGGAGTGGAAAGTGTTGGGGAGGTGTCATTCTGGATCCTCCTGACCCAGGTCCTAATGGAGGTAAGAAAAAAACCTGAATATCTTTCTTAGTTCTTACCCAGCCTTTTGTGAGAAGGGGCTGGGAAAAAGCCAGATCCAGAATTTTCCTGTGATTGAAAATCTATTTTATAACTTCTCTTACGTGCTTTTTAGTCTGCACATATGCCAGTGCGTGAATTAAGGCAGCTCAATCAAAGAACAAGTATTTACACAAGTGAAACGTGTTAAATCACTGCTTTATTTAATATAGCTGTTAGTTTATGATTTTTATGTTATAGACTACCTGAAGTTACACTGTTATAGAGTACTGCATTATGTTAAAGACTGTTATAGGAGTCTGAAAGAATGGAAATATCTTTTGTGTTCAATGTCAGTTTTCTTAAGTACAAAATGCAGCTGTGCTTTTCTATAGTTTCTTAAAGGATCCTGTGATACCTCACCTTCAATCAACCTTTTTTTTCCTACTCAAATAGAGGAATAAGGCTTAAGATGTTGTGGTTTGAATGTAGCTATTAGAAGTTCTTTCCTTATGTGTTGTTGAGTTAAATATCATAGTGAAACTAGAGGTCATATATGCAAAGTGGACAGGAAGTTTTTTTACAGTGCTGTTCATTAAACCACTAAAAAAATTTTGTTAGTTTTAACAATTAAAAACCTAACCCCCTTCAACTAATTACATATAAAAATAAGCAGCTACTCATATTCAGCTGAGTTTCCCTTGCGAAGCATTTCATGATGCTTCTGTATTTATTGCTATTCTTCTTCAGACTTTTATAGTCAGATGAGGTGAATATAACAGTTAATGTTTTTTAGCACTTGTTTCAAGCTTATTGCAGACTCCAGTCATTCTAAAAGTTAAGCTTGGTTCATGTCTTCAGAGTTCTCTCTGTCCAGGAATATGTTCTCCTGGTGAAAGCTGTGATTTTGGAACATACGTCCCGTAAATTGGGATTTCCCCCATAAATAGGGAATTACATCTGTGGATTGCAATTGTATTTTTATCTGATCTTTTTGCAGTCACTGTTGCTGGTCACTCAGTGTGGTGTTTTGTTTATGAATTTCTGTCTGAATATTTTTCTGGTGACATCTGTTAGACCTTAATCCAAAATTGAGATGTGCTTTCCACCAAGCCATAAGGCAGCAAGAGCGTGGTCTTTCCAGGATGATCTAATACCATTGTCCACATAGACCCAAAGTCACGCTGGCATTTTGTAGCTTTTCCTCTTGTAAATTCATCCTGTTGCTGTTTTCTACTTCTCCACTCCCTTCCCAGGTTTCCAATTCCTGTAGCTGGTATAGCTAATTTTGGGGCTTATGTTGCTATGGTGTCTAAGTCCGGAAAACAAGATACCTTGTGAATTTATAGAGATCTGGCTTTCCAGATCTCCTTTCCTTTCTCTTCAGGGTTTTCTTGTTTATCCTTGATTTTAAGAAAAACTGATTCCATTTTAATAGCAGCATAATGCTGCAGTATATAAATAAGATTTCCTGTGTTTGCTTACCGGTATTTCATCTTATTACCTTGAAAGCAAATGTTCCATGGAAGGTGGTGACATGACAATGGATGAGGCAGCCTGTCACCTGAATCTTACAAGTGAAAAATAAAGATTTGAGAAGTTAATGAATTCCCCGTAAATCATTGGTGGAATATAGAGGAAGTCGAGAAGATTTCACTGTTCTAGTTCTGAGCTTTAAATGCAAGGCTATGTTGCTTTTAAATTCAAATGTATTTTCAAGTAGTTCATTCTGTTAAAAGAAGTGGCAGCTGTTGCAAACAACATTTATGTATGCATGAATTGTACTCCCCAGTGTTTTCCTTGCTTTCAGTGTGGCTGATATTACTGAGGCTGGTTACTTGCATTGAAATTGGTTCTGTGGGTGCTGCAGTAGTCAGGTCAAGTTCTGCCAAGAAGAGGGAAGGACACTACAGTAAAAATAGGAAAATGAAACAGTCAGCTTGTATTATAAATGTGCTTGAGAAAAGCAGTTTCTGATTAGCATATACCAATTTCCTTTTAATCTGTTTAAAAACTGTGCAGATTTTCAGTTTCCCACAATTCCATCAGCATCTTTTATTCAGAGGAATTAAATGACTTTCAGGAGAACGGGGACACTGGCTATGTGCAAAGCGCTGTCAAAGTGGTAGAAAGAACAGACCTGAAACCGTCAAACCCAATGAATCTGTCCTGAGGCTGAGGCATGGCTGGACTCCCTCGATTTGAGATCCTGCAGTTCTGCCCTACCTGGTGTTCTGCTGCTAGATCCTCTGGTAACAAACAGTTTGAGCACATAATGCAGCTTCCCTTCAGCAGCATCCATATTTTCTAACAAAAACAAGTACAGGAGAAATCTGTAGAACGTCTCTGTCATGAGCCTTTGACATATGACAAATTTGATTGAAACCAACTGCTGTGTTTGGGGGGAAAATGTACTTGCATATATTTGGGGATAGACTGATTCTTTGTGCTTTGTGCTTGCAGGAGGATCTTCTCCCACTTCACCATTACTTATTGTGTTAGTTATGAGTAGAGAAAGAATTCTTTTTTCCAGTTAGAAATAATTATTTTTCAGCCAAGTTGACAGTGTTGCTTTGCAGCTGAAGAGGCTTCAGAGAGGGAACAGGGTGCCTGCTGGCTGGCATTTACATGCTCTTCTCTGAACTTCTTGTAGACCACCAGTTCTCTAAATTGTGCTGAGATAATCACGTTTGTAATAGTCACAGAGATTGTGTAAATGATCTAGCAACATCTGATGAAGCATTGAGTCCCTGATTCTCTTCACCACTGTGCTGCTTTAAACTCCCAAGCCTTTCTCCAAGCTCTTGCTGTGACTATACCAAGCACAACAAATATTAAGTGCCTTAGTTAGCACTGGCTTCTAAAGCTGTAAATGCTGAAAGCTCTAGCTCTAATAAAATAAATTGGAAAAGCAGGAGGTTGGGAGGATCTCCTGTTTATTCTGTTTATATTGAGACATTGCATTTTACTCCATTGTCTTAAATTTTCTTTCTTTTTTCTAAAAGTAAGCTTTACTGACAGTGTTTGTCAGGGTGAAAGCCCTTGGATGAGACCTGAGGGGGCTTCTGTTTGTGTAGTTTTGTGCCCTCTCCCTTTACTTGCCATCCTTGGTGGCAGTACGTGCAGGCGGTTTGTCACGCCCAGAGCTCTGTGCTCTTCTTGCTCTTTCCTACCCCACAATTTCCGAAGACATTTTGAAAATGTCATTCCTTTTGAAGTCCCTTCTAATGACAGAGCAAAAACTTGAAATTTTCGTGCAGTGAAAAGGATGCGTTCACCAAGTACAGCCGAATATGTAACACACACCTGAACAGCTCCTATTATTACCGCTGTGATGAAAAGACTTGAAGGCAGACATGACAGGGAAACAATACAAAACACCCTAACTATAACTGGACAAAATGAATGAGGCTGTAATTGTCTTTGATTGCAAAGACTTTTTTTGAGGTAGCATTTGAAATTGAAAGAAGTGAGGGGAAAAAAATAGTCTGGCTGCATGGTTGTTGATTATTTGAAGTGATTGCATTTTGTTTTGTTTTTCTTCTCCTCTCTGGAATTTCACAGAAATATGTATCAAGAAAAAAGGGATTCAAAGAAATTACAAGTATGATTGTCTAATACAAGTTCAGAATATCCTGAATGATATTGAGGAATAGTATTGCCATGATGGAAGTGACCTGTTTAGCTATTTGGTGATTCAACTTCTTAGCTTTTAACCATGTCCGGCCTTTGCTCATTGTACATGAAACGAGGGTGTTTGTGTGTGTTGTCTTTTTTAATGCTTTTGGAGCAGTATTTTGGGAAGAACGCAATTTGCATTGCCAGCCAGCAAAAGCCCAAACTATTTTTATTTTTTTACATAATGTGCTGTGGACAGTTATTTTTTTAATAGCATTTCTACAGCTGGAGAGAATTAAGAACAATATCAGATATAATTTAATAAAAATTCTTCAGTGTAGGTGCTGGCTGGCAGTGGTTTTCAAAAGAGCTTCAGGGTTAATTTGGAGAGGTTGCATAGCTTAGCTTGTGGCCAAAGTATTGGACAGATTCTGAGCTCATCTCAGCTCTTCCATCACCTTTATTACTGCTTTCTGTAGGATGTTCAGACAGAGCAGTTCAGTTAGTATGTCTTGCTTTACCATTTAAAAAGGGATTATTTTTCTTCTTGTGTGCCATGTTGGTTATTTAGGTTGGACAGTCCTTGGAGACTATATCATTTTACTTCCTCTGCAGCTACAATACTTAAGAAGATAAAATATTGATTGCAGTTAGAGATTGGGGTCCCTAACAAAGCATAGTGAATGTATTTAACAGTTCTTCACCCCTTAATTGTAACAGGAGCTGTACTGTAGTTATAACAAGAGTGGTATTACACCCTCTGGAAGTTATCATTTGAACTGGGTATTATTTAAGCTAGATTTCTTTACCGATATTGATTTTTACTCAAGAAATGAAAAAAAGCATGTTTTATAAATGAGTTATACTTTATTTTCTCTGAGTTTATTCTAAAAAAGAAAATGAATGGAGTCAGGCTATAAAATATTTGAGCTCCTTTTAAAATGAAGCAACTAATAATGCTCACTTTAGATACGTGTTCAGATTATTCTTACCTTTTCTGCTCGCTGCTGAGATAAATAAGCAGCTACCTAAAAATCATGTCCTTTTTTTAAATTATACAATCTGCAGGGAGCTTTGCTGATAAGGAGTTAATACAAGGAAATGTAAGACACTGTTTTTCTCCCAACAGAAACTTACGAAGATTTTGAAACAAGAGTCATTGAGGTAAGCATTACCAAATTCTTCAAGGACTTCAAATAGTTACAGCTATTCTATATGGGGCTTGCGCTTATTTGTCTTTGCTAAGTCAATCTTATAGCAATAGGAGTTAGTCTAGTGTTTCGTTTCAACTGCGTGATGTAATCTATTATTCTTTTCACTGGGGACTTCTCTGTTGAGCTAATACAAAGACTGTTTTGAGTAACTCTGAAGTGGCAAATGCCTGCAGATAAAGCTTTAACAGTTCACATGCAACCATAAATGGGAACCTAGTAAAGTGTTAGCAATAGTTCTCAAACAATTATATGTAGCAAATCATGTAGTTCTGCTTTTCAAGATAAATAAATGAAACAAAGCGGGGAGGACTGGGAAGACAAGACTGAGAGCAAGTGAGATGAAGATCCTATTTTGGGTGTCATGAGTAATACAATGCTCATCTGTCCTAAATGTCTTAACCTATGATATTTCTATCTTCTGGGGAAAAACATTCTAACAAAATTTCCCATTCATAGTTTTATATCTACTGCATTAATATGCTTACCTGACGGTTTAGGGATGATGGTTTTTGACAGGGTTAATGCAAATCTTGCTTCCATCCTCATTTCTAGATGGATCCTATTGCATCACCTCACTTAAAAATACCTAACAGCAGAACTTCAGGCTAAAGGTTAAGGTCCTTAACATTGCGTTCCGCCCCCCCCCCAAAAAAAAAAAAAGCTGTTCTGAAGAGCCAAATTATTAATAATGATTTCAACAGAAACGCCACTCAGAATGTGGTCAGAGAAAATGCTTATTAAAAAATTACAAAGGTGGGTTTTCTTTAGAAGAAAAGGTGACCCATTAATAATAGCTTTTAGTGCTGAAATGAAAAGTGTTGGTAATGCAGGTATGTGGACCTTTTTGTTACTTCTCAATGGTAAAGCCATTACTGGAGGATGCAACTCATTCCAAAGCAGACCAGTAACAATTAGTACTGTGCATGCTCAAGCTGTCACAAGGTATTTTATGCCTATCACTTATCTTATTAGTTTCTTTCTCATTTTGAATGCATTAGTTGCTGTGGAAACCACAGAACTAGCAGAAGCTAGAAGGGGGGATCATGACTTCAGAAATAAGCTGATTTCTTGTGATTCATTTGCTACCGGTCGAGAATCAAATGATGCACAGCATCCAGAAAAGGTACCTCTGGAAGTGAGAACAGTATTTGCCCTGTCCTTGCACATTCCCTTCTCTTCTACTTAAGTCCTAATTTTAGTGAGACGTGTTGTAGCAGTGGCCAAGTAATTTCTGTCTCTGTCAGTGTTTTATGCAGCTGAATCTCAAAATCTATTTTTCTTGTCATTGGGTTTTCTTTAGTTTTCTGTAAATATCTAATGTGTTAAAAAGAATTGATATTTTGCTAAAATGGCCAACGTATTAGAAAGCAAAATCCAGCAAGGTGTAGCAAACTTATCACTTCAGCTGGGGGACATCAAATAGATAAGATTTAGCCAAGACTTTCTTGTTAAGTATTAATATTTTTGGTGAAGGAGAAGGGGCTGGGAGCCATTAAGCAAGGTGGCAAGGGTAGCACCATGAAGTGGAATGAATACCAAAGCACTTTTTATCAAAATTTGGATTGTGCTTTTGATATATTGAATTAAACCCTGTTACATGAATACTCTGGGCATAAATCAACCCAGTGGCTTTGTGTTCAATGTAATGGCATAAACTTATTGCTTTAGAACATTCTCATATTGCTTACATACCTACAGATGAAATTGGTTATTAGATTTGTGTCCCTTTCAGGGTTATCATCAGAATCAGATTTGCAATTAATATTTATCTACTTTATTACTGGAAAAAGTATTCATGTCTAGCAGCTGCATTGAAAAGAGATTCCTTTAATTTCTAACCATTATCTGAGAGCCAAAGAACTAACCTGGATCTATGCACATCCTATGATAGGTGCATAGTGAGTCTCTTTGCTTAATATGAATGTTGATACTTTCATCACTGTAAAATAGCGACCGTATAATAAGTTCTTACATGATTTTAAGGGGTAGAGATGACCATTCATCACTTTACTCCTGTCATTATCACAGCTTCACTTATTAAAAAGTTCTGTGCAATATTGCCTGTATTTTTAGCTGGTATTGTGTTGTACATGTGTTCACAGATACAGTGGAATAAATGCCATGCCTGAACTTCTGTTTAGTTTCACTTACAGCACGTCATCTTGTATTCTACTACTGAAGTTGACTAGTGATGCCCTTTGTGGAAGGAACCGTACTTTCTCTGCACACTACCATGTACTGTCACAGACTGATCTCTATTTTAAGAACTAACTTGCTATTTCAGATTAGCTTTGACTTGTTAAAGTCAACAACAGAGTATGTCAAGTGGTACTGGTGTGCACAAGAACAAGATGAAATTAAAGGCATTTGAAAGTTAATTTAATAAGCAATATTTTTTCCATTACTGAGATTACTTAGTTTAAATCTTAAGAGAACATACAGTTCATTCTTAATTCTTAAATGCGCTTACCTACCCACAAGTTTGAAATCAAGATTCTTTTTTCTCAAGTACCTCTGATGTATTCTTACCGAATTTGTCATTGGTGCCTAGAAAAAAGAAATGACAAAATAGTGAGTAGCAAACTTGCACTTAATGTCACGGGTGGTTTGTCACAATAAAAAATGTTGCATGCCTCTATACCATACAGTATATGCCAGTGTGCAGACACCGTCATTCCCCGAAACTGCTTTTAAAAGATGCTACTACTGAAAGTCAGATGGAAAATCAAATGGTTCAGACAACTACCAGCTTTTTAGATCATCTGATGGATCATCTGCTCCATTTACATATCAAGTTCTCATTTAATAATATATTTGAGATTACACTGAAAATCTGAAATGCAAGAAAAATGAATATTTAAGCAAGCATCAGTGAGTTCTTGAATTGCACCGTACACATTTAATGGGTTCTTTATTTTAACATGTAAAATTCCTCAGTAAGGAACTTCTGTCCTCACAAAATGATGGGTTTAGCCCCACTAGATCCTTGCTCATATCTACCAGTTGTTTGAAGACTGAAGGGAGTACAACAATGAATCTTTGCTCCTTTTCCATGTTGGGACACAATTCCCCTTCCCCATACCCTTAAGGAAGGGGGAAAGCGTCAACTCCTATCCCTGCTCCCTGAGTGTAGTAACAAAATAGGTTTCACTCTCCCAAGGCTATCCAGTTCCCAAGGGTCCCAGCTGACAGGGGCTTTGAAACTGGATGAAGAGTTTTACTGTCTCGGGATCTGACATCTAGCTCACTGATTTTGACATTTATTTTTTAATACTTAAGTTAATGTGGAATAAAATTGGCTTTTGGCTTTATTTAGATTGTACTTCTGCTGCAGTTGTTACAGGTAAGTGTTAAAACCCTAATAAGCCCTGCAGGTCTCAGTGTTTTCAGTTAATTAAAAGGGCACATTGGAGAAAAGTGGCTGTTCCTTTGTTACTCTGACATGTCCCAATTGCCTGCCAGTTTGGGTGCTATATTAGGTATTTACTAAAGTTGGCCATTTTGTGTCTGCATAATTATTTACAGTTAAAATACATCAGATTAAACAACAAAATGGGTTGCTATGCGATGTTTCCATGTGCTATAGAAATCTGTTTCACTGCTTTGTTATATCTGAATAACAAAAAAGCATTTCAGAAGCAGGCTGGGGCTGTACTGTTGCAGTGAGGTTGCCACAGATGTGAGAAAGTAGGAGTGTTTTTTCTGCAGAAAAATAAAAGCAGCAGCAAAAATTTCTATATCGAGCAATGAGCCTAAGAAAATTGAGTCCTATAATTTTCTGGTAACAAGTATGAGTTTTGAAATAAACAGGTCCCGTTAGCATTCTTACTTTAAATAGATGGCATATGTGATGCTATTTTTGCATGTCTTTTCCATTATCTTTGTCTTCATGACAATACAGGAGGTTAAAATAATTTGCTTGGAAACTTTGTACTTTGCAGAAGGAAGCTGAAAGTCTATTTGTTCTTTTGCTGTGTCTTGATTTTCAGCAGTTTTCAGGACTTTTATTCCATTTTTGAAGGAATGTCCTATGGAAAAAAAATGCAAAAGCCTAATTTCCTTTGTTACTACTGGTAATATTTATTATTTAATATAATGTAATAACAGTAGTCATTAAAATTTACAGTTCCATTTGATAAATTACATAAGCCATTTTTACTGTAATGGGAAGGCATCATTTCAGGAATCATCCATTGTCAAGTGATTTGTCATTTTCAAAATCAGAATGGTAACATTAATATTAAAGCCTACATGAAAGTTTGTGTTATATGGCAGTGTTTGCGTTGTAGTGTGAAAACTAGAAAACGAAACCTAGTAATCAATAAGGTGTGAAAGCATATAATATGAGGCTAGTGTCCCTTTGAATCTTTCACACATGGGAGCCTTCTGAAGGAGGAGATACAATAATGTTCTTTGCAAAAGATGGGTGTGGGTTTTTTACCCAACACTGAACTTGTCAGCTGCAAAAACTGTCTTCTGATCTCTTATTGTTTTCTCACTCTTTTCTTTTTGTTACCTGTTTCTAATAAAGACCAATTTACTTGAATTATTTTTGTGAAAGCATGGCCCCATTGTACATGGGTCAGTGCAGCCTTCCCAACTTCCCACCATGGAATAATTTCCTTTTTCAGCCAGATGGTTAGGGTATTGTACTGTCCTGTTTACACAAAAGAAATACTCATTAGTGTTTAAATGTTTAATTACTGAAAGGCGTAGACTTGATTAAAAAAAAAAAGTTCAGGTCAGGCAACACATGCATTTTTCATAGGGAAATGGTGCAGAAGGCCACAACATAAATAGGCTGATGCTATCCTTAAAGCAAAAGCTGTTTTCTACACTGGTGCTTTGATTTATGTATAGAGCTTGGTATGATGTTGGTATTATCCTAGTCCTTGAAATCCAAAATCACTTTATGATTCTATTTTAGTTCAGGATTCTCCATCTCTTACATTGTAGGTAAAACTGTATATGGACTTCTTTCCCTTGGGTATTTGTCTGTGGGTTTTGATAGGTTTTTTAATTATTTGCCAGAGGTGGGGGTGTCTGGAGTGGTGGTTTTTGCTTTTTTATACTTTCAGATAGTGTAGAAAGAATGAAAGAATGTGAGACAAAAGAGATGCTTTTAACACTGGCATAATAAAAATAAATAGTTCTTCCTAACATAGAATCAATCAAAATAAATTGCATTGAGTTGATTATTAAGTGGATATTCTCAGAAGCGTGTGGATGATATTTCTCAGGAATCAAGTTAGTGATGAACTCTACAGAAGCCTTTGACAAGGAGTAGTTTTTGTCTTATAATTAATAATTTGTCTTATAATCAATAATTAAATATAATCAATATAGTGTGCAGTAAGTGAAACCATGTTCTAGGCTCTTGCCTGAATCTTGTCTTTTTTTCTTCCATATTGTCTCCAGCTTCATAGACTATATTCTTAGTTAAATTGACTTGAGATTGGGTATGCTTCACAAAGTTTGTATCATAATATTGGTAGTTTGTAACTGAGTACTGATGTAGCAAGAATTCATGCAAAACCTGTAATTTCATAAAGCTGGCATTTTCTCTCAAGCGAGTTAGGTTGTTTGTTCTTCCCTCTTCTCCAGCTGCATTCAGGCATGCTTCTGATTGCCCAAGACCTGTTTGGAGGAAGCATTTACCTCAACTGTTGCATGGCACTTTGGAGAAGCAGAACTGAAGGGAACAGTCAGAAAAATTCCCTTTTCTGAGCAGGGTCTGCACAACTCACATCTGGTGTGGGTTGCCCTTCCCATGTACAAAGTAGGGATAGGTGCGCCTAACTGAAAAAGGTTAGCAGCAGCTGAATGGCTGGAGGTTCATTTTCTTGCAATTAAATGTACCTAAATTTAGCCATTCTGAATCCAACCCTTTGCAAATACTGATGGGGGCAGTGGGGGGAGGCTGGTTGTGTGGAGAATGACTGTTCTGGGACTGTACAGGAATGGGGATGCTGGAAACCACTAGGCTTTCTGTACCAAACCACAGAGAATTATCATGCTTTAGGAACAGGAGCTTTATTTTGGAATGAGGAAAGCAGGGGTGAAGTCAGAAAAATAAAGATTTGTTGGGCCAAAATGATGTCAAGGACCTTGTCTTCAGTATTTCTAAATGGCTTGTTAAAAAGGTACACAGAACTGTAGAGAGGTGTCTGTAGGGAATGTGAAGGCATCAAAGACTTCTAACTTCTTAACCGTATTGCTCTGTAGTCATGCGTTCTGCATCCACTATATGAAATGAATTCTCTAGCTGCAGCAGGGGATCGTAAGCAGAATGTAAGACCAGTTTCAGTTTCCCATGAAGCAGCAAGAAACCCTTCCATATGTGTTTGCTTTAGGAGCATGGAATTATTCTCGGTAGTCTTACCACTTGTGACAAAGAGAACATTCTTTAAGGCACAATCAAAAGCCTTTGTTTCTTTTTATAAGTCATTGGAAATTGTTTTCTAGCTATTGTTTTTGCAAAGGGCATAATAAAAAGGGCTTATGAAAGGAAATGCTGCATGAAATTACAGTGTCTAAGATCTGTTGTTTGACATCCTTGACTAAAAAATTATATGGTATATGTGATACTCTGAGTAATAATTTACTTGAAATGAGACGTTGGCTGAAATATACTTTTGGGGTATTAGAGCTCTAGACTTTGCTTTTAGAGCTGCAGGCAAGTTTCCTGCTCCCTGGATGATACCAAGTGTCTTTTGACTGATAATGAAAATTTCCAGACAATTTCTAAGATAGCACCTGAAGCAAGCAGTTAGAGGAAAGAATGAGAGGTCAGAGGGGAGAGTCTAGAATTTGTTACTGATGTTCCTGGATTTCTCAGAGTTTTGGCCTGTCTTTAAAGTAACATTTTGGGATGGCACTTTCAAGTGGCTTTGATTAAACAATTAAATCTTACTCTTACCTGTCAGCCTGGATGAATGAAATCATTGGCATTTGGAACATTCAGAAGCTTTTGAGCGAGTTATAATTCAGCATTATTATGAATCATCCTCTGAAAAGGAAGCAAAGCCGTTTCAGGTGTAGCATGGCTGTGAGCATGTGTTATTGTGCGTTTAATCCAAAGGATCCATACTCATGTGAGCTGTTGAACAAAGCCACATTTAGACACACAGCATGACAGTAGGGCATTTGAGTTACGTTGTCTTCTGAGTGAGTTAGAAAAGACAGTTTTATGCATCTGACAGGGGAAAACTATCAGCTCAAACCTGGTTTTGTCTGTAGTTTCTCTGTAAATTGGGCTCATTGCTAATTTGGATGAGAGCTGTGCCTGGGGTTTATTCCAGAGCTGTGGTGAGTCAGCTTGTGTGAAAAACCGTTCAGATATCTGGACAAACTTTCATCTGCTTTACCAAGTGAAGGGTACAGGAGTCCAGATTATGTCTGTGTTGTGGTTCCTCCACTTGTGTGCTTGGAGCAGGGATACCCAGTGAGCAGGATGGATGGCTCTAATCTTCCTGTCTCTCAGAGTCTATAGCTACTGAATCAAAGTCTTGATTCAGAGAGGTAAGTACTTTATTTGTTCTGCTAATGGCTACGATGGAGAGGTCAGAGTACTGACTGTTCGGTGATGTGGTAAAAGGCTTGTCTGTCTGCCCACCCACAAAGAAGGGCAGAGAGACAATAGCAGGTAGCAGGATCCAGGACCATCACAGGAGAAACAATTTGCTCGGAGGCAGGAAGGGGAACCAAAATCACACTCAGAAGAAAGGACTCCCTCACCAACTCCCCTTGGTGCTGTCTTGGGGTAGCCTCAGAGTGACTAGATCGAGGGCACTTTGGTACCTGCACCTAGAGCAGAACTTTCCTTGAAGAGGGAGATCCTGGGGTTTGGCTACCAGATCAGGGAGTCCTGGTCCTGTGTCTTTGTGTGCTCCTGTTCGTCCCTAGGGATGACAGCACATAGTGGCTGGCTTCTGGAGGGACCAGGGAAGTCTTAGCCAACTGATGGAGTGTGATGTGTCTGTGAGCAAGGCGGTCTGTACCAGCTGCTGGACTGGTGCTGCAGGCCCATGGGGCTTGTATATTCACGTCCCAGCAGCTGGGGAGACCTGTGATATTTATTTCTCTCTAATGGCCTTTACTTCATCTTGATAAGCTGGAGAGGAACAGTGTTGGGCTACCACTGCTGTTTGTGTTTGTTCATTGTGTTGGTCTGTGTGGCTCACCAGGTATATATGTGTGTAAGTTCTGTAGGTGTATATGTTTGTGTCCTCTGGGAGTGCATTCCCAGCTTTCTGTAAGGGTGCATGGATGGAGGCATCATCCTCTAAGGGCGTGTGGTCAAGGATCTTTCTAATGCAAAAAGAGGATAGTGAAGGAGAAGCCATAAACAAGAACAGAGACACTGCCTGCCCTATCGGTTGTCTGTGAGGTTTGTAGTGAGCACCAAACCTTGTCAGACACAAGTTGCTAAGGATATGTGGGAATGTTTATTGACAAGAAACAAACCTCATCAGTCCCTCTAATTGGTGGGCTATCAAGAAAGCAGGCAAACCAGGACTTTCAGCTAAGGAAATGCAAATGTGAGGGTCCAGGGTGTTGGAGAGATGTGACTGGAACTAAAGTCCAGGCATGGGGTCAGGTAAGCTGAGGTAATGCCAGCAAGTTTCTGATATTTGAGGGGACTCACACATATGGAGTGCCTGTGAGCACGGGGTAGAGGGGGGCATGCCATTAGAATAATAGAGTAGAATCATAGAATATCCTGAGTGTGAAGGGAACCCACAAAGATCAAGTCCAACTCCTGGCTCCACACAGGACCACACAAAAATCAAGCCCTATGCATTGTCCAAGAGCTTCTTGAGCTCTGGCAGTCTCAGTGCTGTGACCACTGCCCTGGGCAGCCTGTCCTAGCGCCCGATCACCCTCTGGGTGCAGAACATTTCCCCAACACCCAGCCTGACCCTCCCCTGTCCCAGCTCCATGCTGTTCCCTCGGGTCCTGTCGCTGTCCCCAGGGAGCAGAGCTCAGCTCCTGCCCCTCCGCTCCCCTCGTGAGGGAGCTGCAGGCCGCCATGAGGCCTCCCCTCAGCCAGCTCTGCTCTGGGCTGAGCACACCAAAGCACCTCAGCTGCTCCTTGTACATCTTGCCCTCCAGACTCTTCACCATCTCTGTACTTTGGACTCTCTCTAATAGATTTATGTCCTTCTTATGTTGTGGCAACCAAACTGAAGAGGAGGAAGAGGACTTGGCTGTCCTATACTTAATTTTTTGTGAGTCCTATATGTAGTCCGTATCCCTGGCTAGTCAGGGTTTCAGAAGCTGTGCCCAAAGTGGTGGTGTCCACTCCTGGCATCCCTAACGCTGCTGCTTGTTGGACCTGGGACTATGGCAGCCTCACCTCTGTTGGGCTGTGGGATTCATCTCTCCCTAACACTTACATCAAACATCAGTACGGACTGATAAATTCGCAAACTGTTCCTTGAGGAGGTCACATGTTAGTAATCTTAGCAGAAGACATGCTCATTTGCCTTCTGAAGCACATCCCTTGCCATTGCCCACCATATGCACACTTCTAGGGAAAACGTTTCACACCCTCATCACTTGTCAGCGATACTAGTTCTGCCCTCCAAATAGCTTGTGCATTTTCTGCATGGTTTTTTTTTTTTTTTTTTTTTGGTACTGTAGCTTTTAGTTACAACTGTGACAAGTTCTGTCACTGTGTTAGGTATCTGCTTTGCCCTTTGTGATTTTCACAGAGGAGAGAATGATATGGATGTGATCTAACAAACACAGACTTGATTTTTGTTTATAAGATGCACCGCTTCATTACTTCGTTGTTTGTTTGTTTGTTTTTTTAATTCTTTTGGCTAAGTGGCTTCTCAGGCCTTTTAGCTGTGTCCCTGAGCATCTCTAGGATAACTTGCATGGAAATGTTTTTCTTTCAGTACCCTGCCTTCATTTTACTTTGTCTCACCTTGTATTGGACCAGAGAACCTTATGCAGTGAGGGATCAACCTGTGCAGGTGCTCTCCTCTGCATCACAACAGCAAGAGAGTAGCAGTGTGAGGCGTGTGGCTTTGCAGAAAGGAAGGCTTTCAGAGGGTGGTCAGCTTGGCCTGTCAGTCATTTCTTGTTTTCACAAGAACATAACATGGAGGGAAGAGCCTGGGGTTTTTACCTGCATCTAGCACAGTGCAATGAGCTGCCATGTGCTTAAAATCACGGTTACCCATAGCAGCCTCTTTGGCTGTAGCCTCCTCCATGCTTTTAACTCCACATTTGAAACTGTTGCTTGTCATTCCTCCTCTTAGCAAACATTTGAGGTGCTTTCGTTCCGTATTTCAGAGCCACTGTTCTCTCAGTTCTAGAAAGTGAGCTGAATCTGCATTATTAGCACAGAATAACAGGGACAGTCAATTTGAGATGCACTGTGATTAAGGTTGAGCATGTATCTGTTTTTGAATTTAAAGAATTAGCTTTAAATCCAGCTTAAATTGCAATCTAGTAAATAAGGGTAATTGTGTCTTAGTTTCAGTCACTTTTTGGAGGTCATGCTGTTTCAAAAGTGGCAAGCTGTTCATTGTGTATTAATTAATTCCAGTGCTGCTTAATGATATGCTTTCAGCTGCATTGCTTTAACTGCAGAACGGAAGGGGAGCACTTCTGAACACACTCCAGCAGAGAGAGCATCGCTCGCTTTGATGGAAGGAGGCACGAGGGTGCAGCAGGGAGAATCTAAGGACACTGTTATTCCAGCAACCATGGCTGCCTGGGCACATTATCAAGCTTGGAAAGCCTTTACAGCGTTTCAAGAGAGATGCAATAGTACTGATTGTGATGGGTGACTGAATGCATTTTCCTTCAAAGCTGCTCAGAAACAGCTGACAAGTGCAGTTTTAGGAAGGCTACTGGAGAAGCTTATTGCATGGGTTTTTCCTGCCACCTTCTGGATAGGGAGAAGAATAATTTTGAGTAGATAACCAAAATCATGTCTTCTTTTTTTTTTTTTTTTTTTTTTGGACAATATGTATGTCAACTTATTATTTGTAAAGTCTGTATTGAGATTGGCAATGGAAGACAAAAGTATGAAGAGCAAAAGGAGACATCTCTCTATGCTTCTGGAGAGAGGATGACCCTGCTTCAATTCCTTTTTTCATAATTATTTTGCATTTTCTGTAAATAACCTATTTCCATAGGTACTTTCGTCATGGAAGGGTTGTATTTTAGCTTGTCTTTGTAAGTAGTAAGATTGCAGAAAGAATAATAGCTTGGAATAAGCAGCTAATAAAGCTGATCATTCTTTGAAGCGCTCTCTAAGATATACGTGCACCCTGAATTTAACAGCATCTTTATTTTAATAAAAGCAAAAGTGGAATTTTTCAGAAGTACTCATTCCTAATCCATACCCATTGTTGTTAGTGAATTCTTTTACTTGTGAACTTCAGTGAGAATGTTTAAGCCATGGCCATGTGTCTTGTAATAACTTTATTTCAAATGTGTAATGCTACAATCAGAGCAGTTTACTGAAAAATTGTAAATGAGGAAAAGCGGTGAGTGCTGCTCAATTCCTACACTAACAATGCATGTTTAAATTAACTATTAGTATAATATATGGAAATTGTATCAGGGCTTCAAGAAAGTAGACACAAAGATACTGTGTATATATACATAAACAAATGTGTGGGTATATATGCATACAAATAAAGCAAACAAAAATACATGCTTACATACCAAAACCAAGAAAACCAAGGAACCTAGAATAGGCGCTAAATGGACAAAGTTTCAGATGATATTAGACTATTTTTAATGTGAGAGACTATAAAGCAGTGACTTGCACACCACCACACAGGAGAGCCTGTCTCAGAGCCAGAAGCAAATTTCCATTTCCAGAATACAAACCATAAGGCCACCTGGCTCCCCATTTATTGTTGTCCCCCTGCTGCAAACTAAATAGCTTCTTGCATCGCTGCTTGAAATTACTTCTGTTAACATAGTTAGAGGAATGAGATACCGTTTTCTTCCCCTCTCTTAAATGAAGTCGTCTCTTTAGCAGCTGTCATCTCAGTAATGAGCAGAGCTACAAATAAAAGTCTTCTGCAGTCTGCAAGCAGATTTAAGTCCTAGGCTTTAACCTATGTAAAGCAACATTATGCCTTAAGCAATTCATGAGAGTGCTTCTAAAATATGTCAAAACGGGAGGGAGGATGATATTAATGTCACTTGTTTTTTTCTTGCTTTTTCATCATGATTGAAATCACACGTGAAGCTGGCGACATTGGAGCGTTATCTGTTGTACAACTGAAGACAGCATAGGGAATATCTAAGTGAAACTGTACTGAAATAACTTCTCATGTGTCTGAGTATAGATTTTTAGCAGCCTTTATTGAATGTCTTGAAGCCACTGTCCCACTGCAGATGGTACTCACTGGCGAAGGCAGTATATATTGGAACATTTTATCTAATTCCTTTTTAGTAAACTGACTCTCTTTAAAAAAAATAAATAAATACAATTGCATTTTGTCATAACACGATGCTTTGTGTTTCTTTCTTCAGGTGAAAAATGTGTTTTGTATGAAAGCAAAGGAAGGCAGAAAAAAATCAATACGCGCCTTAGTGGCTATTGGAAATGGTAAAGGGGCTGCAGGTATGTGCCTTTGCTATGTGTGAAAGATGCCAAAGTAATCGTTGCTTATAATGGGAGACTGGGAGGTGTGATGATTTGCAGGGACTTCTTACACTTGAGAAAAAATACCCTTCTTTCTACAATATTGAAATACGTTAAAGAATTATGAAAGCCTCATCTATAAAAGCAAGCTGTATAACCAAATTATACGTTCACTGGAACACTTTGTATTAAAAAAAAAAAAAGGAATTGGGAAAAGTACATGTGATTAGTGTTGGTGTATATATTATCCAAATATAAAAACAGTTTTTGTTGAACTTCAGAGTGATAGAGCTAGCCACAGGTAGGTCTTACCAGAAGGGATTGTCTATGCTACTAGTAGGTACTATTTATACTTTTTAAAAAAAAAAAAAAAAAAGTGTTCATCCATGCATTAATTCCCCGTAGCTGCAGAGTGTAGTTTGTTACTTTCAGGTCACAGGGAAGAGTTTTGCAAAATCACTTTCATGTTGGTGTTTTATTTTCATTTGCTGTAACAGTGACCGCTTTGCAGTGACCATGACTGATTCTGCGTTTTCCTGGTTGTACGTTTTCTAACTGGAATTAATATTCAAGTAGCTGATTTTTTTCCCTCTTTAGACCTCAGGATAATTCCTTGCAAGTATTACTGCTTTTAGTTACGAAGTAAGGGCTTGTTTACTGGTAGTCTCAGATAGCATGGACCATCTTGATTCAGAAACTTGTAATTAAGTTGTTAAATCAGTTTCGTTCTTACTCAGCCTCCTCGGGAAGCTTTCTTACTTTATTGAAGTTAATCCCTAACCGCCCTCCCCCCCCCCAAAAAAAAAATATATATATATAAGGGCTTCCTAGAAAAAAATATATTTATACTTCTAAGGAATTAGAATACTCAGAGACCTTTGGATCCATTCTCAGAGTAAATTCAGTGATCTGCAGCTTGACCCGTTTGTAGGCTTTTCTATTATGATTCTTTATAAAGGTCTGTTCAGCAAGCAATTGAAGTCTAAGTATAGAAATGCTGTCTGCTGCATAAAGGAAATGGGAAAATCAAAAGAAATGTGATATTATGAAAGACCTAATAATACAAGCTGTGAACAGTGACCCTTTTTCTTTCTCAGCACAGGCTGTAGGAAGAATACTGGTCAGAGGGATTCAGTTTGGTTTTGTTCTTGTGACAGTGCTATTTAAGCACGGTTCTGCTGCACAGTAGCTCTGACCAAGCAATCTCTAGAAGCAGCCAAACCGTCTCAGTGCAGCATATAAACTGGATCAATTAGCCCTTCCAAAAGGATCCCATCTGATACGATGGTAGTGCTTCATACATGTATGTTAGTGAGGTCACTCACAACAAAGATGTGGATGGCTGAGAACCAGCATGTTGTGCCACGTTCCTCTCCCCAGAAGTTTGGAAAATGCTCTAATAAGTAATTGCAATTCTTTCTTCAAGTGAAGTGCTTAATAATCTTGGTGAGAAGAGCCTCTGAGTTGGTCAGAATTGGTCTTTACAAAATGAGGAGAACAAGAATTCCACTCCACTGCTGCTACTTAAGGGGTGCAGTACAAAATAAAGTGTTGCAAGAAGAAATCCTTGTTGGCTTAGCTGAGTCAGTTATCACTGCTATGGGGAAACACAACATAGAGAAGACTGAAGTAGCTTGTGTGTTATGGTTACGAACTTTATAAACTTTACAGCTTTTTTATTTTAAAAAGAAAGGCAACTGAAAGAAAACAAAACTGAAACTTACATAAACATTTGTGTGCCTTTGAGGTCCTTCTAATAGGTCCATTGGATGGGCATGGCCAACGTGTTTGGCTATCATGTAGTAGTACAAGTGGATTAAATCCAAGGTGCAGGGAGACTTGGCCTTTTATTTCTTATAAAATCATTTATTGTACATCTCTTAAGCCTAAGCAATTGTTAAATTGATGTTTGTAATATATACAATCTTCGTGCTAGTGATATGACTGCACGTTAACAGTGCTGACCCGCTGCGTTCTTGTTTCTGCCGTTTTTATGACTCATGCTGTATACGGTACATACATTTCTTTCATGAGTTCAGTTACACAAGGCCAGGCGACGGTGACAAGTACATATTAGTACTTCATTGAAGTCACACAGCTAGGCCTTTAGATGTGGCACATTACCGAATATATAACACAGCAGTGTTGCATATTGTTAAAGCAAGAAGAGACATTCTGTAACATGCTGGTATTTAAACTTGTCACTCTCCTGAAATTTCTAAAGGCTAGCAGATATTCCATCAAGAGGTAGGAATATGAGATGCATTGTATTGGTGACAGAGTATAGGAAATTGCATTTGCATTGTTATATGTAGTAAAGAAAACTGTTTTCAATACGTATTTAAAGCATCTACCTCTTGGATGTAATGATCTCCTTTTATTATGAGCTTGCTAGATATCTCTGCCGATGGGATGTGAGAGCTTTATTAAGACAACCACATTTCCAGTTGTGTGGTTCTGTACAACTTCATCTGTTTGAAAGACTGAAGTCCGGATGTGCTCCTCAAGCAGAACTTTAACTGCTGCTTGGAGGGGAAAAGTGGAATGTGTATGTAGAGGAAGGTGTGGCTCTTGAGCAGAACATGTTGCTCTGAAAAGTTCTGCCTGCCTTTTCTTTGAAAGGTTTTTTCATGAGCATTACCACGTCATTAAAGGCTTACCATATGTGCCGAATGATTGAATTGAAGTTGCCCAAATGGTTTCTTTTTTTTTTTAATTTTCTAATCTATTGTGTGATTTTGCAATGTTAATACATTACCAATTAGCTCTGTGTGTGTATGCATAAAAGAGTATCACATTTTCTTGTGCAGGAGTTAGAAAGCGATTGAGAACTCGGTATATGGAGCTGTATTTTGGATTAGGCTCCATAACACACGGAATCCCACAACCCCTACTGACACAACAGAAACATCAAAAGACCAAAAAGAAGCTAAACCAATTGATTTGAAGTAAAATGATTTTAATTCAGTCTGTCTTGACACTATTGGACCACAGTGCTAAAAAAAAAAAAATAGGCTGTCACATCCTCTTACTTGTTCCATACAGTCAGGTGATGCCCCATTCTGAGCTGACTGCAAATACTCAAGAGACTGTGAAAGCTCTTCCACTGCTACCACAGTTCAGCTATAGGAGTAGGTCTGAGTGTCCAGAGAAGATTAGGTAGCAGTTTGGAAACTGACAGTCTTTGTTCTTTAGACATGTACTTATGCAAATGTGCTGTTCTGTTTGTAAACCTGAGTTTTATATTCTCTGTTTTTCTAATATAAACCCAGTCTCCTTCTTTGCTTCTAAGGTCTTGGAGCTGCCATTCGTACAGATGTACTTGATATGTCTGTCAGTTTCCCTTTTTTTCTTCCTTTCCTTTCAAGCTTCCTTTCCCTGTTACATGAAGCAGTCACCTCTGTGTTGTTTGGAAGAAACAGAACAAATACAAAAAAGAGTTAACTTAAGCCTTATTTGTCTTTATTTTTCCCCCCTCTGCTTTTTCAGGGTGCTGCCTAGTGTATTTCTTAGTAATAACACGGCTTTTTTCTGTCTTTCAGGTTTTGCAATGGGGAAAGCAGGTGACAGAATGAATGCTTTACGAAAAGTATGTTGATTAAAAGCAAGTACAAAATAATTTATACTGGCATTTATTTTAAGTAATCTTAAATAAGTCCACATATGTGATTTATCCATCTTGATACGTATAATGAGGTCGTCCTGCACTGACATTCTGTTAATATACACTTTATTTTCTTCCTACTCTCTTTTCTATCCCTCTTTGCTTGTTTGTTTCCATTACCTACACAGCATGCAATCTGCTTACACAGCTACTGTGTAGGAATTTTTCTCTTCCACATGCATTATGACCTTATTAAGGCTCCTTTAGACTTGAAAATATTATTTATCCATTTACATTAATCTAGTTTGTTTTAATGCTCAACTAAGCTACCAGAATAGCAATGCTAAAATACACAGCTAAAGTCATTACTATAGTGAGTAATCTTTTGAAATGTTCAATCTACTAGGAGAAAACAGTTCTTTAAATAGAACATTTTCATTTCTGTAAAGTAAATGGATTAAATGAGACAAACCTGCTTCCCAGGTTTTCTTTCTTGTTTTTTTCTATCTAGTTAACTGAACAATAATGCATTTCAAGTACTTTGCAGAAAGGTTCAAGGAAAAAATGTTTTCTTATTTTATTTGCTAGGCAAAGAACAAAGCAATACGCAGCTTACATTATATAGAGCAGTATCAGAACCACACAAGTAAGTAGTATGACTTTTTTGACTCTTTAACTTTCAACGAGCACTGAATACACTAACAAGAACAGATTGCAACTGGTTGCAAAGTACAAAACGATATAAACTAAAACGTTTTCTGGTTTGATGCATTATATTATTCTTTATGCATTATTTTGTTTCTTTAGAATGCTGTATGAAATCTTAACCCGATTGGTTTAACTTAGACAGCAGTACACAGTTTGCCAATCCCTGTGTAAAATAAATGATAGTTACCTGCAATAAATATGCAGTTTGCTCCTTTCTTTCACTCAGGTTTGTATGAACAGTTGAAAACTATGAAAAGTGTCGCTAATGTGAAAACATTGAGAGATTTATCTCCCTTCTATTCTCCTGCCTCCGCCACATTTAAAATTTGGTTACTTAATGCATAGTATTTCAGGCTTTTTAAAAGTGTGTAGGAGTAGTAGCAAGCCCAGGAGGAGGATGGGGGTGCAAGGTGTCCATGGTGTGTTCCATGGTAGCTTTTTGTTAATCCAATTTAACATCATGCAGGTCCATGTGATGTCAGATGTGGTACCAGTATACCCATTAGGTATCTTTTGAAAAAATTATGAAAGACAGTGACACATATTTGACCAAGTCACTGCATAAATAAAAATTCAGTATAATCAAACTTCATTTTACAAATAAAAACTGTAGTTATCCTTATGAGTCTATTCCGTGACCATTAATATTTCACACTAATAGGTTGGCAGGTTGATTAAAGACTGGTTGGTAGTGTCTCCTCCATGCTTTCTGTTCTGCTCAACATAAGTCTTCTCTGAGCCGTCTTCACTGTACTGCAAGAAATCAGTGTGCAGAGACTGACTCACTGAATCAGATGTGTACAAAACCCACCAGAGGAAATGAGTTTTGGGTTCCTTTTGAAGCAAAGAGAGGCAGCAAGACTAGAATGGCAAATTTCTGTGTAGAAAATCTAAGAAAACCGAAGTCTGAGGGGGAAACCTTAGATTAAAAGCTGAATTATTAGAAAAATCTCAATATGAGCAAAAGGGTTAAATTACATTGCTAGTGGAATGTGGATCATTGGAGGCATGTGGACCCTTCATATTTTTCCAGCGTAGCTTGTTTTTATGCAATAATGAAGTAGTACTCACAGATGTGTAAACATTCCTAACCTACTACAGAACTTTACCTAGATAAACTCTCCTTTTTAAAGAACTCAGAGAGGAAAACTACCTAACTCTTCACAGTTCTAAAAAAGAAAGGGACTCCTTATGTTTGCTGAGCTAAAACTTTTCTAGAGGGAAGAATGTAGCCGTAATGCCTTTCTTTTCTTCCCCCTCCAGTTTACCATGACATTACTGTGAAATTTAAAAGAACAACCATCCGCATGAAGAAGCAAAACAAAGGTAATTAAAACTACTTGGAAATTCTGAAGTTCTATTAATTACCGACACATTTATTTAATGAAGTTAAATCATGCAGTGTTCATTTACTTCAGAGATGTGTCATTTGGTGCTGTCTACTATGCCTTAAATGGTGAAGATGACCAATGGTTTTTCACTAAAAATATTTGCTGTTGACTACATGGCTTTGGTTTTGTGCATCAGGGTTTGATGCCCACCTTGAAGTTAAAAAACACTTTCAGTCCACAGTGGTAGGAAATAACTGTCAGTAGTTGCAAAGTATGGCAACTCAGCATGTCCATTGTCAACAGTTCTGCACAAGTGAAGATGGGCACCTCCATCAAGGCTTGCCTAAGCAATGCACTGATTAGACATGCCAGCAAGACACAGCAGGTGCTCAGATATTTGTTTTTTCTCCCAGGACTGTCTCCTGGTAAATGATAATAGGTGGTCTTTCATTCCATCCTATGTGATAAAAATAATATGATTAATAATATGTAGAGATGAGGAAAGTGTACTTGCCCATGGACAGGTTTCTGCTGTTGCTACTGCTCATCCTCCCAAAAAATGAACCCTGACTGCAACAGTAGAGATTTTATCTGGGGAAGTTCTGCTGTATTATGAGACAGGAAACTGAGTGAGGGCCATGGCTGCATCCCCCTCAAAGCTTTAGTCAAAAGAGATGCATAGCTTGCCATACATTGTCTCAATGGTGTGTCCTGTGTCTGATAGCTTCCTTAATGCTGACCTTTTGAAGAGACACTGCTTACTTTCCTCACCTTCAGTGCAGTTGCAATGTATGCCTTGCCAGCCAGTGACAATGATGGAGATGCATCCAGAGCAACCTTGTAAGCTGGTGTCGTGTTCTTCAGGGTTGCAATACAGAAAGTTGTATATGAAATAGTTTGGGGAGCTGAAGGTTAGCCTTTTTCTAATGGACTGCAGTTTTCAGCATGACCCGATTTACCTTCTAGGTTTTCTGTTTTGAAGACCTGTAATGGCAATAAGAGCTCATTTCTTTGCATGAATATTTCAGTTAAATCTTTTATGTACAAAGGTTTCATCTGACTTGCTTAGCCTACCTTTGCTTTCAGGATAGATAAAGCAGCTATTTTATAGAAAACAGATGTAGCTTGCTGCTGAGTGCCCTTAATTGGTCTTCTAATTTTAAAATACAACATGAAACAAATTCAACTACATAGCTAGTTGTTTGTAAATCACTTCAGATTCATTATGATGAGACCTAAATTGCAAGATTGTTTAATGATTAACTCATAATAAGTCAGAACCAGGATAATTTTCCAGTCAGAATGCTGTCATTGTGTTCACCTACTTAATTTATCAGTTCTGTAGCCTTTTGAGCAAGCTGAAGCACTGACACTTTGGACGTACCCTTTGATTTTTGTGTATCTGGTATTACTGTTCTGCACTGTCACATTAGTAACATGAGAAGCTAATATTAATGTTCAGAGTTATGTATTTTGAAAGCATCTAAAAGTGCTATGAACGTTCAACAATTTTTATTAGATGACATTATTTTGGTTCTGGGATGAGGGTTTTTTTAATCAGTGTGACAGTAATGCGATAGCACGAGCTTCAAAAAATCTTTACAAGTCAACAGGTAGAGAGTCAGACTGTCTTATTTGCATTTCTGCATTTCTTTTTGCATTTAAGGAGCTCTCAAGGTTGTAAATCAAGTAATTTCGTAGAATCGTAGAATTAGAATGGGTTGGGTTGGAAGTAACCTTAAAGATTATTTAATTCCAACCCCCTGCCTTGGCTGGGCAGGCACACCTTCCCCTAGACCGGGTTGCTGAAAGCCTCATCCAGCCTGGCCTTGAACACTTCCAGGCATCCACAGCTTCTATGGGCAGCCTGTGCCACTGCCTCACCACCCTGATAGTAAAGAATTTCTTCCCAATGGCTAATCTAAATCTACCATCTTTTAGTTTAAAGCCATTACCACTTATCCCATCACTACATGCCCTGATGAAGAGTCCCTCCCCAGCTTTCCTGCAGGCCCCCTTTAGGTACTGGAAGGCTGCTATAACATCTCCCTGGAGCCTTCTGTTCTCCAGGCTGAACAACCCCAGCTCCCTCAGCCTGTCAGTGCACTTCTGTGGTTCTGAAGGCCAGCACTGATACCCTGTAGCTGTAATTAATATGTATGAAAAAAATTAGTTATTTGTAGTTTTCACATTAGACCATCTTTTGTAACATTCCTTCTACTTGCTGTTGACATTACAACTGTATAATTATGTATGCTGAAACCTCTTGCTTTGTGCAATTTCAGCTGGCAAGTTGTTACATTCAGTTTATTCCCTGCTCCTGTACTTAGGGCACAGGCAGCGATCTCAACAAGTGGTAACAACAAAGCCCAATGTTTTCAGATTAAAGATAAAGTCACTGTTACACTTAATATCCCTTACTTTTTTCCTAATTCCTGCTAAATGGAGAAATGCCCCATCATATAGTCAGGATGCTGTTAAACAAGGGAAATCCAAGTTAAGAGTTCTATGATATGAACATCTGAATGTGAGCTTAACTCGGAGTAGTCTCTTAGTGTGGATTGAAAGTGGGTATTCTCTTTCTCACTAACTCATGTTAGTGGCTACCAAGAAAACCTCCTGTAGATTGTCTATAACAGCCTGTATTAGTTAGGAGCACTACATTTTAAATGCTTTTCTTGATCACCTTTGTATCAAAAATCAGTGTGAGAAAATTTGCTGTGTCTAAATGACCTTACTCTCTTACGTAGGCTTCACTGAATTAAACCACAGTAACACAGTTGGAGTGCCAGAGGCAAGTTAAAAAATGCCAGAGCACAACTTTTTGTTTCCACAGTTGGAGTTTTCAGTCGGAATCTTTTGCTTTTGTGTTTGGAATAAATTCTGTTCAGTGACTGATGGACTAATTCGCTGCCTTCTGAGTTTCATGCATTAACAATCTGCAGAAACCTGATTGAATTGAGGTGGGTGAAAAGCAACGATGCAAAACACCAGAAGGAAAATGCTTTAAGTCACTGAAAATGAAACTTTGGCAAACAGCCTTTCAGAGATCATTCACATGTAATTGTGTCGAAAACCTGACTTTGTATTGTAGCATAGAAAATGGTGTTTTCTCAAAAGGCAGAACAAATGGCTTTGGATGGTTATAATTTCCTTTCCGATTACAGGTTAAAAGAAAAAAGAAAGGCAATATTGGTGCAGTAAAACATGCAGCACTGGAATAGATTTTTTTTTTCCTCATTTACTCTGCAGCAAAACTGTCCTGCAGAGTGGATTAATCAATAACCTGGCTTTTCAGCTTCTAAGTAAAATACATTAGAACTATCATAAAGCGATTTATGAAGATTAATAGAGCTAGGCCACATGAAACAAGTCTCTTGGGGAACAAGAGAACAGAATTGGATTCCTCAATAAATAACCCCTTCATTAAAGTCTGGCAAGTGTAAGAAAGCATTTGCAGTTAATGCTAATGCACTATAATTATACAGTTGAGCTAATATAACACTTCCAACTGGAGATAGATGCGAATGAGATGCAAAGCTCTGTTGTGTTTGTGGATTTGGGGATATGTTTGCCTCTCCCTCCCACTCACCTACACATCCAAGTTGTCACTGTTACTGGGTTTTCTGCTTGAAGCATACTGGTGGTTGTGAGCTGTGACTTCATGGTAGGAAACCAGTTTAAATCCACCTTGTAGATGTGAACCAGGACTTTAAAGTCAGGTTTACCAGCATTAGGAGTTACCCAAGCTGTCATCCAGCACTTGTCCAGTTGGAATTGCAAAGGAAGCAGTTTTGAAGCTATTGCAAGTATTGCTTCTTGGAAGAGACAGTCTGGGTGGGAATCTGTTTAGATCCTCAACCCTTGCAAGGGATTTGTTTTAATATGCTTTTAACAACCTTCTTGCCTTGCTTCTCTGCAGATTTTTTTTCTCAGTTTTGGGAAGTACTAAAATGTTCTTTATCTGCTGAGTGGGAGAAAAATTACCTTTGTTTGGTGAATGTTCGTGGGGGTGGTGGGAAAGCTGTCTGTAGAAGACTCTTCTAAAACTGCCACTGGCACTTCTGAAAAATAATACCCAAACCTGTGGTATTAAACAGTTCTTGAGGATGCTGCATTTTTTTATGTTTTGAGTGTATAGATGGTGACATTTTTGTTCAGTTTTGCAATATGTTAAGTGGAATATATTTAGTATAAAAAGAACATGATCTTTATTTTAGCATGGCTGCAAAGATTGGGGAAAATGGTCCTTCCAGAATGATTTTACCATTTTTAAGGTATATTTGCATGTCCTAACATAATAGATTACAAACATAACTAAGAGAAGGACCTAGTTCTCTGTTTTTCCTGATCTTAGTCACGTGCTTACAGATAATCACGTAATGTCAATTTTTTTTTTCCTGCAGGTTATGGTCTTCGTTGCCACCGAGCTATTATCACCATCTGCAAACTAATTGGCATTAAAGACATGTATGCTAAGGTTACTGGATCCAAAAACTTGATTAACATTACCAGAGCTCTCTTCAAAGGACTGACACAACAGGTAGATTACACTCAGTCGTTCTATTCATTAGGTCAGGGGACAGAATGGGATTGATATTGCAATGGTTTGTGGTCAAACACATTATATTTTAGGCTTAAAACAAAGTGCTCTTTCCAAGAGCAAACAAAATCAGCACATAAGTAATTCTCCTGCAGTTGTATGAAGTTGTCCAGTCAGAAGCGTTCCACAGCTAAGTGCCTCCAGGACACATCTTAATTTCTGGGCTTTATTTGTAGTATTTTTGGTGGCATTGGAATAAGCATGGGCAGAGGCCACAACCAATATTGTGTATCATTGCTCCTGAAGCTGTCTCCTAGATGATTTAAACTAGGATCAACCAGAAGCAGGAAACAAAGCAGCCTTGCCTCTAAGGTTTATTAGCCTGAGACTTCTTCTAATCATCTTTTCTCTTTCCTGCTCTTCGTCTGCCCCCAGGAAACTCACCAACAGTTAGCAAACGAGAAGAACCTCTACGTTGTGGAGTTCCGGGAGGAGCAGGGCCCACTGCCCATCGTTGTAGCACTGCCTGAGGGGACCGTCCGTGAGGATCCTGAGCCTGAAGATGATGTTCCAGACACTAAGTTGGAGTGGAGCGAGGTGAAAGAAGCTCAGGGAATGAAGAAATCACCCTGGACAAATGTCAGGCAGAGAGTATGGTGAAAGATACAGTACATCTTTCCTTGCTGCTCAGAGATGCAGCTGTAAAAGTCCAGCCCAGATGGGTGGGTTGTCTAAGCTTACATATCAGAGGAGTGCACCGATAGGTCTCATGCCATTCGTGTTGCTGCTCCCATTGCTACCATTCAGTAACACCGTTTGCTTTCCCACAACTCTTCCCACCACTGTCCAGCTAAGGACATTCGGGAGGAAACAGCCAGTGGACATGACTTTTACTTCAAGCATGCTTTTACTTGATTCCTGAAGATGATGCGTCATGAATAGGTCCTGGAGTTTCATTCACTTTGGGAAACTACTGATTGTGGAAGCAATAAAGAATCCTCAGAATGAGTTTGGTGTGGGTTAGTGTCTTATTTGCAAAATGCTGATGTCTGGGAGACCTTGAAGCAAGCATTTCTCTCCATAGGCTTGTTCCAAGTGGTGGGGCAATTGAAATCAGAAGATAGAAGGTAGGGGAGGGGGGAAAGGGAGGTGGGCAGCAATGGGATATGTGTAAACACTAGTTTGCAAGTGGGGGAGTTCCCCAATTGAAGCAGAGCCTAAATATCTGAGGGCAAGCAGCTGTGAGAAAAATCTCAAACAATTTTCTTCAGACAGGATCTTCTGTGAAGCTATTTTATTCGTGATTGCAATAGTGGGCATCCTGCCAGTTAGGAGTGCATTATAGTAAACAAACCGTCACCTTTTATTCCATATTACCTGACACCTGATCACCTCCCCTGTTTCCTCATTGCCTGAGTACTACGGGTTCACAAGCTACTCGATGCTTCTCTATACCATTATATACACACACAATTTATGTTTTTTTCAACCCTTTAATTTCTCCCTTTTTCACTTTTTTCCCCTTATGTTTTGAGAACCTGTGATCTTTGTTCTCTGCCAGTTTGGTACTGTGCACAGTGGAGTCTTTGGCCCTATCCAGAATTCAGGGTAAAACTATGTTTTATCATGTATTAGAGTGACCCAAGCTACAAAGCAGTTCAGAAGTTGGCTTCTGTGCCTTCCTGTCGAAGATGCTTGCTGTGGCATTTCTCTGATCTTTCTGGATGGCAGCACAGCCACCTGGTGTATCCACCACTCCCACTTGTGTTGTCTGCAAACTTGCTGAGGGTATGCTGCCCTTCATAAAGATAATTAATGGAGATACTGAACAGGACTGGACCTGTTATTGACCCTTGGGGCTCAGCCATTCAGCCAGTTTTCAGTTCACCTCACTGCCCGTCTAGCCCCTACATTAACAGTTTGTTTTCCTCCGGGCTTTGGGTGCTTCTCCCAGTTGCCATTACAGACCACAGATCATCAATGATGTCCTCACGGTGATAGGGCAGTAACTCATGGCTGAGCTCTGCCGTGAATCTTAAACAAGGGCATTTCTGTGGCTGTCCTCGGAATTAATGGGGTTTTGATGCTTGATTCTGTTAGTATCATGGGTACCGTGGAGCAGCACGGTGCTGTGCCATCAGTGTGAAGATCAGAGGTGGGTAATGGCCTGTAGTTGGCTCAGGAGAGGGGCAGGCACCCATCAGGTTCTGCCACAGACCCTTGTGGAGCTTTGATCCCTCCCCAGGAGTTATCTTGTGTGGCTTTCCCATTTTCCAAGTTTGTTCACGTCAATGTAGTTGGTTGTACAGATGTACCCAGCACACAGTTCACTCATTGCTCGCAGATAGAGCTGACTATAAACTGAGAAACATCAGGCACTCCTGCAGCTAGTCCTAATTGTTTATTAAATCCTTGCTTCAGACAAAGCAAATTCTCCAACTCAGATGTGGAAGTGCTCCTAACTCACTGCGTCCCTAGAGGCGAGGTAACGTAGGTGCCTGTGTGCAGGTATTTGGGTAACAGCTAACGTTATGGTTAAGAAGGTAGTCTTCAATTAAGCAAGAACAACCGAGATAACGATCTGGACATAGTTAATGAATTACATGTCCATAATCTTGTTTGCATCAGAGGAGCTGAGGTTTTACCTGCCTTCCAGGTAGGCTGGTTTGTCTTTAACTGGAGTGTAGGTGCCTGATCTCTGAAGTAGATGCCTGCAGACCTTGTTTTGCTGAGGAAGCTGGAAGAGAAGAGCGGAGGTGGAAACTCCAGTTACGCTCCTGGCTGAAAGGTAGTGGTGGCTGCAGGGCTGCAACAAGCCTGGTGGTTTTAAGCATGATGGAACTTCAAATGCTCCGAAAAAAGGGCTGGTTCATGGCATTTCAAATGGGCTCTGCGCCTTCAAGAGAAGCCTTGAAGGGGAGGGATGGGAGAATAAATGAAATATGGCATGAGGGGGAGGATGATGGAGATCAGGTGCTAGCCCGGAGGGATCCAGAAGTGTCTGACTTGTTTCATAGGAATTTATCTTCATCCATGCAGACTTCTAAATCTCAACTGGATGTGGTCCAGAGCAGCCTGGTGCAGCTTTTGGGTGAAGGAAATGCTCCCAGCAAATGCTCCCAGGGTTCCTGCCTCCACAGGACAAACAGCACAGCACCATCCTCCTGCCAGGTCCCGCTGGTCTTCGATCAGGTTTATAAACCCTGCTCAGCAGCGAGAAGGCGAAAAAGGGAATGCAAGGGTGGGGTGAAGCCTCTGTGCATCCTTCCTTGGTGCATAACTATCGCAGGCCCCAGGGAGGCAAGTTCAGTGCTCTCACATTTGAAGTGAACAGCAGTTCCTCTGACAAACCCTGGACAAGGTCCAAGCCTGCCACCTTTGCCACGACCAATGTTTCCAGGGGGGTCACAGCAGGTTCTCAGGTCAATGCTGTCCCCAGGGCTCTGTTTTGGGGTAAGAACTGGGACACACGTGGCAGAAGGGTGCTTGTAGGCCCTGGGAGAGCCGCTGATCTGTGGGCAGCCCCTTTCACTTCAGAAGCACGGAGATGTGCCGGTGACCTTGGGCTGCCCAGCTTCCAGGCACATGGGGACTTCTTGGGTGTAGTGAGAGGACTGGAGGGCAGGGCGTGAAGGGCAAAAGAGATCTCAGAGGGCTTTTTCCATTTGAATTGTCTCTTCTCCTTCCCTCCTTGCGAGGAACGTGCATGTTGTTGTAACTCACCCGGGAGGTGCAACCCAGCAACCTGGTGCAGCAAAGCCACACCTCACCGTGTCACCCTCTGCTGCTGTCCCAGGTGTAAGCCGCACTGAGAGGGTTTCAAAGCCACAGCACTGATTCGTAATCAGTTCCTTTGGATGTTTGTGACCCCATGGTGGCTTTTCTCCCTGCCCAGCCCTCCCTAGGCAAAGCCTTGGCCCAGGTTTCTCCCCCCTAGTCCCAGGCCTGCACCCCTCAACCCAGTCTCTGGGTACTGGGGCTGGTGGGAGCTCCCATGGCAGCACCACCCAGCTGGTTTTTTCCAGTCCAGGCTTACAGGAAGGTTTTGCTTCTGCTCGGAGGGAGGTGGCTCAGCAACGCAGCTGGGGCCAGAAGGGTGCAGACTGGTGTGAACTGGTGTGCGGCAGAGAGAGCAGGATAGCAGAATGAGCTGGGGAGGGGACAGGGCCAGGTGCCAGGACAGGGGCTGTAAATGGGATGGCTACAGGGCAAAGGGACTGGGACGTGAGGGGAGCAGGAGGCAGTGTTTGGAGCAACCATGGTGACCACGTGTGGGTGGAGAAGTTGGGCATGGGCACCGCATCTCAGGCTGCAGGGCATGACCTCGAACGCCTGCTTTTGTAAATACGCCCCAAAAAGAAAGGCATCTTTGTGCTTTGATGTGCCTACATGCAGGGCAGTGCAACTCTGGGCTCCACCACCCCCCGGGATGACGTGATGCTGAAGCAAGTTTCAGCAGGTGCAGCTAAACCTTCAGAACCAAGCGCAATTGTGAGCAGCAGCCAGTTCCCTTCCTGCTATGAAAAAGGGTTTCTTTTTTCCACCCCCTGTTGTAACCAGCTTGCTTTTGTCACTAAAGCAAACGAAACAGGTCAGGCTGGTTTTCAGCAAGGATAACCCATAAAGAACCCAATGTTTTCCCAATATTGCAATTAAAAAGCTTCAACCCTCAAAAGTCCACCTAGGACCTGAAACAACAGAGGTGTCTCTATGTCCACTTCTGCTTCCTGTCAGTTCTCCAATTTTCGTTATTAGCCAGGAACTTCAAACTCAAAATGGAAGCTTTTTGTCCCCCCCACAAGCTGGGAGGGATAATTTGGTGCCACTGCACATTAGGCGCCTCTGTAACATATGAAAACACCCCTTCTTGGGCCTGGATCTAAATTAACTCACTTGAGTTAACACTCTGATTCACATGTTCAGGTGAACATCGTCACTGAGTGTTGGATGGGGCTTTGGGCAGCCTGGGCTGGTGGGAGGTGTCCCTGCCCATGGCAGGGGGATGGAACCAGATGATTTTTAAAGTCTGTTCCAGCCCAAACCATTCCATAATTCTATGAACTTGAGTCAGTTTAGTCCCTGTCCCCACAGGCTCCCTTTGCCAGAGAAGCCCCTCCATTCATGTCCTGGTCCATGCCTGCTCCCTGGGCACGGCCCTGTTGTGGTGCAGCGCTCCTGAGGGTATACAGGGCTGCATATGCATCAGCTGCAGGGAGAAATTAACAGCAATGACCTTTGGTTGCAAAATCACAGGAAACCCATCTTTATTAATGACACAGTGCTAGTGTATGTGAGAACAGTCATGCACTAAAAACAAGAGCTGATTGCCACTGCTTATCTGAGATATTCTCCTAATTACCCATATAATTCTGCAGCAGTCTGTACAGCACATTTTCTAAGTTGTGTTTCATGGGGGGATTCATGATGGGGGTAGTTTCTCGGGTTACGGCTGTGCCTCCTAATTTGACAGCACCCTTCGGAGGTTGCAAGAATTCATATTGCCCCCGAGACAAGTTGCGCTCCTTCCACATCACAAGTCAGAGGTGGCATTTCCAGACACGGCACAGAAAATTCTTTTGGCACAGCAGAGACAGGGAGGGAAATAGGCTTGCACAGGTGGATGTCAGTGAAAATGGTCAGCTTTCATACTCATGCTGCTTAGTGCCAGACGTTCAGGCTTCCACTTACAGCAATAACAATGCCAGAGGCATAAGGGTGTAGTTGAGGGGAAGCTGCTTTGAGCTGGATGTTTTCTTTTTGGGCCCCAATTACCAACATCAAGCTGTACCCAATCCGGAAGAGAATGAAGAATATAGATTGCGCCAGGATACAGGTTTCTCTGGCAGGCTCTTGGTCTTCATTGCCACAGTCCCACAGAAAGCTGCTTGTTTATAGTATAGATATTAAAAAACAAACCCCAAACCCAGGCTGGAAACTGCAGTCGTTGGACAACATTTGTGCTCATGGGATGACCACATGACACAATGTGCAAGGAAAGACATTTAGGATGATTTCCATCGGCGGAGAGAGTATATCTGATGGATCACATACAACAGGGTAGCTACAAATGCAAATACCTACAAATGGAAAAATACATCAGCCAGTTAATTTTTATTATACGGCATGAGTTCCTGATCTGAGCAAATACACTGTAAGGCATTATATTTCTATTGACTTTTGCACATTTGGAGGCATTCATGGGACTGGTTTCCTCCTCCCCCCTCCAAAGGTTGGTGCTAATCAAGATTTGCCCTTGGGGCCACCCCACAGTCTTCCACTTGCCAGACACTCACCACAGCAGCAATGTTCTCCTGGTAGATGGTCCACCACCCAGTGAAGGTAAGGACATCCCTTAGTCTAATGGTGTAGTAGGCTTCCAACACAGCAGCACTGAGGTAGAACAGTGCTGCTGTCACCTGGCAGATGACATCCTAAAAAACAGGGATTACACACTGTCATTCCCAAGGAGGGAGCATGCTGGGAAGGGAAAAACAAGAGGAACCCACAACAAGCAAGCCCCAGGCTGCAATTCAGAGTGCAGTAGGGGGACAAAAAGGGGAAAATTGTCTATGAGTGATGGCAAGGAAGGGATCAGCCCTGAGGTTTGCTGCGTCCACTTACCAAGGTGACCCAGGAGCTGCTGCCCCCGTGTGCCCCACACATGTAGAGGAACAGGAGGGTGGCGGTCATGACAAAGCAGAACACAGAGACAAACATCACCCAGCCCAGCAGTGTGGGCTCTGAGACCTTTGAGGCGGCAATGAGGATCCAGACAAGACCCCCAAAGATCTGCAAACACAAGTGGGAGAAAGGGTGAGTGTAGGATGACTGCCTTATCCATAACGGTGCCAAAAGCCAGACACTGCACACAGCAATAGCAAAGCCTGTGAGTTCTTCCGAGCCTCTGCTCAAATCTGGGAGCATCTGCCTCCGGTCTGGGCCCCAGTGAGCCTCACCACACCCCTGCCTTCAGGAGTCACGGCCATTCACCGCCCCAGTGTGCTGAGCAGGCTGGTTCTGGCCGTTTCTGAAGGCTGGTTTTGGTAAGAAGGGAGCTTGTTTCAGGACACATCCTCCTCACACCCAGCGCAGTGGCTCCCTGAGAGGCGTTGTGCCAAACCCAGCCCACCAACACGAGCAGCGCAGTCGCGGTGTGGTGGCCATGGCCTTAATGAAGGCCTTGTGCAAGCTTTATCCTGAGAGGAGAACGAAGAGGTTGAAGTGAGGTAAATGAAGCCAGTTTTACTCTGTGGTAGGGGAAACAGGGCTGAGGCTCCCAGCTCTGTGAAAGCACTCCTGGGAGCACTGTCTGGGAAGCAGGGTTTGCTTTGTTGCTCCAGCTATTTGGGTCGTCCTACACCACAGCTGTGCAAGGGACTCTCATGTTGAGGAACACAAGGACAGCTACAGCTAGACTCCATCCCTTCTCCACCAGCAGGCTCCTACACAAGAGGATGGCAGCATCGTGGCTAGTTCCATGGAGTGGCTGAGCTGTAAGCAGCGTCATTGCGCTAAAATGCACGCAGTAGGTTTTCTCTGCAACTGACCAGCCCGCATATTTCTTGAATATGTGCAAAAATTCAGGCTGTGCCCCTCAGCTGAACCCGTACTGTGAGGGGACATGAACGTGGCATTTAGGGACGTGGCTTAGTGGTGGATTGGGTAGTGTTAGGTTGGTGGTTGGACTTGATGATCTTACGGGTCTTTTCCAATCTAAATTGTTCTGATTCTGTGCGAGCAGTGCTGCCACAGGGACTCATGCCTCATCACCAGTTGCTCTTGGTTTTTCTGGTTAATGTCCAGAGGAAATATCATTCTGGTGACCAGTATGTGATGATCAACATATATGATGGTCAGCCTTTGCCAGCATCTAACACCAGCTTATCCCAATCATGGTATTTCTGTTTCCTTGGAGGCATTTTTGCAGGTCAAAAGGAAGCACCAGAGTCATTGCACTCAGACAATGACACATCAGTCACGTCACCCCAGGTTTACAGGGGAGACTTCCCTGATTTCATTAAGCATATCAATACATTAGATCAAGGATGTGACTTTAACTTTACGAGTATCTGGGTGAAAATGGTTCTGCTATTTTGATGCACCTTGTAATGACCAAAGACCAACTGGCACCTGAACACCAACCCAGGCCCTGTATGGCTGACAGCTTGAGTGCATTGCAGCTAAAGATCCTGGAGAAAAACTTGCAGTTGTTCCTTTAAAATCCAACGCAGTCAGGGTGAGACATGAGACTTCTCAATTCCCATCTCTCCCTTCTGTAGGATATTTCTCACTCAAGCAAATATGTTTGACGTGTTTGATTGCTGATTTTGATTTTATGGCACTGCTGTTCATTCGGTGAACTCATAAAAATCAAAGGATTTCAGCAACAACCCACTGCACACTGAAGACCACAATCTGATAAAAAATTAACTTTTAAATAGCCTTTTACAATACAAACAAAGCTGTTTTCAAATTGTTTCAGCTTCTCCACATAGGCCCAACTGCTAAATTTTGTCCAGATATGCAGAAAACTCTTTAAATAAAATAGATGACAAGAATTAAACCCAGCCTCCCAGAATACAAGTGATAGTTCTTCATCAACAGCCAGGTGTGGCAATCATCTGAGCTGTTGGCAGGACCTTTTGGCATTATAGCAACCATCTAAGAATCTGAAATGATTTTTTTTTTCTGTGTAGTTACCATATCAACCCACTGCAGATAACCTCAAATTCCATAGAGGATTGAGAAGCTCTTTCTCCTTTTCCTGAATGCTGTGATTCAAGGGAGCCACCTCCTTTGTACACAGTAGAGAGAATAAACCTGCACCTGAGAATACACTTGGAGTCATACACCCCAGCGATGGAGAAACCCTGTTCTGCTGCATGCCTCCTTGCTGGGTGGTGCCCGAGCCTTTAGGAAGCACATTTCCAGACCTTCCTCAAAACACAGGGTAGGGTATTTCTTTCTGGTTCATTAAGCAAGCTGCCTCACCAAATTCCCTGCAGACAAGCAAACAGCTCAAGGCACAGCCGGTTCCATCAGCACACCTGGGTGGACATCATGCTCAACACCAGGACTGCCTAGCCAGTGTCTGCCCAGCCAGAAAGCCCCCGGGGATGTGGCATCCTCCTCCATGCAGCTGCAGGAAACCTGGATTTTGTTATCAGAGCCTGGGCACGGGGACCAAGTCCTCAAAACGTATCTGGGTGAGCTGAGGGAAAAAGCCTTTCTGCACACATCAGTAATGCCTGCTTTCCTCTTTGCTTGTCTGCTATCACTTAGAGAATAAAGTAAATGCTGTAAATCCCAGGGACGTGGACGGGGTTGGGGGACGGGGAAGGCTTTGTTCCCAAATGGCAAAGTCGGAGTTTTTGGCATGAAATAACCTAAACTCCGTCCTACAGTGTGCAGCCAAACCACTCAGTGCTGGATGAAAAGCCTCTCAAACTGGCATGAGAAGATCAGGTTTCATCCGCAGCAGCAGAGGACACAGGAAAAAAGTTTCTCCTTGAAACATTTCCATCTTTCAGTCGGTGCTCAGAACAACAGCTTTAATTACCTGTGCCAAATCCTGTGAAATACTAATCTTCTCCCAGTCAATGAGATTACAATATGGGAAAAAGTGGTATGTGCTCGTCCACCCTTCCCTCACCCCCATGCCCGGCTCCAGCACTGTACTTCCAGCCCAGAAACACCTCAGCTTCAGCAGAGAGGCTTTTTGCTGCTGCAGTTACCCTACCCAGCTTTCACCCCCAAAGCAGGGGGGTAAGCATTTTAACCTCTGCATGCTCAAACCACCTACCAATTAATTTGCTCGATTTGGCTACCTAGCTTAAACCCACAAGCAACCCCTGCAAATCTGTTAGGCAGCAAAGTAGAGAAGGTTTTCAGAGGTGCCACAGAAATCCCCTGCGGACTGAAGGGGAGTTTTAGAGCCCCAGTTTAAGGCTCGTGGCTTTCTTTTAGGCTGTCCCCAGAGACTTATGGCTTAGGGACCTGGCCTGGCTTCCAGACCATGCACTTTCGGGTAAGACCCATCCCTGGGACACCTGCAGCACCCAGCGTGCTGGGTGCCCCACGAGCAGCTTCTGCCCTCCCTGGGGGGGGGAAGCTGGCACTCACCAATTCAGGAATGAAGAGCACATCTGGGAAAGTCGTCAGGACGGCCAAGCCGCTGGGCAAAGAGCTTCTGGAAGTTGCTGAGGACATCATGAACCTCTCCTGCAGTGACAGTCGGCCACTCTGGAGGCAGCTGCCAAATGCAGCCCACTTCCCTCTCTCTCTCTCTCTTCCTCCTTCCCTCCCCTCCTGCCTGCTCTTCCCTCCCTCCTTCACACCGGCAGGTGAAGACAGCTGCGAATGTCACAGGCGTGACCACGTATTGCTCTGCGCCTGGCGGGGGCCCCACGCAAGGTTTTCAGGAGACGTGGGCAGCCCTGGGGCGTTTTGAGCACAAGCAGGGACACACCACTCAGGGCAAGTCCTTGGGCGGTGGTGGGTGGCACTGGTTCACGTCCAAGGGCAACAAGGGTGATCTGTGCCCGTCCTGCTGGGCAGCATCTCTCATCCCCTTTGTTTGCACAGTCAAGTCAGTCGGCTTGTCCCCCACCCTCATGAGCTGGCCACAGCAGAAAGCACAATGGCAGGTGGCAGAGCAAGATGGGACGTGCCAGCCACCCGCAATTGTTAGGGCTGGGAGATGTCCCATGGGGGGGAAACGTATCCCCAGACAGTCATGGGCAGCCACATTGCAGGGCCACCACCTCCATCATCCCAAAAGGCCAAAGTAACAAAAATAGCCTAAAATAACGAGATTTGCCAAGCTATTTGTCTTCCCCTTTTTTTGCTTTTTTAACCTGGAGTTCATGTGAGTGAATCATTTCCCCTTTCCATTATTTGGGGTGTTTACTTCTTATTAACAGGCTTACACAGATACCCAGCAAAACCTCAGCTATGAAGGCCAGGGCCAAAGACATGAAACATCAAGAAATTGAGCAATGTGGCCGTCGTGGCCTAGCCACTGCTGTGCACCAGTGACCCATAGAAGAAACACCCGTTTCAGCCTGTCCATGCTGCTTGGCCTTCGGCAGCTGCTCCCAGGCACAGGGCTTTGGTGCGGGGTCTGGAGCAGGAGGAGTTGGTTGCAGATTCTTAGCATCACAAAATCATGGAATGATCTAGGTTGGAAGAGACTCCAAGATCACCAAGTCCAACCATCAGCCTGGCCTACTGAGTCCCATCAGTGAACCATGTCCCTTAGCAACACGTCCACAAGTCTCTTAAATACCTCCAGGATCAGGGACTTCGCCACTGCCCTGGGCAGCCCGTTCTGTGTTTGACCACTGTCTCCAGGAAGAAATTCTTCCTAACATGCAATCTAAACCTCCCCTGGAATAACCTGAGGCCACCACCTCATGTCCTGAGGTCTTGTCATCTGAGAAAATAGACTCACACCCTCCTTTCAGGTGGTTATGGGGAGGGATGAGGGTTCTCGTCAGCTTCCTCTTCCCCAGCCTAAGCAGCCCCAGTTCCCTCAGCTGATCCTCATATGTCTTGTTTCCTAGTCCCTTCACCAGCTTTTTTTGATCTTCTCTGTATGCGCTCAAGCAACTCAATATCCTGGCTTCTTTTGGAGCAGGTTGGCAGGCAGGTGGGAAAGGTGAGAGCTCTGCAGGGATGAAGGAAATAAATGCCTGTCCATGGAGGTTTGGGACAGTGAGTGCAAGAGAGAAAGGCAGTGGGAAAAGGAAGAAGCAGTGGTGCAGATGGCTGGAGGAGGCTATCAGATCAGAAAGGCTGGACAAACCCTCAAACCCTTTCTATGAGCAGATTAGGTGAGGGAGATGGTGCACACTTTAGAGGAGAGTCACAGGGGTGATCTCATGCCCTCTCTACTTTATTTTACATAATACTCATGAGAACATGACCTGAAGGAGAAGGGATCCTCTGGCATGTGCCTGAGCCCAGTTGGAGTAGCCAACCTGTTTGAACAACCATCTCTGGGATGTTCTAGAAGCACTGCATTGTTTATGAGCATCTGTGACCTTGGCATAATGTGCCACACAGACTCCAGAGGTGCCCAAAGGGGCCTGACCCACACAAGGCTGACTTGCAGACCACTGGGCAACAAACAATAGGACAGAACAGCACCAGCATCACTGCCAGCAACAGGCTGGCCACCAGTGAGTTCCTGCTACTCGATGATCCTACCAGAGAAGTCATGGGGGAGCAGAACCATCAGTTTTGGCAAGCATGATCCCAAAGGAAAATGCTTCTGCATGGAGATCAGCATGCTCCCAGGAGCACAGCCATGTCCAGGTGGTTCTGAAGACCTCCAAGGAGGAGATCCTACAGCCTCTGTGGGCAGCCTGTGCCAGGGCTCTGTCACCCGCACAGCACAGAAGAGCTGCCTGATGGTCAGGGTGAACCTCCTGTGTTCCAGTTTGTGCCCACTGCCTCTTGTCCTGGCACTGGGCACCGCTGCATAGAGCCTGGCTCTGTCTTCACTTGCATCCTCCCTTCAGGTATTTATAGACATATATATAAATGTGTAACACTGGCCTCAGCTCATGATCCGGGGCAAAACTGGAGCCCTGCTCTCACAACACAACCTGAACCCAGGGCAACGAGCTGGCCCAGTCCAATGAGCAATGATGTGTGAATCTTGGACAACGGAAAGGAGCTGCGTTTCCCCTGAGGATGACCTAGGGAACAGGAATGAGTTGCCACGGCAGTAACAACATCCTGAGAAACCTTTGTTTGCACCCAGCAGAGCCTTAGCAGGGAGGGACCCGGGGCTTTGCACAGAGGCGGTGGCTGAGGGCTGGTGGGGCTGGGTGTCAGCTGCTGCTTTGGCCTGAGGCTCCTGGGGAGGAGGAAGGGACAAGGAAAAAAAAGAGCAGGATCTGTCCTAGGGACCCTGTGCAGGGCTGCTGTGACAGAGGGACAGCTGCCCTGGTCCCGAGGGTGCGTGGAGCCCTTCTTGCAGCTCAGCCAGTCTTAGCAGTGAGCACAGCATCACAACAAGGGCATGATCCTGGCTGAGAGCAGCCCCAAAAGAAGCTCCGCCGGCCCTCCGACTCACAAGTCTCACAGGCTGTGCCAGTTTCTGATGTACTAGAAACACCCCAAAATTCGCAACTGGTTTCGCTTTTGCAACTGGTTTCCACCTGTTACTAAAGGAAGCCCCATCAGCCGTGCACACACAGGGCACAACACGCCTTTCCTGTGGCGACAGCACCCTCCAGCTGCTGCCTCTGCAGCGCAGCACCCATGGTCCTGCTGCACCCATTGCCTCTGTGAGAGCTCCTTGCAGATATTCCCTGATATTTAGCCTCTCGCCAGGATGCATCAGGGCCCAAGCAAGGCATTGGGGACATTACAGAGATCCTGAGCCTCTCTCCCGGTGGATGTCAGGCCCCCGGAGGAGACAGCAGTGGGAGCAGCAGGGTTGGAAGCTCCTTTCTGCGGCCGCCAGGACTCGCGCCACTCATCCTTAATGCTGCCACTCGGACCCAGGAAAAGGCCCCGCGATATCACAGAGCTTTTCGTGACATCACCGCTGAGCCAATGATGTCATCAAGCCCATGATGTCATCAAGCTCTTTCCACCCAGACCCCCGGGGATGTGCCTGGGCGCAGGGTAGCAGCCAGGCCCAGCCTGGTGACCTTTCCTGGGAAGGCAGCAGAGCCATGCTCAGACCGGCCTTCGCTGCCGTCCTGCTTTCCATGGCCCCTCTGCTCTCTGCCGACCTCGGCTTTGGAGACTGGTCCCCCTGGAGCAGGCTCGGCCAGGATGATCTCCCCCAGGACCCAGAGGCTGGGTGCACGGTGCTGCAGCCCTCCCACCTGCTGTGCCCCCTGCACTGGCTGTGTCCTGCCTTTGCTCGGCTGCAGCTAACGCCGGAGTCCCTGGAGCTGTTTCACACCTACAGCCAAGCCCTGTGGCCCTTCTGCGGGGTTTTGCTTGCGTCCTGGCTCTGGCACAAGGTCAGGAGGCGGCGGAGATGTGTAAGTGAGCGTGATCACAGGCAGGGTGGTGCTGGGCCACTGGGAACGGGGAACTGCCAAGGCTTTGGGCCAAAGACCCTTAAACCAAGGAATAAAAACCAAAAGAAGCCTCAGCAGAACGCCAAGGGTGCTCCACATCTTCTGCGGGTCTTTTCCAGCCTCCCCAGGAGGCAGAGCTCGGTCTCAGGTTTGGAAGGGGAGACGAGGACATGCTGCCCTGCAGGGATTGAACCCACCAGCAAGAAAATACGGGGGCCACCTCAGGTTTTCTTCACATGTCCTGCTGCCTGGGGCAGGCCAGTGAGGCTGGAGTTTCAGGAGAAGATGCCAAGACCATCCCGACGGGGCTCAGTCCCCCAAGGCCCCTGCTCATTTCTTTGTCCCCCCTGCTCTGCTATTTCCAGGAGAAGCTCCGGACAGCCTTGGTGTCTGTGGGGACCGACTGCCAGGAGTTCACGTGCTGCAGCCACGAGGCCCTCCACCGCCTGGCAGCAAGCACGGCCCTGATGAGGCGCTACCTGCGGCACCTCCGCCGCCTCCACTGGCAGGAGAGCGGGCACAGGCTGCACGAGAGGAGGCCGGAGCGGAGCACAAAAAGGCAGAGAAAGGTGGAAGATGAGCAAGAGGAGGAGAGGCTTATGTCTGCCTGTCTGTACAACCCCAGCTACAGCAGGGCTGCGGGCGTGCTGTGTGATTAAAGGGAATTGGAGAAGGGTGGAATGGTTTGGGTTGGAAAAAAACTTACAGAGCATCTGGTTCCAACCCCCTGCCATGGGCCCAGACACCTCCGACCAGACCTGGTTGCTCAAAGCCCCATCCAGCCTGGCCTTGAACGCCTCCAGGGATGGGTATGCCTTCATCTGTGTGCTTGGAGGATGCTTCCCAGGGTTGGGTCAGGGTTTAGGGTTTTGGTTTAAAATTAGGGTTCTTCCTTGTGTCAGCAATTTGCTTAAGATCTTGTTTTCCTTGACGTCCCTGGAGAAATTCAATTCTATTTGACCTTTAGCTTTCCGTATTTCATGTTTGAGCAATGCCCCTGTAATCCTCCCAGGTTAACGATGACCGTAAGGCTAAGCATAAACCACATCCTAATTGTAGCCCTAACCCCAACTCAAACCCTAAGCCTATCCTTTTATCTAATCCTACACCACACATTAATTCTGTCTAGAACAAACCACAAACCCTAACGGTAAACCCAAAACTAACCCTCACCCTAAATACAACCCTGCACTGAATCACAGAATGGCTGAGGCTGGAAGTGAGCTCTGGGGGGCATCTCATCCCGTTCATCCCCCCCGCAGGGCCACCCAGGACTCCATCCAGGCAGCTTTTGAAAATCCCCAAGGAGGAGACCCCACAACCTCTGTAGGCAGCCTGTGCCAGTGCCCCATCACACGCAGAGAGAAGGAGCATTCCCTGATGGTCACAGGAACCTCCCATGTTCCAGTTTGTGCCCATCACCTCTTGTCCTGGCTGGTAAAGACTGAGACAAGGATGAGATTGCCTGGACAGCCCCACCACTTCTCCTTCCCAGTGGCCCTAAGGAGAGGGTGCAGACAGGCTTCACTCCTCTTCTGGGGCAGGGACCCCATTTGCTGCATAGGGGGAGCAGGGCTGAGATTTCCAGCCCCGTGAGGCTGAACCCAATGCAGGACTTGGAGCAGAAGGAGAGGAAATCAGTCCTCTTTCTATCATCTGCCCCCTGGCACACGTCCCCTGCCCCAAAGGACCTCCAGAGGCACCAAAATAGATCTACAACTGTCCAACTACCCCCATCTCCAAGCAACTCCTAGCACCCTTACACCCTTCCTCCTCCTCCCAGGCTATCCCTAAGCCCTGAGAAAAACCCTGCATCTCCAGTCCCACAAAGCTGCAAGATAGATCTGCCTTCTGCTGGGTACCAGATGTTACCTCCACCGACATGCAAGCACATGCACAGCATCCTGCCGTGCATCTCTCCCAGAAACAAGAGCCCTATCACTCTGTGTGGTCTGGCACCCTGCCCTCTTTCTCATCATTTCTCGTAACTCTTGCTGTTCCCTGAACCACCCAGAGAGGGAACAGTCATTCTGTTCCTGGGTGAGACCCCAAACCCCCACCAATTTCATAAATAACTACTGGGATAAGCTCGTCTAGGTCACACCCTCCTCACACCAAAAACGACTTGCTTGCCCTTTGCACCCATATCGTGTCCGCAATAGACCACAAAGAGACTTGTGCTAGGAAAAAAAACTTTCTTTTATAAACAGATTTTTTTTTTCAACCCTTGTTCTTCAGGGTTTTATTTTTTTTTTTTTTTGCAAAGATAAAGTGTAACCCAAACAAACTCTGTGTGTGTATATATATACGTGTGTGTGCATGCACGCATACATTTATACACTTAAACACAACCCTGCAAACTTATGCCGCTCACAGCAGCCCTTCCTGCTTTATGGCAGAGAACTCCAACAACTAACAGAAAAAATAACGCACTGAGCTACGTCTGTCACCCTGGAGGGGACCCCATCAGCTGCAGATGGGAAGCTTTGGCTTGAGTGTTAACACATTGCTTTTGTGGTATTTCTAGACGCTGGCTGGATTAGACAGCGTCACGCTAGGACACATGACACAGCACTTGGGAAGGGCAGTCCAAAGGACTGAACAGTCTTTTAACAGGTAACAAGCAGTCCTCACTTAGAAAAATCACAGTTCAGCTCCCAACTCAATTAGATGATTGTATCTAGGGCAGAAGTGGAGACGAGAAAGGGAAGGAGATGTCTTTCTGAGAGAGGTGACCACAGTAACACAGCCCGTCTGCCCAGAGCAATGGTTCTGCATATTAAGCACTAAGAAAGCAGCCCCCAAAGGAAATGTCTCTTCATTCTGCCTGAAAGCTCCATACTATCTCTGTGGAAAGACACTAAGACAAACTGGTCAAGACAGCCTGGAGACAGAGATCCGGGCTGGCAGGCTGGGTGACAGCCCACCTCTAGTCATAGGCATCATCGTCATCAAAGTAGGAGTCACAGTCAAGGTTATCTGACTCATCATCGAACTGAAAGTTGTCTTCATCAAGGTCGTCATCATCATCATCATCATAGTCTTCCTGCCACTGCGGGTCATATTCCTCATCTTCATTCTCTTTTCCATCTTCGTCTGTGTTGGGGGACTCACAGAAGATGGTAGGTCTTGGCCTATTGAAGAGGAGAGCATCAGAGCAGAGCCCTTCCCATTCCCAGGCTGCAAGCCGGAACCATGACCCAGCCCCACACCACTCTCACCCTCCCCATTACCATCACCTCAGCAATCCCTGCCAAAGCCATGCTTTAGAGGCACAGCAGCCACGCAGGTACACCTAGGAGGTGATTCAATGGGCTCATCCAGGCACGCAGCACAGGGACTTGCCAGCAAGCCACCTGCAGACTGACCAACAAGCTGTCAGCAGCTCTGGTGTCTCAGCCTCCTTGGAAGAGACTGGAAACTCTGCCCTGAAACTGAATCTCTCTAGGCCCAGTTCTCATTCCTTCCTGCAACCTTCAGCACCCTGTTCAGCTCCTGTGTTGGTCACACTGGGACAGCAGCTGCCAGTTGTGTTCCTTGGTTTAAGCAGCATGTCACACTGGAATGGACTTTGTTTTAAATTCACCACCTTTCAATCACACTTCACACCTGCCAGCTCAGTACTTCAGCACATGGTCACAACAAACCACCCATTTCACCTCTCAATACACTATTTCACAGCTCTGTCACTTCTTCTCCATTGCCTTCCTAAAATAAGCATCAGGCCCTTCTATCTCTCTCCATGTATGTTCTTCTTGCTGCTCTCATTCAGGCACCTCCTAGATCTTCAGTACACCTCTGAAGAAAGAGCAGGTCTCTCTGCAGGAACCCAAGACATTCCAGGTAGAGAATATCCATAACTGGGTCTGCCAACGATGGAGCTTTCTTGCCCATAGCCTCATATTAAGTGCAGGTTTCACTGGGCTCCCTACACAGCTATGTTACTTACATTGTTATCTCACACCACAACACAGGATGCAAGAAATTAGTATCTTATTAATTCTTTTGTATTTCAGTGAGCACAGGAGAAAACTCTGGTCACCTGCTTTTCTTCTGCACTCACCGTCTTTCCTTACTACCCAACTAAGAACACTCACCCTGTGCAGGCAGGGGCTGAAGAAGGCACATTGGAGAGTTTCTCCTTATTCTCACTAGGATCTGTCGAAGTCTCAAGCCCAACACGGAAATCCTGCCAGTGTGGAAGAACAGGCAAAGGAAAGAGACAATAAGTGATCTGAAGTGTACTTTGTGCTGCAAATCCCCTCCCTACATCCACACAAACAGCACCTCAGTCTGTACCCTCAGCTGATGAAGCCCCTTTCTAGGTTTGCCGAAATCAAACTAGACCAGAGCAAGACAAGCCGCCAACAAGCGCGTGGACTTCACCTGTGTGGAGTGCCAGAGAATTGCAAAGAGACGCTCCTTGATCCGGTGCACCAACTCCAAACCAGTATTGAAATGCTCTGCTTTCAGGAGCTGAAGAGAGGAACTCAGGTCCTGGTACTGCAGCAGGGATTCCTCTGCAATTCAAGACCAACAATATCGCACTGCTTCCCATGCTCTTAAGCAGAAACCAAGTCCCTGAGCTCTGATTACCAGGCCAGTCACAGCTACTCAGGTCCCTGTCCTGGTTTCAGCTAGGAGAGAGTCAATCTTCCTCCTAGTAGCTGGTATGGTGCCATGTTTTGGATTTAGGATAAGAATAATGTTGATACCACACTGATGTTTTAATTGTTGCAGAGCCCTGCTTACACTAAGCCAAGGACTTTTCAGCTTCTCACACTGTCCTGCCAGCAGGCTGGGGGTGCAGCAGGAGCTGGGAGGGGACAGACCCAGGCCAGCTGACCCAAAGTGGCCAAAGGGGTATTCTGTACCAACTGACGTCATGCTGAGCAATTAATATTGCAGCTGAATTGCTCCAGTGGACTTCCCAGAAATGACATTGAGAAGATCAAAATAGGCTGGGGGATGTGAGAGATACCTGGTGGGTGCTGGGGTGTACGCTATTGCCCTACTACAGAGCTGCCATCCTTTGAACCAAACGTCAGACGCTGCTAGTATTTACTTTGAAGAGACTGCTGGACTTACCCAGAAGGATCTGCAGAGCATTTGTGTGCAGCTCTAGGCTCTCAGTCTGCTGTTCAACAATATCTACACTCTCAGTGTCCTGGTTGTAATAGCTGTACACACAGGAGTAGGCCAGCACCTGGAACAGTACAGAACATGCTGTTAAGCATCCCCCTTCAGCTTCAGAGTGGGCAAGTAAAGAAGAAGAGAGCAGCACCAAACCCTTCCAGACTTTGGTGTATCAGTGGCTAAGAGAAGTCTGGCACATTTCTAGTCTGAGGTGACAGCCCAGTGAACTGTTATGTCAAGGGAAAGCAGTGCCAGAACACCACTCGTAGAATTGGAAAAGAATGCGCAATTATTCTGTACTGAAGTCTGACATAACTGATTGTTCCCCGTTCGCAAACCATCACAAGAACACAGATTGCAGATGTATAACAAATGTAACTGAGCAGCAGGCAGGGTGTCAAAACAACCAGCACATGGAACCCACACATTGCCGGGCAGAGAACCGAGAGAAATGAACCTAAGGGAAAGCAGACGTGGTGCTTTGTAGCACCAAGAGCCCTGGACAAAGTAACTTCCACAACAGACAAACTCCTGTTAGAGACAAATGACTCCGAAAGCCATCTAGGTACCCAGCAGGAACAAGACCACTGTTTCCATTTACATAAATAAGGCCAGAAAAGGCAGCAGCAGCAAGCAACAGTGATGTCTACCCTGGTAAACACAGGGATTGCCACACTAAGAAGGCAAAACAGGGTCAGAAACCCTTGTTCCACGTGCCTCTTAAAATCAGGACTGCCTGCACAAACAAGGTATGTATTGTAAAGGCAACTCCCACCCCCTCCTTATGTTTTGGTGGAAAGAAAACATTGCAGGCCTATCCTACAGCAGGTTTACTGCACACATCCAGCAGCTGTACTGTAAATCCTTCATAACGTGGCCAGCAGGGCATGCAGTAAGTAACTCAGTGCTCCCAAAGCACCTATGGCTCATGAGGTGAAGAAATGAAAATCATGAGCATCAAGAGCAACTTCCTAACTGTAGTACAGCTTCAGGAGAGCTTTCCAAAGGTAAGTGCCACCACTGGGGCACTCCAAACTGTAACAGACCAAAACAACTGTAAGAAAACACTTGTGCTGATTCCATGGTGTAAATTTGACCAATGCTCCAATCCTTATGACCCAGCTGTGAGGCTCACTGCAGAGGGAGCATAGCTGAGAGTGAGAATGCAGAAAGGCAAACACGAACTCCTCCCCTGTTCTGGTGCTACTGCTCCCCTCAAGGTTTTTCTGTCTCCCCCTTGTTGGAGTACAGCAAGCTCTTCCTAGTGGCATCTTATCACTTTAAGAAAGGTATAACTCACCAACTGAATTAAGCGTAAATTAATAAACCTGTTATCCAGTTTTACCTTCCGTGCCTGTTCCAGCACTTTGCAGGCATGAAGAACAAAGGTCAAAGTCCTAATTTTTGGCATCTCACTGATGGAAGAAACCCTGTTTCTCAGACTCATGGCAAATTCCTGCAACAACCAGAAGAGGGGGAAAAAAAAAGTCAGTTTCAAGTTCCACAAAATCAAAAACCCATCGCCTTCCACACAGATAACTACTGTGACATAGCTTCCATTTTTCACTGTAACTTAGCTCTAGGCAGATCTCAGCCTGAAGTTCTCTTTGCCATTGCTTCCAGCTACTGCATCAGTCTGAGCAAGGGAACACCACAAGTTAGGTGTTCAGTCTCCACAACAGACTTGGCAGAAGAAAGCAGGCTGAGAACTGCCCCTTATGCCACATTAATGGTGACACAACCAGGCAGCCCTGCCTGGATCTGAAACCTGTTTCCCAGCTTCAGATGAGATGCATTGAGATGTAACAAACTGTCCTGCTCATCAGGGCTAAGGCAACAGTGTCAGTATCTGGAAGAAAAAAAAAGGAGGCCTTACCCTCGCACGATGATGAAAGGTGCACCTCTCATTGTAATCCTGAAAACGCTTCTCCTGCCAGGCTGCTTTACTCACCTGAAAGGAAAGACAGAAGCAACCTGTAACAGCTTGTCTCGGGTGCCAGAATCACCTGGAAATGGCTACCACACACAGAGACTTTGACAATACTATCAAGATCACTGGCAAGTGCACGAAGTAAAGGCCACAGCAAAGGGCACAAGCAGAGATCTTATCCCTCTGAGCGGCCAGGTGCATCTGAACACAAGCATGAACCACTAGGATACAGCAAACCACTCACCATAGCAGAGCAGTTGTAATAATCCTTATGAGTTGGCCTCCAGGGCTTGAGGCAACGCCAGCAGAAGCCATGATTACACTTGGCACATGTCATACTGCATGGTAGGAGAAGAGCGATGAAAATCATTCAGTCCTAACAGCTGCCTGCAAACTGTTCCTCCCAGGGCTTCCCTACACCACAGGGCTGGAGCGTGTAGCCTAGTCCTGCCCATTCTCTCAGTCCTCTGAACTTCCCTGCATGTAATTTTTAAAGCCCTGCTGGAAGACAGCGATGCTTAAGAGTCATCATGTCTCCAAAAATGAACCAGGAAAACCAACAGCACGATCTCACGGTACCACCCTACCAAGAACTGGAAGAGTAAACTAAGCACTCCACAATTCAGGTCTAGATCCATGTGAAACCTCACCTCTTCCTTCAGTAATGCAGCACTCTACAGTGCAGAAAGGTGCTGTACGGCCGTAGGGCCACAAGCAACACACGGGAACAAATCACAGCTGGGCACCAAGGGCTGTGCCAGTGCAAGAAAAGAGCAAATTGCAACCTCAAAGCCCTGGCTTTGAAGATGGAGGATGTAAAAAGTTGCCACAGATCCAAGCCAACTCAAAACAGGCAGTTGAAATAAACTGCTAAGAGTTGCAGAAGTAGGTGAGCATCAATAATAATAATAATAATAAATGGTGCTGAGATATCCATTCCCCTGGCTGTATCTCTGTATGTCTATAGGGGATTCTGAGAGCAGACAAGTGGTGGCTAAAAAGGTACTGCAAAATTAGTTTTGTTTCCATTATACAGCTACCAAGGGATTTAACTCTGAATGTTAGGAAGTACTTTGCTTCTCCTAGAAATTAAACACAATATTTGTTCCTCTAAAACTATAAAACAGACCTGCTATGATGCTTGCTCTTCAGCCAAAAGAAAGCCCAGTGGAGCTAACTGTGTCTCTGCCCCTTCCTGTCCCACGTACCCCACAAGAATGGATACTCACTGCAGACAGCCCTCGTTTTTCTCTATCTGAGCCTGGCAGTTTGGGCAATGCTTCGAAATGAGTTTAGCCAGGTGCTTGCTTTGTGCTTCGCTTGTCATTCCCTCGTAGTACCCATCGTCATCCACCCACTGAGACATGTGGCTGCAGCTAGCAGGATAATGGGCCTGAAAGAGAGGGGCAGTCAACCACACAGAAGCGGAACGGTGTGTGCCAACACCAAGGCAGTACTGCCTGTGACTCAGCCCTCACCTCTGGGAAGTTGCAGTTGAAGCAGGATATCCAGGAGCACTTGGAACAGGCTGCCTCGTAACCGAGCCCATCTTTAAGGAGGATCTGATCGCAGCCCTGAGGGTTGGTGCACCACGTCAGGTTGGAGCAACATTCAACATAGCCTCTGAGGAGGGCTTTTTCATACTGGAATGAGAAGACAAGAGAGGAGATTTAAGGCAGAGAATCTGTTTGGTTAGGCCTTACAACTGGAGTCCGGTACCTCTGGGCTCTACATCCAATGCAACTGCTCATGATAAAACAGCACTGAGTTAGTTTGTTCTTCCATTCCCTTTGTGTCTTTTCCCCACCCCTTATCTTATATCTGAAGGCTGTTTCATAGAATCGCAGAACACCTGAGACTGGAGAGTACTGCTGGAGATAAAAAACTAATTTCTGTGGCCTTTTGTGCACGTGGTCTCATCATCCAGGTCATCAGTGAAGACATTAAACAATATTGGCCTCAGTATCAGCCTCTGGCTTACACCTCTAGTGATTGGTTTCCAGCTGAGCTTTCTGTCTCTGATAATAACCCCTTGAGCTCAGCAGTTTAGCCAGTTATCAATCAATCTCACCATTCATTTATCCAGCTTATGCTTCATTAGTTCTTCTATGAGGATGTTGTGGATGACAATGTAGAAAGCCTCACCTGTTGCTCTCCCCTCATCCACCAAGCCTGTCGTGTCACCACAGAAGGCTATCAGGAGTTTTTTCTTTTTTTTTTTTCTAAATTCCTCAGTAGAGTTTTGCTTAGTTACAGAATGTGCAAAGAGGAAGGAGACTTGCTTTGTTGAAGGCCTTTAGACAGACGTTGCTACAGAGGACAAGGCAAACTGGTCAGCAACAGGAGATCGCTCAGATGGGGACCCAGGAATGCAGCTATACTGCACAAGGTAACTGTTCTGCACTCAGCTACTCTTGTGAAAGGACTGTACAAATGTGTGCAAAGCTGGAAGAAACTCAAAAGCAACTGTGTAGTTTTCACAGCCCTCCTATGGAGATTTCTGCCTAGGTGGGAGAACTGCCCTAAAGCCATCATGCACAGAAAGGACAATATAGGTCGTAACAAACACCACAGAGAAAACGTGCAAGCCCTGAGCACTGAAGAGCACTTGCTCTTATTCATGTTTCTTCCATTTATTCTCTCTTGTCTGTTCCCTCTCTCAGTCAACCTAAATTACAGTGTCCTCTGACTGGCAGCAAGGATGTCAGCCTGTGTCAGTACGATGCGTGGTGGAGGCAGTCTCAACAAGGCCACATTACTCTTCTGAAAGAATCAATATCAGTGTCTGTTGTCATCCTGTTGACAGGAGATAGGATCATTTCTGCCCAGAAAACAGCATCCAGAGAGACAAATGAGTCTTTTGCTTTGGCAGACAGGACCAAATCACAGCTTTTACAGATGTAGAATTTCACACCTGACCTGCAGCTTTGTTCCGCCCTATTTTCTTGGTGAGATGAAAGAGAAAGAGGTGCAACTGCTGCAGCAGGTCTAAGGTTCCTGTTAGAACCTTAAGAGTTGCTCTCAGGCAGCCTAAAAGGAGGGGGAACAAGTGTCCAACAAAGGTCTGGAAGAAAACTGAGCAGGTACAATCAAGAAGTTACCAAGTACCACTGTGACACCAACCAAGAGATCACAGAGGAACCTTTGCACATGGTGAAGCTCATCCAGGTGTGAGCCTAAGGCATGATTCCCAGCAAGGAATCTCTGGGACCAGAACAGGAGATGGCATCTGAAAAGCAGATTCTCAAGGAACTTGAGGGAAACAAGTTTGAGAGAAAACCTCTCTCAGAAACATAACTGTCTGGGTTTATGTTTTGTGAACAGCATGAAAAGCTGAAACTTGAACACTCTTGTATTAGCAAGAGTGCAGGCATCAGGCAAGGGAAGGGATTTCTGACAGCTAATGGCTTTGATGACACAACTAGATGCAGGAGCATTTGGGCTTCCTAGTACAAGACAGACATTAGCAGACTAGAGAAAATGTAGTCCACATGATGGACTTGAGGTAGGCCATCAGGACAGTCAGAGGCTAGAGCACAGAACATATGAGGGGAGGCTGAGAGAGCTGGGTTTCCTCAGCCTGGAGAGAAGGCAGCAGAGGGCCCACTTACCACTGCCTAGAGCCACCTAAATAGAAGATGCAGAGAAGACTGAGCCCGGAGCAATATGTTTTAACTTCAGTGTCAGATCTTCACACGAGAAGCTGGCTATTTTGAGCACAGGGTTGGACCAGATTATTGCAACCTAAATTATTCTATGACTTTGTACATGTGATTCTGTGTTGAGGCACTCAAGCTCCAGTCATCCCACTTCTTGAGCAGAAAAGGAGACAGATAACATTTCAGTGAGAGCATCAGATCAACTTGTTAAAATTGGCTGCAATTTACATTGAACTGCAATTTTTTTTTGATAAAATAGTCATAGCAACAAGGTATTAAAGCCTGCTCTGAGACAAGTGGGACCACAAGATTTGCAAAGCCAGTAAGAATTAAGTGCCTGTATAAATGAACTAATTCCCCGAGGACTTCTTACAGAAAAGAAGATATAAAGGACACGTTGAAGGAAATGTTTTTCTGTAGCCTTGCCTGTTTTTGTTGCCAGCTTGCAGACTTGAAGGACAATAAAAAGAGAGCAGTCTTTATGCCTGCTGTTCATTTCTCCTATGTAACTGTTCACACAGGATGCTCATACCAGTCACGCAACAGCCACAGCCCCACCACTAGGTGGGAAGGGGATTCAGCTCTAAGTGATAACTAAAAATTGGAAGAACGGGCGAAAAAAATAACACCTGCCTCAGAACAAGCAGCTCCTGCTGCCTCCGCCGACTGATGACTGTGTAAACCAGTCATAACTATGGGAAGGGGAAAAGCAGCAGCAAGATTAGCTGCTAGTGCTGACCAAAAGGGGACATGGCTTAGACACCCGGTAGCCACCTTTTTTACTTCACCTTGGCTATAATCTCCTTGGAGGAAACAATGGAATAGACGAACGCTGTGGTGGGCTGTGCACGGCACTCGGAAATGGGACAGGTGCAGCTGAGGACCATGTTCTGTTCAATGCGAGTCGTGAGATACTCATTCCAGCAGGGCTGTGCAAGCAGAAGAGAAGAGATGAGAGTTAAATGAGCTATATCAGTTGGGTCACACAAAGAAATCCCAGCCTCAGGAGCCCACCCCACCCAGCAGAGGGGGCACAGAACTATCTCTAAGTATGCAAAAGCACAAGACTGGAAACAGACTAATCAGGCGCCGAACTATCACAGCAAGCAAAGTTATTAAGATAACAGAATGTATGAGCTCTGTGAAAATCACCTGATAACAGCTTCAGAGAAAGCACAGCTGCTTCAACTAGGCAGCAGCAATCCCCTGCCAAGTTACAGGAGCCAAAGACCCCAGGACCATCACCTTGCAGCAGTAATGCATGCAGCAGAGGGACGGTGGCTTCTCAGTGGGACACAACTGGTTCACACAGACTGGGCAGTGGGTTCCCGGGCTTGGAGGGCGCTGGGCATCTTCCACTTCAAGCCCCGAGGCGATGAGCAGTGACCGACGGTCCTCCACATAACAGTGGATGAGGAAATCCACATTCCACCTGCAGTGCATGAGGAGGTGCCGAGCAACATCCTCTGGGATGCTCAGAGTATCGTGGACCCGCTGTACGGTCTGATTCATGAGCAGCTTTGCCTCCTCCAGACTAAGCGTGTGCCCCATTGGCACCTGCAGCATTGCCAGGAGAAACTCCTCCGCTCTGTCTGTGCCAGAATTCGACCTGACATGGAGAAACGTGTCACATTTGCACAGGGTGGGGATGCACAACCCTCCGACCCCCGGTGACACGCAACCGTACCGATACGGGCAGTCCTGGCTGTCCTCATCCGGAGATGTGGCTGGTAGCTGCCTCTGGAAAACCATCTGGGCCTGGCCCCCGGAGGGTGTTGTGGGCTCATCGGGGACGTACTCCAGGACGTGGGGCCTCTCCTCCTGGCGCCGCAGGTAGCCCTGGTTCAGCAGGTGCAGCACGCAGGACAGCACGTCCACGCTGTGGCAGCAGAAGCTCGGGAACTGCAGCCCCGGCCCCAGCTCGCCCTTCTGGCAGGCAGCGAGCACCTACAGCAGCGAGGGAGCCGCCAGCTGCAGGGCAGCGCCCGGCACGGCCCCCGGGCAGCCCCTCGCCGCCCCCCGCCCGCAGCCTCCCTACCCTGAACACCAGGTTGTCGATGTGCAGCCGCCTCTCCGCCTTGAGGATGCGGCTGAGGAGGCAGCAGAGGACGTTCCTCTTCCTCTCCAGGGCGCCGCTCTCAGCCCTCTCTGCCCGCAGGTACCTCTGCCGGGGCAGCAGCCTCAGCTGGCGGCCGGAGGCTTGGGCCAGGGCCGCCCGGTTCAGCCGCAGGGCACCTGGAGCTAGCACCCGGCCCACGGTCAGCCGGGCCCCGAGCTGCTCCCTGCAGGAGCCCCAGGGACCGCTGCCGTCACCCCGAGCCCGGCCCCACGCAGACCCCACACCCTGCCACCCGCGTGCCCATGAGGCCCCAGCCCCACACACGCACCCACCCCAAAGCCCAGCCCCAACCTCACCCCGGGACTCAGCCCCAGCAGCCAGACTCCCCCCGAGCCCCTCCGCATCCCCCGAGCCCCTCCACCCCCCCAGCACCCCCCCAGCACCCCCGAGGGTGCCCGGCCCCGCGCTCACCCCCCGGCGCGCAGCTCCGCAGCAGGACGCCCTCGCCCTCGCCCTTGGTCAGCGGTGCCAGCGCCTGCTGCAGCAGCTCCGCAGGGAGCCCCGTGGCCTGCAGCAGGGACTCCACGGCCACCTCCTGCGGGAGGGCAGCGGCCGGGCGAGGACCTCAGCGCCCCCCGCTGAGGAGACCCCCGGCAGGGGGGCACGGCCCCGCTCGGCCCCGGCTCCTACCTCGGCGCCGTTGAAGCGCAGCAGGACGAACATCTGCAGCGTGGACACGTGCAGGACGCAGTCTCCGAAGCGCAGCTCGGCACGGCCCAGCCACGTCCACTGCAGCCCCCGCGGCCTCGTGCCCGCCCAGCTCTGGCCTGCCGGGGGACACCAGCGCCAGCGCCAGGGCCAACAGCACTGCCGGGCAGCCCCCAGCCCCAGCAGCCCCGGTGCCGGGCACCCCGTGGCACTCACTCTGCCCGCAGAAGGCGGCGAAGGCGCCCAGCGGGGAGCTCAGCGCGGCCGGGAAGAACCTCCCGGGCTCGGCCATGCGGCACAGCGGGGACACGGGCCAGCAGCGCGGGGACAGGGCCAGCACCGTCACCTCTGCAGCCTCGCCCAGCGCCTGCACACGGGGACACGGGGGCAGCTCAGGGCCCCGCGGGGAGCACGTTGGCCCCCAGCCGGCCCCGCTCACCTCGTGCTCGGGGCTCTCCGCGCCCGGCTCCAGCAGCCGCTTGTCCCGCTCCTGCAGCTGGAAGAGGCGGAACTGCCGCTGCAGCTCCTCCGACTCGGCCAGGTCGCTCAGCATCTGCTGGGGGAAGCGGCGGGGGAAGCACAGCCCCAGCTGCTCCAGGACGGCCCCTTCCAGCCACGAGGGGCCCTGCGCCAGGAGCCGGTCCCCCAGGTACAGCCTGCCACAGCCACCGGCGCGTCAGGGCCACCGCCACCGCCACCCAGCCCGGCCTCGTCCCCAGCGCGTGGCCACGGCCACCTCACCGGTAGAAGTGCTCGAAGGTGTGGGCGAACTCCAGGCCGCTGAAGACGACGAAGGGCTCCAGCAGCTGCTGCAGCAGCCCCGTGCTGCCCGCGGCCCCGCCGAGCTCCTGGATCTTCCCGTCCAGGTAGCGGGCGAACCGCTCGCTCGCCTGCGGGGGGACGGGGACGGGTGTGCAGGGGGTGCCCCATGGCCCTGGGGTGGCCAGGACGTGGCCACCCTGGAGCTCGCCCGAGACCCCGGAGCTGGAGCCACACCGCCCGGACTCACGTGCAGGGCGGTGAGGAAGGGGAGCTGCAGCAGCGCCCCCGCGAAGCCCTGGCCCAGGGCGCCCAGGAAGGCAGCCTGCTGCCCGAAGAGCTCCTCCGTGGCGCCGCGCAGGCGCCGGTACAGCCCGCAGTACCGCTCCGCCACGTCTGGCGCCTGCCCCGCCGCCTGCAGGAACCGCTGCGCCTGGGGGCACGGCCCCGCCGGGCTCAGCACCCAGCCCCGGCCCGCTGCCCCCCGCCCCCAGCCCCAGCCCCAGCCCCATCCCTACCTGCTGCTGCACCACGCCGCGCCAGCACTGCGCCATGCCCCGCAGCCCGCTCGGCGTCTGCGCCACCGCCCTGGGCAGCGCCTCCTTGTTGCTGCCCTCCTGCCCGCCTGCCGGGGCACAGCCGGGGCTCAGCTCCCCGCACACGGTGCCGGCAGCACGGCCACGGGGAGGCTCGGCCGCGAGCCCTCCTGTGCCCCAGGGCCCTCTGTACAGCCCCCCGTGGGTGCACCCCGGGGCTCGTGGCCCCCTCCCGAGGGCAGCCCCTCGCTCACCCGCCGCCCTCGCCTCCTCCGGCTCGGCGCCGCCGGGGTCCACGTGCACCAGGAGCTGGGTCAGGAGCCGCACGCAGGAGCCGAAGGCGTCGCCGCGGGCCGGGGGGCGCTGGGCCGGCTCCCCGCTCCCCAGGTACTCGCTCAGCAGCCAGGCCAGGGGGCTGACGCCGCTGGGGTCTGCGGGGCCGCGGGGCTCAGGGCGGGCGCCCGGGGACGGGGCAGCGCGGGGAGGGGCGCGAGCGGTACCTGGGCTGGTGATGCTCTGCACCAGGGGGCTCACCAGGGCCTCCCAGCACGTCCTGCCCAAGGCCCGGGCCGCCTCGTCGTCGGGAAGGAAGCGCTCGGCGAAGTCCTGCTCGTGCCGCAGCGCCCGGTTCAGCCTGCAATGGGACAGGGGACAGGGGAGAGGGGGGCAGGACAGGGTTCGGCACCCCGGCAGGACGCCCCCGCGCCCTTGGCCCCTCACCTGCCGAAGAGCTGCAGCAGCCGCCCCCGGTCCCGGCGGATCTCCTGGCCCCAGGCGTGCGCCCGAGCGGCGCAGCAGAGGGAGGTCCGCCGGCACAGCTGCTCCTTGAAGACGGGCCAGAAGCTGGGCTTGGGCCCCAGCACCTCGATGCCGCGCACGCGCGTGTCGATGCCGCCCTGCGGGAGGGAGAGAGGGAGAGAGAGAGCTCGGACCCCAGCCCCTCGCCGCCAGCCCTGTGCCACTGGCCCCGGCTCCCCACCTGCTGGCAGCGCTTCACCCGGATCTGGATGAGGGGCCAGAAGCGCGGCGCGTTCCGCAGCAGCACCACCCGGCTGGCCGAGGGCGGCACGGTCACCTGCGGGCACACGGCGAGCCCTCAGCCAGCGGCACGGGGAGCGCCCGCGGCCCCGGCCAGACCCCGGTGCCAGCCCCCGGTGCCAGCCCCGGTGGACTCACGGCGCTGAGCTCCGTCCTGATGGCCGCGGGGCTGTCCCCCCCCAGCACCACCACGCGGGCCGGCATGTAGCTCGAGTCCTCGCTGGCCACCAGCATGCTCAGCTCCCTGCGTGGGGTCCGTGAGGCAGGGCTCGGGCAGAGCCCCAAATCCCTGCCCCCGGGACCCCCGGGACCCCCGGCCCTACCTGACCACCACCCCGCACTGCATGTGCAGGGTGATGAAGTGGGAGCCGGTGCTGCCGTTGGACTCCCAGTAGGTCTTGGGGTTCCCGTCCGTCAGCTTGCCGGCGCGGTGCGGGTTGGAGGAGACCTGCAGCTTCTCCCAGCACTTGTCCTCCCTCGCCTCCACGCTGGAGCCTGCGGGGAGGGCGCGCGGAGCCTCCAGCTGCCAGCCAGGCACAGCGGGCGCCGGGGCCCCGCTCCCTCCCCACGCTCACCTCGGCACAGCTTGCGCAGGAAGACGTCGAAGAAGGGGATGCTGATGGGCCGCTGGCTGCGGCGGTGCTCCTCGATCTGCCCCAGCGCCAGCTGCGGGACGGGGACGGGGACGGGGACGGGGACGGGACGGGGACGGGCGGTTACTGGGGGCAGGGCTCCCGGGGGGCTCCCCGGCTGCCCGGGCCCACCTGGATGCAGCCGGCCAAGATGCTGCCCGTCAGCGTCCTGTGCAGGCCGGCGAACTTCTCGCAGCCGCTCAGCAGCTGCAGCAGGGCTGGCGCCGTGGGCACGGCCGAGCTGTGCTTCTCCAGGGCTTTGTCCAGGGCCTCGTAGGTGCCCGCGCGGCACATGGCCACGGCGCAGTCCTTGCTGGCGGCGGCCAGGCGGTGCAGGAAGCCGACGACCTCCTGCACCGCCTGCGGAGGAGGCAGCCCTGAGCCGCCCGCCCGGCACCAGGAGCCCCCCAGCGCCGTGCCGCAGGGCCCCAGCCCCTCTCCCAAGGGACCCAACTGCTGCTGGGCACGCAGCCACCGCCACGCGGCCGTGAGGGCTGCTCCCCGAGGCCGGGCGGCTGCGGGCAGGGGCCCCGAGGCACCCCCGGCACAGCCAGCACAGCCGGCCCTCTCCAGGACCCCCTCACCTCGCGGTCGCTGCTGTGGGCGCTCAGCAAGGACAAGCAGGGCTCCACGCACTCGTGCCAGGGCAGCGCGTCCTCCTGGAAGCCGTCCAGGAACTTGTTCAGGATCCTGAGCGAGGGACAGGGCCCCTCAGGATGTGGCACACCAAAGACTGCCCTGCTCCTGCTCCTCCTCCCGCAGGGGCCACGTCCTGCAGATCCCCTCACAGCCCACCTCAGGACCCGCAGCCCGATGCTCTTCTCGGCCCCCCGCAGCTCCAGGCTGCGCAGCAGCGCTCGGAAGCAGCGGCGCTCCTGCGGCCGCGGGGACGCCCGGCCGGAGGGCTCGGGCTCGGGGCCGGGGTCGGGGCCGGGGCCTCCGCCGCAGAGCTGCCGCTCCAGGGCCACCAGCACGTCCTCGGGCAGCGCGCCGTCCCCCGGGCCGCCCGCGGGCGTCTGCGCGCCCCTGGCCTCCAGCAGGGCCTCGGCGCCTGCGGGACAGGGAGCGGGGACGTGGCGGGCCCGGCCCGGGCACCGTGGGGCCGCGGCGCGGGGAGGGGGCGCGGGGTCACTACCTGGGGTCTCGGGGCCCAGGGGCAGCCGGTGCTCCGCCAGGCGGTTGATGACGCCGAGGGCCAGCAGCGCGGTGGGGCCCTGCCCGTCCCGCCAGCAGCTCTGCAGCACCGCGGGCAGCTCGCCGCTCACCAGCTGCTCCGCCAGGCCCCGGTGCCCGTCCACCAGCATCCTCAGCACCAGCAAGCCGTTCCGCACGCCCGAGGCGCCCCTGCGGGGACACGGCGATGTGGCGTTGCCCCCGGCCCCATGGCACCCGCCCCGGCCCCTCACCCTGCTTCCCGTACCCGGGGACGCCCCGCATGGCGCGCACGGCGGCGGGGATGGCGCTCAGCAGGCCCGGCGAGCCCTCGCCGCCGGCGGAGCCGATGCTGGCGAAGACCTCCCGCAGCAGCTGCGCGTCGCCGTGGCTCAGGGCCGAGGGCGTCCCCGCGGCGCCTCCGGGCTCGCCGGCTCCCACCAGCGCCTTCAGGGCCTGCGGGGCCCGGGGCGGCTCAGGGGCTGCGGGCGCCTCCGCCGGCCCGGCCCCGCCGCCCGGGGCGCCCCGCGGCCGCTCCTCACCGCCAGGCCCGCCTGCTGCACCAGGGCGGAGGCGGCGTGCTGCCGCATGCAGCCCAGCACGGCCCACACGCCGCCCTCCGTGGCGAAGGGCACGCGCCAGGCGCGCCTCTCCAGCAGCAGGGCCACCAGCCGCAGCGCCAGCGCCGCCGGGCGCTTCTCGGCCGCCTGGGCGCTCAGCAGCTCCACCGCCGCCCTCACCAGCTTCTCCCTGCGCGCAGAGGCCGCTCAGGAGGGGCTCGGCGCCCTGCCCTCGGCCGCCCTGCCCTGCCCTGCCCGTGCCGGGCTCCCCTCGCACCTGGTGCCCTCGCCGCCCGGCTGCTGCTGCTCCGGCTCTGGCTCCGGCTCCTGCTGCAGGACCCTCACCATGTGCTGCAGCCCAGCCACGCGCAGCTCCGCCTCGCAGCCGCTGCTCCGGATCGCCTCCGCCACCCGCGCCACCTCGGCCAGCGAGCCCCTGCCGCGAGCCCCCTCGCAGCTGCCCCACGCTGCCGGGGGAGGCCGGGCCGTCAGGGTGGCAGCAGCGCCCAGGGCCCCCACAGCCCCATGTCGGTTCCAGCGCCCCGTGCCCGTGCCCCCCGGGGCGTCACCTCCGCTCTCCGCTGCCTCTGGGAGGCGCAGCCCTTCCCTCTCCAGCAGCTCTCCGAACAGCTGGGAATCCGACTTGAGCTCCGCGCAGACGCCGTCCACGTCCTCGTCCCTCACTGCCTCGTCCCTCGCTGCCTCGTCCCTTGCTTCCTTGTCCCTCGCTGCCTCGTCCCTCGCAGCACCAGGCCCAGCGCTCCCACAGCCGGCACCCTCCGAGGGCACCTCGGGGCTGCCCCCGCCGTCCCGCTTGGCCCCCCTGCCCGGCCAGTACTTGCCGTAGACGCGGGAGCCGCGCAGGTGGCTGCGGGCACTGCCCCGGCTCCGCTCCTCCAAGACCCGCAGCACCTCCTGGGCCAGCCCCGCGGGCACCGGCAGCTGGATCAGGGCCTCCTCGTCCAGCCCCGGCAGCTGCACAGACGGGGCCGCGTCAGCCCCCGGGACCCGCACGGACCCCGCACGGGGCCCCGCTGCCCACCCTCGCCCCTCGGCCCCCACCTGCGCTGCCCGCTGCCGCTGGAGCAGGCGGGCGATCTCCTCCTGCTCCTGCGCTTCCAGCTGCCTCACAAAGAAGAGCAGCTCCCACCACTCGGCGCGGCTCAGCGTCCCCGCGGCCTGGCTCGGCTGCTCCCCCAGGTAGGGCGGGGAGTACAGCCCCCCCAGGGGCTTGGGGCAGAACGGCTGCGCCCCTGCAGGGCGGCAGAGCCAGGGGAGGCGGCGTCAGCTCCGCCAGCTGCCCCGCTGCTGCGCGCCCCTCGCTGCCACACACAGCTCCCGTGCAGGTCCCCGCTGCCCCCAGCCTTTCAAGAGGTTGGAAGTGAATGCTGCCTGCAGCTTCTCTCTTTTCCCAATGCCCTTTGGTGGCAAACAGGGCAAGTGCTCATAGGCAAAAGCAAAAGGAGACCACGTATCCATCAAGCTCCTTTCAGCTAATGCAACCAAAACAAAGTCAGGGACATCAAATTCGTTATTAGGCCAGACTTTCACTGCACGGTTTAGAAAAGCTGGATCAACACTTGCTGCTATCTGCCAAGCAACAGCTTGCAAGTGCAAGCTAGGAGACATTCAGTGCTGCAGGGCCCAACAGAAGAGGCTCAAACTCACTCCAAAAGGCTAAGAACAACTACAAACGGGGCTGATTACCAACAGTCAGCCAACAGAAGCTAATTTATCTGAGTGTCAAGACCCACAGCTGAAAGCTTTTTCAATTCCACTTCTGTTGGGATATGATGACTGCGAAGATTTTTACACAGAAGTGACATAGAGCTCATACTTCTATCAAAGTCGGAGCAATTGCGGAAAAAAAGGCAAACTAACCAAGTTCATTTTAATTTGGCCAGTTTGAACTGACATGCAGTTAAGTCTTTAGTTTCAAGAGCCAGAAGCCTATAAAGAAGCCGTCTTTTCAACTGGCTGTGAGAACATTTTGAAAGTGGATAATTAGCTTCTGATCTCATGCATATTTCATTTCTTGCGGAGGTTAAATCCAAACCACTTGCCTGCTCAAAGGATGTCCTACAAGATCAAGGGCTTGATGAATGAGTTACTTCATCAAGTTCCCCAGCCAGAGTCACGTCAGATGCTGAGCAAAGAAGGGGTACCTGAAGTCTAGATTTTTCCCTTTTATCTTCACCCACTGCAAGGGCAAAAATCAAAGGATGCCACTTCTAGGAGATTTTGCAGATATCTTACGAAAACAGTGTTTCCAAACCTTTTCCAAAGCTGAGTGGCATGAAGTTAAGCAAATTGTTGGCATGTTAATGCTTTTAAATAAGTGAATCTGTGGGTTCCTAAGGCAGCTTCACCTTGGAGATTCTACATTCTCATTTTGGCAGTTTGTTTAGCTAATCATAACATACATTTTTTGACAGTCACAGTTTAAACCCTGCTTTATGCTCTATGTTGTATCATGACAGAAGTCTAGGATTCAAAAATACTTCGTGTACTCACGAGGCATGTGATTACTTAAGCAGCTCTGCACAGTCATACAAACTAAATGATGACAATGCCTGCTAAATCCAGCCTGCTAAAGAAAAATACGCCTAGCCTTATAAAGTTCACCACTGAAAAATACGCCACGGCAGAAGCAAAGAGATGATGCAGTCACACACGCAGCACCTCACCTTTGTCTAGATTGAAGCTCTCTATCAGGCTGTATTCTTTCTCCTGCCCAGCAGGGTCATCCCACTGGTCTCCGAAGCCAATAATCTCCAACATGTGCCAGTGCATCCAGTAGGTCCGACCTGTTGACTGCCACAAAACCTGTGGGTGAAAGAGATCTTGGTGATGAGACTCGCCCACTCATTCAATCCCCGTGCTACGTTTGTTCTCCTGTTTCCCAAATGCATGGAAATAGCAAGCACCGTTCAAACAGAACACCACCTAATTCATATTAGGCTTTACCACACGAATTTTTAAGCCTACCATCTTTCTTAACTTGTTCCCCTGATTACACATGGTTCCTTATTTAAAAAAAAAATAAAAAGCTATCAGCTCTGACTACAACCACTTGTATACAAACCTCATCTAGCACAGCAGCAGTACGCTAGGACAGAAGGGCATCTGGTTAAGCATTCCCATCCAAAAGTACCCAGCAGCTGAACCCAACCTTTTTCCTGGTAAAGGAAAAAGTTCACCACCACTACCTAGAGGCAGGTGAGCCACACTTAAAGGGTCTTGTGGCACAAACCACTTGGTGCACATGAACGCAAAGAAAACTGTTTTTCCTGCTCTGACTTTATCTTCTATCAGTTATCCTTTTATCACCCTCGTCACTCACCAGCCTTCTCAGAAAGGTTTTGGGGTCATGATGAGCAGGTCTCAAAGAGGACAGTTGTTTCCTGTGCTTTGTTCAACTGCCTCTCAAAATCCCTCCTGGCTTCCTGTTTTACATTCATCTTAGTGAGCAGAAGGAGGACCCAGCAACAGCAAGTACAACATATCGATAATTTAAATCGATGATAGAAAAACATAGAGGCTGCCCGACTCACTGAGCTCTTTCAGAGTTACACCATTGCTACCAGGACCCCACTGTGCTGGAAAGTCAGAGTTAAGATGCTGAGAAACTTCAAGAAAGCACCAGATGGAAAGAAATTGAGTTAAACCAATTGAGAGGAGATACAAGACACAACGCTTGACAGACTGGCCCCAATTGATAACACATACAAGTTTGTATTTTGCAAAGAAGAGACTGACAGCAAACAACCAGGAGAGTGTTTTGTTTGAATTTTATGTAAACACAAGAGCAAGTAAAGCAAACTGACAGTGAGCAGAGGGGCACATATTTGGAAGTTGCCACAACTGAGAGAGAAGAAAAAATTCACTTTGGAGGACAGATGAAAGACATGCCAAATAATCTGCCAGAAGATGCAGCTGGGAAGCAGGAAGGATTTAAGTTGTTCAGTGATGTTTTCAAGTCATCAATGAACACTGAAGCCAGTGCCTATGATTTGAGGGAAAAATGGTGAGAAAAAAAAAATCACTGGGACAGCTCCACTATTTTGACTTCAGCAGTACATAAAACTTTAAAGCACATTTTAGTGGGAAGAACAACAAAAGGTGTTCAAGATAAACAACAAATTTGAAGTAACAGATAAACCTGCTTCAAGCTTCATTTCTTACGAGAATGGATTATGGAGGGGAAAGAATGGGACTGGAAGGCAGTGCAAAGAATACTGTCAAACCATATTTGCCCAGCACACACTGTCCTAACAGTTACACTCCCCCCATACAAGCACGTGCTTGTCATAACCTGCACCACGCAAGCAGGTAAGGCTGGAAACACTTTTTTTTTTTTTGCACTTGTACGTTTCCAAGCATTTTAAGCCACTTGTTTAAATTGCAGCTGCAAGAAGTTCTCCAAAGCTAGGTGGCAGCTGAGGAGCCTGGACCAATGAGAGTAAGTTACAGTTACCGAAAGGTGACTGGAAAAGTTAATTCTAATCAGTTCTCAGTGATTAAACAGATGAATATCAGTAGGAGCAAGCAGTCTGCAGCTGGCTGAGGGGTAAAAAAATATTGTACTATTTCCCTCTGCACAAGAAAGCAAAGAGAGGCGATAAGAGAAAGGAAATAAGCCAGAGCACAGGGGGGTTTGTTGGCTAATTTTTATTTAGCTGTAAATGACAACAATTGCTTTACACGAAATAAAACAGGCCATGGACTTGCGTCCAAGAAGGCCAGAGAATCTTGTATTTAACAAAAGGAGATGGCCTTCACATATGCAGAAGGTAACCTCAAATTCTCTACCTTGGAAAGGTCAGTAATAAACTTTAGTTACTGCAAGAGAGACTTGGAAAGAGCATTAGGAAGTTGTTTGTTTCTACAGATACCAGAATGAGGCTTTTAAATTGATTTATGAGCATCAGCAACACACAACTTTGTGCCCAGCGTGGCAATCAATTGCATCTCTAGCTGCAGCGTTTGGGAAGCTTGTGAGAAACTGAGCTGTGTTTTTGCAGTGGAGAACTAATTTTCTGTACTCAAAGGTAGCTGTGTAGTCATAACAAGGAGAAATGCTAAGTAGATAAGTGGACAGTAGAAGGCCTCACTGTTCCAAAATAAGGTGGAAGCTGGAGAAAAACAGGATGAGCAGTGTGGGAACAGTAAAAAAAATAAAAATAAAAAAAAATAAAAATAAATCACAGGTTCTCAAAACATAAGAAAGGGGAAAAAAAGGGAAAAGGGAGAAATTAAGGGGTTGAAAAAAAAAGAAAAATTGTACCTATGTGATATAGAGGAGCATTGAGTAGCTTGTGAACCCGTAGTACTCAGGCAATGAGCAAACAGGGGAGGTGATAGGTGATCAGGGGTCGGGTAATAGGGAATAAAAGGTGATGGTTTGTTTACTATAATGCACTCCTAACTGGCAGGACTCTTGCCATTGCAATCGCGAATAAAATAGCTTCACAGAAGATCCTGTCTGAAGAAAATTATTGGCGATTTCTCTCACAAGCTCAAAGACGTGGCCAAAGTGCAAGAACAGCTGACATCCTGCAGAAATAACCACACTGGCGTGGCGCACAGAGCCCCTCAGCTCCTCACCCCATAGTCACAACAAAATCCCAGCCCTTGCTGAACATGCCCAACCTTTGGGACTGAGAAGTCACAAGAAAAAGGCGTAAGCTGGAGCAAACACCTTCCTGCGCCCACAAAAAGGCTGGAGCAGCATTCAAATCCCACCCCAAGCATTTGAGAGGGCCAAGCCCTCTCCTCCTCATCATATATTCAGGCCTTTTCCCTGACCTCTGGCAGACTGCAAACACATAGCGCTAAGGGCTCTTGTTGCCACAAGTTCTTACCTAAGGTCTCCTCATCCAAAGGGCATTTCTAAGGGGAAACTGACCCCGACACATGCTCACAGATCAAAAGAAACAGCTAAGCAGGGTGCACCCAACCCCTTGGGACCAACAGTGTCACATCCCAAGTAAGACTGCTCACACACCAGCACCTCTTGCTGTGCCAGCTAGCCTGTTCCCAAACTGCCCCCAAGATCAGATCAGGACAGCTGTAGCCAAAGCCCCAAATTATGATATAACATGAACACGTCATTAGGAAGCCACCCGTCACCCGTCAGTCCCCTCTGCCACCCCAGCCTGACTGCTTCCACCAGCGACCTACCTGCGCTGTGTGCATCCTGTCGGTGCTGTGCAGAAACTCGCCTTCATCCCCAGCTCGAACCTCACCGCAGTCCTCCAGCAGGCGCACCCGCATGCCGGGCACCAGGTTCGCCTGCACGTACTCCACGTAGCTGCTGCGGTCGGCAAAGTCTGACAGGGTCAGGAAGGCAGCACCCTGCTTTTTCTGGGCACCGCGGTTCGGAGACAGCACAGGCGCTGGGGCAGCAAAGCAGGCCAGGGTTTTGGGCTGGAAGATGGAGCGGGCGGTGGGAGGCTTTGTCTCCTGCCGGGCCGGCGGCTCTGGCTCGTGGCTGTGCTCCCAGCCCATGGCATGCAGCAGCTCCACGATGAGGCCGGCCATCGCCATGCTGAACTCAAACTCCTGCTTCACGCGGCTGCTCTCCGGCTGCTCCCCTCCCTGCTCCTCGCCGCTGCCGAGCTCCTCCAGGAGGGAGGTGACGCGCAGGTAGCGCTTCACCAGGGCAAACAGCTGCTTCCCGGGGATCTGCAACGGGCAGGGCCTTCAGGGGCTGCCTGGCTCGGTGCCTCCACCCCCAAACCGGGCTCCCCCCCTACCTGGGGAAGGTGGATGCCCTCAAAGGACATGCAGTGCTCTTCTGAGGACATCATCTCAGCAAACAGCTCCAGCAAGGTGTAGCGGCTGTCAAAGTCCATGTGCTGCTCGACGCCGTCCTGCTGGCTCAGGGACAGCAGAATGTAAGACCGGCTTCCTGCAACAACAGAAACCCTTCAGGCACCCCTCACACTGCCCTCCCTGCACCGGATTTTGGCAGGCAAGCCATAGCTTTGCTCGCCGGCATAACCTAGAACCCTACTCTCTCCTTTGACCTGGGCTGGCAATGATTTGCTCCGCCGAATAACCTTGCATTCCTGCACCACAAGAGTGATGGGATTCCCCCAAAATGGTGACCCCAAACAACAGACTCCAGAACAGGGTTCCAAATAAGAAAAAGTCAACTTTTACCATGAGCCGGTTCCCCATCAACCCCATGCAAGCATGAACTCAGGCACTAGCGTAGTCCCAACGCTGGGAAAAAAAAGCAAGAAAACGTTGAAGAGAATAGTGAGGCCTGTAGCTTGTGTAGTCTTTCTACAGCTTGTGTAGTCTTTTAGCTGCAAGAAAGAGACAGGTAGCCTTGAGCTAGCAGAAGCAAGGAAGGTAAGGGATAAAAGGCAAAAAACAAGAAGGATGCTCTGCCAAGCCCCTTGGCACAAGTCCTCCTAACAGTTAATCCGCATCGCAGCCGGGGAACCTGTCAGGAAAAATGGAGCTCCCAGCTCCCAGAGCATCCTAAACGCAACCGAGCAGCAGCTTGGGAAGCTGCAGGCTGACCTCCCCGTCCATCCAGAGAGCCCCACGGCACCCTGCTTCCCTCCCAGCCCCCCAACCTGCGTCGTGCGAAGCCAGGGCCCTCAGCATCTTGCCGGCGCTGCGGCAGATCCGCTTGTCCTTGTGGCACAGCATCCTCGCCAGCAGCTCGAGGGCTCCCGTCTCCCTGAAGGCACCCGCCAGCGAGCCGATGCCGGCGTAGGCGCTCAGCACGTGGACGGTGTCCAGCACGGAGGCGGCCCCGGCGCCGCCCAGCTGCCGGCCGGCTCGCCGCACCAGGCTCCCGACGTCGGCCTCCATCTCCCGCAGCGAGGCTTCGTCCGGGCCGGCCGCCCTCTCCTCCTCCTCCTCCTCCTCCTCCTCCTCCTCCTCGGCCCGCGGCCCCGCCGGCTTCCCCTCGCCCAGCAGCGCCGGGCAGCTGGCGCACGCCTCCTCCGCGGACATCCACAGCGACACGCTCCCGGCGTCGGGCCCCGCCGAGGACTCCGAGCGCACCAGGCTCCAGCGCACCAGGTACTGCGGCTGCCCGTCCTGGCCTCGCCGCTGCCGCAGCAGCTCCCGTGGGCAGGCCTGCAGCTCGGGGCCCAGCGGCACCATCAGGCCGCCACCGCGCATCTCGTTCACCATGGCGGGGGACGAGGCTGCGGAGACACAGGGGAAGGAGGAGCAGAGCGTCACCCCGGAGCTACCTGCGAGGGAAGGAGCGGGCAGGCAGCTCAGCTCCTCACCAGGCTTGCTGCGATCCCCTGTTGTGATCCTGCACCCAGGATACAGCTGGGCAGGGAACCCAGAATCCCACATCCCTACTCTAAGAAAATTGCCTGTTTCCTAGACTAGCATTACTGGGGCACACAGAAAGAGGCTCTCCTCACAAAACCCCAGAGGAAAAAGAGGCCCGTTCAGCTAGAACTAGAGCACAGCTGGGATCTTTTTTGTAATAAAAGGACCAAGTTATCCTCCTCTGCTTTGTGACAGTGCTTAGATGCTGCACCATGAGCCAAAAAATGTTTTCTCTAGCTGTGTTTGTACAGTGTACAAAGGCATTCCCTACCCCCAAGAGATTCACATAGAGTAAAACAGTTCTCTATGCAGCATTATTTTCTTTGATAACTTCACCCAGTCTCCACGTGTCAGCATATAGTGTAAAAAAATAAAAAATAAAATTAAAACAACTCTTTAGAGCAGAGCTATCAGAAAGGGCCCAGAAGGATTCACAGCTAGGCGGGGAAGAATTTGGATTTAGGGCACCTGAAGAAGTGGCTGTAACATGCAGGACGGATGAGGCAGACTGGAACCTATCATAGAAGCATTAAGGTTGGAAAAGCCCTAAAAGATCATCTGGCCCAGCCACCCCCCTACCACCAGTGTCACCCACAAACCCATGTCCCCAAGCACCACATCCAGCCTTTCCCCGAACACCCCCAGGGACAGTGACCCCACCACCTCCCTGGGCAACCCGTCCCAGTGCCTGACTGCTCTTTAACAACCCACAGCTGAGCTCTCAGAGTGCTGAGACACATAAATTTCTCCCATAAATTTCAGAGCTGGGGCAAATGTGCACGCCAGCTGCAACGCCAGCACCTGGCAAGCTGCTTCGGGAGCACAGCCTGGCAAAACCTGTGTGCAGCCATCCCATCCCATCCTGGCCCGTTCCCATATCCCATCCTGTCCCATTCCCATATCCCATCCTGTCTCATTCCCATATCCCATCCCATCCCATCCCATTCCATTCCCATATCCCATCCCATCCCATTCCCATATCCCATCCCATTCCCATCCCATCCTATTCCCATATCTTATCCCATCCTGTCCCACTCCCATATCCCATCCCATTCCCCTATCCCACCCCACACCACCGCATCCCTAAGCCAGAACACCTCCCCACACCCCACCCACGCCGTGCACCCCAGCCCGGCTCCCCTCACCCCATCCCACCTCGGAAAACCCAGGATTTCTCCCAAACCACCCCAAAACCCCCCAGCAACGCCCGCTCAACCGCCGGGCCCCCGCTCACCTCCGCCCGCCCCCAGCACGGGGGACGAGGTTCCCCCAGCCCCGTTTGACCCCGTTTGGGGCCAAACACCACCCTCCCGGGGCTCGGCCCTACAGCTGGGCGAGGGGCAGGGCTCCGGGGCCACCAAACGCCGCCCGCCCCTTTCCGCGTCCCGCAGCGGGGCCGGGCCGGGGGAAGGCGCCTGCGCTGCGCCGCCGAGGCGGGGCGGTGGCACGGGGAGCCAGCGGCCCCCGGTGGCCAACGGGGCTCGGTGGGGCTGGGGTCGGGGGCTGCCCCCTGCAGCACTCGGTGGCCCTACACCGGGCTTGTAGTTCCCCAGGTTCTCCTTGAAATAGGAGTGATAGTGTTCAGGCGCTTCCAGTCACCACAAATGACTAAGTTGGTGCCCGTGGACTTCCGTAACTTTCAGTTAAAAACATTCAGTTTTTCATTATTTCCAGTTTTATTCAGTATTCCCTGACCCTATCCTCTTCCACCAAAAGCACATCCTCTTTGTTCCACCTTTCCTCTTGGTCTCTGGGACCCAGGATTCCCAAAGGCCTGGATGCAGTAGGAACAGGGTTTCCATCTAGCTCCCCTGTTAACATGTCTTAATTACAAATAGCCATTAAAATTAAAGGCTAAAATGGATGAGTTTGCTTTCTTACTTGATCCTGGATGTTATATATGGAGTGGTAATTCGTGTCGAGAAAACGGTTGATATTAATAAAGAAGGCAGAGATTTGGGAATGTGGCCATGGGGGTCGGAAAGCCCCGTGGTTGAAATAACATCAGACTCTTAATGATGAGGCCATCAGGAATATAAAAGAGTTTAGAGGGAATAAAGAAGGGTGATTCAGGAGACTCCATGCAGTCTCCGGTTTCTTGTTCTCCAGCCATTAAGGCATGAAAGTTTCTGGGTGTTTGCTGTTGTTACATTCAAAGTTGTTTGACCAATGAAAAGTTGTTTGGAAAAGAACTGCTGTGGAGAGAAGGGTATAAGAGGGGAAACTGCCCTCAAGATACAAAAGGCAACGCGATGTGATGAAGTTATGTCCTCAATAAAGAAGCAGGAAAAAGGAGTGAAAAGGAACAGGCTGGCAGAATGGAGACCAGGACAGGAACAGGCACTTTGATTGCCTCATGAAGATAGGTTCGGCCAGACTCAGCAAACCGCTCAGAGAAGCTCGTACAGAAAGTCGCTGGAAATGGTGCACTGGAGCTGGAGAGAAGCTCGAGCTGAGAGAAACGGAGCCGCGCACACAACTGCCCCTCGCTGCTAAGCAGTTGCTCATTATGGGGAATCATACGTCCTTAGGAACGAAGACTGTCCTGGTAACCTTACAGCTTATTCTCCTTATTAAAAATCAGACAGTTTATGAGCCTGAAATATGGGACCAAACTGAGGTCAAGGTGTGGGACTCTGCAACTAAAAACGGCAAGGTTGCAGTGGGATCGCTCGGCACCTGGCGAGCAGTCTCTGAGGCCTTAAAGAGCCCTGTGGGGCCACAGTCAGACACGTGTGGTTTGCCAGACAGTGAGGGAGCTGCGGGCTCCTTTACTGACCCGACTGCTACGCCATGGGCCCCTCTGCTGCTACAGCCATCGAAGGCTTTTGCTGTTCTGCCCCCTGTTGACCTGGACGTGCCTTTGGACCCAGGCCTACTGGCCTTGAAAAGGAGATGGATATGCTTTTCTTCGATCCGGGAAGAACGGGATACATAAGGCCCGAAGACCAAGTTGCTTGACAACTTAAAGCAAGACATGTTGTTCAAAAGGAATGGAAAATGGAGACTGTTAAGTCATGGAACTTAAAGGATTGTTTGTTACCTTTCCTGATGGTACGTATTTATAGGCGTACTCGGGTTTAGTATGTAAAGCAATGTTCTGTATATTTAGAAGTTTGATGTTCGTGTGTGCATGTTGGTGGAGCGTAGACTCCCCGCACACCCAACGCTGTTTACTTGCCTTTTATACCTTTTAGAAATATTTGTTTTATAAATATTACAAAATTCAGATTGAGTTGAGACCTCATTTGTAACACTGGAGCAACTACATATATCTGGCCAACCACTTCTATCCTTAGTACTAATGAAACTGATGAGGCAATTTCCATGTTTTACCACAACCACCAGCAATTAATGCCAGCCATGCAATGGGCTGGATAACTCAGCACAGTGCTGCACCAGCCCACGTGGACCAGCCCCTGAAGCTGTGGCACCAATGGAGAACTGCAAATATTTGCCTTTCCCTGCCTGCCTCTTGGCTTCTCCTTTATTACGTGTAACCTCTGTTGAGCCTCTCTTTCCAGAAGTATGCGGGTGCTCCTGAAATCTTTCTGTATTCCCCATTAACTCCCAAGGCGTTGCTAAAATTCAAGGGATAAAACTGGTGTTTAGTTAGATCGTGCTTTACCTTTACAAATCCCTTCATCTCCTGTAGAAACATGGAATATTGGCCCTAATGAAGGGGAAACAGAGTCCCTAACCACCACGAAATGACAGGAAAGCTGATAGCAGGGACATGACTGTCGGTATTTGCCTCCAGTCTCGGCAGCCGTCGTTTCATGCGTGTATGGCACCTGCAGCAGGGCCGTGTTTAATGGCACAAGCGTGAGGTGCTGCTAAGGCTCTGCTGTGGGAAACGCAGCCTGGCACCCAGCTGGCGACGTCCCATGGCCAAACCCGTCACCGGCGATAAGCGGCCGTGGCCAGACAGGGCGCAGGCATCTGGTTTGTGAGGCCAACACCTTTTTATGCACTGTTCACGTCTTTGCTCTGGTGGCCTTGATACCACGCTTAGGCTTTCATCCTTCAAATGGAGGTTATGTCTGTGCTATCTCGCTTCACCTTAGGAACTTTACACACCGTGCGCAGCCCCGTGGCCAAGCAGCCGGGGTTGCTTGTGCTGACGTGGGTTTTGTGGTGCCAAGCCATGAGGCATGCCTGTGTAGGAGTGCTCACCAGGGGGCTGGCTGTGGTGTGACCTGTACCTCTCCTCTCGATAGCAAAAGAGACATTTCAGGTATGTTATGCTCCTAACCACCTTGTGTACTATCTTCTGTCCTGCTCTGCAGGGATCTGTTTGCTCTCCAAATCACACCGTGAGCAGTAGTACGGTCACAGGGCAGTCCCTCCACCACAGTGCTAAACTTTCCTTATATTATTCTAAAAGATTATACCTACTATATAGGGGCTGGCAGTTGTGTTATAAGCTGGGATGCTGTTGACCCAACAGCACTGATGATTGCAACAAGCCCTCCTCTCTTTGCTTTCTGTCCCACCTTTATCCACTTAATGATCCCTCATGCACCCTGAGCTAGCTCCTAGAGGCCTACTGGCACCTGTCTGGGCCAGTTTGGGCTTTGGGTATCGCTGTATCTCCTCACAGATGTTTGCAGCACGGAATTTAACAGTCTTGGTGCTGGGCCTTGTAGTGAGAAGAGTTAAGCTCCATCCCTAAAGCCATCATGTGTCCAGAAGTCATGGATCTGGAAGAGGGGCAGGGAAACCACCTCATTTTTGGTCGAGAACTGGACCAGAAACCTGCCACTGTCAGGAGACGTTGTTCAGCTTGCAGCCTCTCAACTACTGCATTTAGAAGCACCGTTTTTTCTTTCTCCTAGCCCCAAGGCCTGGGGATGGACCTGCACACCCCAACCACCACATCTGGGTGCTCCGGGACTGCGAGACCAGCGACAAGGCCTCAGCCAGCACCACGCATCTGTGGCATCCCGTATCAGGTGTGCTGTCCCCCAAAGCCCACCCACCGGCTCTGGGACCCCCAGGGTGGAAGCTGGGCAGGTCTCACCTCACAAGAGGTGAAAGAAAGAGACATTAGGAGGATTCCTCTCTCTGCCACATCACACCCAGACATCCCCCACCACCCAGGGTACACATATTGGTGCAGGAAGCTGCCTCTGGTCCCCACTCATTGACACTGGGTTTCCCCTAAGATGTCCATCCCCTCCTGCAAAGCACGGCCAAGACCCCAGATCTGTGCACAAAATGATAACATTTATTGAAAGAGTAATTTCTTTTTTTTTTTTTTTAATACAAAAGAAAGCTCTGTACATAGTACTGTGATTACTTCCACATCCTTCCAGAAACACAACCCTGGAAACTGGAGGGGAAAAAAAAAAATAATCCCACACACACTTATGCACACACACGCGCGCACACATGCACACACACACACACACACACACACAACCCTCAAACCAGTAAAATGAACTAAAAATGTCACCACACAATAAATGCCATTTCGTCCCTGATACACAAGTGTTCTTACAAGTCTGCACTTAAATTAAAATACACCATTAGCGTTTAACCAGCAGTTGCCTTTGGGGAACGAGGGAGGGGATGCAGCAAGACGCCCCGCAACGGCACTCCTGCCACCCCGGCCCCGCAGCCCTGCTCCACAGTGCCAGCACCAAGCAAAGCGGAGCAAAGCACGGCCCCGGCGATGTGCTTGGGACAAGGGTAACGCGAGCCCCAAGCCCACCTTTCTCTCCCTGGGTGAACTCCTAGCTACCCAGCCTTTTTTTGGAGGCAGCACCGAGCGGCTTTCGTACAGCTTCTGGTGCGGCGCTCCCGGCCGCTCTGGGAGCTCTCAGCACAGGGGGACATGGAAGGAACCCGTCCACACCTGTGCACCGAGGAGCAGCACAAGATAAGGCTGTGGAGAGGGAAAGTAGAGCCCAGGGCATCAGCTAGGAGTTCAAGAGCAGCCACTGCTGGTCACTCACCCCCCGGAGAGCACTGGGGATGTCCCTTTGCTGATCCACACCGACAGCGGTGACGGAACAGCCAGCGGCCCAGGACCAGAGGTGGAAGTGGCCACCAGAAAAACCCAGCCCACCTCTGGCCCCCAGGCACACCGCAAGCCCCTGCGCCCCCTCCTAGAGGCCAGCCGCTGCTTCACTTGCCTCCTCCTGCCCCTTAAACCCGAAGTTATGGGTACGGAGTCCTCAGTGCAGGGAAGTAGGAAACAACCGTCTGGCTCGGGTCAGCTCAGTCCCTGGCACGTGCTGGCGGGCAGAGAGCGCAGCTTAAACGCTAATGCTGAGGGAACATGTCCAAGGTTACAATACAAACTCAAAAAGCAAGGCCCCCTTCCTGCCTCCGTGCCCACCCACCCCTCTCCCATCCCCCTGGTACAAACCCCATGAAAACTGTACAGGAGCCAAACTTTTATTCCTTAAAGAATTACATAAATACTGAGTTTAACACTTAGAAAAATAAAGTCATTTTCTTTTTTTTTTTTCTTTTTTTTTTCTTTTTTCTTTTTTTTTCCCCAAGGCTTCGTCTTTAACTTAAAAAAAAAAATTACAGTAGCTGCTCCTTCCCCTAAGGGTTCAGCAGCAGCTTCTTACTTGCTCGCTCTCCCTCCAGGGACAGGGCTAGGTAGCAGAGCCATTCACAGCAACTCCCATGCAGGACCAAGCATGCTCCAGCCCTTTTTTTTTTTATTTTTTTTTATTTTTTCCCCCTGGCCCTGCTGAGGCTCCTCCACAGCCCAGGACAGCCCGCAGGGCACCCTGGTGCTCCGGGAAGAGCCTGCCACCTGCCCAGCAGCTCGGTGCCCCGCGGGCTCTTCCCTTTGCCCCTCGAGTTGCTTCTCCGCCTCGCGTCAGACACAGAAATTTAGAAAGCAGCGGCTGGAGCTGCAGAGGGACGCGGGAATGATCCAGCCACGTCCCCCTCTTGGGCGTACGGAGTCCGCAAGCAGTGCAAGGGCTGAGATGGGAGCGCGGGGCCGGGCTGGCCGCGGAGCAGCGTCGAGCTCCCGGGCACCCGCCGAGCATTTTGGCTGCCGGGGGCAGGCTGCAGAGCTGCCGGGCAGCCCGACGAGGAGGCACTGAGGGCAGAGGGCTTTGCTGTAGTGCATACGAGGAGGATGGGGCCACGTGCCCGGCCCAACCAGAGATGCACGTCCAAGCTGGCCACTCGCTCCCCTGCGGAGCTGCCGCGGCCAGGACCCGTCCCCCCCACAAAGGCACATTGCTGAGGCCAGCACGGCTCCGCTCCGGCTCCCGGGGGACAGCTCCGGGCCCCACGCAGAGCAAAAAAAAAAAAAAAAATACCCTCCCCAGCCAAGGCAACCCCGGAGCGCCCAGAAGGATCCAGGGCCTCCGGCTGGGCACGGCCCCCAGTATTTATTTACAGCACGGAGCGCAGCCTCCCCTCGAGAGAGACAAAGTTTCTTTGGCTGGCGAGAGACAAGCACAGCTATCGCAGCATCCCGACGCCCCCCCAAGCCCTGCGTGGCCCCCGGCACAGCTCCTTCCCCAGGTGGGTCCTGCAGCCCCAGGCGCATGCCTGTGTGTGTGTGTGGGTGGGTGTGGGTGGGTGGGTGCGTGTGTGTGTGCATGTGTGGATGAAGGAAACGTGAGAAAAAGGCAACAATAAATAACTGGTGCAGTCTGTACGAGAACGAATGGCTGCCAGCCCCCAGCAGCGGCACGACAAGCCAGGGACGGCGCAAGGCCAGCAGCAGGGGCCTCTCAGTCACTCTTGGCGCTGTGCGAGGTGTCCAAGTTGACCACCTGCAGCTCCGTCAGGCTGCTGCCGCTGCTGCTCTGCTGCCCGATGACAGCCATCTAGAGAGAAAAGGGAGGAGCAAGCACTGGGGGACAGCATGCCCTCAGACCAGGCGTGCCAGCAGCCAGGGTGGCAGTGTCCCTTCTAGGCGCCTGCCCAAGGAGAGCAAAGACCTCCTCTACCCACGAGTAGGGGGCACCGACAGCTTCCCCAGCTCTCCGAGACCCAAGGACCTGCCCTACCCGAGCACCCAGGTCCCCAAAGGACCAGTATCGGGGGCAGCACTGCCCCACGGGGGAATTGAGGACATCACCCCCAGCCGCAACCCCAAGCACCACTCTGCACCTACCTGGTGAAGCTGGACGGCCGAGACCGGGATCTGAACAGTGCCTGAAGGGGCTGTCAGGAACACCTGGGGGACACCACCTGCCACAGAGAGAGGGAAGGACACAAATTACATCATTTTCCAAAAGCTGGGCGTTCAGCACAAACCCCCAGCCCAAGCCTGCACGCATGGCTTCACACTGCTTTGTCCCCCCCGTGCACCTGGGGGTCCTCTCCAGTCTCCTAGCTCCCCCTGTTGCCTATGAAATCATTAAGGTTGGAAAACATTTCCACCCTCCCCACACCAGCAACCCTTTCCCCTAGGAGTTCAAGGAATCCCGTGCATAGAACAGATATGGATCAAAAAAAGAATACACCGAGCAGCATCCTTGCCAGCAGGGCTTCCTACAGGCACCACGACTGCTCAGGAAAGAGCCCTCGGGAACAAACAGCAAAAACACACAGCAGGAGAAGGTAGCACGGACGCGGGGAGCTGCCTTACCCTGATCCTGGACCTGGCTGTGGGACACCTGCATGGCCGAGGGCGCCTGCGAGAAGGCGTTGAGGACCGCGAGGCCGCCGTCCGCCAGGCCGGAGGTGGGGGCGTACATCACGGCGTGCGGGCTGGGGTACATCATGTGGCCGCCCACCGTGGTTGGCACGGACGATGTCATGATGGTCGCCGGGAGGGTCACTGGCCCCGGGAGGAGATAGAGGGGAGCGTGAGGCCCTGCTCAGCGTCCCTCCCGCGCCCAGGCTCGTGGAAATCCCCGTCCCGCTCCCCCCAAGCTCTGCGGGAGGAACCCCAGGGAACTGGGGAGCTCGTTGGGAGGGTGAAAGGGTGGAAGCCTGGTGGCCGAATATCCCAGGACTGAGTCCAACCTGGGCTACAGGTGTCGTGGGGAAGCTGAGCAAGCTGTTGAGCTGGGTTCATCCTGCATCCAGGCACCCAAAATCAGTTTATTTTTGGACAACACAGGTGTCCTCTGCACATGAAGTAGTAACAACTACAAATGAGCATGTGCCCTGTGCAAGGGGCAGTGCTGGCTCAGCAAGAAAGCCCCTGAGAACTGGGAAGAGGCTGGGAACTTGTTCCCAGCTCCATGCTGCAGGGAAGAGCAGGTAACGTATGTGGAGCAGCTCTGAAATCCCCCTTGAGGTGCTCTGTGCACCTGCCAGAGGTAGCACGGCACTGGGGCTGGTCACAGGGGGAAATCCACCTGGGAAACTGTCAGAAAGGGTGGGACAGAGTTGGATTGAGTGATCCCAGGCTTCCTGCAGCTCTGTTGGTGTGAGCTGGTACCAGCGGTGGTTAAGGAGCGCGTGGTTAGCCTAAGGTCCCCATTACCTGTTCCGCTGGAAGAGGTCTGGGTAAGGTCAGTGCTGCTGTCACTGGAGGGAGACGTTTGCTGCGGTGCCTGGTGCACCTGGATTGCTTGGACAGGGACCTGCTGAGCCATGGTACCACCTGGGGAGAGAAGGGAGCCCTTCAGCCCGAGCATTTATCCCCCTCTGGCCACACGGAGCTCCTCAGCGTGGCTCAGCACCACCCTGGGGAAGGCTCTTCCCTGGCACACAGGGGCCAAGGAGGCATTAGCTGGCCTGCAGGGCTCTGGAGAGAAAAGGAAATGCCAGAGCAGCTTCTGTCCAGCGTCCAGGCCCAGTTCAGGGATGCCTGAGGCCCTCGTTTCCATTCCTGGCTCCACCAGGACCCAGCGCAGAAGATGCTGGGAGGAGAGGGCCCCAGCACTGCCCACACCCAGCCAGCCCTGCGAGGACGGGCTCGCAGCACCGAGCAGAGCACGGAGAGCCCAAAACGCTCAGGCTTTCACCTTCTGGAGCACTCAGGGCACAGCCACCTCACCCAGCTCCACGGACACCACGGTGCCCTACACGAGGACAGCCACAGCCACCAGGACCACAAGCTGCACGTCCCAAAGCCTCAGGGGCTCGGCGCACTCGCTGCATGGCTCCACCAACACAGAAAGCTCCCCTCAGGCTCAGCTCCGATCTCCAGAGGTAAGAGCAAGGGATGCCAGAGCAGGAACCACAGCCAGGCCAGTGGGGCATCTCCCCACACACCACACCAGACACAGCCCCGTCATCCTCCCGGCTCCTCCACACCACGAGGCAAATCCAGGCTCCTCGCACGGGAGCCACAACAAGTCCAGGAGAGCACGCAGACCACCAGACTTAGTGATTTGGACACAAGCAGGCAGGAGACAAGCAATACTCTCACGTGCTGCTCTGAACCCCCTGCCCGGGGCATGCCCAGCCCTAGCGCAGCACCCAGGGATTCCTGCCGAGGACGCTGCCTACCAGACAGCACCACAACACCTCCACCTCCTCCACACTGCCTCCTTCACCACCTCTGCGCTAAGCTTCAGTCACCAACTGCAAATCCAGGCACAAAAGCACGGAAAGCTGCTCAGAGCCAGACACCAGCACTCAGAACCTGAGTTTTGGAATAAAAACAACTCCGGAGCCACAGCCGGGATCACCCTGCACCTCAGGGGTCAGCACCGGGACCCCCGCAGGAGCCTGCATCCCCCCCAACCTGAAGCAAGCGGAGGAGAAGCGAGTGCTGACCTGTCAGCGACACGATCTGCCCTCCAGCTCTGGCAGGGAAGCGGAAGACTGTCTGCTGTGCCTGCTGCAGCTGTCCAGCCGTACCCGGGCCCTGCTGGCTGGGGAGAGCCAGGGAGTGCGGCTGTAACTGAGTGAGAGGAATGGTAGGGGTCCCCGGAGAAAGGGAAGCACCTGCCAAAAGGAGGGAGAAAGAAAAGCTTCCGTCACCACCAGCTCTTTTCGCTCCCTCCGGGCTCCTTGGTGCTGCCCCGGGGGCCCCCGCTCGGCTCCCTGCCACCCTTCCCAGCAGCAGGGCCAGCTGGCAGCACCCTACATCTCGAGCAAAGCACCACGATCGGGGTCACCCTACAGCAGCAGCAACCGCCGCCTCCACCTGCCTCTAGGTCTACTACAAGGGCAGCAAGACGCTCCGAGCACGGAGACGGACAGACAGAAGGACAGACAGACAGGGTGCTCAGCCCCCAAACGCCACTGACCTGACATGAGGGTGAAGCCGGTGGGTATCTGCATGAGGCCCCCCGACGTCACGGCGCTGGCTCCAGTCGTCTTCAGCACGGTCCCGTTGGCGCTGGTGACGGCGCTGGGGCTGATGCTGGCCGACACGGGCGCCAGGTAATTCGTGATGGGGAAGGAGGGGCCGCTGCTGGCCTGCATGGAGGTGGAGGTGGTGGGGGCCGTCTGGATGGTGGACGTCGTCCCCGGCAGGTTGGTGACGGTGAAAGCCGGCTTCAGCGCGTCCTGTGGACGGAGAGACAGGGATGGGTCAGCGCCGCGGTCTCTGCAGCCACAACGCAGGACCCTGGGTGTCCCGGTCGCCTCCCCGGGGTGGTCACACCTCGCCCGGCGTGCCCCCTGCATGCAGACCCCCGGTGGGGACAGCCGGGGGCACGGCTGGGAAGGGTTAAGGTGGGCAACGCTCCCAGCCCTCCCGCAGCACGGCACAGCGCAGCGCGGCACGGCACGGCACGGTGGGCCCAGCTCTCCCACGTGCTGCGCCTTGTTCCCCAAGCTTGTCAGGCTGCCAGCAGCCAGGAATTCACAGCTCGGCGAACAGCTAAAAAAGGGAAGGCAGCCCATTTTAGACAAGGGGGGAGCCAATCCCGGGCACTCAGCCCTGCCCCAGGGCCCGGGGAGGGAGGAGAGCAAAGCCCCCTCCGCCTTGGCACCGTGCTCCAAATTAGCAGGGGCACGTGATAACGGCGCTGCCACTTTCCATGAGCTCAACCACAAACTCCTGCCGTGCCACACGGGACGCGGCAGCCACGGGCACCCTCCCCACGTGGCCGAGGGGGCCACGCATGGCCCGTTCCCAGCTGGGGTCCCCTCGTCGTCCCCACACGCAGCCCCGAGGGTGCACAGACCCAGGGTGCAGCCCAGCCCTTAGCATCCCGCTAGGGACTGGGAGAGGCATCCCAAGAGATGCACAGCGGGGTCACTAGGACGGCTTTAAAAGCACAAGGGCAAATTTTGGGATGATGAGGAGCAAAGGAGCCAGGCCGGCACGCTCTGACCACGCACACCCCATCTCTGCCCTGCTGCAGGTCGCTCTGATCTCCACTGCAATAGCTCCCAGCAGAGAGGGAGCTGGGACAGAATTTGGGATTGGGACACCCGCTGCCTTCTCCCTGCCCCTCTAGGATGCTCACAAGCCCCTGGGCACCTCGGCTCACCCCAGCACCCTGCAAAGCCCAGCCTGCGTGCGTGGGGACAGCGTTCAGCAGCAGCCAAGCCCCGGGCCACCCTCAGCATGGGTCACACAAGGGACTGAAGGACTCTGGATGAGTCCAGACAGCCCTGCAGGTCCCCACCTTCATGTCCATTCCCACCACAAGCTCCACGTTGCAGAGCGATGCCTGCATGGCCCAGCATGGCCCAGCCCCACCAGCCAGCATCGTTACGGGGACACCAAAGGCCAGCTGGCTTTGGTGGCACGTGGGAGATGCCGTGCTGGTCACCAGCACCTGCTCCACGCTCCAGCTTTTCCCCCCTGCTCCGAAACAGATCACCCCATCAGTGCCACCCCGCTGCTCCTACCCCAAAGGGTGCCACAGCTGCTGCCCCAAGAGCAGAGCATCCCCCTGTCCCCGCTGGGCTTGGCACAGCAGGGGGACCTCGCAGAGCTGCTGCTGGCCGCAGGGTGAAGGAACACCCCATGTCTGCCGCTGCAGCCCACTGCCAGCAGCTCTCACCCCTGCACAGCTCGCACCCCAGACACCCAGCAGAAGGCGCAAGGCTCCTTCAGGCCCCACAGCAAGTGCTGCGGGTGGCCACGAGGCAGCCTACACGAAGCACCACCTCTTGCGAGCGCTGGGACCGAGCTCGCAGGGCGCCGAGCGGGGCTTGCACCAGAAAGCGGGCAGGAGACCTCTGCAAGAGCAACCACAGGGCGAGCGCGCGCTTCCTCCGGGGCCACCCGGCGCTGCTTCCAGCGGAAATCTCAATGGATGCTGGAGTCCCTGCCTGTGGGACTTTATTTTTTTTTTTTTTTTTGCCTTTCCCTCCAGGAGAAGCCCCGAGTGCTTCCCAACAGAGGCTGCACGAGGGAGGGAGCGCTGCTGGCCTCTCTCGCCCGCTGGCAGAGCTCACGCGAGGCATTGAGGGCACCCGGGGGAGGCTCAGCAACCTGGGGCAACCCGCACCGGGGTCTCCACCTCTGCTTACAGGTATCGATCCCACTCCCTGATATTTATGGGGCTCAGTAGCGAGGCCCCTCTGCCTGCACCCCTCTGCCTGGTGCAGCAAGCGGGCACGCGGCAGCACCCACCAGCACGCAGGGCACCCTGCTTCTGGGGGCTCTCCGACAGCACGGGGGTCCCAAGCACCCTCTCTGGGGTCTGCCTGCTTCGTGTTTTGGGGCATCCAGACAGCCAGGAGGCTGCTGGTGCAGCAAGCCCACTGCCCATCCCACCAGCAGAGCCACAGGAGCTCACAGCACCCCATAACACCCCACAAAGCCCCCAGCTCCGTGCCCCATCCCTCCACACATCCAAGCACCACGGACACGGAGCCAGCTTTCACACCCTAACCCCAAGGAGCTGGGGATGCGGGGGCTGCCCCATCCTGGGGACCTTTTCCCTGTCCCCGGGGCAGGCACCTTCCAGCAGCAGCACCCGCGGAGGCCGGCGCCTGCAGGGCTGCCGGGCAGGGCGCAGAAACGGTCGGTCCGGCCAAATGTTTCCATTCCCCACGTCCTCTCCCTGCCCCCTTCCAAAACAGCACCAAAGCAAGAGACAGCTGCAGCTTATAAGGAATGTGAGGGGCCCTGCCAGGGACTCTGGCGAGGGAAACCAGGCCTTATAAGGCCATGGAGGCAGAATCAAATTTTTATCAATGAGTGCAAGCGCATGGAGACGCCTGGGGAGAGATAACAGCGCCGAGAGCCGCCCCGGGGGGCGAGCGGGGCTGGTGGGGAGCCCTGAAACAAGGGCCAGGACCCCTGCCGCCACCCTGCTGGCCCCGAGGAGGAGGAAACCCCAAAGAGGAGGCAGCCCCGAGGGGCCAGGTCCCCGTTTTACCTTGGTCTCCCCGCTGCTGTCCGACTCGGACACCTGGTAGGTGAGGTCGGTCTCCTCGAAGCCCGTGGCGCTCATGCGCTGGTCGGTGGTGGGGTCGGAGCGCGGGGGCGAGTCGGGGGAGTTGAGGCAGGTCTGGATCAGCGCCTTGCCCGTCTCGCTGGTGATCATGGGCTGCAGCTTGCGCGTGGCGAAGGTGTACACATGGCCCGTCTCGCTGGCCACCAGCAGCAGCACCTGCGTGCCCGTCAGCGTGGACAGCTCGTAGGCCTGCAGCAGGGGGGGGACAACGGGGTCAGGCACACACACGTGTGTAGGGCCACCTCGCTGCCGGCCTCCCCACCCCACAAAGAAAACAGCACAGGAGGGACTGTGGCTGCTGCAGCCAGCTCGGGGTCTCCTTATGGGGTTGAGGGCAGCCTCTGGTAGGGCTTGCAGGAGACTTTTAGGGGGTCGAGGCCAACCTCTGGCTGGTCTTAAAGAAGGCCCTTATGGGGTTGAGAACAGCCTCCAGCCCATTTCACTGAAGACCCCCAGAGGGTCGAGGCCAGCCTCATAAAGACCCTTAGGGGGTCGAGGCCAGCCTCTAGCCAGTCCCACAGAAGACCCCCAGAGGGTTGAGGCCAGCCTCTGGCTGGTCTTACAGAAGACCCCTAAAGGATAGAGGCCAGCCTCTGGCCAAGCTTGCAGGAGACCCCTGGGGGGTCGAGGCCAGCCTCTGGCCGGCCTCACAAAGACCCTTAGGGGGTCGAGGTCAGCCTCTAGCCGATCTTATAGAAGACCCTTAGGGGGTGGAGGCCGGCCTCCAGCTGCCCCCACAGAAGACCCCCAGAGGGTGGAGGCCAGCTGCTGGGTGACCTCACAGAAGACCCCCAGGGGGTGGAGGCCGGCCTCCAGCCACCCTCCCCACAGCCCCCCACGCCCGGCGAGGCCCCGCAGAGCCTCCCCCCCCCGGCTCTAACCCGGGGCAGCCCATCCCGGGCCGGGGGCTCCCCGTTTCCCACTTTCTCCCCCCGGGCCGTGCGCATCCGGCCCCGGGGGCGGGCGGGGGAGGCCGAGCCTGCAGCACCCCCGTTGTTTCCGGCCTCCCTCCCTCCCTCCCTCCCTGCCGGTGCCCTCTCCACCTTCTTCATGATGCCGGTCTTCCTCTTGCTGAAGGTGGTGTAGCGCCGCAGCTTGTTGTCGATGAACTCCATCTTGATCTTCACCCGGCCCCGCGTCTTCTTGCCGGGCTTGGCTCCGCTCACGGCCCCTCCACCTCCACCTCCTCCTCCGGCAGCCGCTCCTCCTCCTCCTCCTCCTCCTCCAGCTCCGTACCCGGCTCCCACCGCCGCCGCCGCCGCTCCGGGGCCCAGCACCGGCCCCGCTCCTCCTCCTCCTCCTCCTCCTCCCGCAGCCTCCGCCAGGCCCCGCTTGATGCCTCTCCGCTCCCCGCCGCCCAGCTCCTCGTCCTCCGCCGACTCCGAGTCGCCCTCGCTGCCGCTGTACAGCGCCTCCCGCTCCAGCCGCCCGCCCGCCGGCCCCACCGCCGCCGCTCCTCCGCCACCTCCTCCGCCACCCCCGTTGGCCCCGCGGGGCCCCGCCGAGCGCCGAGCCAAGGCGGCAGCAGCAGCAGCGGCGGCAGCAGCGGCCCCGTTGCCGGCCGCGGCCTGGCTCGGTAACATGGCGGCGGCCAGCGCGGGTCGGGCCGGGCTGGGCTGGGCTCAGGCCGGCCCCGCCATGGCCATGGCCCCGCCGCCGCCGCCGCCCGCTCGCCCGCTGCCGCCGCCGCCGCCGCCGCCCCCGCCCCGCCGCGCCGCCCCCATAGAAAAGCGCGGCAAGTCTTGCCTTATATGGGCACGCCGCTCCTTATATGGGGCGAGCGGGCGCCCCGCCGCCGGCCGCCGCCTCATTGGGCGGCGGGGGGTGAGGAGCCGCCGGCCGATTGGTGGAGAGGGGGAGAGAGGGGAGAGAGGGGAGAGGGGTGATTTGCATAGCGCGCGCGCGCGCTGGCGTCAGCGCGGCGGGGCGGGGGAGCGGCTTAAAGGGGCCGCGCGGCGCGGGGCGGCGTGGACGGGGCGGAACGGACGGGAGGAGGAGAGGCCGCGGGGGGGGACAGGACCCCCGAGGAACCCCCCAAAAACCTCCCCAGGACGCTTGCAGGCCTCTGTCCGCCCTCATATCCGGGCGTTATCCATCAAGCCGCCCACCCCAGTCCCCCCAAAGCACCCCCAAACCTCCCCCCATACCCCCCAAAGCACACCCTAAATCCCCCAAACCACTCCCCAGACCCCCCAGACCTCCCCCCCAACCACAGCACAGCCTCCCCGCCCTCCCGGCCTCCCCAGCAGCAGTAGAGGCCGGGCACAGGCTGCCCCAGCCTCCCCTCCCCCGCTGTAGGGGCTGGGGGTGAGCCTCGCCAGCCCCCCGGCCTCCACTCGGGGCCAGGAGGAGCGGGGGAGGCTCAGGGAGACCCCATGAGCAGGACACGCGGTGCCCCTGCTGTGGGTCTCCATGTGGGGTAGGAGGCCACCGCTACCTCGGTGTCCCCATGAGGGCAGAGTGGAGGCCCAGCAGCCTCCATGCAGGACGGCCTCTGTGGGTGCTCAAGGAGAGGGATGGGGCCGGCCTCAGGGCTGTAGGGTCCCCCCAGGAGGGAAGCAGGGCCTCCATGGGGGGCAAAACCCCCATAGGAAGGATGAGCCACAGCTGCGAGGAGCCTTCTTCCCTCCACACGCCCCATCCCCACTGCCACCAGCCCCGTTCCTGCCCCCCGAGCACCCCGCAGCCCCCATCCCTGGGGGGACAGGCGCTCGCCACCAGCCCTCGCGGCCTCCTGGAGCAGAAACAAACCCCTCCCCGGTGTCCCCCCCCAGCGCCATGCCCCTGCAGTGAGCACACATGCCATTTATAGCTGCCGGCGGGGCGCTGCCACTCACATGCCTCCCATCACATGCCCTGGCCACCCTTCCCCGGGGGGCCGAGCACCCGGCCACACCTGGCGCAGGTGACCCCAAGATGAGCCAGGGCCAAAACCCATCAAAAATCCACTCACCAGTTGAGAAACAGGACCAAAAAGCAGGACTGGGTGATAACAAAGCTGCAGCACACACCTAGGAGACAGGAGCACCTCTGAGGCAGCCTAAAAAAAATCCCATAAAGCCCTGGCTTGAGCTTAAATGCAGCTCCCGGGCCAGCTCCCTGGGCGGGGGCGCCCAGGTGAGGCTGCTTACACCAATTTGCTCCCATGACTTCCCCCAGGGCAGAGATAAAAGCAGGGTGAGAGGGAAATGCTCCTGCCTGCTGCTCTGCACCCCTCTGGTGTCCTGTGGCCCTCCAAGGGGCTGGGAAACCGCGTGGCCAAAGCGACCAGCAGGGGCTACTGGAGACACCTGGCTTGGAGAGCCCTAATTTTTTATATATTTATAAATATATCTCCTGTCCTGGGTCGTCAGCAGCAGGGACAACTCGTACCTGCTTGCTGTCACCTCGTACTGTTCCCTAAATATCCATTTTTTGGCCCCAATGGGTGGTCCCCTGCTTGGACCCTTGTGCTGGCGCAGCCCTGCTGCTCTCCAGCCCTGGGTATCACAGGTCGCCTTCCCTTCCCGTGGCTTTTCTTTGAGGTTTTCCTTCAATTTGGGCTGAGACAAGTGGATCCCAAGCCTGCCCAAGGCCTCTTCTCCTCCCGCGGGGGCCCGAGCAGGATGCTGACACCCCGCTCCCCCGCGCTGTGTTCAGCCAGGGCTGCGTACGTTCAGCCCGCTGTTTCCAATTAGCTTGGCCAACATCTGTCCTGTCCCCGAGGAGGCAGAGCTTTTTCATGACATCACTCCCAAAAATACCCAACCCCAACCCCCAGGCTTTCTGCACCCTTGGGGTCTGGAGTTTCTCCTAACCCCGGTGCCTTCCCCGGACCCTGCAGCACCTCCACGGCCTGGCTGGGTAGCAGAGGTAGGACAGGGATGCTGGATGCTTCTTCTCCATCGCTGATTAAAGCAAAACCAGCTAGATAAGAGGTTACGGGGTCCTGCGTCGAGTATTGGTGGTGCTGGAGAGCTCGCAGCTCCTCTGGCGCCGACCCAAACCACCACCACCATGCAGGGGGGATGCCCCAGCAAGGAGCTGCTCCTTTCCAGGCGATGCACGAGGCGTGATGGCACCAGCCCCCCCCACCATCCCCATCCCCCAGGAAGGAGAAGAGTCCAGCAGGCATGGAGAGCAGCGTCTTACCAAAAAAAAAAAAAAAATAAATAAAAACGAAAAAAAAAAAAAAAAGCCTTCTTTATTGAGAGCAGCACATAAAAACCCAACAAAACCCAACCCTTCTTGGCTGCGGTACCCTCCGCTCAAGCAAACAAACTAACCCAACTCTAGGCTGCGTTCCAGTAACAGAAATACTATGGTGGGGAGGAGGCAGCGCGCTGGGGGGGGAGGAGGAGGAGGAGAGGAGGGGGGCGCTGCCCCCAGGATTCGTACAAAAAAAAAAACAAAAAAACACAAAAACACACACACAAAAAAAAAGGCACGGGGTCGTAGGGAAAAGGTGGTGGAGCGTCTCCTTCATATGCCAGGCACTTCGTGTTCCTGATGGCGGGCCCGTGCCCGCAGGCAATGCCTAGCACAGACGGACGGACGGGCGGACGGGCAGACGGACAGCTATGCACGTGGCGAGCGGGGAGGGGGAGAGCCTGGTGCTGGGCCGTGCGCCATCCACGCTGGCAGCCCGCGGGGCTTTTCGGAGCCGCAGAGAGGAGAGGGGCAGGGGGGGAGTACACTGGCTTGTGCTTCGAGTCCAGCAGCCGCTGGTGCCGCGCAGCGGGGTCGGGCTCGGCGAGGGGCCGTGGAGGGCCGGGGGGCTCCCCGGGCACCCGTGGGACCCCCGCTGCCCGCCCCGCCGCCTCCTTCCCCAGCCAGGGGCAGGGTGCTCAGGCTTTGCTGTCGGCCGGGCTGTCCCCGAGGGCGGTGGCGAGCTCGCTGAAGGAGGGTCGGTCCTTGGGGCTGGGCGCCCAGCAGCGCTGCATCAGCTTGGCGAGCCGCGACGGGCAGCCCTCGGGCGGGGGGAGCTTCGTCTTTCCCGACTGCAGCCCTGGGGTGGGAGCAGGGGATGGAGAGGTGTTGGGAAGAGGCGCGATCCCCTCCGTGCTGCCAGCGGGGACGCTGTGCTGTCCCCGAGGAGAGGAAAGGGGGTTACATGGAAGGGGGGTGACAGCGCCGGGTACCTGCTAAGACCTCATCGTCCGCCTGCGGGCTGTACGGCATCTCGCCGTGCGTGAAGACCTCCCACATGAGCACGCCGAAGGACCAGACGTCCGACTTGGTGGAGAACTCGTCCTCCAGCACGGCCTCGGGGGGCATCCAGCGCAGGGGGATCCAGGCCTGGCGGAAGTGGTAGTACTCGCTGCGGGCAGCGCGGGCGGGCGGTGAGCGAGGTGGGCGCCGTCCCGCCCCGCGGCCACCCCCCGGTGCCAGCCCCCTGCCCGACCGACCTGTTGTACACGTCCTTGCTGAGGCTCAGCGCCGAGACCTTGACCTGCCGCTGGGCGCTCACCAGGCAGTTCCTGGCCGCCAAGTCCCGGTGCACGAACCTGCCGTTGGAGAGGTGCTCCATGCCCAGCGCCACCTGCGTGCACAGGGACACCTGGCCCAGAGGGATGCTGGCACCCCGCTGCCCTCCCCCAAAGCCCCCCGGCCCCGCCGTGCTGCCGAGGCCGCGCTCCCACCTTGTGCTTGGTGCTGAGGGGCTGGGGCTTCAGGGACTCATCCTTGCTCTTGGAGATCCTCAGGAACTGCTTCAGGTCCCCCTAGGAGACAGACGGCAGCTCAGAGGCGGCACCTTCCCGGGCCACAATCCTTCTGCTCCTTGCCCTGTAGGGCAAGCTTTTACCTCCCTAAGGGCTACGATCAGGGCAAGCAGCCCTGATGCTTCCACGAGGCCATTTGTGCCCCAAAATACCTCCTCTCCCCCCGTGCCCACGCTCCCCGTAAGAGCAGTCCCCATTTGCAGCCCTTCTGCAGTGGGGATCCCACAGCTTCAGGAGGAGGAGGAGGGAATGGACAAAGCCCCCCCCAGGTCTTGCAGAATAACCCCACTCCTCCGAATTTTGGGGCCTCCAATAAGCTCAGCCTGACCTCAGCCTGCCCCGGTCTCTCTTGCTGGCCCCGCCGGCAGGACCCTTACCAAATCCACGTACTCCAGGACCATGTAGTGGGGCTCGGCCTCGCGGCACAGCCCCAGCAGCCGCACCACGTTGGCGTGGTTCAGCTTGCCGAACATCTCCGCCTCACGCCTGAAGTCCAGCTGCAGCTGCTCGTCCCGCGTCTGCAGGCTCTTCACCAGCACCAGCGCCTCGCCCTCGCCGTCCTCCGCTCCCTTCGCCTTGGCCAGGAAGACTTCGCCAAACTCCCCCCTGCCTGCAGGGGCACAGGGAGAGAAGACAGCAAGTTAGGACAGCAAATTTGGGAAGCCCAGCGGCTGCAGGACCCTCCAAGCCCCCAGCCCGTCGAGATTTCTGGCTGGGAGGTTTGCAGCCACGAGTTTCTGGCCAAGAATCGTGGCCCAGCGTACCCAGGGTAGTGATTGTCTGCAGGTTGGCACGGGGGAAGTGCATCTTGTCAGCGGCGCTGTGCCGCTTGCTGGCCCCAGAGCTGCTGCCCAGGTTGGTCAAGGCCACCTCCTCCTGGATCTCCGCCGTCGTCTGCCCATTCTGCAGCAAAGCTCCACCTGCGGGGGACATGCGGGGCCTCAGCATCCTGCCCGGCTGTGCTGGTAACGTCACGCTGGGGATCAGCCCCCTCCGGGGACATCCCGAGGACCCCATCCATCCTCAGGTTGCTCTCCCCACGGGCTCGCTGCCAGCCCTGCAGCCACCCCTGAAATCAGAGGCGTTGGTCCTGGAGCCAACTGGCCCCATCTGGGCTTGTCCGTCCCATGCCACGCTGACATCCCCGAGGGCTGGCCACATCCCCACTGCCCACTGAGACCAGTCTGGAGCTGATCAGATGCATGGGGCAGAGAGGTCCCCACTCACGGTCTTTTAATGCCCCAGAGACCCCCCCAGGTCCCTCCAGCATTGGAAGCTGCAGCCTGACTCCCCGTTTCCATGATGCTCACCTTGGCAATCACCAGATCAGCCCGGAGTTTCTTTTACCACCTGGATGAGAGCACCTTACAATTAACCCCAGCCGACTTTCTGATTAGGAAGCCCCTCACAGATTTCCACGGCACAAACAGAAGCCAGCGAGCAGGAGAAAACATTGCCTTGAGAAAGCAGCCAGCCCCGCATTTCCCCTACAAGCTGCCTGTACAGACAGCAAACGTGGACTTTCGGTGCGTGTACTGCTCAGATCAGACCTCGCCAGGCAGCAAACCCTTCCACGGGCTGACAGCGAGGCACAGGGCACGGCACCCAGCGAAGGGGATGTGTGTGCAGCATCACCCTGCGCCGCCGCGCACACCCCCTTCCAGCTAGCCAGCACACACCTGGCCGTGCAAAAGAATTTAATCAGAGCAGAATTTAAAAGAATTTAACCTGATTCAACTGGAGGTATCCTGACGGGAACCATGCTGCCCCATCCGAGGGTGTTGTAGGGCAGCAGGGGTACACACCCGCCCGTATCACATGCGCCCAGGAGAGGTCCCAGCCCTCCTGCACGGTGGCACAGCTTTGCCACAGGTGATTTTGAAGCTGAGATGCTGTAACTTAAGAGCCACAGCTACCACCAGTTGTCCTCTGCCACGGGCTGGAGTAATGTTTACAGAAGAGCAGAGCGCAAAGCACCATCTGCCCCATAAATCACAGCCGGGCGCTACTTGCGCTCGCCCTGGTTTCATGCTAATTGTCAGCAGCCCGGTGCTTAGAAGCTGTTTGACCCTCCGCTGTCTGCAGCGCTGACTGATGGTGTCTCAAGGCTAGGAGCCCGAAGCCAAGAGGATAATACGAGGCCCGCTGCGGCCGTGCCAAGAAAACACCAAAGGCTGCGGAGCGAGAGCCGTGCTGCTGAGGGACAGCGCCAGCAGGCGGCCACGGCAGGCGCTTCCGAGCGCAGACATCGCCGGGCTTTCACGGGGTTTTGCTCAGATGGATGGTAACAAAGGGACCGGGGAGATGAGGTTTCATCTGCCCACCTGCCCGCACCACGTGGGCATCTCCTGGAGAAATTAGCGCAGGCTGACATGAATTCAAATGCTCTCATTGGTCCTCGCAGCTGCCGACCTCCCCAAATTCCCTCTGTGTTCACCCAGCGCAGCAGCACGGTCAGACAGAGGGACACGGAGCAAGCACTGACGTTGCAGGGGACGTGGCACAGCAAGGACACGACCTTAGAGGGCGACTGACTTGTTAGGGGCGCTTCAATCCGTAGGAAATCCATGGGAAGGAACCACTGCAAATCCATGGGGAGGTCAAATCCAGCCGGGTCCTGGGGGCACTGGGAAAGTCAGCCGGGGGTACTCATCCTCAGGTAGGTGCTGAGACACTTCAGGTCACCCAGCTAAAGAGGGACTGCATCAGAAATGACAGTGGGGAGCCACTCTGCTGGAGCTGAGGGCAAAGACAGAGCGCTTTTCCGAAAGATGGAAGGGCCAAAAAGGAGCAGAGGCATCTGGGCAGCCGGGTGAGGGCTACCAGCAAGCCAGGACGCATCTCTCTGACAGCTAAACTGCTTCCAGGTGAGGTGGATAAGAAGGGGTGAAGTCTGGCAGGATAAATACAATGTAATAAAGACAAGCCAAAATAAAATAAAAAGCTGAGGTAACCTGAAAAAGGATTCAAACAAATCCTTTCTGAGAAGAGCCAGAGGCTGCTGGCAAGTGGGCTGCCTGCAGGTTGGCCACGGGAGAGGCCTGCAGAGGTGACGCTAGCAGGAGATGTTCCTGCGTCCCTGCTCCCAGGACATCCCATGGCCAGGCTCATTTTCTGGAGGTTTGGCTCTGCTCAAGGTATCGATACAAGAGGGAAAACAGCAGCCAAACACCGCGGTGATGCCCTGCTCTGAGCCCATCGCTCAGAAGACCTCACTGGGATCAATGCTAGGAGAAACAGGACACCAGAGGAAGAGCTACAACAGCTTCTGGAAATGAAAACGGTGCTGTGGAGAGCTCGGGGGTTCACTGCAGGAGTCACGAGCTCGTGCGCAGTGGGGCCCAGCAGGGGTTTTGCAGGGGCTCACGGAACAGCTGTCAGAAAGCAGCTGTCATGGGATGGGAGAAAATCCCCTCTGACGGACACGGGGTGGTAGGAACAGCACCATACACCCCACTGCCAGCACGGAAGGGGTGCTGCTGCTGGCAGCTGCTTGCCAAAGCCACCAGCCTCGCCGGCAGCCAAGGCAGAGGCCGGCTGTGGGCAGCTGCGGAGGGGCGCAGCACCGCGGGGTGCAGCCGGAGCTGTGAAACGGTGCCTGGGGAAAGCAGCCCCCAGGGCCCAGCCTGCACGGGGAGAGGTGCCGGGTGGCAAGGAGGCAGTGCTTCAGGTAACTCGTGAGGCTCCAAGTGCCTTGCTGGGGGATGCTGGAGGTGCTTGAGGCTGATACGGGGTTTTGGAGATAACAGGGAGAGCTCCCAGCAGAGTTCGGCTCAGCACAAAGTCTCCCCTGCGGCACCAGGAGCTGCTGCACCGGGGTTTGGAGAGGCTGGCAGAGCACGACAGCTTCCCAGGGAGACTGCCCTTCCCTTGGCAAAGGGCGTGCGACCCCACATGGGGGTGCTGGAAGCAGCAGCACTGCTCCTGCTGCAGCAGGCAGGAACGGCCACGACACGGAGCGGGGCCGCCGGCTTCGCACCGCCTCGCTGGGCTCCCTTCCCCGGCCTATTTCTCACCCGGCAGCAGCTTTCTGCCCCCAGCCACAGCCAAATCCGAGAGCAAGAGACCTCGGGGAGCTCCCCGCTCATCCTAATCCCCCCAGCACAGGGTTATGGGGCCGGCAGGGAAGCCCCCACCCCCGGGGCTCACCGTTCAGGCACTCCATCTCGGGCTCCTCGCCCTCCGGGTGCTTCTTCAGCCTCTTGGCTTTCCTCCGCTTCTTGCAGTAGAACATCAGCCCCAGCACGATGATAATGTAGGCGACGGCGGCCCCCACCGACAGCCCGATGGTCTGGATCATCTTGTAGGGCGTGTGGTTGCTGGGGCCCTCGTCCTCCTCCGCCGCCGGCTTGTCTGCGGGGCAGAGCGCGGCGGACCCGTGAAGGGGGATTTCCCAAACCCTTTTTTAGGAATGTGGCAGGGAAAAAGCCCCAGCAGCAGGGCCCAGAGGTGCTCAGGGGTGGCAGGAGGCCACGTTCCCTCACCTACGACGTAGAGGAAGGCCTCACGGTGCTTGATGTTGCAGCTGTTGCCAGCGATGCAGGTGTATTTTCCCGAGTCCTCGGTGGTGACGTCGTAAATGACCAGGGAGCCGTTGGGCATGATCTGGATCCTGCCAACCACACAGAGCCCTTTGCAAACATGGAGAGGGCAGAGGCAGGCGTGGGGCACCCGCAGCCTCGCCTCTCCAGGACAAGGAACAGCCCAGAGCCCTTGGACGTGTGGACAACTGGCCACCTACCCCCCAAACTGGGGACCTGAGACCACGCTGTTGGTACCAGGTGCGCACAACGCACCCTGTTCCCGTTGGGAACGGAGGCCGCGTACCTGGGCAGCAGCTTGCTGGGATCCAAAATCTTGTCCTTCCCTTTCCACTGGATGTGCGGCACGGGGTCCCCCTCTGCCTGGCACTGGAACATGGCCGTGTGCCCCTGGTACACCGTCGTGGGCTCCGGCTCCAGCTTGAAGGTGACATAAACTGGAGGCGGAGAGGGTGACACGAGGGCTGTCAGCCCCTGGCATGACGCTGAGCCCACGTGGCACAGCGGGGCCAGCACCACGGCACGTCCCCTGGGGCTGTACCCATGGGGCTGGCAAAGCTCGAGCACCATGGGGGAGAGCTTGGGGGCAGGCCAGACGTTTGTCCCTGCAGGGATGTGCCCCCCAGGTGACACGAGGGAGCAGGGCAGGTGGCTGGAGAGCCCTCACCTGCCACCACGAGCTGCACGGTGGCGCGGATCTCGCCCTGCGGGCTGTTGGAGGCGATGCAGGTGTAGTTCCCCGAGTCGCTCCTGCTCACCTTGTGGAAGGACAAGATGCCGGCGTTGTGGCTGACGTGGGAGGGCAGGCTGCTCCCGTCTGTGGGACGGCAAGGACAGGGATGTGGCGGCCACGCTGCGCCGCTTCCCTGCTCGAGGTGGCCCTGCTGGAGCAGGGGGCTCGGACCGGGCGGTCCCAACACCGACAGCTGACGTCTGCCATTCGGTGGGAGCTCCTGGGGGCCGTGTCGGGGACCAGCAAAGCCCCCCTCACCTGTTTTAGTCCACTGGATGGTGGGTTTCTCCCGGCCGGTGGCCGAGCAGGACACCGTCACCTCCTTGTTGAACTCCATGCACTGCAGCGGCTGGGGCGGGGGGGTGAACTTCAGCTTCTCTGCAAGAGACAGAGAAGCCCCGCTGGGTCACCACGGGGTGCGGGGACACCGGAGCCTCTCCCGAATGGTGAGAGAGCTCCCTGCTAGGGGAGGGAGCGGAGGGTTTGGCCGCACACCCACCTAGCACGTGCACCCGCGCGTAGCCCTCGATGCTGCCCGCCGGCGTGCTGCTCACGCACTTGTAGGTGGTCCCGTCATACACCTCCACGTTGTTGATGCGCAGCGTCCCGTTCTCCGAGATCTCAAAGCGCGAGTCCTGACCGAGGGGATTGGGGTGTCAACACCGCTGTCACCAGCCCTGGGCTCGGACACCACCCGTGGCGCTCCTACAGCTCCAGGGCTTGGCCACCCCACGTCCCAGATAGGGGTAGAGGGATGAGAACCCCCCCCAGAGAACCACCCCAAAAGCACAAGGCACCGCCAGCCGTGCTCCTGCACCCCCAGTGGGGTGGAGATGGTGCTGGGGTAGGGAGCCAGGGGTGCCAGGGCTGGGAGCAAGGTGACACAGAGCAGCAGGAGGAGGGGATGGAGCCCAGCAGGAGCGCCCGGGAGCAGCGGGGACCTGCCCTGCCGCCTCACCTCGGAGATGGAGACGCCGTTGCGGTACCAGGTGACCGTGGGTTTCAGCGAGGCCTTGCTGAGGCAGTGCAGGTAGCCTGGCTTGCTCTCCTCCAGCTGGCTGTCCTTGGGCATCTCCACCCACTTGGGTACCGCTGGGCACGGAAAAAAAGGGTTACACGGGGCCGCTCAGCACCCCACATCCAGCAGGGACGGGCAGTTCACAACCAGCCCGGAGACGTGCCCACCCCAAACGCCCTCCCAGCCCTTCCCGGAGAGCTGCCTACTAGCCACGGTGATGCTCAGCTCCTGTTTCTTCTCCCCGGCCTTGTTGGCAGCGTGGCACGTGTAGGTCCCGGCGTCCGCCTCGGTGATGCTGGTGAAGACCAGCTGCTCTGCCTCCTGGTGCACCCTGCCGGCGGCGGGGACGCGCTCCTGGTTCCTCTCCCACCAGACCTGGGGGGCGGGCACGCCCCGCGGAGGGACGCAGGACACGCGGTGCCCCTGGTTCGCCGTCAACACCTTCGGGGAGAAGGGGGCCATTTCTTCGATCTCTGGGAGGAGCGACAGACAGCAGGGCTCAAACAGGGCAGCGTGGCCGTCCCACCTGCACCACCGCCACCCCCTGGGAGCCGCCAGCACCGGGAGAGAGCACGCAGGGAGCGAGGACGAGCAGTTTCACCGATAAACCAAACACCACTCCGTGTACCAGCCCGCTGCCACGTGGTCCCAAATCTCCAGGGGGACAGGGCAGCTCTGGGACTCGCTGCCCGCCCCAGGACCTCACCTGCCAGGCGCAGAGTGGCCTTCAGCACCAGAGCTTTCCCCCTCTGCCCACGGCCGACGCACTTGTAGACGCCGGTGCTGCGAGCCTTCACCTGGGTGATCAGCAGGGAGCCGTTGGCGAACACGGTGGTCCTGGGCACGCAGGGAGAGGCAGACTTCAGTGGGCATCCCTGTAGGATGTAGGGCACAGCCACGGCCCCGAGCCATCCTACAGGAGCCCGTGGAACAAACGGGGGGACCTCTGTGCCCAGCCAAGGCCTCCCAGCGTGGGGGAAGCAGGGTGGAGGAAGAAGAAGGTGGGACATGCACTTTGTCGAGGAGATGTGCTAAAAAAAGGCTCTTTTTTGGAGCAGAGCTGGCTTTTGTGGAAAGAGGCATCCCAGAAAAAGGGAAAAGGGGGCACAAGGTGGCGCCTGGGAGCTGCTGGGCCACGGGGCATCTGGCACCCAGGTGGCACCGTCCTGCTGCCAGATCCCTGGCCCCAAAACCACCACTATGGTGGTTTATGGGAGAAGCCCCAGGCTCTGCAGATCATCGTGCACAGGTATTTAGGGTTCCCAGCCCCACAGACTCCTTCGGGGACAAACCACTTCCCAAGTGCTATGCAGGGGAAGGCCGCACAAAAGCACCAGGGCTCTGCTGGACCCAGCCGAGCCGAGCAAGCACTGCGGTGGCTGATCCTGAACGCCTGGCCAGGGCTCGGCCCCTCTGCGTGCCCCCCTGCCCTGCCCACGTCCCTGGGGTCCCCGTTACTTGGATCTGTTGGTGACGGGGTTGTCCTCAAAGAGCCATTCCTGCGTGGGAGGGGGCACGGCGGCGAACTGGCAGTCGAACATCGCCTCCTCGTTCTTGGTGACGATGAGGTCCTGCGGGACCACCACCGCCTGGGGAAAGCTCTCATCTGCAACAGCAGAGACCGCAGGAGGGTGAGGGATACCCCGGGTGGCAGGGGTACCCCGGGATGGTCTTTACGCTGGAGGAAACCCCAAAAAGAGCTGGGAGCACCCCGCACGGACACTCCGGCCCGAAAGGAGGTAGACGTTTCCAGGGAAATCCCAGGAAAAAGCAGGGAAAGGAGGGGGTGAAGGAGCCGAGCCCGCCGCTCACCGACGATGTTGAGCGTGAAGTTGTCCTGGCTGCAGACGGAGCCGACGGCGCTGCGGGCGCAGCAGGAGTAGACGCCGTTGTCGTCGGGGCTGGCGCTCCGCAGGGTGAGGCTGCGCTCCTTGCTGCTGACGGCGTAGGTGCCGCGGCCGTCGGGGAGCGGGGCGCCGTCCCGAAACCACTGCCACGTGGGGCTGCGAGACAGGGGCGAGAGGGTGAGCGGGGCGCGCGGGGTTTGGCGGCGGCGGGGCTCCCTGGCGAGCAGGTGTGCGGGGCGAGGGGGGCGCAGCCCGGAGATGGCCCCCTGTCCCCGGCTCGGTGCTCCCACCGCTGGCCACGACACACACACGAAGCTATGAGGCATGCAGCCGAGTGGACGGGACATGATCGGGAAGCGACGGAGAAGTGACCGCAGCACACCAAGCAGCGCAGCGACCGGGCTTGCCGCAGCCCGTCCTTACTGTGCTCCTCGCGCTACGCGGCTCCGAGGAGGCCGTTTGCCTTCTCCCCCGCTGCTCGGCCGCAGGCTCAATCCTGCCTTTCGCCTTCCCTAGGCTCTACTTGCGTCCTCGCGGGAGAGAGGAGGAGAGAGAGACGGAGAGAGAGGGGGAAGAGCGCGCGGCGAAGGCGCGGGGGGACCGCCGGCCGGGTCCCCTCCTCGGGGGGCAACCCTTACCGCGGGTGGCCGTCGACGTGACACCGCAGCACCACGGTGGAGGAAGGCTGGATCTCAGCTGCGCTGGCCGGCTGCTTCAGCACCACGCTGCCCGTCTCGATCCCTGCAGGATGGAGGGGAACGTCAGCGTGGCTGGGCCCGGTAATAAATAACCGGGCACTGGCTCAGAGACGTGGAGACCCCCGGGGACAGCGCGGAGCAGAGGGAGGCTGCCCCACAAATGTCTCGCTTTGCCCCGGGTGGCTGTTCCCAGGGGGATGAGGTGGGCTCTGAAAGGATCTGCACGCGTGGAGATCCATACAAACGGGGGTGGCAGCATCTCCGACAGCCCCGGGAGCACCAGAAGATGCACGGGTTTGAAGGATGTGGTAGCCGGAGAGGAACTGTGGAATCGGTTAGGTTGGGAAAGACCTTTAAGATCATCGAGTCCAACCACCAGCCTGACACTAGGTCTACCAGTAAACCACGTCCCTAAATGCCACATCCACACATCTTAAACACCTCCAGGGTGGGGACTCCACCACCCATTTGTTTTCCCTGATTAAATCCTTCTGATATCCAACCCACACCTCCTCCGGCACCACTCGAGGCCATTTCCTCTCATCCTACTTGCCCAGCCTGCGCTGCCTCGGTGCCCGACCATCACCCCCCGTACACCCAAGCGTTCCCAGCCCCGTGTCACCCCCAGAGAGCCCTGCCCGCACTCACACTTGATGTTGAAGGAGGCGTTGGCAGTGCGCGCCTCCTCCCCGCTCAGCGAGTTCCTGGCCACGCACTGGAAGTCCCCAGCATCCCGGTGCCGGTCGACAGCGGCGAACTGGAGGTTGCTGCCTTCCTTGAAGCGCTGCTCCGTGTCCTGGACGGGCAGCCCGTTGTGCAGCCACTCAAACTCCACGTGGGCCGGGTCCTCCACCTCGCAGCGGAGGATGGCGCTGCGGCCGTGCAGGGCGTCCTGCGAGTACGGCTCCTTGGTGAAATGGATCGCGGCCCGAGCCCCCACCGCTGCGGGGCAGAAAAAGGAGGGCACGTTTAGGGCAGAGAGGAGTCGGGGAGCTCGTGCTGCTCGCAGCAGCCTCCAGAGAGCTGAAACTGGGGTGTTTTCATGTGGAACCCCGCCGGGGACGGGGCGGTCACGAGCTAAGGAGAGCCCCCTGCTCCCAAACGCTGGAGCGCAGCGAGGAGAAACCGAAACAAGAAATCCCAGGGGCTGACCCCAGGGTCCGAGAGCAGCCGTGGGGTGGCTCCAGAGGGCTGGAAGCATCTCTGCCAGGAGGAAGAGAGCCACTTGCCCCCAGCTGCAGCCAGCTGTGCAGCCGGAGCTTGTTGAGCAAAGATCCAGGCGAGCTGCCCCGTGTTGCATTTGCTGGGCGGCGCTGGAAGAGCCCGAGCATCCTCCCTCCCTGCAACAAGCCCTGAGTGCGAGCTGGGTGCCTGGGGGACCTGGGGACAGGGCAGCCCTGCTCCTTCCTCAGCCCTGCTCCTTCCTCAGCCCTGCTCGACGTGGCTGCCCTACATCACACTCCTAAATCCGGCAGCCGCCTGGCCGCAGGCAGCCGTGCAGGCGCTCTGCTCCGGTTACCAGCTGGCCGCGGCGAGGCGAGCAGACAAAGGGCAATTCAGAGCACGCCGGTCGCTGCGGGCTCCTGCTCCCAGCACCAGGCCCTGCGGGACAAGAGGCTGAAGCAGGCAGATGCTGAGCATCTTGGAAGCACTCTCCTCGGAGGGACGGAGAGAAAGCGGCCACAGCGGTGTGCTCCCGGCGCTGCAAGGGGGCAGAAAGAGTGGGTTCGGAAAGGATCATGTCCTGCAGGAGGGTATCCACGCAGGAGAAGAAACCCTCAACGCATGTTTCTGGCCTAAAAGTGTGGCTGCAGAAAGTTTTTCAGGAAATCTTCAGCCTAGTTAGATAAACACGGCTCAAAGCTCAGCTCCCTCGGCAGCGCCCGGTGGGGTTGTACCCGGGGAGATCTCACGGAACCACAAAAACTTCCTGGTGAGGCGGCTGAGGAAGGTGAGGGAAGTGTGCAGGGAAGCGGGGCTGGTACCTGCAGGTCCCCAGGGCGGCATTCCCACACCCCACGGAGCAAATCATCCACAGGGAGGGGACAGGCACCAGCGGGAAGGAGAGGGCAGAAGGATCAGGTCACCTCCCGGCTCCAAGAGCATCCATCTGGCAGGGATCTGGATCCGGCACCCTGCACGCACCGAGGTAACCCCCTGCTCAAAATTCATCCCATTTCTTTCAGGAGGCACCCGGCTTCACCTCTCGGGCTGCAGCCCCCTCTGAAAGCTCCCCCAAGCCCATCTCTGCTGGAGCCGGGGCGGCCAGGCGAGCGCATCGCGGCCCCGCCTGCCGGGCCTGCATCTTGAAGCAATCCAGAAAGATCATTGTCTCCTCGCCTCACGACATCGCTGGGGAATGCGGCCTCGACCACAAAGCCCTCAGCTGCTGCGCAGCCCCGAGCCCTGCCGTGCCTGCAGCTCACCTACAGCCGCGCCGGGGAAGCAGAGCTGGGAGCAGGCCCGTGGGACGCCCCTGCTCCTCCCCACCATGGGCCACCCATCCCCGGGCATCTCCTCGCCGAGCTAAAAGCTCTTGGCCGAGGAGACGAGGGGAAAAGGAAAGGATCCGTTTTCTTTTTGTTGTTTTTTTTTTTTTTTCACCCCAAAGAGCTTAGGTTAGCAACCTCTTGAGACACCGCAGCTGACGCAAGGACGTGAGTAATCCCGGAGCCGCTCGCAACCAAACAAGGAGCTGAAGGCACAGGAACGGGGATTGGGAAAGGGCTTCGAGGCTCCCTGCTTTGGGAAGCGAGCCCACGGGGCTCCTGCAGCTCAGGACCGCAGGCCAGCGCCTGCTCCGTGTCCCGGCGAGGCCCTGGGTGCGTGCAGGCCCCGCACAGACCTCCCATTCACGGCCCAAGCAGGCCATGTGTTTCCTGGCACGGCTCACCACGAGCACGCTCCCATAAACGCAGATTTTTGGCGTGCCGGGGCTGGGAACGGCACACGGGGCAGCTTTTTGTCCCCTCCCGGTCGCAAGCACAGGGTCCGCACGCTCATTTCCAGCTGCTGAAGCTGCAGAAGCAGGCAAAAAAAAATAATAATTAATGCTCAACAAGGCCAGCAAGCCCCTGGCCGGGTGGGTCAGGCCCTGCAGCGGAGCACGCCGGCCCCGCACGCAGCAGATCCCGAGGAAGTGGCAGCCGAGCCAAGCACCCCGCCAGATCTGCATCTCCCAAGGATTTGCAGCCAGCACGTTCCAGCCGAGGAAGCCTCCCGAACGGGTCGAGTTGCAATAAAGCCCTTCTCCCCCGCCAGGCCAGCTGGAAATGGTTTGGTGCGGGCGAGGAGCTCCGAGCACGGCAGGTCTGCTCCGAGCGAGCCCGACATCTGGAAAGCCTTTGGGCGCCCATCACGTTAGCCTCTTAAAACCCCGGCGGGTCCCGCTCTGCTTAAAGGAAAAGCACCGACCTGCCCCGTGCATGGGAAGAAAATCATCCCTACGGAGCCGCCAGCGGGGCTGGAGGGCTGCAAATTGGACTTTCCTGAGAGATGCCCTGCTGGAGAGGATTCGGCTCCACAAACCTTCCAACGGGGATTTAGTGCTGCAGAGAAGCGCCCCGAGTTCAAAGCAGGCATGGAGACAGCCCCCATCCTGCAGCAGCTGCAGACATCTGCTCATCCCACAGAGCTCGGCCGCTTGGCCCGGGGCCCGGCTGGGAAGGGCAGAGCTGCTCCGCTCCTTCCTCACCTCCACCCCCGGGGGACAACGTGCGGCCAGCATCGGGGCCACCGCGCACCTCGGCAGGAGCCCCATGGCAGCCACAGGCCCTTTTTGGGAACGTCGTGGGACCTCGGCACCTCTCCCCACCCGAGAAGCCAACTGCGCACTTCAAACCCAGCTTTGGGATGATTAAAAACAAAAAAAAATAAGAAAAAGAGAAGCCACGGCCACTTAACGCAATCCCTGTCAGCCCCCCCGGCGCTGCTCGGAGAGCTGCAGGGGGTTCTCCCCTCACCCCCCGTGGCTGGGATCCCTCCCTGCCCTGCCAGGGAACACGCTGGGGAACAGCGAAACCAAATTTCGGAGTGGTTCAAAAAGCAGAACAAAGCCACCGGGGGGTTGGGGGCCGTAAATCAGCCGCCCGGTGAGGCCGTGCTTGCTGCGCCGCGCCGGGGTGAGTGCCCCATTAAACCCTCCACGAGGCCCCGCCAGCACAAGGCTCCCACGCCGGCTGGGCTGAGGAGCAGGAATGCTTCGGGGGTGACTCAGCACGGGTGACGGGCTGGCTGCCGACTCGACTCTCCCCGGGGCCCTCCAGCAGCTCCCCGGCTCCCTGCGCACGGCTGATTTACGGCCGCCGCGTGCTGCCGGCGGTGATGCAGGTCGGATCTGCTGAACGTGAGCCATCACGGAGCTCCATGGCCAAGGACAACGGGGTCCTGGGCTGCACAGCGTGGCCAGCAGGATGAGGGAAGCGGCTGTCCCCTCATAGTGGCACCCGTGGCACCGTGCCGTGAGCGCTGTGCTCAGTTCTGGGCCCCTCGCTGCGTGGAGGATGTTGAGATGCTGGAGCACGTACAGAGATCAACGAAGCTGGAGAAGGGACACGTGAGGAGCAGCTGAGGGCACCAGGGGGGCTAAAGCTGGAGGAGAGGAGGCTGAGGGGAGCCCTCATCCCTCCCCACAGCCACCCGAAAGGAGGGTGGCGGTCTCTTTTCTCGGGTGCCAAGTGGTAGGGCACGAGGTGACGGCCTCAGGTTGTGCCAGGGGAGGTTCAGGGTGTGCGTCAGGGAGAGTTTCTTCAGGGAGAGGGTGGTCAAGCATGGAAGGGGCTGCCCAGGGCAGTGCTGAATCCCTGGAGGTATCTAAGGGACATGTGGACGTGGTTTAGTGATGGGACCTGGTAGGTCAGGCCGACTTGGAGATCTTGAAGGGTTCTTGAAGGGTTCTTCCCAGCAGGACGACTCTGTGATTCCCCCACCCGATGGGTGAGGGACACAGCGAGGCTGTTTTTCTGCTTTTCTCCCACAGAAGGGAACGCAGCAGGCAGACGCCGAGGAGAGCCAGGACCAGCCCCGCGCTCCCTGCGCCGCCTCCCCAAAATTCAAGCAAAGGCATGTGAGCACGCCGAGGTCCCTGCCAAGCAAAACCCACCTGGTGCTGGAGCACCACCACAGTGCCAGGCGGGCCCTGCCGGTGCCAGGGCTGGCTCAGGGCTGGGGGAGAGCCCCCGAGCCACCAGCTGGAGGCTCGCTCTGTTCCCAGGGGCTCCGAGCCCACTCCTCCAGCCTCCAGGAGGCCGTGGGGAAAACGGGGCCGACGAGCGAGGCTGTGGGTCCAGCTGGAGGTGAGCGAGGCTCCGGAGCATCCTGCTTCCCCGCAGGTCAGACCTGTTTGCTCCCCTCCCCTCGGAGGCGCTCCCGACAGCTTCTCCCAGCCGCCCCAAATTGCCCCCGCGACGAGCGGAGCTGCCAAAAGGGCCATCGGGGAGGAGAGCTGAAATGGGCCCGCTCCACCGGCTGCGTTGGTGCCTCTCCCACTTATACGGGCTCAAAGCACGTTCAGGGACTGTCGACACAGGGTGCTGGGTGTCTCACACCTCTCCATCCCTCCTCACGCTGCTGCTCTTCCAGCAAAAAGCAGTGTCCGCAGCTCCCCTGCAGATTTCGTCCCACTCTTCGTGGCTGGCAAGCCCCAGCTCACGGCCCCCGGCAGCGGGGAGGGCACAGAAAGGCAGGGATCCTTGCTTATTTTCCTCAGAGCCACTTCTGAACCTATATTAAAAGCCACAAAAATAGGAGAGCGGCCAGAGCAGCTCGTATTTCCTGTGCTCATGCAATATTAATTAAAAGGTGGCTTCTCTGGGAAGCGCTGCTCTAGTCCCTCCCTGCTAAAAACGGAGACGAGCCGCTGGAGCAGGGGAAATGTGCAAGCAGGGCACTTTCGGGAGCACTTTCACAGGTCGATAGCTCGGCACAGCACTCACCGCCGCCGGGCCTAATGCGAAGCCCCAGCGGGAAACGGGAGCCGAGGCCGGGTACAACTGACTCACCGGGGCCGATTCAGTGATCGAATCTCCTTGAGAAAAGAGTGCTTCTGTCCACAGCCGAGCCCCAGATCGCCTGGAGAACAAGGAGCTCTTCCCGGACAGCCGCTGACACACGGCTCCAACAGGAGAGGAACCAGGGAGAGGAGGGACGGGAGGAGAAAGAGCTGCGCCGGGGCCAGGGCAGCGAGAGAGGGGCAGGACCTGATGCAGCCAAAGGCTAAACAAGCACACACGAGGCACGGGGAAAGTCCTCAGGAGCTGACCCAAAGAGGGAAAAAAAAGCCCTATTTTGCCCCCATAGCTGGACTTTTTGCTCAGATCTCGGTGGATAACATCTGCTGGGGGACGCGGGGGTCTCCCGGCAGCGGGGAGGCCTCCCCGTTTTCCAGCGCAGGAAGGAGGGAGAGGACCCAAGCCAAACAAAGAGCAGGGCGCAGGAAGCTCTGTTTGCTTTGGTCCGCGATGATCTTCAGCTGCTGGAGGAGACTTTGCTCGCTGGCCCCCCTCCAGCAGGCAACGGGCTGACGTTGCTCCCCAGCAGCACCAGCTCCTCTCCGCTCCCGGGGAGGCTTCGGGCGAGCTGGATGCGTGCAACCCCGCGAGGCTGCCGGGTTTTATCGCCTCCCGTCGCGTCTTTGCTGGGAAAAGGACCAGGAAACCACCACCTGTCCTCCCACCGATGCGGGCACCCGCCTGGTGGCTTCCACGGAGCCGAGGCCCCGCCGCAGCGGGGGGGAGCGAGGACACGGAGCAGCGCACGCGGCGTGGAGAGCAACAAAGGCACCTGCAAGCCGCGGCTTGTCCCGCCTTTAACCATTTGGAGAGCGTGTTTTGGAATCAAAGGCTTTCTTTGTGCTCCCGAAGAGGCCAGCGAGCAACCCCTAATGAGGAAAGTTGTTTAGACGAGGGCTTAAGCAACGCGGCGCCCGTCTCGCGCCAGCAGCGCGTTTGACAGCGCGGGCAGAAAGCCCACGTCGCCTTCAGCCCGCCCCTGGGCAGCGAGGACAGAGACAGTGGGACCACGGTGACAGCCCCGGGGAACCATGCTGCCACCGTTTGGGGCGGCCCGAGCCGTGTTTATGTCACCCAGGAGCTAAAACCCAAGTGACTTGGACCCCAGCCCCGTGCCGCAGGAGCTCCTGGTGCGCACAGCAACCCCCGTCGCTGCTTCCCAGCCTGCGCCGTCTCATTTCCCAGAGCTGGAGGGCTCGTGCAGCTGGAAGCAGCCATGCCACCCCGTCTTCCAGCCAGCAGCCTGCCCCTACCAGTTCTCCTGCAGAGCCCCGCCACTGACGTAACCCCCCCAGCCCCACAGAGCTCCCAGCCGCCCCGCAACCACGGCTTCGGCGGAGGCGCCCAGGACACGCTCCGGGGCCCTAGGTAAGCACAAGAGAAACACCCCAAAAAAATCAGGAAAATCCTGCTCCGTTCTCACCAGAAGTCACCCCAACACCTCGTGACTGCGGGGTCATGGGTTAAAGCCTCCTCTGCAGGCACACAGCTCGGGTGTCCCCGCTGTGAGAGGGGAGAGGAGCCGGCGGGTGCCCGCCGCTGGCAGCTTGGATCCGTCTGGTTTTGGTTTCTCCTCCTCTTGGGGCACCCCGATGCCTCAGCATCCGTCTGCTCACCAGCAACAGGAAGGTTTTAAGCAGCTCCCCGGGCCTTGCTGGGACGCCACCCTACTGCTTTACGGGGTTAAAAGGAGCTCTCAAGATGGGTCCTCGCAGGACGCCTTCACCGAGGGGGCGAAACAGGAGAGTGATTTTGGAGAGCTGAGCACACCAAAGGGCCTGCACGGAGCACCAACAGCGCCCACCCGGCAGCTGCCCCAAAGCACCCCGAGATGAGCAGGCTCAGGAGAAGCCCAGCCCCGTGTCCCAGGCCTCCAGAAGCTGCACGCTGCTCCGAGGTGCCCCTCGCCTCTCCTTTTGCTGATGGCACAGCACGCGCCGGTCCCCTCTCCACCGGCACCCCCCCGAAAAAAAAAAGGCAAGGCTTAAATTAAGACTAGGAGTACTGTACGGCTCAGCCTTTTAAGCTCAGGAAAAACATTTTTGTATTAAATCTTTAAAAAGAAAGGAAAAAAAAAAAACTGCTGGCACACGGAGTGAGGAACGGAGCTGGAGCGGCAGTCAATGAAAAGCACATGCGCTGCAGACCTGGCTGCCAACACAAATTGATGCTTTGAAACAAAGACCACTTGTGTTTGGCTCGCAGATCTTCCCCGGCTACTCGGCGGGGGCTGCGTGGGTTGAGGGGAGACGCAGGTAAAGCCCAGGGGGTGGCACTGGGTGCCATCGTTTCCCCCAAACACAAAGGAACGGCCCCAAACAGAGCCCACGCTCATCCTCCTCCTGCTGCGGCGTGCCAGAGGCGGAGGGAAGGTGGCACAAACCTTTGGGTAGGACTCTTGGGGCTAATCCCGACCTCACTGCTGCCAAAACCTCGCAAGAACATGGTGGAGGAGCCGCAGGAGAAGCCCCCAAACCTGCAGCATCCTCACCCGCTCCTCACGGGGTCCCTGTCCCGGAGCGAGCCCTGCGGTGCCCAGCGGTGGGGTCGCTCCTCGGGGCGTGCTGGCACACGGGGCGCGCTGCAGCAGCACTGTAACCCCAGCGGCGTGAGATAACATCTGCTCTCCCGGCAGATGCGAGGCATTTACGAGCAGCAATTGGATGCCACCCCCCAAAACATCCTCCAGGCGAGGAGCGGGACGCGCAGCCAGACCACCCAAGGGGCACCCCTGCCGTGCCGGTGCCCAGGAACCACCCGGTACCGGCTGTCAAATCCCCATTTTTCCCCCCAAAACGCACTCGTTGGTTTCTTCTATCCGCCTCGAGCACGAAACGTTCCCAAAACGCCCCCCAAATTTAACATCCCCACCCCATACAACCCAACACCTCGCCGCCCTCCCCAAACCCACCCAGCCCACGAGGCCGCCGCTCCCGTCCCCGTCCCATCGGGGCAGACAATCGCAGGTCCCCCCAACCTCGGGGGAATTTTCCTAGCACCACCACGGTGGCGACCGCCCCGACAAAGAGCACGTTTGTGCCCCAGCCGGCTGCTAAATGCGCGGTTGTTCCCGGCTCCCAAATATCGAGGGCTGTGGAAACACCCACTGCTGAGGCCGAATGCTTCGCATTCCAGCCCGGAGAGCCCCGCTCGGAGCCGCTCCGGGAGGAAGGAGTGTTTATTCACCGGAGAGAGGTGTAGGGCCGGCTGTTTGCTCAAGCCCACGTGTACTTGCCGGAGGACGGCTTTGATCTCGGCGGCCCAAGCAGGAGATGAATTGCAACGGAGGGAAGAAAAATATTAGTGGAAAGCTCCCCGAGCAAATACCCGCAGCCAGGCCTCGCGGCCTTCGGGTCTCTTTCAAGTGCCCTATCGCCCAGCCCCGCTCGCCCCTCGCCTTTCCTCCCAAACCCTACACACCACGGAGGAGGTGCCACAGGCCTTCTAGGGCCACGCTCACCGCCGGCCGAAGGAGCACCACAAAGAGAGCCCCACGGAGACGTGGTCCCACTGGTGAGGGTGCCCACGGAACCATGGCTGGAACACCGGCCTCTGATCGACCCAAAACCGCGTTATAGGAGATGGGAGGGCAGTCTGGGATCGATTAGGGGGTTGAAGGATGTCCTGAAGCCATGCAGGAGGTGACGTCCCTCCCTTTGGTGCCAGCTCAAGAGGCAATGGACCCGCTTTGGGGACAAAGAAATGCCCAAAGCCCCGATGCAGCAGGAGCTGCGCCCCACCGAGGGCACCACCGGGTCCCAAGGTACATGGGGTGCTTCTGGAGATGGGAGCAGCGCTGGCTTTTCACTGCTCAGCCCCAAAACATCCCAGAAGCGCGCTGGGCAGTGAGCTTTCCGGACACCAAAGAGGAACCCTGAGACCTCCCCGTGTCAGCGGAGGATTTGCTCGTGGGGCTCACGAGCGGGCGGGCACGGGGAAGGCGCCGAGGCGGGACACGGCGGCGCATCCCGAAGGAAGGAGACATTTGGGGCTTCGGGGCTCGCCAGAAAAGTTGACTCAGCGAATATTTCCCCAGCACGCTCCGACGGAGGAGGCTGAGGAGTCGCCGCCGCCGTCGAGACGGGGCTCGGCTGGGCAGCCCGAGTGAGTTGGAGCAGGAGGAGGAGGAGGAGGAGGAGGAGGAGAAGGGGCCCGCAGTACATACGTGGCGCGGGTGGGATGCGCATCCAGGGGGAGAGCACGGGGAGGTCGGCGGCCTCCCTGCCTGCAAGGCTGCCAGCCTCGCTCCTTCCCTCCATTCCGGCCTCCTTCCCCCCAGCCTCCCTCCCTCCCTCCCTCCCCCCCAGCCTCCCCCTTCGCCTCCCTCCTTCCCCCCCAGCCTCCTCCCTCCCTCCCTCCCAGCCTCCCCCTTTCCCCCCCAGCCTCCCTCTCCCGCAGCCTCCCCCCTCCCCAGCCTCTCCCCAGCCTCCCCCCGTCCTCCCCGGTCCCCCCGTCGCGGTCCCGGTCTCGGTCCCGGTCCCGGTCGCGGTCCGTGCCCCGCACTCACCGAGCAGCAGCAGCAGCAGCAGCAGCGCCCGCACCGCCGCCATCCTCCGCCCCCCTCCGCCCCAGCTCAGAGCGCGCCCCGGCCCCGGGCCATGCCGCCCCTACGGGAGGGGCTTCCGGGGGCGGGGCCTCGCGGGAAGGGGGCGGGGCTAATGGGAGGGGGAGGGGCTAAAGGGAGAGGGGAGGGGTTAATGGGGGGATGGCTGGGGTTGGGTGGGGAGGGGAAAGGGGGGAAATGCAGTAAGAGACTAAAAAACACACAACAAAAACAACACAAAAATAGACGAAAAAAGTAGACAAAAGAAGATAAAAGTAGACAAAAGAAGGCAAAAAGCAAAAATAGACAAAAAAAGACAAGAACAGACAAAAAAGGACAAAGACAAAAAACAAAAAATAGACAAAAAGACAAAAATAGAGAAAAAAAAACAAAAAAAGAAAAAACACAAAGAACAAAAGAACAAAAAAAAAAACCACAAAAATAGACAAAAAACAAATGCAGACAGAAAAGACAAAAAAAGAGAAAAAACAAAAAAGGAAGAAACAAAAAAGAACAAAAAACACACAAAAAAAGAACAAAAAAAAAAACAAAAAAGAACAAAAAAATGCAAAAAAGAACAAAAAACCACAAAAGAATAAAAAAGCTGCGAAACAAAACAAACGGCAAAAGGAAAACAAGAAAAAGGTACAAATCAGAGCCCAAAAAATATAAGCTACCAAGCAAAGTTGAAAAAAACCTGCAGAAAACAGACTACAAAAGTAAAATTAAAAAAAAATCGCAACAAAAAAAGGAAAATCAAAGAGCTACAAAAAGCAAAAATAAATAAAAATTATAAAATAAGTGCAAAAATGGAACAATAAAATATAAGGGAGTACATGCAAAAAAAAAAGTTACAAAATATTAATAAATTGAAAGATTCGTAAGTTATAAGCAACTGTAAATGCTTAAAAGTTTGTGGACAATCCCAAAGGTCATAACATTACAAAAATACCAACATTTTAAATAACTTTTTAAAAATGAAAAAAAAAAAAAAAAGTTAAAATCAATTCACTTTTTTTTTTTTTTAATTATGGAATTTAAAAATATGAAAATGTACAAAAAATACAAAAAAAAAACGACAAAAATGCACATTACAAAAATATGAAAAATGCAAAAAAAAGTGCAAAAAAATCTAGGAAAAAAAAAGCAAAACCCCAAAATTTTAAATTTAAAAATCACGTAAAATTAAAAAAATAAAAATAAATAAAAATGAAAACACCTAAAATAAAAATACAAACATTAAACAAATACAGAAAATAAAAAATAGATTAAAAAATAAATAAATAGAAAATTACAAAAGGTAAAATTAAAAAAAAAAAGACAAAAAGGGGAAGGAATTTGCACAGCTCCCTCCCGCCCTGGGCTCACCGAGGTGTCTCCCTGAGGGGCTGGGACCCCTCAGTTCCCCCCGCCAGCCCCACACCTCCCGGCTCATGGCCCCCTGCCCGTCCCCCCGAGCCCCTCATGGGGTCCCACCACCACCACCCTCCCCACACCATCCCTGTGGGGCCGAGGCCGAGCCCGGTGCCACCAGCGGAGCGGAACCGCGGCTTCCTGCGCTGCTTGCGGTTGGGACCACACAAGGCCCCGGGGGAAGCCGTGGGCGACTCCGCAGCCTCCCTCATCCCGCCACCTGCCCCACGTCCCCGCCGCCACTGAGCCGCAGACGCAGCGCTTGAGCCGTGTTTATTTGCTGCTCGTTCGGCGCCACCGGCCTCCCCCCGGGACAGCACGGCGGTGTTTGGGGGCGCGGAGCTGGCTGGTGGGGCCATGAGGCTTCGGCGGCTCCGTTCGGTGGCTGAGTGTTGGCCGCGGCATCCCTCGCTCCTCACGTTTGGACACCACCAACTCGTGACTTCCATCCAGCCCGCCCGGTGTGGCTCCATGGCCCCGGCTCGGGGCTAAGAGCCACCCAGGTCACGCCAGCATGGCTACGTGGGTCCCACCAGCGGCCTCCTGCAGAGGGTCCCCCCCCCAGGGGAAGCACAGAGCGGGCAGGTTCCCCCCTGTAGGTGCACCAAGGCAGCCCGCAGCCCCCCGGTCCGTCATTCCGCGGGCGGGCGGTCATCTCCTCTGGGTCAGGACCGGCCGCGGGGGCTCACTCCGCCCGTCGGATGAACCAGATCTCGTTGCGGCGCTGAGGGACGCTGGGGTTCTGGTAGGTGGCCACGATGTAGGTTTCCCGGAGCACGGCGTCCGTGGAGCCCAGGAGCTCCCAGAAGAGCCCGATCTCCCGCAGAATCGTCTCCTCGGTGGTTATCCCGTAGAAAACCCTACAGGAAAAGGGAACAATGTCAGCCTACAGAGCCACCAGCTGCTGCTCATCGCCCCGGCCATGGTCTCCCACCCCTCTGCCCACCGGGGTGCCGCGGCAAGCCTGGGGAACGCGGCCGGCATTGGGGTCACCTGGTTATCACCCGGAGCGGCGCCCTCTCGGTGATGTGGATCTCGGGGTCCATGGGGACGGGAGGGTTTTGCTGGAACTGCCCCGGGAGGTAATAGGCGGTCAGGACCTCGCGCTCCAGCTCCGTCCCCTCCTCGTTCAGGTGGATTTCGTTGAGCACCGGGACCGTCATGCCCAGGTAGCGCCCTGGAAGGAGGCAGCAAGGCAGCCGGCGGGCAGGGTGAGAGGAGGCAGGGCGCTCCCTCTGCGCAGCCTGCCAGCCCCCTGCTGCCTGCACACACCTACAGAGTTCTCCTTGCAGATGTAGCGCATGAGCTTCATGAAGCTCAGGGAGATGCTCTGCTCATAGAGGGGCTCCCCCTTGGTGACGCAGGCCCACTTCCCGGCCGGGTAGTGCCGCTCCTCGTAGGCCGCCTCCTCGCACTGCAACAACAGGCCAGAGGACAAAGCCGGTCAGAGTTTTGTGGCACTTGGCTGGCAAAGCCAACGCCGAGAAGGCAGGCGAGAAGCGGGGAGAAGGGATCCGGCCGAGACGGGGACGCCAGCACCTGGCAGGGGGGATGGAGAAGGCGAGGGGAGCTGGCACGGCGAGCACACCTCAGGCAAGGACACGCAGCGCTGCTGGGCAGAAGTCAGCGAAAGGAAGAGCGGAGACGCAGGGCAGGGCGCGGGGAGGCTCGGGCGGCAGCAACTTTTCCCTCGAACGCTGTGTGCACATGGGGTAACAAGCAAAAAACCTCCTGCATGGGAGAAAGGAAGGTCTGGCGGTAGAGCTGTGGCACCAAGAAGAGCTGCGAAGGTTGGACCAAACTCCGCTTGGATCCTTCTCCCAAAGCGAGAAGTGAAATTAGGAAGCAGAGACATGAGCACGGGTCGTGCAAAGGGGACAGCTTTGTGGTATGGGTGAGTACCTCTATTTCCATCACAGACACTCTGTTCTGGACAAGCCTGACAAAGGAAGACCCTCAAATGGGGCCACAGGAGGTTGTGGAGTCTCCTTCTCTGGAGATACTCAAGGTCCCTCTGGACGCCTACCTAGGCAGCCTGCTCTAGGGAACCTGCTTTGGCAGGCGGGTTGGACCTGATGATCTCTTGAGGTCCCTTCCAACCCCTTCAATTCTGTGATTCATGCCTGCTGCTGTCCCACCAAGCCCAGCACAGCAACAGCATTTTCCAGCCAAGGAAACCCACCAAACAGACCCTCTAGACAACTTGCAGTTCTCATCTCTGACAGCGTGTGAGAACAAACCTTTCAGCCCAGCAAGGCACGGTGCCTGGAGCCCTGCAGCCTGACCCATACATCGACCAACCTCCCCTCTAGAAGGTGGGACTTGGGCAAGAGAAAGCGTGGTGATGCTTCACATCCACTGGGGGGGGGATTTTGACTCAGTGCTGAGGCCAGGAAGGCTCCGTAGGTGGCACGGGAATTCATGAGCCTCCAAGAGGATGACATGAGGCTCGGGAGCAGCAACCACCCACCACCCACCTGCCCAAGCCCGGGGAGCACATCTACAAAGGTCCAAGCTCCTGGGTCCCCTCAGCAGTAATGCCAGGAGGAGGCTCCCATCTCCTCTCCCAGCCCTGGAATCAACCCCCAAGAATCCTCCTTGGGCACAACGGAGGCACCAACAGCCACAGAAGATCTTCAGGTCCCACGGAGTCCCGGGAACCACTCCTGCTTGGGATCGGTGCAGGTACAGAAGGGCCCAGACTGAGCCGCTGGGACGCAGAAGAGCAGGGGAAGGAGCGCGGTGGAGCCCTGCTGCAGGGCTGTGCGCCCGCGTGCTGAGACGTGTCCCGCAGGCAGCGGTCCCGGGCCTCAGCCCAGGAGAAACTGGTTAAGCCCTCCTCGTGCAGAGGACAACTGACAGACGGCTGGTTGGGAGCAAGCCTAACCAAGCCCGCAGAGGCACGAGAACCAGTCCGACGGGCGCTTCTTCGCAGTTATTTCTCAAAGCACCTTTTTGTGCAAGAGATTAGAGGAGGTGCGCAACTTCGCAAGAACGGGAGTCTGCAGGCAGCAGCCGCCAGGTTCGGATCAGCGGCTGTGACAAACACTGACACGTGCTTGGGTCTGACAGCCAGAACCACAGAGTATCCCGAGCTGGAAGGGATCTGCCTGGATCGTCGAGTCCAGCTCTTTACTCTGCATGGCACCACCCCAAAATCCGGCCCATCTGTGTCTGAGGGTGTTGTACAGATGCTGTTTGAGCTCTGGCAGCTCGGTGCTGTGATGACTTCCCTGGGGAGCCTGTCCCAGTGCCCGAGCACCCTCTGTGTGCAGAACATTTCCCCAACCCCCAGCCTGACCCTCCCCTGTCCCAGCTCCATGCCGTTCCCTCGGGTCCTGTCGCTGTCCCCAGAGAGCAGAGCTCAGCGCCTGCCCCTCCGCTCCCCTCGTGAGGGAGCTGCAGGCCGCCATCAGGCCTCCCCTCAGCCTGCTCCGCTCGGGGCTGAGCAAACCCAGCGACTTCAGCCACCCCTCACCCATCTTCCCCCCCAAACCCTTTAAATTTCGGACACTTCTGCCAGCTTTACGCCCTGCTGCGCCGTGGCACCCCAAGCCGCACGCAGAAGCGCCCACGCTTGCTTGGCACGGCTGGCGAGGCGCCCGAGCGCGGCAGGCAGCGGGGTGCGAGGCTGGGGGGGGCTGCATGGAGAAGGGGGGGCAGAAGCAGGTCGGGGGTCCTCTCACCTTGCCATGTCGCGACAGGGCGACGTGGGGCACGGGCTCCCGCGCCTGGCTGTGCCGGTTCATCTGGACGATGGGGCCGGCCATGTCTGCAAGGCAAAGGGGTCAGGGGGGTGCCCCGGGTGGGTGTCCCCCCCAAAAACCCCATATCCCGGCCGTGTCCCCCCCCAAACCACCTCCCCGGGGCTCACCTGGGGGCAGGCTCACCCGGTGCGTGCTGGCCACGACCTCCCAGTGCGCAAACAGCCGGCCCCGCTCCTCCTCGTCCTCCTCCTCCTCGTCCTCCCCCCCCCCGCCTTCATCCTCCTCTTCCTCCTCCTCGCCCAGCCCGTCCAGGTCCTCCAGCCTGATCCGCGCCATCTTCCCCCCCCCTCCTCCCCCCGCCCCAAACCAACCCCTCCCCAAACCCTTTCCAGCTCCACCCTGCTCCGGAAAAGCACTGCCCCTTCCTGACGTCATGATGACGTCATCGGACCCGTCGTCATCCCCTCCGACGTCATCGCTCTCCGCCCCGTTGCGCGCCCCCGAGTCTCGTTGCGCGCCCCCCGAGCCCCGTTGCGCACCGCCCCCCTCCCCAAATATCCCCGGCAGGCACGGATTAGAGGGGGTGGGGGGCTTTATTTCGGAAAGTACAGCTCGGGAGCCGCGCCCTGCCCCAAATTCCAGCCCCTAATTCCAGCCCCCAGCCCTCTCCCGCAAGCTTGGGGGCTCATTGGGGCGCCCCGGGGATGGAGAGCACCCGGGGGCTCCAGGGGGTGGGGGACATCCCAGTGCTGGGGGCACCTCACGCAGTATGGGGCAGCCCGACCCCACCAGCACCCTACTTTCCTGCTGTCCCCCCGTCATCCCAAACTAGCTAGGGGACCTCCTTGCAGCCCCCACCCCGCCAGGACCCCCGGGGTGGAGCGAGGGGGGCACCGTGATGATGGGGAGGGAGCGGTGGAGGTGGGGAGGGGGCCGGCTGCGGCCCCACAAAGCCGTGGCGAGGCGCTGAGTGTGCAGGGGGGGGACACCGAGAGAAGGGGGTCAGTTGGAAGCGAGCAGGGAGCTGTGGGAGGAAAGATCCATGCTGCTGGCGCTGAGGCCTCTGCTCTCCGCACGGAGCCCTTGGGTGCCCTGAAAAACACAACACACATGAGAACCAGCACCCATGGGCACCCACAGGCACCCACGGTCCCCCTCGGTGCCCGCTCCTGCCCCGTTCCCATCCCTCACCTCGAAGGAAGCGTCGCTGGACTTGTGCAGGTAGTTGAGCGAGGCGGCTCGCTTCATGCTGCGAGGAAGCAGAGGAGAGGGGGGGTCAGCTCGTGCCCGACCTCCATCGGCAGCACCCCAACGCCCTGGGATCCCTACCTGGTGTTCCTGGGCTCCAGGGGCCCGTTGCCCTGCAGCTTCTTGACCAACATCTCGCTGCTCCTCCGGATCACTTCACGGATTTTCCCCAGGGAGCTGCTGCGCTGGAGGGTGCCGCTGCCGTCCTGGAGACGGAGACACAAGCCAGGGGCCGGGGCTGAGTGGTGCCGAGGGGGGGGCTGTGGCACGCTGAGAACTGGGCTGCCAGCACCCCCAGCCCCGCTCCGTCCCCTACAGCTCCCCGGGGTCAGCAAGCAGCAAGGGGGTCCCCAAGCTTGGGGACACCTTCGATTAGGCCAGGATGTGCAGTTAGGGCATTTGCTTCCCCAGCCACTGCCGGCTGGAGATGAGCCTCCCCTCTCCCCCTTCCTCGCTGTGCCGGTGGTGGTCCCCCCGTCCATCCCACTCGCTGGTCCTGGGCCACTCGTGTCAGACAGAACCACTCCGCACTCGCACACGGACTCAGCCCACCTCGAACGCCCCCGGGATGATCAGCTTTGGGACGGGCTCGTCTGGCTGCTCCGGGCTGGCTCCTTTGCTGCCTGCTTTCTCCGAGACCAAACCTGGCCCCAAACCTAAACCTAACCCCACTCTGTTGCCTCCCTTGTGCCCCCAAATCTCCCCGCTACCAAGACAGGCACCCTCAGCCCTTGATGGACTCTCGCCCCTCTCGTGGCTGAGCTCCACGTGGCTGCGTTCAGTGGCCACGTGCCGGCTGCCAGCACATCACCGCCTTGTGCCACTGTGTCACCGAGCCCTCCCACGCGGCCAGGCACACCCGTGGCACAAGGCTGTGCCATCACCGCTGGTGCGGGGCTGCTTTTGCTCTTGTAACCTGTTAACTGTGGTCTTCTTTTGCTCCCAGTGGCCCCAAGAGCTGTTTTCCCTGGCACAACGAGGCAGAAAAAACAGAGGCGAGGCAACCACAGCCCTCGTGAGCACACACGGGAGCCCCTTTGTACCCCTCCATCCGAACAGACCGTGCCCTACCAGCAAACCTTTCTCCCGGCACCGATCCCATCTGCTCTGGGGTAAGCCCAGCGTGCCGAGCACCTCTTCGCTTCCTCACCGCCACGAGGGGTTCCCCAGCTGGGAGAACCACGCGCTGCTGCTGCTGCTGCTGCCGGGCACCCACTCACCGGGAACGCAGAGAGGGAACGCAGGATTAGCAGGGCAAGCAGTCCCGCTCCTCCGCCGGGCATCCCAGGCAGCTTTGGGCAGAGCTGGTACGCGGCACTAGCAAAGATGGGGATGGGACAGAGGGGAAGGAAGCAAAAGAGCCCCGCCACCGCTAGCGCTGGGTCACCATGCTCCCATTAGGGCTTTGCCACGCCAGGTGCTGATCCTTTTGCCAGGGAGCATTGGTGGGGCAGGGGAGCGGGATTGTGGTGCGGGGGCAGCAGGATCCCACTGGGAGGAAAGCTCTGGGGTCGGGGCTGGAGGATGGAGCCACGTTTCCCCAGCTGTAGCGGTGCAGGCTGCCTGCAGACCGATGCCAGAAGCGAGTGCTGCTGCACTCCGGGTTAAAAATAGCCTCCTTTTCTCTCCCCGCTCCCTCTTCTGCAGCGTTATTTTTAACCCAGCAGGCTGATGGGGCTTGGTTTGCTGCAGAGCACCCACCTCGCTGCACCCACCGGGATGAGAACAAGCAGCAGCTCCACCACCGAGCCCCTCCGCTGCACGGGGGCAGAGGACCCGGGCGGGATGTGGCCGCACGTGAAGCTCAGCACAGCGGGGTCTTTTTCTGGGTACCAGAAATAGATGTTGAAGAAAACCCAAATTTGGGTGCTCCACAGCAGCCCCGGCACGCGGCTGCAGGGCTAGGCTTGGGAGCAACCCCAGGTTGGAGGCCGGGGAGGTGAACAGCAGCCTGGGGTCCCTCAGCGAGGCGCCCCCCTGCCTCCCATGCGGCAGCACGTCCCCCCCTGCACGCACACAGACACCAAGCGCACCCCCGCCTGATCCAGCAGCCTCTCGCCCCTCCGGAGCGTGGAAAGAAGCACAGGGCAGCGGTTCGGGTCTGTCTGCCTTTAATCAGGAGGTACAGTGGGTACAGCACCAGGTTGGGGACGCGGCAGAGCGCCGAGCCGGGTGGTGCTGAGGCCTGAACAGCGCCGGGGGGGGCTCCCCGCGCTCCGAGGAGCACGTGGTGGGAGGGAGAGGCAGCGACGGCGCAGCCCTACAGCCCTCAGATCCCCGTGGTGGTGGTCCCGAGGACGAGCCCCCTGCTTTTCCAGCAAGCACAAGCTCCCAGGAGAGCAGCACGCACGGGCCCCGAGGCCTCCGCACCACCACCAGCACCACCAGCAGCAGGGGAAAGCCAGGCCCAGGCAGACACGAGCAGGTTTCTTACTGCCAGGTGACTAGCATGAAACTACCCAGCTAAATAAATAAAGGGGGGGGGATTCCTGCGCTGGCCTCTAGGCTCTGCCCTGCTGCCCGCAGCCTCCCCAGGCTCCTCTCTCCCTGCAGCGGGTGGGATGGGGGCGTGCACCCAAGGGTATGGGGCTCATGGCAAAATGGGCTGCTTTTGGGAAAAGATGGCCTTTTCCCTGCGGGTCCAGCAGCACTGGGGGTGCTGAGCTGTCCCCACACCAGCCCAGGGTCAGCACTATGGCCCCGGCAGTAAGAGGGTTAGGGTCTTCCCGTCCACGTGGCTAAGGACAGCGAGTCGCAGCCCTAAGGACTGTGCCTCATGAGCCAGGTCCCGCGTTTCAGAACTCTTCCTCCTTCCCAGGAAAGCCTTCTCCTCCTCTGGAAACCTCCCTCCTGCCCCCATCACCTCTCCCTCGTGCTTGGAGCACTCCAAGCCCCAGCTCTTCCTTCCCTCACACCCTTCCTCGCACCTCCTTTTTCCCCTTGCTGTGCTTCACATCAGCCCATTCTCTCCCTCAGCCACTTGTACCTGCTCGGAGAGCAGCTCCACTCTCCTCTTACCTATCCTTCTGCCTCCAAAAAAAACAGAGAATAGCTTCACCCTCGCCTCTCCCTCCCTCAGCAGCCACGTGCGGGGACCCTGGAGCCACGGGACGCTTGCTCTTACTGCCACCACGCCAGCTCAGCCACAGCATCGGGTTGGGAGCCAGCAGCCAAGCGGCCCTTGGCTGTCACCCCATACCTGGGGTATGTAGTAGGGACATCCAAACCCCTGCTGAGAGCCCCCTGTGCTGGCCCTGGGCTGCGGGGAGGAGGAGAGCACTGCGGGGACTGCCCCGTGCTGCAGGGAGAGCCCGGCTCGCCGGCGGCCAGCGCAGGTTTGCTACGGGGCGCTAAAATCAGCTAAAAACCTATGGGGGGGGGGAAGAAAGCAAGCGGGCACACGATGGGCCTGCCGAGGCCAGGCCTCCGTGTCCCAAAACGGAGATCCTTCCTGCTCTTGCTGGCCACGGGGCTGGAGCGGGGCCCCGCGGGGGCCGGGCGCTCCTCTGCAGGCGCTGCGGTGCCCTCGCGCGCCGGGAGGGTTGGGGGGGCTGGCGCGGAGCTCTCGGCGAGGAAGGAGGGGTGGTGGTGGTGGAGGAAAAGTCGGAAGGTAACAACACACACATCCAGGTGATTGACTGCGGTGGAGGGGGTAAGAGGGAGTCTCGGGAGGCATTTAAGCCTAGTGCACAGAGAGGAGAGAGACACAATTCACAAGGCCGTGAGGTCGGAGGTAGCCCGGGGAGGTGCTGGGGCAGGGCCCGGGCTGCATGCGGTGACACCGGGCGGCGTCTGGACGGGGAGGGAGGCTGGGGGGGCTCAAACAGCGGGATCACACCTTTACCTGGGCAGCAGGTAGCTGGTCCAGGCCCCGGGGTGCTTCTCGAGGGGGCAGAGAGGTCGCTGCCACCCCTGGGGCTCCCAGAGCCCTGCTGGCAGCTCAAGGGATGGTGGCAGAGATGCCTGGGGTGGTGTGACCGAGGTCTCACAGCCAGCAGAGGGAACAGCTGCCCGTGATGGACAGGGGCAGGGGGAGCTGCCTCAGCCTTCTTTCTGGGGCTGCTGGCGGGGCAGAGGGAGCTGGCTGTGCGTGCTGCGGGCTGGGAAAGGCACCGAGCAGCCACGTCCCGGCTCCCAAAACCTCCCTACAGCTGGCTGGGGAAGGATTGCGGGGATGGGGACTGTCCCCCTCTGCTAACGGGGAACAGGAGGGTCCAAAGTCGGTGTTTGGCTTGGGGTGGGACCCTCCTCAGTGCTGACACCACAAACTGAGGCTGAGGGCAGCCTGGTGTCCTCAGAGCTCTGCTCCCCAGGCCCCCTCCAGGGTACAATCCACAATCAAGAGAGCCAGCGGGCTTCAGGCTTGGGTGCTGAGGGGCTGTCATGGCACCGGGGGAGAGGAAGGAGGAAAGGGAGACAGCTCATGCGGGTGAGGATGGCGGGGTTAGTGAGAGCAGCCGTGAGGGGGGAGCGGAGGGACTTGTGCTCAGTGAGTGCCAGGCTGCAGCCCACCCACCCGAGGCGCCGGCTACGCCCTGAGCTAGAGATCGGGAAGCGTTAACAGCCCTCGAGCCAAGCACCCTGGGTGTTCACACATGCTCCCGTGCCGCCTCGTCTCCAGCCTGCTCGCAGAGGCCGCCTGCCCCTCAACCTGCACCTCTACCTCCCTCCGAGCTCGGTGACCGAAGCGCCCCTCGGTCTCCGAGCGAGCCCGGCGGGCTGGGCTCACACCAGCAGCCTCCCTCACCACCACCTCGCTCAGCCGGGCACAGCCCTGCCTCTCTCAGCCAGAGCCCGTGGTGGCACAAGACCACCGTGGCGCTGCCTGAGGACTATCCCCTGCCCTGAAGACACGCAGCCACAGCCCCACAAACACACACACACACACACACACACGCAGCTCCCTGGGCTCCCTGCCCGTGTGGCGCGCTGCAGGACGGAGAGGCAAGATGCTCCCGCAGGCTGCGTGGGCCTGAGAGGGGTGCGCAGCGGGGAGAGGTGTTAATAAGGTTGCCGAGGCTGAGATTAAGGGCAGGCCGGGACCAGCTCATGCTGTGCGCTGCCAGGAGCCGGCAGCCCCCCGGTTGGGGGGTCTCTGGCCCGTACGCCAGCAGCCAGGCCCAGGCACGCACCTCCGTGGGCTGGCTGGCTCACACCGAGAAAGAGGGGGAGGAAGAAGTGTGCAAGGAGGGGATAAATGGAGGCAGACGAGGATGCCACGACAGGCCACACGGGGAGAGCCCTGAGCTGGGCTGCCCCTTCCCTCCAGCAGCCAGCTGAGGCCATTCTTGATGGTGTCTTGTACTTACCCCGCTCCATTCCACGCCCATACTCACTTCCTCGCTACCGTCTGTGGCATTCTCGTACTTGACGCCGCCACCCAGGCTCCGACGCCTCTCTGTGCCGTCGCCCTCCTTCAGGATCTCCACCACCTTCGTCTGGTTGATGGGGTCGATGCCCTGCAAGCAGAAAGGGATAAGGAAGCACCAGGTTTTGCCCTTCGGTGGTGCTGCCCTGCCCGGGCCCGGCCCATCGCAGCCAAAATCCTCCCGCACGAGGACAGAGCCAAGTCCTCTCCTGCACTGACCAGCCTCTGTTTGGGTTTCAGGTTCGGGGAGCCCCTTTCAAGCCATAAGCCACCCCGAGTGACGAGGGCTCGCTGCCCCAAAGCTGAAAACTTTTTGTCCTTCACGTTTTGGTGCGTGAGGGTTTCTGCCCTCCCTCAGCCTTTGTGCTGGGTGCTCACAACTCCCGCTTTGCGTGAGGACTGAGAGGAGTTTAGGGTGAGAGGCGCTCTGGGAAATCTCTATTGTATTTCCTGGACAAGCAATTAGTAGGAAGAAAATATTCCAGTGAGTGCAGGTCTCCTCGGGAGCTGACAAAGCCCAGGATCCTGCCCTAACACAGCTGCAGGATTCCTGCGCTCCAAGAGCCACGCTTCCTTCACAACACAGATCCCCCCCAACACAATATTCCCCCCAAAACACGTGCTCCATCCATCCACGAGCATACACGTGCAACCCCACACACGCGTATACATACATGCATACCCTGCACAACCCCAACCCCAACCCCCGAGCTGTTACGGGAACGTCAGCCACGGATATGGGAGGCTGCAAGGCACGGGACAGCCCCGAAACCCCAAAGTTCCCCCACTGAGGAAGGTCCCCCCGGGGTTACCTGCCGCCGGGAGCGAACTGCACACTCCTCCAAGGTCTCTGCTGCCTCTAGCTTGCCCTGGCGCCGGTACAGCGCGCCCAGGTTCCTCAGGGTGGTGTTCACGGTTGGGCTGCGGGAACAGACGCAGGGTGAGCAGGAGCCCTGGGGGCACCTCACCCACCCCTAAGCTGCCCACCAAGAACCCCTCTTACCTGCTAACCTTGCAGGCCTTGTACCAGCCGCCATACTCGGCGTAGGGAGCACTGTCTCTGTGCTTGCTCTGTAGGGTGAGAGGATATCTGTTAGCCCTCTGGGCACCAGGATCAGGCCTGGAACACGGGCACATTTAGGTGTCCTCGGGTCACAAACTGACAGCCTGGGCAACCCCAAGGATAAGACCACTCAGTATTCAAAATGCCTCTGATGCCTGCACACAGGCAGCCCTAAAAGGGTGGCTGAAACCACTGTGAAATGCTCCGGGGGCACAAAAAGCCTAGACTCGAGGCCAGAGCTGCTGTAAGGAAAGCCGGCCTCTCCCTGCTGCCACTAAGGGCAGGGAGAAAGAGGGGCGAGGGAAAGAAAAAAAAAAAAAAAAAAAAAGTGAAGCTCTACAAAGACGGTTTGATACTTTTTTTTTAATAGGAGATGTGGAAATGGCACAAAGCGGAGTGCAGCAGCCCCAGCAGAACAAGCCAGGTGTGTGGTCACCACTCCTGATCACGCTGACCGTGCTGTGCTATTGCCCCCAGGGCAGCTGTGCCCAGGCCAAATGTCCCAGGGGAGGAAAAGGCTCGCTCCTTGCCCAGGCTGTAAAATGAATCTCACTCCAGCTGCACATCTGTCCCACAAGGCTGGATTTCCCGGCCTGCTCCACAGCCCTGGGAGAGAAGGGGGCACAGCCAGCATGGCTCTGTTGGGCCAGCTTTGGCCAGCAGCTTCAGAAGATGAATCTTTCCCCTCAGCTCTTGCTGCGCCCCCAGCTTGGACTCACCTTGCTCATCTCCTCTCTCTCCTCCGCGTGCATCCAGATGGGCTTGTGTTCATCTGTGTGGGGAAGGACACAAGACAGCTCCGGTCACCACCTCGTCCTCTTGCTCTGCCACACTTCCCCTGGAGCTCCAGCTCCCGCACAACCCTATTCCCCCTGTTAGCCACAGCTGCTTCCCAAGCAAAGGCTCACAGCCAGAGCTCTCCAAGTCTCCTTCTGAGGGACGTGGACCAGCACAAGACACTCCAAGGGCAGCGTCTCAAGGAGCGCCCAAAGCAGGGGCCCTGCAAGGCATCCCCATCCCTCTGCCAAGGGGATACCAGCGCCGGCCAAGCTCAGGCTGAGAGCCAGGGGACCAAACTGCTGGGCCTTCCCCAGCCCCAGTAACTCCTGCTGTACGAACCATCCACGGAGCCAAACTCCTTCACGTGAGCACGGGTGAGGATCTCCTTGTACAGCACCTCGGCGTCTTTGTATTTGCTCTGCTTCAAGTAGCAGGAGGCCTGCAACCAAGAAAGCAGCTCCAATCCCGCTGGACGACACAGATTTACCCTGCCCACCTCTCCCAGCTATCTCCCACCCATCCCCACGCCGCCTCCTCCCAGGGTCTCACCAGGTTGTTCTTGGTCTTGGCCACGTTGGGGTCGTCAGGACCCAGGCAGCTCTCGTAGATCTCCAGGGCCCTGCAGTAGTAGTACTCCACCTCCTCGTACTTGCCCTGGTTCTGGCACAGCAGGGCCAGATTGTTCAGTTGCTTGGCCACGTCGGGGTGGTCTTTGCCTAGGACCTGGGTGCACAGAAGAGGAGAAGCCACAAAAAGACATTTAAACATGGCAAGGAAGGGAAAGAAAACCCTAAGGGGGAGCTGGAAGGGAGACTGTGGGAGTCCAGTACCTTCTCACGGATCTCCAGGGCTCGCTTACACAGGGGCTCTGCTTCTTTGTACTTCCCTCTCTTGCCATAGAGAACAGCCAGATTGTTCAAAGTTGCAGCCACCTGCAGAGATAAAAGTTTCTCTGTGAAACAAAGATGAATTCAGTGGGACCAGCCTTGCCTACATGTCAGGAACTGGCTTCTCCTGGATGCTGCCAGGCCGTGCTGAACAAGATTGGCAGAAAGAGGCTGATGTGGCCAAACAGCACCCCACACATCCCAGGGTCCCTGCTGTCCCCGGGCAAGGGAAGTGACCAAGGGAGGAGGGACACACTCACCGCCGGGTGGTCTTTGCCCAGGGTCTTCTCACGGATGGAGAGCGCGTCGTTCAGGAGGTGTGCTGCCTCTTTGTATTTATTCTGATCCCTGCAGTGCAAAGCCAGCTAGTTATTCAGGGTTTGGACAACACAGCCCACGGCAAGCAGAACCACAACCAGCAGTCCTCCCTCCGCACACACCAGCTCCCACAGCCCACCCATTTCCCTTTTCCTCCCTGCTTTAGCCAGTCTCTGGTTTTATCAGGGAGTTTGGCGGTCCAAATCCCTTATGTGTGCCAAAAACCCTTTCTAAAAGGCAAATCCCTGGAAGCTGGAAGAACTCCTTGCCACCACAACGTGACCTGGTGAACAGGAGGGAGAAAGCCCTCCTGGCCCCGTTGTGCCCTGCCCACTACCCTCACCTGTACACCAGCGCCAGGATGTTGAGCATGGTGGCCACATCGGGGTGATCGTGGCCCGATGTCTTCTCCAGGTCCTCCAGCGCCTGCTTGCAGAGAGGCACAGCCACCTCGTAGCGTCCCTGTGAGGCGTACTGGATGACGAGGTTGTGGAGGGTGCGCAAGCGTGCGGGAATCTCGTAGCCTCCCTGCTGGGCAGCTGCCACCGCGCTGCTGTGCTGGTGGGGCACTGCGGGCACAGAACGAGACACGGGGGCACGGTCGGCAGGGCAGGTTTGAAGGGGTACAGTCAGCAACCAACACCAAGCAGAAGCCCACACTTACATCCAGGACCGTGTTCTTCCTCCTCATTTGGGAACAGATCGTCCAGGGAGTCCTTGGTGGAGTCGCCCTCCTTCTCCTCCTGAGAAGATGGGAATCACAGGGCTGTAGGTTCTCGGAGGAGATGACAGCAGCCTGGGCTGAGCCAGCTGCGAATCTCCCCCCTGCTGCAGCCCCAAACCACCACCAACTTCCCCGGTGTCTCTGCCACCACCTTTCTCCCACACAACAGACCCGGCAAAGCCAGATTTCCCCATCAAATCCCGGCACCCTACCCCATGCATTGAAGCTGGGAAGGGACAAAACCCAGGGCAAGGCTGTCACCCCCAGGCCATCCCGCTGGTCCAACCCCCCCGGGGGCAAAAGGCTGCTGCTTGACAGGACGAGTACCTACCGAAGGCGAGACATCCTCATCATACTTCTTCAGCTGGTTCATGAACTCCAGGTGCTTCTTCTCCTCCTCCAGCTGAGCCACGGTCTGCTCGCTGCGCTGCAGCTTCTGCTGGGTGTTGGCCAGCTCGTCGCGCAGCCACTGGTTCTCCTGGCACAGCCTCCGCACCTGAGCCCGCAGCTTCTGCTTCTCCGACTCCACCGCGTTCAGGTGGTTGGACAGCGCCATCATCACCTTGTCGGGGGTGACAGGGAGGGTCAGGAGAGACCCCAGCCTCACGTCTCCCTCACACACGCGCTCGGGGACCACCCTCAGGGCCACTCTGCCCCGTCAGTCCCAGGTACCAACCACACGGGAGGGCGCTCGCCGCTCTCACCTGAGCCTCTCCAAGCCCCAGCTCAATCATCTCCACCGATTTGCGGAGCAGGTTGGATTTCTCGTGCACCAGGTTGGCTTCTTCATCCTTCTTCAGGCACTTGATGGTCTCCAGCAAGCTGTGCAGGATGGAGTTGTGTTCGTTCTTGAGCGCCTCCAGCCCCTGCATCACCAGCTTGGTGTTGGAAATGATCTCCTCTTGGCTCAGCTTGTCCAGTTTCTCCTCCCTTGGGTACACCATGGTGGACATAGTCCTGGTCCGGCAGCCCTACAGAGAGAGAAAACCAAACCCTGAGTGCCTCGGGGCTGTTCCAGCAGCCAGCCACAAGTGATTTAGCTTCCATTTAGGAGCCGAGATTTGTGCTTGGCAGCTGGGGTTGCGATGGGTGCGCCTCCCACCCGCAAACCACTGGGGCGGGGAGGCTGTCAGAGCCCCACACCCCTTCTGCAGAGGGGTGCCAGCGCCGAGCTCTCTGCTCCAGCGACGCACGGCCCTCAGCAAGTTTATTTGAGGCTGTTCTTACTGGTGAGCAAGAGCCGAGCCCTTCCCCACCCAGCCCCCGAGTCACGCTGCTGACTTCATGTCCGCTTCATCACCCAGCGCCCGTTCCTGGGGAATCCACCTGATCCATAACTCCCCTGTGCCCTTTCCCACCTTGATAAAACATCAGGGGGAGGGACTGAGTGCTGAAGCAACAAGGGAAACCCCCAAACCTTCCGCAGTCAGCCTTCTGCAGGTGAGCACAATCCAGGAGAGACGTGCAAGGCTTCCCAGCTTGCACACAGCTTGCTAGCAAGGCGCAGCAGACACCTACCTGCTTCCACACAAGCCCAGGTAACAACTGCTGAAGGGTAAAGAGTAAATGACCAGTTTTGGCTCACAAGAAAACTCAGCTCCATACCCAGAAGCAGGGAAATCAGGGAGTGGGAGTCCTCTGGAGCACGGGTACCGCTTGGAGACACAGGGAGATGCCCAGAAGCAGCCTCGAACCCAGCACAGAGCACACCTCCAGCTCTGCTGCAGGGCTCACACAGTGGGGTGGCCCACGAGCACCTCTTCACCCCTCTGTGTGCTGGGCCAGCTGGAAATGCTGATGGTTTTCACAGAAGCATTAATCACATCCCCACTAGGAGGGCCTGAGCTCTTGTTTTACGTTCAATACACACGCACCGAGGAGAGGAACATCTTCTGAACCAGGATAAAAAGCCACCAGAGCTCACACCTTGCTAGATAACAGCCCGACAAGCCCCAGATCCATAGGAAATCAGCCTCATTAATTCCGCTGTGCGCAGAGCTACTCAGCACCTGAGAAACTGCTGAGCTGCGTGTTAAAACACGAGGATCCCTGCTCCAGCAACATCCCATCTTTCTTCTGCCCTTCCAGAAGAAAAAAAAAAAAAGCCGGGAGCATCTCACAGTCCCCACACTCAGCTTGTTCTGCCAAGCTGTAAAGGCTTCAGGTTGTCTGAGAAGGGAGATGGAACGAAACATCCGTGACCTGGGCTGTGTTAAAAGCAGCGTGGCCAGCAGGGCGAGGGAGGGGATTTGTCCCCCTCTGCTCTGCTGTTGTGAGACCCTCCATGGAGTCCTGCATTCAGCTCTGGGGCCCCATGGAAGGATTAGAATGAGTCCAGAGGAGGGCCACAAGGATGATGAAGGGGCTGGAGCACCCCTCCTACACAGACAGGCTGAGGGAGTTGGGGTTGCTCAGCCTGGAGAAGAGAAGGCTCCAGGGAGACCTTACAGCAGCCTGCCAGTGCCTAAAGGGGCTACAGGAAAGCTGGGGAGGGACTCTTGGTCAGGGGGTGGAGTGGCAGGAGAAGGGGAATGGCTTTAAAATGAAGAAGAATAGGTTTAGATTAGATGTCAGGAGGAAATTCTTCACTCAGAGGGTGCTGAGGCCCTGGCACAGGCTGCCCAGAGAAGCTGCGGCTGCCCCATCCCTGGAGGTGTTCAAGGCCAGGCTGGATGGGGCTTTGGGCAGCCTGGGCTGGTGGGAGGTGTCCCTGCACATGGCAAGGGGCTGGAATTCAGTAATCTTTGAGGTCTCCTCCAACCCAAACCCTTCTGTGCATCTGTGACAAGCACAGCCCTGCCAGGCACCAGCTCCAGCTTCCAAGGGAGCAGAGCGGGCTGCACAGCACCCGGGCTGCTCACTCCCAAACACCACCAAGAAAACAAAGAGAGAACTGAAGGGAATAAAACCCCCAAACACCATCGGAAGATGGCTCATTATCCCCCAAAGCGAGGATTCTTCCCCCCAGAGCCTTATTTCCAGCCCTCCCCAGGGCTGGCAGGTCTGTGCCCGGTGCGCAGCCCTCCGGAGAGGCACCGCGCTCTATGGCAACCGATGCCAAGGTCAGGCAGGCTGAGGCTGCTGCACAAGCACTCTTCCTGCTCCCACACATTCAGCAAAGGGCACGGAGCGTCCTTTACCCGGGCAGAAAGGGGAGGCTCAGGCTGGAGCACCCAGCTCCTTCTTTATCCATCTGCCATCCCCGCAGCGGCTCAGGTCTCCACCGGTGCGTTTCTGCTCCACTTGGCACGGCCTCCCTGCGGACGGCGAGCTGCTGGAACAGCCCTGCTCCCGTTTTTGGGGGCAGGCAGGGCAGGAGGAAGCCTGCACGGAGCTCTGCGGTGCTTGCAGGCAGCCGGGGAGCCACCAGCTGCCGCGTCCTGCTGGGCACAAACCTCCCTCCCGCGCTCCGGTGCGGCACCGGGAAACCACCGAGCGTCAGCAGTTTTTATCAGCCCACTTCTTCTGCCGCTGAAATCCGCTCCCACACACGAGAGATGGAAGAGGAAAGAGCTGGAAGCTTCGGCACTCACGTCTTAAGCCCACAGTGAAGACAAGGATGCCAGACGAGATGGGTCCAAGCGGACCTCAAAGCTCAGGAGCTCACTGCCAGGAGGCTCTGGGGAGCCACAAACTTGGCCCCAGGGAAATCAGGGGGCAGCTACGATGGAATAAGACTTCAGGTGGTCTTTTGTTACCTCTACGCATGCCTCAACAAATTCAGCTTGCTTCAGTGTCTCCCTGCACGTCCCCAGACCAAGTGTATGTACGACACAGCTCGCCCAAGACCTTCAGCCCGCGGGTGCCTGCCAGAGCTCTCTGTGAGCGCAGACCTCAGCAGCAAGCTCTTCTGTAGGAGAACGCGATCTAAGGATGCGGTAATTGCAGGAAAAACAACCGGGTTCTGGACAAAAAGCTTCCTGGGGAGCAGAATGAGGCTGATTCATAGCGAGAAGGAGCGAAGAAGCCTGGGAGATGGATAGGGATGAGCACTGCAGGCATGGAACCGCGGGGCTGGAGGCGTGTGGGCACTGCAGTTACCCCAGCCCTGTGCTTCGGGTACCTACAGCAGGTGGGTGACCTGCTTCAGGCAACAGGGAAGACTTTGGGGGTTGTTTTGTTGGGGTTTTGGGTTTTTTTTTTTGGACCTCGGCCAGCTCGTTGCTGTCAAACCACTGAATAAAGGGTTTTTTGGAAGGCTGGCTGACCTCCACGAAGCTGAAAGCGAGATCGCCGACACACAGCCGAGCCTCCACGCCACAACCAAACCTCCACCTGATGCCTCGGACAGCAAAAAATAAACTGAGGGCAGTGAAACAGAGTGCTGAGGTTGAGCAGAGCTGGTGTCACAAGCTTCCTCCTCGTTTTGGTGCCATAGCACCAGGAAACAAACAGGGACCGCAGGAGCCTAGGGGCAGCCGGGACACACGCCTGCACGGAGCAGGAGCAGTGCTCTGGGGTGCTCGTGAGCCGTGCCACAAACACCCGGGACACCTCAGAGCCCCCGAGGGCACACAAACAGGACTCCGGCACCCCGGGAGCTCCTACCCAGCACGTTTCTGAGCTGCAACCCCAAAGCCAAAGGGTGCAGCCCAACCCTGATACGCGCGGGGCCCTGCCAGCATTTAGCTCCGGCTTAGGTTTCTCCGGGTTTCTCCACCCCGCTGTGCTAAAAGGGGCACCCAAGGGCCCCGGCAGGAGGCTCTCACGCCCTTGTCCTCTCGTGCCCAAAACGTGGGGCTCTGCTTAGTGCCCGGGCAGCCCCTCGCGTGGTTTGAAGCCAAGCTCCAAGCCCAGGAAGGCTTCACCCAAGCAGCCTCCCTGGGCTGGGTGGGCATTTATAACTCGGCGCAGGCTGACTGGGAACAGCTCAGCCCTCCCCACGCCCTGGCCGGGGTTCAGTGCCAGAACTGCTTCTTGCAGCAGCAGCTGACACATGCCAGCTCTGGCTGCGAGTGGAGCTCCAGGAGCCCTTCTAGATGCCAGAAGGGCTGCGTTGGGAAAGCCTGTGCTAACCCGCAGGCTGCAGGAGCCCCAGGGTGTTTAACTAGGGCTCAGGAGGGAGCTGTGCAGCTCACGTGGATGGGTTCTCCCACAAGGAGAGGGGAAACTCCACAAATGCTCTTTCCCCTAAGCACTAAACACTCCTCTCTGTCCCAGAAGCTCCAGCTCCCTGCCACCCTAACCTCTTACAGAAAACGTGCTGCAACACAACCTGCCCGAAACCTGGCTTTCCAGGGACTCCAGGGACGTGGCCGCAGCGATCCAGGTTCGGAAAGGACCCGGAGGCTTCTCATCTCCTCCTGGAAATGCCAAACTGGGGTTGTTCTGGTTGACCAAACAGCTCCTGTGTTACCAAAGCGAGACCCAACGTTGAGGGCACACACGAGAGCAGAAAGGGTTTACTGCTTTTGTTCTCTAATGATTGTAGAATACACACACGGGAGGCAACGCAGGTAAAATAAATAAATAGGAGGAGCCACGTGCCATAGCAGAAAGCCTGAGTGCTCCTCACAGCCCCTCGTGCTGTTTACAAGCCCGGCTGGCCTGGAAAACGCACGCCTTTCGCTGGGACCGGGGGAACGGCAGCCTTCAGCACCCCCACCCGCGTGCTAGCATCTCCAGATCAGCTGAGAAGGTGTTGTTTTTATAAAAAAAGGCAAAACAAAAAAACAAAAAGCAAAGAAAAAAACCCCAAACCCTCCTGCTCACGTTCCCAGCAGCCAAATCCACTCCGCATCTGCTGCGGCTGGGATGAGCGGAGCACCATGAAAACCTCTTTCCTGGAGCGGAGCCAGGCGCAGCATCTCTCCCCAGCCCAGTGGGGAGGGAGGGCGGCTCGCTGCGCACAGCCATCACCTTGCCCTGGCAGCAGGCAGCGGGGTGGAAGCAGGCGGAATAATTCCCCGGAGCCCGTGCCCCTGCAGCCAGCTCCCTAACCCGCGGGCTGGATGTGCCGCAGGAGCACGGGGACGGTCGGGGCACAGCGAGCGCAGCCCCAGCGCTGCAGACCTGGGGCAGCCGCAGGGAGCAGCTGACTGCGGGTGGGTTATTTCCAGAACCAAAAAGGGTCTGGAAACACAAGGAAGCAGGCCAGTTCCCCAGGACAAAGCTCTACCTGCACCATAAGCACAGGGTTGGGTTTACTCACGAATCCAGCCTTTACCCGGCACCTCCTCGCCAAGGTCAAAGCCTCGCAGCACGTCCCCTGCGCCCTCCCCAAAACCCTTTTTGGGATTAATGCTGCCGTTCCTACCTGGGCATTCCTCCCGAGGAGCAGGCGAGCTTCCTGCTCCTTCCGCCAGCCCCGGCAGAGCTCAGCCCTGTTTATTTACCCTGCGTCTGGGCTGCCAGAGATCTTTGACCCCGCGCTCGCTGCACACCACCGCCCTCCTCCTCCTCCTCTTCCTCCTCCTCCTCCTCCTCGCTCGCAGTGGGGGCAGGTGCTTTATTCCCCGGGGAGCTGAGCCCACGGGCGCCAGGAGGAGACCCTAGCGGGGCGCAGAGGAGCCGGGCACGGTGCTGGGGGAGCTGGCGAGGGCTGGAGGCCCGCCGCAGCCTCCCACCATTGTGCAAACGTCTCCAGGCTGCCCGGCCACAGCTCTCTGCGGCAGCACCATCCCCCAGCCCTCCTCCCGGCACCTCCTTCCAGCCGCATCCCTTCTCCCTGACGGAGGTTTAGGGGGAATCGTGTCCCCCCCAGCGCCTCCGGCAGGGCGTAGCTCCGCTTGGGAAGCGATTTCTTCGCCCGAGGAAAGGTTTCGGGTGGAAACGCGGCCCCCAAAGTTTGCGAGCCATCGCTGCGTGCTCGCAGCCGCCTCCGTCATCGCTCCTCCGGCTTTGTCTGGCAGCGGGAGGCACGCCCGCTGCGTATCCTCGGGGCCGGGAAAGCGGGGACAAAACCCCCCTGTTCCACCCCAAAACCCCCCCATCCTTTCCCGGCGTCCCGGTCCCGCTCCACCCTGCCTCCCCGGGAGGAAACTTGCCCCGAAACCACGGCTCGGAGCGGCCCTTTGTTACGGGACGGCCGGGCACCCTGCCCGTCCCCGTCACCAGCAGGGAATCTGCCACCCAGCAGCCCTACCTGGGTGCCTGCTGCGGCTTGCCCGCTGCTCCCGCTTCCCCCGGCGGGCACGGTGCTGACGGACGGACGGACGGATGTGGGGCCGTGCTTGGGGCACGCCACGGCCCCATCGCCCCGCTGGCAGTGCCACGCACACCGACCCCATAGCTGCCACCCCCGGCAGCCACCGAGCTGCTTCTCCGAGGGCTCGGGGAGGTGACGCCGATCCCTCGGGGATCCCAGATGCGCACCCTAATACCGATCCTATAGCTCGGGGGGGGGCACCCCTGCTCGGTGGCACCCCGAAACCCAGCTCGTGGAGCCGTAGGGCTGCCCCACAGCCGCCCAGGCCATATTTCTGTGCCCCGGCTGGCTATGGGGACGTCATCCCGGTAGCCCCAAAGCACCGGGGCCTGGTGGGGAGCACCCCGAAACCCACCCGGGCCGGGGGGGCTGAACCTGCCCCGGGGCTCCCAGGGGACAGCGGGGTCGGGGTGCCCTAGGGAGGCACGGTAAGGGGGCTCCGGGGGGCAGCCCTATAGGGGGAGGGCACCACAATTTTGGGAGGGCACCCCAAGGTTGGGAGGGCACCACGATTTTGGGAGGGCACCACGATTTTGGGAGGGCACCGTATTTTTTGGGGACGCCCTATTTTTTTGGGGGATACCCCATCCTTTTGGGAGACACCCCCATTTTTGGGGGACACCCCATTCTTTTGGGGGACACCCCTATTTTTTGGGTACACCGTTTTTTTTGGGACACCCCTATTTTTTTGGGACGCCCCCTTTTTGGGGGGACACCCCCATTCTTTTGGGGACACCCCTATTTTTGGGAGGACACCCCTATTTTTGGGAGGACACCCCCCTGCCCGCCCCCCAGCCCCGCTGACAGTGCAGCAGGGCTGCCCGGTGCCCCGGGGCCTTCCCTCCCAACCCCTCCCCATACCGCAGCCCCCCACCCGCCGACCCCAAACCGACCCCAAACCCCCCAAAAACCCCCTAAAGCCCCCAAAACCGCCCCCAAACCCCTCGATTCCGCTCCTACCTGCTCGGCACAGGGCGGCGGTGACCGGTGCGGGGCTGCGGCGGCGACACGGGGCGGGGCCCGGCCCCAAAACGCCCCCAAAACGCCCCCCCCCTCCCCGCTCCTCCCCCTCCGCTCAGCGGCGCGGCCCCTTTAAGCCCAACATGGCCGCCGCCAGCCGCCACTGGCGCCGGCGCGCCCCCTCGCGCCACCACCGGAGCGTGGCCACGCCCCCTCCCCCATGTGACCACGCCCCCTCCTCCCCGTGGCCACGCCCCCCCTCGCCCGGTGGCCGCGGCGCGCAGGCGCGGTGCCCTCCCAGGGCGGGGGGAGCGGCGCGCAAGATGGCGGCCGCGGCGCTGTGCCGGGCGCTGGGGGCGCTGGTGCTGTCGCCCCCCCGCGCCGCTATCGCCGCCGCTGTCGCCGCCGCCCGGCCTGTCGCGACAGCGGCGCCCGCTGGGGTCCTGGCGGCGGCCGCCGGCCGCTGGCTGAGCGGCTCGGCGGCGCGCTGCACGACTGACCCCATGTGGAAGTGCCGCGTCAAGTACACCGTGCGGCCCCTCGGCATGAGGAAAACCGGGGGGAGAGACCACACGGGTGGGCACCGGGGCACGGGGGGCTGGGGGGACACCGGGGGGACCTGGGGGGACACCGGGGGGCTGAGGGGATCTGATCTGGGGGGGGCACTGGGGGACTGAGGGGATCTGGGGGGGCACTGGGGCTGGGGGGGGCACCTGGGGGTCCCAGGGGGCTGAAGGGGACCTGGGGAGGGGACTGAGGGGATCTGGGGGGGGTACTGGGGCTGGGGAGGGCACTGGGGGATTGGGAGACCTGGGGGGGCTGGGAGGGCACTGGGGGGCTGAGGGAACCTGGTGGGGGCACCGGGGGGCTGAGGGAATCTGATCTGGGGGGGGCATTGGGGTTGGGGGGGGTACCTGAGGCGACCTAGAAGTCTGAGGGGGACCTGGGGGGGGTCCCTGGGGTTTGAGGGGATCTGGGGGGGGTACTGGGGCTGAGGGGGGCACCAGGGGATTGGGGGACCTGGGGGGGCTGGGAGGGCACTGGGGGGCTGAGGGGATCTGATCTGGGGGTGGGAGACACTGGGGTTTGGGGGGGCACCTGGGGGGACCCAGGGGAACCTGGGGGAGGCACTAGGGGTCTGAGGGAACCCGGGGTCTGAGGGGGGCACCAGGGGGTTGAGGGGAACTTGGGGAGGGCACTGGGGGGCTGAGGGGATGTTGGGGGGGCACCGGTGGTGGGGAGCCACCAGGGGGCTGAGGGGACTGTGGGGACTTGAGGGGACCCAGGGGGGGCTGAGGGGGGCACCGGGGGGCTGAGGAGACCCTGACCCATGTGGAGCCCCCCGCTGCCTTGTCCCTCAGGTCGCATCCGTGTGCGGGGCATCGGCGGGGGCCACAAGCGTCGGTACCGCATGATCGACTTCCAGCGGCTGCGCTACCAGGAGGGCATGGAGAAGGTGGTCAGCGTGCGATACGACCCGTGCAGGCGAGCACCGGGCAGGGTCTGGGGGCTGGGGGGATCCCTGCAATGTGGCAGACCCCGCTCTGACCCTCCGTGCCCCTTGGCAGGTCGGCTGACATCGCGCTGGTGGCCGGCGGCAATCGGAAGCGCTGGATCATCGCCACGGAGAACATGCAGCCGGGGGACATCATCAGGAACTCGGCACACATCGGCAGGATGGCGGGTGCGCACCCCGGGGCTGCGTGCCGGCCCCGTTGGGGGCTCGCTGCCCGCTCCGTGCCACGCTCATGGCTTTTTCCCCCCGGTTTCTCCCCCCGGCAGTGTCGGCCAACGAAGGGGACGCCTACCCGCTGGGGGCCCTGCCCGTGGGCACGCTGATCTGCAACCTGGAGAGCCACCCCGGCAAGGGAGCGCAGTACATCCGCGCGGCCGGTGCGTCTGCGTGGGGGCACCTGCCGCCTGTCCCCTCCTCTCCCCGTGCTGGGGTGCGAAGTTGTGTTTCCTAGGGGTGGGCACAGCTGTGTGACAGCCTCCCCGCGCTGCCCCTGAGGGTCTGTCCCCTGGGGGAGGCGCTGCGTGAGTGGCACGGGTGTTTGGGGATGTGCCCCCTGCGGTTCAGGACAAAGTCCTGCTGCTCAGGGCGGCCCCCTCCTCCTCCTACTCTCCTGGCAGGGACCTGCGGGGTGCTGCTGCGCAAGGTGAACGGGACAGCCATCGTGCAGCTGCCCTCCAAGAGGCAAATGCAGGTAGCGGAGCCGCGCCAGCCCTAAACCCCCACCTCCTGCCCCCCGGCTAACGGCAGTGGGGGTGCTGACGGCTTCTCCTTTTTTCCCCAGGTGCTGGAGACCTGCGTGGCCACGGTGGGCCGCGTCTCCAACGTGGACCACAACAAGCGGGTGATCGGCAAGGCGGGCCGCAACCGCTGGCTGGGCAAGCGGCCGCACACGGGGCTGTGGCACCGCAAGGGCGGCTGGGCCGGCCGCAAGATCAGGCCCCTGCCGCCCCTCAAGAGCTACGTGCACCTGCCCCGCGTGGCAGCCCCACCGGGACAATAAAGCCGCCTGTGCCAGCTCCCACCGGGCTCTTGTTGCCGTTAATTAATGAACGGGGAGGGGGGAGGGGACCCGCAGGGCCCAGCCCCCCTCTGTCGCTCCTCCTGCGCATGCGTGCGGCGCTGCACACCCGGAAGCAGCACGGAGCCGCTCGCCCCGGTGGCAGCAGGGATGCTGCCTGCGTGAGGCTGTGTCTGCACGCTGCTCCTCGTTGTCATGCAAGCCGCTCAGCCTCCTCCTCCTGCTGCTGGGCATGGGCCCCCAGCTCCTCCCAGTCTCCCCAGTACCGGCCTGGTGGTGCCGCTGGGCCCCGAGCTGCAGGCCTGCCCGCGGGAGCTGCTGCGGCAGCGGCGAGGCCAGGACGGGCAGCCGCAGTACCTGGTGCGCTGGAGCCTGGTGCGCTCGGAGTCCTCGGCGGGGCCCGACGCCGGGAGCGTGTCGCTGTGGATGTCCGCGGAGGAGGCGTGCGCCAGCTGCCCGGCGCTGCTGGGCGAGGGGAAGCCGGCGGGGCCGCGGGCCGAGGAGGAGGAGGAGGAGGAGGAGGAGGAGAGGGCGGCCGGCCCGGACGAAGCCTCGCTGCGGGAGATGGAGGCCGACGTCGGGAGCCTGGTGCGGCGAGCCGGCCGGCAGCTGGGCGGCGCCGGGGCCGCCTCCGTGCTGGACACCGTCCACGTGCTGAGCGCCTACGCCGGCATCGGCTCGCTGGCGGGTGCCTTCAGGGAGACGGGAGCCCTCGAGCTGCTGGCGAGGATGCTGTGCCACAAGGACAAGCGGATCTGCCGCAGCGCCGGCAAGATGCTGAGGGCCCTGGCTTCGCACGACGCAGGTCGGGGGGCTGGGAGGGAAGCAGGGTGCCCTTCACCTCGTCCATGGCAGTCCCTCCAGTACCTGATTTAGGGGACACACGCTGTTCCCACTGTGGTGTCTGAGAGCCCCCTGTGCTCCCCTCACTGGCACCGAGACCCCCCGGCCACCCCAGTTGCTGGTGCCACATTTCTCCCCATGCACACAGCTCTCCCCAGTAGCTGCACACATGCACACACACAAGAGAGAAATGTTTTATCTCTCATGTGTCCCAGGGTGGCGTGAGGGCTGCCTTTAGGAGGCCTGAAGGGTTTCTGCTATTCTTACAGGGAGCTGGGCGTATGTCCTGCTGTCCCTGAGCCAGCAGGACGGCGTCGAGCAGCACATGGACTTCGACAGCCGCTACACCTTGCTGGAGCTGTTTGCTGAGACAACATCAGCAGAAGAGCACTGCATGTCCTTTGAGGGCATCCACCTTCCCCAGGTAGGGGGGGAGCCTGGTTTGGGGGTGGAGGCGCCGAGCCAGGCATCCCCTGAGGGCCCTGCCCGTTGCAGATCCCCGGGAAGCAGCTGTTCGCCCTGGTGAAGCGCTACCTGCGCGTCACCTCCCTCCTGGAGGAGCTCGGCAGCGGCGAGGAGCAGGGAGGGGAGCAGCCGGAGAGCAGCCGCGTGAAGCAGGAGTTTGAGTTCAGCATGGCGATGGCCGGCCTCATCGTGGAGCTGCTGCGTGCCATGGGCTGGGAGCACAGCCACGAGCCAGAGCCGCCGGCCTGGCAGGAGGCAAAGCCTCAAACCACCCGCTCCATCTTCCAGCACGGGGCCGCGTCCTGCAGCGCTGCCCAGGCAGCCCCGGCTCCTGCACCGAAGGAGCCCAGCGCCTTCAAGACGCGCTCGGCCTTCCCCAGCCGCAGCAGCTACGTGGAGTACGTGCGGGCGCAGCTGGTGCGCGGCATGCGGGTGCGCCTGCTGGAGGACTACGAGCAGGTCAGCGCGGGGGACGAGGGCGAATTTCGGCAGAGCAACGATGGCACGCCGCCCGTGCAGGTACCTGCTGCTGCGAGGACGGAGTCAACCATCTTGGCACCGCTGTGGAGCCTCGTGTAGGGGCAGCACGGGTTATCTTCTGTTCCCTCGCTCACCTCTCTGTGGGTCTCTCCTCCACAGGTGTACTGGCAAGCCCTGGGCTGCACCTACTGGGTTCACTGGCACATGGTGGAGATCATCGGTTCCCCGGGGCAGGAGGAGCAGGAGGGCCGGCAGCGGGGGACAAGGCTGATAAACAGCCACAAAGTGGCAGCAGGTGAGCATCGCCTCGGCTGCACCTGCAGCTCCTCTAACTGGCCCTGCTGGCGCTGTGGGTGCTGCTGGTGCTGCGTGACGGAGCCTTGCCCTGCTCCAGGTGCTGCAGGAGCAGTTTGGCACAGCCCTGAGCTGGAGGTGCCCATTTCGGCTCCGTGCTCCTGCTCCCGGCACGTCCCCTCCCTCCTCTCGACTCCCTTTCCCGCGGCAGGCTGGGGGCAGCGGGGACCCCTCGTGCTGCACGGGAGCTGTGTGTGGCAGCGAGGGGCGCGCAGCAGCGGGGCAGCTGGCGGAGCTGACGCCGCCTCCCCTGGCTCTGCCGCCCTGCAGGGGCGCAGCCGTTCTGCCCCAAGCCCCTGGGGGGGCTGTACTCCCCGCCCTACCTGGGGGAGCAGCCGAGCCAGGCCGCGGGGACGCTGAGCCGCGCCGAGTGGTGGGAGCTGCTCTTCTTCGTGAGGCAGCTGGAAGCGCAGGAGCAGGAGGAGATCGCCCGCCTGCTCCAGCGGCAGCGGGCAGCGCAGGTGGGGGCCGAGGGGCGAGGGTGGGCAGCGGGGACCTGTGCGGGTCCCGGGGGCTGACGCGGCCCCGTCTGTGCAGCTGCCGGGGCTGGACGAGGAGGCCCTGATCCAGCTGCCAGTGCCCGCGGGGCTGGCCCAGGAGGTGCTGCGGGTCTTGGAGGAGCGGAGCCGGGGCAGTGCCCGCAGCCACCTGCGCGGCTCCCGCGTCTACGGCAAGTACTGGCCGGGCAGGGGGGCCGAGCGGGACGGCGGGGGCAGCCCCGAGGTGCCCTCGGAGGGTGCTGGATGCGGGAGCAATGGGCCTGGTGCTGCGAGGGACGAGGCAGCGAGGGACAAGGAAGCAAAGGATGAGGCAGCGAGGGACGAGGCAGCGAGGGACGAGGACGAGGACGGCGTCTGCGCGGAGCTCAAGTCGGATTCCCAGCTGTTCGGAGAGCTGCTGGAGAGGGAAGGGCTGCGCCTCCCGGAGGCAGCGGAGAGCGGAGGTGACGCCCCAGGGGGCACGGGCACGGGGCGCTGGAACCGACATGGGGCTGTGGGGGCCCTGGGCGCTGCTGCCGCCCTGACGGCCCGGCCTCCCCCGGCAGCGTGGGGCAGCTGCGAGGGGGCTCGCGGCAGGGGCTCGCTGGCCGAGGTGGCGCGGGTGATGGAGGCGATCCGGAGCGGCGGCTGCGAGGCGGAGCTGCGCGTGGCCTGGCTGCAGCACATGGTGAGGGTCCTGCAGCAGGAGCCGGAGCCGGAGCTGGAGCTGGAGCAGCAGCAGCCGGGCGGCGAGGGCACCAGGTGCGAGGGGAGCCCGGCACGGGCAGGGCAGGGCAGGGCGGCCGAGGGCAGGGCGCCGAGCCCCTCCTGAGCGGCCTCTGCGCGCAGGGAGAAGCTGGTGAGGGCGGCGGTGGAGCTGCTGAGCGCCCAGGCGGCTGAGAAGCGCCCGGCGGCGCTGGCGCTGCGGCTGGTGGCCCTGCTGCTGGAGAGGCGCGCCTGGCGCGTGCCCTTCGCCACGGAGGGCGGCGTGTGGGCCGTGCTGGGCTGCATGCGGCAGCACGCCGCCTCCGCCCTGGTGCAGCAGGCGGGCCTGGCGGTGAGGAGCGGCCGCGGGGCGCCGCGGGCGGCGGGGCCGGGCCGGCGGAGGCGCCCGCAGCCCCTGAGCCGCCCCGGGCCCCGCAGGCCCTGAAGGCGCTGGTGGGAGCCGGCGAGCCCGGAGGCGCCGCGGGGACGCCCTCGGCCCTGAGCCACGGCGACGCGCAGCTGCTGCGGGAGGTCTTCGCCAGCATCGGCTCCGCCGGCGGCGAGGGCTCGCCGGGCCTGCTGAGCGCCATCCCCGCCGCCGTGCGCGCCATGCGGGGCGTCCCCGGGTACGGGAAGCAGGGTGAGGGGCCGGGGCGGGTGCCATGGGGCCGGGGGCAACGCCACATCGCCGTGTCCCCGCAGGGGCGCCTCGGGCGTGCGGAACGGCTTGCTGGTGCTGAGGATGCTGGTGGACGGGCACCGGGGCCTGGCGGAGCAGCTGGTGAGCGGCGAGCTGCCCGCGGTGCTGCAGAGCTGCTGGCGGGACGGGCAGGGCCCCACCGCGCTGCTGGCCCTCGGCGTCATCAACCGCCTGGCGGAGCACCGGCTGCCCCTGGGCCCCGAGACCCCAGGTAGTGACCCCGCGCCCCCTCCCCGCGCCGCGGCCCCACGGTGCCCGGGCCGGGCCCGCCACGTCCCCGCTCCCTGTCCCGCAGGCGCCGAGGCCCTGCTGGAGGCCAGGGGCGCGCAGACGCCCGCGGGCGGCCCGGGGGACGGCGCGCTGCCCGAGGACGTGGTGGTGGCCCTGGAGCGGCAGCTCTGCGGCGGAGGCCCCGGCCCCGACCCCGAGCCCGAGCCCTCCGGCCGGGCGTCCCCGCGGCCACAGGAGCGCCGCTGCTTCCGAGCGCTGCTGCGCAGCCTGGAGCTGCGGGGGGCCGAGAAGAGCATCGGGCTGCGGGTCCTGAGGTGGGCTGTGAGGGGATCTGCAGGACGTGGCCCCTGCGGGAGGAGGAGGAGGAGCAGGGCAGCGGGGCTGGCTTTGTGTGCCGCGTCCTGAGGGGCCCTGTCCCTCGCTCAGGATCCTGAACAAGTTCCTGGACGGCTTCCAGGAGGACGCGCTGCCCTGGCACGAGTGCGTGGAGCCCTGCTTGTCCTTGCTGAGCGCCCACAGCAGCGACCGCGAGGTGAGGGGGTCCTGGAGAGGGCCGGCTCTGCTGGCTGTGCCTGGGGTGCCTCGGGGCCCCTGCCCGCAGCCGCCCGGCCTCGGGGAGCAGCCCTCACGGCCGCGTGGCGGTGGCTGCGTGCCCAGCAGCAGTTGGGTCCCTTGGGAGAGGGGCTGGGGCCCTGCGGCACGGCGCTGGGGGGCTCCTGGTGCCGGGCGGGCGGCTCAGGGCTGCCTCCTCCGCAGGCGGTGCAGGAGGTCGTCGGCTTCCTGCACCGCCTGGCCGCCGCCAGCAAGGACTGCGCCGTGGCCATGTGCCGCGCGGGCACCTACGAGGCCCTGGACAAAGCCCTGGAGAAGCACAGCTCGGCCGTGCCCACGGCGCCAGCCCTGCTGCAGCTGCTGAGCGGCTGCGAGAAGTTCGCCGGCCTGCACAGGACGCTGACGGGCAGCATCTTGGCCGGCTGCATCCAGGTGGGCCCGGGCAGCCGGGGAGCCCCCCGGGAGCCCTGCCCCCAGTAACCGCCCGTCCCCGTCCCGTCCCCGTCCCCGTCCCGTCCCTGTCCCCGTCCCCATCCCGCAGCTGGCGCTGGGGCAGATCGAGGAGCACCGCCGCAGCCAGCGGCCCATCAGCATCCCCTTCTTCGACGTCTTCCTGCGCAAGCTGTGCCGAGGTGAGCGTGGGGAGGGAGCGGGGCCCCGGCGCCCGCTGTGCCTGGCTGGCAGCTGGAGGCTCCGCGCGCCCTCCCCGCAGGCTCCAGCGTGGAGGCGAGGGAGGACAAGTGCTGGGAGAAGCTGCAGGTCTCCTCCAACCCGCACCGCGCCGGCAAGCTGACGGACGGGAACCCCAAGACCTACTGGGAGTCCAACGGCAGCACCGGCTCCCACTTCATCACCCTGCACATGCAGTGCGGGGTGGTGGTCAGGTAGGGCCGGGGGTCCCGGGGGTCCCGGGGGCAGGGATTTGGGGCTCTGCCCGAGCCCTGCCTCACGGACCCCACGCAGGGAGCTGAGCATGCTGGTGGCCAGCGAGGACTCGAGCTACATGCCGGCCCGCGTGGTGGTGCTGGGGGGGGACAGCCCCGCGGCCATCAGGACGGAGCTCAGCGCCGTGAGTCCACCGGGGCTGGCACCGGGGGCTGGCACCGGGGTCTGGCCGGGGCCGCGGGCGCTCCCCGTGCCGCTGGCTGAGGGCTCGCCGTGTGCCCGCAGGTGACCGTGCCGCCCTCGGCCAGCCGGGTGGTGCTGCTGCGGAACGCGCCGCGCTTCTGGCCCCTCATCCAGATCCGGGTGAAGCGCTGCCAGCAGGTGGGGAGCCGGGGCCAGTGGCACAGGGCTGGCAGCGAGGGGCTGGGGGCCGAGCTCTCTCTCTCCCTCTCTCCCTCTCCCCCTCCCGCAGGGCGGCATCGACACGCACGTGCGCGGCATCGAGGTGCTGGGGCCCAAGCCCAGCTTCTGGCCCGTCTTCAAGGAGCAGCTGTGCCGGCGGACCTCCCTCTGCTGCGCCGCTCGGGCGCACGCCTGGGGCCAGGAGATCCGCCGGGACCGGGGGCGGCTGCTGCAGCTCTTCGGCAGGTGAGGGGCCAAGGGCGCGGGGGCGTCCTGCCGGGGTGCCGAACCCTGTCCTGCCCCCCTCTCCCCTGTCCCCTGTCCCATTGCAGGCTGAACCGGGCGCTGCGGCACGAGCAGGACTTCGCCGAGCGCTTCCTTCCCGACGACGAGGCGGCCCGGGCCTTGGGCAGGACGTGCTGGGAGGCCCTGGTGAGCCCCCTGGTGCAGAGCATCACCAGCCCAGGTACCGCTCGCGCCCCTCCCCGCGCTGCCCCGTCCCCGGGCGCCCGCCCTGAGCCCCGCGGCCCCGCAGACCCCAGCGGCGTCAGCCCCCTGGCCTGGCTGCTGAGCGAGTACCTGGGGAGCGGGGAGCCGGCCCAGCGCCCCCCGGCCCGCGGCGACGCCTTCGGCTCCTGCGTGCGGCTCCTGACCCAGCTCCTGGTGCACGTGGACCCCGGCGGCGCCGAGCCGGAGGAGGCGAGGGCGGCGGGTGAGCGAGGGGCTGCCCTCGGGAGGGGGCCACGAGCCCCGGGGTGCACCCACGGGGGGCTGTACAGAGGGCCCTGGGGCACAGGAGGGCTCGCGGCCGAGCCTCCCCGTGGCCGTGCTGCCGGCACCGTGTGCGGGGAGCTGAGCCCCGGCTGTGCCCCGGCAGGCGGGCAGGAGGGCAGCAACAAGGAGGCGCTGCCCAGGGCGGTGGCGCAGACGCCGAGCGGGCTGCGGGGCATGGCGCAGTGCTGGCGCGGCGTGGTGCAGCAGCAGGTAGGGATGGGGCTGGGGCTGGGGCTGGGGCGGGGGGCAGCGGGCCGGGGCTGGGTGCTGAGCCCGGCGGGGCCGTGCCCCCAGGCGCAGCGGTTCCTGCAGGCGGCGGGGCAGGCGCCAGACGTGGCGGAGCGGTACTGCGGGCTGTACCGGCGCCTGCGCGGCGCCACGGAGGAGCTCTTCGGGCAGCAGGCTGCCTTCCTGGGCGCCCTGGGCCAGGGCTTCGCGGGGGCGCTGCTGCAGCTCCCCTTCCTCACCGCCCTGCACGTGAGTCCGGGCGGTGTGGCTCCAGCTCCGGGGCCTCGGGCGAGCTCCAGGGTGGCCACGTCCTGGCCACCCCGGGGCCGTGGGGCGCCCCCTGCACACCCGTCCCCGTCCCCCCGCAGGCGAGCGAGCGGTTCGCCCGCTACCTGGACGGGAAGATCCAGGAGCTCGGCGGGGCCGCGGGCAGCACGGGGCTGCTGCAGCAGCTGCTGGAGCCCTTCGTCGTCTTCAGCGGCCTGGAGTTCGCCCACACCTTCGAGCACTTCTACCGGTGAGGTGGCCGTGGCCACGCGCTGGGGACGAGGCCGGGCTGGGTGCCGGTGGTGGCGGTGGCCCTGACGCGCCGGTGGCTGTGGCAGGCTGTACCTGGGGGACCGGCTCCTGGCGCAGGGCCCCTCGTGGCTGGAAGGGGCCGTCCTGGAGCAGCTGGGGCTGTGCTTCCCCCGCCGCTTCCCCCAGCAGATGCTGAGCGACCTGGCCGAGTCGGAGGAGCTGCAGCGGCAGTTCCGCCTCTTCCAGCTGCAGGAGCGGGACAAGCGGCTGCTGGAGCCGGGCGCGGAGAGCCCCGAGCACGAGGTGAGCGGGGCCAGCTGGGGGCCAACGTGCTCCCCGCGGGGCCCTGAGCTGCCCCCGTGTCCCCGTGTGCAGGCGCCGGGGGAGGCTGCGGAGGTGACGGTGCTGGCCCTGTCCCCGCGCTGCTGGCCCGTGTCCCCGCTGTGCCGCATGGCCGAGCCCGGGAGGTTCTTCCCGGCCGCGCTGAGCTCCCCGCTGGGCGCCTTCGCCGCCTTCTGCGGGCAGAGTGAGTGCCACGGGGTGCCCGGCACCGGGGCTGCTGGGGTTGGGGGCCGCCTGGCAGCGCTGTCGGCTCTGGTGTTGGTGCTGGTGTCCCCCGGCAGGCCAGAGCTGGGCGTGCGCGAGGCCGCGGGGGCTGCAGTGGACGTGGCTGGGCCGTGCCGAGCTGCGCTTCGGAGACTGCGTCCTGCACGTGTCCACGCTGCAGATGTTCGTCCTGCTGCGCTTCAACGGCGCCGAGGTAGGAGCCGGGGCCAAGTGGGGCCAAGTGGGGCCGTGACCCCTGCCGGGGGTCTCCGGGCGCTGAGGTCCTCGCCCGGCCGCTGCCCTCCCGCAGGAGGTGGCCGTGGAGTCCCTGCTGCAGGCCACGGGGCTCCCTGCGGAGCTGCTGCAGCAGGCGCTGGCACCGCTGACCGAGGGCGAGGGCGAGGGCGTCCTGCTGCGGAGCTGCGCGCCGGGGGGTGAGCGCGGGGCCGGGCACCCTCGGGGGTGCTGGGGGGGTGCTGGGGGGGTGGAGGGGCTCGGGGGATGCGGAGGGGCTCGGGGGGAGTCTGGCTGCTGGGGCTGAGTCCCGGGGTGAGGTTGGGGCTGGGCTTTGGGGTGGGTGCGTGTGTGGGGCTGGGGCCTCGTGGGCACGCGGGTGGCAGGGTGTGGGGTATGCGTGGGGCCGGGCTCGGGGTGACGGCAGCGGTCCCTGGGGCTCCTGCAGGGAGCAGCTCGGGGCCCGGCTGACCGTGGGCCGGGTGCTAGCTCCAGGTGCCCTGCGGCTGAACCGGGCGGCCCTGGCCCAAGCCTCCGGCCGCCAGCTGAGGCTGCTGCCCCGGCAGAGGTACCTGCGGGCAGAGAGGGCTGAGAGTGGCGCCCTGGAGAGGAAGAGGAACGTCCTCTGCTGCCTCCTCAGCCGCATCCTCAAGGCGGAGAGGCGGCTGCACATCGACAACCTGGTGTTCAGGGTAGGGAGGCTGCGGGCGGGGGGCGGCGAGGGGCTGCCCGGGGGCCGTGCCGGGCGCTGCCCTGCAGCTGGCGGCTCCCTCGCTGCTGTAGGTGCTCGCTGCCTGCCAGAAGGGCGAGCTGGGGCCGGGGCTGCAGTTCCCGAGCTTCTGCTGCCACAGCGTGGACGTGCTGTCCTGCGTGCTGCACCTGCTGAACCAGGGCTACCTGCGGCGCCAGGAGGAGAGGCCCCACGTCCTGGAGTACGTCCCCGATGAGCCCACAACACCCCCCAGCTCGCAGGCACAGCCCCCCGTTGCCTTCCAGACTGTGGAGATCAAGACAGCCCCGAGCCCGGCGGCTGCTGAGAGGAGACAGACTTTCTCCACGTTCAGGTAGATAAGGAGCAGGCTGGGCATAGCCTGTGTCCTGCTGGCCCAGCCCTTCCTGAGGAGTTTAATTTTGAATAAACAACCCAGCTCCTCCCAATCCCATTGGCTGATGTGTCTGAGGGCTGCACCTGGTCCCTAGGGGGGCATGGTGGGGTTGTGCCTTTGTTTTCCACCTCCCCGAGGTGGCCCTGCCTGCTGGAGAGGTGCTGGCGGCCACCTTCAGGCTGTTTTGTTCCCTCTGGACCATGCCCTTGAGCATGGAGGGAGCCACACCACTGCCGCCGTAATGGTACCAGCATTAATTTATTAAAATTAATCCCGAAAAGTAACCGTACAATAAATTTAAAAAAAATAGAATCTTGTAAAAAAAAATCCCAGCTGCCCCCAGGCCGCGCCTCCAGCTGGCAGCACCCTGGGGACAGGGCTGGGTTGGGGGGGAGGGATGTGGACATGAGGGTGACCCCCCCGGCAGCCCGGGCACGGCTTCGGCTTCACCTCGCCGGCCGTGGCAGCGGGGGGACGAGGAGCGTGGCTGAGGCAGGGCCAGGGAGGGCAGGGGGCCCTGCTGAGCAGCCCCTGCTGTGGCTCTGGCGCTGGGGAGCTGCCCGGGCCCAGCCCAGCTGGGGCCCCGGCGGCCGCAGCGGGGAAAAGGGGGGCCCGGAGAACCCCCCCCAGGGTCCCCTTGTCCCAGGCTGCCGTTGGGGGTGAGGGGAGGCGGATGGCGCGGTGCCCTGGCTGGTGTCAGAGGATGCGTGGAGCCGGCCTCGGTGCGGGTGTGGAGGGCCCTCTGCAGAGCTGGAGGGGGCTGGGCCGTGGAGTGGGGGCTCCCCTGCCCCTCCGCAGCGCCTCTCACACGCCCTTGGAGTAGCCGAAGATGCCCACGGGGAGGTACTTGACATGCGTTGGCCACTGCGCTGCCAGCTGGAAAAACTTCACGTCGTTCCACTCCACCCCATCTATGGAGACTGAGAGCGGGGGGGGGGCGGTGAGGTGCAGCCCCAGCCCCCTGCTCGGGTGCCTGCGGCCCCGTGGGGCTGGCGCCCCCCCCTCACCTCGCAACATGGTGTTCTGGTGCTTGGCTGTGCAGATGAGGCGTGTGATCCCCTCAATGACTTGGCTCTTGGGCTCCAGGTCCTTCTCCTTGGGTTTCTTGCTCAGGAACATCACTGGGGGGCCGTGGCCAGACGAGACCACCATCAGGACGTCCCCACCTGGCCCGGGGTGGGACCCCTCTCCCCAGGGCTGCCTTCGCCACCTGGTTCCTGCCCTGCCAGCTCCCAGCTCTGCCCTCCCGCAGGCTCCCCCCTGCCCTTTTTTCCAACTGGTTGTACCCCCAAAAACTGGAGAGGGATGAGGCCTTACCTTTCTTGTTCTTCTCCTTGGTGACCACGGTCATGGCCATGGTGCTGGGCGGCACCAGCTCCCCGACGCCGGGGATGCGGCTGACCTGGAGCGAGCGGAAATTGCTCTTGAGCGTGTTCTTGATGCCCGTCTCCCTCTTCTCGCCCTCCTTCTTCCTCTCCAGCCCCTGGGTCGTCCAGTAGTCCACCTGCAGGCCCATCACCTCCACGCCGGGGCTCAGAGACCTGGCCAAGAGGGGAGCAGCCATTAACCCAGCTGCAGCCAGCCCCGGGACCTGGCAGCCTGGCCTGGGAGCACCCCAAACCCTCGTGTCCCTTCCTTACCCGGCCCCCGAGAGCCCGCTGCTGACCGACGGGGAGGGCGGCGGGGTGCTCACGGTCTCCTTGCCGTAGGGGGCTGCTCCGCTGGCGGTTGGCGTTGAGCTCAGCAGCGAGGGGGCGCAGGCTGTGGCATCGTCCGAGTCCACTGGGGAGGGCAAGTGGGGGTCAGGGGGGCTGGGGGACAGCACCGAGGAGCTCCTCGTGGTGAGGAAGGGGCTCCAGGGACTCACCGGAGGCGCTGAAGGACTGCTCCACCAGGCCCACCTTCACCACCTGCGAGGAGAGACGGGTGAGACGAGCCCCGCCAGCACCACGCGCTGCCCCTCTGCCCCCAGCCCGTCACACTCACCCCCACGAAGGGCACAAACTTCTGGCAGGAGTCCTCATCGGGGCTGCGCAAGGAAGGAAAGCTGGTCAGGGGCCGGCCAGCCTCGTGGCTCGGGGACCCTCGCGCTGTCAAGTGGCCAAAGGGAGCCGGCTCCTGGCCGCCGGGCCCCTCTTCTCTGCCCTCCCTCCCCTGGGCCACCCTGTCCCCGCCGTGGCAGCGCAGGGCACACTACACAAGGAGGCAAGGAGTCGGCCCCTGCGGTGCCGGGAGAGGGCTGGCATGCAGGGAGGGCAGCCCTGCCCCGCTCTGGGGGCCGCGGCTCCTCTGCACTGGCAAGAGGGACGGGACAGGACCGGACCGGGACGGACGCACACGGGGTGGGGAGGGAGGGAAGGAGGGCGGGCCAGGCAGCGGCACAGCAAGCACGAGCCAATACCTGATATAAAAATCAAAATAGAGACTTCTCTTCCTTGGGTGCCAGAAACCAAGAGAAGGGAGAGGTGAGAGTGCAGCCGGAACACGAATGTCAACCCCCCGGGGGCAGCACGCTGCTGGCTCACAGCCCCCAACCCAGCCCAGCCCAGTCCGTCCGTCCGTCCGTCCCCACCATCCGTGCACACCGGGGAGGGGCAGGGGGGGCAGCACAGGGCCTCACTCAGCTCGTCCCCCATCTCCCCACGTGCCCGGCAGGCAGGGAAGGCCACCCCAGGCTGCACTCACCTCTTCTGCTTGTACGTCAGCATGGCCTCGGAGATGGGGAGCTGGTGGGAGAGGCTGGCCCCGGCGATGAACTGGGTGACGCGGCCGGCGATGTCCACGGTGTCTGCGGGCACAGGGAGCGGTGAGAGGCCCTGAATGTGGCTGGGATTGCCTTTTGGGGGTGCTGCCGGCCCCGTCGGGCCCCGTTCCTCACCTGCAGCGGGCGGCTCAGCCCTGCTGAACAGCTCCCGCCACGCCGTGTCCAGGAAGAGCGTGCTGTACTTGTTATCCACCGAGGCCAGGTACTTGGCGAGGGGGTGGGAGCCTGCAGGAGACACGGGGGATGCTGGCTGCAGGCAGGGAAACAGGCTGGGGAGGTGGGGGAGGACAAGGCAGGCTCGCCGTGGCTCTCACCCAGTGGCACGAGCAGGAACCGCAGGTAGTTGAGCCAGTCGGGGGTCTTGCTGGCCAGCTGCTCCACGAAGAAGCGGAGGACCACGCTCAGGTAGCTCTGGTCCCCTGCCACAACCACCTTCACCGGGGGAGGCATGTGGGAGTTGCAGTTACAGCTGCCGGAGGGACAGAAAGACCACCATGGACCCTCGGTGGCTCAGCAGGTGGCCCTGCCAGGCCAGCCAAGCCCAGCATCAGAGCCCTGCTTCCGCCACGGCGTCCCGGTGAGCCCCGGGGGGGACCAGTGCCCTCCCCAGCAGCGGCAGGACGGCGCCCGAGCTGCACTCACTATCGCTGGATGCGGGAGACGGTGGTGTTGAAGGCCGCCTGGATGTCCGCCACCGAGCAGGTGGACACGACCAGCTGCTTGTGCGCCAGGAGCTGCTCGCTCACGTACTGCCAAGGGAGAGAGCCCGGGGTGAAGCCACGCCGCGGGTGCCTGCCCCACACACGCTGCACGGGAGGGCTGCCACCGCCCGCACAGCCCTGGCTGCTTGCCCGAGTGTCCCCGCTCCTCCCAGCCCCTGCGCTGAGCTCAGCGGTCACCAGCCTGCAGTGACAAGGGCACAGCTGTCCCAGGAACCGGGCTGTGCTCCTCTAAATAAAGGGGTTGAGATCAAGGGACCCTCTGATTGAGCCCTGCCATCCCACAGCAGGGCCCTCCTTTGTTCGTTCCCTTCTCTGGCTCTCTCCCACGGCACTCCAAAATCCTTCTGTGCCTCTTCAGGTGTCTGCACGCAGCTGAACAGTGCTGCTGTGCTAGACCGGGGGGCTTAGAAGAGGCCACATCAGGATCTGGGAACACACATCACTCCTTTTTCCCCTGTTAGCATGAGAGCTAGAGCAGGAACACACCAAGGATGTGCAGCCTGGGGAAAAACTCTCCCCGAGGAGCTTTTCTCCTGCCCCAAGCATGGATTTTCCAGCAGGCCCTCTCATCTCTAAGCAGGAAAAGTGCCTCTACTGCTCCCCGGGGCCTGGAGCCAGCAGGGGGAGTGCAGCACCTCTGCTGCAGCACCCAGCGAAGCTCTGAGTAGTACAAAGTGGCGTGAGGCAGGCAGCCTGACAGCCAGCCCCCCTGGGACTGCTCTGGGCATTGCGCTTTGAGGATCCAGCAGCGATGGAGGAGACGGACAGACAGACTGAGTGCAGGCAGCTCAGCTCTGCAAACGCACTGTGTCCCCCAGGAAGGGCCACGCAGGGGTGGAGGAAGGCCCAGCAGGGAGGACCCCCGGTCCCTTAGCAGCTACTCACCTGCCCCTGCCACTCGGCGACATTCACCAGCACGATGCTCTCTGGGAGATGCTCGTCGGAGACCAGGATCTGGTTCAGCTGATCGTAAACTGATTTTCGGGGCACCTACGACAGCGTCCCCACCAAGATTAGGCTCGGCAGGCTGCCCCGGCCGACCTGCTGGCCGCAGAGGGCCCAGCAGGGAGAGCCCTCCAGCTGAGGAGGCCTTTCCACGACCCTCACCTGGGTGCTGTGCCACGAGTCGGGAGAGCTCTCGCTGTCCAGGCTGCTGGTGCGGCCGCCCTGGCCCTTGGAGCTCTGCCTGTCCTTCACGGAGGTGCTGCGGGGACGCCACAGCTGCTTGCTCTCCGCCTTGCTGCGAGCCAGAAGCGGGAGAGGTGAGGCTGCGTGGGGGGAAATCCCACCTCCTCCAGCCCCCCCTCACCCCGGCGAGCCATCGCTGAGCCTTCCCAGCTCTGCCACGGGGCCCGGAGCCGCCTTACCTGGGCGACACGGCACTGGGGAGCTCGGCTTTGGTCCCGGGGCCCAGCTGGGCCAGCCTGTCCACGCTGCCCTCCCTCGTGGCAGCCTCTGCGGGGGCCAGCCGGGGACTCGGCTCCTCTGCGGCCAGCTCCTGAGGGAAACACACAGTCACATTGTGCACACCGGGGCTCCCCAACCTCCTCCCTGTGCCCTGGGGGCCCTACAGCAGAGCCGAAGACCTCCTGCAGCCCCATCTCCTGACCCTCCTTCCAGCCCTGCTGTTCCCCAGCCCCCTCTGCCCATCCCAGGGACCGAGGGAGCTCCATCCCCGCTCCATGCCCCATAGCCTGGACTCACCACTGCGGGGACCTCTGCTCCTGGCTCCTCCTGCACTCGTGGCGCTCCCGGCTTCCTCTTCTCCGCCTCGCCCTGGGGACAGGGAGCGGGGTTAGGGCAGGATGGAGTGCCCCGTGCGGGGCGGCTGCCGGTGCCCCATGCCCACAGCGGGACCTGGCCTGGCCTCACAGCACGTGTGCTCCCACGGGGGAGCCTGGCATCCCACTGGGACCGGCCCCAGAGGACGCCCCCCTGCCTTGCCAGGAAGGCGATCGCTACCTGTCTGCTGGCACTGGGAGAAAGAAGAGGAAAGAAGGGAAGGAGCAGCCCCGGGTTTGGTCTGAGGGAGCTGCGGGCGCTGAGGGGGGTGCTGGGCTGGCCGGGGAGGGAAGGGGACGGGAGGTGGTGGTGGTGGTGGTGGTGGTGGTGGTGGTGGTGGTGTAACTCACAGGGCTGCCCGACTCTTGATCCTGCCCTTTCTGGCTGTGCAGACTGCCGATCTCAGTCTGGGAACCAGAATGAGAGACTCCCTCAAAGAAACGCCTGCAGAGAAACAGACAGACGGACGGACGGACAGACAGACGGGAGAGAAAAAAAAAAAAAAGGCAGGAATAAGAGAGGAACAAAAGTCACCACGACCCCAGCGCACCCCCGCCGGCCTGTCCCAAGCAGCACAGAGCACCGTGGAGAGGTCCCCGGTGGGACGCAGGGGGTGGATGCCCACGTGGCCTCGTGCCCCAGCAGGCTGAAACCTGCGACCCCGGGGAATTAGAGGCAGGTCTCTGCCTCCTACCAGCAGCTGCTTCCCCCTCCGGTGATCCCCTGGCACCGCAGGGTGCAGAAAGGCAGCCCCAGCGAGGCAGGGGGGTCTCCACCCAGCTAGGTGCGGGGTCTCTGCCAACACCGCAACCCAAACGTGCCGCAGTGCCACTCCAAGTGACTCCAGCACAGCGAGGGCTGCCTGCTCCCACCTTCATTTCCCCTCTTTCCACCCATCAATTATTCATCAAGGACCCCTGCACAGGCTGTGGGCTGCTCAGAGACCACAGAAGCCTTGTGGAAACCAGCAGGCTGCACCGCGGGGTCTCCCCCCAGCTCTCCCTTGCAGGCAGGCAGCCCGCCCGCACCGTGCAGCTTCCCCTTAGAGAAGTGAGGCAACTTCCCCCGGAGCTGTCTGTCTGTCTGTCTGTGCTCACTCCCAGCAAAACCTTCCCTTGATCTGGCCTGCTGGGTTGCAGGGATGACCACAGGCACAGGACACGGCGCTGCTCTGTAAGCACTCTGCCAGATTTTCCATCGTTATCCTCATCTGGAGTCACCTGCAGCTTCCTGCGGGATACCCACGGGCTTCTGAAGGCCCTGGCTGCCCCCTGCACTTTCCTTTTCTTGACTTCCTCATTTGCCTACAGCACGCTGTGCTGCCAGGCACGACAGCGTCGGGTACTTTGCTTTTACTGCTCCTGCAGGGACGTTGCATCTTGGTAAGTGATGGTCCCAGCACAGAGCAGCAGCGTTTACAGGCTGCCTGGAGAACTCACGGCTCAGTTTTCCCCTCGCTAGCTCCATGCCCAGCTGCTTTACCACACGGTCATTCACAAAAGCCACAGATTTGGAGGCTGTCTTGTGCCCGATGAGATATTTTCCCCAGGTCACATGGGGATAGCTGATGCCTCCTGTTAATAGCACATTTCTGCTCTCGCCACCCCTCCAGTCTCCAGGACAGGACCTCAGGCACCGTCACCACCCTGCACAGCCATGGCTCTGCACTTGCCTCTTCTCAGCCAACAGTCTCAATCCGCCCAGACACACCATATTAAAACCTTAAGAGTCAAACCAGAGAAACACGATAAGCTTTCTAAAAATACAGCCCCCGGCCAGCTCCTCTCCTTTGTACTGTCCCTGTAATCCTACCTGATACGGCGTACCCCTGGCTGGCACCTCGAAAAGAAAGTGTCCCCAGCCCTTAGACACTGGATTCACCCAAACTGTGTGCATTTGGTCTGGCTTTCAATGCCCCCTTCAAACGGGGCTGCCTCCCCCCCGCCACATGGAAGCTGTGTCTGTTTCTGCCCTCTCTCTCTCGCCATCCAGAAGCTTTCGTCACTAGGGGATGTGTCACGCCGAGCACAGAGCTCTCCCGCAGCTCTCAGCTCTCCCTGCTTTGCAATTTAAAGGCTCTCTCCTCCAGGTGTGACTGAGTCACAGTCCCAGCGGGTTCGGATTTAGGTAAATCCCAGTCCTTTTGCATAACTCCCTTCCCTGCTGTCCATATTCTCAGCCACCCAAGGAGAATTTTGTTCCTTCCCCTCTGACCTCCAGACCCAGGCTTTGTGGTGTCTGGCAAGGCTGTCTATGACAGAAAAACAAACCCAACAGGAGGAGCTGAATTTACAGGCTGGGTTGGAAGGTCACCACCAGCTTCCTGAGGCAACCGGGGTGAGAACGCTCTGCACTGGGACCCCACAGCCCAGGGGAATGCAAGGAGATCAAGACCTCCATCCTTTTTCTCCCCCAGCACCTCTGTTTCTTTAAAGCCTGCAGTGAGCAATGGCATGAAACTCTTTCAGGAGCTCTGAGCAGGCCACCTCAGCAGCTCCCCGGTGCCCACACGCTGCTGTCTCCTCCCCAACAACTTGTGGATCTGTGGGAGATGTGACTGCAGTCCTGTTCCTGGCTCCTCCCCGTGCCCCGAAGCGGTCCCTGAATCCAGCAGTTCTCCTTTCTAACATTTTCCCTGGGGCAGACCGAGTCTGCTGCCCCTGCCGAGCACCTTCACCAGGGATACAAACTAATCCAGATGAAAAAATTAACTCTAGAGACAATAATGACAACTCATCCCAGCTTGGTCTCTTCTCGCCTAGAAGAGACTCAGGGCACCGTGAGGCAGCCAAGCAGGAAGGCAACAGAAGGCAGCTCCCTCACGGAAGGACAGCACAGAAACAGAACAGCCACGAGCAGAGAGGCCAGGTGAATGAAAAGAAAAAAAGCCATACGCCTCCACGAGGGGTGGGAGCACAACATGCAGATCCCACGGGGACACGGGGACTGGCCCTAGCAGTCTCGAGACAACGTGCTCAAAAGACAGGCGCGCTTCGGGGTGGAAAGCCTGAGAAGGCCAGGAGTGCCAGCAGGAAGGTGTGAGAGCTAGCGCCAGCAGGGGCTGAGATCAAGGAGGTGCTTCAGGAATAGTGTCAGGTGCTGGACGGGGAGGAAATCAAATGAGTCAGTATGGAGGAACCCGGTTTTAATGGGCAGCTTTGAGGGTTTTTTTTAATCAGGATATGCAGGTGAGGATCTCAGCTGTGCCAACAGAAGATGGCAATGGGAAAGGAGCGGGGGCAATGCCTATGTTAGGCCAAGCAACAGAGAAGTGTCGGGGGCATTTCTCCAGGTCCCAGGGACGGTGCTGGTGGCCTGCGGCCTCCTGCAATCCTCACCTCAGGGTCGGCTTGGGCGTACTGTGCACGCTCTCGTTGTCCTCGATCTCTGGGCCGCTGTCGCTGTTGTTGCACTCCTCCAGGCTGTCATAGAGCAAGCCCAGGTCTTCCTCCACCTCCTGGGTCTGGTCAACGGGGTCAGAGTCCAGGACCTGTGGGACAAAGCCAGAGGGCAACGAAGAATTAGGGAGTCATCGGCATCCCAGGCCAGGTGGGATTGTCACTGGGCCAAAGGAGGTTGTCACAAGCATGACATCCCCCCAACAGGCTTTTTGGGAAGGTGTTTTTGATTGGAGGCTCAGAGTTGCCTTTTTGAGGCAGAAGGCTTTGGAAAGGCCATGCCCCAGCCTGTGCCGTGCCTCACACACACTTTGGGAACAGCCCTGAGCACCTGCAGCCCAGGCTCAGGCTCCATTAGCAGGAACCAGCACCCTGACACCGACACATCTGTGAGGAGCCACTGCCAGGTGGGGCAGCCTTCCTGCTCCTTACCTCCTCTGTCACTTTAAACCTCTTCAGCAAAGCCACGAATTTCTGCTTGAAGTTGGGTTGCTGAAACAAAACAAGGGGAGAAAAAAACGGTCAGCAAAACTATCCAAACAGGTTCCGAGATGACATATGCACAGCCCCTAGTTGCTCTCTTTCACAGCTCCTTTCTGGGTTCACAGGCTAGGATCTACCTTGGTCTTTAAATTTGCTGTAGGATTTGAATTAAATCTGGGTTCCATGAGAAGCTGCCGTATTGGGGCATGAGGGATGGTGCAGGGACTATGACAGCTCCAGGCTGGAAGAGCACTTTCTCTCCATTTAACCCCCCTGTCTCCCAGAACACCCCTTTGAGGAATGCTGCCTTCAGTCGAGAAAAGATGGGGAACAACCTCAAGGAGAAAGTTTGCCTCCGATCAAGAGAAGATGGGGAACAAACCCAGGGACCTGACAGGGACAAGGAGATGCTTGGGGAGCAGCTCCCCCCTTCTGCTGAGTGGCAGAAGAGCTGCCAACAGCCCTCCTCGTGCCAGCCTTCCCCCTCCTTGGGGAGTGAAGGAGCAGAGACCGTGTCACAGCAGTGAGTCAGAACCATTGCCCACAGATCAGTTGCACAAAGCCAGGCTAAGCATGGCATAGGCCACAAGCTGGGGTATGGCTCTGGCCATATCCAGTGAAGGCAGGAGGTTTTCCCATTCTGCTCAGAGCCAAGGGCTCCATCACCTGCTCTGCACCAGTGCCAGCATCTCCCCCAACCCAAAAATCCAGCCCCACTCTGCAGGGAGGGGAGGAAGTTGAGTCCCTTCCATCCCTTTGATCACATTGGAAACGCAGGTGTTACTCTGGTCATTGAGGTGGTTCGGATCATTTTCCTCCTGGCCTTCTTGGTTTTCCTCAAGTCGTCCTCTTCGTCAAACAGATCCTGCGGGCAAGAGGCCACAGCACGTCAGAGCAACCCGGGTGCTGCAGGGAGCTCCCACTTTGAAAAGCTTTGGCCCCCTCTCCCAGGGGCTTGCTCCTCACTTTCCTGCCCCTCTCCTTACCATTCTCCCCCAACAGACCTTCTTCACTAGTGGCGTTGCCCCTCCAGGGGGACAACGTGCCAGCAAGGTGCAGAGGAGGCACAGCAGCCTTCCGCAATGTCCGTGTTGCAACCTAAACCTCTTTTCTCAGCCTCCCCACGACCCACGTGCTGTTCTCCTGATCTCCCCTCTCCTGAGATCTCCCCTATCCTTATCACAGGAAGAAGGGATAGCATCCGTGGTGCAAGGGGCTCAGCAGGGCTTTTGTGCTGCAGACCAGACAGCTCCTGGGACACAACGGTGGCACCTATGGCTCATCCAAGTACCTCGTGCACCACAGTCCTTCCTGCTGCCAGGTTTTGTGGCTCTCTGCCCTCTGAAACCATGACAAATGTTTGCAAGGGAGATGGGAGAGCTTGGGGCGGTGCAGACCCTCAATGTTTGATCCCTGCCTGAGAGATGGGACCGGGATGGAAGCCGCCCTGGCAGAGCTCTCCCTTACCTGGCCCTGAACAGCATCATCGCTGGCCTCCTGCTCCGAGGAGAAGCTGTCATCCTCCTCTTCAGAGTAGTTATCAATGTCTGGGGAGCGATCTGAAAGCAGACACTGCAGATGCCACAGCTGAGCGAGACATCTGTCAAGGCCCCGACATGCTCAGTGTTGCTGGCAGACGCTTGGGGATGCGCTCTGCTCCCCACGCCCCACCCCAAACGCTTGCCTTTAGGTCCGCGGGTGAACGCTAACACACCTGAAGCCTTGATTTTAGGACCCGAGGGGACGCTCCCATCCTCGTGGTCGATGGGCTGACTGGACAAGGAGTAGATGCTGATTTCGGCCACCCGGATGTTCACGTCCTTCATGTTGCTGTGGAGGCTCAGGAGCTGCCCTCCGTCCGTCGGGTGCTGCATCACCTGGGCAGGCAGACAAATGTGGGTGTGCTCGTGGCACCGAGCTCCCTCCCCAGCGCCGGCACCGGTGGTGCCAAGCTCCCTGCTCCGTGCCCAGCACCCCGTACCTCGGCCATGTTAATGATGCCCACCGCGAGGGTCTTGTAGCCCAGGATGGTGCGGTTCTTGTACCTCTTCCTGCGCTGCAGCATGATCTGCAGCTTGTTGCCGTCCCTCTTGAGAAAGTGTGGGTACTGGGGGGAGGGAAGGCAGCGTGAGGGCAGGGCTCGGGATGGCCCACGGGGAGGTGGGGAGCTCCTCGGTGCTGATATACAGCAGGGGCTGCCCTGCTCACCTTTGGGGTGCCCCTCAAAGGCCACCTGCGCTCTGCATCACCCCCCAAATCCCCACTGCCCCTGAAACCCCGGAGCAGCAGGCCAGCAGCATGAGCCTGTGCTGTGATCAGAGCGTAGGCAGCCACCAGAGCCCCTCCTCAGAGGCTGCCCCCATCCCAGCGAGCCCCAAAGCCATTCCTGCCGAGAAATGCTGTGCGAGGGGAGCACCCAGGGGGCCGGGCGAGGTACCTGCAGCGAGAAGGTCAGCTCCAGCTCGGTCTCCATCAGGCCGCCAGGCGGGAGGACGTATTCATTCGACCTCAGGACTCGCTTCGAACCCTGCAAGAAGGTTGGTAGGCGCACAGCTCGGCTGGAGCATCCTGGCCACGGGCTCCTTCACACCACACACGTGGGTCTGGTGTTTGTAGCCCGTGAGGAAGGAGCCAGCGCCTTGGCTCTGCTCTGTCCCACCTTGCAGAGCCACCTTGCAAATGCCAATAAACACTTTGTGAAATCCTGGGGTTGCTCCCGAGCTGCCAAAGGCCCCTTCTCCCTGCCCACCTGCTGGGACCTGCTTTTCCCCAGCCTGCTCTGCTTCGCCTGGCTCCTCGCACCCTGACACTGTGGTTGCAGACACTGCTGGAGCCAGGCAGACAGCACCAGCAGGGGAAGGAAAAGGTCCAAATGCACTGCCTGGCCAGGGAAGGGACAAAGGGACAGTCCTGGAGCACGTCTCCCTTGGCAGACAGACCCAGGCGCAGCTGGCTCTGCGGGGTCTGTCTGTCTCAGGGGTCCCCCCTCACCTACCTCATCTCTCCAAAAGCTCTTCCTAGCCATTTCCTCTGGCAACATGCCTTACCTCTCCACATATACAATTGTTTTTCCCCCCAGGAGGGCAGTAAGAGAGGATCTCTATCAACACAACCCACTCTTAATACCCTTTCCTTTACTTCTTTCCTACCTTCACTACCTCTGACTACGGCGTGGCTGCTGACCCGGAGAGACCGAATGATCTGGGGGATGGAAAATCCCCTCTGTATGCAGCAGGCTGTCTTGGTCACAGGACGGCAGAACTCACGGACCCTCCCAAAAGGCCCACACCCCCTGGCTGTGTCCCCACAGAGCTGTGGGACCAGCTTCAAGGATACAATGTCCCACAGTGGTGGCACTGGTTGACAGCCTTTCTTGCACCTCAACTGCTGGTATTACCCAGGGTAGTAAGGAAGGGCAAAAAAAGAAAAACAACCCTATCGAGGGGAGAAAGGAAAGGCCTCCACATGTTGCAGTGGTGCAGCATTACAGTTCTTGCCGATACCGAGGCAAAGCCAAGCTCCACAGACACAGTCCTTCGTTCCCAAGAGGCCTTTCTGGAGCTGCCTGCAGCACTGCTCCCAGCGACTGTGCCAGCAGCAAGGCTTTCCCTGTGAAAAGGCTTCCTGAAACGGAAGAGAGGAGGTGGAGCTAATCCCCTTCACCATCTGGGAGCCTTCCTGGCCAAGAACGCCCCGACTCTTCCTTCCTGCATTGCTCTTCGTTAGGAGACGATGGGTGGTCACCACCACCACGACCTGTTGCTTAGGCACGTTCACCATTTGCTGTTTGCTGTAGGCTCCCCACCAAAGATTCAGTCTTTCCTCAAACTGCAGTTATTCTTCATGGAGACGTTATGCACGGGGACGGCGCCACGGCAAAGGAAAGCTGAGCCTGGTCTGGGTTGTGTGGAAATGAAGGTTTCTTAAACACCAGCAGCCCCTGTGCTCCTCACCACTGTGGGGGCCTCAGCCATTGTGTGTTGGGAATGACTCCTCCCTCCCAAGGGCACTCAGCGCTTGGGACAGGACCCAGGAAGGCTGAGGGATCTCCATCCCTAGAGAAATTCAAACCTCAGTTTGGACTTCAGTAGCTCGGACTTTTACCTCACGGCAAGCCCCTGACTGAGGACACTCAATGCTCAGATCCCCTCTGGGAAACAGGGGGGTTCTGCAGACGTGAGGGCTCCCTCTGCCCTTTGCCAGGGGTCTTTCCACACGTGGAAGCTGTATTTTAAAGACCAGATCACTGTGGTCGCTGAGACATCCCAGACAGGCCTCCACCACCCTCTGGGGCACGTATTTTCACGGAGCAGGCCTGGCACGGGGGCTGTCATCCTGATGCAGACCCCCTGAAGCTCCCCCTTTCCTCTAGTCCCCCAGAAACCGCAGACATCATCTGCTTCCACCCCGGCGATGGCAGCGCAGTGCGGGCAGCCCTCACAGCGCTCCGTGCTGCCGTGACTCATCTGTTCCCTCGGAGAGGAGCGGGAGGGACGGCTCCATCTGAGGCCGCTCTGTGGGCAGGCTGCGCTGGAGCTGCCTACAGCTTCCATCTGCCTCCCGTCCCGGCCGGGCTCCTTTCCTCCCTCCAGGCCCCACGCTTCCCACATTTCGCTTTGGGATCCTTCAGGGCAAGGAAGCCGCCCCGCCACGAAGGCAAATCCCGGCTCCCAGAGCTCCGCTAATGCAGCGGCTTCCAGCGCTAATCCAGGATTTAGATCCTAATGTGTGCGGCACAAAGAGCTCAGGGGGAGCACAAAGCTGCCGAGCGCCCGCCCCACGATGCTTTCCATGGGATCAGCGGCTTTTTCGGGCGGCTGACAAGAACGAAGGAAGGACACCGGCGTCCCGGCTGGGTCAGGGGAGCTGTGGCAAGGACAGCACGCCCAAGAGGCATCGCTCTGCCACGCTGTCCCTCGGCAAAGGCTGTGCCCACAACCCACAAGGACCCATCCCTCTGCCACCAGCCACAGAGAAAGGGAGAGGGCAGGATCACATGTGTGGGGATGGAGGCAAATTCCCTCTCCCCTTGGTGATAAAGGATCCTCTCCTCTTCCCTCTGCCTGGTTCAGAGTAGAGGCAGCAGGGCAGGCCAGGGCTCACGGAGAAAGGGAGGGGGCAGCAGAGGCAGCAGTGAGATCCCACAGGGATCAGATGCCTGCAGGAGTCACGCACATCCCTCACACAGCCCCTGCCCTCCCCAGGGAGGGGGATCCAGACAGCGAGAGCTGCCAGAAAGCACCCAGCACCTACAGGCAGCACCAGGCAGCTCGCTGGGACATCATTTCCCCCTGCCTGGGAGCCAAAATCACCCCAAGGGTGCTCCAGGAGGCAGGAGCAAGGGGATGGCACGAAGCAGAGGACAGGCACACCGGTGCTTCACCGCGAGGGCTTGGTGCCGCCGGGCAAGGAGAGGAGCCTACCTGGATCTTCACGGCGATGAGCACCGAGCTCAGCTCTTTGTCCAGCTCCTTCAGCACCGTCAGCTTCTTCAGGCGCAGGCTGCAGAGCCTGTAAGACAGAGAGAATGGGACGCATTCAGGCACCACCATCCCTGGGGCCCTGCCACATGGTACCCGGCGCTGGGAAGGCAGCCTGGAGGCTCGGCCCCGCCGCGGGCACAGGCTCGGCCGAGGAACGCCGGCGTTCACGCGCCACCGAGGCAGCCCACGGGGGGAAAAAAAGGGAAGGAGGGAAATTAACGGAGCTAAAGCAGGCTTAAGGGATTAACGTGCGACAGGAAGTCCAACAGCAGGCCATGTGGCGGAGAGATCCCTTCCCAAGCAGGGCTGTTGCCAGCTCTGCTCAAATCTACCTTGGCCACGAGTGCTGTTTATTTATAAACCAAAGCACCTAAATCCATTCTTATCCCGGACTTAGTTAAGGCAAATGTTCCCCTGCAGGCACCACAGCTCGGCTCTCCTCTCACTCAGCTGCAAGGAGCGGACTCAGGGCAGCAGCCCCACGGGACGCCTCCTGCAGCAGAGCCACCCCGAGCACCTCGCAGCCCGGGGACATGGTAAGAGGCAGGGAAAAACCACGAAGGAGACCGAGGCTCAGCAAAAAGAGCTGCTCGAAGGATTAGTCAGTGCCCGCGGGACTGCCAGCCACCCCGACCTCCTGCCCAGGAGGTGATTTGCAAGGAACGACGGCCAAGCTTTGCCACCGCTCCCCAAACGGTGCTCATTTTGGCTTTCCCTAGATCCTAGAGGACATCCTGGAGGTGCAAGGCTTGCACGTGTAAGTCAAGGACTACTCCAATTTTCCATACAGTTGTAGTTACCCGCATGAAAAAGTTCTCCCCAGAAGATTAAAGCTTCCATAAAGAGTCTTAATTTGAGGATGTTGAAAGGTTGCAGTTCTCCCCGGCAGTCATTCTTGCTGTAAGCCGTGCTCCTTACCCAAAGCAGCTCATTCATTACCAGCTGCTCGTGCTCCTCTCCGAGGAACTCAGGGATCCCAGCAGTACCTGGTGCCTCTCCTCAGGGAAGAGTACGTGCATGCGGATCAGCTCTGCCTATTTCCTCAGCCTCAAACTGAGCTCTTTTATGTCCAATAAGGCACTTTTAAAGCTCCTTTCTTCTCTTTCTACCCTCTCCAGCTTCCTTGCACGCAGCGGGAGAGCCACACCACGTGCAGAAAGCTGGGCACCTGCTTCCACCCACCGCCCTCGCCCCCAGATATATCGCTTGCCCAGGGCCCTGTGACCCCAAACCCTTTTCAAAGCAGTGCTTTCTGCAACACCACCTCCCCTCCCAGCGAGATTAGCACGCATGTTCCGGACTCTAAACGTATTTATTTGCAGCAACAGAGCACACCTGTTTCAAAAGGGTGCTCCCCAGCAGCCTGCCTATCCCTGATGACCCTCTTTTTATCTGTTACTTAACCAGCCCGTGCATCGCCCGGATTTGTGCCACTGCTGTGCAGGTACAGGTCCGGACAGCAGCAGGTCCCTCGCTAATCCCTGCAGATCCCCACAGGACGGGATTGATCCACGACGATCAGAACAGTGTGTCCATGATCCCCACAAGTTATTCAACTTTCAGGGAGGTAAGTTACAAATCTGGATCTACCTGATCATATGGGATAAGTAGGAACTGCTCTCGAGCAGCGGAACTACGGCAAGGACATCCTCTGCATCAGGTTGTGACCACAGCTGTGTAATGCTGCTTGCAACCCGCAAAATCCCCTCCCCTGATCACAGCTTTTTAAACCAAACACTTTTTTAAAGCAAACGCAGGAGCTCACTGAACCCGATGGCATTCAAACCTCGGAGGTGTAATTTCCCAGAACATCCTGGACGAGGCTGGCGGAGGGGAGAGGAAAATGGGGTGAAAACACAAGGCGTGAGCAGTACAGGAAGAACAGGCACCCTGCAAAAACGGAGCTGTGCAACTACCCAAAGCTTATCCACGGGCTGGAAAATGGCCTGGCAGAGAAGCAGCCTGAGCTCTGCACAACCAAGGACCCTCAGACATCTGTTTTTGCACAGGAGTGCCAGCGAGGAGGCAGAGGTGCTAAGGAGCACTTCTGCTGGAGCCACACGCGGAAGGTGAAGGCTGGAACACGAAGCCAGGCAGCACCGAGGGCTCTTTGAAAGGCACATCTGTGCCCCTGGTGGGATCTGGAACCTTAATGGCAGGCCTCACACTCCCTTTGAGCTGATGTGGCACATTTTCTCCACCGGCATCCAGCTCTCCCAGCTTCCTGAAGCCAAGGCACTGCGTCCTGTGTCGCGATATACACAGATGAGGCACCGCCAGCGCATGCAGAGGGGAGGAGGGAGACGTACTCCCTTTCCAGAAGCCACGTCCCTGGTGCCAGCAAGCAGGAGTGAAGAACTGGGACAGCAGCGGGTTCCTCATCAGGTGCCGCAGCTCAGGGAGGTGGGCCAGTGACGTGCGTGAAGATGACCTGGGATGAAGGCCGACGTCAGCCTGCTTCAAGAGCCTCCCCTGGGGAGAGCGTGACAGAGCGTGCACAGCTTGCTAGCACGCTCCTGCCTCTCTGCTCTCCCACAGGTGGCACTCGGGTGGCTTCACAAGCACAGCAGGCAAAGGGACGAGCACAGCGTCCTGTGAAAAGGTTAGGTCCATCCTTCCTCGTCTTCACAGCTGGCTGCCCTCAGCTGTCCAGAGTTCCCCTTGTGGGATGGCCACTCGGGGCAGAACCCAGCCTTTTTAACATGTGCAACACATTCAGCAGGCCCTCGGTGCCACTGCATTAACCCCGAGCCTTTCATCTTTCCTGTCCTCCAGGAGAGAAAGCCCACCAAAGCCCACCCCAGCAGCCCCAGCTGCAATCGTCCGCCTGGGCAGTCCCTTTTTAATCGCGTTAAAGGTCACCATCTCACAGCGCACACACTTATCAGGCACGTCCTGCTCCCACCAGCCCTTGGAAGGGTGCCTGACTCTTTAATCCCCAGGCAGCTGAGCTCAGAACAGCTCCGCTTTGCTCAGTGCTTTGCCCTTGAGCTCGCTGCCGCCGGCTGCTCGCTTTACGCAGGCAGACAGAAGCCGCTTCCCCGCTGCAGGGACACGCGTGGGGCTGCCCAGGAGCTCCGAGTGCCACCCAGAGGCCTCCCGGGAAGAGCCTGCTCTCCCATCGCAAGCTCTCAGCACTCCTCCGTGTCCTGAGCCAGGCTTCGCAGCGTGGTGGTGCCACTGAGATGGCACAGCAGCTCACTGAGGATATAAAACTCTTCCTCTGTAGGCAACGCGATGTGCAAAGCCATTCTCCTCCTCAAAGCTGCGTGTATCGGAGCCCAAACTGCTCTTGGACCAGCTGTGATGGTTCCTCCACAGGGTTTTAGTAGGTTATGCTTTGAAACATCGTTGATAAAGCCACGATGCGCTAAGCAGCATGCGCCAGCCCTGCCACGGGGAGAGGCAGGAGCAATGCTGCCCTCAGGGGGCTTTGCTTTGTGCTCCCCTCTCCAGAAAGTTACCTCTGCCGCGGGCCTTCAGCTGCCGTCATGCTGCCCACGCGTCGGCGTGCCGCTGGTGCACCTGGAGTAAGACATGAACCGCTTGTAACGCCGTGTGCCTAAGGGAAGGATGGCCCCGAGCAGCGGGGCGGCGAAGCAGGGCCATGAGGGTGCCGGGCTCGGAGCCATCACACAGCTCACAGCCCCCCAGGTCAGGGCACACGTGCTTGGCCGAGGCCACACACCCATTTGGGGAGCTTTCCCCATTCTCCAAAACACCCACTAAGCACAGAGCAGCCCAGGATTCCCACTGCCAACAGCTCCAGCAATTTCCTTCCCCTCGGGGCCAGCCTTGGAGGTTTGGACGTGCCTCACCATGGGGCTGCACAGCTCTCCACGCAAACCACTCCCCACTTTTCCAGGTTGGTTTGTTTTTTTATTAAGCTACCATCCTTCTGCTCCGCCATAAATGCTAAATGAGCGAATTGGTTTGACCCGTCGGTCAACTTAAGTGGAAAGAGGAATATGGTAATTGGCTCTGCATGCTTCCCAACGAAGCACTTCTCCTGCTAACCTTTAATCTGAGTCCTGTCAGACACAACCCGGCAGCAGCCCAGCGTGCCGTTTTACAGGCCGGTCATGCTGCTCTGGGCTAGACAAAGTCAGCAAGGGAGAGATCCCCTACCAAGGCATCGTGGGCTGGTATCACCCCCAAGATCTGCACCAGCCGGAGCGCTGCTATTTTAATAAACCTGCTGTGCTGCCTTCCCAGACCTATTCAACCTTGATTTAAGGCTTTCCCCACTAGTTTTGCTTTAAATCTTGTCCTTTTAGGCAGCATGAAATTTGGTACCCACCTGTGGCTGAGGGCACAGCTTTTACCCACCACCCCAGCCCTCTCGGTCTCTGCAGGCTACTGCCCAAGCAGCAGCAAGAAGGGACCAGGTTGACCAAAAATGAGGTTTTCTTTTCTGCATGGAGGTTTCCAGCAGCTATTTTAAAAAAAAAAAACAACAAAGAACTTCTGATATGCAAGTCCCTCACCACACTGGCCTAGACCAGTGAGGCCACTGTGCTGACCACAGGTGACACAAGCACCCTCGTCTGAAAAGGGGGGACAGAAGTGGTAAAATCACGGGGGAGCAAACTCTGTGCATTCTGTGGCACGAGCGAGATTGAAACAGAAACCCTGCGACCTGCCTAGAAAGAGCCAGCCAGCTGTCAGAGCCCCGGCAGAGCTCTCACACGCTGCACAGCAAGGAGCTGCAGCTTACCTGGTGCCACGGAGCAGCTTGGCTTTTAGCACAGAGCTGCCTGCAAGCACCCACCGTGACAGGGGTGCTCCTTTCCACCTGCCCGGGTGGGTGTTGGCCAAATCAAACCTGCAGGTTCAGACGCAGTGCCCTCGTTTTCTTTCCAAGTGCTCTGAATTTCACACGGGAGGCGGATAAACGTTCCTGAAATGATTCATCCCCAGCTCTTCGACGTGGCCTGCTCCAGAAATGGGTGCCAGTGCATGCACCTTGGGCCTGGCCCACGGGCGGCTCCGCGCCAGCCAGCTGAAGCAGAAGAGACAACAATGTGACTTGTTTTGGTTCACTGACCACACCGTGGAAGAAAGAAAAGCTAGCTCGAGCCCAAAATAATACTGTTTTGAAAACAGCCAGGAAAGGCACCTCTGACTCTAACTAACGCAGAGGAAGTGGTTAAGAAGGGCAGGCAATAATTAAGACTGCAAGTAACTGTGAAATCAGCTACGATTTTTAAGAGAAGGACAAAAGTCAAAGGACAACAACAGCAGGGGAGCGAACTGGACTAAGGGCTCAGGACCGGGGCATCCCAGGAAGGTACTCAAACAAAAAACGTAGTTCAGAAACATCTGGTAATTCCTTAACAAGAAATGCTGTAAGGGGATCAGACAAACCACCCCGCTGCCTGGAGGGAGGGGCAGCACCACAGCCCGGTTAGACCGCGCTATCTTCAGCTCCCAGGGCCAAGAGGCAAGCGTACAAAAGATCAAACCAGGCACAATTACCAACAGTGTGCATGGCAATACGCAGGCACTGGAACAAAACACAAACCCGGAGAAGCCAAGGTCCCAAAGCATTCAGCAGCGTGTCAGTAGCATCTTATATTCACCCTCCCTCGCTGAAGACGCTGGCTTCTCAAGGAACTTGCCAGGCTCCTTCTGCTTCCTTGCAAGAAGCAGGTCACAGGGATACGTCCTTTAGGGACTCCGCAGTGCAGTTTGACTTGCCCAAACCCTACAGATTCTGCACCTGTAGTGCAGCCAGCCCTGCTTTGTGCAAGGGAGAGGCAGTCCTGCAGCCAGAGCAGCAGCAGGAGGAACTCAAATAGGCTGGTACCACAAAGAGGAGGAACGTCTGGAACGAGGTCCTGGGTTTCCTGGGTACCACGATCTTGCCAGAACTGGCAGATGCAAAGCCTGCGCTGGCTTAGTTTTTAATATGCGCTGAAATTGCCTTGGCGAATTAAAATACGGCTTTAGAAGAATAATCCCTGCTTAAAATCAACGTGTAATTAGAGAGGCATGTAAAGGCCAGTTAGAGCTGGGCCCCACTGCAGTTACCCCTGCCCTCAGCAGCGGCACGCACGGCCCCGCTGTCCTTCACGTTGTGACAGCCAAAGCACAGGGCACAGGCACCTCTTACCTGCAGGGGGAAAAGAAAAAAGCAAAAAAAAACCCACCCCAAACCAACAACGAGGCTCATTTTCCTGCACTGCCACAAAGCACAAGCTGGTCTGCCCTTCCCCTAGTCAACGCTCTGCATGTAGCAGTCAGTCTTGTCTGCCACGGGGCTTTTGTGAGCCTCCTCTGAAACTTGTTTTGCTTCCTCTGTGCCCAGTTATTACTATATTCACCACCCTATTACTATATATATGCCACCCTTTTATCCTCCGTAACCCAAGTAGCCCACGTTCAGTGGCAAAGGGGCTTCTAGGCAGCATCCAGCCGTGACCTCACTCCTGGGGAGGCCAAGAACCATCAGAAGTCAGGCAGCGAGTCCTGGCACACAGCACTGCCCCCAAAAATCACCCACAGCTTGCAGGGCACAGTCCTCTGGGCCAGGATTTTACATCTGGACCAGGCTAATAACGTACACAGCCCTGCCCAGACCCCAAGCCTTCTGTCACGGGTGCTTCCTGGGGCCCAGGCCATGGTGACTATTCATCTGGGCCAAGAACCTCACGCTTCAGCAATCCCGAGCCTCCCTTCAGCTTCCATTACGCTCGAGCCTCGGTGCAAGGCTATTTGTTTGCAAAAAGCTCTTCCTTTCCTTCTCCTCTGCGGTGGCTTTCCTCCAGACCAGATGTGGGCAGATAAGAGCCAAGCAAGCCCTCCTCAGAGTAGACGCAAAAGCTGAGATGTTGTATTCAAGTCTTTAGAAAAAGAGAAATGCATTTAAATGAAAAGTGCATGGAAATGTTAAGTATCACCCTGCTATACAGCTAATAATAATAATAACAAATTTGTGAATTTAAAAGAAATTGCAGTAAGGCTCTCCATAGCTTTAAAGAATTCAAAGAAGCGGCGCGGGGAGCTCACCGGGCAGACATCAGGGAGCAGAGTTTGCCGAGGGCTAGCCTCTCCCTGCCCTGGCTGCACAGGGAGAACACCACGAGCAACCAGAAATGAAACACTTCGGCTCGCTGGCAAGTCGCAGAGCTGAGAAAACCAACTGGGAGCCTGAAAAAGCAGAAAGGTGATTCTCCTCTTCGAACCCCCACGTGAGAAGGGTGGGCACACGCGATAGGATCTGCCAGCTCCAGCCTCTTGGAGGGCACCGACCGGAATCCGTTGGTTTCTGACTGCTCAGGAATAATAATCCTCCATCCAATTAACTGGGCTTTCTACAGAAAACATGTTTAGATGAGTGTTCTTATTATCCGGCACATCTAAAGTAGCTTCAGCGAGCCAATCTTAATAGACCGACTTTGGAGATTTTAACTGAGCTCTCATTTCCATACAAAAGCAGATTAATTATTTGTGAGCTTTCCCTCTAGTAAACACAAAGTGAGTCACCCTTTCACTTTCAAAAAGGAAGCTAAAAATGAATACACTGCGTAACCCTGTAATTCTTACAGGGCTCTGGGAGGAAATGCCAGAAGGGGCTCACGGGACTGGGTACGATTTACCTTGTTGGTCACCCTGAGCCCACGCTGCTGTGCGCCAGCTGCTCTACAGGTGGGAATGGTCTTCCCACTGACCCCAGCCTGTGAGAACATGCATAAGGCTTTTTCTGTATAGCTGAGATGCTCCAGAATGTAAGAAAAGCAGAAGCAAGGCTGCAGCAGAGCCCCAGGGAGCCTGGTGACAGCAGCAGTACCGGCAGCACGGCTATTAGCATTTGGTCCTCCAGCTCTGGCTCATTTTGGAGAACAGAAACGTATGTGGTCTGACAGCCCTGCGTGTTTCTCTTCTCACCACTGAAAGGGACAAAGCGTCCAACTATCATCCCAGCCGCTGAGGACTCCTATTCCCAGCATCCACGTCTTGAACTCTATGAAAGAGCCTTGAAGTCCTTCACATTTGCAATGGCAGAAGCCACAGGTGAGTGCACGTCGCCTCAAGTGTTATCATGAAGATGCATTAATCGCATTGTGCCTAAACAAGATTCTCCTCATTCAGCCCAGGTTTTGTTATTGGCACAAGTCCTGGTGAGTTTTCTGAAGCAAACCTCTCTCCCTGGGACTTGCCTTTACAATAGGAACCACTGAAGCACTTCCAACCTGAAATTTATTGTTTCCAGCTGAGTCTGCATCTGGTGCTTTTTGCTTTACATTTGGACTTTGGTCCAAAGCATCCGCAGAGTAGGAGACAGAGGCTGCCTTCTCGGCACGTATTATTCCCATAGCCAAAGGCTAGTTACTGGGCCAGTTCTTGGCTAAGAAGCGGCGGCGTGGAGAACTCCTGCTCTCCGCCCAAAATCAATTCCCGGCGTGTAACCCAGAGAACAGCGTAAAGCTATCGATGTTCCCGAAAACCTGAGCTGCTTCAGTAACAGAAACCAAACCGGCTCTCCCCTTTTTGGCAGCAGACCAGCACCTATTGAAAGCAGCAGCACTGAATAAATCTCTTCCACGGTTGAGGCTGCTAGAAAACCCGGCAGCCTCTTCAGTACCGGGTAGGCACATTCGTAAAGAGGAAGAGGTGGGTGAGACGGATCTCAGCGCTGTCTGAGCAATGCGAGGACAGCCCTACCTGCTGCAACAGAAGAGGATGCTGCTGTTCACGAGGCTTCTCCATCCAGCCTCAGGGGCAGTCTGCCTGTTATAAGCATGGTTTTGTTAAAAGGAAAGCCCTGTGGTCAAACAGGAGCCATGCTGACAACAAGATACTAGCAGGACTCTGCTGCCCTCTGGGATTTGATGGTCCATACCCTGCCAGCCCTGATGGCTGCCCAAAAACCTACCTGCAAGGCAGCACGGCTCAGACGGGGGAGATCTACAAGGTGCTGCTGCTGAGGGAGGTCACCAGATGCCTCTCAAGCAGGAGCTGCATTTTTACAGACGCCTTTATGATTTACATTCAAGCCACAAATCCCTTCAATAGAAGCAGATGGAGGTGGATTGCGTTGGGCTGTTATCGCCTTCATCAAATCCCCTTTTCTCCCCCCAGACTTTCCTGACAGGCAGATTTCCCTGACCTACTTTTCCAGAAAAGTTTCAGCTACTTCCCCTGAATTGCAATGAGCTCCCACGTGCCAGCAAGCAGCTCCTTGAGAGCAGGCAGCGCCTCCCAGGAGGAATGGCTGGAGCACACCAGCCAGAAGCCCCCAGTGCAAGCCCACCCCGGGCTGCTGCAGCACAAAGACACAGGCCAGAGACGATACAAGCTGGGCTCTGTACATGAGCAGACACCCGTGTTCCCCCACAGAAAGTTTAAGCAAATTTTGTTCGTGCCTATCTCCACATATGAAAGTCAGGGGAGAGGCCCAGCAGGGACATGGAGGCCCTGGAGCGTGTCCAGAGCAGGGCTACGAAGCTGGTGAAGGGCCTGGAGCACAAGGCCTGTGAGGGGCAGCTGAGGGAATTGGGGGTGTGTGGTCTGGAGAAGACGAGGCTCAGGGGAGACCTCATTGCTCTCTGCAACTACCCGAAAAGAAGGTGTGGGGAGCTGGGGGTCAGCCTATTCTCACAGTGATGGGGCTAGAGGGAATGGCCTCAAGTTGCCCCAGGGGAGGTTCAGGTTGGCAATGAGGAGACATTTCTCCTCAGAAAGAGCAGTCAGGCACTGGGACGGGTTGCCCAGGGAGGTGGTGGGGTCACCATCCCTGGGGGTGTTCAAGGAAAGGCTGGACGTGGTGCTGAGGGATGTGGTTTAGTGGTGACAGTGGTGGTGAGGGCTTCCTCAGAGGGGAGAGCAGGCGTCTGGCTGACAGGCCTTACACAAAAACATGCCTCAGCAGCCACAGGACCGGGGACACAGAACCATAAGTGCAGAATAAAACGCTCGCTACCACACCACTGAGTCACGACAGGGATCGAAAGAAAATGCAGAGCTCATGGGAACGTGCAGCTGGGGCAGGCTGCTGGCATGGGCAGCAAAACCACTCGGCCCCAGCTGCCACAGCACCTCGCAGCACGGCTCCTCTCAGAGGCTGACGGCAACGTGCTCCTGAAGCCCCGTGTGACGGCTGCCCCGGGATTCTGCATCGACGTCCCTCTTTCTAAGGAAAGGGAAGAAGTCTGATATCACTCAGCGCTTCGGGGAAAGAAACCAGACGAAGGAATATTCCTACTTTAAGTACAAGTGCTGATCTCTGGAAAGCTTCAAGGGCTGCAGGCTGTTATTTTGCCAAGAAGAGCCATGTCAGATTCTTAATGCGCTCGGTCAGAGAAGAAAAACAAGGTTGAGCCTGAGCAGTCCAGCTTGCATTCCTGAAATGCAAATCTAAGCTGCATCCAAGTCTTCAGCACAGCATCACAAATACTCCCTGAAATAGAGCCCCATGGAGCGAGCCCGTCGATGTGCCAGTGTGCACAGAATATGGTCTCACACCAGACACTCCCTGGGCTGGAGTTCTTCAGTATGGTATTCATCTTCTCCAAGAAGGATTATTTTGATTTAGGATAATACTGAACAGGCACCTGGGTGTACAGACCCCCTCCGGATCTCCACTGGTGAGCTTTCACCATGACAACTGACAATGTATTCCTGCTATTTATTTAAACAAGCATCTTGAGGCGTAAGGACTTTCCCCTTCGTTCTGTAGCAGCCCAGCATTTTAAGAAGCTCCTCTGAGAAACCTTACTGAAGGCCTTTAGGGAATCCTACTGGGCAGCCTACCAACAAGATCTCACAGTTCTTATGCCCCAACAACTCCACAACATCTGAGAGTTAAGTCTTCTTTTCACGGTCCCTTCTTTCAGACGGGCCCATACACCAATGTCATGCCTGTCCACGTGCTCCACTACCTGTTCCTTAGCTTCCACTTTTCAGCTGAGGATATCAAGGTAGTGTCACATAGTTGGATACTGACTTGAACTTTTTTCTCCCCAATTTTGTTAAAAATTCCCCAGTCTCACAACTCCATTAAAATAAAGTTCATTGAATCAAGATGTCAAGGCTAAGAAAACAGGAAGCCAGGATACACAAGTACCTTTACTGTTCTTGTTTGAACCCAAAGTTATTTATATAAAGGAATTTCAAAGCAATTTCATATAAAAGAATTCTTGGAGCAGGGTTTCTTCGTAAATGAAGAAATCCCAACCCCAGTGATAGGGCACTCCCTGGGCAATGCCCAATGCTTCCGTGTGAGGCTGACCTGTTATTACCACATTGTCCACCAGAGCAGAGAGAGCAAAGCTGCTGTGCCTTTTCCACCCAGAAGGCAAACCAATCTGGATTTGTCACAGTGATTCCTCGGATGGTGAGGTCCTTCTACGAACTAACCCATCACATCAGGAGGAACGGCAAACACATCCGGTCACCAATGTTAAATTAACTGAAGTTACTTTGTCTCAAGCTCCCTATTTCTCCAGCCTTCAGAGAGAGAGCAAACAGAGCTTGGCAGCCTCAGAAACGTGTCAGACACGCTACTGAACCCATCCAGCTCCCAGAAACGTGGGAGGAAGCAACGCTACCACACAGACTCTTCAGCGGAGCGCTTCCCCAGAACCAGCACAGCTACACCAGACATCCTCACCTCCCCTCCTTCCTCCTCCAAGGCCCCTGAGATCCAAGGGCGGCTGTGCAAAGGGCTTCTCACACCAAGCCACCTCTCGCAGGACAGCTGGACGGCCACAGGAGGAGACAGTGACGTGCTGCCACCACGCTGGCCTCCGCAGCTGTCACCCAGGGGCACTGCCTTCAAATCCCAGCAGGACAAGGTGCTCCCTACAGAGTGCTCTTGCTTCGCCTTATGGTGCCGCACTGCTTTCACTGTCACTTGGCCAAGCCATGAGCGCTCGGCCTGTTCAGCAGACAGGTCCTTATGGAGGCACCTGAGCAGGAACAGCCCGCAGACTGACCCCAGGAGGCGATCCTCATGAAGCAGGCACCCACCAGACAACACCTGGCAATGACCAGCAGATATCCCAGCGAGAATTTGCTCCAAAAGCCTCCTCAGCTCTTGAGTTTGTGGCTTTCCTATGGCTACTAGTCAGTAGCAGGGCTGCTCAACCACTACTGCACCCTCCCTGGTCCACGAGAGAAGACAGCCAGACCCTGGGGAAGGCTACTCCCAGACCTCTTTGGCACTGATTATTACAATATTCGTGGTTGATAATAAGAGAACCCAACGTATTACTGTGAGATATTGCCCAGCCACATCTTTACTGTGTGAGCATTTACAGCTTTTACTGCAGAACCACTGGTGGGCTCCGCACCGGTGTGGTCTACCACAGGCCTCCTTGTGCAGCCAGTGAAGGGATTTTGGAGAAAGGGCAGAAAGGCAGAGCAAGGCCAGCCAGCTGAGCTCAGCCGAGGGGAATGAACTCCCAACGCCCTCTCGAAGCACTGCAGCCAGCTGGAAATCTCAGTGTCACGAAATTTCTGGGCTCACACAAGCACTCGACAACCACAAGTCCCGGCACCGCCGGCAGCTAAAGAGCAGCCAGCCTGTAGGAGAGGACTTTCAAGGTCTGCACCCAAAGGGTGAGCAGTGGTAAGTAAAAGTGTGAGTTGAGACCTCAAAACCAGAAGGCACTGATCTTAAAATAGCAGGAATTCCTGCTCAAACCAGGACACCATACCCACAGCAGAAGCATGCGCCACAGCCCTGGTCTAGGTGCTATTTGTCAAGGGGATGCCTAGGATCCCATCCAACAGGTTATTTTTAAGACCTGGATCTTTAACTTGAGCTTTTCATTAGGCCGCGTGGATATCCCAGGCAGGGTTCAGCCACTCACCGGATCCCATGACCAGTACAGAAATAGCTCAGGGTTATTTTATCACTGACACTTCTGTCATTTGCTGTGACCCCCTCTCCACACGTGCAGCCAACTGAGACATCAGAAACAGGTTTCTTGCAGACGGTTTTGACTGAGCACAGCTGGCAATGGAATTTCTTTTCCTCCTTACCAGGAGGGTAAAGAAGCCACAAGTACTTTTTTTTTTTTTTGCATCTGCATGAGAAGTGGACATGCTGCCCTTCCCGAAGCCCACTGCTCCCAAGAAGGCAGCTCCTCCAGCCCTCTGTGCACTGCTGGACGATCCCAAACTTACACCAGGGCACAGAAAAAGGGAGTCTTGGTCAAGGGTGTTTCATACCAACACACAGAGCAGTGAAGGATGCTAGACAAGTATCTTGCTAGAACAAATTCATGGAGCTGGAGGCTTTCCAGAGGAGAGAACACAGTGTTGGTTTGCTACTGCAGAAAACACATCAGTAACAAGGCACAGGGACAGCAGGACGCAGATCCGCAGAAGCTTGCAGGGGCAATATGTTTCAAAGGTGGGCTAGGAAATACTGTTCTGTTGTCTTAAGTCTGGATTTGGGATTACCTAGAAGGACAGAAACAGCCTGCTATCAAAGGAAAGCAGAACTGCATCAAAAGTTGACTTCCAGCCATGCCCATTGTGTAAACATTATCCAGAAGTCAGCCACGTGAGGAATGAGAGAGGACGCCAATCATGATCTTCTCCAGGGCCCTCTTCAGCCTCCCAGCTGGCAAACAAACCAACAGCCAACTATTCCAGGAGAGGACAACGTCTCTGGAAGAAAGCTTCCCACTTGGGCTGTGCCAAGTTGGCAGGCACACAAGGGCTGGCTCCCGAGGGCTCGGCTTCAGCACCTCTTGGGCCCTGCTCCAGCCCCAGCCCTGGGGAGGAGGAAGAGGAGGAGGAGGAGGAGGAGGTCATCCATGTCCACGTGCGCCTGGCGGCTTGTTTCCAGTCGCAGGAGGATGCGACTGCTCCGTTAGGGCAGTGCTGCCAGCAGGATCTGAGGATGTCAGCAGTCTGTTCTGCCTTTCTGCCTTGCACAAGTCGCCCACGTGCATGGTATTGGTTCATACAAGCCTATTTCAGAAGGAGTTGAGAAAGTTATTACCATTATTTCTACCTTTGCCTGCTCAATCTTGTTGTCCTAGTTACCAGAGCCCTGGTGTCTAAGGCAACCAGCCTTGGCAAGTAAGCAGCACAACGCGGTGAGATGCAACACAAATATTTAAGATGACTTTCTGGAACAGCAGAAGTAGAAACAACTAAGGGTAGTCCTGTGCCTGTTTGGCTCCCCGTCAGCCCCTCAGAAGCCCAGGAATGGACTCTCAGGCATGCCTGTGGTACACCCAGGAGGCATGTGCTGGGCTGCAAACCCAGCTCACACAGGCAGGAGCTCTCCCTGCACACCCCTTCGCACAGAATTAAGTCTGCAACAGTCCCATGCCCAGACTGAAGATCAGCACCAGCGCTACCATTAAATAAATGACCCTCCTCTGTCCACGTACAGCCTCTGCAGCACCCAGGCCCCATGTCCCTAGCGTGCTGGGATATTTCACGCAGGCATTACACGGCATCTCCATTTGGGAACTGCGGTAACATGACACTTCTGTGGTCTCTGAGATCAGGAACAGCTCTGTAAGAATTCAATCCCTGATCACATATTTGCTTCCCTGTTGTTTTTTTATCCGACACGTCCGATACCCAGAACACCCCCAGGGGCAAGGCAGTGGTATCACTGAGCCGAAAGTCGCCTTCAGCAAACCATGTGGCTTGGGTGGTGCAAGGGGAACCACAACATGATCAGACTCACACGTCCATCTGGCAACTCTCTAGCCTTGGAAGAACAGGGATATATTAAGAAATCATCATTATATTATATATTACAAGAAAACATAATATTGTAAGCATATATTATAAAAAATTATATAATATATTATAAGAAAACATTATATATTATAAGGAAACATTCACCTACTTGGGTACATGCAATAAAATGACCCCACATCCCTAAGCAGGCGTTACACTGGGTGGATCAGCCACAGCCACTCCAGTTCCCCACTTTCCAGCCCCTGACAGCCAGGGCTGAGAGGCACAACAGAAACCAAAGGGTCAGGTCCAACCACTCGGGCAGTCCCTGAGCTACTGAGAGGAGCTGATACTTTCTCCATAGCCCAGCAACTCTGACCTGTTATGATCATGACCCAAGAGTATATTCAACTGCATAGAAAGCCCAGCTTGCCCTGAACATGAAGTACACAGTAGTGCTAGGCGCCTCACAAGAGAAATGAAAACAATGTTATTGTGCTGAGAAAGATGGTCAAGATCCTGAAGACAAGAAAATGTCAGTCCAGATATGCACAAAATGCCCCACAACGCATAACCATAAGGATGTGCTTAAAATTCAATCTAAAGGAAACAAAAAAGAGACTGCTATCTCTCCCCAACCCTTAATTTCCCTATTTTACAGCCGTGTCTAGCATTTAATTAATCAGTTTCTTATCTGCTAGAAAGCATCCACATGAAAGGGGAAGTTTCATTTTCTCCCACGGTGATTCACGTTGTCTCACACAAAGAGATACGCGCCCAGGGCCCCACGAGCATCCTTACAAGAAAGCTTTGGAGCTGCAGAACAGAATTATTGAGTTTGTGGAGCTGGCAGGGCTTAGGACTGAGGTCCTAAATTACTTTGGGAGCTTTAAAAATCCTGCCTTTGAGGGCTTAGCTCACGGCCCTGTTTGAGCTACACTCCACTTAAACAAGCTCCAGAGGAATAAGCTGCCCTGCAGCAAGCGCCCTTTTAAGAGCTGTGTTTCTGCTTAAGTCACCAATGTCTTCTCAACTAAAAGGAAAACAGCAAATTACTTCCAAAAAGCTTGATTTTAAACTGCGGCGTAGCTCGCTCTGACCAAAATGCACCAGAGCCGGGAGGCAACAACGTATTTTCACTATCACGGGAGTGAGCAAGCAGGGGCTGCAGGGGGGACAGCATGGACATCCCGCATGGGCTGCAAAGGTACTGTGGGCAGGTCTTTCAGCAGCCATCACGACAGATCCCCCACTTTTTTCCATCTGAAAAAACAACACGTTTGAGATCTCTGAAGACTGCACACACCGCTTTCGGAGCAGCGTGCGCGGCGTTGCGTGCAAGCCCAGCAGCGTGCTCTCTGCCGAGAAGTAGCCTGGCCTGCTTCAGCACAAGAGGCAATAAAAACACAGCGCTAGGCTCAGTGAAGTGCAGTGAGTAATCCTCTGAACCACCTTATAAGGGCTGACAATTAGTCAGGGCACGGCAGTCTTCCAGCGTTTTCCAAAATCCCAGAAAAAAAAACGGGCATTTCCCCCGCCTCCTTGTGGACAGCATCTCTCAAAGCTTGAGCTGAAGCACCTGATGCTGAGCACCTGGCTGAGCCTCAGCCATACAACACCTCCATCCCTTCGGCTTGTGGCAGCAGCAAGAGTCAGCAGGCTTCATGCAAACACTCCTGTCGGCCCCTCTGCTTGCTCGCAAGTGCCACGTAGGAAGCAGAAATTATTCCAGCAATTCTAGAGACAACCTGAAACGTGAGGCTTGTCCACCATTTGCATTTCTGTCAGCACTGCTCCTGCCTCCCCCTGCGCTATCACAGCTCGACAGCAAGCCCACCCTCACCTCTGGTGACGCTGCGGGATGTGAAAGCTCCAAAACCTGCAAAGCACGAGAATAAATCCTGCACGTGCACGTGCCTCACTGACGGCAGGCATAAGACACAAGGCCAACTGTGCATTTTTAGGGGTTGCTAGCTCTTTCTGGGAGTCATTCTTGATTTTGCACAGCTGCTGCTGAGGCTGGTATCTGAGCACCAGCGATAACCTGTCTAGCACACCCCCCCGGCTCCTGCTTGAGCTGTGTCTGGCTCAAGATTTGGAAGCTCTGGGAAGATGGCTGCCGCTCAGTCAGTGAATGCTGTCAGCTCACAGCCCAGCTACAGCACGGCCACTCGGGCTTAAAACACCCCCGTGCCCAGGAAAATCTGTACCAGCCTCACATATAATGAAAAAGGAGGAGTGCTTACACACACACGCTGCTTGCAATCCCCTGGGGAATCCCAGTGCTTCAGTGCAGCTCCACTGTGCCTCGGTCCTTGTAGAAGAGCCTTTCTTTCAGCTGCGGACATATTTCCATTTCTGCAGGGAATTTTGTTCCAGGCGTCACCTCATGAAGGTGCCGGGGGTTGACAGCAATTGGTAACACTCAGCATGACTGGCGCTGGGTGAGAAACGCTTTATTCTGCCCCGTTATCCTACAAATCACCTTAACCGAGGCCACAGTAATCAAACCAGACATCAGTGACAAAAGGAGGAGGGTTAAGCCAGGAAGACCTTCTCCTGACACTGCTGCCCCTGACAGAAAGCACTGCAGGGCTCCATGTGGTGCACCTCACGCCGCAGGCCGTGCCTGTCGGAGCGCTGCCGGGCACCCTCCAGTCACTGCTCACAGCTTTCCCCCCACATCCCCGGGGCTCAAACAGATCTCATGGTTCTTCTCCAGGCTCCTTTCAGGCCCTTGCAAGGGACTGAGCATCACCCTGGCTCTTTGGGGACACCGATGTCCCTTTTGGAGAACGCCAACAAGCCAGCAGGCCCCGTGCTTTGTTCTCAGCTCCCCGTGATTCCCCCCCCACCGCCGTGTGTTTGAGCACATGATGAACTGACTCAACCTGTTAATCCAGCAAAGAACAAACCTAAAAAAAAATAATAATAATAGAAAATAATGATTTGTTTCCTTGTGGGCCAGCACTGAGGCAGCTTGCCACGCACGCGCTGCAGCTAGCAGCAGAGGAGGGCTGCCAGTCCCAAGCTGTTGGGCTGGGGCTGCCAACTGATGCCATCCACAGTATCGCACCCGGTATAGGGTCTGGAATTCTGCCTGGGATAGGAACAAAGCTTTTCGCCTTTCTTTTGACCAGCCCAAGGCGTGAGTCACCTGGGGGAAGCGCTCCCAATGCCAGGCGCACCTATCACGGCTTCCACTCAGGGCGAGACAGCAGCAATTAGCCACCTCGGGGTGACTCTCACCTTCTTCTCCCTCAGCACACCCAAAAGTATGAATGCATCTCTATCGTCACAGCGTTGTTGGCTTGATCTGAGTACTTTTATTTCATCTGTTTTGTCCTGTGCCCAATCCTGCAATCTGCTACAGTGGTTTCAAGCGACTACACTGGCTATGATGAGAGCTCACACGACAGCTTTGGGCCAGGTGTCCCAGCTATTTGCCTCACAGGAGATGAAAGATGCCAAACAACATCTAGTTTTTGAAAAAAAAAGAAAAAGAAAAAGAAGAAAAAAAAAAAAAGCTGATATTTGAGGAGAGAATTAATAGAAAACCACTCGGTGTCAGGATCACGTCAAAGCCCAGCAGGTGAGCCTTCCTACTGGGATGTTTTTCCATATTTTTGAAGCTCAGGTGGGACATCAGTTTTGAAAGTCTGTCAGGCCTGGCCTCCTGGAGAGCATCCACAAGCACCAGACTTGCTCGGGTAAACCGAAAATGGCAACGCACCAAAAACCCACAGAAAAATGATTCATCATTTATCGGTAACAACATAGCCTGGGTTGATGTCAAGCCACCTCTGAAATTTATTGTCCTTTTTTTAAGGTATGGCAAGAGAATAAGGAGATGCAAGGCTGAAAAGCGCCACCCCTTCATAGAGGGGATGTGGACAAAGCAGAGGCCCACTTTCTGGGGTCACTACTCCAGCAGTATCCAGTGTTGGATACTCTTTGACAGGAGTCAACTCCAACATTTGCCAAGCTGAAAGCTCCAGAGAGGGAAGCTCAACAGCTTTAAAGTCACTGCTGCATTAAACAGCACCTGAGCCTTTATCCTGAGAAGCAAAGTTAGGGCTTTCTGAAGGTCTGATTCCCATCCTGGCACAGCACAACTCCACAAAGGTAGAGCAAGCCATGGGATTTGCTTCCCACGGCGGTCAGCCAGCCCTTCAGACAGCTCCCAGAAGGGCCACAGACAGCTTTCCTTCTCTGTATGCCCAGGGACAAGCAGCTGACAGGAAATGGCGGCACTCAGCTTGAGAAAAGATTGATTTTTTTTTTACCCTTTTCTAAGAAATAGGATTTGTAATTACCCAGTTTCCCGCTTGGTCTAAAAGCGGAGCCACTGATGGGAGATCAATATCTGTGGCCGGTGCTGCACAGACAGCTCCAGTGCCCCTGCCCCTCTCCTGGGGAAGGGAGGAGGTTTGGGTGCAGGGTTTGGGTGCAGGGGAAGCGGAGGTTTCTCGGGAGGAAGGAGCAAAAGGCGAGGCATCCATCCCCAGCAGCCTGCAGCTCTGGCATTCCTCCCCTCACCCACCGAGCGAGGAGCTCCTCAGGAAGGACTGGAAAGCAGGAACACATGTTGCCCCCTCCCCACCAAAAACGAGGCTGACTAATCTCACCCAAGCCTGTACGAGAGGAGATGGAGCTCGGCTAGCACGGATGAAGGAATCAAAAACCACAGGAGCCTTCCGGCAGCCGCGTTTCAAAGTGGGTTTTCAGCCAAATGTCTCTCTGCTTGCCAGCAGAGCTGCTGCGAGCTCTGCAGTCCCACCGGGCAGTGCTCCTCTGTGTCCAAAGGGGCAGCATCCCCAACACAATACCCCACTTCTCCTTCAGGCTGGTGAGAAATCCAACTGGGAAGGGAGAAAACAATTCCTACCAGCTCATCGAGGCTCCCTGCTAGGGGTGTCAGCTGCTGAGAGCCAACGCTGGGTTTTCACACCACCTCACGCTAAGAAGTGGCCCCGACCACCACTTTCAGGCAGGCTTTTCCTGGACACCAGAGGGTATTTTGCACGCTGCAGCCACAGCCCCTCGCGCTTGCTGCAATCCTCATGTGTTACTAAACTATTCGCACTACAGGTGATTCAGCAAGGCAGCCAGCGAAGCCTGGAAGGCTGCCAACAGCCATTGAGAAACAGCTTGAAATGCATCCCAAAGGACAGGGGAAGAATAAAAAAAAAAAAACACAGCCACACACCTCAAAGCTCGGCTTTCTCCGATCTGCTTTGAAGCAGGTGCCTGAGAAAGGAGCTACTGCTCCCCAGGTTTGTTCCGCTCTGGAGCTGTGACCGCGAGCTGCCTGCTGTCAGGAGCAGGATTTTGCATCCAGCTGGGATAAAGCCCAGTCATCCACAGCACGGAGGCACGTTTGGTGCTGAAAGCCTTGTTTTAGGGGCTTCTCACCCATTTCATCCAAAAGCCGTGGCCCCTGGGAAACACACGGCTCGTCCTGCTGGGAAATCCCTGATTGCATTGGGCACCTTCCTTCAGAGCAAGAGCTGCGTGAGCCTTCACAGTCAGACCTTTATTCTCAAGGACAGGAAAGGCTTGGCATTCAGAGGATGATATTGCCCCAAAGCATCCCTCAGCAGCCCAAGTAAAAGCAACCTAAGCCTGCCCCAAGAATCACAGCGCTTTAAAGGAAACCTAAAGGGAGGGGGGAAGAAAGAGGGGCAAGAAAGAAAGTAGCCCTGTAAGACCTGGGCAACTCAAAGCACTTTTCTTCTCAGGTGCGTCCATGTGGAAGAGGCTACTGATGTCCTTCCATGAGAGAAGAAGACAGAATCATGCTTGGATGGATATATTTAGAGGGCACTTGCTGTGGACCTGCATCTATACCACGAGAGAGCTCGTGAGCTTCACTCAAGCACAAAGTACAGCGGGTAAGGAAGTGTTCAGCTTCGGTGGATTTGCTGTATGTTTGTCCTCCGTATGGGAAATTTATTATTAATGTGGTGAAACTCAGCGCAAGCAGAAAATCTTTGTGTTTCAGGCTGGAAATCTTAAGACAGCATCTCAAACCCAACGTTGGGCAGCTGAAGATGGGCAATGAATGCACATACACGGCTTAAAGTGCAAAGCAAGACTTCTTGAAAAGGTGTTTTAATCAGTCATACCCAACCCCTTCCACATTCCCAAGCCTGAAAAACTCTCCACTACCTTGTTTCACTGCTCTGGTCATTTTACTTCCAGCTGCCTCGCCGTGCTATCTGTCATTAGCAGACCTACTCCATCAGCAGGCTGCTCAGCAGCTTCTTCTCCTCCCAGACACCTCAAGCTGTCTGTGCACAAGAACAAGGTCACTAGGCACAAAACAGATTCACATCCCTCATTACCCATCTTATCTAATGCCAAGGTATCACTCAGAAGCAACGACTGGCACTTGCAAAGCCCTGGATACCCTGCAGGTACAGAAGCCAGGGTGCTGAGCTGGTACTGCCCAAGGAGCCCACAGGAGCAGGGAGAAGCATGAAGGACTGACAGCTGCGTCACCACAGCTCAAGTGCAGAGGTCTCTTGGAGCACACATTTCCAAACGTCCTTGCCAAAGGTGCTTACTCGCCAGAGAGGTCCACATTGTTGTCTTTAAGGTGCGTGCACACACCTACTTTGGTTACACACCCAAAGAGGAACAGATGCTCTGCAGAGCACACATCTCATCTTGAGGGAAGAAAAGACTCATGATTGCAAAATAAGGGAAGAAGAAGTTGTTCAAAAGCCTCCTTTCAGGCAGCACGAGATAATTTCACTCAAACCCGGAAAGGAGCAAGTCATCTCCCTTTCAGTGGCTTCATTTCACGCAGTGAGTCAAGAACCCAGAGCCAGGGCACTCCAAAGGTACTTCCAGAAATCCTCGCACAACATTTTTTTATTAATTTATTTGTTAAGGAGATTCTTCTTCCCCAGCATTTGCTGTTCTACCTGCTGCTGCTGAGGATGTCCCTCATCTTGGGCAGAGAAGCCACGTCAGAAGTCAACCCACCAGCATCACCGATGACCCGGGGCTCCTTCTTGAGGGCTCTCAGCAGCAAACATTCGCTATGCCCTGAGCTGAATTGAACTGATTTCTGGGTTAAACCAGAACAGAATTCCAAAACCTCACGTGCTTTATTTGCATCATCAAATACCACTATTGCTGGCAAAACCAAATGTAACTCCACATTTCCCTTTCATAACCTCTTTCAGGGTGCTGTGCTGCCGGCTGCAATAAGGAAGATGCTCTGCAGAGCTGGCTCAGCCTGAGACCCTCCCCAGCAGAGGAGGGCACTGAACATTTGTGACCTCAGCAGAAAGCTTCTTTGGCTTGAAATCACGATATCCACTCTGAAGGCAGAGACCAGGGAGCTTCTTGCACCGCTTACTAACACGGACTGCTTGATCACAGCTACCCTGGATTTTAAACCTTGATCTACTTAGCATTGCCTTCTGCCCCTAGAGTTCCACCTGCCTGCGTGTCTCACAGCCAGCTCTCCTTGAAAAGTCATCCACGTTCACCGTGGTAGGAAAAAAGTAGGTTGTAATTAAGCGGAGTTATTAATCTTTTGTCACTTGGGACCCTGAGCCTGTTCATATTCACGTCAACAGGAGTGCCTGGCACTGCCAACAGGGTGGGACACCGCTGCCTCATCATTTTTCAGAAGGAAATGTAAGGTCTGGGGGCTGGTAACCGACTGCCTTGCCTTCCTCCTCCACAGGCACCACATCCCTGCCTGCAGGGGTAGGGAACCAAGCCTCCTCCGCCTTAATTGTGGTGCGACGGCGTCCGGATTAAAGGATGGCAGTAATTGGATCGCGTGCTGTATTCACAACCAATAATAAGGTTAAGAGCTTTCCTTTCCCTCCTCTCGGCCAGGCCCCGGAGAGGCAGAGGTTTAGGGCAGGAGGGAGGTGTTAAAGCCTTCCTCCCCCAGCTGCCGCAGTGGCTTGCAGGCACGTTTACCTCCGTACGTAGGCAGCAAGCATGCTGTGCTGTGCAGAGGATGAATGGGAGCACTTGAAACCACTCTCCTGTCACTCCGCGTCCCTTCGCGTTAAATACCCACACGGGTGCCTCGCTGGAAAATGAGGCTGCTAGTCATCAAACAGCCTGGCCTGAAAACACACCGTCCCCTCCCAGCCCCTCTCCTGCACTCGCATCCTGCTGGAAAAGGAGAGCCAAGACCTCCAACCCCCCTTTAACCACCAATTTCTGTGAAATGTGGATCTTTGTGGTCTGAGCCAGGGTGGAATGGGGAGACTGGATGGGGAGTTGGCTCGTTTATTGGCAACACCCAAACATCTGGGGACTGGGGGAAAAAAAATTGGGTGAGGACAACCCAGAGCAACCAAGTGTTGCCCCAGCAGGCGCACAGAGCTGCAGTGATATAACCACATCCCCCAGGCTCTGCTACGGCCAGACCTCGCTGCTTGGGGCAGAGAGGGGAAATTTAATCCCCGTCTCTGCCACTTCTTAGCTGTTGGATGGATCGCTTCACCTCTGCTTCCTCCTCGCCCATGTCCATCCAACCCTGGGAGCTCAGCCCCTGGAGAACAGGCGGCACCACCACAATGGGACACAGGGCTCTGCGGGATGAGGCAGCAAGGAAAGCGCTCCTGGCGATGGGGCTCCAAGAGGGCTTCTCTCCTGCTGCTCCCTTCTGAGACCTTCAGGCTTCCCCATCTCCGCTCCCCAGGCTGCAAAGCCAGAGCAGAGCCCCCAGCCATCTCCTCTGGCTTCAGCTTTCTCTCTCCAGAGCGCACGAGCAGTCTCTTAAGGCCCCATTTTCCCCAAAAAGGACAAATCCCTCCCTTGGTGAGCACTGGCACGCTGCAGCAGGACGCTGGCTTTTGGAGCAATGCTGCCACATGTCACGGTCACAGCACAAGCGAGGAAACAGCAACGCCACGGCCTGGAAACGAGCAGCTGGGAACAAAGTGTGGGGACCAGGACCGTGAGAGAGGCACAGAGCAAGCAGCTCCAGATCCAGGCTCCGCATCTCAGCCTCGCTTCAGCGTCCAAACCACAAGGTCGTCTTCCTGCTCCGCTTTACAAACGAGCGACTTGGTTAACAGCAAGCACGTGACGGAATTCATTCCTGCTGCACAACGGCCTCCCGAGAAACGAGAGAAAAGAGCTGACTAACCAACAAGGCGGTGGCGAGGCTGCGTCCTGCAGCCAGCTTTTGTATTGTGTTTTTTTTTTTTTTTTGATGGGTATGTTCCTCGGGAAGCATCACACCAGTCAGTGCTCATTTCAGATCACTGTGCTTGAACTTCCAGCCGTTCGCTTGGGGTCTAACCCAAAAGCAACCCGGGGGCAGACAGAAAACCCAAAAGTGCAGGTTCTGAAGAAGCGTTGTTCTCCATCCAGTTGGGCCGTGCTGAAACCAGGTGTTATGCTGAAGTCACGGACCTTTTTTTGGCAAATCTAACAGGTTTTCGACTTCTCTGCCCACCAGGGCAGCAGAACTGCTGCACCGGCTGCCCCCAGGTCCAGGAGTGCTCTGAGGAAGGCACAAACACACAGGGAGCCACGGCACGAGCATCCGGCCACAGTACCTGTTGCTGAGCAGCTTGCTCGCCCTGTCTGCGGGCTAAAACAACGTGCTAATGAATGAACCACCACAAAGCGGTTACAAAACACCACTTGCAGCCCTGTCTACCGGAGGAAAAAAAGTGCGTAGTGCTTAAGAGAGTGAGAAGGGCCTTTCAGCAAGGTTTGGAGGCGCTGATGGGGCCGCAGGGCAGGCTGCAGCCCAACACTCGCCAGCTGGCAGGGCTGGCCGGGCCGCACCGCTGCCTCTCCGAGCGTGCTGGAGATGGGCCAGTGTGGCCGAGCTGGGAAAAGCACTGAAACCAGGTCAAGGTTAGTCCACAGAACCACAGCAGCTTCCTCCAGGTCTCAGCTGCAGGCAGTTCTTCAGGGGCGAAGAGGCAGCAGCCAGGCAGAGTGTGTTGTGGAGACTTCAGAGACGAGGGATTCTCCATCGTCCAGGGTGTCCTGGGACAGCTCTCCATGAAAAGGAGTCCATGGCACAAGGCAGCTTCTGAAACCCAGCTCTGACAACTCACCTACTGATGGTGAGCACAAAGTTTCCTTACAGCTCCCTGCTTCTGTGATTCTTCATGGCAGCAGCAAGCCCAGCTACCACCCCATCATTTCCTATGCTGGTGTCTTCAACAGTGGGCAAGCACCTCAGATCTGACCTCCGGCAGGCTCAGGAATATGGCACCACGCTACGAGAGGTCTCACGACATGACACGTTTCAGAACAGAGCACTGGGAGAGAGCAAAGTGCCACAACAGCAGCAGTGCAGCCCTGCGGAAAAGACTTGGGCATCCATTTCAAAGCTTCTTCAACTGGAACAAAAACCATTTACATTTTCCTTAAAAAAAAAAAAAAAAAAAAAAAAGTTCAATTCTAAAGAATTGCACAGTAAAGATCCTTCACTCAAAAATAATTCTCACCACAATTGGTAAAATTGGATCTAGGCTTTCCACCCGCTTGCTCAGGCCCCTGAAATAAGGGGTGATGCTCCCCTAAGGAGCAGAGCAACAAAGTCAGCCCCAGGGGAGCGGGAACGTCTCGTTGGTCCGAGGTGACACGAGCAAGGCATAAATGCAGAGAAATGGGAACGCTGTCCTGTGGCCTGACGGCAGATTAAGGAACGTAACAGCCAGAGGAAAAGCTTCAGTTAAGGGACTCGATAAACACCAGGGGGAAAAAATGAGTAAATTATTCATATACACAGCACGGCATGAAATTCAAATGGACATCCTGGGTCTGCTTCTGACAAAGGAGCTCACAAGAAAGAAAGGAATACTCGGAGCCAGCAGCCTCGGGCAGGAGGTAGGAGCGGACCGAAATAAATGGCAATTGACGGGACTGTATTTCGGGGAAGTGCATCCAAGAACCTTCAGAAAGCCTAACTGCGGGACAAGGCCTGCTATTCACTAAGAGAGAAAGAAAACCCCAAAGCTATTAAAACACATCCTGCGAGCATTGTCCAGCTGAAAAACAAAAGCCACGCAATAATGGGCTGTGGCCACTGCAGCTTCGCAAGTAATAGCGTCTAAATCCCGAGAATAAGAGAAAATTAACTAGAAAACAGAAAAATTAAGATTCATAACTGAAGGTTACTCGGTTACAGGTGGGTAAGGAAATAGAGAAGCAAGGAAAAAAGGGAGAATGGTGCCAAGGTTATCAGCAGGAGTGTGCGGGGCCTTTGAGGGAAAGGAGCAATGAGAAGAAACTGGATGCATAAGAAAGGTGGGAAAACCAACAGGCTACCAGAAGATGGCTGAAGGAACACGGGAAAAATGTAGGCCAGATGAAAGGGAGCTCTTCTGAAATATATAAGTAACGTACACCTAAAAATGCTGACCTAAATAGTACAGATTCAGAGACACTATCTGGGCAGAATTGCCCATGAGACATTTTGGATGAATATGATCTTCCCTGGTAGAGAAGAAGCATTAAGGAACAATGAGAAGAGAGCAGGAGCCTTTGCAACGGGACGGCTCTTGTCCTAGCCCCGTGACCATTATAACAGCACTACAGCTGATTGTTAGTGGGCTTCAATTCTGGAGAATGGAACAGAAGGCGTGAGTTCAACCATCACCCTAAGCTGCTATGAAAGGAATTTGGGTATCCTGGGCACAGAAAACAGGTAAAACCCACAGCTGTGCATGTGCATTTTTTGTCCAGGCGACGGTCCCATACGCACTGGCGCTGCACCTCAAGTTACTCTCCGCAGAGTCAGAAGGATTTCCAGTGAAAGTCTAAAAAACCAGCACGAGGAGGAAAATGAGGAGGGCCCAGAAAAACGAGAACACAACAGGAGTTTTTGTCAGCCAAGCAGAATCTCTCGCTGGCTTAGCCCGCATGAGGCAGGAGAAGCAGAAACCGCCCGCGCGATGACAGCGGGCAGTAGGTCGTAACGGTGCTCGCGTTGCAACAGGCCTGCGAGGAAATGCCCGTGCAGAAATGCCCCTGCAACTCCGGGCCGTGAGCACGGGGGATGAATCACCCCGCAGAGCGGGCAGCGGGCCCCGTAAGCACAGCGGCACCCGAAGCACCGCGCCTCTCCCCCGGGCCCGCTGCTGCCAGCGCACGGAGGCACCTGAGCAAAAGCCATCGCAGGCATCAGACGGCCTCTAGGAACATTTTGTTTTCTCAACAGGACAAAGAGGAAATCATAATTCAGACACGGCAAACAGCACCGGCTACGAGGCTGCTTCCTCAGAGGCCGGGGCCTCTCCCTGCCCGGCGCTGCGCCGTCCCCCCGTGGCATCCTACTGTCTTTTTGGGGAATCGTCTGCAGCCATTTGCTGCTCCCCGAGCAGCTTTTGCTGAGGCTGGAAGTTGGCCGTGAAAACCCCCGATTTACCCAGGGAAGCAGTGAAAGCATCAGAGGCAGACAAACGCTCGTTATTCCGGCTGGAAGGAGATGGTGCCTTAAAGGATCGCTGAGCACGGGGGCGTTCACCGCCAAGCCGGCCTCGGAGAGGGGGATTTGTAGGGGCTGCGGAGAAGGCAGGCTGCGCTCCCGCAGGGACGGAGCAGCCCCCTGAGCCCCGTGTGAGTGTACCCACGATCCTCAGAACCTGCCTTCGCCCTCCCAGCTCAGCCACGGCAATCCCTGAGCCCAAATGCTGCCTGCATCTCGCACCCCCGGCTAGAAACGCCGCGACCTATCGCGGAACCAGCATCCCTGACACGCCAGCTGTGTCACGGAAAACGAGCAAGAAGGAACCCCAATCGGGCCATCTTATCTCGTTTCCTAATTCTTCAAGAGCTCGCGGCCTCTCGGATATTAAAGGCAGCAGGCAGGAGAGGCGAGCTATTAACAGAGGTTGAAAAATAACACTGCTTGGCAAGCCCCGAGCCCCAGAGCGTGTTTGCACAAAGTCCTTCCACGCGTTTCTCCCGAGCGCGGAACAATGCGAGCACAGCACGGCGCTGCTTCCACGCAGACAGACATTTTATTTTATTCCGTGCACACACCTCTCCCGGCCGGGCCCTGAAACCACAGAGAGACCCCAGCAGGAAGGGCCACACCCCCGATCTGAGAGCGAGGCAGCCCCCAAAACTCAACGGGGACTTGGCTCTGCGCCCTGGGTTCCTCCCCAAAATCCTCCCGGCCTGGGCACGGCCCCTCGGCAGCCCCTACACTCGCTCAGGGCCAGGAGGATTAAGACCAGGGGCGTGTAGGGGACAAAAGCCCCGTTACTGGGCGTTGCTTTGCCACCGCTGCCACTCCCGGAGCGCAGCACAGCGTCCCCACAAACCCAGCTCGTTTTTGGGGCTGGGAAGGGAGAATCGCCTCCCAGCTGCTGCTCCCAGCTTCTGCGTGCGAGGGCTACGTCCACACGTGCTTCACCACCGCCCAGCTCATTGCTCGACACCCACAGCCAGGCACCACCTCGAGGCACTCCAGAGCTGCCCCCAGCCCCCAAACCTTCACCCAAACCTCAGACACTTCCAGGCTGCTGCCCGTGGAGCCCAGGACCTTGGTGGGCAGCACACCAGCTGGGCATTATTTCCAAACATTTCTGCTCCCTGCTGTCGGGCTGCTGGACCGCCATGCTCCTCGCTCCCAACTCCTCTGTCTCCTGGCACCCCTTCCAAGGGCTGGTTCTTACCATGATTTATTTTCTCTGTGCTTTTTCCACGTGTGTCATAGACTCAGTAGGGTTGGAGAAGGCCTCCAAGAGCACCTGGTCCAACCATTCCTGTACCACCAATACTACCACTAATGGAATCATTGAGCCTTTGAGGTCAGAAGATCTCCAAGAGCACCTGGTCCAAACATCTCCCTGCCACCACCATCACCACCAACAGAATCATTGAACCACTGAGGTCAGAAGAAGATCTCCAAGAGCACCTGGCCCAACCACCCCCTACCACCACCATCACCCACTAACAGACTCACTGAGGTTGCAGAAGGCCTCCAAGGCCACCTGGTGCAACTGCCCCTGTACAACACCACCACCGCTAACAGACTGATGGAGGTGGGAGAACACCTCCAGGACCACCTGGCCTAACCATCCCCATACCACCAATACCACCGCTATCAGAATCACGGAACCATTGAGCTTGGAGAAGACCTGCATGACCACCACCATCACCACAGCCTCACGGAGGTTGAAGAACACCTCCGGGACCACCTGGCCCATCCATCCTTGTACCACCGCCACCACCACGAATGACCACAGACCTATTGAGGTAGGAGAACACCTCCGGGACCACCTGGCCATCCATCCCCGTACCACCACCGGAATCACGGAACCACTGATTTGGGAGCACACCCCCAAGCCCCCCACCATCACCACAGACCCACGGCGCTCGGAGAAGCCCCCCCCACGCCCACCCCACCCACCCACCCTTCCTCCCCGCGACCACCGCAGCGCCGCCGCCCCCTCCCCGCACACCCCCCCCCGAGGCCCGGCGGCTCCTCCCGGTACCGGGAGACACCACCGACCCCCGAGACCCCCCCGCTACCCCCGGGGGACCCCTCCCCGGGGCCAACCTGGGCACGCAGCTGGGCGCCGAGCGGTCGATCTCCCACGTGGCGAACAGGTTCATGGGCACCGGCACCGGGCCGGGCCCGGCGGCCGTCACCGCCGCGGCGGCCGGGGTGGCGGCGGTCATCATCATCACGGTGGTCGCCGTGGCGGCCGCGGTGGCCGCCGCCGCCCCTCCTCCTCCTCCTCCTCCTCCGGCCGCCGCCGCCGCCGCTGCCGCCGCCGGGGGTGCCGGGGGGGGCCCCGAGCCCAGCGCGCCGCCCGCCGCCGCCGCCATCCCCCCGCCGGTGGCGGCCCCGGAGCCTCCGCCTGGGCGCGCGCCCGCCCGCTCCGCCCGGTGGCGCGCGCGCGCGCTCGGCGGCGAGCCGGCGGCGGGAGCGGGCGGCCCCGCCGAGCCGGCGGCCAATGGGAGTGGGGAGGAGGGGCTTGGCGGCGGGGCAGCCGGCCAATGGCAAAGGGGGAGGGCGGAGAGCGCGGCCAATCGGGGCGGGGGAGGAGGGAGGCAGCGGGCAGCCAATGGCGGGAGGAGGAAGGCGAGGAGCGGCCAATGGGGGGCGGCGGGGGGCGTGGCGGCGAGCCCTTTAACGCGCGGGCTGGCGGCGCGGGCGCGCGCCGAGGGGCGCGGCAGGGCGCGCGCCCGGCGGGGTTGCCGTGGCAACGGGGTGGGGGGGGCACCCCCGGTACCCCCGTGCGCACCCCGGTACCCTGCTACCCCCCACCCCCCCCCCGCAGTCCCAGCCCCCCGGAGCGGGCCGAGCGCGGTGCAGAGCGCGGTGCAGAGCGGACCCCCCCCCGCCCCCCGCCCCGGTACCGGGCCGCTCCGCCTCGCCGGGGGCCGCCGCAGTCCCCGCCCGGCCGGGAGGGGCCAAGCGGCGCCGCAGAGCCTTCGCCGGGCGATGCCGCGCCGGGCACGGGGCCGCCACCGGGGCTGCCCCCCCCTCGCCCTCCCCGTGCCGGCCCCGCCCCGCGCCGCTTCCCCGAGGTAAAAGCGCGGCCCCGGCGGGGGGAGCTGCGGGGCCCCGCTCCGCCGCTGCGGCCCCGTTTGTCTCGCCGAGCCATGCTGCGGGCGGACAGCCAGAGCCGGCCGCGGCCCCCCGCTGCCCCGGCCCCGCCGCCGCCGCCGCCGCCGCCGCCCCTCCGCGCCGCTCCCCGGCCCGGCTCCGAGCAGCTCCCCGCCGCCTCGCCGCTCTCCTGCTGCAGCCCGGCCGCACGCTCGGCTGAAGGCTCGGGACATGCGGGCTTCGGGGCTTTCGCCTGTCCGGGCACCCCCAGGTAATGGGGCCAACGCGGGGGGCTCGCTCGGCGCAGGGGTCGTGGGGTGGCAGCCCTATGGGGAGCCCAGAAGTGGGGCAGAGCGGCTGCCGGGCGGGATTTGGGATGTGGGGCAGCGTGCTGGGGGGCGGGAGGCTCACAGATCCTCCAAAGGCTTGAGGAACCAGCAGGGTCAAGCAGAGAAACCCTTGGGGTGCTCCAGGAGTGCCCCATCTATCGGGACCATCATCTCCCCCATCCCCACCACCCTCGGGCACCTCAGCCTCAGAGGCACCCACGCCCAGCAGGTTGCATCCCTCCGAGCACGCAGGTTCCTGGCCCCGAAGTAGTTCTGGTAGCGCGGTGCCCCGCGTGCCCCGCTCACAGCCCCCTGCCCTGCCCCGGCAGCGCGGCCAGCAGCCCAGCCTCGGCCTCCATTTCAGCCCCGGGGCTGGCTCCCCTCCAGAGCAGCTGCCACGTAGGGCCCCGGCTCCCTGCTCCCTCCGGCGCTGGCAGCAGCCGCCCGCAGCTGTGCTGGGCCAGGAGGAGGGAGCCCGGCGGTGCCCGTGCCACCCAAACCTCGTAGGGTCTGGGCTTTGCTCTGCCTGTGCCACGAAGCTGAGCATTGGGCTGAAATCGAGGGCCTCCTGCAGAGCTCTGCGTGCCCAGCGCTGCCTCCCGCTGCTTATGGTGCCCAGGGAACAGCGGGAACGGGCAGGCAGCTGTAGGCAAAGCTCTTGAGGAGCACGAGGCTGGAGGAAACTGAAGATGTTGGGCAGATTTCTTCCCTCCCTCCCACCCTCCAGCTTATTTTTAGCCCGGCTGTCCTCTCTCCTAATGCCGAGGATGGAAATGAAGGAGGCTAAAAAGACAGGGGCTCTGCCTCACGGCCGTTAAGGACCTGCTCGGGATGAGGGCACGGCCACGCGTGCCTTCTAGGAAAGAGCAGAACCAGGGCCACGGACTGGGAAAGCCCATGGAAAATATAAGGCCCTAAGAAATTAAGCAGTGTGAGGAGCTCCAGGAAGAGGCAGGAGCACCCCAAGTGCTTGAAGGACACCCAGCCTGCCCCATGGTCCCCCTACACGTGGCTCCTGGGGTCTGAGGTGGGGCTCGTGCCCGTTCCTCGGCAGGATGTCCTGTGGAGACATGGCCTGGCACGTTCTGGGGGGTTGAAACAATGCTGGGGGAAAAACTGATGACCATTCACCTTCCCCACCCCTTCTTCTGCTCACCCACGGTTGGCGGGGAGAGGGGAGGATAAGAGGGTGGGGGCGGGCGCACCTGGCAGCTCGCTGATGGCCCTGCCTGTTCCTCTGCGCAGGATGGTGCCCCCGCCGCCCATCAGCAAGCCCCACGTGTGCCTCTCCACCGTGCTCATCATGAGCAGCCTCGTCCTCATGGATGCCTACCTGGTGGAGCAGAGCCAGGGCTCCAGGAAGCTGGGCATCTGCGTCATGGTGGCGGTGGGCGACGTGTGCTTCCTGCTGGTGCTCCGCTACGTGGCCACCTGGGTGGGGGCGGAGGTGAAGACGGCCAAGCGGGGCTACGCCATGATCCTCTGGTTCCTCTACGTCTTCGTTCTGGAGATCAAGGTCTACTTCGTCTACCAGAACTACAAGGCTGACCGCAAGAGCCTGGACCTGATGGCCCGCAAGGCGCTGACCTTGCTGCTCTCCGTCTGCATCCCAGCCCTCTACGTGCTGCTGGTGGCCACGGAGCGCATGGAGTACGTGCGGACCTTCAAGAAGAAGGAGGATCTCCGCAACCGCCTCTTCTGGGTCATCGTGGACATGCTGGACGTGCTGGACATCCAGGCCAACCTGTGGGAGCCCCAGAAGAAGGGCCTGCCGCTCTGGGCGGAGGGCATCATGTTCTTCTACTGCTACATCCTGCTCCTGGTCCTGCCCTGCGTGTCCCTCTGCGAGATCAGCATGCAGGGCATCGGCATCGTGCCGCACCGCATGATGCTCTACCCCATGCTGAGCATGCTCACCGTCAACATCACCACCATCTTCATCCGCGGCAGCAACATGCTCTTCTTCAGGGACGCCCGCGTCTCCAGCATCTTCATGGGCAAGAACATGCTGGCCATCGGCCTCAAGGTCTGCATGTTCGTGCAGTACCAGCGGCACCGCAACCACGCGCCGCCGGGGCCCGGCCCTGCCCCGCAAGGCTCCTGCCAGCCCCAGCCCTCCCCGGCGCCGGGCAAGTCCCGGGATCAGCCCGCTCGCCCCGAGGAGCCGGCCCAGGACAACACGTGAGGCAGCAGCCGCAGCCCCGACCGCCCCCACAAAACACCAGGAGGGCCGCAGAGCCCCCCGGACTGCCCCCGTGGGCTGTGTGGGGACGCCACTTGCCCCACCGCGGCGTCTCGCCCCGCTCCCCGTGCCGTGAGAGCCAGGTGCCCACGCTGGGGGCAGCGAGGACCGGGCTTCCTCCGGCCTCTCCTCCTCCTTGGACAGCCGCAGGCTCGGCCACGGGACCTTTTTCGTACCTCCCTCTTTGCAATAAAAGACCTGAGCCCTCCTCGTGTCCGTGTCCCCCGTCCCTCGCCTGTCCCAGTGTCACGTGGCGGTGGTGGGGAAAGGGGAGCTCATTGGTGGCCACCCAGATGCAGGGAGAAGGTTCCAGGCGCCCACATGGGGGCATTCTCTCCTCGTTTCTCCTGCGCTGGACAGCAGCAGGTGAAACCCGTGTCCATGGTGTCTGGGGCTGCAGCAGGATTGCTGCCTGCTGGGCGGATCTCCCAGCAGCTAGGGATGGGGACACAGGGACCTGGGAAGGCAACTCCTGCATGGCCAGGGCTTCCAGGTGAGCCCACTCCAGCCTCCTTCCTCAATTCTCTCCTTGCACCGTTACCAGGAGAGATTTGTCCAGCTCCAGGATAAAAACAAGGCGTAGAACAGCAAAATGATGCCACAACGGGGCTGTGAGAGCCTTGAGCTTCAGTGCCACCGCAGGAGTAAGGCTGCGGCAGGCTCTGCATCCATCACGAAGCCAGGAGAGGAGGAAGAGGCCGGGCAGAGCCCACGCCTGGCTTGCTTTGTGCTAAGGGTGGCTGCGGCTCTCCTCATCGTCCCTAAGCGAGCTGGCACATCCCACTTCTTCCGCCTTCCCCCAGTCTCACCAAAACCCGTCAGCAGAGCAGGATGCGCGGGGAGGCAGATGCCTCAGTACCGCCCTCAGCCAGGCACAGTGGCGCTGCTCGCCTCGCTTCTTGCTCGCTGCGGGGCCGTGCCCAGGTTGGGCAGGGAGCGCCCGGCCCTGCTGAACTGGGTCCGACTGGGAGCACTGGGCTCATCCCCAGGTCACCTCCATGAGGAGAGGGCCAGGAGGCAGGAGAAACAGATGGGGGTGATGGGTAGTGCTGGAGGCACGTCCCGGGAGCTCAAACTACGGCTTGGATTGCAACAGCAGCAACACGGGGAATAGAGGAAAGTGAAGGATTTATTTTGTGCAGAACCGGAGTGACCTGGGAGCACCAGCAGCCCTTGAGAAAACAGGCTGAGAAGGGGGCAGCCCTGCACCAGGCCACGAGGAAGGCCTGCAACAGCACGGCTGCTTCACCAGACACAGACACAATTCCCTCACTTCTCAGCGCCGGTCAGACTCCACCTGGATGCAGCACCCAGGCGGGGCCCCCAGCAGGAAGGTGTCGGCCCTCTGGGCTCGCTGCAGCTGAGGATGGGAAAACTGGCAGGGGCTGGAGACCCGTGCCGAGAGGCTGGGGAAGCCGGCTTACTGAGTCTCAGGAGGGGAGGCCTCCAAGCAAGGCCTCCTGCTCACGCCCAGACCTGTAACGAGGTTTTTAACAAGACAGAGCCGGGCATGTCACTGAGAACAAAGATCATAGCCTAAACCAGGCAGCGTTGCTGGAGGAAAAAAAGAAATCCCCTTGAGACCTGGAAGCAGTGGAGCAGGGGCCCAGAGAGGTGGTGGCACTGCCCTTAGAGGAAGACACGGGCAGGCGCAAGGTCTGGAGCCTCACAGCGTCACCGTACGGTGATGGCAGACAGCAGGAAGCTGGGGGCCACCTGCCAGGCCTGGCCGGGCAGAGGGAATGGCAGCAGCAGCCCCACCTCTCCAGGCAGCAGCACGCCTGTCCGGCCGTCACAAGTTCTTCTGCGAGGGCAGACGGCGCTTGTCTTTGATGGCGTTCCTCTTCCTTTTCTTGCTCAGGAAGCTCTCCAGCTTTCCGCTCCTCTTCAGCTCCGCGTACTTCTCTGCCAGCTCCAATTTCCTCTTCTCAGCTGCGAAGGAGAGAGGAGCAGGGCTTTAACCCAAGCCTGAATCATCTCTGCACGCTGGCCCCTTCTCGCCTCTCCCTCCCTGGCCCCAGGCCCGGCTTGTCACTGGGGTGCCAGCACCAGACCCATCCCTCCGCAGCTCCAAGCCAAATTATCGACCACTCGCTTCCAGAGCTCGGAGCCCTGTCAGCAGCACGTTCACACTCTGTACTTACATTTCTTCAGGAAGAAGGGTTTCTTCCCCTGCTTGGCCAATTCCCGTTGACGTCTCTTAAAAGACAGCTCCCTCTCCCTCTGTTTTTGCTGTTTTTTCTGTGCCTGTTCTTGCTGCGTCTGCACAGAAAGGATGGCCCGTGGCAGCAAGCGTCTAGACAGCCCTCGGGTCACACCTCCTCTCTTGGTGCCTCACAGGAGAGGAGCTGCTGCACTGAGCTTACCATGCGGTTCAGGAGCTGCTGCAGCTTCTCCTTCTGCTCCGCGTCCCGGCATTTCTTCAGCTGCTTCTGAATCATCTGGAGAAGAGAGCAGAAAGCTGCGTCACTGCCTGCCTGCCAGCTCCGCTGCAAAAGGCCTTTGTGGAAGCTGCTCCTGCCAAGCAAGGTTCTCCTGGCCAAGGACAGGCATAAAATAAAGCATCACCTCCTTCTCCTGCTTCTTGATGGCGTCCAGGAAGCTGTACGTCTTCATAAATACTTCAGGTTTATACTCTCCAGACAGGTCATCAAATCGAGGGTCCCTGTGGATCTGGAAGCAGGGAAGGCAGAGCTGAGAGCCAGGGCCAGGATTCCAGTTAAGGTCCTGCTTTCTCTCTTTCCATGGATCAGACCCTGCCATTTTTATTTTTATTTTTTAATCTACCAATATTTATAGCCATCACTGAAAACATCTGCAGTTAGCAAAGCCTGAGCCCAACAATAAAGGTGGCAGTCCCTCCCCAAGTCATCGTGTCCGCATCCAGTTTACCAGGCAGCAGCAATAAACCGAATTAAAATCAGCACCTGCTGCACCCCACCTCTTGCTCTCCCCAAAATACAAGGTACCTGTACCCCACCTTCTTTCTGACAGAGACAACTTGGCGCAGAAAAGGTACGGGTTTCTTGGCAGACATCTCCACTGGCCTGAAAGAGGAAAAAAACATAACTTGAAGGGAGCGGAGGGCAGAAAGAGGCCCAGAGTAACGTGCCAGCAGGTCACGCAGACCCTCTGGAGGATATTAATGCACGGTGCCAAAACACCTGGCTTCTCCCATGGTGATACCTGCAGAGGTGACTTGGTCAAGAGCCAGACAAGGCTAATACAACCAACTGCTCTATAGATGCGTGGCTAAAGTCATCCCGCACAGAACATCCGTGTGTTATATGTCTTGATACAGGCGGCTCTGGTGTTCTGGAACAAGTGAAAACCTGCCACTGCACAGGACGCATCGGTGAACGCACTGCACTGAGTTATCACACACGCACGTTCTCGTTCATCACCTAACAGCCCTCCTCTGTTCCTAGCCCATCTCATGCGCTACTGAGCAGCGTTACTCTGAAAGGCAAGGCCAAAGCTGGGTGTTTCTGTAGGAATGTGGTAGTTGCAGAGACCCGTCAGCTCTGTGACCAGGAGCAGTGTAAATGATGTGTCACACCGTAACTCGGGCACAGGAAAGGCCAGCCCCCAGGAACGGGGGCCATACAGCTCGTGGCACGTATTCCAGAAGTCACTGCACAGTGGCTCAGGACCCAAAAGTCCTTCTTGTAGCACAGACCTTTGGAGCTTGTAGCTTTAGGGGGGAAGAGGAAGGCAGGATAATGCGGGAGAAGGGAGTATTACTCTCCCCATCCCACTTGGATGCTGCATCCCATGATTTGTCCATGCATCACAAGCAATGTCCTTTTAGTTAGGATGAACTTCTTATACAGACCTCTCAGATCTTAAACATCAATAATTTTACCTCCACAGCACATAGATTTTAGTATGTAAAAGCTTAAAAAAGGAAAAAATAAATCTTAATGCATCTCTTACAAGTTGAATTGATCTTATTTTCCTAAATTAGGTTCTATAAATGAGCTGTGGCATAATGCCCTGCTAGGAGATGGGAAATTTAGCTTTCCTTCCTTCTTTGGAGTGAAAAGGTCTAAATGTATATCTGTTCTCTGGAAGGAGAAACTCTCTCAGTTTCATCCTCAGGGTAAATAAAAGTACCAATCTTTCTATTCAACTTTCCTTTCTCTATGCTCAATAACTGCTGAGCTAAACAGATGTGGAAGGCAAGGGCTAGGAGAAAAACAGGAGGCTCAAAATAGGAAGTGCAAAGCTAACAATGCAAGTTTCCTCAGTCTGTCTAGCACTTAGCTATAATTCCTTCTTCTTGTTCCAAATTAAACTTTCTGAAGAGAAACTGAGCTGAAAAATGTGTTGTATACAGACAGCAGTAGCAATACAAAAGCTTCTCTGCTGGATGTAACAGGCTTCGCTTTGTAGTATGATACACAACCCTGCCATGTACCTACAAAGGAAGCTTCAAGGAGCCTTGCAAGAGCTAACAGAATCATTTCTGCTGTCCTGCAAGAAGCTTAACATACTCACATAAGAAGGGAGGACAAGGCTGAGTTTTACTTGTTTGGGATTAAACACATTATGGGCCCAAACTTTTACTGAAGTTGTTAAAACCCCCTTTTCCAGAATAAGCACTGTAGGATCAGTCATTAAGACTGAAAAAAGCATTTTACAGGCTTCTTAAACTCTGTGATTTGACAAAGCCAGGATAAGTGAACATTCACAGAGATTTTATACCATGTTTAGGCCATACTTATGCCATCTAAGGCTATTTGTACAACTAAACCTTCACGTAAGCACATAACAGGAGTTTGCATTTGCAGGACTACTTCTAGAGATATGTCTTCATCATACTTTGAAAACCATGTTATGAGCCAGAGGGCACAAGTTATCTCTAAAGTAGGAGACAAGAAACCATTTCAGCTATTATGTTCCCAAATAGGCCTTATAAACTGGGGCTCAGAAGTGTGTATGCTTTGGCGGGGGGGTTGGACACAATGATCTTTTGAGGTCCCTTCTAATCCCTTCAATTCTGTGATCACGTATGTAATCAGAAACAGGAAAAGATGTGTGAAGCCCCCGCTGAGAGTCCTGGCACTACAGCCACATTCAGCAGTAGTTACAGGGGGGCAAGGAGCACAAACAGCCCTGAGGCAATAGAGCAGCTCTCCAGCTCACGCTCAAGGCGGCATTTTGGGTATTTTCACATCCGCTCATGTAGCTACGCCCCAGCGCAACGCCCAAGCCAGCTTTATAACCCATCGCTGAAAGCAGCCAAGCTGCCAGGGATTTCCCTGAAGTCCCTTTTAAGAAGTTCACTTCCATTATAAAAACCACGAGAGAAGCAGCATCGGGGATTTACAGCGATGCAGCGCTTAAAGGATTAGGGGAATTAAATAATAAAAACAGAATTATGCAAACCATGTCTTAGAAATAGAGATGCTGTGTGAGGATGCTGCACTACACAAAATCTCCCAGCCTCTCGGGTAGAAGGCAAAGTAGAAGCATCACTCTGGTCAGCTGCTCAATTCAGAAGGAAAACCAACTCAGCAGAGGATCAGAAATACGTGAGGGAACACCAGAGAAAGAGAGGAAACCCATTCAAATCGCTGGGATACGACTCTGAGGACTGAGAGCTGTTAACTACTGCAAATAAAGGGTAATGCTATGGCAGCTGCTAACGGCAGCGGCCTGTGGAGGCCGGTAAAGAGATCTGATAAGCTTTGCTGCACTGAACACATTCCACAGTCCCCACATCAATAGGGCCTCCAGAGAATACAAACAGGAGGTGTAAAGACTACTGAGAACAGGAGAGTACTGGGCGGAGGGGAGGGAGGGAGGGACATCAACACGGATGAGAGAAGAGCAGAAGGATGAATGAGATCCCAGACCAACTGGCCGATCCTGCAGCTATGGGAGCTGGGCAGGAGACCCCGATAAGCTGGAAGGGGATCAGAAAGCAGCTGGGGTAGAGGTAAAAGCACTCTCCCTTGAAAGAAAAGCCAGCCGTGCTTCTGGGTTAAAAGCATCTCAATACAGAGGGCGTACAGGAAATGAGTGCTGATTTAACTGTAAACTAACAGGCAACAGCTAGGGAGCAGGACAGAGTACCAAGAGCTCCAGCACTACCAGCCTGTTCCCAAATGAAGTGCCATGGTGAAGGCCGCTGCTGTACAGCACGTTAAAGGAGATCTACACCAGCCCCAGGGCAACTGTGACCCGTGAGGAGTTCCCAGCACAGCTTCTGGAGGGCAGAGGGCACAAGGACACATCCTGAACACGAGGACACCTTTACCCCTTTTTGTTTCGTTGCTGCTTCACTGCAGGTTTGGCAGTTTTCTTCCCACCGGTCACCTGCTTGCTCACTCTTGTTCTCGTGCCGCTCTGCAGCTGCAGCCGTTCCTCAAAAGACATAAAACATGGATCTGGAAGAGAGAGCAGAACACACCTGAACCAAACAGCTTCTCGAGGCGCCTCCCAGCCCTGCGTTCCACCAAGAGGGACGGCTCAGTTGGATACAACCAGCACGAGCCCAGCGGTGCCATCCCTCTCCTCCTGCATGGAAGAAAGAAACCACTGCTCCCCTCAGCTTACATCTGATATTTTACGAATTATTCCTTCTCTCCTCTAACCACCACACAGAAGACCAACACAACAGAAGAAACATCAAAGCCGCTTCTACGCAAAGTGCTGACGAACGCATGAGATATTCTCCTGGAGTCTTCTGTTGCTACGCTTCCTTAGGATCACTGTCACCGAAGGAGATTAAACAGTTCTTACAAGACAGAAAACATTATCATCCCGAATGACGAGTCCTACACCAACAGCAGATTGTTCTCCTCCTCCTAACTGCAACCAAAGCGATTCCTTCTGGTTCACACCTGGGAGGTGTCTGCCTGCTCAGCACCTCAGCGCAGCGCCAGGCACGCAGTCCTTCCAGAGGAGCACAGCTGGGTACCAAGCTGCTGGCACAACACACCCAGATGTGGCTTCCCAAAAACAGTCACACCTTGCCCCAAGTACTGTCCTAGGAAACATTTTCTTTTCACTTGCACGCTCGAGTTTTCAGAGCAAGGGAGAAAGGAAATGTTAACACAGCGCTGTTTGATCACACTGCTTCCCCAAAACACCCTTCCCACTGATCCTGCTGCCAGCTGACACCCTCTCTGGCTTGGGCTCCCTCACCCCTACCACCGTTGCCCTTTGTCAGCCTCGTGCTGCCACTTAGTGCCTGCACAGCAGAACGTGACACCTTCCGAGCAGAGACCTGCACTCACTGCTCGGGTACAAACCGAGCGCCAAGCAGCTTGCTAATTTATAGCCAGCTTAGTGGAGCTCACAGCCTTCAGTGCAGAAATCTTTAAACTGCGCTACAGGAAGAATCTGTGCTCATTACACGAGTCACTGGGGCGTAGAGCAGTTAATCTCTATACAGGAAGATAGGTGGGTGTCACTGGACGAATGGAAGTCTCTGAGGAAGGACAGTCAGAAGGGCAGAGAAAACATTAAAAGAAAGGAAGAGCGATGTGGAAACGGCTCTCATGTTTTGTAAAGACAAAGGCACCGTCACTTGCAGCACAGAATGACAGTTGGCTGCATTTCCAAATGCCTATCATGAAAGCAGCAAAGGCTCATGTGCTGGCAACAAAATCAAGAAGCAACACATTAAAATCTGATGGGGAAAGCACCTCCTGTACAGCAGTGTCAGTGCAGGACACGTGTCCTACTGTGTGCTTTTAGGAGACTGGCAAGAAGTAGCCACTCACACTGATATATACTTCATCTGACAGCCGCAGAAAAAAAAAACCAACAAGCCACCAGCTGTTTTGGCAGAATCCAGAGATCCCAGGGGGCAAACAGAGCTGGGTAGAAGTTGGGGAAGCGCAGTGCCCTGCTCCAGAAGGACTGCTCCCACCCCTGGGGGAAGCTCACCATCCTGAGGGGACCTCCATCACGGGCCCAGCCAGCCTCCCTTATCCCCACCCCCCTCTCCTGCTACTTTAACCACCTGCCTGCTTTTTATCCCTTTTCCCCTCGGCACAACTCAGCGGGAAGGGACCTCCAACCCCTCCAACCCCCCTCACATACCCCCAGCAGCTCACTGAGGCACCACCACCCCCCTGGGGAGCACCGAGCACCCTCTCCCTACCTCAGGTATCCACCCGGACATGAGCCCAGCAGCTTTGGGCCGTGCTGCAGGGGCAGGAACCGACCGAGGGGCCAGCGGGTAACGGCTCAGCCCCTCAGAGCCCCCTCAGGGCCCCTCAGAGACCCCCCAAATCCCCTCAGAGACCCCTCAGGGCCCCCCCAGAGCCACAGAATCACAGAATTTTCTAGGTTGGAAGAGACCTCAAGATCATCGAGTCCAACCTCTGACCTAACGCTAGCAGTCCCCACTAAACCATTTCCCTAAGCTCTACATCTAAACGTCTTTTAAAGACCTCCAGGGATGGTGACTCCACCACTTCCCTGGGCAGCCTGTTCCAATGCCTCACAACCCTTTCAGTGAAGAAGTTCTTCCTAATATCCAACCTAAACCTCCCCTGGCGCAACTTTAGCCCTTTCCCCCTTGTCCTGTCACCAGGCACGTGGGAGAACAGGCCAACCCCCACCTCGCTACAGCCTCCCTTGAGGTACCTATAGAGAGCGATAAGGTCGCCCCTGAGCCTCCTCTTCTCCAGGCTGAACAAGCCCAGCTCCCTCAGCCGCTCCTCGTAGGACTTGTTCTCCAGGCCCCTCACCAGCTCCGTCGCCCTTCTCTGCACCCGCTCAAGCACCTCCAAAATCCCCTAAAAGCCCCCCCAAATCCCCTCAGGACCCCCTCGAGCAACCCCAGAGCCCCCTCAGGGCCCCTCAGAGCCCCCTCAGGCACGGCGGGAGCGGCCGCAGGGCCTCACCTTCCGACACCGAGCCCTCTGCCGCCTCCTCCTCCTCCTCCTCCTCATCACCATCATCCTCTTCTTCCTCTTCTTCCTCCTCCTCCTCCTCCCGCCGTGCCCGTCTCCCCCCCCTCATGGCCTCCTCCCTCCCCCTCTCCCCTCCCCTCAGCCCGGCGCCCACCACCGGGCCGGCGCGCGCGCATGCGCAGTGAGCCACTCACGCAGTCAGCGGGTGGGAGGGGCCTTTTATTGAGGAGCGGGCTGCGCGCGCCGCGCATGCGCATGCGCACCGCCCGGCGCCGCCGCCTCCAGCGCGTCGCCTAGGAGACGGGCCAGAGCCAGGGCGGCGTCGGGCGGCGCGGGGCAGGCCCCGGGGGTACCGGGGGCAGCGGGGCAGGGCGGAGGAACGGCGGAGGAGGGCGGCGAGAGGCTGTCGGCCAAGGCGCGGAGCTGTGCGGCCAGCCGGCTGAGCGCCGGGCTCGCTGCCGGGCTGCGAGGCGCGGGCGGGCCGCGAGGCCTGTCCCGCAGGTAGGCCGCTTCCTCCTCCCTGAGGCGGACACGGCGCTGAGGGGCGGCCCCGGGGCTGCGGAACCCCCCCCGAGCCCCCCCCGTCGCACTCAGAGCCCCCCCCCCGGGCTCGGCTCAGCGCTCACCTGAGGCTGCGGCTGGAGCAGGCGATGAGGCCGCGGCCCCGGCGTGCCCAGACGCGGAGCCAGGCCCAGCTGCGGTCCCGGCGGAGCAGGCGCAGGACCGCGGGGCTCCCCGCCGGCCCCGGGCCCGGCCCCAGCGCTGTGGGCAATGGGAGGCGTTAGGGGTGCTGAGAGAGGTGGTGGCCACCCCTCTGACAGCCCCCCGCTGTGCTTGCAGCCCCGCACAGGCATGTGACTAACTCTCTGCTTCCTCCTTTGTACAGTGAGCAGGACCAAATGTGCTTTGTCGCAGGCATCCTGGTCTTGGGTGTAGCCAGACCAGGGTAGAGGAGGACACGGCCACTCACCCACAGCCCTGTGCTGGGCAGCTGCTAGGTCAGCGTCCTCGGGGTGCAGGAGGCTGTACCACGACCGACCGACCAGCTCCTCCCTGCGGTAGCCAAGGTGGTAGGTGACACTGGGGAGGATAAGAGGAGTGGGGTCCAGCCTGCGTCCCGCACCCAGGCTTAGTGAAGTGAAAGCATCCTGGGGGTCCTGCACAGCCGGCTGGGGCTGTGGTGTGAGCGGGCACCCCTCACCTCTCCGAGACATCGCTAAAGGTCATGTCCAGGGCATGTGTGCTGTGGAACAGCTCGTCCTGAGAGCCGGCGTCGCCCTCTGCAGCCAGCGGTGGGACCGGGGTGCAGAGGGCCAGGAAGGCTGCGGCGGAGGGGGAGGCCGGCCAGTGTGGGGCCATGAAATGCCCACGCACTGCCACGGCCCGGTTACCCCCGTGCTGCAGCCGGAAGGCTTTGGATGTGCGCATCTCGCTGACAAACGTGACTTCTGCAGCAAACCAGGAGTGGGTCAGGGGCTCCCCTGGTGGCCCCGCTCCCCTCCCAGGCGGCCACAAAGAGCCCAGGCAGGGCAGTTCCTGCGAGACCCCAGCCCAGCAGCCTCCCGTTCTCCCAGCCTTACCCCTGCCTGGCTGCTCCTGGGCCAGGAGGAGCTTCTTGCACACATCCTCCCGCGCTCGCCCCTCCAGGATGTCAAAGACCGTGTCCCCCTGGGCGAGGAGCTCCACCTGGGCGGGGAGCTGTCGTCAGGGAGCGTGCCTGCCCCGGAGGGGGGGAGCTCACAGGAGAGCCTCGCGGGGACAGCGGCTGCAACTCCACAGCGGCCAGGCCTTACCATGGAGAGGCCCAGGACCTGGGAGACGTTCTCGGAGATGTAGACCAGCTTGCCAGCGGCCGAGAGCACCAGCAGGAAGCCCGGCAGCAGGGAGAGCAGCTCCGCAGCGAGCACCGGGCCCGCCGGGGGAGCCGACACTGCAGGGGGAGCGCAGCGTGAGGCTCCTGCGGGAGCAGCGCCCCGTGCAGAGCCGTGCTGGCGAGGCGCCGGGCAGGTGCAGCGGTGCCCAGGGGTACCTGGAGGGAAGAGGTGGGCGCCCCGCAGCCGGAGGCACACCAGGGCCATGGTGTGCAGGTAGGAGAGGCGCTCCTTCTCCCGCGCCGAGATGGGCAGCAGGGAGCGCAGCGCCTGCAGCTCCGCGTTGATCTGGTCCCGGCGAGCCTTCGAGGCGCTCTTGGTCGACCTGCAAAGCCAGCTCTTTGGGGAAAGCTGCCCAGGGAGAGGGGGAGACACCATCCCCATCCCCATCCTCATCCTCATCCCCTGCAGCCCCGCGGGTGAGGAGCAGCTCACCTGAAGGGTTTGGAGACGCCGGGCGCTGCCCCGGCCCTGCTGGGCAAGCAGCTCGCCTGTGCCTGCAGCGGCCTGTGGCAGTGGCTGCAGAAGATGGTCATGGTGCCGGCACGGCGCGCCCGGAGCTGGCAGAGCTCCTCTCGCCTCCTCCGCCTGCGGCTGCCTCTGAACCCGCTGACCCCCGCTGCTCCCGGCCTCCTTTTGTAGCCTCCCGGCTGCAGGGGCCACGGCGCGGAGGAGCGGGACCTCTCCTGCTGCCAAACAGCTCGCGGCTATTTTTAGAAGGCGGGCTGCTAAAAATAGAGCCCCGGCTGCAATCTGAGAGGGGAAGCAATAAAAGGAAGCTGGGGTCTGTAAAGTGAGCCTGGCGGCTCAGGAGGGGGCGATGACGAAGGCAGCAGGGATCCCGCCGCGGGACGTCCCGAGTGACCACCGACAGCACAGCACAAAGCCCGTGAGGGGCTGGGGACATGAGGGGTGTGGGGCCATGGTGACCCTAAACCCTCGGAGGGAAGCGGGGTGCCTACAACCCCCTCCCCAGCAGGGTGTTTCCCTTCTCCCCATTAAAGGTTTGGTGTAGAGGGAGCTGCTGTCTCCATGAGTGTCCCGGAGCTTGTGATTGTCCCCACAGCAGCCCCATCCCATAGCCAGGAGCACCTCAGGGTGCATCCACGCTGCCCCACAGCGAGTTGGGGATCTGTGGGTGTCCCCTGCTGCCCCACACAGCACAGGGAGAGGGAGTTTGGTGCTTCAGTGCCAGGGGCTGCTCTCCCTGAGCCAGCACCGCCTGGCTCCCTTCAGGCCCCAGCCTCATCACCCACCACAGCCCATAATTTGGGCCCCCACCCCACCCCATTGCCCCCACACCGCGGTGGGGGCCCAGCCTTCCCCTCCTGCACCCTCTCCCTCCCAGCAGGGCTGCCCCCGGCGCGGACGCAGGGAGCAGCAGGAAGCCACCTCTGCCTCAGTGTTTATCAAAGCGCCCCCGCTCGCTGTTTGTTCACACCGGGAGCCGGGCAGAGGAGCCGGCTGGGGCCAGGCCCCCACGGCAGGCACGGGGCTGGCAGGCCGGAGGCAGGGTGGCACCGGCGGGTGCACTACACACGCATGGAGGTCCCCGCGCTGGTGAGGCAGCAGGGGCGCAGTTCGTGGCCCGGGGCCAGTGGCAGGAGTCGATTCGGGCCCTCGCTGGCAGGGGACCGGGCCAGCAGGGCTGCAGCTCTCCAGGCGAGCCAGCGGCGAGGACGGGGGCTCAAAACCACGCAGCTGGGGCCAGCAGATTCCTTCCCCGGCTGCCTGCTCCGCCCTGAGCGTGAGGAGGGCGGAGGGAGGCCTGGCGAGGGCGAGACAAACGGAGCTCACAGACGTTCCTTGCTTGAAAGGGCTACAAATTCATGCAGGCAGTGGAGCAAGAGGTCGGCGTGTGGAGGAGTGAGAGCAGGGCGACCGAGGGGCGAGCCGGCATCAGCCCTGCGAGGAGACGATGGGGCGGCTGATGGTGCTGTTCGTCGTCATGGCCGAGAGCTCCCATCTGCAACACACCCACGGGGACACTGAGGACAAGCACGAGCGCGGCACCCAAGGCTGGAGCTTCCCCAGGCGGGGGGAGCACCCAGGGGGGCTTTCCCAGCCAGGCGTGCGGTACCTGATGTCGTGGGGAAGGCAGGACTGGTCCAGGCTGTACTGAATCACCGCCAGCTTGCACAGCGTCTTCAGGCTGGGGCCTGCGGGGAAAAGGGCGATGAGGCACAGCGGCCCCGTGCCTGCGGGGCCGGGGCAGCGGGCACAAAGCGCCGCGGTGAGCGCCGCTTCGCTGCCAGGCTCCCGGTGGCGAGAGGCAGGAGCCGTGCGGGCGGGGAGCGCTCACGTACTGAAGTCGAGGATGTAGAGGTCCGAGTGATCCATCAGGTCGAATTCGTCGCCCATGCCCTCCTCCGGGGACGGGCTGCGGGACGCAAGCACAGCCGGTCAGTCGGTGCCAAAAGGCTCTTGCAGGGGTTGTTCCTCATGCTCCCCACGCACCCCGGCTGCTCTCACACCCCTCCTTCCCCTGGTATTTCCCAAACTGCTTTCCAGCAACCCAGCAAACCGGGTCACAGCGATGCTGCGTCACCTAATGGCACCCAGATCAAACCAGGACACCACACGGGACAGCCACCCGACCTAGGAGGATTCACACACCGCTCCGTGGCGCAGTGCGAGGTCCGAAAGCACTGCTGGCACCCCCGGCAGGGTGAGCAAGATCAAGCTGGAGGCTGATAGGACTTTTTGGGAGGCTCTCGAGTTGTGCTACAGCACACGGGAGCCATGACCTGCCTCCAGAGAGGGTGGTGGTCATAGTTAGTGGCCATCCAACCCTTCTGCAGCCAGAGAAACATGGCAAGGGAAGGAGCCACGCACTGCAGGCAGCGCTGCTTTGCTCTTGCTGCCAAAGCCACTTGGAAGATGGGTGGCTGCGTGCCCCAGCACACGGGGCAGCCTGTGGGAAAGCTCTCCCACAGCCGACGGTGGTTTGGAGAACTTGAAAGCAAGGGAAGGTGTTTTGGGTCCCGCTTCGGGTTGCCACAAGGGGTTTAGCACGTCCTCCCTGCTTAGCTGGCCCCTCGTGCCCCTTGCTGCCCACCTAGGAGCCGCTAAAGCCTCGCGGTGCCCTGGGAGGTGAGGCAGCACCTGCTGCCCCCGGCCTCCTCTCCCCCACACACTGCGGGGCACAGCTCAGTGTTGCTGTTGCTGACGGGTCCCATCTGCCTGGAGACAGGCAAAAGCCCCCTCAACACCACCCCGCAATCTAATCTCGCATCCACGTCACAGGAAAACCTGGGCTATCCCTTATCTGCCAGAGGAAAGCCGGCAGGCAGCGTGTCTGCCGATTTATCGCCCAGCTGCAAGCGGCTGGGGACAGCCTGGAGTTCAAGACCAGGAGACCACAGACGGGGACAAAGGGCCTGAGCTCTGGGCACAACTGTGAAAGAAGTGAAGCGTTTGGATGCTGCAGCAGCAGCCACCCGCAGAAACACCTCTTGAACCGTCTCCAGGGCACAGGAATGCCCCCAGGAGAGGCAGGACACAAAGGGGTTTTGCCCGTGCTGCTGCCTGCCGGCTCATCCTGCAAGGCAAATCCCCGTCCCGCGTTGTTCTCCCCCTCCCCGGGTCAGGAGGCAGACCGCAGGGAGTTCTCCGTTTACAACGACTTCCTGGAAAACTTCTTATCTCGCCAGGCGGCTCCAGCACACACCTGATAACCATTACAGGAAGCCAGCACAGCCCCCACCGCAGCCCGTCCCCCTCCCCAGCCCCAGGCACGCTGCATTCCTGCCCCCAGCCGCTCTTCCTGCCCCGGGACAGTGCCACGAACCAGCCTGCAGCAGGACCGAGCCCGGCCCGAGGAACAAGACACAAAACGAAGTCACCCTGTGTTAAAAACAAGCTGTGCCGTGCTGCCTGGCAGAGGCAGGCAGCTCTGAGTACACCCAGCCTGCTGCTAAACCTTCTCCCACCCCAAAAGCTCTCCTGGGGCTGAAGGCCCTTCGCTTCAGAGGGACTCTGAAGCCCCTCGTTCTCTGCCCTCAACCAAACTTCAGCAGCATCCCCAAAAAGCCACTGCCGGGGTGCCAGAGAAAGCCTCAAAGCTTTCCAAACCCCTGGGAGGGCTGAAAGTGTTTCAGGTGCCTGTGCAAGGTAGATACTGGTGAACAGGCCGTGCTCCAGAGCTGCCGTCTGTCGCTCCAGGCAGCACAGAGCATGTCCTGCTGCTGGGCCGCTTCCTTCCTGCTAGCAGCTGCTAAGGCTCTCGGCCACATCCCGCTGCCCTGCCTCCTGGCAGCATCACTTCCAGTGTTTGACAGCTAAATCCCCAGCGCCGGGTCCCCTCGGTGAATGGAAACTTTGCTGAGGAACACTGGCATGGCAGGGAACGCTGCCTCGTGCGGAGGGCTCCTCGGACAGCTCCCGGCTGAGCTGACATCCCTCTGCAGCCTGGCAGAAAGAAATTCTGGAGGGAAAAGCAGGGCAGCATCTAATGGAGGATAAGTCTGAAGTGTGCTTCATCTCAGCAGACCAGGCTACTGGTCTTGTGTGTCGAACAGGGCTTGTCACCAGGGGCTTTAGGAGCTCACACAACATCTTCAGCCTCCCCTTTCTCTTTTCCATAGGAGCCCTGATGTAAATAATTTGTCACGCTTGCATGGGAAGTTGCCACATGGCTCTGAAGTGAATCTGAGTACAGCACGGGGCAGAGCACGGAGGGAAACTGCTGGAGGGAATGGAAACCCCCCCCAAAAAGCCACCCACAGAGCTCACCTGGTGCCGCCAAAGAGAATGATCTTGTCTCCCACTCTGCAGCAGCACTGCCGGCGTCGAGGACAGGGGCCTTTCCCCTTGGGCTCGATCTTCCTCCAGGAAAGGGAAACTACGGGGAAGGAAGAGGGTGAGAGTGAGTTTGTCAGAAAGGCCTGGCCGAGACCCGGGTATGAGCAGGTTATGGGTTTAAACAGACCACGGCCAAAATGAGGCCCACACGGACACCAAGCAGCTAACATCTGCCCTCCCTCTCCACCTCCTTTTTTTTCTGGAGGCAGAATGATCCCTTCATCAGGCTGCTTAGGGCACAGGGGTGCTGGAGCCCTGCCTGCTGGGACAGGAGCTGCAGGTTCTGCCCTTCAGCTGCTGCAGCAAGCCCAGGTCTCTTGCTTACAAAGCCCAAGCCCCTGGGCTGCCAAAAGCAGCGGGTCAGACACCACGGGGAGCGGCAGGAGCAGCCAGGCTCCCTTCCCAAGGACCCCGGTGCGTGCCAGATCTGGAGGGAGACCCAGGAACCAGCTCCATCTCTTGGCAGCCGCTGAGAATGCAGAGCATCCCCACCGAGGAGCACGGGAACTGAAGCAGGAGACGGCAGCCTTTGTGCCTGCTGCTCTCTACGGCAAGGATGCTGGGGGCGATTACTCACTAAAACCTTCACAAGCTCTCACATTCACCCCTAAACTGGCTGGGGGAACAGCAGGTTGGCTACTCGCAGATAACATTTTTGTCTAAGGCCTTCCTACACAAAGCGATTAGCAAACAAATGGAAGACCCCAAAACAGCCCACAGTTGACATTTGGGGTACCAGATAAGTGTGCTATGGTGATGCTGTGGGTCGAGTGGTTTCCCCAGCTACAGCCTCTGGGCTCCCCTAACCCCACACCTTCTTTTCTGCCAACAGTTCTGCATATCTAAGAACAATACAAAATTTTGCCAGCCACCTTTTTGAGTGGGCACATTCAGCAATTCTTTCTTTTCCTCTTTCTAACTGAGATTTGGAGATGATCTGAGGAGGAACAGGGGTGCCAAGCACAGCAGCAGGTTTCTGTCAGCACTGTCAGAAGAGCTATTTCCCCCAGAGAGGCTCCCAGACCCCGGAGCAAACATTGATCCGAGCACTCACACACCTGAGGGCCTCGAGCACCCACCACTGCAACGAGTTAGAAGCATAAATACCTGGATTGAATTTCCAGAGATCGTGGAAGTGTCTGTTGAGGCGTGCGTTGTAGCCACCGAAGACGTAGAGCTCCCCGTTGTAGCTGACTGTGGGCAGTAAGCACAGACATCAGCGTGCCGTCCCGCCCCAACACCAAACGCAGCAAAGCGGTGCTAATTACCTGCTCTGATTAACACCACCTCCACGTGCAGGGCTGCACGCAAGGCTTTGCTGCTGGCAGCAGCTTTCCACAGAAGCCAGGCTCCGTGCGGCCCTTGCTGTCCCACCTCTCTGCCCAGAGACCCCTGCTGCTGGGGGCAGGAACCCCTTCCCACTGCCCCCCTGTCTCAGCAGCCCCCCACTCACACGCCGAATGGCTCCGTCGGCCTTCAGGAAGCACCGGGGTCGGCGGGGAGTCCAGCCAGGAGTTCGTTTCCGTATCGAACACTTTGATGCGGTTGCAGTAGATCTCGTTGTTGGAGTGGAAGGGCCCGAAGCGATCCGCTCTGCCCCCAAACACGTACATCTTTGTCCCGATGATGGTGGCTGAATGGAAGTCTCTCCAGCGAGCTGGTGTGCCCTGCAGGGACAGGGTAAAGAGAAACGATGCAGATTACCTGGGGAGATGACATCTTGACAGGGAAATTGGGGTGGTTGCCTTCTCCTGGGGAGCTTCCCCTCCTGCCACACCAGACAGGAGCTGCGAGACACGTGCAGGCAGCAGAGACAAAACATCCTCCCCAAACCAGAGCGAAAAACGGAGACTGACCTTGGCAGAGATTAAGGTCCACATCATGTTCGTGGTGTCCAATTTATGGATGTCATTTGAAAAGCAGTCGGCCTGGAAGACAGCAGGGCAGCCCGCTCGCAAAGGGGCCCAGAAGCCTGGTCACACTGGCCCTCCGCGAAAGGACGCTGTCGTAGAGACCCGGAGCATCCCTTTGGAGTCACCACTCCCTAGGAGACGTGGTGCTTGCTCCAAAACACCAGGGTAAACAGCACACGTAACCACTCAACAAGAGGGAGGCGAAGCCCACCTCTTCTTAAAGCTGCCCCTTCTCTCCCTGCGGCCTTCCCATTTATTCAGTCCCCGGTTCCTACCACCACGGCTGTCCTACGCACAGCAGCACCTTGCCTCTGCTTCACACCGTAACAACAGAAGGTGGCTCTAACAGGAAGGAGCAGCTGGCTCTGCTACGGACACACGAGGAGAGGTAGGAGCTCAGATTGCTTTTAGGAAGCTGAACATCCAGGAGTAAATACACTCGGGGAGCTGAGGACTCCACCAAGCCCACATTAGCGTGGGAGAGCCCACATTCACACAAACAGCACAGGCTTCTGCTCCTCCAGTCAGGGGAGATAGCTGCAGGACAGATATGGGCTTGTTTGGCCTTGGTTAAAAGCAAGTCACATTTGTAATGCTGCTGCTGCAACCAAGACCATGCATTTCGCAGGCTGCAGTACTCAGAAAACAGGAGAAAAAACAAGGGACTGCCTTAACAGAGTCCCAGCTCCCTTCCAAATAAAGAGCTGTGACTTTGCACAGCTTTCCAGGGTCTGGCGATAGTCTGAAGTGATGTTTACCCTCCTAAGATTAGAGAGTAAGGATTTGCTTAAAGGGGTGCTAAGCACGCTGGCAGCTAGTGCAGGATGACCTCTGTCTCGAGGTATTCTTACACGAGAGGACGAGCAAGTGTTTGCTGGAGGGGCTCAGCGAGGTACGAGAAGAGGCAGGGAACACAGGGAACATGCACCAGCTCAGGACAAAGACTCACAGCAACGCTGCAGGTTGGAAAGTGATTTTTCTGGTGCTCTTCTCAGCTAATTTAAAATAAATATACATTGTATGTATTACAAATATTATGCATTTGCCTAATACCATCGGAGTGTTGGAGAAATCCACCAGAAAATATTGAAATTTTAACTCTGTTTTGTGAAAAAACAGTATTTAAAAGCCACTGTTTTTGTAGACCTGCTTTGCCAACTGTCTTCTCTGCAGCATTATGAGCCTAACCTGGAAAATTAATGCCATGACTTTGCTGAGTTATTAAATGAAACCAACTGTGAATGCAAATACGCCCCTGTGTCCTGCTTCTGCTGGTGTCCTGGGCAGGAATACCCTCTCTCCCAAGGGATGGCCAAATAGCTGTTTCAGGGACTACTCACCAGCTGCTCGTAGCCTCCGAAGATAAACATGCTCTTGGCCAGGACACAAGCCGAGTGCCCATCTCTCGCCCCTGGGACCATTCCAGACACCTTTGGCGTGAACCACTTGTGCGTGTCTGCAACAAAACAGGGGCACAACGCTAAGAAAGCACAGAAGATGTGGGGATGGGATAGCCTTTTGCAACCATTCCTCGTTTCTGAGGCAGAAATCCTTCTCCTTCATACACAGCCTCCCCCAGAGAGACCACAAGCTCCTTCAGGCACAGCCTGAGCCTCCAGAGGGGCACGGTGGCAGAGGTCCTCAGCACCCAGGCACGGCTGCTGGCACTGCCCCGCCTGACAAACAGCTCGAGTTTTGCCCGTGGTTAGCACAGCGCTGCTTGAGCAATGGTATTTGGACTGAATCTCCTGCAAAGCCTACTCGTGAGTCATTAATCAGCCCTGCATTTACAGCTTCAATTGCAGTGAGGCAACGACGCTAAGTGGCCCTGGTGACCTCACGGCTCGGAGATGCTGCCTAACCAAGGAAAAGCAGTGCTCCACAACCCAGCCAGAAGCCACTGAACCACAGGCTCGCCGTGTCAACAGGGTGACTGTGCACGTCCCCACCTCTGCAGCACAGCTCTGCCTGTCTTATCCACTCCTCTTGTCACCCTCTCACCCCCTCTCCAAGGGGAACCTTCCCTGCCCTCCGCAGTTCCTTCAGCCCTGCTCCCCAGCCTGCAGCAGCCCACACGCTCCAGGGACCGGCCTGAATTCGATGAGGACTTTAAATCCAGCCAGAGCAGTTCTCCATGCAGGGCAGCGTGGAGCTAAGCCAGCAGCTCCCTGCCAAGCATAAACAGGCACCTGTCCCACGAGCCCACAGAGAGGCACAGATAAGCCTGGAGGCAGCAGGAGACGTTCCCCCCCCCGCCCTCCCCGACTGCTCCGAGCTGCCAGCAGCAGTGCTTATTTCAGGAAGCGGTAAAATTGGAGCCCGAGCAGCATTCTTCGTGAGGATAACTTCTCAGGGCTTGGCCCGCGGCCACAGCCGTCCACCTAGGCTCCAGCTGGAACCGCACAAAGGGGCTCGCAAGGTCAACAAAATCCCTGGGCAGCCAGCGAGCGCGAAAGCTGCGACAGCTATCGAGTTCCCTGCCTCGGTGGGGCCGCCTCCAAGCCCAGCCACACGGCAGCAGCCAGAGCCTGCCCCAGCGTAACGTGTCAGATTAGAGAGGGGAGAGGCCTCAGCTCGCTGCCTCCAGGCCCGGAGGACAAAGCTGTGCTGGGCCAGGGCTCTGTGCAGCGAGGTGACTGATACAATGGGGCTGAAACACAGCCCGAGGGCTGCCAGCAGCACTTTCCAGGATTGGCACGGGACGGGCACAGTGTGTACAGACAGCTGTCGACCAGGACTTAGGGCTGGCCTTCTCGGTCAATTTTCACTTAATGCTAAAGTGCCGGAGTTGGCGGGGACGCCAGGCAGCGCCCACTGCCAGGCTTCTGTGCACGCAGCAATTCGCTGGTGGCTTCTCAGCTCCGCATGGCAGGGGAAGGGAGAAACCCTGCGCCCAGAGAGCAGCTTCAAGCTTCAGAACACCTCCTGGGGATGAAAGGAATTTATGGCCAAGCATCGGCAATTTCCCCGTGAGGCCAGCGAGCCAGTTAGTGGTCAGCATTTACGTGGACCTGCCCCCGGGATCCAGGTGTACCCTGCCCTTTTCCTGGCATGCCCGTCCACCCACCTCCTGCTGGCTCCTGTCCTTCCCAGGCGTTCCAGCAGCACAAGAAACCGACTGGAAGTCTCGAGGAGTTTATCTTTCAGGCTTATCTAGCTGGGCTCATGCCTGCCCTCATTATTCCATCCTGTCCTTGGAGAGACCAAGGGACAGGGAAACAAGCTGGGGAGCAACGTGGAGGGGCAGGGAAAAGGTCTCCTTGAGCGCAGCTGTGACGAGGAAGAGCAAGCAGCTGGAACTTACTGACATCGAAGGCATAGAGCACGTTGCAGGCTCCCTCCGTGTCGTTGCGACCGCCCCAGATGTAGACGGTGTCGTCTATGAGCACCGCCGAGTGCCCGTACCTCATGTAGGGCACCTCTCTCACTTGGTCTCGGCTGTTTGTCCACACTGGAGGCAGCTTGATCCAGCGCAGAGACACTGAAAGCACAAGTTTGAGCCCGTGTCAGATGTCAAAGCCACCGTGCGTGCTCACCAGCCTACCGAAATGAACATCTGTGAAAGCAGAAAGCCCGATATTTCTTTTCCCCTCGCCACAATATGAGTTCAGGAGAGCCCTGCAGGAAGCACAGAGCACTGGGGGACTCTGGGCAGAAACAGCTTTGGTTCTGCATCAGCCACGCTCAGGAGATTGCTACTCTTGTTCATCCTAGACCATGAGTGAAGGTACAACCACCGCCCCCACGCAAAACCACCACACACACCCTACCAAAACGGGAAAGAAAAGGAGGGAGGTGATAATGAATGCAGACACTGCTTCAGACTAGTGACATTTCTGGAGAAGACGCCCAGAACACTGAGGGAACGGGCAGCACGGGAATAAGTCACTGCAGCAACAGGCAAGGCAAGACACCTGAAGACATCATTTGGGCTTGTGGGAGCACGTTCTAAATAAAACGACATGGCAGCTTTGTAGGAGCAATGGTTTGTTTGTCTTTAAAAAAATAATAATGAGTAACTTTAGACCCAACAGCTGTCTCTCTTATCCCCGTCCATTCTCCAGTTCCTTCTGCTAACCTTGGGGTACAACTGGGAGCTCCCTGTGATTACAGGTTCCCCTTGCTGGGAGCCTGCACGTCACGTTTGCCAGCAGTCAGGGCGCTCAGTGTGTGTTGCAGGGCTTAATGACACTGCGGGAGGCACCGCGAGCGTTGCGTGGCCATCACATGGCAGCGCCCAGGCACCCTCCCTCCAATTTTGGTTGCCGCCTGGAGGTACCATAGCCAAGACCAGGTAGATGTGTCACCGTGGCGAGGGGAAGAGAACCATCCCCTGACATACCAGGGCAGGGAAAGGGAAGGGGTCAGGGCTCTTAAAAGCTGAGCGCCCACCTCAGAGGTGGGAAGGGCACTGAGGAGGCACAGCCAATGTTAAAAGTCCAGCTAGGCAGGATGCTGGCATTCCTCCCCTTCAGACCACTGCAGGACATTGCTCAGGACCCAGGTCACCTCAACGACCCCCCGTAACCACACATTTTCATCCACCACCCTGCAAGCTGCTGGCTTCTCCCGGGTCAGATTGGGAGCAGTGAACTCGCTGCACCCCGATCTGTATGCCGCCAGCATGCCCTTGGTTCCCCTCTTGCCCCTGCTCAGCTGAAGCCATGCAAGCATCAGGGCAATTTTTCAGCCTAATTATAGGGAGGCACTTTATGGAGCGGCTCAGTGATCTCTTCAGTTCAAAGAGCAGGGAGTGAAGAAACGTGGCCTCTCCCATGGCTCCGATTCAGCCTCCTGACACGTCCTGGCTACCCTACAAGAATGACTCCAGCTCCGGTTGCTTTGCTAAGCCACACGGTGAGCCTGGATACCTACCAGCTAGCTGCTGCCAGCACGGGAATGCCTCCACACACCCCTGCTGACTCCACGGTGGCACCCAGCTGTCCCACAGGGAACCGGCCCGAGAGCCTAAACCCCGGGGACTGGGCTCTGTGCGCCCAGTGCACCCTGCCCTGTCCGTGCCAGGGGTGGCCGAAAACTGGAAACTGGATGGGAGACACCGGCTAAACGGTGCCTCTTTGTGAGCTAAAGCAAGCAAAAAGAGCAAGGGCAGAACGATACGGCTACGTGGTTACTTCTGGTGAGCCCTTCTCCTCGCAGCCTGCTGAACCACAGCCCCTGAGGCTGAAAACACGGCGCTGCAGGAGGGAGGAGGCGTTTACCTGCGTTAAAAACGTGGACGTCGATCTGCCGCAGGGTCTCATAGTCCTCTCCGGAGCAGTACCCGCCGAAGGAATACACCTTGTGGCCCACGGCCACGGCCGCGTGGTTCACCCTGCGCGGCCCGCCTTCCAGGTGCACTGCCCACCGTAACATTCCTCCCCGTCCCCGCCGGCCAGGCCGTCCTCAGGGCCCCCAGCGCCGCGGCCTCATGCTTCCCGGGCCCCCGCCATGCCCCGCGGGCGTCACCCGGCCCTGTAACAAAGACACGGTGCTAAAATAACACCATCCACCTCGCGGGTCTCCCTGCCTTCCTTGGAGGCCAGCTATGAAGGTCACATTGCTGCGTCCTCCGGCTGCAGGCAGCTTTGCTCCCCGCTGGGGAAGGAGAGGCAGCGCGGGCACTGAAACCCGAGCGAGGGGAGGAAGAGCGAGCAGAGATGTCCTCGCACCAAAAAAAAAAAAACCAGCGCGGGGCGGCTGTGCGGGCTGCCCAAGCCGAGCCGTTTTTGAGAAGGCAGCCGAGTGCCGTGCGCCCAGCCGTGCCCTCGCCGTGCACACACCATGGACGTGCCAGAACGATTTGTCCGCATGAATGAAGACACGTGGGGAGAGCCAATTGTGAAGGTGAAAAGAACAGAGCCAGAGGGAAGAGAGTGTGCTCCTCGGATCAGCTGTGAGAACGCCAGAGGAAGGAAAAAGGCAGGGAAGCAAAAAACCCCAAAAGAACAGCTTATCCCCCAAAGCAAGAGTCCCCAGCAGGAGGGTGCACTACGTTTGCATTCAGGCTCTGATCTGGCTCTCTACTCGGGGTCGGGAGAAGTCCCTTCTCCCCCACAGGGAACACAGGCACGCTGTGCACCGCGTTAACTCACGCTTCAGACAGATGGCTGGGATCAGCTCGCGCAGAAGTCACCGTCGCCGAGCTCCGCGGAGGTTCCCCTTCGGATCCAAGGATCTGCAGCGCGGTCCTGCCCAGGCACTTCTGAAGAAGGAGATCTGTGCCCTGTCAGCAGCTTTTCCCCAGCTGAAAAACAGCCATTAGAGGAGAAGTCAGCGTTGCAGGCAGCCCAAAGAATAATTCCCTTCCTAGCTGCTCGCTCCTCGGTGCGCTCCCCCCACGCCCAATTTCAGCATTCGCCGAACGCCAAGCAGCGCGCGGACGCCTCGGAAGGATGACTAAAATTCCTACACGTTTTCTCAGCCCCTTTTTTTGGAAAGCGCTAACTTTTCGCAGGGAGAGCTCTCCTCCACGAGGAGCTGAGGAGCAGCTGGTGCGCCATGTGGAGCGCAGCCAGGCGGCCCCGCAGACGAGCAGGGCCGCAGCTCCCCGCCCGGGCACCCCTACGGCCCAGCAGCACGCTCCTGCCTTATCTCCAGCTCCTCAGGGCCGGAGATAAAGTTGTGGCGAGGGCACAGAGGCCAAGTCTGAGCGGAGAGCTCCCCGCAGACCTGTGCCGAGGCGTCCCTCCCGCGGAGCCGCTTCTCCCTGCAGCGCCCACCTTCTCATTGCTATTTTTTTCCTCCTTCAAGCCAGGCAGCAGCTCTGGCACGAGCCCTCCACAAGCTGCAGAAGGGAGAGTTTCCATGGAGACCACCAAAGTCACCTTTTAGGCTCTCCCGGAGGCTTCCCCTACCCGTTTTATTTATCCTCCCCAGCCGGGAGCTGCCACCGAACCCAACCAGCGGCTGCTCTCCTCGAAGCCACCCCTGGGCTGAGCGGCTCCGTAGGAGGCTCCTGAAGTAGCTCAAGGGGACTCGAGCGGCTGTGTCAGCGCTGCCAGCGCTCTTCAGGAGGCCCAGGGAGGAGGAAGGAGGGGAGGACACGCGTCACCTTGTCACCTCTCGGGTCCTGTGGGCGCAGAGCTGCCGCTTGCCGTGTCACCGCCGCGAGCCGGCCGCCCTGCCCGCACGGTGTCACCACCCGGATTAGTCACGGGAAGGCAGGAAACGAAGGGGATGCATCCTGAGACGTTAATCTGCTCTTAAGGCCCCGGCTACACACCGCGGGATGCTGCAACGTGGAGGCTGCGGCGGGCGTCGCGGCGCCGCTTCCTACCATGACGATTGCTCAAGGCCTGGCTTAGCCAAAAAGTTTTTCCAGAGATCATCCCCGACGGCAGCTGACACGCGCCCAGGGGTGGTGGCGGGCGGGACGGCTCCGAAATCCGCGGCCGGGCCTCACAAACATCCCCTTTGCCCTGGATGCTCCTTCGTGGCCTCACACCCTCAACCTCTGCAGCCACAGAAGCGATGCCAAGGGCTGGGGGGAGGCAGGGGGCCGCGAGGGATCCTCGCAGACAGTGAGCTAAGTGCGGGTGCCTTCCCCCTTACCCTAACCTGCTCCCTCTGGGGCTGCAGCTCCTCAAAGCAGCCCTCGCAGCCCCTCTGCTCTCACACCAGAACCTGCCTGAAGCTCTGACCCGGCTGGACCCGTGCCCCAGAGCCCCGCACCGGACCTGCAGGGAGGCCGACCAACGCCCCCAAAATAAGCACAGGTTTCCTGTAGGGCGAGGGAGGAGATTCTTCTGGACTGAGCAAACCCAAGGAAGCTGCACCCAAGCTGTTAACTCACCACGCGCCCTCTCAGCGAGCCCCGGCCACCCCTGACCCCCAGGCATAGCCAGGGGGGTGCCAGCAAGGCAGGAGGGTGCCCACCACGACGGGCACACAGGGGCTCTGCTGCCGGAGGGCTCCTGTTGAAGCCACCAGGCTCTTCCACTGGATGCCTCAGCTCCTCACTGCGCCCCCAAAAAGCCAGCAGCTGTTCAGGTTTCACGCTCAGCACACAGCCTTCAGAAGGCCCCGCTCCCCTGCCCCGACAGAACCCGTCCAGAGTTACGGCCAAGCACAGGAGGCAGAGAAATTTGGGCTGAAACCCAAAACAGGAACAGGAACGTTTCTAAACAGCGGGCTACGCCTCACCTGCTGCCGCAAAGCCCTTCCTCCCAGGTACCTGACGGGGGCTGGAAACGAAGCAGGCAGAGCTCTGGGAGCCTACAACCAGCAGCGTCCCCGAACAACCTGCTGCGGTCCCGCAGCAGCGCCTGGAGCTCCCCACAGCCTCGCGAGTCCGGCGATGCCTCCCGAGGACACGGCTCCGCCGAGCGCCTCCTCGGCGCTGGCACCCGGCAGAGGGAGCGCCGTGCCTCCCCCCGGGGCGCCTCAGCCCGGTTGTTGTCCCGTGCAAGGCGGCTCTGGGTGTTCTTCGAAGGCAGCTCCTACACGGACCGCTCCCAAATCCCCGGCTGTGCTGCTGTAGGAAGGTGCACAGCAAGCCCCGGCCAGGCAGCTAGCCCAGCACACGGCCAGCCGGGGCCACCACGGAACAATTCAATCAATTTTTTGCTGCTATCCCTCCCCAAACTGTCGTGGCGATTTGAGCCAAGAGGGACAAACCCCACAAAGCCAACACCCTGGGCTTTCAGACTCAGATTTGGCAGATGCTTTGCGTGCTTCAGTCTTGCTGTTTCCAAGCCTTGCAACGAGCTATGGAAACGTTTTGCTGGAGACAGAAAGCTGCGAGCCACCTTCGGGTACCGTAGCTAACCCACAGCCTCGGGACAAAAATACACATCCTCAGATCCCCTTCCCTATGCAAAGAGGTCACCGGGCTGCCTCGTTCCTCTACACACCAAGAAACCCAGAGCCGTTTCCGAAAGCCACTGGGACCAGCCTTGCTGCAGATGACCCCCAGCGCACGGAGGAGGAACGCCGGGCTCTCCACGGCCCCCCCAGAGCCGCAGCACCACCCCACGCCGGGCACCTACCGCTCCCTACAGCCGTGCCGCCGAGCAGCTCCCGTCTCCCAAAAAGACGAGCGCCACGGGGCTGAGTAACGCCCAAAATAGCCCCGGCAGCTCGCGGCGGGCCAGGCAGCCTGTTCTATTTCAGGTCCGCCCAACTTACCGTGGCAGCGGGCAGGCCAGCAGCCCGCTCGCCTCCCTCGTGCCTGACATTTAGCCCCTGCTCTGCCTCTTTCAGCGAGGGCAGGGCGGGACTGCAAGCTTGCACATTCAGCAGCTCCCAGCGGTATTTCGGCACCGGGGGCTCGCGGGGGGCACAGAGCTGCTGCTGGGGACGGGGCTCACCACGGGGGCTGCTCTTGGTGGGGTGGGAGCCTCCTTCTCCCAGTGCCACCAGTCCCAGTGCCACCCAGTCCCAGTATCACCTCCTCACAGTGCCACCCCGTCCCAGTATCACCCCCCACCAGTGCCACCTCGTCCCAGTGCCACCCAGTCCCAGTATCACCCCCCTCCCAGTACCACCAGTCCCAGTGCCACCCTGTCCCAGTGCCACCACTCTCCCAGTGCCACCAGTCCCAGTGTCACCCCCCTCCCAGTATCACCCAGTCCCAGTGCCACCCCCTTCCCAGTATCACCCAGTCCCAGTGCCACCCCGTCCCAGTGCCACCAGTCCCAGTGTCACCCCCTCCCAGTGCCACCCCAGTCCCAGTGCCCCCAGTCCCAGTGCCCCCCCTCCCAGTGCCGGGCCCCGGGCAGCCGCTGGCGTTTCGGGGGAGGCCCAAACGCCCGGCGGAGCCCAGCGGCCGGTTGCTGCCCCCCCAGTTCCCACCTCGCCGCCCCCTCCGCTCCATCCCCGGGCTGCAGCCGTGTCCCCCGCTCCCCCCCCGGTCCCCCCGGTGCCCCCCGCCCCCAGCCCGGTACCTGGCGGCGGATCCGAGCGGCTCCGGGCGGCCCCGCTCCCGGTTCCCCCCCCCCCCCTATCGCCACCCTGGGACTTGTAGTCCGCGGCTGCCCCCCCCCGCCGGCGGCCGGCGGGCACGCGGAGCGCCCCGCGGGACTACAACTCCCAGCGTGCCCCGCGGCCGGGAGGGGAGGGGGAGGAGGAGGAGGAGGAGGAGGAGGAGGAGGAAGAGGGGGCGGCGGGGCCGCGCCCGGTGCATGGCGGTGGCGGCGAGCATGGGGCCGGAACGGGTCTGTCCCGGAGAGCCGGGGCCGCCGGAGGCCCCCGAGGGGGCTGCGGGGTGGAGCGGCGACGAGGAGGAAGAGGAGGAGGAGGAGGAAGAGGAGGAGGAGGAGGAGGGCGGGGAGGAAGGCGGCGGGTACCTGTACCAGCCGCTGAGCCAGGAGCCGGAGCAGGGCCCCGGCGAGGCGGCGGGCCCCGGGCTGCAGGAGCGGCTGCAGGTAGCGGGGGGAGCCGGGCCGGGGGGCTGGGGGGGCGCGGGGGGCGGATCGGGGCCGAGCCCCCCCCCCCGGCTCCGTTTGTGCCGCAGATGCTGGGGCTGCACCTGCCCGAGCCGCCCGCGGACAGCGAGGAGGAGGAGGAGGAGGAAGGCGCCGCGGCTCAGAGCAGCCGCAGCTCCATCCCCATGGACCCAGGTAAGGCCACCTGCCCCGCGCCACCACCCCCTGCCACCGCCATCCCCGTGTCACCATCTCCACGTCACCGCCATCCCCATGTCACCACCGTCCCCATGTCACCATCCCCATGTCACCACCATCACCCCCATGTCACCGCCATCCCCGTGTCACCTCCACCCCCATGTCACTGTCCCCACGTCACCGCCGTCCCCGTGTCACCGTCCGCAGAGCACGTGGAGCTGGTGAAGCGGACGATGGCCGGCGTGAAGCTGCCCACCCTGGGCATCCCGCCCTGGGCCAGCGAGATCTCGGAGGAGCAGTGGAAGGACGTGGTGCGGCGCACGCTGCAGGCCAGGCAGAGCCTGAGCGGCCCCAGGCCCGAGTGGAAGTGATGCCCACACCCCCGCCCGCCCCCCGCTCACCCCATTTGGGGCCGGGGCTCGCCGCTGTCTCTGTTCCAGTTTCTCCCGTTGATGTTGTCCAGTTTCCCTTCCTCACCTCGTCCCCGGTTCTGGCTGCCCCATGTCGCTGTGATGTCCTTGTGTTGGCTTGCTCTGCCCCGGAGGAGGCAGCCCGCATTCCTCACCCCGTGTATACGCAGAGGGAGGGATTTTGAGGGGCTTCACCCAGCGTGGTTTGGGACAAACACCTCATCCCCACGCTGGGGAAGCCCCTCTCCCCGCCGGGGTGCCTCCTCCGAGGGCAGGCGGCTGCACGTCGGCGTATGAGAGGTCGAGCCCAGTGTGTCTTTCCAAGAGATCAGTTTTATTTAGTACTGTACATACAGGGACATCTGTACAAAATCCAACACTTTCATACTATGTAATGCTCTACTGAAAATAAAGTACACCATATGTACATATGAACTGTAAGCAGCTTAATACTCGTGTCCAGGGGGTGAATGCAGTAGTTAAGTTTTTGCTCGTTCCCTCGGGCGGAGGGAGCCGTGCGAAGTGGAAGAGGCAGCTCCAGTTCTGTCCATTTGGCTGATGTGGGGCGAAGGCGGGGGCAGAAATGGGCGCTAACGCTAGAAACCGAGTGTGGAGCGAGGGGCAGCTGTAGCGGGGCAGCCGCGGGGCTGCGTGCGAGCGGTACGCGTGGCGGGGAGCAGCAGCGCGCTCCCCCCTGCCTCACGTGGTCCCCTTCTTCAACGTCCAGGACAGCGGAATGGGTGGGCAGCCAGCTAATGGCGAGGGTAAGGGAGGAAGCGTTGAGGTCCCTGACCCAAAACAAGACGCACGAAGCCACGAGGACGCCCAAGCCGTGCAGCACGCAGCCGTGGTGCGGCGCGGTCCTGCCCTGCACGCGGCCCGCTCTCGGCAGCGCTCCTCCGGCCGCGGGCTGCAGGAGGAGAGGGGCCGTGCGCAGGGCAGAACGGGCTCCACGTACCACAAATCTCAGCTTTCTGCAGGCAGCACGGCCCGGAGCAGGGAAATGCGGCCACTTCCCAGCACTGAGCGGGTGCTGGTGAGGGCACGCGCATGCTGGAGCGCTCTAGAAATGAGGTGGCAGCTTCTAACGCGACGCTAAGCGGACGAGGTGGAAAGCCCAGGCTGCGAGGGGGAGAAACATCCTCCTCTGCCTGAACCCTGCTGCGGGTTGGGGCGCTTGGCAGTCCTCGTCCATGCACCCACCGCTCTTGCAAGCCTTCAGCCGGCATTGCCCAGCGCACGTCTGCATGCTGCGCCAGGCGCGCGTGAGGTAATCGATTGGCAGCTGACCATGAGCTCGGGCTAATGTTGCAAATAAGCAATAACCTCCCTGAGGTGTGTTGGAAGTCTCCTGATGCACTGGCCCATGGCACGAAGCAGAGGGGAGGCGGGGTCCCGCGTTTGGGGGTGATCTCCGGCACGCTCACGCTCGCCAGCTGCTCCTACAAGGTGGCGGCACGCCGAAAAGAGAGCTCAACAGGGCACGGGGGTGACACGGGGGGAAAAACAGCTTAGCACGGGCTGGAGGGAAGGAAAGGTGCTGAGCACCAGCAGTGGGATTAGAGGGGGTGAACCTCTGAGCTGGGAGGCCATGTGCTGGTGGGGATGAGGAGCAGATGCACCAGGACCTCCTGCAATGCCCCGCGATGCTGCAGAGCTGCGTGACGCCGGCACCGACCCCAAGAAGCGAAGCAGCAAGAAGCAGAGCTCCCTTATCCATCACAACCAGCCTCTCTGAGGGGGCGCCTCGGCCTGGGACTGAATCTGCAGCGCAAAAGGCAGGGGAAGAAGCTCCGAGAGCCGGATCACAGCAGCACCCGAGGGCCCCTGGGCTATCGAGTGCGCCCTAAACACTAAATCAGCACGGAACTAACAAGGGCCTCAGGCCACGGCAGGTGCCGAAGCACCAGGGCGAGGCTAACTTTGCTCAGAGCACCTACAGAAGCAGTTCGGCAGCAGCGGCGAGCCGCCGATCGCGAGGAGGAGACAACTGAACGCTCACAACTCGGCCTTGGCCCCGTCACGTGGATCCAGCGCGTCCACTAATCGGCAGGAATGACTTTAGCAGCACAAGCCTCCTAGGAACCCCAGCCACTGCAGAGCTAAGGGTGGGACAGAGCAACAAAGGGAGAGCTGCGGGAGTATTTTAATTGAGCAGGTAGGGGAAGGAAGCAGAAGGCAGTGGCTGATGCCTGCTACGAAGCCAGAAGTTAATTCTGGGCCCACGATTACCCAAGACGCTGGGATGGAGACGACTTAGCAAGGACCAATACAAAGAGCTGAAGGAATTCACTTTCCCACAAGAGAGCTTCTAAGGATGCTCTAAAGGGAGGGAAGCAATAGTACGTAGTGCTGGCACCCAGCTCTCCTGGGGTGGCGAAGCACTGAACCCCCACTCCACCGACAAGGGAACAGAACAGGGGGCTGGAAGCAACAGAAAGGTGGAAGCAAACGCCTCCTGCTGCACGAGGCCCTCCGAAAACAGAGCTGCGCCCCGAGGCAGGGCGGGGAGGGAGCAGAGCCCCCACAGACTCTGCCCGACGCTCCCCCCGAGCTCAGCTTGGGCTCTCCCTGCTGACTGCAGAGCCCAGTACAGCTCCCTTCAGCCTCTGGCTAAGGGGTGGAATAAGAACGGGGCAGCGTGGAAGCGAAGCGAGGCCTGCCTGGGCTGCTGGGACAGGCAGGCTCCCTTCACGCACGCACAGCAGAGGCGCAGAAGCAGGAGGAGGTGGCAGTGGCGAGGTACAAGTTACAACGTAAAACCAGCTCGAGCCTGGAGGGATGTGGATGGAGTGGAGGACAGGCACAGCTCACCATGTTCATTCCTTATTTATACATGAGAACCAAGTGCATTTCGGTGACCCCTGGGGGAAAGGGATGGGGGCAGAGCTTCCCGGGCCAGCTCCTGAGCCCGTCAGAGAGCCTCCTGGCTTGAGGTGAGAAACTCTTCTGCTCTCTTGTGGGCCTCCAGGGCTTTTATAGTGTAGACGTCCTGAGGAAGCTCAGATTTCCGGCGCAGCAAAACCTTCTCCTTCTTAATGTCTTTCAGCATCTACAGACAAACCAAAGGAGTCAGACAGCTGCAACAAACCCCTTTGTCCCCGTACACCCCGAGCCTCCCCCTCCTCTGACTGCTCTCGGAGACACCGTGGTGTGCTGCAGAGCAGGCTGAGAGCCAGGCACAGCCCAAAAGGGCACAGAGAAGCCCCGCTTCCATTTCTTCCAAAGCGAGGAGGTTAGGTAAGCTCCACACTACAGGCTGATCTCTAACGGGCACAGATTAGAGCAGGGGGAATTTACCCTCCAAACTCTTAAAGGAGCCAGTTCTGGCTGCTGGGCCCTGGACTGACTGCGGTGATGTCCTGAGCACTCCGGGAGGGAGTGGGGAAGGCCCCCCGTCACCTACACACCTGCACAGCCTCCGTCTCCACCGTTTTCTTCAGCAGCTGTATGTCCTCCGCAGTTGGGGTCTCCGTCTCCATACAGCAGACCGGAGGCAATGGAGGAGGCGCGTAATACATCGGATACTGCAGACGAGACAGACAGCTGGGGAGTGAGGGCACCAGCCAGCACCAAACCTGCTCCCCCCAGCATCCTAACGGCGCGGGGCTCTTCCCCCAGCAGCCCTGCTGCAGCTCTGTGCACGGGTCTAAGATCAGGTGCTAGAGCTGCTCTCATGAGCAGGCCGCGACCCCACCAGCATATTCTTGTCTCGTTTGTCCTAAGGTCCTGCTGCTACCCACCTGGGGGTTCAGCCGGGCCAGCTCCTCTATTTTCTGCCACATTTCTTCTCGTTCCTTCATCCTGAACCTTCCCCTGCAGAGAGAGAGAGCAGAGGTGTGAACTCCTGGGGACAGCCCAGCTTTCACCAATGGGAAGAAAAAAACAGGGAGAGCAGAAGAGCACAGGTGAGAGATTGCATCTGCCCCAGATGCACAGGGGAAAATTGTCATCTCCAACAGATCAGGGGCTCAGCTGCCCACATTGCCCTTTTCTCTCTGGCCTTAATGTGCCACGCCAGAGACGACTGCCCACAGGCCAGGGCACGGCTCTTCAGCTTGGCACAGATTTTGGCACAGACCTCAAGCGAGCGTTCAACTTGGCCGCCTCTAAATCCCAGGGCAGTGAACTTTCCCCCAGAAACAGAGGTGAGCATCCACTGCTCCCTGTTATTCTCTTCTACGTGTTAAACATCTGCACTCAAATCTCTGCTATACTTCTGACTTTAACTTCTCCGGCTTTCATCTCAGCTACTGGTCTGTCTAGCACCCTGCCTGTCCATGCCAAGGAAGTTCTTATATTCTGTAATTGCCTCAAACTCATGAAATATATCCAAGAAAGGAGGGTAAAAATGAGAATAAAGCTGCCAAACATTCATGCAGCAGGTACTCCCATCAGAGAACATGGGGGTCAAACACCAAAAACGAAACTCACACCTTGTTTTCTGACAGAGCTCTGGAGGTCTCTGCAGGGAGCTGTGGCCAGGAGTTAACACTCATCTCTCCCAAGTTCTCTTCTGCTGTCTCCTCCCCAGTTTCTCCAGCACCCTTTTTAACGTGCGGTAAACAGAAATATTCGTATTTCTCTGATCTTGCCCCTGGAAACGTAGACCAAGGTGTCTGACTGCTAGGCACTCACACTATTATCATCTGGGGACCATGGAGATGTAAGGGGATGGCTCCCATGACTGCAGCGTTGCAGTGGAAGGACAGAGACTGGTCAGGAAGGACAGGCTGGGAAGACGAGGAGTGGGATTTGCCCTTTGTGTGAGAGAGCAGAAGTGCACAGAGCTCTGTGTGGCGAGAGATGAAAAGCCAAGTGAGAGATCGTGGGTTTGCATTAAGGGGAATACACATAAAGGTGACATTGCAGTGACGGTCTGCTACAGGCTGCCTCACCGGCAAGAGTAAGTGGATGAGGCCCTCTACAGACAGCTAAGAGCAGTCTCATGTTTGCCTGGTCCTGGTCCTCGTGGGGAACTTCAACCACCTGGATGTTTGCTGGAGGGACAGCACAGCAATCCAGGAGGTTCCTGGAGTGACACTGACAGTAATTTGCTCCTCCAAGTGGCAGAGGAGCCCACCAGGAGGGGTTCCCTGCTGGACCTTGTGCTCACCAGCAAAGAAGGGCTTGTTGGGAATGTGAAGGTCAAAGGCAGCCTTGGCTGCAGTGACCGTGAGATGGTGAAAAGCAAGCTCCCAGCCCTGGACTTCAGGAGAGCAGACTGGCCTCTTCAAAGGTCTGCTTGGAAGAGGCCCATGAGATTCCCTGGAAGGAAGAGCAGCCCAAGAAGGCTGGTTAATATTCAAGGATTGCCTCCACATGCAGAGGCAGCCCATCCCAACAAAGAGGAAGCCAGGCAGAAATGCCATGAGGCCTGCAAGAACGAACAAGGAGCTCCTGGTCAGATACAAACACAAAGAAAGAAATGTAGAGAGCAGAAGGATCACAGAATCACAGCAAGAGTGGCCCTCAGGAACCCCAAGTCCCGGAGGCCAGGAGGAAGGCTTCAGCGAGGAAGATGTGTCCTTGGTGGAAGAGGGTCAGGTCAGGAAGCACCGAGCAAACTGGGCATACATCAGCCCACGGGCCCTGATGGGATGCACTGAGGGAGCTGGCAGATGTGAGGCCACCTTTGATAATCCTTGATCAATCGTGGCAGCTTGATGAACTGCTTGAAGACAAGTCAGCCTCACCTCATCGCCCCGGGAAGGTGGTGGAGCAGCTCGCTCTGGAAACCATTTCCAAGCACGTGAAGGACACAGAGAAGAAAATCATCAAGAGCAGTCAGCATGAACTCACTGAGGGGACGACGTGCTTGGCCAGCTTGGCAAGCCTCTGTGATGAAGTGACTGGCCTGGTAGACGAGTGGATTGTCTACCTGGGCTGCAGCAAAGCCTTTGACACTCCCCCATAAGATCCTCGGAGATGAGCTGTTGATGTATGGGCTGGATGGACAGACAGGGAGGTGGGGAAAAAAAAAAAAAAGTCCAAATGGCTGGGCCCAGCGGGTGGTGATCAAATACCTGATGGGAAGGTGCAGAGAGGGCAGAGCCAGGCTCTTTGCAGCAGTGCCCAGTGCCAGGACAAGAGGCAGGGGGCACAAACTGGAACATGGGAGGTGCAACGTGAACATCAGGAAATGCTTCTTCATTGTGAGGGTGACCCAGCACTGGCACAGGTTCCCCAAAGAGGTTGTGGAGTCTTCCTCACTGCAGATACTCAGGAGCCATCTGGGTATGATTTTGGGCAAGTAGCTCTGGGTGTCCCTGCTCAAGCAAGGGGTTGGACCAGATGGCCTCCAGAGGTCCCCTCCAACTGCAGACACTTTGTGATCCTATGGTTCCCTGATTCTACAGGGGTCATTGCTCCTCAAGGCAACGTCCACCTTGCCCAGACCGTGTCTCCTGCTGTGCTGTAAGGCTATAGTGAAACTGCTTTTACCTGGCTGGACTACATCACAGTACTGGTCCACTACACAGGACACTAAGGGCATAAGTGCCCAGTCACCCAGCTCCATGCCTCTCCAGCACAGGATCTTTCCTTTCAGATCACCAAAGCAGGGCTGAACAGCATTGCAGAAGAGCTCCATTCCTCATCCTCTGAGATCCAGCAGTGAGCCACTGTTAATCTGTAAGGTGCTCAGCTACCCCGTAAGAGTCCAGCTTACAAAGAGAATACCCAGACTAAGTGCAAAAGTCTAAAAACTTTTGCACTAAAAAGCTAAAAATAAATAAAAAAAGTCTAAAAGCTTTACACCAGTGATCCCTTTTCAGCAAAACAATTATTTCCAAAGAATGCAACAGTTTCATCTTTATTTTGATGCCACTTTGAGTAGCTTAACTGTATTATGGCTGCCCAACACCCCTCTGCAGGGGAAGCGGCTCCCTGTTTCATCACTCAGACTGGCTTTATCTCCTGCACTGGGACACTTTTCATAGCAGTGTGCCTCAGTGTCACTCACTGACACAAGTCTCTGGAGAATCCCACCTCTCAAAGCAGCAATGCCTCACAGGCCAGCGCTGCATTTATGGGAGAAGGACCCCCAGCCTTGCTTTTTAAGTGACGTGTGCCTCATTTGGAAAAGAAGAGGTGCACTGGGAGATGCCTTCTCTTTCTTGCTGCTGTGGCCAACGCAGGAGGTAACGTAGCTGCTAACAGAGAGACATGAGGCACCAGGGAGGCCCCTGGGCATGCCGACAGCACATTTTCTGAAAGTCAGCATCCAAAGCCCTTGCATCCCTGACAGATGGGCAGAGATAGTTCCCCCTCACAGATGAGTTAAGGCCCAGCAGTCCCCACCCAGGTGGTCAGCGCATTCAGGACAAGACACTATCTATCTGCTCAAACCTCCCCGCTGTTTTCCAAAGGGTTCTGATAATTCCAACAGCCTCCAAGTGTCCGGGGAGATTATTAAGGCACAGCAGGCACAGTCAGATCACCTGCACTGAGCAGCCTCTCCATATGCCCCGGGGAAATGGGCCGTCTCTCCCTGCCCTGCCTTGCCCCAGTGGCTGCAGCAGCACAGCAAGGGGTGCAGCGGTGACAGGCCTGCGTTGGCACGTCGCTCATAAGCGCAGCAACTAATTAAGAACATGACTAAGCCTTTTCTGAACAGACCTCTTATCAGCTGGCTGCAGCCTAATTGTGTGCCTGCAAGATCTTTCCTTTTCACCAGTTCACATCCACTGGTTTTGTTCACGTGTGCAGCCTTTGTCACGTGCTATCTTCTAGTTCACAGCACAGGGTCCCTAGGGGGCTCCTTGGGAAACATTTCCTATGTCTCCTCCTTCTTTCTGTCTACACAAAAGAAACCTCAGCTTTTCAGCCTCGCCGGCCTCACTGAATAAGGCAGAGGTCCTGTGAAAAACACACAGGTGTGATGCAGTTAACCATCCATCCCGTGTTACAGCGTTCCAGCCAGCTTCCCACAGGCAGCCTGAGGAACGCTGCTTTACCCCTGAAACAACAAACGTCACGACCTCAAAAGGTTTTTTGATTAGGGAAAAAAAGTACTGCTTCACTGAGGTTTCTGCGTTTGGAAAGCAAACAGCAATTAGCTGCAACACCACGTGATTGCGCGTCAGCAGGCCGTGGCCTGCAGTGACCTCTGCCAGTGAGACAGCAGAAGGGAGCTGTGGAAGCTGTGTCTCCTCCACCAGGAGGGTGACGGTGGGACCCGCTGTTCACTGAACGGGCTGCAGCCCCCTGCCGACAGAAGGGCAGGTAGGGAGTGCAGGAGTGACACTCCAAACTCCAGGGCTGACTCTTCAGCTACAAAACCCTCTCCTTCCACAGGGGGACACACCGCTAAGTAACATTTTCTCCTGCCAGAGAACCAAGCTGGTTCTAGCCCCCTTCATTCCAGCAATGATTTATTCCATTACAGTCCAGAACACGTAGCCCAGGTGTTAAGTGCTCATGGATTTGCTTGTTTCTTGCAAGTCTTAAAGATTTGAAGGAAACAGATGACAGTCTATTTTTACAATAGACTTAAGCAAGTAACTTAGGAATATTGCTCGAGTAAGCCCATTTTTTAAAAATCCACCTTCTCAAGTGCATGCTCTTTATCCCCCATCATTGCCCTATGTCCTGTCCACTCCCAGGCTCCTCACCCAACTCCTCACTGAGATCTGTCCCCACAGACCTTCCAAAACTTTTCCTCCCTCCTACTTCTAGCATCCCTTCAGAAGGAGACCTTTCCACACTGCTCAAACCAAAACGAGCTGGTAATAACGTGCTGGTAATAGCGCAGCTGAGCCTTCTTGCTTTTTGCACACAAAGGACTCTTTAGCTGGGTCCCCGTGGTAGGGAAATCACACTTAGCTGAGGAATTGTACCATGCTTGCTGCCAGTAAACCTGTCTCAGATTCAGCTGCTAAAAAGCTTTTTACTTTCCCCTCTGCCCAAGCTTTCGATCAACATTTTACCAAATTTGGTCATGTAGGACAGTAAAATGTACAAAACAAAAGATTTTCTAAGCACTGGTAGTTAGAGGGGCACCAGAGGAAAAAAAAAAATAACAAGGTCAGAAACCAGTACAGCTCTATTTGTCCATTTCTTGGACAGTTCTGAGGTAGTTTGTTGGCCTTCTCTAGAACAATCCTGTCAGCCACACTTGAATGTGGGGCACTGATGCAAGTTTGAACGGGTAGAAAAAGCTCCTGATGGAAACACCAAGCAGACCTCGTAGTAAATAGCACTGTGACTGTGACTTAAAACGTATGCTTGGACCTTGATATGGGCTTCACAAATGCCCTACAGTTGGAAAACAAAGCATCTTGTCTGCTGACAATTTAGATGCAACAAAACCTTAATTTCTCCATATGCAGGTTGCCCACCCCCAAACTTTAATTCACATCTCAACTTTGCCATTAATTGCCCCCACACTAAACAGCTGCACATGTCTAAGAGCTCCTCACTGCTTCCCCTTTGGCAGCCCTGGCTTACCAGGAATGAAAAGCACTATTTTATTTCACTGAAATAAAATAGCAGCAGAAAACTGACCCAGGAAAGAAAAAGTTTCCTTCTAGCTTCCTGAACTGATTCAGCTCATCAAGGTAAGTCCTAAAAGCATCAAAACCAACACAAGAAAGCAGGAAGAGTGTTTTTTTGTTTGTTTGTTTGTCTTTCCCTCTCTTTACTGCATCACGACTCAGCTACTGCATGACGCTTGCTGAGCTAAGATTTTATCCCCACCATTTATTCCTTGAAGTTCCACGTTTTATTCCATCTTTATCGCTGAAAAATTGAAAGTGTCCTGCAGTTGGCATAAAACATCTTCTGCACCGCAGCAAAGTTCTTTAGAAAAGATTTCCTAAAGCAGCAGGATTCCACCGGCATTCACTAACACACATAAAAACTGCTAAATATTTCCCAAATTCTCTGAAAAGCTGAGTAGCCTCTACATTGCAATTTATTTCCTCATGAGCCAGCAAACTCTGTCACTCTTTTCCAAGCTACCTGCTTCAGCAGAACTGAAAAGAATTTTTTAATCTCATCACACATTTAACTCTTCTCATCTCCACACACGGTTACTGCTGAGGAGTCCTCTGCTTTTTGACCAAATGATTTGTACCACCTTTGCGTTTCCCCCCCTGAGAAATGGCATCTGTCACCTGGTACTACACCCAAAGCGACTCCAGGACCAGCTCAAGTCACTGGGCAAGAACCTCTTACTCACTTCTGCTTCTCTGCTTTGTATTGCTGCGTGCAGTCATCAAAAAGCTTCTGATTCATCTCCATGAACAGCTTCAGTGCATTGTAGATCAGCCCATGGATTGTCCTGCAAGGAAATCGGGAAAGGAGAACAAGTCATGGTGGTACCCGCCAGGTCCTCAGCCCTGCGTTAGCCCCAGCAGCACAGACACCAGCCAACAGTTGCAGCAACTCCTTGTACGCTACGGAAATGTTACAAAAGATTTGCACACAGCCCTGGCTCCTCGTGTGGGAAGACCCTCTCCACAAACACAGCACCTGAGACCATCCCGTGGAGAAAGAAATGGAGGAGAAAGACAGAAAAGACCGCTGGGATAGCCCTGCTCTGACTGCGCTCCTCGTGAGTGCCAAAACAACCATTAATTCCTTAATTTCTAACATCAGAAACTGGAGAAAAAGGACACTAAGGACCTGCTCGGGACTGTTCTGAAGAGGGCTTTACCTAACCTAGCTCTAGTGCCTCCCACAAGTCACCTCATGATACACAATGTGACATTTTTGGGCCGCCCAGTGTTTACTCCTGGGTTTTTGTCACCGAGCTGCCCAAAAGACAGCCGTTCAGCATCCCTCGAGAGATGGAAACAAGCACAAGTACCCCAGAAGAAAAGCTGCCTTCATGTCAGCAACCTATGTACAAGTTACACTGTGCCTGAGCTCTCTGGGACCAGGACTCTCGTAGGGAATAAAAACAAGCATTGAAGCCATTTCTGAAACACCTGATACAGGGGAAACGATGAGAGACTCGGTAGATCTGAGCCCTGTGCCTCTCCAGCTCTACAGGTATGATAAGGAGGAGAGCCACAGCCCTCCTGGGCTTATTATGCAGGCTGTCTGACAAAGCGCTGGGAGTAGAGGAGCTATGGGAAGGAGGAGGAGAATCTGAGGTACTCGGCCTGTGCTGAGACAATGTGACTGGTGCTAAAACAGAGAGAAAAGGAGAAGTACAAGGAAAACAACTTCAGGACCTCCTCTGCCATAGCACTGGGAAGGAGCCAAGAAGGAAAGGCAGAAACAGCAGAATCCTGAATGCTGGCTGGTGAAAGAAGGAAACAACTGGCAGAGGGCTTCAGAGCAGAACATGAAGTCCTGTTCTGAACTCTGATCAGGAGGGGCAACAACACTGGGTGCGAGTGTGTCTGTGTGCACGTCTGCACGCACACCTGCAAATGTGCACAGGTACCTGTGCGAGCGCCTGTCTGCACACGCACGTGCCTGCCTTCTGGTGCACATGTGCACGCCTCTGTCTGTGCACGTTTGTGTCTGCACAGGTACGCTGAACGGCATCGGATGCAACAGAGAGCAAGGCAGCTCCGTTTGGAGAGCTAACGCATTCACCCGAGTCTTTAGGGCACCCGTGACTGGTGGCTCAGGTTTGTGCTTCCTGCTGTAATGACGAGAAGGAAGCAGTCAAAGCAGACCAGCAGGGAGCTGTTTGCAAACAAGTTCTGCATCACAACCCTGAATTTGCTACCACAGTGTATGCTTAACTCCTGGTCTCACTCAGCCTCCCCAGAATTAATTATTTTGCTTTTTCTGCCCCCTGGAATAGAAGACTTTTTTTTTTTTTTTTAAATCTCACTGTCTTTTTTTGCTGGAAGATTTTAGGATCTCAGCTGCGGACTGAGTATTTCCAGCTAATTCATTAAAAGGAAGTGAGCTCTGCAACTTGGGTTAAATGGAAAAGGAATCAGCTGAGGAAGCAGTTGGAAGAAAGGCCAGCAGGAAGTTGATGGGAGAACCACAACACAGACCAGCACCGAGAAAGCAGACGTGGGAGGCGATCTGACAGGGGGCATGTGCCTGCTTGGTTCTGCTTTCTCCACTCCTCCTGTACTCAAACGCAGTCAGGCACTGCAGGACCCAGCGTCTCTGGTCACAGAGAGCATACACACGGGGGCTCACCAGTTAGCAAGCAGCCAGAAATGGGTTGGAAAACCTCCAGCACACCTCCAAGAGACCCGCAGCATTAGTGACACGCAGGTATCCATCCCTGGGCAGGCCCGACAGCCGCAAGGCCGATCACTGCAAGATGCCTGACCCCACGGGACACTGTGGTGTGCTGCGACAGGTTCCCGTGCTGAAACCAGGAACACCCCCTCTGGCTCAGCAACTGGTGTCACCGAGTGCCATGCGTCGTTGCACTGTAGCAGCATGCCCCAAGATCGCCAGTAGGTCAAGCAATCCTGCATGCACAGCAAGTGCCAGGGCATGCGGAAAGACCTACTTGTTCCAGTGACTCTTGGAGTTCTTGTAGAGCGCTGGAAACATGATCGGGAGAATTTTGGCTGCGTTATCGCTGATCAGGCTCATGATATATTCGTTGTTCCAATAGTACAGTGCTCGCTCTGCCACCTGCAGTGGGAGAGAAACCCATCCTTGGAGAGGCTCCTTCCAGCCACACCTGTGGTGCACGTGGAAGCTGTGCGCTGCTGAGAGCAGAGCTTGCCACCGCTCAGCTGAGGAGCAAACGCTTCCCCGCAGCACAGGCAGCAGGGCTGACCTCGGCCACCTTCTACATGGCCATTTATTCCCTCTGCCTAAAGCTATTACCCTTAGCTTTTGCCAGACACTTCTCACTTCCTGGGGAAAAACCTCATGACTAAGCTAGTCTAACATCATCCTGATGGCTCCGTCACCCTTTACACAACACTTGAGCACAGCAATGTCATCCTCTCCAGGTCCTAGCACAGATTCACTCCAAGCCTCTTTCACTTCCTCAGACCGCACTCCGCAAGGCTCCATTTCTACCACTCCTCCCTGGCCTTCTCCACAGCACAGTCTCTCTGGGCTTTCAAGCATGCTTCAGGCACCAGGCCCACCATTCATCCCCAGATCTAAAAGGGTGAAAGTATGGAAAATCTTGGGGCAGCCACCTTGCTCTGTCAATTCAAACAAGTCTAGCACGCTTCCATATTGCGATGGATTCAATCAGAGTTCTTCATATTTAACCACAAATCTCAGCAATGCAGTCCCCACGCTGGGGATAAATTTCTGCATTTAGTGCTCGCTTGAGGGTGACAAACAGCTAGGAAGAGAGGCATCCGGTCTGTTTGGTATTTCAGCTGACAGAGAACTCACTACATCCCCTTAACCTGTCATTTCACCTGAGTAAAGAAAGTGAAACTCGTCTCACGTCACTTGCCTAGCTTTGGTTTCTACCTATTAGATCTCATTAGGCCTTTGTCTGCTAGACTAACACACAATCCACTTGGAGAAAACTCTCTCCCACCACGGTATGCAGACCTACCATGAAGTCAATTCCTATTTGTGCTCTCAGGCAAGCTACAGACACCAAAACTGCTCCGTCTTACTGTATGGAACGCCTCTGAGGTTTATTCCCCTGGACTGTGAGGTGTTTGCACCTTGTCCAGGTTTTTCAGACTTACTTTGCAAAGAGCTGACAGCGGAAGAGGCCTGCTCTGCAGTACAGGATGCCTCTCCCCCAGCCTTTGCCCTTTTCCTTTCAAGCTCCCTCATTCCCTACCGCTGCAACTTCCACGCACAAAGCTCCTGCTGGTCCTTTGGTTCCCATCCACCACCCGTGTAACCCACAGCCAGCTGGCTTCCGCCAAGCTCCCCGAGCCCTGCCCAGAGTCAATCCCTTTCAGGGAGCAGTGGTCTTCTACACACACACAACCTAGGCTGAGCTCATTTTTGTACTGAACACCTGCCTTTGTTTCTCACTGTATAAGAGGGGGACTGAAGCCAGCCTGCCTCACCAAGCAGTTGCACCCACTCAGAGGGCTCTGCCACCACTCAACACCCCACCCAGAGCCGGGTGAGTCGCGTGTTTCATCAGCAAGCCGTGCATCTGCCTCCTGCACACTGTGGCAAACGAAAACACTTGGTGAAGAACAGCTGCAAGGAGCTACCTGCAGCTCCTACCACCCCGCAGATTTTCAGCCCTAAGACTATCATCCACAGAGACTGCTTTAGCCTGGTACTGCGGGTAGCTTCCTTCAGCGGCACCAAGGAAGAAGCAGACTCTGGCACTTCCAGTACGCCATCAGCTACACCAGAATTACACAAAGTACCTTCTCCGAAGCCACTTTCATTCCACAGCCTCTCTTTGGTTGGCCTCACCCCAGTGCTGCGCTCAGCTTGGTCCTGCTGTGACAGGGTGACACTGGGCGGCTCTCCCCATAATACACGGTGCAGCAGGAGGGGGACCACTAAGCAGCTTAGTTTTCGCTTTGGACGAGCTGGCTCTGAGGCTGGGGCGAGGATTCTCACCCCTCCCAGCATGTGGCACCCCAGTACTCACCCTGGTGACACCTCCGTCACCACTAATCCACAGAGCTCAAGAGCTGCGGCGTTACCCACGCGTGCCAAGTGGGTTACAAGGCAGCGCCCTACCCGTTCCCCGAGCTGGGACCCACCTGGAAGTGTGGGCTGGAGACGCACTTGGCCAGCTGCCTGAACAAGGGCTCCATGACTTTCACAAACTCGGACGGCTCGATCACGTCCAGGATCTCTTCCAGCTCGTTTAAGAACATCACCTCCTTGGGACTGTGCGTTTTCGGCCAGAACTTCAGCAAGCCCACGATCACCTGAGCGGGGAGGGCACGGACACAGCGTTAGAAGTTAACATCAGCAGCAAAATGAGATTTTAAAGGTCTGGCCACAACTGCAGAAGAGAAAAAGTAACAGAAGTAACAAGACTTTGTCAGAGAGTCAGGGTGGGTTACCAGGGAAGAAGGCAAAGTACAAACTCTGCCAAGTTGCACGCAAGACAGCAGCAGTGCCCAGGGTGAGAAAGTTACGTGCTACCAGCACAGAGCTCAGAACTCCTTCCCCAAGCACAGTTTAACAACAAAGGCTTGAGACAGAGCGGGCTGGGGCTGCCAGAGGGGGCAGAGCAACACGGGAGGATCAACGAGTAGAGTCAGAAATGCTGCACAGAGGGTGATTAAGGAATCATTATCCAATGCATTGCAGATCGGGAATACTCGGAAGCACCCAATAAATAATGCAATGGTCAGGTTCAGCCCAGGCAACAGGAAGTACCAGCACACACACAGGTAACTGGATTACAGAGCTCGTTCGTGGAAGGCTTTGTGGAGCAAACTTTCTGGAGCAAACATGCTCCAGAAGGGAACAGGTAAGTTCGTGGAGGCTAAACCTAATGATGATGATTAAATTTGACAATGCAGATCTAACTTCTGGGGGAAGAAACTATTGCTTACAGGACTGTGGAAGGAAATACTAAGAGAAGAGCTACATTCCACCTGATTTATTTATTATTTCTGCTTCCCTCCCTACCCATCTGCTTCTAGGCACTGTCAAAGACAGGGTCCAAGATCCTGCAGACCTTCGCTCTGGGGGAAACATTGGTGTGGCATTTACAGAAACGCTGACTCTGTGCTCTAACTCTACAGCCACTGGATTCAGACAACTGCTGCTAACAGCTACTCTTTTAAACCATGTCCTTAGATCCGATTCTGAGCATCTGAGAGGAATTTCAGCGGGCAAAGCAAGAGCAACATTTGAGCATTATGTTTCCACCAAGCCAAGGCTCAGGAAGCCAGCAGCTGGATATCCTCGCTGTTCTTCATTACTCAGGTCTGCCAGTCAGGCTGGAGTTAGCTCCAGTGACTCAGACAATTTCTCCTACAGCTAAGGTGGTACGAGGTGTGTCGGGTCTGCCTTCGCTCCTCCCGAGCACATCTGACGTCTTGCTCACCTGGCAGGCGGTCAGGCTGCTGTAATGCAGGAGCTGCCATGCCAAGCCTTGCTGAGCAAGCTTCTGGGAGGCACACTCCAAGCCAGTGTGGGCCTAGGAAGATCTGGCCTCCTTCCAGCACTGGTGGCAACAGCTCCTGGTGCAGTCTGAGCCCTGCTGGTGCACAACCCCTGTAATTTTCCAAGGCTTCAATAGCCCCTGTAATACCAGTAGTCTGTTCGAAACCTTCGCAAGGAGGATGCTTCATCGACAGGGCTGTGATAATATGGCCTTGGTCTGGCTGGTCAGGATCCAACGCAATGGACCGCTGAAGGTAGTGAAATTGGGTCGTTCCACTGCTTTCTACAAACACCCAAGCAGACCTGGGTGTCTTATCCAGGGACCACCAACTCCAGAAGCAGCAACGAGCTATGGAGCTCTACTATCTATATAAGCTGCAGAATGGATTGGAAATATTGACAGATTTTCTATTTCTCTTTTATCCCTCGCTCTACAGCGAGAGCTTTGGCAGGAGGCTGCTGGGCTGGATTTCAGCCACAGGAAGTGCTCAGCATGATCAGGAAGCCACCTTACACAATTTGTTGCAGAGGAGGCTTTTGGGAACACAGGAAATGGAGGTCCTACACTGAAGAGAAATGCGAGGAGGTCTGCTTCAGCACTGCTGGTGTCAGAGCTGCAGAGCCAGAAAGCTGACAACAGCTGACCAGTTTCCACCCAGTACCATCAGGCTCACCACAAACGCACACATTTCAGCCAAAGAACAGAACGACCTCAACTAGTGCTACTCATTAAAATGCTCACACGTTCTGGTGCTCCCTGCTCCAGTGACACAAGTACACGTTCTTTGGCCATCTGCTGTTTTGAGGTTGTGAAGCTCAGCTCTGCAGAAGACGTTTCCTGGCCTCCAGGAGGTGGAAAAACATTTGTCTCCTGCTTGCACCCTCTGCCAAGCCAGCATATAGCCTGGCTACCACTGCAGGCCCGCGTAGCCAGTTACTGGAATATTGGAGGGCTCCACTGCTCACACATTTTAGAACTGGATGTTTCAACAGCACTCCATCCTGGAGGCATATGTCTCTACACTGAGACTTAGCACTGTGGAGTTAGCCTACGGATGCTAGAGCAGGAGGAATATTTTCATCAAGAAACAGGGGCTTGCCTACGTAGATCTATGGGTCCCAGGTTCCTAACCTCATCCTCATGGTTCCTTGGCCAGCTCTGGCAGTCGGGAGTGAATTTGTGCTATTCCAAGGCCCCGTGATCTCATGCTGGTTCCATTAGATATAAGACAGAAACATGCTTTGTCTCTGCAGAATCCGTCACAAGCTGAAAGCCCTGTTCTGAAAAGACACTCCATAATTTTCTTTCTGCTGCATCAAGACCTGAAGCACAAAAGCAAACTCCAAACCACCTTCCTGAAGCTTTCAGGGCAGAATGCAAAAGGCTTGCACATGAGCAGCACTGCCCCTTCTGCCCACAGGGTGCCAGGCAAGTACAGTAAACAATCTCGATGCCTCTCAGCCTCTCCAGCCCTTTTTCCTTCTTGCTGAATTGTAAGGAAGCTGTGAAACTTTCTGGGACTTGACTGACACGCAGAGGTTAAGCAAGGTTACTCACCGGCTCTGTCAAGCTGCTGTCTTTCTCCAAGAACTGTACAACACAGTACGCCAACTGCAGGAGAGAACACAGCGAGATTAGAGCAGCCCCAAATGTGCTGGAGATTAAAATGCTGCCACCGCCACCCACAGCTGGAAGTCACGTTAGGCCCCCCACAGCGCGTGTGACAAAGCAGACAGCTGCAGCTCCAAAGGAATCCAGTTCTTCTGATGGCAATCGGGGGCTCACAGAGACAGGATCTGAGCTCAGGACATTTGTGCAGCGCAGAGGATACAACGTGAGGCACCTAGAGCCATCTGCAGCTAATACATTCAAACGCAAGCACAGCCGCACGCAGGGGAGGGAGCAAACTCAACTATCAGCAAGCCCTACCCGCATAAAAATGAGGCTGTGAAAATAGACAGCACTGTTCAGTATCCATTTTTCACTTTCTAGCCTGAGTCCCAATCTTCTCCGCTTTTCTCTTCCCTTATTACTTATAAATGACAAGAAATTAATCTCTGTACCAGCCTAGCAGCCCAGCACACTGATTTCTCCGCATATCTCAGCCATGACTAAGAGATGACACACCACAGATGACTGGAGCTCAGAAATTTTACCTCCCTGGTTTCAGCAGGGCACCAATATTTCATAAACTTGCAGCACAGAAAGGCAGAGCAGGACAGAGCATTCGCTCAGCAGGTAATGACAGGATATCCTCCTACCAGCCAGGGGCAAAAAGCACACGTATACACACGCGGGCCCAGACATTACAAGGCTGGGACAAACCACCACGATTAAAGGTTAGTGCAGAGCCCCGAACATCTTATACATCTGATACACCAAGAAGTTTGTGTAATATAGCAACACAGCCTGCTGAGCATCTACAAGAAAGCCCGAATGAACGCTTTTGCAAGAATCTGCCCTGGGAACGTGAAGCACTTCTCACCTGTGGGTGGTAGACACTGAGAGACTTCACCTTGTGCAGCGGTAACAAGACCCTGATGAGGAACATCTTGTGCTCTTCCTTCAGCGGCAAAGCAAACCCATTGATTATGCTGAGAAGAAACAAATATTCTATTTAATGTCTTCCCCCAGCGGAAATACATTATCTCCCACTTCAAAGGAATCCCTGAGATGCCCTAGCTCTCTCATTAGGAACTTGAGAAAGCACCAACCAGCAGAAGCGAGGCGGCTGGGGCCCAACCCTGCACACCCCGCTCGGTAAGAGCACGTTTCCTCAGCTAGAAACTGGTCTCAAACACAACAGAAGAGCAGACTCATGTGGGGAGGAGAAGGCTACTGCCACATTTATCAGAAGGCTGGAGAGGGCTTTCACTGTATGCTTCACCAGACTGAGACCCTCTGAAAGAGGTGGCTCCTGCAAGAACAACTGAAAAAAGGCACTACCAGCTCACGCAGCACAGTGGGCTAGGATAGCTCACCCACCACGGGCCCTCTGGGACTTCCAAAAATGCCCTTACCTTCCCAGGATCTCCAGCAGCTCTGCAATCCCATTGTGGTGCTCTGTTTCATAGATGAACCTAAAGAGAAGAGACAAATGACAGGTTGTTGCCAAGTGCTGGACTCAGTCTGATTAGCAAAAGGAAGGACAAACAACAGAGATAAGGATTTTCCTAGCAAAAAGCAGAACTCCAAGACAGCAGGGCAAGGTGTAAGAGTTTGAGGCAAGTATTCTATTCGCAGATCCCAGATCAGCACAACCTCAAAGAAGCTAACACTCACCAGTCCCAGCATTTGCTACGTATGCTGAAGGTACAACTACCGAACTGTCACGGCTCTTGGGCAGAGGTGAATGCTATCCACACCTCAGCAGCGGGACATAACTGAGCCACCTGGCTAATGAAAGTCTGGATCACAGATGGATTCCTGTTCCAGTACCCAGGATTTATCTCACTGGATTGTACCACCCATCCAGCAAGCCAGCGGCGCTGAGAAACATCTCACCTGTAAAATATATTGTTGATCTGCCGCCTCACGTACGCTCGCAGACCCAGGAACTTGCCATAGATCCTGTGCAGAATCGTCTTTAGGAAGTCTCGTTCTCTGGGGTCTTCGCTGTCAAAGAGATCCAGCAGCTGCGGGGACACCAAGTCAGTCACTGTCTGCACACTGCCTGGTGGGACAGCGCTACAGGCAATGCTGGGCAGCACTCCTGCTCAGCTCAAGTGGCTCTTCCAGACGAGCCTTCAGCACCCTTGTCACAGCAGCTGCTCCCCTGAAACACGCAGCCTCCTATCCACCAGCTGGCACCAGCAGCACCTTTCATCTCCTCAAGCATGGCAGTGGCCAAAACACTCTCCAAAGCTGTGAGTTCCTGGGCTTCCCTTCAAAGCCCCCACTGCCCCGCTCCTCCTGTACAATGATGAGCTCCAGGGACCACAGCCCACACACCTTCTTGCCCTGCTCAGAGAATTCGGGCTGCTCTTTCAATATAAGACATTGAAAGAAAGAAACCCCCCATCATCTGGCACCTCCTGACACAGACTATTTGTGTAACCCCTGGGCCAAAGCCTGCTGCACGTCCTTCCCAGAGGTGCTGCACAGAGGCAGGGGCTACGATTACTTACAGACAGTACAAATTTCTGGTCGATGTATTTCTTCGCTATGTTCGGCTGGAAGTCGGGTGACTCCAGGAACCTCAGGAAGAACTCGTACACCAGCTGGGGAAGGAGAAAGAGAGATCGCTTAGAAATCCCCCCTCACCAGCGTTTACTTCATGTTTTAAATCTTTTCTTTCTCCTTAAGGATTTGGGGGAAAGCTGAGAGGCCTGAACGGGGGCACAGAAGACACAGGAACACGTTTCCCCACAGCTGCCCTCAGTATGATGGAGAGTGGCACGTTAACTGTCCAAGTCTGCACGAGATCTCATCACCTTAGCTCCCGCCAAAGACAACAGCCACCTGCTCAGATGAAGACACCATGCTTGGGAAACCCTTTTCCTCCCTCCAGCCCCTGCCTGTACAGAGAACAGAAACCCGCAGAAGAGATGGCGACGTCTTAGATTTCCTTGGAAGCTTTCGAGACACACCAAGGAAGAACAGAAAAGCGAAGACATGAAATGACCCCAGGACAACACATCGTGTCCTCTGACTCATGGGGATGGGCTCCAGGTTGTCCTTGACCCTGCTAAACCATGCGAGATCCACGTTGTGTCCCCCTTGGGGGAAAAAGGCCGGCTTGCTTTGAGAAGGCTGCCAGCACTGAAACAATAACTTCTAGTTCTGTCCTAGATGGGCAAGACTATCTGAGGGCTGACCCTGCTGAAAATGCTTCTGAGGAACCCCTTTGCCAAACCAGGAAGCTGCATCCTACTACAGGGTGCCAAGCAATGCCATTCCCACCACCACCCCCAAGCCTACACCACCCGCAGCAGTGAGAAGCCGTTAACCACTGCTGCGGAACTGCTCCTTATTTCCCGGCTATTTTTTGCTTCATCCTGCCGTGACTGCCTCTTGTTCTGCCTTTGTCACCTTGACAGCCTGTCTCCATGCAGGCGCCTGGGGAGATCCTCATGAGCTCACTCCCTGACTTCCAGTTCTCAGCTCTGTTACACCATGGCTACTCTTGCCTTCAAATCTCTTTTCATGGATGTTGTCTTAAAGGCTACTTCTCAGGACACGCAGCTTACTGAAAAGATCCTTGGTCCCCTTCCCTCTTCGTCCCCTCCAGTTCCCTGTCCTTTTCTGGTCACATCTGCTCCCAGTTAATGCAACCGGATCACATCCAGCACACAGGTGACGTGTTAGCAGGTGCCGGCACAGGTTTTATTTTGGCAACAGGCACTCTTCTTCCTCCACATGCCTCCTAGGGAGCACGGCAAGAAGAGACAAGGGTGCTACCTCTAATTCTGCTGAAGCCCAGAGGATGAGGGCTCTTGAGCCTTTGTGAGGGAAATTAACACTGCGGGGATTTGCTTCTTCCGTAGGCAATAACGGCACGACCCCCTCTACTCCCAGCAAAGTGTTCACTTCCAGCCCACCTCAGTGCCACACGGGACGATGGGCATCTGCAGGTAAATGCTGCACAGATCCAGCAGTCTCCTTCCAGGACAGCCCTGCACTGCCTCTGACCCACGCGTGGCAGGCCTTGCCCTTCCCTCTCCCAGCACACAGCAAGCCTCACTTGCTGGGGCAGGCAGCAAGGTGACACAGACTCCTGAGTCCCCAGAGATGAATTGATCAGGCCTCTCTCCTGCTCCTCCTCACCTGGAGGTGCGGCCAGGCAGCCTCTAACGTAGGCTCATCTTCCTCAGGGTCAAACTCCGCGCCTGTGGGATTGGATGACGGTGGGAGCGTCCGGAAAAGGTTCACTGAAAACTGAGGGGAGCAAAAAGGGGTATGAATGCCAGCCCTGTGCTTCACGGCGGTCCTCCCAGCAGCAAACCCCTCAGCGCTGTGATTTGCCATAGCTGTGCCCACAGACAGCTCCCCTTCTAGAGGCTGCGGGGTTACAGATCGCACGTGAACTCCACGAGTGCAGCCTGGGCCAGGGACAAAAGCTTCCAGCTCAATAAAGGAAGGGGTAAGACTGGGGTCATGCTGCTCTCTGGCAAACCCATGTTTCTCCCTCTCCGTCTCCCTCCCAAAAGCACATTTCCGAGCAGTCCCTTCCTCTAACACACGAGCACAGGCTGGCCTCACGCCCTACCATGATAACAGCCTCAGGATAGATGGCCTCGGTGACGACGTCACGGTTGTGCGTGATGTATTCTACCATCTCGTTGAGTCCCGCTCGCTTCACCTCCTTGAACTTCAAGTCGCTGAGGGGGTCGGAGATGAAGTCGAAAAGCACGCAGCACTGCCGCAGCTTCTGGATGAAAAGCTCTTCGCGTTCGTGCGGAGGAGCATCTGGAAGAGAAAGCAAGGATGCCTGTCCTTGGAGGTGGGCACAGCACCTACCTGGCTCGTCCAGAGATGGCTCCCATCAGAGCCAGCAGCCCCACAGTGACAGGGGGAGCTGGGCAGAGCACGCGGCAGGCTCATCGTCTTCCCAGGGAGCAGCCCAAAGGAGAGGGGCCAAGGTGGCAGAGGCCCTGCACTAATGGCATTCTCCTTATGGTATTTTGCCACTGAAACTGTGCTGCGAGGGCCAGCCAGGTGAACATACAGCTCGCTTGCAGAATGAGTGCTGAGCTGCAAGGCACCGCCCCTGCTGAAAAGGCTCCTCCTGTCCCTGTGAACAATGTCAGCAGCCGGCCTGGCTGAGCGACTGCTGAAAACGCTTTCTCCTTGCACTTAAGGCATCTTTAATTGCCCCATTACAGAGACTAACTGCTAATGCTGTGTAATTGCCCTAATGCAGACAAGTTCAATAGCGCTACCAGAGTTTGCAATGGAAACAGGAGGAGGAGGAGGAGGAGGAGGAGGAGGAGAACTGCTCCTCTCCCAGGAGCACACGGCTGCAGGGACCATGAGCAGCCTGCACCAAGGACTCTGCACTTTGCCACCCTTCCTGCACAATCTGCAGGACCTGAAGCATTCTCAAGTTAACTTGAGCACCAGGGCTTCAATCAGCTCAAATGGGAAGGCAACAAAGCTCACACCGAGCATCCTCCTTTTCTTTTAGGCTCCCCACCAGTTCCCAGCCTGCTGCCACGCCAAGCACCTTTCCCAGAGCCATCCCTGCAGCACAGCGGGCAGGAGGCTAGTGGGACACTGCCAGGGGCCCTCTGGAAAGAGCCCTCACACCACAGCGCGCTGCCTGGAGGAAGAACAGCTCATCAGGCAGGCCACCCTGTACCTTTGAGGGCTGGGAGCTTTTGCAGTTCCCGGTTTTTGCTCAGATTGAAGCGAGAAGAGCTGTGCCGACGCTCCTTCTTCACAATCTGGGGTCCCCCCGAGTACTTGATCTTGTTCAGCTGGGTCGGAGGGGGAGCACTGTTACTGGGACGCTTATTCGAAGTCGGCTGCTGCTGCTGCTGCTGCGGCTGCTGCTGCGGCTGCTGGGCCTGATGAGAAAAGAGAGGAGAATTCATGAGCTTTTACCTTCAAGCCTCACAAAGAGTCAGGTGTAATCAGTGTCTTTTTGGCCTGAAGAAATGGGGCACATTTTGCACTGCTGGACTCTCATTTCAGCACATCTCACCTGCTTCTGCAAGGCTCTAGACCGGTCGGTTGCACTTGCGGCACACCTGCAAAGTGGGCATCAGTTTTATTCACCCCTGAGAGGTTCCACGAAGGCATCAGAGCCTCCTGGTACACGTGGTGCTAGAGATACGGAAAGCAAAGCCACGTCTTGCCACAAGCTGCTAGAATTTACTGACAAACTCTTTGCTTGTGCTCTCCCCCAGCAGACATTCTCTCCACTTCATGCTTGTTAAACAGCACTTGCTGTTTAACAGCAAGTTGCTTATTTTCTTGCATTTCCTTTTTTTCAGCGGGTCACCAGAAACTCAAGGCAGTGTTTTCGCAGCTCAGCTCTGTTTGGCTGAAGCTCTGCTGGTCCCACCTGGGCCCTAATGGCTTACTAAGTGATCCCATGCCACCACACTGACCTAACTCACAGAAAACACGTGGAAAAGGGTGACATCCCAACACAGCACCCAGCAAGGCTCCCATCCCCTGGCTCAGCCAACTCCTCCCAGCTGGCACACGAAGCCAAGGAGCTGCAGGGTGAATCAGTTCAGGGCCCCACGGGGATAGTGCAATGGATTGGGGGGGAGGTGGGCGAAACCCTTGCACGTCAGTCCCTTCAGTACAAACACACACCTCCCCGGGACGCCACCCTGTAGGATTTTGGGGGAAAGCTCCAGCAGAGCAGCAGCTTGTCCGGGCTCTCCTCCAAACAAGATTCAGCCAGTATTTTCCTGCGAGGAGCAGCCTAGCTGCAGCTTACCCAAGACAGGAACAGCCCTTACCCAAGCCGAGCCCTGACGCTTCCCAAAGAGGTGCAGCACAGCAGCGCTGCGCAAGAAGCAGCGAACACACCCACACGGGGCTTGCAAGAGATCTCGAATGGTTCTGCTTCAAACTCAGCCCCAAACCAAGGTGGGGGGGAAGACGAGAAGATTCGAACTCCCTGCAGTTGAGATTTGGTCCAGTTCCTCGCGTGGAGCAGCGCGGTCTGATGAAGAGAGGAGGGAGCGAGACGAGCCTTGTGATGAGCACAGCTGCACCTGCCAGAACCAGCAGGCCCAGACCACAAACTGGAGGCAGCAAATCCTGACCAGGGGTCTCCCCTCAGCAGCCAAACTGAGCTAAACCCTTGCTGGAGCCCTTCCAGGAGCGAAATACATCCCTCACCCCGACCGTCTGGGTAGCAGGGCAGCCTGAGGCACCCAGATGCTGCCCTGGCAGCTTAGGGGAGGCGAGTCCTCTGCTCTGGGCCGCTCTTCTCCTTCCACGGGGAAGGAGGGCAGGATGTGAATGCTGAGCCACCACGGGGGGCAGATGATACAGAGGGAAACCAAAGATGTGTCAGCAGCCCGACAGGTAACGCCAGGGGAAGCGGGGCACCTGGGCTGCCCTAGAAGACATGTGGGGCTGACAGGACATGTCTGTGCGTTCCCCACCCACTCAGGAACGCCCCAGGCAAATGTTCCCAGCTCGGTACACGCACCGCACGCTCCCAGCTTACAGCCACGCTCCCCTCACCAGGGGCTCTGCAGGACTCCTTGCCCCCAGTGCCCGCGGTCCTCGACAGCCGCCAGCAGAAGCAGCGAAAGGCGGCTTTGGATTTAACCGCTGGGCGCTCAGGAAACAGACACACCGACATGGAAATTACACAGCCGAGTTTGCCAGAGCAAATCTGCTGGTGGGGAAGGTCGGGTAGGCTGCGCCTGTGCTGCAGCGCTCAGGAGGGTTAGGAGGGATTGATCCTCTCTGGGCTTTCTGGCGTTGGACTGAGCTCTTGCTTTCAGGAGGTGGCAGGCCCGCTGTCCCCTCTCCCTTCAGTACCTCCTACCTTCGTCACATGAATCAGGAGCGAGGAGGCTCGCTTCAAGTTCCCTAACGCAGCCTCCATCCTTGAGATCACCGCAGGCTGCTAGGACTGAAGGCTTTCCCCTTCACGACCTCGCCAACCCATCCCCTGGCGTGGCCACCAGCTCCCTGCCACGGGCACGGCTCCGCCTGCTCCCGGCACCCCCACGGCAAGCCCTGCTGCCCGCCTGCCGAAGCCAGCGGCACCAAGCGCGGTGCAGCAGCCCCACCTTCCCCTCTGCGGAGGAGCCAAGAGGATGGGCCGGCCCCAGTCGCACCCGGGGTTTCAGCTCCCCCAGCTCCTTGGCATTTCCTCCCTGCTGGTTCCCACCGCCTCTCCTCCTCCTCCTCCTCGCGGGGAACTTGTTGGTGCACGCCGCTGAGCCCCGGGCCCCAAACCTCAGGCTCGGGGCTGTTTCAGTGGCAGCTCCGCTCCGCTCTCCTGCCCATCCATGACCTCACCTCTGCAGGCACTCCCACTGCAGCTGGGCGCATCGCCGCCGCTCCGCCAGCCCTTCTGCCTCGCCGGTCCCTGGAGCATCCCCCGCTCGCTAAGCTCCTCAGCCCGGATCTGCTCTCGGCTCCTCCTCCTCCTCCGATGACTCTTCCCTTCCCATCCCTCAAGTCAGTACCTGCTCCCTTTGTCTCTCGCTACCCGGCTTCCCTATTAAAAACCGAGCTCCCTGCCTCCGAGGTAACAGCAGCACGCCGGAAGGCCTGGCCCTGAATAATCGACTCCAGGTACTGCAGCACCGAGCCCCGCGGAGGTGGCTGCAGCAGACGTAAGGCGGCGGCTCGGTGAGAAGGAGCACCCCCCTCTCCCGGAGCCGCACACCCCATCCGCCAGCCTGCGAGCTGCCCTTGGGGCTGCACGGCAACTCCTCTTCTTCCCTGCTGCTGTTAATCCCGCTCCCACTTCCAGGTCATTAACTCTCCTCCCCACCCAGCTGCCTCTCCCAGTCTCTCTGGCCAGGAGGAGTAACTCTGTCTCATCCTCGCACCCAACACCGCCTTGGTCTCCAACATTATTTCTTTTTTCTCCTTAAACAGCCACAGAGAAATTCTCTCCGTTCATACCTCCATCACGTTCCACCAACCACACCAACCTTTTATTTCCCACTCCCACATCTTCCTGCACAGCCCCCGTCTCTCCCAGACAAAACTGCCCCTCCAAAGGCAGGGGTTTCCTGCCCCCTTTGGCCCCCTCCGCAGAGACCCCCACAGGAGGTCCTCAACTGGGATCCACAGAGCCAGAGCTGCTCCTCGCAGAGCTTTGCTCATTCCACCAGCCGGACAACTTGCCTGCAAAATGAGTCCCAGCTTTCGGGCTAAATGAGGGCTGCCAGCCCTTCCCTGCTCCTTGGAGCACAGCGTGAGGGAGGAAAAGCAGCCACTGGAAGAGAAGCGCCCAAACACTGCTCTGCTCCAAGCCCCTCAGCCATCTGAGAGCCGAGGAAAGGTGACAATTCCCTTTGGCGCTCACAGATTTCACCCTCAGAAAAGCACCCAGACAACCACAACTCCACGGAAGAATTCAGAGGGTGCAAGACTCCCACAATGGCAGCAGAGGCACCAACCCCACCACACAATACTGCTCTGGGTGTTTCACGAGGAAAGACCCCCTCCTGCTTCCAACAGGAGGAAGGAGCCTCAATCCCAGCACGCGCACCAAATTCCTTCCAGTCCCCCAACGTGAAAGTCAGAAATACCTTTCTGTGCCTCCTGAAGAGCAGGAAAATTGCATTCAAACTGGCATACATTTCTTCTGAGCAAGCAAAGAGCTCTCTTCCATTCTGCAGCAAGGCAGTCTGGAGGCAGGAAAGCACCGAGAGGGAACGACTCCACTGCAAGCTCAACAGGGAAATGGAGACGAGACCTGTGGCAGTGGCACATTGCAGAGGTGTCTCCTTTCTGCTCTCTGTTCCTATGATCAAAGGAGACCCAGCTTTCCATCTTAAAGAAGGGCTGGAGTTTGTTTGGGGTATGAGGAAGTGGCTGGGTATGTTTTGTGGGAGGGAGGGTTAGACACAACACCTCCAAGTTTCTCCTGCGCCGGGGAACAACCAGACATTATGTGCCATGTCAGGTCACGGAGGGAAGCTCGCAGCCTGAGCTATTCCCCCAGTCAGCAGCCGGCTCTCCAGCAGGCTGTCTGCACCTCTGGGCACAGAATAAAACAGGCAGAGGCCAGGATGAGGACAGGATAGAGAAAAAGGACCTACGAAACTGCCACCTGCTCCACGGAAACAAACTCAGCTGATTCCTACACAGCAGGCTGGCCATGAGCAGGGCTTGAACCTTGAAGTGGAGCAGCTGTGGCAGGTCTGCAACCCAGGTCTGTGCTTTGGAAGAGACTCTAAAATACCCGTATTTCGACCACGATGTTCCCACTGAACTACAGATTTCCTCCTGGTCTTCATTAGACTTAATTCTCCTCCCTGAAACCCTCCAGATCCTAAGTGCAACGCGCTCCAGATAAGACTTGAGCACGCAGGCTTCTATGGACAGAGAAGCGGCACAACTTGTTCGCCAAACTGCAGTATGAAAATAAATAAAATACCCACATACACACGGGCATCCTTCCCTGAACATGTGTACAACGCTCCTCCCAGCCAAGTCTCAAAACCTGCAGCCACGCTGTTTGAGTGCTGCTCAGAAAAGCTGCAGTTCACCCAAGTTTTTGCTAGTTCTAGCCCCGCTTATCATCTTATCACATCCTGCTGAGGCCATCCTAATACATCTGGCCTGGCAGCATCCAAACTGAGAGCGAAAGAGGCTCTGCGTAGCTGGGAATAGACCGTGCCTTTTCGTGAGTAATGCTGCGTTCAGCGATGAGGCTGTAATACCGAAGGAGAATTATTTCATCTCCAGCACTTCACCCCTATTCTTCGAGGTGTCCTAGCAATTATTTCGTAGTCTCACTCCCCCAGAAAATGCCTCAGAAGAACAAGTTCTTTTTGCTGCAGCTCCTCACTACTCTCCCACTCTGACACAAGGTGACAACAGGGTTTATTGTGCTTCGCTCTGACAGGAGCACGGAAGCTGCTCCAGCCTGTCAGCCTTCCTCCTCCCTGAGAGCTGCGGCTCCTCTCCCTCTGCACGCTCCGTGCGCAGCGCTCGCCATCAGCGTTGTGCCAACTCTCTCCTCGCAGGGCCGCGGGGTACGGGACTCACCCCGTCCCCTCCTCAAGCTGCCATCACTCCCTTTGGGCTGCATTTCACAGGGCACTAACTCCACCTCAACTTTTAGGCTTCGGCGGCTCCGTGAGACGCCGGGGAGGTGTGCTAGCCGGCGGGGCGGCCGCAGGACACCCCCAGGCGTGAGACACCGCTCTTCCTCGAGGATGCGCAGGGCTGGAAGCCTGGTGGCAGCCTTACCTCCTCCGAATTCTCTGCCCCGCCATCCTTCCCTCCGCCGCCTCCGGCCTTCGGGGCGCTTTTGGCTGACTTCGGAGACTCCTGGAGGGGCGACAAGACACGGGGGGGGGGCGGCTTTCACCTCGTGCCCCCCTCCCAGGACCCCCCTAGAGGGTTAGGGTGGGGATAAAGGGATGGAGGGTGGATAAAGGAGGGAGGGGGGGGTGGATGTCGGTGCCCCCCCCCCCAGGCGCGCCCCCGCCGCCCTCCTGCACCAGCCGCCCCGCCCCCTGCCGGCCGCAGCCCCGCGTGCGCGCGCCCCCGCCTCAACGGCCGCGCCGTGAGGGGAAACAGGGCCGCGGCGGGGAGGGGGTGAAGGCAACGGCAAGGCCCCGCCGCTGAGGGCCGAGGGCTCTGGGGGAGCCCCCGGGGGCCCGTCCCGGCCTCACCTTCTCCTTCTTGAGCTTGTAGGGCATGGTGAGCGCCCGGCCCCGGCCCCAGCCCCGGCCGCGGTCCCGGCCCCTGCCGCTCCGCTCCCGCCGCCGCCGCCGCCGCCGCCGCCTGCGCCCGGGCCCGGCCGCGGCTCCCCGCTCCCATTGGGCCAGCGGCGGGAGCCTGCCTAGCAACTGCTGACGCCGCCGCCGCGCCGCCGCAGCGCGGGGGGATTTTGTGATTGGTGGAGAGGGAGAAAGGGAGGGGGGGGTGGTGCTGAGGGGATGGGGATGGGGATGGGGGGAGCTGCCTCAGCCTCCTCGCCTCAGGGGGTGCCTCCTCGCTGCAGGTTTTGGGCACCACAGGGGCGAGGCTCATAAGATCACACCTAAGCACCGCGCTCAGCCCCCAACACGAGGGTGTAGGGCTTGGGGATGTGGGTTAGTGGAGGGCTCGGTGATCTCGGAGGTCTCTGACAGCCTGGGTGGATCTGCGAAGGGCAATGAACTCCGGGAGGGCTGTGAGGATGACCAGAGGGCATCTCTGTTAGGAAGAGGGGCTGAGGGAGTTGAGGTTGCCCAGCCTGGAGAAAAGAAGGTTCTGGAGAGACCTTATAGTGTCCCTTCAGTATCTAAAAAGTCCTACAAAAAAGCTAGAGAGGAGGTCTACTTTGAAATGTAGTGACAGGACGAGGGGGAACGGCTTTTAACTAAAAGAGGGTAGACTTAGATTAGATATTAGGAAGCAATTCTTCACCATGAGGGTGGTGAGGCACTGGAACAGGTTGCCCAGAAAAGTTCTGAGTTCCCCCTCCCTGGAAGTGTTCAAGATCAGGTCAGATGGGACTTCAGGCTACCTGGTCTAGCAGAAGGTGCTACACCACCATCAGCTGGCTCCAGGTGGGCTTTGTGCACCTAAGCCTGCCCACTGAGCCAGCTTTCAGACCATCACACTGTCTGCTCATTAGTTTGTCTGTGATGCTCACGCTGGGGTGTTGAAAGCCCTTCTCAGGTCAAGAGAAGCAACATTCATTGCTCTCCCCTCGCCCAGTCCTCTCACTATAGAAGGCCATCAGGTTGCCTCAGCGTTATTTCTCCTTCATAAACCCATGACACCTGCTCCTGATCATCTTCTTGCCTTCTGTGCATCTCAAACGCTTTCCAGCATTACTTGCTCCTTCACCTCCCCAGGGATCAGGGAAAGGCTGACCAGTCGGTGGTTCCCTGGGTGCTTTTTGCCCTCCTTGAAGAGGGCAGTGAGATGAGCTTTCTTCCAGTCCTCACGAACTTCTCTCCATCACCATGACCTTACACAGAGCATCGAGAGTGGTTTGTAACCCAACTCCCTCAGCACTCACATGTGTGCCATCAGGTCCTGTGGACTTGTCTCCGTCCAGTTTTTTTCAGTGTTCCTCAACCTGATGCTCTCCTCCCTCTCTTCCTTACTCCAGACATTCCCTTCAGCCTCAGGGGCCTGAAGCCAGCAAAGGTCAGAAAGTTTCCTTGTGGCTGCTGACCCCAAAGCGTTCCCTTGCAGCCTACCTCGGTGCCACGTGGGAATACAGCCATCTACAGGCGGCTGCCGCACAGAGCAGCCACATATTCCAGTGTCAGTCAATTACACCAATTCTAAGTCTGGGATTTTTGCTGTAGTAAGACAGTAGGGTCAACAAAGCTGAGATTTTTGTCCAAGTTGCGTGTTGAGGTGCTTGCTGACTGTTGGCTGGCGCAAGAGGTAAAAAAGCTCCAGTTCGCTTTAGCCAAGCCTGTGGTATGGATAACTCTGGCTTCAAGCAGGTGAACGTTGTGTCTGCAGCCTGCTCCGTGTGCATACTGTGGGCTTGTTACTGGGAAACCCGTACTGCGTCCTTGGCCCTACTCTATGTCCTTAAGCACATAGGTGACAGACAGGTGTCTGCTTCAAGGGTCCCACTTGGTGGCACTGAATTTCTCAGAACCGCAGACTTCACAGTGCCAACACTTCTGGTAAAAAGAAATGATTCCCCGGTGGTTTCCTTCTTAACTTACAACTTCCCAGGCCTAGCTTGGAGTGGGACAAAGGAAACGCTGAGTTCTTCTGTGCTTTGCTAGGAAGCCAGCTGACAATATCGAGCTTGGCTGTTCCAGGCTGTAGTTCTGTCACCTGGCCAGCAGACTGCCTGCGAGAGCTGGACTGAGATGCCTTTGTGTTTTCCTCTGTCATCTGGATTCTGCAGAACTGTCCCGTGCCCTTGGAAATGCGTGCTGCACTGCAGAGGAAGGAGCTAAATGTGACCTAGGACCAGCCTATGGCTTTACCAGAGTAGCCTGAACGCCTTCTGCATCTGGAACAAATAACACATCTGGGTAGAAGATTCCCATCAATATTCTCTATTGAAAAAAAATAAACACGGGGTCAATCTTTTCAAGCTCATCAGTTAAACAAATCTAGCGAGACACGTGGGGAAAATTTCCTTGAGTCTATTATATACAGCAATGCCTTCCCCGTTACGACAAAGACGTAACGCCCAGCAAAGTCACGCTTACAAGTCTGGCAGCGAGGCTGTAAGCAGAGGTGACAATGAACTGTATAGATGGTATTTGCTCAGCCATACCTGGGGAAAAATGTTTCCAGAGGTCAGATGAGCTTTGCGTGCGCCTGGACAGAATCCCCTGATGCCTGCTGGCAGCACAGCAATTCCTGAAGTGCTGCTAATGCTCCAGTGATGGAGGTAGGATGTGTGGGGCTGCTTCCAGGCACTTGCAGTGGGAGCCAGCTGTGGTGCTGCAAAGCTGTCACGCTGCCCATCAAGCACAAACTTGTGCAAACAATTTAAGATAAAACATTTCTGTCTTGATGCTTAAGAAAAGAGCGTAATTTGCTTGTAGCATCAGGTTTCCCTGCTTGTCCTCCCAGAGAGAAGCAGCTTGAGGAACAGAAAGCTGTGGGTGTCTGTCCTCCTAGCAGGTTTCTATGGATTTTCTGAGGTACTGCTGCCTTTCTCAGCGGTGTAGTCTCCTTGTGCTCTGCTTCGAGTCTCTTCTTGTTGGCTTTTGCCCCCTTTCAAGCACCTCATCCTCAGAAGTGGCTTTGTCCTTGCCTTTTCTGTTTGCTCTGCTGCTTTGAATAGCCTTGTGCTTTCCAGAGACATATCCCCCAGTAGTCTTCGCACCAGAATTTTCTCCTGGCTTTTTTTGTTTGTTTGTTTGTTTGTTCCTTCAGTGTCTCCTTCTCTGTGTTTTGTCTTTTGCGGAGACTTTTAAGACCCTCATTCACAGCCAAACACATCTATCATCCCTTCTCTTGCTAATGTTACTTACGATCTGTGCTCAGTTGCTGTCCTTTGCTTTCCATCTTCAGGTGCAGTTGCCTGTGGAGAACAAAGGGTAGGAAGGAGACTGGCACAGCTGCAGTCCAGCAGGCTGTGTCCTTGCCCTATGGCCTGTGTCCACACCTCTTCCAGCTCATTCCAGACACACAGAAACCTTATGGAAGGTGTCCTTGCCCACAGGGATACTTTCTACTAGAGCTCTACAATAATCTTCAGTTGTGCCCTGAGCTAAGAAATACCAAATTCTTTCTCAACTTTTTCTCTGACTGGATTTTCCTGTTCTTCCTGCACATATTCTCTTTGCAGAACCACGCAGAGTTACTGGCTGCTGAGAAATCCTGTGGCAGCACATTCCCCAGGCTGTTTTGCATTGTTTAGATGAAGTATTTGGTGACCGCAGACAGTAAAATCTCACCCTAGCTTGCCTGTAACAGCAGCAGAAGCATGGTTTGTAGGTGACCCTTGCATTGACCACTCCCATCGAGTCCACAGTTTGGGATTAAGAATGGATGCTGCGCATTGATTTCTGTGAGTGGGCAAATTTATGATGCCACATTCATCTCTTACAATAGGTAGGAGGGATAAGTACTGATCCCAAATGGGAGAACCTCTCTCATATTCTATAAATTATGTACTAGCAGTACAGCAGACATTACACTTAAAAAAAAAAAAAAAAATGAAAAAAAGATGACGTGGTGATTTCTAAATCTTAACAATCTGATATGATGGGAGAGACCAAACAAATGCCTGTTTATACTTGTACCTAGTTAAGGAAGCCTTCAGAAATGCTGAGAATGGCTTAAGGTCACTACAAGAAAATATTTGCTTGCTTTCTCTCTAGCACAGAGCGAATGCCAGTCGCTATTAGGACCCATGCCATAAATATAGACTTTCAAGTAATCTTCCTTACATGACCTTCCTGGTAATAAATTTTCTCATTCATTTCAGCAGATTTATGATACCTGAGACCATCCTCCTCATACCAAAGCCTGTCAGGCAGCTTGCAGCTCTGTCTTCACAGGACTGCCCTGTCACTCCCAAGGAGCCCAGTACAGTTTTAGAAGCGCTGGCTCGAGAAATGATTGCCACTTGTGACTTGCTGTCACCACATGTCCAAACACATGGCTAACAATCCCCAACTGCAGCTGCGAGCCTTCCCAACGAGATGGAGGGAATAAAGTAAAAGCTGAAGGAAAAAAAAAAAAAAAAAAAAAAAAGACACTCTCCTTTGCTGTTCAAAGCATGTGCAAGAATCACTAGTGTGTTCAAAAGCCTGCTTGAAAATTTTAGGAATTATGCTGTTATATATGGAGTGGTAATTTGTGTCGAGAAAATGGTTGATATTAATAAAGAAGGGGGAGATGTGGGAGTGTGGCCATGGGGACTGGAAAGCCCCGTGGTTGAGATAACATTAGACTCTTAACAATGAGGCCATCAGGAATATAAAAGAGTTTAGAGGGAACAAAGAAGGGTGATTCAGGAGACTCCATGCAGTCTGGGGTTTCTTGTTCTCCAGCCATTAAGGCATGGAAGTTTCTGGGTGTTTGCTGTTGTTATATGCAAAGTTGTTTGACCAATGAAAAGTTGTTTTGAAAAGAACTGCTGTAGGAAGAAAGGTATAAGAGGGGAGCCTGCCCTCAAGATAAAAAAAAAAGGCAACACGATGTGATGAAGTTATGTCGTCAATGGGGAGGCAGAAAGAAGGAATGAGGAGGAGCAAGCAAGCAGAATGGAGACCAGGTCGTGAACAGGCACATTGATTGCCTCATGAAGATAGGTTCGGCCAAACTCAGCAAACTGCTCAGAGAAGCTCATACAGAAAGTCGCTGGAAATGGGCGCACTGGAGCTGGGAAGAAGCTCAAGCTGAGAGAAACGGAGCCGCGCACACAACTGCCCCTCGCTGGTAAGCAGCTGCGCATTATGGGGAATCATACGTCCTTAGGAACAAAGACTGTCCTGGAATTACCACTCCATATATAACATTCTCCTTATTAACAATCGGACAGTTTATGATCTTGAAACATGGGACCAAATTGATGTCAAGGTGTGGGACCCTGCAACTAAAAGCGACGAGGTTTTGACTTTAGCAAGGCTTTCAATACTGTCTCCCATGACATCCTACTAGCAAAGATGAGAAAGTGTGGGATAGATGAGTGGACAGCAAGGTGGGTTGAGAACTGGCTGACTGGCTGTGGGAATAGAAATGTTGTTTTTGCAGAGTTACATTGTTTAGAAGGAGGGAATGTGGTATTGAGATATGCTTACAGTGATAAGAAAAGTTTAGCAGGCAACCTTGTAAAATGCAGACAATCAGACTCCTTAGGACAATTAGGTGAAAATCATGGTGTCAAGTCAAGTCAGATAAGTGAAGAAACATTACCACTTCAAGCAGTAAAAATGTCAAAAGAAATTTGAAATTTAACAGGCTGGCGACTGAAGGCCATGCATTGTTTGTGAAGCATCAGATAGATTGTGAATCTGGATTACCCACTCAGTGGGGAAACAGGGGAGGGTCCTGCCATCAAAAGGTATATAAACTGTGTTTTGGAACTAGTAGATGCGCTCTCTCCTGCTTGTGGGGCGCCCGCCATTGCAATCGCGAATAAATTACTACTTCACTGAGATCCTCGCCTGAGCCTAAGTTATTGGCTACGGAGTGTTTCTCACACTGGCCGAGCTCAGAGGGTGGTGATCGGAGAAGCAGAGTCTGGCTGGAGGCCTGTGACTAGTGATGTTCCCCAGGTGTCGGTGCTGGGTCCAGTCTTGTTAAACATCTTCATCGGCCTTGATGAGGGAATAGTGTCTGCCCTCAGCAAGTACGCCGATGACACAAAGCTGGGAGGAGCTGACATGTCAGAAGGCTGTGCTGCCATTCAGCGAGACCTGGACCGGCTGGAGAGATGGGCAGGAAGAAACCAAATGAGATTTATAAGAGCAAGTGTAGAGTCCTGCACCTGGGAAGGAACAACCCAAAGTATCAGTACAGGCTGGGGGACGACCTGCTGGAGAGGAGCTCTGAGGAGAAGGACCTGGGGGTCCTGGTGGACGACAGGTTGACCATGAGCCAGCACCGTGCCCTTGTGGCCAAGAGGGCTAATGGGATCCTGGCATGCATTAAAAGGAGCGTGGCCAGCAGATCAAGGGAGGTGATCCTCCCACTCTACTCTGACCTGGTCAGGCCTCACCCGGAGTACTGTGTCCAGTTCTGGGCTCCCCGGTACAAGAAAGACAGGGATCTTCTGGAAAGAGTCCAGCGGAGGGCCACAAAGATGAAAGGCTGAGAGACCTGGGTCTGTTCAGCCTGGAGAAGAGAAGACTGAGAGGGGATCTCCTCAGTGTGTATAAATATCTGAGGGGTGGGGGACAGAAGGATGTAGCCAACCTATTCTCATTGGTTTGTGGGGATAGGACAAGGGGCAATGGCTGCAAGTTAGAGCACAGGAAGTTCCACACTGACATGTGAAAGAACTTCTTCACAGTCAGGGTGACAGAGCACTGGAACAGGCTGCCTAGGGAGGTTGTGGAGCCTCCTTCCCTGGAGATATTCAAGGCCCATCTGTACGCCTACTTGGGCAGCCTGCTCTGAGGAACCTGCTTCAGCAGAGGGGTTGGACCTGATGATCTTTCAAGGTCACTTCCAACCCCAACAGTTCTGTGATTCTGTGATTCTGTGATTCTGTGAGGTTGCAGTGGGATTGCTGGACACCTGGCGAGCAGTCTCTGAGGCCTTAAAGAGCCCTGTGGGGCCACAGTCAGAAACGTGTGGCTTGCCAGACAGTGAGGGAGCTGCGGGCTCCTTTACTGATCTGACTGCTACGCCATGGGCCCCTCTGCTGCTACAGCCATCGAAGGCTTTTGCTGTTCCGCCCCCTGTTGACCTGGACGTGCCTTTGGACCCAGGCCTACTGGCCTTGAAAAGGAGATGGATATGCTTTTCTTCGATCCGGGAAGAACGGGATACATAAGGCCCGAAGACCAAGTTGCTTGACAACTTAAAGCAAGACATGTTGTTCAAAAGGAATGGAAAATGGAGACTGTTAAGTTATGGAACTTAAAGGATTGTTTGTTACCTTTCCTGATGGTACGTCTGTATAGGCATACTCGGGTTTAGTATGTAAAGCAATGTTCTGTATATTTAGAAGTTTGATGTTCGTGTGTGCGTGTTGGTGGAGCGTAGACTCCCTGCACACAAAGCGTTGTTTACTTGCCTTTTATACCTTTTATACCTTTTATAAGTATAAATATTACTAAATTCAGATTGAGTTGAGACTTCATTTATAACACTCCTTTTTGGTTGTGATTTTGCTCCTCGGATTAATTTGTAATGCTGTATTTTCCTGGAATCTCCAGGTATGTTCCAGGTACGTGATCAGTTTGCAGCAATACAGAAGAAATGAATGTATGATAGCTGAGGTCTGAAGAAGCCTGTTTTCCACTTTGTTTCCTTTACGAGAACACACAAGGTGCTTCGATGGACCAGCTCGGCATTCAGTACACAGCAGCAGCAATACGAAACGGGGTATGTAAGCACGGCTGTTTTCTGCAGCGCATTGCTAGAATATGGATATTTTAGTCACTGGTACCAGAAGGGATATTTTATTTGTTCCTTTTTTTTGCCACTAATCATTGTAGCAGGAAATTGCCATGTGGGTAGGGGAGCTCTGTGGAAACATAGCCTCGCCTGCGTGTGTCTGTGAAGAGATCAACACATAAAGATGTTTTCTCGTATGCTACTGTAAGCTTCCCAAAGGGTTAGAGGGAACATATGAGGGGGGCAACTGCATCCTAAACTTTGCTACGGCTGGTTTACGCTTCAGAGGACACTTGGCTAAGCCGCCGCCTGGCACCGAGCCCGCCCGCGGCCTCGCCTCAGGCCACCAACAAAATGGCGGCGGGCGCGCAGTGCCCGCAGTAAAGATGGCGGCGCGGAGGGGGGGCGGCGGCCAGCCGCGGTGCGGGCGAGCGGCGCCTTTGTCCCCGGCCCGGCTCCGGAGGCGGAGATTAACGGGGGCGGAGCTGGGGCGAGCACGGCGCTGGGCGAGCGGCGGCGGCGGCTGCTGCTGCTGCTGCTCGGGGAGAGCCGTAGCTGCCGTCTACCGCCATCCCGGACCACCATTACCACCCCCCCCCTCCGCCTCCTCCCCGGCATGAGGAAACGCAACGAGTCGGTCACGGTGGAGCATGAGCGCGCCGCCGCCGCGCCCGCGCCGCTCGACAAAGGCTGCAGCCTGAGGCACAGCCTCCGCCTGCCCGCCGCCACCGCCGCCGCCGACACGGGCATGAAGCGACCGCTCGGCAGGTGAGTACCGGGGCGAGCGGCACCGGCACGGAGCGCCGAGCCTCCCCGCGATGAGCCCTGACCGGGCGCTGCCCTGCCGCGATGCCCCGGGATGGAGCCAACCCTGAGGGGAGCCCTCAGGGGGTGTGTGGTGGCTGGGGGTCTCGGGGCATTGTTAATTTGGGGATTAATTAGAGAGCTGGCTGCTGAGGGCCGGGAGGGGCTGGGGTTGGTACCTGCGCACGGCCCGGTGTGGTCCCATGGGCGCTGAGTCCTGTCAGGGAGGGAGGTGTGTAGGCTTTGCCTCTTTTTGTTAAAAAAAAAAACAAAACAGTGAGTGGGGTTTAGGTGAGGGTAGAGGAAGCTTATCTACGTGGCTTCACAAGTAAAGAGTCTAGCTGTGTTAGCATTTTTAACATTTTGCAGTTATTTACGCTGTTGTGCTAGGAGAACGCTTGTGCCCCTCGGTGCAAACAAAAATCTGTCAGGAGAGAAGATGCTCACAAGCTGGAGCTGCCTTCGTGCATCGTTTCAGGGGGATGTGAAGACTCGCAGATGCTTTCGAAGGGTAGGGAGGAAAAAGACGCAACCCTTGAGGCACCTCGGCGCCAGCACGGTGCTTTTCCTTCGGTTGCATTTTTCCTAAGTGTGAAGAATATTTAATGGTCGTGGTAGCTGTGTGGTTTGGGTGGCTGATGCCAAATTGCTGTGCTTCAGGAACACAGCAGCCTATAAACATCCAAAGGCAGTCGACAGATTTCTAGAAAATGAGCTCACGTGGCTGCTCCTCTGGTAAATTTTCTGAGAGTCTTTCTGTTCTCATTGACAAAATTTAATGTTTAAAACTAGCATTTTCCTGCTGATGACGTAGATTTCTGTCATGTTCAGTGACAGAGCCCTTCAAGTGTTGTTATTAATCCTGATGGGTAATAGCTATTTGTTTTTAATGCCCTGGAGGTAAACCTTTGGGAGCGCTCTGTTCGCGTTATGACGAGCTTTTGGTAATTGGAAATGGCGCTGGGTTGATCTCTGCATTTTAATGACTGTGCAATAGATCAGACTCTGTCAGTGCTCTGCTTTCGTAATAACTCAAAAAAATCAGCGTGTTTATTCTGTTCGCTGAAGTGGATAACTTCTAGGACGAGTGGTGATCAAGTGATGGCTCGATCACTTCTTCACCATGGCAAATAGCGTCAAAGTACTTCGTACTGAAGCAGAAGCGCTGCGTCGGTGGCTCCAAACAGGTCCTGAGCGCGCAGGCAGGCTGTTGGCGTGGTCTGGCAGGCAGGTACTTGGTGGAAGCAGTCACCAGGCACAGCACAGCCACAAGCAATGCAGCATTGGGAAGGCCAAAATAAAAGCAGGGAAAATACGCTCTGTTTGTGGAAAGTTTTCTTGTGTTTATTCCTCCTTCCGTGCTTTTAAAAACGGTCAGCAGGCAAATTGTCCTCACTTTTCTCTGTGTTGAGCCTTTGAAGCCTGTTTCAGAAATCCTTGAAGTCCTGTATGCATTTTAAACCTTTTTTGTTTGTTTGTTTAGTCCTGTATTCCACATACAGCAGCGTTTATCAAACTCTTCATGTTGTAGGAAAGCCTTATCTGTTTGGAGCACACTTTCCCTCTTCCACGTTTCAATAAATAAAAAAATAAATAAAATCTCAGCGACCATGCTGTGCAGTGTTGCAACAACTGGTTTACAACCAAATGAAAGCATAAAGTGGAACAATCACTTGCTTATATACTTCTTTTTTTTTTTTTTTTTTTTTTTTTTCTGCTTTCCCCGTATTTTGTCCTTCTTACTGACTTTCAGTGGACCTCCTTTGACTGCTTCTTCCTGTGAGCCTTCAGATGGTGTTTTGCAGGCAAGACGTCTGGGTCTGCTAATCCCCTCTGGTTATGTTTTCTGCAGGATAACAAATACACTGCTGAAGTATGAAGCCTGCAGGAACAGGAGGTCCAGGCAGAAGAGGGTATGATGCCCAGAGATAACGGGGTTGTCCAGGACAACCACCCCAAGTCATGTCAGAGAGCTGCCTAGCCCCTGGCCCACCGTTGGCAGCAGGTAGCAGTGGGCGTTTCAGGAAGAGCACAAGAGAAGGGTACATACACAACAGACCTCCCTTGGGGGGTATCCTGACTGTTGGCTACATAACTGATGACTAACTGCAGTATGATCACCTGGATCCTCCTGTTTTAGCATGCAAAGTTGTGCTGTTATTGCGGCGTTCGTTATGCCACTGGATAGAAAATGAATATTTGATCGTGTTGCTGTTTTTCAGCGTGCTTCATCGGTTTTACTTCCCAGCTCACGGAAGCTGGGAAGAGGTGAAAACTGGCTGAGGTGGGGTTGCTGGGATGGCGGAGGTGACATGGTATCGGGAGCTGGGGACTAGTACTGCAGCAACTAGTACTAGTACTGCAGGGACTAGTACTAGTACTATTCCTGGCAACATGCTCGTTGTGGAGATGGGTAAAATCAGCACTTGTGCTGGCTGTGGGTTGTGTTCAGGGGACCTGGGGCTGCCTGTGTTTCATACAGCTGTTATGTAGGTCTCTCTGGATGTGGCTTTTCATCTTGTCCTTGGAAATGACACAAGCCACTGGTTAGAAAAGCAAACCAACCCCACAATAGCCTGAGGTGTTCACAGCATCGGGGTTTGTACTTGCAGTGGTGACCCGGGCATGTGCACTTCCCCAGCAGGGCTTTCTGTTTGTGTCCAGTGCCTCAGCAGAGGCTAAATAGCACTGTAACCACAACTGTAAGCACTACTCACTCTTCCAGCAGTATTTTTTATTTTTTGCTAGCACCGTATTTGTCCCTCTGTTTTGGTTCAGACATATCCTCACGCTGTGCTCATTCATCCGAGAGCTGAAACCCATTCTGAAGAGGTGGCTGTGCATTTGAACTACTGTTACAAAGAGCGTGTGCGCATATAATGGAGACGGGTATCTGATAAATAAGATTTATGTGGTTTAGGTGAGTGTGTGCTGGAGTTAATGTGGCTTTTCTTAAGTGGTTTACAAACAGAAAGGAACAAATGCAGGTGTTTCTGTTAGTCGTCCAAACGTAGTGGTAAAATACAATATAATGATTATCTAAGAGCAGTAGCTGCTTGGGTGGTCTGTGAACAACTAGTTTTTTAACACATTTTGTCTGAAACTATGAAAAGAAACAGTGTGTGGTACCTGGATTCCCCGGTATGTGTGTTTTGTGTGGGTAGCCATGCCTGTAATATTGGCACTAGGATGCATTTTCCAGCTGGCGGTTTGAAGTACCCGCTAGCTGTTACTCAGGTGTTTTGGAGATAGCCATCACAGTGGGTTCACGTTTGAAGGGTGGTTGTGAGGCTGCTGCTCTCACCCATTTTTGTGTTCGGTGGCCGTGATGGTTTGAGGAAATGCATCTGAATAGCCTTAGGTATAGCAAACCTTTACGCGAGAGCAAGGAGAATAAAGGAAGCCAGGCAGGCTTTTAATAATGGCTCTGGTATCAAAGCAAATGCTCCTATCTCACTTCTGCTGAACCCTGATCCAGGAGGCAAACGGTCAGATGAATATTACCCTTCTCTCCCATGCCTTCGTTGTTATTTGTACCTCGTTAGTCCCAGCTGATAGTCAGACGATAGACCTGAAGTATTTAATTGTCATTCCATAGTCTCCTACGCTCGTTTGCAGCTATTGATAAAGCTTGGTTCTGTCCCTCTCCGTGCTGTGGAGCAGTGATAAGCTGCAAACCCCATGTGTGTAAGCTCTGTACCTTGATATTTTTGTCTTGCTGCATCCCTGGAGAAGCCTGCTGTCCTCCAGCCTGTCTCTTCACTTATCTCAGCTGTCTTCACCCTCAGTGGCCCCTATTCCTGGCTCAAGTCCCCGCAAGGTGTATTTCTGGCAGCCTTCCTCTGGCTGCCTCCAACCCATGGATCCCGCAAGCTAGATCCCTTTTGTCTGAACATAGGACAATTGGGTGTAATTTCAGTGTGGCTGCAGTCACCCGTGCTTGCCTTGGGCACGGTTTTCTCAGCCTTTCTCTGGAAAGGCAGACGTCTTACAGTACTTTTTGTGTACATTCCTTAAGAATCTTTTTCCCGTTAAGTTTTGTGCCATTTTTTCCCTTCAGTTGCTGTCTTAAGATCGAACCTCCTAGCGTCCTTCAAGGAGAAGAGGTGCTGCTTGTATGGGGAAGTTTCAGCAGTCACGTAACCTTTTCACCAATTCCACCTTCCTGCTGGGTAGCCTCTGCTCTCAGTTGCTCTTGGGCAAAGTTCACAAAGGAGCTGTAAACTGGTTCCCAGTTCCTTGCTGTGCTCTTTTCCACAGTGAGTACAGGTCGAACCACAGTTCCTCATCCGGGTGCAAAACCAACTTGCTCCGTGGTTTTCTGTTTATTTATCTATTTTTTGCTACAATTCCACTTTGCAGAGGACACACAGGAATGTTTTGCTAGGATCTGTCAAAATCAGGATTGTGTAATTGCTGCACACATCTGGCTGGCTGTCCAGTGAATGGGGACAGAACCCAGTGGCTGGGTCCAAAGCCAGGCGTCATTGCTGGCCACGTGGACAGCCTGTGGCTGTGAGTGCCTCTGAGCTGCTTGCAGGTTACCCAGTTTGGGGGATTGCACCTCCTAAATTCCTCTTTCCTTGTGCTCATCTCCCTCTTTTCCTCGAAGATGTGTAATTCATGCAGCTGATACAGCAAGATTCCCTGCAAAGTGGAAGAGTTAGTAGGTGCATTTTGTTAATTATTTTTTTCTTCAGCTAGGGATTTTTTTCTTGACTTACTGATTTGTGAGGCCATCGTGTTGATGTGTGCCTGACAGTTCTGTGCTGCGGTGTGTGCCGTTGAAGCCTGCCTTCTTCCATCGTGTTCATCACCCGATTTGCTTTTTGTGTTAAACAGAAAGCACAAAACTCTTCCATTCATCTCTTGGGACTCTTAGCTGCAGATCTGCCTGTATGAGCTAACATTTCTTTCCTTGTATCTAATCTTCCTGTGAGTCTCTGCTTTTTCTGCTGCGTTTGCTTTGTGCGATGTCATCCCACAAACCCTGAGCACTTGTCTCAAGCTCCCCACATTTCTCTCAGAGAACTCTGCTGGAGCACGCTTGCCTCAGACTCTGCAGACAGTTTGCTCTCGAGTTATATCCAAGTTCTGTGTTGGTCTCCTCGAGCTCAGTTTCAGTGCAACGCCCTCCTTCTGACATCACTTGTGCCCCTGGGTTCCGTTCTGCTTTGATAGCTTATGCCTGAATTATTAATTAGTGCATTGTTATTAAGCGCTTCTGCTTTGTAATTCTTATAAGTCTCTCTTCTGCTTAGGAGCTGCATAAATCACAGATTTATGCTCTTCTTGTTTCGGTATACCTCAATTTCCCAATAAACCTGCAGTTCTGGGTAACTCCTGGGACCACGAGGACTTTCTAGGCACCCCCGGTGTGAAGATGTCTTTGTGGAGATCAGGATTTCAGTGTCATCCCACAATTTTCTGTCCGTCCTTCTCAACGGGCTGCTCTGGGTTCCCCTGGCCATACCAGTGACTATGAGCGGGGGCTGCTTTGCCAGTCGGCGTGATGCTGTGCAAGCTGAACTGAGCCTCAACACCAGCACAACTCCTCGGCATCCACTCTGTTCTTTTCCCTCTGGATGTCCTTTTTGCCTCCGATATCCCCACATCTACAGCCAGCCCGTTCCTACGCAGAGGATCTATGGCCTACTTGCGAGCAGCTCATTTCGGAAGATGACTCCGTTTCATGCTATAAATGGCGTGGAGTTGCCGAGCCAGGAATCTGGTTCTCTGCAAATGCAGTCCCAGGTCATCACGGCGAGCCTGTAGGTTTCCTCCAGGATGTGCTAATACGGATTCCTTTTTGTTGAAGGCAACGCTGTGGGGTTTTAATGAAAATTAACGATGGTGGCATCGTTTCCTCTGCAGAATCTGCTGCTGTGGCACAAGCAAGAGGCCTGCTACGCCTAAGCAAGATTTCTGCTGCTAGTGAGGGTCCTGTCCTGCCTGCTGAGTCCAGGATCCTTCTAAAGGCACCGTGCTGCTGTGATGTTCCTGTAGGAGGCTGCAGCTGATTTCCCTTGTCCTTGCAGGCCTGAAGGGGGTGGGTCGTGTTATTTTGGCAACTGTATCAGGATGTGAAATTAATTATTGGGCTTCTACCCTACGGATCCAGGGTTTTGGAGACTGAGAAGCTGTGCTGTGAACGTCACGGTGTTGGTGTTGTGTTGGTGGATGGCTTCTGACACCCAGGGTGAGGGAGTGCAAGCAAGGAAGGCTCACTAGGGCTGTAACGTGAGAGCGCTATGTTAATGTGACTGAATCAGTACCAAGAAGATTAAAAGAGAGTACTTCGGGTGTTTTAAAAGGGTAACAGGAGACCGAGGAGACTTTAAAGTCATTAGCCTGACGTGGAGCCCGTGCAATTTTAATGGTAAGAGTTAATTTGTGATTCAGGGGAAGAAGATTGAGCAGCTAAATGCATACGCTGAGGGAAGTGGATTCGCCCTTTGGAAGGCAAGTGTAAAATGCGACAGGTTTGTCAAGATCATGGCCCGGCTGAGGGAAGCACAGCTGGTAGAGCTGTTTCTCCAAACCCCTTGACTTTGTACCGTGGTTTATTTGTTTTATTTAAAGGGCTTGGATGGCTAACGGAGGGCTCTTCGCTGTACTGGAAAGCAGCTCGGGGAGAGAGGCAGCTGGGGACTGATCCCCGGGCTGAAGGGTGTGAGATTTGTGTGTCTGTAACCAGCGAGGAGCTGGTTACTGCCGGCAAAACCGGGAGGATGAGGTAGCAAGCAGGGCAAGGCAGCAGCCTGGGGCAGCTGGTGAAATAGCCAAAAGTTCACTGGGAGCCAGGGGAGAGAGCATCGAGCTCGCAGCCATGGGATGGTGCCGGGCACGGCGTGGGGGCACACGGCGTGGTCACCTCTCCCGTGGGCACCAGCCCTGGAGGCTGCAGCCCTCCTCGCTTTTCCCAGCAGTGCTGGTCACACACTCTGCTTCAGAAGTCTGCTGCTTTAATGAAGGCAATTAAAGCTGGGAGCAGAGCTGCCTATTTTTAGCCGGCGTTAAGTGCCGTGCTCATTTAAACTATGATTATTGAACGGAGCGAACAGGAAGGATGTCTGTGTTTGCTTTCCGAATCAAACTGTTTGTTTAACCCAGATTTATTTCAATGTTGTAACTCTTACTGAGTGCTGAAGCAATAAAAAAAAAAAAAAAAAAAAGATGGTTGGGCCAGAAATTTAACTTTCACAAATAAACACTAGGAAATATTTGAGATGTCCCGCAGCTGCCCTCTCCTTGCTCAAAGCAATTATCGAATTGCAGAAGGAGAATTTTAGAAATAAAAAGAAAAGCGTGGGAGGGTTAAAAACAAACATCAAAGTTTTCTTCCCAATCTAGCAAATAGCTTAAACAAAGCCTCCCAACGGAGGGCACGCGGGGTTGCGTGGCGTAAGGAGTTCAGTGTCTGGGGAGTTTGTTTTGGTTTTCTGTTATTAAAATAAGCTTCCAGCGACGGAGTGGCCGATGTGACTATTTGTGGTGAGTCGCTGCCACAGCTGGATGTGTGCTGAGTGGCTTTGGGCACGGGTAGCAGGGCAGCTAGTGCTCTTTTAGCCTCGTGCAAGCCTGGAGGTGTTCTCTCTTGTCACGACTGGTAAGAGGTGACTGTGTTCTCTGGGTACCTCTGCCTCATTTTTAAAATTCATTTATTTATTTTTTACTAGGAGCAGTGTGTGAATAGCGAGAACTGGAGTTCCTTTGCAGGTTGGCTGGCCAAAATGTGGGCTTTGCCTGTCGCTCGTTGTGTGCTGCTCGTCTGGCCCCCACGGCACGTAAGAAAGGCAGCAGCTGAGATATCCCTTCCTGCGGCATCTGGATGGTAGCATTAAAATCAAGTTTGCAGCAGCTGGAAGGACAGCTTAATTCTTCTTGCAGAAGAGATTGCTCTGGGATGATACTCGAAACGAGGCCGTGTGGAGCCTCATCTCTCACTGCTGACAGTGGGCAGGATAAAGGACTTCGTGGGGCCTAATGGGGGAAAAAACCTGCTTGGAAGAAAACTTCTTTTAAGTGGGGTGTAAGCAAGCTGAGAACAGAGAACAGCAAATGTATTTACCCCGTCTGGAGGCTGTTTTGCCTTTCCCTTGGGGTAAAGCTTCCCCTGGGTGACTGCTCCAAGACAGCAAAGCTTCTGCAGATGAGGGTGATGTAACGGGAGCTTCAGGCAGGGCTCCCAGCTCACAGCATCCTTGCTTGGGGAGGAAAGAGTGTGCAAGGTGTTCAGGGTGCTGGAGTGCATTTCCAGACTGCCTTGGCATCCTCACGAAGGGAAGCCCGGCGCTGTTTTCTGTCCCACAGCAGTCCTCTCACTCTGTGGTTGGTTTCAGAGCAGCTTTAGGATGCAGGAGTGAAGCTGACAAGGTCAGTTTTGTGCTGCTGGCTATAAAATCTGCAAATTGGCTGTGGTCATTGGAAATACCCTGCTCTGACCTTTGCAAACCCAGCAGAAACGCAGTGAATAAGCTTTTCGTTCAGGTTCCAATAGCTGTGTGCTGTCCCTGTCGTAAACCATTCTTTTCCTACCAGAGCAGGGGGCACACACACTTTAAGCTTTGTGATGGATGGAGTTCTAGTGCTGCAAAACGTTCAGTTTCCACTTGTTTTAAGTAGAAATACGCCAACACCTGCCTTTCACCTTCCTTGTGTGTGCTTCCTGGCTTTGGCTCTTCAGATCTGTGTAGAATTAGTGCAGGCTGTGGTTCTCGTTGCCAGCTTCAGTTTCCAAGCCTCGTCCTTGCAGAGTTTTTCCCTCCACAAGCCGATACCACAGCTGGAATCCTCGAACAAAGCGCAGATGAAAGCAGGAATGGCTTCATCTCCCTGGCCCTACGCAAACTAACCTGCTGCTCAAGGTGTGTTGGCGGCTGGCAGCAGCTCTGTGGCTCTTCTTTCATCACGGCCATCACTTCATTTTTTAAACAGGTCCCAATTTCAGAGGGTGCTGTGGCTACCAGCTGAATGTGACAGCGATCAGCTGATGGCCAGCATATGTCATGTTTTGGCATTGTTTAATGTTCCCGTTTACTTGTGTGCCTCGAACAGGGAACTGTTGGCTCATTGTCATCAAAATGCTTCCCTGGTGATGTGTTCCGCATCTAAAAGCTGGCTGTATCGCTGCTAAAACAAAAGCATTTTTCTTTTTCCTTCAGGTTTCCAAGGAAAACTGGTTTCTGATCTCTGCCAGCAAAGGCAGAGCTGCCTTGGATGGACAAACGTGAGGTAACCATCTTTGTGCACTGAGAAGGAAGCTGTAGGCAAGTGAGGCTGCTGCTCACATGCTTTCAAAGAGAGCCAGAGCCACCGAGCATGCCAGGAGTGGTAATTTCCAGGCTTGGCTGGCTGGTGGCCGTCTCCCAAAAACCGCTGTGGGAAAAGATTTCACGTTCACAAGGCTGTGCAGCATGGCAAGGTGGGCCTGTTCCTACACGTGTGTCCATAGGAACTGCGTCTGAACCCGTGGGTTCCTGTTGCTGCCGCGCACACGGCGCTCTGGCAGTCGCACAGGATGCGAGCAGCTTTACGTGGGAGCAGGGGAACTGGCTTTTTCGGTTCTGGCCCTCAGCTGACAGGCAAATGGCTCCCTGTTCAACTGCAGTTAGGGCCTGGGGTGGAGTTCTGCAGATCTCAGTTGGTTTTACTCTCTGCCCTTCGCTTTTGCACCCCAATATAGGGCAGGGTGAGAGGGAAATGAGCTGCGCCGCTTCAGTGAGAATCCCCCTCGGCTGCTCTCAGGCTCCTACATGGCACTTCCAGTGCTGTTGAAGCCTTCTCTCGTTTATCTTTTTTTTCCCCCTTCCATTTTCAGACCCGCCGAGGGTTGTGCCTTTAACATAAACCAGCTGTCGGCTGTGAAATGAGCGGAGAACTTCAGAATTCAGCAAACACTGCGGGGGGAACGTGCTTGCACCACAGCAGTGTCCCAGTGCCAGGCTCGGCTTAAATCTCACGTGGGTGACTTCGGCTTTGATAAGTGTCAGCAGCCCAGCTGGGGAGCTCCGGAGGAAGCCTGCTGGGGGAATTTAACCAAAAGGTTTCTCCTAGGAGGGCTGTGGTGCAAACAAAGCTGCTGTTGCACAAGATGCGTTGAGAGCAAGTCAACAAGCTGAAAACCCCAGTCCCCAGGCCAGCTTTTCTGTCCCAACAGTCGATTGTTCAATTGCCCAGGGTATAATTACTCATTGTTTGCTGCGCACTTAAAATAACAGAAGCTTCTGCTCCTTTCCTCTTAAAACAGGGCTCTCAGGTGAAGGCTGTCACGCACAATTAACACGAATGCCTAATGCCCTTCCAGCTAAGTATTGAGGAGCAGCGTGGCTGTTGTTGAGCGGGTCAGTGTGCACTTCAAATAAATCACTGCTGAGAGAGCATTCGTTGCAGTGCTCTCCTTTAGAGCCAGCTGTTGAGTTCATGCTGGCAAGATGAGGTCCTTCCTGGGGTTGGTCGCTTTAAGTTGGCATCTTCTCGCTTGCTCGTGGTCAGAAGGAGGTGCAGAAGCAGTGGGGAGCTAGGCAATGAGGTGGTGGGCCAGGGCAATTCATGAGGCTCAAGTTTCAAACCTCACCTGTGCTCAGATAGTCGGGGCAACGCTGCCTGAAGCCCTCAGCCCAGCCCAAAGGAGATGTCCTGCGTGCAGCAGCTTGCTCTGGGGCTAAAAGGGGTAAGAAAGCCTTTAGGAAGAGCTTGGGAGTAGGGAGTTTGCTGTGGGAAGTGGGATAAAAACAGCACAGAGCCTGCTGGGACGCCCTCACCTTCCATGGCTGCTGGTGATGGGTGTTCAACAAATCCCTTCCAGGTTTCCTGAGGTGCTAGAGGTGGAGCTTGCATATCTGAAACCACTCTCAGAAAGCAGGGCTTGCCTTTCTCTTCTGTCTTTCAATGAAAACCTTTAGGGTTTAAATGAGATGGCTTTCGGCTGCCTTATTAAGCCCGTTACTCCCCTTGCTCTGTCCCTAATTAAAAGAGGAACAGCATGGCAGAGTTCATGGTGCCCCGTGCAGGTGGCTGGGCCTGGGCTGAGCCTTGGAGCTTCCTAAGGTCAGTATTTAGAAGGCATTTTGTTTGCCCCTGTCTTACACTTTCTCCTAGGTGCAAACAGAAGCACGTAGCAGCTCAGACAGATCCAGAGGTTCACTTTTTGCTCTCTCTGCCTACCAGGTAAAGCTTTATTCAGCTTCTAACACACCCAGGCACGCTCAGCTTTCCCTAGGAAGGCTGTTGGGTGAAGGGCTGGATTGGTTTTATTTACAGGAGGTTTCATTCCTGAATTATGGAGGCTGTCAGAACAAATAGGTACCCAGCTTCCCGAGCTCATCTGAATAGCTGAAATCTCAAGTTGCCTTCTGCGACGTTGGTGACAGTCGGTAAATCCCGTCCTGTCCTTGGCAGGCGTGGCACGTGTCAGGAGCAATTTATTCTCTGGTTGAAAACACCGCAGAGTTAGCCAGTGGATTGTACGAAGATGTTTTTTTTGCTCTGTATCAGTAGCCTTGCTCTGGAAGGGAGCCTGTGGTTAAACAATGAACGGGAGTGGAGTGGCGTTGGAGTGCTTGACAAATCCTCGAGTGCTTTCCCCTTGTAAAAAATGTGCTCGGCACAGCTCCTTGCCGTGGAGTGCCTTCGGTCTGTTTTCAGGAGGTCGCAGTCTTCCAGACTCCTCGTGTCTGGAGAGAGGTGTGCTGAAGTGGTGAGGCCGTGCAGCTGGCTTCTTTCTGAGAGGTCGGAGTGTTTCTGCAGAGAGCTGAAGTGCGAGATTATAAGAAAGCTAAGAAGTTAAGAAGTGGCAAAGGCACGTGGTAGATTCAGATTTCTTCCTGTTTTCCACACCTTGAGCAAAGATTTTTAGGAATTGCTTGAAGCTGCAGATACCAAGACAGTTTATGTCCATGATTTTTGTATTGCTTTATTTTATGAAGCACACTAGGACAAAAACATGAATACTCCTTTAAATTTGTCTTGTCTCCAGGATTATGGTTTTGTTTATAGTTGTTCTTTTTTTTTTTTTTTAGATGATTGCTTCATCTCTGGTACAGCAAGATGAGTTTGGGGGCCTTTGCTTTTTATTTCGGAGTTGTTTTGCAGGGCGCTGATGCTGCTTGCAAAGGATCCTCATGCCAAGGGGGGAGATTGCTGTGACTTGTAACAGCAGAGCAGCTGAGACTTCTGTGTTCCCACTGGCTGTCATGAACTCAAGGGCAGATCTGTTTCCAGGACTGGGTGGGTTTTCTATAACTCAGCCTCCTGCTCTCGATACAGTGCCTCCAGTGAAGCAGAACTAAGGCTTGGCCAAAGACTGCATTAAGGAGAGTTTTGTGTAGCCGGGCCTGAAATAAAAGAGTCACGTGGGGGCCCGTTTCCCTATGTGACTTCATTCTAGCACGCAGAAGCCAGGAGGGGACAAACCCTTTGACATTAGCATCTTCTCAGTTTGCATTTGCCTGCACATAAAGCGGGTTTTGCAGCAAAATGGGGGGAGAAAACGACCCAAATTATTCTTGCAGTGCAAAACTGCTCTGCTCCACGTCGCTGGTGGTTTATGTAGTGTTTTGGAGTGGAGATGAGCCCCCGGCCTGGCTGTGAGCTGATCGGGAGCTGGGAGGCTCTCTCTGGATGTGCTTTCACGCGGTTGGAGGGCTGGTAGGCTCGCTTTAGTTTAGTTGGCAGGGAACAAGTGAAATACAACAAAAGGCTAATCAGCTCGGGCGGATCGGGTGGCCTGCACGGAGGGAGAAGAGTGACCTGGTGCTCCTCGCCTCCTGAAGGAGGCCCTGCAAGAAGAGGAGCCCTGTGCAATACCGCCCACCCGTCTGTTAGAGAAGTGGAGGAACATGCACTTTTATGCCAATATTCATGCTGTTTATTCTTTCCAATGGTTTGAGGGACACCAGAGCACACAGGAGAAACAGCACTCACTGGAACAGATGCAGATGGATCTCCTCAGCATCTACGAGTGCTTTGCTTTACCATTGTCTCCCCTAGGTGACAAAGGGCATGTAAGCTATGTGTATCCTTGTCCCTATGGCCTTTTGGGACTGCAGGCCCAGTGCACGTGTATTTCTGATAAATTTTGTCCCGTTCTTGCTGGACTGAAGCTCTCCTGGTGTCAGTGCCCCATTTCACCCTGGGGCTGTCCTTTCACCCCGGTAGTGTGGCTGATACGGAGATCCTGACGGAAACTCACCTCGCGTGCTTCCGATAGAGAAGTGATTCAGGTGCTCTCCAGGGGAGGTGATTTTAATCTGGATTTGGATGCAGAGCACGCCTCAAAAGTGAGGTTTAGCAATTGCTGCTCACCAGACCCTGGAGTTTTCTCGGAGGGGAGTTTCTTGAAGGATGTTAGGGTCTGAAGGTCCATTCGTGTTCCAGAGGCCTTCAGTGAATGATTTTTTTTCCATTTGTTTTATTTTAAGACGTTACCTTCATTGTTCCTGAAAATCTGTTTATGATATTCTTCAATGTCTCTAGTTTGCAGCTTCTTATTCTCCAACTCGCCTGAGTTTTCTGACTAAGACCAACTGAGTTTTCTGGGGGTGAGAAGCGTGTTGCTGCTGCTTTCACCCTGGTACACCATAAGCTCCCTGTGCAGGGCATTTATTTCTTGCGGTAGCTTTTCTGCAGAGCAAGAGCTGTTTAATTGGGTGAAATCACTCGCTAAGGACTTAGCAGATAACTTAGAGCACACTTCAGCACCTTGTCTCGGATTTATCAGCAGAGGGGAAGCCGCTTGTTGATGGGCAGAGGCTTTGCCCTGGTTGCATTTCAAGCAGCCATCTCCCTGGTGATGAGGTGTAGATGTCACACTACCTCTTAGCGTTTGGCATGGGGTGCTGGAGAGAAAGAAAAGATATTTCTCTTCGGACTCCTAAGGAGAAAAAGCAGAAGCTGAAACCATTCCTTTGCTCTGATGGCATTTCTCAGTGTAGTCTTCAGCAATTTCTCTTCCCAATTCCAGCTCGTGCCTGGGTCGTGTTCAGCATTTCTGCAGGGGGGATGTTTGGAGAACCTGTGCTTTGGGGCCTTCTCCTTGTGCCTGGAGGGCTTCTGACCCAATCCCCAAAGGTTTAGCAGAGAGATGCTCTCCTCCTTGAAGAGAAGCAAAACATGATGGAGGCTGAGCAACTGAACCTCGGTGAGCTCTCTCCCACGAACCTTGCTGAGTGACAAAAAAAAAAAAAAAGGTGCTGTGTGCTGATGTGGGGGTGGTTGTGGAAAGAAAGCTTTAGCTTGAGAGCAGAGAGCGCTGCGGTTGCCATTCTCCCAAACGAAATACAGGGTGGCTTTTGCCAAAGTTGCGGGGGGTTTCCTCGTGTGCTCGGCTCACCTCGTGGCATTTCTCAGCTCCTGGCTCTGGAGGATGCCAGCTGGGCTGCTCGGGAGGATCACGGCTGTGGGCAGGCTTCGTGTCCTGTGCCCGTGCCCTCGGCACCTCTGTGCCCTCCTCCTCCAGTTGCTGCTCTCCTTGGGGTGGAGATGGGTCACCAGGGCTTTGGTACCACCAACGCTCTGCTGACGCTGTGCCTGTTCCTCTGCCAGTCCTTCGCTGTGTCTGTTTTCCATAATGCCTTGAGAAAGTGGGCTCAGGGTATGGAAACATCACTGGAAGCCTCGTTGGCTTTCTTCACGTCCCCACTGTCAGGCTTTCCATGGGAAGGATGATATTTTGAGCCTTTCAGCATGGGCTTGCTGCAGCCAGGCTTGGTTGTTGATGTTTTTAGTAACGTTTTTCTTTCTCTTTTGGAAAGCAGCAGCTCAGGTTGCTAAGAAAAGGGAATCCATTTGGAGTATGCGTATCCCAGGACGTGAGGAGACGGACAGGTACATGAGGGTAGGCAGTGGTGTGGCGGGTGTTGGTTTGGGATCATGTAGGAGGATTGCCCATTCCCAGCAAATACACGAGCAATCGTGCCAAAAGCCTAAAGGCAGAGTTGTGGGGAGGATTTCTTCTATGCTGGGTAGAATGCCTGCTGTTGAGACCCTTGGTTTTAGCCTAGGGATGCAAAACCTATGGAGATCCAGGGGTTTTTGGTGTGTGATGAGATTATTTCCATCCCGGTTTTAGCTGTATGCTCATCTCCTGGAGAAGTTCAGCATTTCGCCTCCTAGAACCACCAAACAGGAGAGTGATAACTTCAGGCCTCTTGGAAAAGTTGATCTCAGCCTTCACCTACTGGCAGGAACTGCTGATGGTGAAAACTGGTTGTCTGCTGGCATGCGACGTGGTTCCTGCTCTGGGCTGTCAGCTGGAGAGCAGAGAAGTACTGGTGCCTGAAGGGTTTGTGTGTGTTTTAATTCCTGCCTGCAGTGGCACTCAGTGATTCTGTCCAGAGCGTGTCAGTCAAGTAAATCTCATCGTGTTTTATAACATGGAAAGGTTTCCTTTCCAGGCCGTTGGAGGGTATGACCCCTGTTAGCTGGACGAGGCAGAATCTCTGCTCCTGTCTGTACGTGCGATCGCGTGTGATTTTATCGGTTTGGGATCAGGCTGTCTCATTACACACAGTTCCTCAAAATATGTGAAAATGTAACTGGGGGAAAAAAAAATCTTGCTGATAGTGCTTAAAATGGTAAGTGCTTCTCGTTGGAGACAAACGTGTGATATGTTTCTCCAGAGATCTTGAAATCTGTGAAGTCATCAGGAAAAAAAACACAAGAAGCTGTTACAGAGTGGTTTCAAATGTGATCAGAGGGGAGTTTCTCTTCCCCTTCTTGAAGGCGTGTGCCATCAGCTGACAGCTCGCTTGGCTCCTGCTGCTCTCAAACAGCTGAGCCTGCGTCAACGGCTCCAAGTTAGTTTTGTTCAAAGAATAAATGAAGTCGTTTTCCAAAGCACCAAGCACGCAGATCGTTGTGACAAACCGTTCATAAAATTCCTGCTGTATTCAGGCCTTTCTTTCTTTATTTTTTTCCCCTCTTTACGCAGGCGATACGGGTTATGGTTCCGGTTGCGGAGGCTGATAATCTGGTTGCTGGGAGTGTACGTAGCCATTCCGTTTCTCGTCAAACTTTGTCCTGCTATTCAGGCGAAGCTGGTCTTCCTCAACTTCGGTAAGTGGCCCGCTCTGTTGGTGAAGGGTGAAGGGGAGGAATGTCTCTTGTGTTTCATTTGCCTGCTGTAACTTCCCCGCCCCTGCGTGTTTACGGCTTGTGAAGGATGTGAGCTTTCACAGGCTGCAAGTTCTCCGAGCTGTGGCTTGCAGAGCGTTGGCTGCGGCCCTGGTGGTCTCTGCAGTGTGTTTCGGTATAAATGCAGTGACCAAACTGGAGCCAGCGTTCAGCCCAAATGCTTTCCTTCAGGAAAACTGTGCAACACATCAAATACATTTCTCCAAAAGGCTTAACAAAGCTGCATGAACAGGCAGGGAAACTAAATCCAGCGCATTGTTTTCCAGGCCATGACTCTTCACCTGAAAGCACTTCAGCAGAGCAGTTTGGTTGGGGCAGAACAGAAGAGACCCATTCACGCAGGCACGCTGAATGCTTTCTTTGTGTCTCTTCGGCCTCTGCGTTCGGTCAAACTGGCTGTGGGATGGCTCTGGAGGGCTGGCTTAGCTCCCGGGGGAGCCTGAGTATCCACAGGGTAGAAAATGATGGAGCATCGCTATGAGGGATGCTTCTTAGCAATCTCAATTTGTCGTTTAAACCTTACTTGGGCTTTCTAAGGAAGTTGTAAAATCTTTTCCTTTGATTGTACAAACCCTGGCTAAGAGGACCAAGGGCATATACATTGCTTTTATATCACTTTTGTCATTTTGATTGCATTCTCTGTGTGCTCTAACACCGTGGTTCGTGGTTGCTGTGAAGTATGCACGTGTACTCTTTGAACAGGGCCAGCTCTTGTGCTGTGATTGTCAGAACAGGCAGCTGGGTAACAGTGAGTAACGCAGGTTGCTTCCATTTTCATCACCTTGGTTTCGTTCGTGATGATTCTCATTTGCCCTTGCAGAGCTTTGTTAGGTCTCCCTGAAATTCCTGCCCCTCTTTATTCCCAGGTGATGAAAATAATTGTCCCGTAGCGCTCTCTCGGGAGTCCTTGCACTAAGATCTCTGTGGTATTGTTCCCACTGCTCTAAAATAATGGCAGTCACCTATTTCCTTGTGACAGCACTCCACGACGACTACTTGTCTTCGTAGTCCTGTAGAAAGAACGCTTATTAGAAGCACACTGGGAAGCCTGAGTAATTCTTCTCCACTGGAGAGTGGCATTTCTCCTTCAGAGCAGTGGTCTCGTTGCTTTTAAACCTCCTGAGCATGACTCAATGCTCTTCCCCATCTGCTGATGGCCCAGTGGGTCTGTGGTGGCACACATCCTTTGGTTTTGGACTCTCACGTGTAGTGTTTGCAGGGGTCCAGGTGACCTGCAGATACCCTTTTAAACAAAACAAATGCCTCTGCATGAGAGCAAACGTGCTCAGGCTCGGGTTTGCAGTCTAAGGCTCCAGGCTTGTCAGGTTAACACAGCCCTTGTCTGCTGTGGTGTTTGGGGTAAGCGAAGTGAGCTGTGGCTGTCACCAATAGCGGTGCTTCTTTGGGTGTTAATACAACAAAAGCTCTGGTGTGTTGGTTATTGTGCCGCTAAATGTCAAGGAGGCAGATTTTGAACCAAGCAATGGGGGGAAAAAAAAAAGCTGAACATCTGAGGGAAGTTTGACTTTCCTGATGGGATGTTCAGTGATTCAAACACATGAGCAACAAGCAAAGCCAACCGTGGTCTGTAGGCTGGGAAATGTAAAACATTTGGAGGAGTGAACTGAGGTGCAACTGTTTTGTTTTCTGGGACTTCAGAGATGCTCATCTGAAGAGATGAAGACTTGAACCTAATGTGATCTCTTAAATGCTGAGGTGTTTGGGAGGGACAGCAATTACTCACCAGTCACTGGAGAATTGGCTACCAAACTGCACATCCCCCTCAGAGGCTTGGAAAGCCAGCGTTTGACACAGTTTATCTTACTCTTCCATGGCAAGAGGAATGTGGTGTCTGCTATTATGATACAGTATCTCCTGTAGACTTTTTAAATATAAAGGCTGCAACCACATGCCGTCCTGAAACGCATCAGACATCAACTCTGGGATGTCCCAGCTGAGCTTGTCCCATCAGTAACTGCCCTTACTGCAAGCAATAAAAGGCCAAATCAGCTCACCCACTGCCCTGATGCAGCAGGAGTGGCTGTCATGTGCCTGGGAGATTTTTAAAGCAGACTGAGCAGAGCTGGTTCACATCTCTGGTATGTGTCACAGGAAGCTTTGTCTGGCTTCCCCACCTCTTTATTTTAGCCTGTTCCTGTCTTTTTTTTTTTTGGTGGTTGCTTGTGTCTTACCTTGCTGTATTTGATGTTCATATTTTAGTCACGATTGTAGTTCATTTCATCCTTTCACACAAAAAAAGAAAGGTCTTCTTGGCACAGTGGGCTGCTCTGTACAACTCTCCAGTGCCTTGGTAACACTGTTTTGTAAGAAAATACAGGTAAAAATTAAAAAGTCCAATTATTCTTTATCTTTTCTTTTGTATTTCAGTGAGGGTCCCATATTTCATTGACTTGAAAAGACCACAAGATCAAGGTTTAAACCACACCTGTAATTATTACCTTCAGCCAGAGGAGGATGTAACCATCGGAGTCTGGTAAGGACACCTGCTTTGTGCAGCGTGCGCTGTGCACCCGTAGTCTTTCCTTTTGTTCTCAGTATTGCGTGTGCAGTATTTTTGCTGTGCATGTGACAGCCTTTGCCTGCTCTGATTTGTGGATGCTCATGTTTTTTCCCTGCCAAGTGGCTGAGTTCATGTTGAAAAGCATGCAGATCTCTGGAGCTTGGCTGAAACAAAATTGGACAACCTTTGCATTCAGAGAAATTTCATAATTTGGGATCAAAAAGGCTCTGCCTTGCTACAAAGGCAGACCAGACCCGAGGAGTTAGAAGTTCTGTTATTTGACTGCCGTTCGTAGTTTGTTTTGCACAGTAAATGTGGGGGAAGATGGGAAAACAGGATCAAAGTGTTCAGAGTAGGAGGAAGAATATTCTGTGTACAAAACATATGTAAGGTTTGGAGAGTGGGTGAGGAAGGAACACGCCGTTTGCTCTCTTAGCAGAACAAGTGACAGTGTCAGTGCTCGCTTTTACTCGTGAAGATTTTTCTGGTCCCAGGCAAGGACAGTTAATTTTAGCTCCTTGTTAACCGGGACCGGCTCAAATGACTGGTTCTTTGTTTGAAAAAGGTCTGCTTTCAGCACTTGCCACATTATTAGGCCAGCTCAAACCAGCTTCTGCATCTGCTCCTCGTGACCAAGTTCTACTGTGTCTGAAACCCAGGAGTTTCAAAGCCACAGGAAAGTCCCTGCTGGCTTTGAACAAGAGGTGCCCGCAGTTCGAATGCATACACAAGATCAGCAAACACCTGAAAAAATAGCCTAGACGCTGTGTCAGGTGTGAAGGGAAAGGTGCTGTTGCGTAATACAGCCAGTGCTGCTGGATTTGTAAGCCGTGGGATTTGGAGGGTTTAGCTGTGGGCATGTACTTTGCGTGTGTCCTCTAAGGCAAAGAGTTTCTCTTTGCTTGGGAGTGTGTGACCTTTTGAATGGGACCTTCGCTGAAGTTTGGAGCCTTGTTTTAATGTTAACATGAGGTTTTGTGTTCACTATGCTCCTGAAACAAACTCCTCAGCCAGCTTTGTTCACAAGCTTGCGGAACTATTGGGGCAGAACAGGGCGTCCTACAGCTATTTGGGCATTTTTCCTCCTCGAAAACTCAATGTCTGGCTGCTGCATGCAAGCAAGTAGATTTTTTTTTTCTTAATGTGTTTTCCTGCGTGCTGGTTTGTCCTCTGATCATGACTATGTCTGCGGGAAGGTGTGGTGGATGGAATTTGCCTTTCTTCGTAGGAGAAAGGAATGTGAGCACCTTCGTACTTCAGATAGCTGTAAGCTGGCTCCTTTATCAACAGTTTGAGATGATTGTGGGCATGTACTCACTTTCAGTGTTTGTCTTCTGGAGTAATTGCCCAGTTTGAATGCCTGCCTTCTCTTTGGTCTGTTGTTTATCTCTTTCCTTTCCCCACTAGTGTTGAACACATTCTAACAGGCTGCCCAGCTAAGCCTTCTATTGAAGAACAGCTGAGAGTTAAAAATTCCTGGGTTTTCTGGGTTATAGCTTTTCCAGCTGAGATGTTACACCTTCAAGAACCTAGTGCTTGAAAACAAAATACGTTATCTTCTCATCAGAACTTGAGCACCTGTTTTTCTAGAAATTTCCTTACTCAGCTGTACCTCTTGTTTATCAATTGTTCTTTCCAAAATCAGCTGACTTTGGTGGTTGTTCTGAATATCTGCTGACCTAGCTGTGAATCTTGTTTATGATGTACAAGTCTGTTGATTGAAGTAATCAAGCACCATAAAAGCCTAGGGGCTGAGATTCTTCCTGTAGAACAGCCGGAAGTTCAGTAATTGTGCTTTGGGTTGGCCTGGGAAGTTTGGTGCCTTGCCTAGCCCTGAGTTTTGAAGGCAAAAGTACTGGAGATTAAATGTAGAAATAACACTAGTCACTGGCTTTTTAAAACGTCTCACTTGTTGGCGAGGGATGGCAGCTTTGTCAAGAGTGCGTGAGGGGTTTAAGTCTGGATGAATTGATCAGAAAAACTCAATTTGAGTTGCAGATGCTAATTAGCAACAAGGGAATAAATATATATGTGTTTTTCCTTCTGGATACAGGCACACAGTCCCTGCAGCCTTAGGGAAGAATGCCCGGGGGAAGGACCAGTTGTGGTTTGAAGATGCTTTGGGTTCCAGCCATCCTGTAATCCTTTATTTGCACGGCAATGCGGGAACAAGGTGAGACACAAACCAGCAACAGCTCTGTTAGGCCTTGTGTTTTTTTCTGTCTTGCTACAGCTTCAGCACATTGATTAAAAGGAAAGGAGAAGCACCAAATTGCTTTTAGATTATTTTTTTTTTTTAAGAAGCATGTCTGAAGACATGATGCCTCTCCATTTATTGAATGTGAGAACAGATTTATTGCATTATCAGAGAGATCTGATCCTGCAGATGCTTTCTGTCCTCTGCATGCCAGGAGGCTGTGACGCACATTTTCCAGTATAATGGTTTCTGAATCAAGACATGGGGTAGTGTTACCTCTTCTGTATATATGCTTTTATGTATATTAAATAAGCTTTCCAGTTCCTTTCATGAGCCTATTTTAGCAATTAACACATTTTGAGGAAGGAAAATCAGATGGAAAGAGGAAGATAATGTGCTGGTCTGTTTCCTTATTGCACATGTACAGGACATTTGGACATCTGTCTGGAACAGGAGCATTTCTAAAACTTGTAACCTTAGCAGCTGTGGTCAGGTTCTCTAAACTTTCAGGGTGCTAAAAACCATTAGTCAGTGTGGGGCTTCCTGGGTGTTTTGCAGTATCATGGTTTTCCTGCCACATCTCTGCATGATGCAGAGATTTTGTTCAGTTATTAGTACGTGTTGTTTTTTTTTTTCTTTTTTAATATGCATCTTTCAAAGAGTATTGGCTCCTTTCTGAGTTTTGACCGTGTGTTCTTTTGAAGCTGATGGCTGCTTATAGATACTCTGCAAGAGCAGAAGCATTGCTGTAATACAATGCTGTTTCAACTGTGCTGGTAGTGAAGGTTTCCTAGCTTTTACATTGCAGGAGCTTTGCCCTCTTTCACATAAATTCTTACCTTAGTAGTGTTCTTTTTTCTGTATAGGGGCAAAATGTAGAAGCTGCATGCTGTGAGCTAGGAATGCATGAGCAGATGGGCCTTCAGAAACTGTTGTCTTCTCATGCTGATGTGTTACAAGGTTTAATCAAATTGTTGCCTTATTTTTCAAATACTGCTTCGTTTGTTTTCTTGTCTTTATCGGGTGTAGCAAATGATACTAATGGAAACTGCTCTGCAGCTTAATGGTGGTAATTTAGGACCAGTATCTCCTTTGTGTGCTTATTGATTAGATTTACTTCTTGGCTCCCCCAAGTGTTACTGAGATAAAGTGCTGAGCTATGTATTGATTGTGTACCTCACGTTTTGCTTCACTCTGTGCACTGGAGGAAGCCGGAGTCGTATTGGCTTTGCCATTCCTGCTTTAATGTATGTTGCTGTGTGTTTCCACAGCGTGTCTTCAGTCCCTTGTGAAAGGCCTGGTTAATGCAGCCTGCATCAGTAAAGCATAAGTAAAAGGCACTGCCTTTGCTTTCTGGGTTGGCTGAGTGGTCTGGAGCTGAGGCAGAAATTATGTTTACTTGATGTCTTTAAAAATAAAATAAAATAAAATAAAAATGTATTGCGCTTTGAGGGATGCATGAGAAGTCACCAGTGTGTGCATGTCTAAAATGGCTTTTCAAGCAAGCGTCTTCTTCCTCAGACTTGCTTGATTCAACTTGACTTCCAAGCAACCCCTTACATTGTGCCCTGAGTGGTTTTGGCTGTGTTAGGTATTTTGTAGCGCAGTTGGAGCTGACAGCTTTTGGCTGGCAAGTGCGTGTGTTCTTCGAGGGCGGTCTGGAAAGTGGCAGTTTGGTTTAGAGGCTGCGCTGACCAAACTAGTCACAGTGGGAATGTTTTGGGGTTTTCATGTGAGTGCAGGCGAAAATCTACTTTTAGCAGTGGTAAAGTTCCATTGTGGATTAGTAATGTCACAATGGGGACGTATTTTAATGCATGTGATGTCACATTCCCTCTCCTTTCCTTTTTTAGCATCTAGTTTTCAATTTATGAAAAAAACATTAAAGCAAAATTCTTCCCCTGAACTTATTTTTAGTGTTCCACTCTGGTTTTGTCTGCTTGGTCTTTTGCACGTGTCCTTTCTGTCCCTGTGCTAGGAGCCAGGTGAGAGGTTCCAAGGGCTAGGCACTTGGGTTAATGTGGTGAGCTCTGCTGGGAGCAGGGGTTACTGGCTGGGGCAGCACTGGTGGCAGCAGCTCAGGATCTGCAAAGCCAGCAAGGGCAGGCTGGTTTGGATGTATTACAGGCTTTGGAAAAGGCAGGTTGGAGGGGTTGAAAAGTTTGTCTTTACCTGCCATGCGAAGAAATTTAAAGGGAGAAGTCAACTTTTAAACCATATTCTCAGTAGCTCAGCAATGCCTTGGTGTCCTCTTGTAGCCTGTAACAAAGCAGTTCAAGTGTTTTTAATGTTTGGCATGCATGCTTGTGTTTAGCTGCAATCCCAAGCCTGTCTCTGGAAGCTTAAGTGTTGACATGTGGCTTTTGTTTTTGTTTTTCATTCTCTTCCTGAATCACTTCTGCCAGAGGAGGGGATCACCGCGTGGAGCTGTACAAGGTGAGTGGCTGCACGTTGTCCAGGCGATTGCACTGATGCAGTCAGACCTGCACGGGCTTGAGGACTGCTCATTACAGCCCACTGCCGCCAGGCAGAGAGCCCCTAGGGCTTTTGGCCCCCTTCTGCCATACACACCCCACACCTAGAGGAGTCTGTAAGCACTGAGCATGCTTCACCACATTGAAAAAATATTTGAAAGGTCTTTTACTTGCTGTTACCTGTCAGCTCCAACCAAACTAACCAGCTTCTTTGCCAGGAATACGTTCAGAACAGTTTATGGGGAAAAAATAAAATAAAAGCTTTATTTAATCACAGCCATGATTTGATTGATTATCCTGGTACACTGACTTAAGGTACTTCTTGAGAGTATTGTTTCATATGTTACCAGTCTCTGTATAGTCACTGTTGTGACACAGCGCATCCCCAAGTGTCCCCAAAGAGCCATCATTATTTTTGCTAGTTCGTTTCAGAGGGATTTGAGGCTGTGTTTTTCCTCTGGATTTAGCTTTCATTTCTTTCTCCTTATAATTGGTGTCAGTGTTGGCATTCGTAAAGACTTATTGCAATGCAGCTACTTATGCAAGATCCCCTGCAGTAACGTCTTTTTTTTTAATTCAGGTCACTCAGAAAATGCCATTTGGAAGTTTCAAAGAGGCAGGTGATGTTTTTTCTAAGAAAAAAGGATGTGCTAAGTTACTGGAGGTTGGCACACGACAGCTGGGGAGACCGTCATGTATGCTAAGCTAGTTGGCTGACTCCCAGAAAAACAACCTCTGCTGCACTGCATTTTGTGTTGGCCAGCACAGGCAGAGGCAGTAGTTTGGGATTTTGCCCGAACTAGTACTGGACCACGCCAGAAACTCTAGGTACATGCTTATTTCAGCAGAATGGACCAGGTTGGGTTGCTGGCCCTTCTGCTGCTGCTACTCACACCCTGGAAGCAGCAGGAGAAAGCCCTCTAGAAGAGGCTCAGGAGGGAAATAACTCAAGAGGTCTGCCCTTCTTCCTAAGTGACTGCTTCATGCGAGCAGCTTTTCTCAGCAGCAACAATGAACAATGAGGCTGTCACTGCTGCGCAGAGTCTGTGAGCTGCAGGTGTCTGAAATCCTTGGTCCCTGAGAGGATGCGTGTTTGGAGACAATGATCAGATACAAGCTCACTCTGAGGGGCACTTTCCTCTGCCCTGGACACGTGGCCAGTTAGTTATTCTTTGCTTGAGCCTGGTTTCCAGATATTATATGTACCAATATATTCGGGCTCACTGTGTCAATATAAATAATTTGTGCTTTGAATATTGCAAGTTAAAACCTTTTAAAACTCAAGACAAGAGTCCTCAAAACCTTTTAAAATTCAAGACAAGAGTCCTCTTCTCCTAGCTACCCTTGTCAGGATCAGCCTACAACAAGCTCCTTTGCAATTTAGACTTGTATGTTGAGGATTTGGTGGTGAAGCTTTTGGTCCTTGCTGCATTGATGTGCTGGGAGAGTGGAGAGCTGATGCAGAGGTTTTTTTTGCCAATCACATGAGATTACCCAACTTCATAGCAACAAAAGAAACAATAGGATATTGTTATAGGGATGTAAGTAATTGCTACATAGGAAACATTTGTCACTGCTGCACTAAACATCCTGGTGAGGACCAAAGGAAACGTGTTATCTCCAAAGGCAGCTGAAGTTTTATTAGTTTCATCTGAGACTTTTTCTGGTTCTAAAGGGAGAAACAAGAAAGAAAAATACGCTTTTAAAAGACAACACTACTTAAACCAAAAGAGGCTTAATAGCCTCGGGGCGTAGGATTGGGACGCTGCCAGATTTCTTGCTTTCCCACAGGGAAAGCGCAGGGGCTGTGCCGTGCCAGGCTGTGAGCAGGCAGAACTTGGTTTGGGTGGGCGTGCAGGGTGCTGCTGCCTGTGCCTGCTTTGTCTCGAGGGCAGCTCTGCTGTTTGCTGGCTGCTGTGCGAGGGCAAGTGCCAGGCAGATTCCTCTTGCTGCGTTCCTCGTCTCTGGTCTACACGTTCACTTTATGGCGCCTTGCAGCACCACAAAAGGAGAATTCGGCTGTGCCTCTTCAGGACACTCCTTGCTCTTTCCAGGCATGGCCATTCTCAGCAGTGGGGTTTCTTAGCACACTGCTAATTAAAATAAAAGTTCATCTCTTTGTTACTCGGAAGAGGTGCTGCCAGTGCAGCCAACACATCAAACATATCAAAGATAGCTAAGCTGTCAGCAGGTTAATTAACAGTTGATACTTAAGAATAATAGCTAATAAATTGGATAAAATAAGGAAACAAATGATGATGAGACCTCTCATATGACCAGAAAGTCCTGCAGGGGGAGATGTTCGAGGCTTCTTCATCACTTTCCCTTCCCCAGGTAGCACAGAAGACTATGTAGATCCAGCTAAGTATCTGTTGTGTAACTTTGCTTTCATTGCTCTGTTTGATTTTATCATCATATAAGTAAACATGAAAAGGGAAAGACAGTCTTCTGATCTGCAAATCATTTTTAATGGTCTGGACAAGGTTGGATTGTACATGGTGACTTAGCACTAAAATCCCATTGCGAAGCTGAAAACCGGGCTCTGCAAGAAAGCACTTTGTGCCCTGCATCTCAGGGGCTCCAATACACAAGTGGACATACCTAAAGTGATGTTTAGTAATTCTGGTGGAGTCAGCAGTCCTGCAGCACCTAATGGATTCATTAATATCTTACCTGCTTATTGTGCTGTTGTTACCCAGTTTGCAGTGGCGTGCACCCAACAGCTAATGCTGGAAGCCCAGCTGGTGATGCAAGGAGCCCTGAAGGCAGCAAGTGTTGTAAACCCAGCAGATGCCCAAATTGCTACGGCAGCCCAAAGGATGCATCACTGCTCCTGCCTGCAGTCCCCCTGAGGGCAGTGTCTTGTGGTTGCAGGAGTTCTGAACTTGGCCGGGCGTGCTGTAGCTCTCATTGTAATCACTACAATGCACTTATTTGTTGTGCAAGCTGCACTGGCTATAAAATCAGACACTCAGCAACCAGTTAATGGGTTATGATGAAGAGCTGTTTGCTGCCCTTGGACCTCTGCAGGTTACCCTGAGGCTGCTGGATGGGTTGCTGCCTCCGAGGAAATCCACTGCTCAGTCCTGGAGACAAGCCATGAGCCACAGGAGGGTTTGCAGTGTCCTTGCTGGGCTCACAAGTGGTAGTCTGCAGCGGGTAAGCTGTCAGAGAGGGAAATTGCAGCCTTGTAGCCCAATGAATGTAGCACTGCTGTTGCTGGTAACACGGCTTGTAAAGCTTCTGAGCTTGCTTTGGAGCCCCCTGGAGCACTGTTTTCAGCTGGTTTAGCCCTAACAGCTGCTATAAATAAAGTCTCAACTCAATCTGAATTTAGTAATATTTATAAAAGAAATATTTCTAAAAGGTATAAAAGGCAAGTAAACAGCGTTGGGTGTGCGGGGAGTCTACGCTCCACCAACATGCACACACGAACATCAAACTTCTAAATATACAGAACATTGCTTTACATACTAAACCCGAGTACGCCTATAAATACGTACCATCAGGAAAGGTAACAAACAATCCTTTAAGTTCCATGACTTAACAGTCTCCATTTTCCATTCCTTTTGAACAACATGTCTTGCTTTAAGTTGTCAAGCAACTCGGTCTTCAGGCCTTATGTATCCCGTTCTTCCCGGATCGAAGAAAAGCATATCCATCTCCTTTTCAAGGCCAGTAGGCCTGGGTCCAAAGGCACGTCCAGGTCAACAGGGGGCGGAACAGCAAAAGCCTTCGATGGCTGTAGCAGCAGAGGGGCCCATGGCGTAGCAGTCGGGTCAGTAAAGGAGCCCGCAGCTCCCTCACTGTCTGGCAAACCACACGTGTCTGACTGTGGCCCCACAGGGCTCTTCAAGGCCTCAGAGACTGCTCGCCAGGTGCTGAGCAATCCCACTGCAACCTTGCCGTTTTTAGTTGCAGAGTCCCACACCTTGACCTCAGTTTGGTCCCATATTTCAGGCTCATAAACTGTCTGATTTTTAATAAGGAGAATAAGCTGTAAGGTTACCAGGACAGTCTTCGTTCCTAAGGACGTATGATTCCCCATAATGAGCAACTGCTTAGCAGCGAGGGGCAGTTGTGTGCATGGGTCTGCTTCTCTCAGCTCGAGCTTCTCTCCAGCTCCAGTGCACCATTTCCAGCGACTTTCTGTACGAGCTGCTCTGAGCGGTTTGCTGAGTCTGGCCGAACCTATCTTCATGAGGCAATCAAAGTGCCTGTTCCTGTCCTGGTCTCCATTCTGCCAGCCTGTTCCTTTTCACTCCTTTTTCCTGCTTCTTTATTGATGCCATAACTTCATCACATCGCGTTGCCTTTTGTATCTTGAGGGCAGTTTCCCCTCTTATACCCTTCTCTCCACAGCAGTTCTTTTCCAAACAACTTTTCATTGGTCAAACAACTTTGCATATAACAACAGCAAACACCCAGAAACTTCCATGCCTTAATGGCTGGAGAACAAGAGACCGGAGACTGCATGGAGTCTCCTGAATCACCCTTCTTTGTTCCCTCTAAACTCTTTTACATTCCTGATGGCCTCATCCTTAAGAGTCTGATGTTACCATCAACCATGGGATTTTCCAACCTCCATGGCCACACTCCCAAATCTCCCCCTTCTTTATTAATATCAGCCATTTTCTCGACACGAATTACCACTCCATATATAACACAGCAATCCTCTCATGACTGGGTGGCTGCTGGCTGGCTGGTTCTGTTTTGCTGAGCTTTGAGTAATGATGTGGCTTGGCTGTGATGGTAACGCAAACAGTACCAACTCCCGCACAGACAGCATTAGAGAGAAAATCTCTCATGTTTCTACGTGCAAGCTGCAGATAGAGTAACTCTGTGTCAAACGAGATGCTGCTGGCAGCCAGCACAGCAATGCAGGGTAGAGGAGGGCAGTGCAGGCCCCGTGCGACAGCAGAGACCTTGGAAATGGGGACGCAGGGCATGTTGTGGAGGAGTGCAGGTATGAGCGGGGCTGGGAGCGGGCACAGCCCGGCCACGGGGACAGGGCTGGGAGCAGCTCACCCATGGTCGTGGTTGGCAAGAGAGATGCAGGGCTGGGAGCTATGCAGAAATGGTTTTAGATGTGAGGAAGAGAATGTGTCCAATGCGTTTAAAACACGCCCCGCAAGGTAATTGGGGTTGTAACATAGAGTCACAGACTGGTGAAGAGAAAGTAGCTTGTTGTGCGCACCAGAAATGTACAAAGATGGATCCCAAATGGACCTTAGAAGGAAAAAAGGAGATACTGTCACCATCATAGTCCCCCCAGCAAAGCATTTGGATCGCCAACACCCCTCTCTGTATGGTGCTCTCTCTCTTTTTTTTTTTTTTCAATGAGATTGAAACTATTAACAAATCATTCAGACTGTAAGGATTTTACTTACACTAAAAGCAACGTGTTGGTTTTACACACAATTTCCTTTGGTCCATTAAAAGATTAAGAGTGTAATGCAATACTAAGATGGCATTTCTAGCACGTATCCTACAGAGGTCACAGCAGCAGTTTAATCTTTTTGTGACTCTGATTTTTATCCAGTGCAGAGCTGTTAGAGTCATACCAAGCAATGGTAGCTCAGAATGCTTGCGCTGTTTTTACCAAGGCACTTTTCCCAAGCAAGTTTACCTAGTGGGGATATTATTTTTACTTGCTTTTAATAGATTTTGCTAGGATTACCCCTGTTAGCGACATAAATCTTCACGATAGAGCAATTGTAAGTTTTAGGTGTATATGTTTCTTCTGAAACCTGAAACGGGCCTTTGCATGTTGAGCTCACATTAGGGAAGTTTGAGCAGCATAAAGGAAGCAGTTGTACTGTTTCACTAGAAAACCTGAAAGTTTTTGTGTGGCTTTTGTTTGGTTGTATGGGAAATGGTCACTGGGTGTTTGTAGATATCAAGGGTAAAGCTGTTAAAGGGGTGATCTACATCTCAGTCCAGGAGACAAGGGGAGGAAAGCCAGCAGACTGAAATGCCTGCTGCTCGAAAGCCCTGTGCCTGCTACGCTGAAAAGCTCTTAAATTACTCCTTTACCAAGTCGGGTTGATAATGCTATAAATCAGGTCCCTGCACCTTGGCCTGAGGCAAGAGCACGGCCGCTGTGGTGGCCTCTGTGAGAGCTCTCTGTGTGTTTCTCTCCCCTCCAGGTTCTCAGCTCCCTCGGGTACCACGTGGTCACATTTGATTATCGAGGTATGTGGGCTTCTGTTATTGAGAAACACTTCTAGCTATCTTTCTTTTCTAAGTAACAAAATAATTGCTTTTCTTTTTAAAGATAATCTCAGGGGAACTGTTGTTTTGCAAACACTTGCTGTTAGCTAATCAGTTGTGGTTACCGTTTCTCTTTCAATTTTAAGTTCATCCTTTTCTTGCCTTTAAATCGTACAAACGAGGCATGGTTATTCTGTGATGTGTAACTACGTGCTGCTGCGTTGACAATTCAGAGAAGCTGTATTGGATGTTGCAGATGTTTCTGGTCTTTAAAGCGTTTCCAGAAATCTCAAATTTCCATAACAAAATTATTCCAAAGGGCAACAAAATTAGCAGGAGCTGTGACCGTTTTGCAGCTCTGTGCCACCAGCAGTCGAGTATCTGCTGCTCTTCTCAGAGTTTTATTTGTAGGAGCTTGCCCTGCTTTTCAGTCCTGCTGGCTGGCAGCAGCTTCTCCGGCTGCTCTGTAGGTGTCAGAAGGGATGTGGGATGCTTCCTGCTCAGCGTGAGGTGTGTAGACACCCTGTAATAGGGATAGAGCCAAATCAGGAGGGTGGAAGATGGCTGGAGGGCCCTGATCGGACAGCATGGACAAGCTGACGTTGCAACAGCTTTGTGCTTGGGTTTTGATCCCAAGGATCCACTTGGTATGCTTTTAGGGACTGCACTTAGGAATTGGTTTTATGCGTGCAAAAGCAGCTAAGGGCTGGGGGCTGGGCTGTTGCGGTCAGGGAGGTACAAGAATAGTGTGGCAGCGTTAGGGATCCAGCTGGTGTTTTTGTTGGTGACCAAACCCACAAAAACCTCTTTGCAGCCAGCAGTTACCTTGTCTCAATGACTGCTGATCAATCAGGGCTCTAACCCCAAACTGCTGAGGTGCACAGAGAGATGAGCAGAAACTGCCTGTGCCTGATTCTTCTGCAGGTGTGCTGCAAGGGGAGAGCTGTCTGGCTTTGCAGAGCATTTCACGCAGCTCACAGAGGGACCGTTTGTGTTTCAGGCTGGGGAGACTCGATAGGCAGCCCGTCTGAGAGGGGAATGACCTATGACGCCCTTCACGTCTTCGATTGGATAAAAGCAAGAAGCGGAGACAACCCTGTCTACATCTGGGGACACTCCTTAGGCACGGGGTGAGTATCTAATCCCAGGGGGACTCAGCACCTCCTGACAAACACCACTCACTGACCTTGGGTGAAGGCGCTGTTTGCCACAATCCCCAGGCCGGCTTGGCTTGGAGTCTGTGGCATAGCTGCTGCAGAGCAGCTCCCCTTCTGCGCTCTGCAGAGTGAGAAGGGCTACAGTGAATGACTGTGCAGGAGCTGGTCTCAAACCTTCATTGCCCAGAGGGATACGCTGGAAAAAGGCACTTAGAATCTATTTGATCAAGTGGAAGGCGAGTGGGACTGCGCTGATCTCTTCCTGTGGTGAACCTGTGTCTGTGTTCATCTCAGAGCAGAACATCGTGCTGCTTTGATATTCTGGAAGAGCATCCCAGACAGGCTGCATGTGCATGCGGTTTTCCCTTACAAAATGTTCTTTTCCCATCCTGACAAACATATTGTGTGTAATTAATATTCATGTAGGTGCCTGCATGGCTGCACTGCTGGCCATCGACAGTGTTTACGTGGTCATGCTTGGCACAGGGAAGCAGGAACAGTGAGAAATCTGCAGTCCAAAGTGCCTTTTCCTAAATGTTTTTTTTAACTTTCCTTTTCCACTTAATTCCTTTCCTCTGCTGTCCGGAGGCTGATCACTCTCAGCAGAGAACATGCACTCTTATCCCCTTGATGTGGGGATGAGTGGAGGGCAAACACAAGAAGTGCTTTGAAATTAAACTGTGTGCAGATGAGAGTGAGTCTACAGTGGCTTGCCTCGCTGTCCAACAAAACGTGGTGCTGGGGCAGGGAGGGGTTTCAGGAGAGTGCCTCTTCATCACCATGATACTAAATGTCATGCTTTGTTTGAGACAAGGCAGATTTTATTTTTTCCTTTGGCTCTTCCTCTTTATTTTTGCTGTGCTCAGGGTCCCTTTCTGGGTTGGAGCATTCCGGTGACATTTCCCAACGCACTGTGATCTGAATGGCCTGTGACTGTAGCCAGCCCAGAGGTTGGGCTTTTTGAAATGAATCCTGTGCTTGGAGGATTCAGCAACTTCTGGAAACATGTCCATCCCGTTAGGGAGGTGCATGGAGGACACCTTTTGGCTTTCTGGCCCAGCTGTGGCCAGTGTCACCCTTGGATCCCTGTGCTCAGCTTCCTGGAGCTCAGTAACCCTCTGCCCATACTCCTGCCTCCCCCTCTCTGCTCCTCAGCCCTTGTACCCTTGAGGTAGGAGGCATTTTGCACCACTGTGGGTGTGCCAGGAGCCTGAGAGCCGCCTCAAAGAGATCCTGTAAAGTGGCTACATGGTGTGCTGCTTTCCTGGCCTTGTTCACTTACCTAAACGCAGGTGCCTGATGCCCTTTGTGGGCATCGGTGGGGTTTGGGAGACCTGTGGGAACCAAGTCACAATGCAGGCAGTGTGCGGTGGCAGTGTAGTTGCACATCTGCCCCCTGCTACCACCAGAGCCCAGTGTTTTGCAGAGGGACTGTGCTGGATTAACACCCATTGTTCTCCTTCCCAGGGTCGCAACAAATCTGGTGAGGCGCCTCTGCGAGAGAGGTAAGTCTGGTGGGCTGCTCTCGTCCCACCTGGCCCAGGTGTCATGACAAGGCTGTCCTTGGCGTGCCGTGGTGGCAGCTGCTCCCATGAGGCAGGCCCTGAGCCCTGCATTTCAGCACGGTGCCTTCGGCTTTTCAGAAACACCCCCGGATGCCCTGATACTGGAATCTCCCTTCACCAACATCCGGGAGGAGGCGCGGAGTCACCCCTTTTCCGTGGCAAGTACACAGCGGTTCTCCCAGCAGTGGTGTGTAATGGCAAGCTCCCTGAGAGCCTGCTCCTGAGCGTGCTGATAAGAGGGGCTTGAAACAGGAGAGGAAAAAAGGTGCTGGTGGAAACATGGCCTGTCTCCTTGCAGAGAGCACAGCCAGCAGCTCAGGGATGTTACAGGGATGGCAGAGGCTTGTCCTGTTGCTGCTGCTTGTAACTGTCCTGCTGCTGCCTGCCACTAACGGCAGTTTTTCCTTTCAGATATACAGATACTTCCCCGGGTTTGACTGGTTCTTCCTTGACCCCATCACGACGAGTGGCATTAAATTTGCAAACGATGAGAAGTGAGTGTCTTCCCTCTTCGCTGGGCTTTCAGCTGTGGCTGCAGTGAACCAGGGCAAGCATCAAGGAGCAGACTGTGCTCTCTGCTCTTTTTATGTCGAAGCATTGTACTTGCTGAAGGGATTTCAGTTGCTCTCACAGCCCTGAATGCAGCACAGCTTTGCACTGCGGAGCTTTCTTTTTAATTGGTCTTAATGAGGAGAGATGCAAAAGAGACTACTCTGGGATATGCTAATTTGATCCTGGTGATTTATGCTTTTCAAGTGTGCATTACACGTTAAGCAGTAGCATCAGGACTGCAAAGGTTTGGGATTATTTCTCTGGTGTGCGTTTGCATAAGCCTCCTTTTTGCATAATAACGTCTGCTTTTTAGCCTTTTATTCAAGAGGCTGAGCACTTAGCAGTTGGGTTTCCAGTTGCGAAACCAAACCAGACCTTGGGGGACAATGCCTTGCAGTGATGTGAGCCGCTTTGGGTCTGAGCAGTAAACAGCTCTTCCAAGGATGCCTTCTGCTAGAAAATCTGCAGATTGAATTAATGGTGCTCGTGTAATAGCATTTTCAAGACCTGAACTGCAGTTAATGACCCACGGCACACGTCAGTCACTGCAGCTTCCTTGCAGATCCAGGCGTGTTGCTGCCAGTGCCGGGAGGCTGCTGGGGGCCAGCCCACGCTTCCCAGCCCTGCGTGTTGCGTTGAAGCCTTGCAGTTGTTTGCTTGCTCTATTTTTAACTGGCTTTGCCTGACATCAGTAAGGGGCTCTCTGTGTGTAGGAGTAGTTTTGGGCAGGGAGGAGAACGCTTCCAGTCTACCTGCTCCTGATTGTCATTGTCTGCCTTACAGTGTGAAATACATTTCCTGCTCCCTGCTCATCCTTCACGCTGAGGACGACCCGGTGGTACCATTTCATCTGGGAAAAAAGGTAGGCATGTGGCTCTGCCTGGAGGAAGCGACTGGGGTGGCCAGAATAACGCCCCAGGGGTGTTGATGAAGCCAGGCAGAAAGGCAGCAACAGCAGGACGTGCATAGAAACGCGTGGCCTGAAGGGGCTGCAGGTTCTGTGCTGTCGGAGGGGGCAAATCTGAGGCTGAGCGAGAGGTTGCAAAGCTGGTCAAGCCAGGACCACCCCTGAAAGAGGTTTGGGGACCTGGGGGCTGATTTGGGGTGGGATGGCTGGTTTTGAGCTGGGGGGTGGCTGGTTTGGAGTGACACGTGTCCCTCACCTGCTTCCCCTCGGGCTCAGCTTTACAACATCGCTGCAACGTCGCGGAGTTTCCGGGACTACAAGGTGCAGTTCGTCCCGTTCCACACAGACCTTGGCTACCGGCACAAATACATCTACAGGAGTCCAGAGCTACCTCGAATACTGCGGTAACAGCCCAGCCAGCGGGGGCTCCACACCATGGGGGGGTGCTGCTTGGGGCCCTGGGTCAGCCCTACAGAAGGGGAACTACAGAAAGGGAACCACAGAAAGCTGGGGAGCGCTCCCCCCTCTGTCTCGGCTCTGCTGTGAGCTGGATGCTCTGGAGGGGCTGTCTGCAGAGCAGCTGCTTCTGCTGCATTTACCTCTTCTAGGTGGGTGGCAGCAAAGCTCGCTGCTGCTCCCTCTAGCTGCAAGCACTCAGCCCCAGTATTTGCCAGGGAAACAGAAGCCACAGCATCCACCAGAGCGTAGGACAACTGAGAGTCACTGCCGTGTTGTTTCTTTTCCTAGGGAATTTCTGGGAGTATCCGAACATGAGCATCATCACTGAAGACTGGCTGCTTGGCAGCGGTTTCCCTTTCTTTCCTTCCCCTCCCTCTCTCTCTCCTTTTCCTCCTCCCTCCCCGTGGGTCAGTCTGCCATTCTTCCATCCCTGGCGCTAACGGAGGTCAGGGATTCCCACTCCAGTCCTGATGTGTACCCTTGGCAACTCCAGCTCCCAGCATCAGCGTCTGTGATGGTAGAAGAAAGAAGTTGGTGGCTTCTTTTTTGATGTGGACGGAGGGGTGCCAGCAACCCAGTAGCTTGTACCAAATGGTGAAAAAAGCAAGCACAACAGAGCCTGGCCTGGCCAATCCAGCGCGGTACCACTGAGGACAGACATTCCTAGGACACGTATGTCATGACCAAGGGTGTTTCTTTCACTTCCAAACACTGCTGCTGTTTTTTGGATCACATACAGACTCATTTGTAGGCGAATGGCTTTTGCCGTGTCTCCATACCACAGCTGTCTTGCTTGAGTTTGAGGTGTTCCCTTTCTAGGAAGTACACGTTTTGCCTTCCCTTTTTTCCCGCTAAGTGGCTGTAATTACAAACACACTGCAGATCCAGGTGGTGAGAGGTATTTTTGTTTAGCTCTTCAGTCACAATGTGCTGCAAGTGGTGGGCTAATTGCACACATTTGGAAATAAAGTGAGATTTTTTTTTTTGTTCTTCATTTTCCAACATCTATTTAAGGGAAAAAGATGAATACCTTTTTTTTCCTGTTCCGTACAGTTTTCCTTCTGGACATCACTTCTGCTCCCCTCCCTGTTATCCTCAGTGGAGCTCCTCCCTTTTCTCACACGCACTTCTTAGGAGTGGCTTATACAGATAAATTACGGAGTTGGGAGTTTAAACTGGAAAGCATTAAGCTTGTGTTTTGCCTGACTTCCCCCTTCTGCGATCAGCATGGGCCCAGGATGTGGGAAGGGGTGTCTTCCATTTTCCCCATACACAGCCAGCCAGCTACGTGCTTCCTTTGGGTGGGAAGAACTCTTGCATTTTTATTTCCCCTCATCTACGTCTCAATTCCTTTTAATTTCCTGTTCCTGGTGGCTACGCTGTTCCTCTGTAGTTACAAGCAGGCAGTGACACGCAGTCCTTGATGCAAAAACAAGCCTGGGCTTCTTCCACCTTTCTCCTTCTGCCTCCCTGCTGCGTTCTGGGCACCACGGGCACCTCCAGCAGCAGCTTTCTCTGCCCATCTCACTGCTGTGTTTGGAGCACGCTGTCCAGGAGAGGGAAGTGGTGCTGTAGGTTTAGTCACTAGTGCTCAGAAGCGAATCGTGCTGCCTGAAGGGTCCATTCAGGGGTGTACAGCGTCGTAGAAACTGCTCGGCATGCATCCCCGTTATACCTGCAGGCTCATCCTAGTTGCAAAGCAGACCGTAGCTTGTTCTCGTACTGAGACCCTTCTGCCATTAGCGGGGTTAGCCCTGAGGTTTCTGACCCGTGATACTCATAAGCTAACTGTGCCACTTAAATTATGTTTGATGCACTTGTATTTATTGCACTGACAGAAGAGGAACACTTAACGTGGCTCGGGGGAGAGTGACCTGCACATTCCAGCTCACGCTGCTGCCGGCAGCTGGCTGCCTTCCTGCGGGGCAGAGCTGAGGGCCCGGCGCGGGGCCGGCGGCTGGCGGTGATCCCAATGCCCCCAGCCCCGGCAGGAGGCCAGTGAGATGCTTGGAACTTCAAACCGAAATGTTTATCTAAAAGTGGTGTAGTTTTAATAAAGGCATTGACTGCTGATCACTTCAGCTCTCACCTGTTTTTGGGATGCTTTCCCTGCTGGGGCAGGCCAGCTGGGTGCGTGGCAGTGCTGCAGTAGGGCTGTGGGGTGGGAGAAGGGGCTTGCAGCTGGGCCTGGACAACTCTTCGTGGTGGTACTGCTGCCAGGTCAGGGGAGCAGATCTCCAGGAGCCTGGCTGAGGCTTTGGGGAAAACAGCTGCCTGTGGGGTTTCAAGCAGAGCCCCCCATGTGCCATTTCCAGGCTAAATCCAAGCCTGTAACCCCCCTCCCAGTGCATGTAGCCACTGTGCAGGGAACTGGTGCTGGCCTGGTGCAGCCTCTGGCCCCATCTCCCTCCTGCCCCCCTGGGTGCTGGCCAAAGAGCCCATCCTGCAGGGGCGTGCCGTCCCCGTGACAGTGCCAGCACCCGGCATGGTGCTGGCTGCAGGGGACCCTGTCTGGAACTGTAGTGACACAGCTGGAGCCCCAAGCAGCAGGCAGTCACACCAGAGTCAAACCAAGGCGTGTTCAGGTTGCTTTAATGAGTGGGTGTCACACAGGAGTAGTGGTGCACTACAGGGCACTACGGGTGTTAAACTGACCCCAGCCCCACGAGGGACACGTGGAGCAGTGCGGGACACAGGAGCTGGCATAGACCCAGCTGGCTGTGGCAAGCAGAACCTGTTCCACACAGATACAGATGCTCAAAAATAATAATAATGATAAAAAAAATATCCCTGGAGTGGTTCAGCTACTGGGTTTTTAATTAATGGGTGGGGAGGAGGCTACAGCAAGCTCTGTGATCCCGGCTGCTGATCCCTCCTGGTGGATCACAGCGTACGGAAGCGGCACCTGCACTGGAGGCAGCCCATCTAACGCCCAGTCCCTTCTCCAGGCCTCCTGGTGTTAGGGGGAGGCTGGGAGGGCAGGCAGCAGCCTCTCCTTCCCCTTGCTGCTGGGCTGGCACAGCCCCTGGAGGAGACACAAGACACTCGGGGTTGTCTACACCCCGTTGTGGGGCAGGGAGGCCAGGCCGCATGCAGGGGGAGGGCAGGAGCGAGCTGGAGATCCCTTGTTAAGCGTGGAGCGGTTGCGGAAGACTGATCCGTGGCTGTCTCACTACAAGCACGTGCAGGCTGGGGACGTGGGGGCAAACACGGGGTCCTTTCGCCTCTCCCCCAGCTCCCAGTCCTCGGGCAAGGCTCCTCCTCAGAGCACCGTTCTACCCCCGAGGGAAAGGCCTCGCTCCTGCAGAGCCGGCGGTGAAATGCGGGTGAGGGCTGCGGGGCCGGGCACCCTCCCCTCCTTTTCCTCCCCTCTGTGCTTGCGTCAGTCCCGGGGGATGTTGGGTGGGGGGATTTTTGTGGAGGAGGGCTCCACCCCCCAGATCTCCTGGGCGTACTCGGTGATGGTCCTGTCGCTGGAGAACTTGCCCGAGCAGGCGATGTTCCTGATGACTTTCTTCGTCCACTCCCGGGGGTCCTGGGAAGAGGGGAGGTGAGGGCAGCGGTCACGTAGGGCACCAGCTATATGCATGGCTTTAAATACGGTGCTGTGGGGCTGCTGAAGCCTCAAAACCCACCTCACCCTGCCCCGTGCCCCACAAACGCTGTGGGGTGTGAGAAGGGTTCCCCAGGGGCATGCTCAGCCCAGTGGCCCCCACTTCTCCCGCTGGGGCTGTGGGCAGCTCTTACCATGAACAGCTGGTCCACTTGGCCTTGGCATTTAATGTAGGCTTCGTAGTCAGCAAACACTTTAAACCTGAAAGCCAGAGGGCAGAGTAAGGCTGGGGATTGCCTGCTGCAGGGTCCCAGGCGGGGCAGGTGGTCATCGTCCCCAGGCCTCACCTGTCGTGGTGCATGAGCATGTTGACAACGTCCCTGAAGCACCCGGGGTCCCGCGGGGAGAAAAACCCACTGCTGATCTGGTCGATGGCCTGCCGCAGCTCCGGTAGGCGCTCATAGTACTCCAGCGCGTTGTACCTGCACGAGGAGTAGGCACAGAAGGGCTGTAGGGGCTGGGGCCATCCCCTGGGGCCCAGCACCCCAAGAACTGGGATGTGTTTAGGGCAGGGAGGGCAGCACGCCCCCCAGCACCGACCCTTTGCGATCCAGGGCCTCCACGTCCTCCACCCGCATGCCGAAGATGAAGAGGTTTTCTTCGCCTGCCTCCTCGGCCATCTCCACGTTGGCTCCGTCCATGGTGCCGATGGTGAGGGCCCCGTTCAGCATGAACTTCATGTTGCCGGTGCCCGAGGCCTCCGTGCCAGCTGTGGAGATCTGCTGGGAGAGATCCGCTGCTGGGATCACTGCCGGGTGCAAGAGAGGTGGGAGTTAGCCCTCGGCTGGCTGCAGGATAGCAGAACAACTCTGGGAGCTGCTCGTGGCCTGCTGCCCCTTCCAGCTCAGCCCAAAGGCCAGAGCCAGGCACAAACAAAGGCCCAGCTCTGCCAGGAGCCCCTGCAGCTGCTGCTGCTCCTGCCCCAGGCTGGCTCCCTGCCCCATGTAAAGCCCCACAACCCACAGGCCCTTCCTAAGGGTGCCCAGGTGACCTGCTGCAACAGTCTTCTGTCAAACCAGCTTCTGGGCTCAGCTGGGACACAGACGTACCCTTCTCCGCCAGGGACACGCGGTAGTTCTCCAGGAAGATGACCTTGAGCTTGTCCCCCACGTAGGGATCGTTGTTGATGACCTCACCGATGGACGTGATGAGCTTGATGATCATCTTGGCCATGTGGTAGCCAGGGGCTGCCTGAAGAAGAGCAGCCCAGAGAGGGTGAGGGCTCTTAAGGAAGGCAGAGCACAGAGGTGCCAGTTCACGTCCTCACTGTGAGGAGAATCTGGGCCTCATATGGGTCTGCTCTTCACATGGATCAGCCAAAACCCAACTGGGAGAAGCCCTAAGCCCCAGGAGGGCCTTATCAGCCCAACTAGTCCATGACAGAGCCCACCGGCACAGACCCCCGCTGGCTAACCCGCAGCAAACCCAGCAAAGCCCCCAGAAGGGACCAGCACCTTCCCCACATCCCAATACCACCCATGCACCGAAGCTGGGAAGCACTTTACCTTTCCTCCGATCATAATCGTCCTAGGCACAAAGGATTTGGACGGGTCGCTCCTGATGCCTGGAAGAGCAAGGCATAAACTACTGAAGCAAAGATGGGCCGCGAGCCCAGCACACCTGCACAACCCCTAAAGCCCAACCAGACATCTGCCAAAGCTGTGCTGGGCAAAACTGGGCTGCAAAGTACTTGGAAAGCTTCTCCAGACAGCCACGAATCAGAGCTGCAACGACCTGCCTCCCCTTGGGAAGGGGCAGGGGGACGAAGCAGACACTTGGGAGCAGGACACACTCCTGACATTGCCAGGCTCAGGAGTCCTTGGCCACCAGCCGGTGTGCATTTACACGGGGATGCTGGCAGCAAGGGGCTGGCAAGGGGCACCCCGGGACTACCAGCCCCTGCCAGGCAGCACTTACGGTTATAGAGGGTGATTGCATGCAGGCAGTTCAGCAGCTGCCGCTTGTACTCGTGGATTCGCTTGACCTGAACATCAAACATGGATGAAGGGTTGATCTTGACCTTGTACTGCTCCTCCAGGTAGGCTGAGAACTTCAGCTTGTTCTCCTGGCGAGAAAATCTGATGAGCAGCAGGCCTTGTGCCAGCAGCGAGGGCTGGCTGCTGGGATGTTCCCCGCTGCCTTCACCCTTCTTCCCCCTCCGCCTCCAGCGCTCCTTACCTGCTTGACTTTTGCCACATCCCTGATAAACATCTCGTTATCGATGAAATCCAGGAGCTTCTTCAGCTGGCTCAGGTCTGTGACAAAGCCTTCCCCGATTTTCTAAGGGAAGGAATCAAAAGCGGAATGTTTCACCTGTGGGACATCTCCCCCCATCCACAAGTGCATTTCCCCCACAGAGATGCCACAGCCCTGCTGGGAAGAGGAAGAAGAGACACTCTGGACAGAAGGGGCAGAGTTCCTCATGGCAAATTGACTTTTCTGTATCAGGCAGCTCAAAGGTACAGGGAAAAAGGGGAATTGCAAAAATGTAAACCAGTCCCTTTCTCTCAAAGAGCTTCAGAGGAAGGGTGTGTGCACGGGTACCAGGGCCTCCTGGCAGCTGGAGAAACTGATGGGCAGGACACGAAAAGTAACTGCACAAAGCCTTTCAGCCATTACATACCCCAGTGCGAAGCAAAACCAAACAAACCTCAAGGGCCTGCTAAACAAAGGAGACAAAATTGGGGGCTCTGAGGGAGCTCCTTTGTGGCCATGAAGCTTGAATGCTTTTGCAGACACCCCATTTCTACACACCGCGGTGCTGCCTGACAAATTGTCTGCAGCCACTGAGAGGGAAAGGAGCCAGACCCAAATTTCTGCAACTCCTTGGCCAGCTCTTCCCCAGAGACTTTAAAGCTCAGCCGACCTCACACCTACACGTGCAACAGGCATGCTCCTAGCGGGTTGTCCTCACTCACACCTGCCAGACCTTTCCCTCAGGCTCTCTTCAGGATTTGTGAAGTGCCCAGAAGCAAACAGCAGGGATCACAGCTCAGCCCCTCGCTCACCTCGGCGATGACATCGGCCAGTCCCGGGTTGCACAGCAGAAGCCAGCGCCGTGGCGTGATCCCGTTTGTCTTGTTCTGGAATTTCTCCGGCTCCAGCTCGTAGAAATCCTTGAACCTGGCACATCAGGGAGTAGGGGGCACACTGAGCCACTCTGCCACCACCCAGAGCTTCTGCTGGGCCCCCAAAATGTGCTCCTGACTCAGGGCAACCTCTGCTGATCTCGTTGCACTGCCGTGAACTCTGCACTGCCTCTCAAACCCCTTCCTCAGCTATAATGCCTAGGATTTCACCAGCTCTGAAGGGAGGTGAGTTAGACCCCATACACTCTCAAATAAAGTAGTTTCTCCAGCCCTCCAACCCAGCAGCACAACCGAAGCAGGCCTTGATGCCTGTTTGCCCCAGCCAGACCCCCGGGTTCGCAGGCGAAGCTGAGTGAGCAGAGAGGAGAGGGGAGGTTGGTGCACGCCGTGGGTGCCCCCCAACTCACACTGAGTGCTTCACAATGTCGGAGTGGATGCGGGCCACGCCGTTGACAGCGTGAGAGCCAATCACACAGAGGTGTGCCATGTTGATGCGCTTGCAGTCTCCTTCTTCGATCACCGACATCCTCCGGAGACGGTCAACGTCCCCTGGGTAGAGAGCTGCCACGCGCTGCGGGCGGGCAGGAAGAGGGGCATCAGCAACCCAGTGTAGGGCCTGGCAACACCCCCATCCTAAAAGACAGCTGGGGCGAGACCCACAGCCCGCGAGCAGCCCAGTCCCTTACATCCAGGTGCATTTGGTTGAGGGCGTAGATGATCTCCAGGTGACGGGGCAGCAGCTTTTCGAACATGGAGACCGGCCAGCGCTCCAGGGCTTCGGGCAGCACGGTGTGGTTGGTGTACGCACAGGTCCGTTTCGTGATCTCCCAGGCCTGCACGCAGACAGTGGATTAACACACACATGCCCGGGCCAGGAGGGGGAAGAAAACCTTATTTAAGGGCAGGACAGCAACTCTTGCCCCTGCGAGATATGCGCCTCCCAGATCTGCTCACCTTGTCCCAGTCTACCTTCTCCACGTCCACCAGGATCCGCATGAGCTCTGGGATGGACAGGGCAGGGTGGGTGTCGTTTAGCTGAATGGCCACCTGCAACACAGACTCGCCGGGCTCAGAGGTGGCAGTGACAGGGCTCTGACTGTGTCCCCAAGGGGTCAGGGTTGGGGGAAGACTCGAGTCTCTTCTTATGGCTCACAGCACCACACATCCCAGAAACAGAGCGCCCAGGAACGGAGCTCCACAACCTTCAACAGATTTGCTCCAAAATGCATTTATTTCCCTGGAAAACGAGCTCCGAGATCACTTCTGTGTTCCAACCCAAACTGCCAGGGGCTTTGTATACAGCAAAGCATCCTGCTCTCCCACACCACGGGCAGGCCTGGCTGAAATACCCCCGGGCAATCTCTGCCCACAAACTCACCTTGTCTGGGAACGTTTCAAAGCTTGTCCTCACAGGGTCTCGACAGCCGAATTTGGAGGACTTAAAGCGGCGGATGATGTCTTGGAGGGTTGCAGCCACCACGAAATACTCCTGTTTCAGCCGCAGCTCCTTGCCTTCGAAGAACTGCATGAGGGGGGACACGCAGATGTCAGTGCTGAAGTTGGCAGCCCAGCCCCTGGAGATGCTCCTGTCCAATCTGATGGGCTTCCCAACAGCTCGTACATGCTCTGCACTTTGTCAGGCCAAACCTAGACGTTACTCATCCTGCCTCTCAGGCAGCCAGCCATGCTACAGCTCCAGCCGTGCTACAGCCTGCTGTTCTCAGCTGCCTCCAGAGGGCAACAGAACCTGACACATCGCTGCTGCTCCCACAGACCAAGCACAGCTCCCTCCCTCGCCGCAAGGCCCTCTGCAGGGTTTTTAGAGCAAGGATTTTGGACTCCCTGCAATAGCCAGGAGCCGGTGTCATTTATAGACACACCAGCTGCCTCCCGTGCACACCACGCATCACGCTGCTCTGTTTTAAAGCACCAAGAGAAATGAGTGGGTGGGGTAAAGCCCAGGAGATGAGCTTTTCCAGCACAGACACTAGTCCATGACTGGGTGCACAACGACTGCATGACCTGGGATAATTCCTGTGTGAGAGATCCCTTGAACTGGGGCTGGAAACGAGTGCCCCCTCATAGATGCCTCTAAAATAAGGACTTACTTTTGCAAACAGCAAACCACGTAAGTTGGCGACTGCCTTGAGCATGAAGGCAGACAGCAACTGTGTGATATAGGCCAGGCCCCAGCTGCCAGCAGTCAGCAGGGACACTCTGGGGCCAGCAGAGCTGCATCTGTTCATTGAGAATTGCAGAGCCAACACATTGTGTTAAAAACCCTCAAACCAGAACAACAACCATCAGGTGGCCGTGACCTTCCACTGCCTGCAAACAAGGCAATAAAACTACATGAAGGATGAACCCAAGCAGCCGGAAAGAGAAGCAAGAGTCACTCACGTTGTCATTCGGGTACAGGACTCTGGATATGTTTTCTGCCAGGTTTCTGTCCAGCACTGCCTCGATGTAGTCACCCACATTGACTGCAGTGAGAGAGAAATACACACAGCACTGCCACAGCTGCAGATCAAGAACTGAGAACCCCAGTTCTGTGTCCTTGATCCTTCCAAGTATGGAAGAATGAATTCAATCAGTCTTGTCCAAACCATTTCCCCTTCTGTACAGCCTAGCAACTGTTAGTTGCCCAGTACGTGTCCCTCAGCACTACAGTTAGAGCCTGAAAAATGCACTAGGGGTCATACAAGGACTCAAACAAAACCAGCAGTAAGGAAGGAAAATGCTGCCATTTTCCTTCAGCACTCAAGGATGCTGCTGCACAGAACTGGCTCTCCATGGCACCTGGGTGCTTGCAGAACACACTGGCACATGGTTTATCACCTGGGGAATGCACAGGGCAGGATCTGAGAGCGAGCCAAGCATGAGGGGGGTGAAATGAGGATGGGTGGGTGCACAAGGGTTCTGGAGGTGGTGTGATCCATGAATGTCCATTCAGCACTGTGTTTTTGAGGTAGCCAGGAGGCATGGATAAAGCAGGGCAGATGCAGAGTGCTGTGCCAGGTGCAACACAGAGGAATAACGATGTCCCAGCCCCAGAGCCCGCTGGCCAGAAGACAGGCAGTGGAGGGCCAGCACTTACACTCCTGGAGGTTGAAGTCATTGGGTGCTTTTGCAGACCACAGCCTCATGGTGTTCACAGTGTTGTTCTTGTATCCTGGCACTGGTGTGTCATACGGCATGGCGAGGACAACCTGCAAAAGGACAGCAAAAACTCCTTCAGAAAGAATCCAGAGGACACAGACAGCTCCTGGCTGTGGTGAAGATCCCACGTGCACTAAAACACAGCTGCTGAGGTTCACAGACCTGCTTGTTGTCACGGGCACTTTCAGCACCCACTAGGAAAGCACTGATAGGAGAGGCAGAGTTGTTTGGAGCTTCACTGGCAAACAGGAGTTTCAAGCTCATCCATGAAACACCAGGCTTGCAAGCAACCCGCTGACCTTCCCAGACCAACCGAGTACCTGTTTACTATTCACCAAAGCCCTGCAAGCACCCTCAGCTGGCCACTGCTCTTCTGTCTGTGCTGGCACAGTGCTGGGGCACCTAGCTGATTCCATCTGGGATAAACTGCACAGCCTGAATCCTGCCCAGAAGCCCTCTGCAGCCTCCCAGCACCAAGCCTGGCCACCAAAGCACCATTCCCATAGTGGTGCATCCAAAAACTCCATTAAATGTATGTTGATGCCACCTGAGTAAAGGCACTGAGATCTCCAGCACCTGAACTGAACGTGCATGAACTTTTGCAGCCTTCAAGTTATGCTTAAGCACCAGGATGCTGCCCAGGTGGCTTAGTGCTACGGAGAACACCACTGGGGCTTCTAGTTGAGCTTACACTGTCCAGGCAAGGCACGGGTGTGCTTCCAAGCTCGTGGGCTCCAGCTCACTGCTGTACCAACATCTCCATGCCTCCAAACCATCTGAGCAGTGAGGCAAGGCACCAAGCTCTGAAACAAAGCCCCTGAGGGCTTATGCCAGCAGAGCTGAGCAGTGCTTGCGGAGAAAAGCCCTGATCCTGCAGCACGGGGCCTGGCCACCTCTGTCAGGAGCAGCTCACAGCCTCCCAAACACATCAGCATGCAGTGCTGTGACAGCCCTGCAGCCACAGGCTTTCCCCAAGCACAGACATGAAGGGCAGCAGAGAACGGATGGAGCTGTGCTTACAGGGCAAGGAAAAGCCAGGCGGATCGGCACGTCGGCCCCAAACAGAACACAAACTCTTTGTGCTGGCGTCAGCAACACCTCCCCTCTGGAGAAAACCAGCAAGAGCTCGGGCTCTCCAAGCTGGTCTTACCAGCTCCGAAGATGGAAGCAGGCAGGCAGAGAGCCTGCCCTGTCCGAGCCACGGGACCGGGGCACACATCCCATTAACTGCACGATGCTATATTTGGAAACTGCATCTTGGGCTTTTTTTTTTAAGCCTTTCCACTCTGTTCCTTCGACAGCACTGGCTGAAAACTCACTTCCCTGTCAGAAGCAGTCCGCTGCACAGCTTGGGATCCCTGAAAACCCCAGACTGATGCCGGGGTTGGAAGAGGAAAGCACGCAGAGGTGAGGGCATTCAGTCCCCAGGTGGATGTCTGCTGGCAGGGTGCCCCTGTGCCGTTCCCAGGTGTGTGGTATTGAGCCCTGCCAACCCGCCTGCAACTTGCTGCCTTCAACAGCTTTGTGGCTGTATGCTCCTCAGACAGACCCTTAACCAAAGTGGGAACAAGGCTAGGCCGTGTCCATAAATCCCCGAGAAATTCCCAGTCCTTTCCTCCTGAGGGCTTGGGGTGGAGAGGCTGAAACTTCTTCAATCCCCTTGATAAATCCACGCTTTTTCAGAGTTTGCCCTCCTCAGCCGTAAAGCTGGAACACCTTCATGCTGCAGCAGCACGTGCCCCTGGCAGGCATGTGCTCCCGGAGCACAGCATTACCCCTGTAATTGCGACATGGCCTCGCCTCGACCCGAGGCAGGGGAATGCAGGAGCTGGAGCAGCGTTTGCTCTCCACGCTGGTGCAGAACGAGGCCTCCAGGCAGACTGGAGACGTGAAACCTCGTCTACCCACCAGGTTGGCCTGGGAAAGAGGCACTTGCTCTGACCACACGAGTCGAATACCCTCTGGATTGCTGCCTGGCTGCCCTGAGAGATGGATCTCCACCCACGGCGGCGGTGCCAGAACCACCTGCAGGATCACTGGGTTTGAGCAAGCCGTGGCCGGGAGCAGCGCAGAACGAGCCAGGGCTGCAATCCTCCCCTGACATAAAGCCCTGCAAGAAGGGATGAGAGGTTTCACCCTGGAAATTGCTACAGATTCAGGCAGCAACTCCTTCTGTAGTTGCAGCTGCGTCTGAACATTGTCCCCCTTCTCCCTGCTGCCAGAGGAGCTGATAAAGATGAAATTGCAAATTAGCAGAGAGCGCTTTGCCAGAGCAGGAGAGAAGCAAAGCCCGACCTCGGCTAGCACGGGGACAGCCTCTCCCCCTCCACGCCACCCTCCCCAAGCCCAGGCCACTGTACCTGAGTGTCGACCCACTTCACGCCCTCAGGAGTGTGCTCCACGCGGCCGTAGAAGTGCACGGGGAGCATGTACTCGGGGCGGGCTTTCTCCCAGGGATTGCCGTAGCGTAGCCAGTCATCGGCCTCCTCCACCTGCAAGGGGCAAATGTGGCTCGTGTCACCAAAGGAAGGCTGAACTCAGCTCCCCAAAGGAGTTTGAAAAGCAAAGCTTTGGTAAGGTGGCTTTAAAAATGGATACACAGAGGTCTCTAGAGGACAGCTGGGCTTTCTGAAACTTGCATGACCAAATCCCAGTTGGTATAAATCCATCTCTATTGCGTTTGCAGAGCTGTACTGGTTTAAGCCATCCACACAAACCACACAGACTCCTGCACCCAGTGCCTCGAGGGCTCTGCATCCACTTTGATGGTGCAGTTTGTTGTTCCCTAGGAGTCCACAGGTGCTGCTCCTGGTCACAACCCACCCCCTGCGATCCAGCTCTTGCTGACTGCTCTGCCCTCTGCCAGAGAGCATTTCTCCTCTCTGCTCCTGACAGCACCAACAGGAGCAAAGTGAATTCAGCAGAGCAATCCATGCTGATGTGCACCACGAACAAGAGGGGCTGAGGCAAAGCCACTTTGTGTCAGCAGGTGATTTTTTTTCTGGGAGGGGACTAGGTCTGAGCCACAAGCCCACATCACCACCCCTGTTCTTTTTCAAGTGGCCTTAAGCCAACTGCAGCGGATGCTTTTCGCCTCTTTTCCACCATTTACAGGGCCTAGCAATACAGCTTCTTTGTGGAGAAGGAGGAAAAACCAACCCTTGCGCCTCTCACCTACCTGACTTGCGGAGAGCTATTTTAAGGGGAAAATAGGGTTCTTTATGCACAGAAGCAATACAAGTCTCCTAACAGAAATAATTTCCAGACATACATGAGGAATAACCACCGCTTGGGGCAGTTTTTAGTCTACTTTCGCTTACAAACTATTACAATTGTTAATGCTGCAGGGGAGAGTCCCCATTTAAGGCCCTGCTGCCAGTCTCCAAAGGACCCCACATGAGCAGCAGCACCCCAGGTTAAAATACAGAGGTTTTGGGCAGCCCAAGGCCCCACGTGCTGTTTGTGTGGCAAGGTCACACCCACGGGCAGAGCCAGCCATCACAGCACGAAACATAAGGGGATGGGGCGACCCACGTGTGCCAACAACGTACCTGCCAGCCGTCGACAATCTTCTGGTTGAAGATCCCGAACTCGTAGCGGATGCCGTAACCGTAGGCTGCCAGCCCCAGCGTGGCCATGGAGTCCAGGAAGCAAGCTGGAAGAGCAGAGCATGATCACACTGCCAGCGACCTCGACCCGGCTCGCTGCAGTGGTGGGGTGCTGTGCACGGGGCTGAGGGGCTGCCACGACCAGTGCTGCTTGGGAACGTTTGCTGCTTAGGAATCTGCATGCAGAAGGGGCAGGAGGGGACAGCCTGCACCAGGACCCCACAAAGTTGTTGCTGAGAAGGGCAGGACCCTCATAGGAGTGAGGCCCTTAGCGTCAGGTCAGTGCCAGGGGAGACTGGGGAGCAATGGTGCTGTCACCAGGAGCGCCTGCAGCCTTGTGTGATGAAGGTGCAGGTGCAGCAACCTTCAGATGTGGACACAGCAGAGACCAGTGGCCATCAGGGGCAGCAGCAGCTCAAGCCAGGTGTGACAGAAATGCACCTAAATGCGGCGTTGCTGCAGCGAGAGCTCTTCTGGACCTGCCTGAGAAACCCATGCCTGGCTCGATGCCTGCCACGTAAAGCAGGGCTTCTGATCCTGACTCACCAGCTGCTTTACTACGAGCTCTGTCAAAGCAAAGCTTTCTGACCATCAGTCCAGGGCAGCTCTGGTAAAGCTCAGCCCTGGCACCTCCTCTGTCAGGCAGCTCTTGTCTCCAGCAGTCCTTTTGTGACGGGCAGATCAAAATAGCAGCCAACAATTCGCCTACGTGAGGGCTGCTTGACAGCCCTCAGGAAAAAAAAACAACACAGAAGCTTTTACAGGGAGGTGAGAAGAAAGGCTTCAGGCAGCCTCTTACAGCCACAGCCCAGTTTGCTGTGCTCCTGTCAAGCACCAAGGCATCTCCTGGATGCTGGCTGTGCGTAGTTGAGGTCCTGCTGTGGCAGGCAGCCCCAGGTGCAGGTGACACAAAGCAGAGAGCCCTCAGGAGGCTGAGATGAAGGTGTGATGTGCTCCCAAGGAAGGCAAACTCCATGCCCTCGGAGCGAGGACAGGGCTCCCCTCTCCTCATGTTACCTGCCAGGCGGCCCAGGCCTCCGTTCCCCAGCCCGGCATCCTCTTCGATTTCCTCCAGCTCCTCCAAGTCCAGACCCAGCTGTTGGGGAAACAGCCACAGGAGAACATGTCAGCACCCACATCCCAGTCCTCTGAGGAGGAGAGCACACACAAATCCCACACCGACCCGGCTGCACCTCACACAAACCACACGGGGCTCTCCACACAGCCCTTCCCTCACCCCCAAAAACACCTCACCGGCTTCTGGCCCTCGGGGGCAGCCTGACGAAGTGGAGAACAATCCCTCCCCAAACACTGCTTTCCCACGAAGCGGGTTTCCTTAGAGACACCCAACCAAACACTCGCCTCCTGGCAGCCCCTCCAGCCCCAAGGCCCTCCCACCGAGGAGGAGGAGGAGGAGGAGGAGGAGGCCCGGTGCCTGGAGGAAGGTCACAGCCACTTCTGCAGCCTGCGGCCGTGGTTTCCGCCGTTCCGCCCCATGCCCTCCCACATCCTGAGCACCCCGCTGCCAAGCTGCCTGGCCGGGCCCCACGGGTGGAAGTGGCTGTCTCGTCTTCTGCAGCCCTTGGGGTTTTTTTCTCCTCTAATCCAAGGGCTGGCAGCCTCTCCAGGGGTTGTGCCCGGTTCAAGGAGAAGCCTGCCAGCAGCAAGGACGCTTGGAGAGCCAGGGAGATGCTACAGCTCCTTCCCAGACTGCTCTCTCAGAGATTCAGCTCTCTCCGTGGCGTGACAGGGGGCACTAATACCAAGGCAGGCTCTCTCCGTGACAAAGCCACTCTGGATATGAGGCTTCGCAAAGGGACTCGAGGATCCTGCCTGAATAAAACCAGCCTGTGCTCCGAGGTGTGATGGCTCAGACAGAAATTCTCTGGAAAGCCCTTCCCATCCCTTGGCAGGGAACGTGCTGGCCATGGCCAGGGTGTTTGGTCAGCAAGCTTAGCACCTCGTTTGGAAGGACAGTGAGTGACAGAGCCCAACTTCTGCTAGAAATTGTAACGTGGGTCAGTCTGAGGGGTAGGGAAATAAAGCTTTTGGGTGAGGAAGCCCCCACACTCCTGTTCTGTCAAAAAGGTCACTGTCCTGCTGCAGATGGCAGCAAGCCTAAGTAAACACGGCCTGGCATCTGTGATCGACTTGGTGGTACTCAGCAGTGGCTGTGTTTTTTCCAGTTCAAACCCATCCAGTGACATTATAAAAATCAAGCCATTTCCCCACCCCCCCTTCCTGGCGATTTACTGTCGTCTGTCAACGCTGCTGTAGGGCTTTCTATCTACGTGCATGCAAGTATGAACTGTGGTTTGGTGGTTTTGCGCTTGCCTTTTTGGCCCAGCCTCCCTCGGCAGGCTACATGACCCGTGATGAGCCACCACCTCTCCTACTGGTGGGAAATCATTTGCCCCTTGGGATCCCCCAGTCTCCGGGGACTCTTGGAGCTGCTTTCTGGATGCAGAGCCCAGCCACTACAGGAAAGGAGTGGTCTGAGGAATCTGTAGCCCAGCTCTTGAGGCACCCCGAGGTGCCACCACTGCCTCCTCTGGGGGTGGCAGGACTCAAACAGAGAGAGAAAACCTTCATTTGGCAAAGCAAAACATCCTCGGGAGGAGGCCTTGAGAAATACAGGTACCCAGCCCTCCACATGGAAAAGTCTGGCCAGATCTTCAGGGTGGACCCCCGTGCCCCAGGACTTCACCTGGTAAATGGCTTCATCGCAGGCGTTCTGCAAGCCCAGGTTCACCATCGTGTTCTGCAGGGTGCGGCCCATGTAGAACTCCAGGGACAGGTAATAAATACGCTGGGGAGGCAAAGCAAGACACAGCACATTTCACTCCCGGCTCATCACTTGCTGCGCCCAAAGGATTGCTCCGAAGTCGCTTAAAATTAAGATCAGCCCCAACTGTTTTCCAGAGCAGGGGACAGCCTCCCAAAGCGGCTCTTGGCGCCCGCTCCTGAACAACATGCACCACAGTTTGTTTGTCAGAAGGAGCCTTGCACGGGATGCTAGCCAACTCCCCGCTGCACATCTCCCTGCCAACAGCCTTCTATAGAAAAATCCCGTTGCCTGTTAAGAGTGTTTCCCTAATTAACTGCAGGCAGGAATTATCTAGGATGCTGAATTGTATCTTTACGTGCAGCCAAGCTCGGCCGAGGTGATGGCTGCGCCGGGCTCTTAAAAGTTTTCTCATGCTCCGCTGAAGCCGATCCAGAGGCTGCAGCAAGCAGGCAGCCCCCCGCCCCTCGCATACTTGGCCCGGCTTCAGGCCAGCCCCCTTCCTGCCAGTGATTTTCCAGCTCTCCTCTCGCGCTTTTTGAGCTGGGAGAAGATAAGCCGGCCAGGTCACCCCCGGGAGGGAAGGGAGAGGGCACTTGGGCGTGCAAGCTCAACCTTTCCCAGCCTGTTTTTGGCGCTGAGAGTGTTTCTCATCGCTTTTCTGTCCTGGCTGGGGCACTGTCTCTGTGCTGGAGAGCTCTGCAAGACAGGATCAGCCCTGCGTGCTGGATTTTAGGCCATCTCTGAGCAAGACGGTGACAAATCAGATGCTCCCGGTGTTGACAGCTTTAGACACGTTTCAAAGCCACCTGAGGCTGTCGGGGGCTGAAACAACCTGTGTTCACCCTTCCTCGTGTCCTCCCCACACTGACATGCACGTTTCGCTCTGCTGAAGGAATAAACTGTCCCAGGGGTGGCAGAGCTCCTGGCACAGCAGCACATGAAGGACGGGTCTGCGGTGACCTCCCGAGTTTCGGAGGAACCACTGCCCGTGTGGTGAATGCTAATGAAAGCCTGCTCCTAGGATGCGCAGCGGGGAAGCGGGCTACGCACGCTTTTGCCCTTACTCAGATTTTTCCATCACTACAGATATTTTTATATGTAAACAGGCGTTTTAACAGAGCAATAGCCTGGCTGTAAACCACGCTTCCCTTTGAATCCCTTTCCTTAGTAGCCGGGATCTTTACAGGCCAGTTTTGGGGCACTAAGCAGCAGGATTACCTGCCCTGGGAGTTTCAAAGGGACCCTTTTGCCCTCCTCATCTGCTCCTTGGTACTCAACAGAACAAGTAAAAACATCACACGGTGGCATGAACACTCTGCTCGCTCCAGCCTCCCCCAGGGACGTGCTTCTAGCGAAAATCTAAGCGCAAGGGACGGGGAGCAACCCCTCTCCAGCCTCCTTTACCCTCGATGGGAGTCACGCAGCCCCTTGGCGGTGCAATAACACGAACCACGGCACGTTTGGGTGAGCAAGGATAACAGGGAGGGCTCCACACACAGGGGTAACTCCTAGAGCACGTAAGCTGGGCGCAGCTCGGTGTGTCGGGGCGATATCCATAACCCCGAGAAAGGAGCTGGCTCGGTGCCACCAGCGGGCAGGGCAGGGCTGTGCCTCCCCAGGCACACACCTGCCCCCAGGGATTTTCGGTTCAGCACTGGGGCTCCCTAATTCATAAGGGTGAGGGCTGAAGGACACGCAGCCTGCAGAGACAGCGGAGCAGGCACCCAGCCAGCGAGCCGTGCCCATGCCCACGGTGGGACCACACTCACAGGGCTGCAAGCAGGGATTTGGGGCCAGCAGGGGCTCGGGGCAGGGCAGGGGGCTCACCTTGGGGTCCCGCTCGTAGTAGTGCTGCTGGGTGCGGATCCAGCGCCCCACCAGGTGGTCGCGCACCGTGTGAGCCAGGGCGAAGAAGTAGTCGCGGGGGGTGGCGACGTTGCGGTCCTTCACCAGGGTGAAGTGCAGGTGCCTGTTGAAGCTCTTGCGCACCTCCGCCACGTCGCCCAGCCCCGCGATGCCCCGCACGCTGATCTGCTTGCGCTTCTCCCCGTCGCTCAGCGGCGCCGCCATCGCGGCAGCTCCGCCGGGATCCGTCCCTTTCTTTCCTTTTTTTTTTTTTTTTTCTTTCCCCCTTTTTTTTTTCCTCTTCCCGTTCCTGCCTCTGCAGCAGCCGCAGCGCCTGCGCCTCCTCTGCCCGCCGCGGCGAGGCGGAGCCCGGCCGGGCCGGCCCCTGCTGAGGGGAGGCCCCCGCACCGCCCCCGGGGTGGGCTGAGGGGATGAGGGCGGCGTGAGGCGATGGGGATGCACTCGGGGCATGGTGGGACAGCACATGGAGGGTGGGACGGGGCATGGATGGCTTCAGGGGACAGGGGAGGCGAGAAGGGATGGGGATGGCATGGAGCACAGCGATGGCCTGAGGGGATGGGAACTTTGCCTGAGGCTGTAGCGAGGTGGGGTTGGCCTGTTCTCCCACCTGCCTGGTGACAGGACGAGGGGGAATAGGCTGAAGGTGTGCCAGGGGAGGTTTAGGTTGGATGTTAGGAAGAACTTCTTTACTGAAAGGGCTGTTAGGCATTGGAACAGGCTGCCCAGGGAAGTGGTGGAGTCACCATCCCTGGAGGTCTTTAAAAGACGTTTAGATGTAGAGCTTAGGGAAATGGTTTAGTGGGGACTGTTAGCGTTAGGTCAGAGGTTGGACTCGATGATCTTGAGGTCTCTTCCAACCTAGAAATTCTGTGATTCTGTTGCAGTCTCCCAGCTCAGAGACAACCACCTACTAGTCTGGCGCAACGGATTTGTGTGTTCCTTGCAGTAGCTGCTCCTTCAGCTCCTCTTCACATACAAGCACACGCATCACTGCCATGCTCCTTCAGGAGCAAACAAGCCAGGACAGATTAATGCCTCTTTCTCCAGATCAGTAAGGTCCATGCCTTTGGTTTCACTGAGAATACAAGCCCTAAAAACGGGACCAGGACACCCACACTCACTCGCTCACTCACTGGGCACCAGGACCCCTTCGATGCCCCCCTCCTGGGGGGCCAGGACCCCCTCCCTCCCTCCCTCCCTGGGGACCAGGACCCTCTCCCTCCCTCTCTCCCTCCCTGGGGACCAGGACCCTCTCCCTCCCTCCCTCCCTGGGGACCAGGACCCCCTCCCTCCCTCCCTCCCTGGGGAACTAGGACCCCCTCCCTCCCTGGGGAACTAGGACTCACTCAATTGGGACCAGGACTGTCCTTAAGCTCCCTATCCCAAATCAAATGTTTAACCCAGGAACATTCAACTGCCAGCGTCTGAATTTGACCAAATGCCGAAGAACTTCACGGGGAAGTAGCACCACCAGGGTTTTCTGTTCTGAGTATTCTCCACTGATGTTAATAGCTCATAGATTCTCCAAAACTATTTCTCAGAGATGGCTGAAAACACAAAGAAAAAGCAGTCTATCTTGGAACAGAGTCCATTTCTCCACAACAGTAGAAAAGCACCCTAAGTAACCTGAACCTCAAACTCCTCTGGAGTGGCAAGTCTTTCCATGTCTCCTCATGCTTCCTATATAGCAAAGGTCAAACGATCCCCACCTGGCAGATTTCACTTCACATGTGTGGAGTCCCGAGACCTTGTGGAATAGGCTCAACAAGCTCGTTTCAATGATTAAGGTTCAATTGCTCCTTATTGCTAACAGAAAGAACCTGACAAGGGGCTCAGTGGTTAGAGTTGACCTAATTAATTAACTACAAAAGGCATGTAAGGGTCATATTTCTGCTAGTCATTCTGTGAGGAAAATTAGTACAGAGCCTGTTAAAATAAGATAAATCAACATAAAGAGAAGAAATAAATAAAAGAAAAAAAGAAAATGACCTAAAAGGCAAAACTGCCATCCTGGATTTTCATGTGTCTAGTCACGACAGATAAGGAATATAGCAATCAGAAAGACTTTACTTGACATTAATGTTGCTTAAATTTGCTTTTCTGAGATCTCTTCTTTATGCCGGACTTGTCAAAATCTAGCGCCATGACCTCCAACTGCAGTATTTACTGTGGCTGCATATAAACTATCACGTTTAAATGCCAGGCTCCGAATCCTCACTCCCTATTCAGGTCAAGGACCGGGCTGAAAGTTTTGGCTTTAATTTGGTTACATGACTACATTGCTGTCGTCGTGGTTTCCCCCAGCCGGCAGCTAAGCACCACACAGCCGTTCGCTCGCCCTCCCCACTCTTTCTATGGAATTCATTTCTATGGAATGGGGGAGAGAAATAGGAAAACGAAGCCTGTGGGTCAAGACAGAGACAGTTTATTAAGACAGGAAAACAAACAAACAACAATAATAACAAGAATAGTACTGCTACTACTAATGTGTACAGAATAAGTGATGCACAATGCAATTGCTCACCACCCACTGACTGATACCCAGCCTAACCCCGAGCAGCCGGCCCCCCCATCCTGGCTAGGCACCCCTATATATTGCTCAGCATGACCCCATAGGGTACAGAATGCCCCTTTGGCCACTTTGGGTCACCTGTCCTGGGTCTGTCCCCTCCCAGCTCCTGCTGCACCCCCAGCCTGCCCGCTGGCAGGACAGAGCGAGAAGCTGAAGCGTCCTTGGCTTGGTGTAAGCACTGCTCTGCAACAATTCAAACATCAGTGTGTTCATCCTAATCCGAAACATAGCACCCTACCAGCTCCTAGGAGGAATAATAGCTCTACCCTAGCTGAAACCAGGACAGCTGTGTTCTGGCAGGTCGTGGGGAGAAGATTGGCTGGCTTGGGAGAGCTTCCGTACACGTGGCTTTTAGGCTGCAGCCAGCGTGTTCCTCTAGATCTGGAAGCTTGAAGATGGCTGAGTGGTTGGAGAGCTGCCTGGTGGAGAAGGACCTGGGAGTATTGGTAGATAGTCAGCTGAATATGAGCCAGCAGTGTGCTCAGGTGGCCAAGAAGGCCAACAGCATCCTGGCTTGTATCAGGAACAGTGTGACCAGCAGGGCTAGGGAGGTGATCGTCCCCCTGTACTCGGCTCTGGTGAGGCCGCACCTCGAGTACTGTGTTCAGTTTTGGGCCCCTCGCTACAAGAAGGACATGGAGGTGCTTGAGCGGGTGCAGAGAAGGGCGACGAAGCTGGTGAGGGGCCTGGAGAACAAGTCCTACGAGGAGCGGCTGAGGGAGCTGGGCTTGTTCAGCCTGGAGAAGAGGAGGCTCAGGGGCAACCTTATCGCTCTTTATAGGTACCTCAAGGGAGGCTGTAGCGAGGTGAGGGTTGGCCTGTTCTCCCACGTGCCTGGTGACAGGACGAGGGGGAATGGGCTTAAGTTGAGCCAGGGGAGTTTTAGGTTGGATATTAGGAAGAACTTCTTTACTGAAAGGGTTGTGAGGCACTGGAACAGGCTGCCCAGGGAAGTGGTGGAGTCACCATCCCTGGAGGTCTTTAAAAGACGTTTAGACGTAGAGCTTAGGGATATGGTTTAGTGGGGACTGTTAGTGGTAGGTGAGAGGTTGGACTGGGTGATCTTGGAGGCCTCTTCCAACCTAGGTGAGTCTCTGTGGTGTGAGGGGGACAGAGATGGCATGACGGGACATGAGTGGCATGAGGCGATATGGGTGGCATGAAGGACAGGGATAGCACAAGGGGACAGGGATGGTGTGAAGGTAATGGGGATGGTGTGAGACAGCAGGGGTGGCCTGAGGGGACTGGAATTCCCCGAGGGAATTGGAAAGGTGTGCAGGGGATGGAAAGGTATGAGGGCACATGTTTCTCAACCCATCCACCTTGTGGGGCCTGACAGGTTTTGGAGCAAAAAGTCACACCACTACCACCAGGTCTTCAATTGTAGTTTTATTGTCAGTAGGGTGGTGTTCAAATGTCCCCCCCAGGCTCAGCTGCAGAGCCAGCAGCCATGCACACCTATATTGTGTCTCGCTGCCCCAGGGAAAGGACAGGGCTGTGGCCAAGAGAGCCCACGCACCAGGGCACACGCTGCTGGCTCTCCTGCAGGCAGGGCTCTTTTACATCCCCTAATGACCACTCAGGTCTGCCTAAACATCCATACAAATACAACACAATTCCACGGTCAGATTATAAGCAGCACAGCATGTGCTCTCCAGCTCGTGCTGCCTCTGAGATCACTTCCAGCCTGTGTCCAGGATACTGCTGGAGTGGTGCATTGCAGCTACCCTGCCACAGCTCAGTGCAACGACAATACATTCATTTATCAAAGTGAGATGCGTCTGCAGGAAGTGGCACCCAAAGCACCATTTATCCTGGGCCCTGCATAAGCTTTGCCAAGGCACAAATGCCTGTGAGGTCCAATAAGCTGTGCTCAGGGTTTCTTTTTGTGGCTGCATCTTGTTTATGGATCTTATGCTGACCTTCTTTAAAATTGTCAAATCTATCCTTAGCCCTGTACCAAACTCCCACTTTGGTCATCTTGATCCAGCACATCTGGTGTTGTCTTCCAGCACCAATCTCCCAACAGCCAACGTATCACCTTGAGGTTGTAGGCATTAACCCTACAGGGCATACAGGCTCTGATTCATGCCTGTCTGTACCCAGCCTCAGTAGTGCTCCTGAGCTTCGCTAGTCCAGCAAGTGAGAAGCAGAGCTGAAACTTCCACACAGCATTTCTCAGCTGCAGCCTGTCAGCAGCACAGCCGTGTAAATGCACTGTCTTCACACACATGCACGAGTTCGTTTTCAAACAGGTAAGTAGTAAAATAAAAATTATCACTGGAAACTGCTGACAAACAGGAAGAAACACCCCGAAATCAGGACAGTAAAGAGTTCCCTCTGGAGTGACTATTTCCTACACTGACTTCAGCACAGTACAAGCAAACAGCACAGGCATACTCCAAAAATGTGGGGTTTTCTCATAGAGATCATAGATGTCCTGCAGGTGTCCTGGTTTTCCTTCAATGATGATCCAGTTTTGCATCAAGTTGACTGCAGATGCTGTACAATCAAGGCTTATTCTTCAGATACTGCACTGTGCACTGTAAAAAAGAGCAAGTGATGGAGGGGACCTCACAGGGGGTGGGAGGGAAGAGGCCTAGCTTATGGTAACCTCTCAAAGGACTCCAGAAGCCAAAACCAGACCCCTTCAACAAATTCTCTTGTGTTGGTTTTCCAAAACCTGAGGTTCCCAGAACTGCCTTCAAGAGCTTTAATACTTCAGTCTATTGAGTGAGTCGATGTAATGGAAAGTGGCTCCCAATGCCCAGCTTGTTTCAACGTTGTTGATTTTCCGGGCAAGCTGGAGAAAAAAAAAAAAAAAAAAAGAAAAAAGAAAAAAGAAAAAGGAAGTTTAAACACAATTCTCTGCCAGAAGGGGAAGTATACAAGGCGAATATAATGTTGAAGGTTATCACAACTCGTTATCACAGTTGTGGGGACAGTGTTGCCCCATCTCACTCATACAGCATGTGTTGTAGCAAAAAGGGAAAACAGGGACCAAGCTACTGGCATGATGAGTAATGTCTTGGCATCTTCTGCCCACTCTCCCCAGCAATCTGTTTTTGTGCAATACCTTAAAGACTTGGATCTTTGGGAAGCCCAGTTCTTGCAGGAGGAAGGTGATGTACGTGAGGTCCATGCAGAGAAAAGGGCTGCTTCCAGGGCTGATTTCCATGGTTTTACACACTGAAGACACAGAAAGCAGCGTTTGAATGTGGGGCTCAGGCCTAGCATCAACTTAGCTTTGAAAAACCTCTAACAAATCCTTAAAAAACACCTCTTGTAATTTGAGTTCCACAGTAATGGAACCCATTAAAATGACATTAAAATAACATGCATGTTATTTTAATATAAAATATAAAGAGTTTTGGCACATGGGAAGGAAGAGCAAGGCATTCAGTCTCTACAATGACAGCTGAGTTTCTTGTCCTTATCAGGGCAAGGACAACAAGGGCCTCCCACTTTTATCCTACCTACTTTATATTTTTTAAATATCAGCAACCTCAAGTGTGATAACATCTGCTTCTCACTGAAAAAAAAAAAGATGTCAGCAGCTTGGAAAAACAAACTTTGTGAAAAATTTTGTCCCTATCTCAATAAAGCTCGAATGCTGAACAGTTACTCGTGCTCCTCCTACTAAAAAATTTCTTGAGTGTAAGCATTCAACTGTAAATAAATAAATAAATAAATACATACATACATACATACATACATAAATAAAACCCACTTCCTTTCTCAGGAGGGAATACATTAAAGATAGTCCACAAATAAGAACTGCAACAATTGTTCAGTCACTCAGAAAGTTTACCAAAAAGTCACAAGTCAGTTTGATCAAGGCCTGAGTCTGTACTATTAAAAACAAACAAACAAAAAGATGATTACATTTGCAAATCTGAGGAGGCAGTTCTCTCTGCAGCTGGTGAAGCAAAAAAGGCTATGAATTGGTTTCCTCCCCTTTCCAATTAACCATCAAATATACAAATAAATCATGAGAAAAAAAAATAATGAAAAAATAAACAAGATTAGGACAGATTATGCTAACAAGATGAAATCCCCCACATTTATTTTGCAAGCATGGCTTCAGGATAACTGCTAACTGGCAGGTTTATTAGTAATTCCCAAGAGAGTTTTTAAATGTATTACAAGAAAACTAAATCTCAAAAAAAAAAAAAAAAAAAAAAAAGTTGATATTTTCAGAAATACATACAAATCAGCAGAGGTGCTATGGAGAGAGGTGCATAATATTTACTTGAAACAAAAAAAGTCAGTCTTCTTAGCATGTCACACATTTTCCACCTGGGTATGAATTTACACACAATTACCAATCCTGTTTGATTGCATCTTTTACTCACCATACTTAGCTGCAGTTTCAAAGTCATTCACAGTTAAGCTTCCTCCTTTTTCTTTATCTAAAAAAGAAAAAAAAAATGGTATGTTGTATTTTTTTTTCATATAAGGGCAGTAGTAGACTCACATTGTAAAAGACGTTTTACAAACAAAAAGATTGTTTGGAAATAAGCCTGAGCCAACTGAAAGCAATGACAAAACTCACATTTGCTTTAATGGTGTAAGAACCTTTATTTAAGGTTCTCAGTATAGCTTGAAAACCTAATTCTATGAAGAACTTAAGTTTCCTAAAACTAGTTTCATAAAAAAAAAACAACCGAGTTTAAAGACTCCTTCATGTTGCCCCATGTCTATGCTGCTCTGTCCTGTAATGCCTGAACCCAGCTAACACCTTTGACCAGATCTGACAGGGCAGTGGTGCTCTGCAACATACTAAATGTGAAATTATTCATAAAACAAAGTGGCTGAGGAGGGGGTAAGTTTGTCCATACTAGCTTGAGATCCCATCGTCTGCTTTTTACTACTAAATGTGACAGTCTTCTGTACTCCAGCGTACCACTGGAAAGGAGATGGGATTCATTCTGAATACATGTTGAACTATCTGAAAATATTTACTCCATCTAAAAAGGTCAGTGAAGCAAAATATACAGCCCAAGAGAGCAAGTTTGATCTACTTTACTGCCCGAGAAAAAAGCTAGCAAGTTTTTTCATATCATCACGAAGTCTTTTTTCTTTTTTGGATTGTAATCAGACACCAATCATTTCTGAAATGCAGACAGCTTGTTTAAAAAATTACAAAAAGTTGGAGGTCCTGTATCACATCTCCAGTCCCTTCTGTAAAGAAATGCAACAACATTCAATATTCACTCGAGACCAATGCACTGTGGTAGCCATGAGAGCTTACCACAGCACTGCGATGTGGATCACTGCTACCATTTCTTCCAAGACCTGTCATTTAAAATGAAATTAAAACAGGAGCAAACATACCTATGAGACCAACCTCTGCTGCACGGTCATAGTAGTAGGAGAAAGCATAAAAATCCAAGTCCTTCACTTCCTCAGCTTTATGCACTTTCTTGTAGAGCATCTTCGCCACTTTGTTAGAGCAAGACTCATACAGAGGCTCGCCTGAAAGAATGCAAAGACACCCAGCATAGTACAGGTAGACACTTAAACGAAGAATTTCTTCAGGATCTGCAAGGAGACAGGCTCCCTTTCACACAACAGTGCTTCTTCATTTCTTACAGTCTCTTCACAGAGAACTGGAACGACACACCTGCATCTTCTCCAAGTGGTAACACTGACTGCCCTCAGGCTGGGACCAAGTATGTGATAGATCAGAGCCGAACAACACCATTTGAGGCAGAAGGACTTTGAAAAGAATTCAGGGAGCGCTCAGCTCCATCTGCAGTACTACTAACAGATTTACTGACTGGGCAGACATACCACAGCGCAAGAGGCAAGAGCTGCAGAATCTCTTTAACAGCATGTCAAGAGAAAGCCAGACAGAGGAGTACACAGGCAGAGAATTCAGTATCTTTCCAAGAAGCTGAGGGCATATAATTTTAAATACTCTTCTAGTAGCTTGCTGGCCTAGATAGGAAGAAAGAGTGATAAATCACTATACCTGCCTTCTGTCCTTTAATTTTGTACACTATCTCAGCATGTTGCCATTCAGATTTGAAACCAGGTGGTAAGCAAGGGCTGATCAATTCCTCACCTTCCCCTACTGCAGAAATAAAACAAAGCCGCATTAGAGAAAAAAATAAGGAGTTAATTTTAGATCCCCGGTCCTGCTTCTGACTGTCCCACATCCTCAGCAATGCACCTCTAAGCCCCAGCCATGGCTCAAGTGTCCCACGCCTCCCTAAGGCTGGCAAACATCCATGTCTCCTGGGATCTAGCAGCATCACCTCCTGCATTTGTCTCAGACACACTCAGCTATGGTGATGGGAATGCACATACCACTCAGGCACCTTCAGCCCAGTAGGAAGAGTACAGACAACCCTTTTTCCCCCACAACAGTGCAATGCACTCTGTGCTCAGAGCCAAGACTTGAAGAGTGCCCGGAACTTACAAGGTTTCCCCTCAACTCCTCCTAAAATGGCAAGCCTCGCTGACATCAGCCCGAGTCCCAGGTAACTGCAAAGGGAAAAAAAACCTCTGTGAACAACAAACGTCCTTCCTCTGATACTCCACCGATGTGCCTGCCTCCTCTATGTGGTCCAAGCAAAAAGGCTCAAGTCAGCAGCTAATGCATTAGGGGAACAGTATGACAACCCACCGTGATATTATCCTTACCCAGAGGGATAATCTCTCCTTGAAAAAGCACAGGGAATAGCTGTCAACTATAATGTCTCTTTAAAGGCTGGGAATGCTTCCCCTAACCTTTCTCCTCCACTCCTCAAAGGCCACACAACCTCCAGCATGGACTCTTTCCAAGCCCCAGCACGTCCCACAGCAAACGTAGGTGGGAAGATTCTCCTTCCCTCTGCCCAAAGCATTGGGTGCAGGGGCAGCTTCAAAGCCAGGAGTAGAATTAGAGCCCATCGCTTTCTCAGCCATCACACTGCTTATCTGCCTGCTGTTCTGCATAACCACCCCCTAGTCAGCTTGCATGGACCGTGACTTGGCTCAGGCTCACCCACTTCTCAGGACTCAAGTGCACTTCAGCAAAACACCTAGATCTCACTGGCTTCAAAGAAAGCTCCTGCTTTTCCAGTATCTCTTTTTACCACAACTAACCTGTATGAATACAGCTTGTAGGTGCTGTTAAACATCTGAAATGAAGTTGTATGGCCAGCTGGTGATGTCTGGAGAGTTGCCTGGAGGGAAAAAAAAAAATGTCATGGCAAGCTTTCTGCCAGCAACAGCAAACATCAACAAGACAATCTTCCAAAACCTTAGGAAATACATGGAACAATCCTAGCACGGCTCAGAGAGAAATGAAGAATTTGCGTGTATCTCCGTTTGACCTTTGATACATAAGATAACCAAAAAACTGGAGCTAAAATAGTGACTTTACATGACAGTCCAAACTGCTTACATTTCTATGTGCATCGACACCAAACTCATCTGTAAAAGAGTTGTTTTAATTATAAGGAGTCCTTGTTCCAGCTCTTAACTGTTTTTGTCAAGATGCTACAGAACTGCCTCGTCACAGGATCACTACTAGGGAAAACTGTGCAAAATAATGAGTAAACCAGGCACGCATTAACTTCCTACTCCAGTGAATTCAGCTGTGAACTTCCACAGGCTGGAGGAAAAGCACATCACTGTTCTTGCCAAGGAACAGAGTGAGGACCAGCCTGTTGTCTGAAGAAATGAAAGGACAATTGTCTAAAGCACTGAGCAGCCTGTTCCCCAAGTGCACTACCACCAGCAGCGCATTTATGGGGAACACAGCTCAGGCAGCTCATGCCTAGCTGCTCATATCTTAACACCATGTCTAACTCCAGAATTTCCACATCCAGGGCTCTTCACATTCCCAGGCATTCTGCTGTGAGAGCACAGTGTCCTGATCAGCCTGGGCTGACACACTACAAACAGCAACCTTATCCTCTGCTTCTGTGCAGCTTTACTACGAACAGGATCTCTGATCGGGCCAGGACCTCACTACTCCATATCCACAGGGCTCACAGAACACCTATACTAATGCTATAAGAGGAAGCTGAAACGACAAACATCAGCATGTGCTTCTAACTGCATAATTCATGTTACCTTTATAAAGCATTCATTTGCAACTGAGTAAACTCAGGAAAGCCACAAACAAACATCAAGAATGCATCTAATTCTGTTCTTAGAACACAGTATAAGCCAAATGGACTTGGATTCACTAACAGCATTGCCTTTGAGGTCACTATAAGCAGCACAAAGTGAGTGTTCAGATGCTCAGGACATTGCATTTTCTCCTACATAAAGCAGCCCTGGCATTCACCACATGCACTGACCCACGGAGCTGGAGCAAGAGGACTGACAGAGAGTTGCCCATGTCTCTGTCACCGACTGTAACAAGGCATACGTGACCAACTGATAAGGGTTTTTCTGTCAGAAGCATGGTTTTATGTTACACTGACAACCCCTTGGCATGTGTCCAAGGGAAATAAAACTGAGCAGTTACTGGTTTCTGCACCAGCATTTCCCTGCTGCGTGCATGTTCCCATTACCTCGGTGTGTGGGAGGAAGGTGATCTGTGTTGATCCGCCACCCAAGTCCAGCATTCCTACACTTCTCTTCTGCGGGTCATCTAAGCTACCTAAAATGCGTGACAGAAGAGAGAAAGGCACAGTGGGCACTGTGAGAAACTGGCAAGGAATAAAACCAGAAGTACAGCTGTAAAGAAAGATGTCAATCCAACTCCATCTGTCAGCTTCCAGCCAGCACTAGAGTATAACATCGTCACTTATTTGTGCTCTATCAGGGTGACCTGAAAATCCTCCAAGTGACTATTATTTCTCTGGTGGCTGCTCATGCCCTAATTACAGCAGCTTTGGTTACTGGATTCCTAAACATTCTTCACTGGATGCAAGCACCTTTTTGCAAACTTTACTCTGGTAACCACTTTGAAACACAAAGGAATGTGGTTTTCCTGGCCATCTCCCCCTGATCCCACAGCAGTATTTTGCAGATTCCTATGGCCGAGGGGAGGACAGACTGAAAAGAGCTGGCTTAATAGACCAGCTCGCTCAGAATTCTTCCTCCTACCGTCCCAGACCTTTCTTCTCATTTAAATCCAGTTCTTCTCAGATTATTCAAATACACCTTCCTGACAAGATCAGTTTGTGCCAAGTACCACAGCATACCTCATGAGAGCTAATGTTTGAAGATCTCTGACCTTTCCGATACTTCCTGTGAGCATAAAAAGATTTACAGCACTTGTCATAATGCTCCGCACACTGTGCTGAACAGAGTGCTTGGGTGGCAGACCGGTTTGCTTATTGTCAGAGAGGGCTTCAGTTTAATTTTTTTCTTCAGCTACCCTTTTCTATCTCACCAGTGTAAACACTTACTCTATTTCTTTTATAAATACATAAGGAAGCACCAACAGCACTTACTTTCACACTGTGCAGCTGCCAGGCAGATCTGCAATATCCACATCAAAAATTTATGCAGAGCTAGTGGCAGACTATAAAAAGGAATAAAATGCTCTGGTACCTTACAGGGAATTAAAAGAAAGGCTTTATGAACATCTAGGAAAAGAGATTAAATTCCTCATTCTATCAAGCAAATGGCCAAAATCTTAATTACTTAAATGGGCCAGGCCAAAAACAACTGGTGACTTATTTCCAGACCTTTCCAATGAATGCGCAAATATTATACAGGGGCAGAAAACAGTATGAATTTCATGGCGTCAGTCATATTTTTAGACACATACTCATGTAAACATACCTGTTAAAAAATTTATTGTGATCCAGGCTGAAATTCCTAACAAGGAAAAGATTCAGAATAGGCACGGTTAGATCACATAATATCAGAAGATGTACTGTTAGATCGCGTAATTTCATTTTATATAACAACAGTAAGCATTAAGATGAGCCATATTACAAGGCCTTCCGGCTTTAGTATCTGTTTCACTGGAGGTATTTTGAAGTTTTCTCAGTTTCACTGCACCAGCTAAACAAAAACAATCAGCAAACCACAGCTTGTCATGCAACCATAGAAGGAGATTCCAGAGAAGCATCTACCACAAGCAACCTTGCCCCCTTTGACAAATGGAGGATTTCTAATGCAAAAACTCCAAAGAACACCTAGAAAGAAAGACCTTCAAGAGAGGCAAACAAGATTGGCTTTGCTGAGCTACCCTGACCCAGCCCACCCCAAAGCCAGTGTTTCCATAACTGTCAAGGACTGTCATAAACTAAGATTAGAGGCCTTCAGCAAAGAGAGTGGCCTTCTATATCAGAGTTTATGGGGTAATAGGAAGAGAAGCTCCACATATGAAATGTCTGGAGAACTCTGTACTTCACAGGCCAAACACTTAGGTGAGAAGTCCCAAAGGCTCTATTAGACTGGCTTCAGTTCTTAGCTAAAAAATAAGGAAATGACAAACTCTCACATTGTTCATTTTATAGGAAACTAACTGCCAGTAGGCTTTTGTGTTATGTTAGACATACAATTTTCCTTTTGAATACTAAGAATTTTCATCTTTTCAGTGCTTTATTTTTTCCTATTTTCCTCAAAGCAATTTGTGAACTGCCCTGTTGCTGTCCTTTTCTTGTTTTCTAAACTTCTTCTCCATGAATTAGGTGAACGAATGGCCCTTATGTTAACAAATTAAAATATTTATCCATTTGGTTAAAACTAAGGCACGCTAGGGAACGAGGTCCACTTCAGCCCTTGGCTGAACCAAGGCTGTCAGAGCTATTAATGAACTTAAAATGAAAAGAATTATAATGTTGTTCTTCCATTAAGCAGTAAAAAAAAAAAAAAAAAAAAAAAAAAAGTCATAAACAGCTCCAAAGAAGCAACTACTTTCAAGTCTGGTTTCTAAGCAGATTAAAAACACACTTCAACACTAAGTTACCCAGAATGTAGACATGTTTCTTTGAATTACTTTAAGTCAAGACTGATTCTGGGTCAGCCTTTTCTTCTGCTCAGCCTTTTTTGATGAACATCCACTTACTTCAATATATATTTTCTCTATGTAACTTTTTTTTTTTTCCAGGTTCAATTCACAATCACACTCGTTAGATCAGTTTTAATTAACATTAAGACCAAATAGTTCCAGAAAGCTCAGATGAGCATTGTCAAAAGCAGGGTATACAAAAACAGGAGGTGTTGAAGACCACCTCAACAAGCAGATACACAGAGAGCCTTCCAGAAGTGGTGACTGCACAGTGGCTTCTTGGTGATCCCATGAGAATTGCCTGGTAATCAGAGCTTTGAAAACCAGGATGAAGTGAAGGGCTTCACATTGGAAAATGTAGTACAAAATCTCTTTGGCAGGCACTGCCTGAGGCAGTATAAAAATTATATCAAACCTGCTACATATGGGTTCCTAGTGTGGTCAGTGGGGACTTGCCACAGAGCAGTAGGAATCTCCAGGATTGCAAAAAGGTTCTTCAGAAGTTAACCTACCTTCATCAGTCCCGTTCATTATCGACACACAGTTGTCCCTCACAAAGAAGGGGGAAGCCTGAAAAATCTCCTTCACCTGTAGTTCAAATAAAAGTTATGCTCAGAGAATTTTTTTTTTTTCAGTTGAAAAGCAATTTTTTTTTAAAACTCTGGCTTTATACAACTGTTCCTTCTCTTGGGCCAGAAATCACAGCCAACAACTACTATGAACAACAGCTTTGGGACTACACCAGGGAATGGCATTTTTAACACGAGCGTGTTGGCTGTTAGAAGCTTTCTGTACTGCACCCCACATGAGGCAGCAAAGCCCTACATTTCTGAGGTCTTCTAAAGAAACAATTGCAGCAATTCCAGATGAAATTCAGTGTGGAAAAAGAAAAGACCAGCTTGTAAGCAGCAGAGAACAATCTAGACATTGGTTTCAACCACACCACATTTCTTCCCTCCAATCATTGCTAGAAAAAATAGTACAATTAGGGTACAACCAATAACTTCTCCAGCAGCTGTAAGGTCTAGGACATAATATTTTGTTTATTTTTATAATATTTTGAAGTACTAAACATTTTACATGCCTGTAAATGCAATTTACACTATTTCTAATCAACATAAAGTGGAGGAATCTTGCAGCAGCAGGCAGATAACGCAGCAAATCAAATAGCAGAAAGTTTTTCTCAGAAAAGCAGGATTCTGGTCAAAACCACCAACAAACCCACGCACTAAGAACAAGCCTGTGATGACTGTTAGAAGTATCTCATTACACTTATTGTGTTTCACATCATCTCCAGGCTTATTTGGAGCTGTCACCATTTCTGTGTTTGTACTCATACAGTTTCTGACTCCGGACTCATCTGAGATCAGGTGACTTTATACTGCTTTCAGAGTAAAGTGATAGGAGTGACTAAGGTACATAAGGATAAAGGAGTATATACTTTACGCTGAAGGGACCAATTTTTGTCACAAAATTTCTAGAAAGCACACTGAAAGACAAGAAACTGTACCTTATCCAGCAATTTCTGAGCCTTTTCTCCCGGCAGCAACCGTAAGCCAGCTGTCGCTTTCAGGACCAGAGGAGTAAACTTCCACAGCTCCATAGGAACTTCCTTCTTTGCCACCTCCAGGAGCTCTTTTATTCCCTGGCCACTCTGTGAGCAAAGAAAGAACAACCCCCACAAAAGCCCATCTTAGAAACCCTTAAGATTTGCCTTTCTCTGAGGGCAAAAAGGTGATCAGAGGTATGATTCACTGTAAATGCGGAACAGGGACAGGTAAACATCATAAGGGATCAGGAGAAAGTGGATGACTCACAGAGTAAGAACTGGCGGATATAACTGGGATTATCCAGCAACAGGTCAGAGGCAAACAGGAAAAGTCACTTTCTCAAACTGCACTGTGTGCCAAGCAGTACCCATACTGAATGTTCAGGCTACAAGAGGTTTAAAAAGTTGTGTGGCAAATCCCTGGGGAGAAAGCCCTTTGGAGACAGCAAAACACTATGAGCCAGGTGCGTGTCTGGCTCAGGAACTCCCTAAATCCCTCCAAGCCAGAAGGTAAGGGAGACAGGAGAGAAGTCACTTCACACTTGGCCTGTTTTTTTGACTCTTTCCCTGAGAATCCACTTCTGGTCACTTCTGGAGAAGGCTCTGCTCCAATCCAACATGACTCTTTTGTCACATTCTTAAGCACACAGGAAATCTTAAGACAGAAAAAAAACATCTGCTGTGCTTAATTAACATGACCAAGCAGAACTAGATGTGTTCTGCTCCTTGATCCTCTGAGTGTCGACCAACTTCTGCTGTGAGTTTGTACCATTTGGAGACTGAACTGAGACGGTTCAGCCTATTGTACCACAGCAAGATGTGATTTGCAGCACATATCAATAGCAGCACACTTTGGTGCACGTGCTTTTACAATAACAGAAACAAATTTACCTTTTCAACATCATCAGCATATGCAGACAGGCCTGGCTTCAGCGCTTTAAACGTCTCATGGGTTAATTTGGGAGTCTCTGTTCAAAAGCAGTATTCCAAAATAAGTATTAGTGCAAACCATTTTGCATACACAAAGCCAAAACCATTTTTAAAAATTACATCATTATGTGCTAATGGGAGTCAACTGGAGCCTCTGTCTCATGAACAATCAAAGGCCACCCAACCTTTGAACACAGCCCCTCCTATGGAATTAGCTCTCCTCAAAACCATTTGGTAAAGTCACGATCATGCTGGTGCCTACCACACACATTCTCTTTATGCACATCAGACAAATGTATCAGACAGGTTCCAGATTCTCCTTAAGCCCTTACCCCTGCCATGTGCAGCTTTCCAAACTACACGGGTAACAAAGGCCACACATTCCAGCAAGCTCTGTTCTGCCTAAACTTGGCTCCAGCAGAAGTCAGTGGAAGTTTTACCATTTTCCATGGTGGCAGAGGGAACCAGCCCTAAGTATTTTGGAAACCTGCAAGCAAGACACCATGAGCTTGACAGCATCCCCCTCTCGTACCTAACTACACTCCACAAAGTTTCCTGCAATATATTCTGGAATTCTGTTTAGAGAGAAGCAGAGGTTTGGGAATACACTGGAAGAAGAATAAATGAAGCCTATATGTGGACTGTTGTTTAACACCTTTGGTGTCTAGGCCTTACACTGGTCCATTCTGCAAACCTACAGTGCTCCCCAAAAGCCAAACACACCATATACCACACTACTACCTGTTAAAAACATCCTCCACATAAAATATTTAAGTGTTCACAGGATTTCTTTCATCTTTATGTGTTTCACAGATAGGAGCTGACAAGACATAAACAAATGAAACTTACAGCTCCAGAGGAAATCCGGAGCTTTACAGACAACTTCTGTCTTGGTTCCCAGCAAAATTTTTTTTGTCCAGATGCAATACACAGCAATGTTAATCCAAGAGGTAAGTGCCAGTGAAGCCAAGACAAATTTAGTTTAGTGCCACTAAGCCAGACAATGCAGAGAGAAGCAGCTCACTGCTAGGAACTGGAGATACAACAACCTCATGCCAAAAATCTGGGGGAATGAGGCACTTTGCACTTGCTCCTCTCACCCACAAGTATCGTGATAAAAACTGCTTTTCCTTAAGATGGGTTCCAAAGGTACAGCAGCTATTGAGTTAGCATTCTGACATTACTGCATTTTCCCCCTTGTTGAACATTTTCATACTGAATTTCATCCAAACCCACACGCTCAAATCATAATGCACTTCCTGATGGCTCTCCGGAAAGAGCTGAAGTGCATTTGTTCAAGTACTCCCCAGAATAGAATCATCAATAAGCTGCACCATAATTTATAGAAGAGTTTGTCTATTGTGCAGTGTGCAGGCCGTACCTTTAGGCTGCTGTGTAAATTTAAAAATATGGATGCGGGTTCCTGTGCTTCCTGCGTCAAACATGATTCCATAAAAGACCGAGAGCTCTGTGGTCAGTGCTTGCTGGCTCAGTTTTTCCCTCCTGCTTTCAGCAACTCCTTCTGTTGCTCCCACAAGTGGTTTGGAATCCAAGTGCCATTTCATGTATGCGACATAAATAGCAATGCATGCCAAAATCCCAAAAGCAAAGAACCGCTTTGATATCTTCATGGCTTCCATTTATCAGATCTTTTGTTTCTTCCTGTTACCAAATGTTTTATTTCTTCTGTTTCACACCGAACAGGTGGTTTCCGTATCACTCCTACATCCAACAGAAAAGAAAGCTGTGTTTTACTTTTTAAACCTGCAGAAGGTATTATAATAAGATCTAAGAGCATGATGGTTATTTGATAAGGGACTTACAGGAATAAACTTGACTTGAGCGTTAATTAAATGCTTAACTGTTAGTGCTAAAGTTGGGAACGACTGTCAGAGCAAGCAATTATCCACTGCAACAAAGAGCCTGGTGAAAAACCTTACACGCAGAGTGACAGACTACTGCTTGCACAGAAAAGGATTTATGCCTTCGGCTCTTTCAGCATCTAGAGTGAGACAGCTACTGTCTTCAGTGCTCAAATCTATCTTGATTAATCCAGGACAACTTGCAGTTAGATGTGCAAAATCATCCCAGCAGGATGACGCAGAACACTGAATTCAAAGAGCTGGGATGACCCTATGAATCGCTTGTCAAACTGGACCTAGCAGCAAAATCCCTCTTCTCTCACGTTGCTTGTCCCAGCCATCAAATGCCTCCATGGCTGCTGCATGCCAACATCACACACTGCTTTCCTAATGGTTCACAAGGAACATGTCCATCCTCCTTCAGCAGGTCACTGAGATCTACAGCTAATTTTAAGACACGAAACAGCATAAATATATATTTTTTTCCATTGCTACTGAGGCCTAAGAAATAATAGAGGAAAGAGAGTTCAGAGAAGTTAAATACAGTAACTGGGGTGGGAAGGAACCTCCAGAGGTCTCATGTTCAACCTCCTGCTCAAAGCACAGGCAGCTATGGGGACGCACCAGTTGCTCAGGATCTTGAAAACCTCCAAGGATGGAGACCCTACAGCCACTCTGTGGGCAACCTGAATCGATTGCAGTTATCTTTGTTAGTTCCTGGATGGTAAAGGAGGTCCCAGGAGACCAGAGAAGAACAATTTTAATTTGGTGTATAAAAGGCAAGGAGGAAGATTCAGGGAAGCAGCCTGGACCCCCAGCTCCAATACCAGGAAAAAAAAAAAAACAAAAACCAACAGCAGGGAAGATCAACGCAACAAATCTGCAAGTGATCATGTAGGCAATCAGATGGTTAAAAAACAGTCACCAGTGATTTATGGGGATAAAATTATGTTATTCATTTTTCATTTTTTGACAGTGCAGTGAAGAAGAGAAAGCAAACTAGCTGATAAAGTTGACTTAAACATGGTTTTGATAGATGTAATCTGTTGATGACGGGAATTCAGGAAGTACACGGAGGGCGTGAGAGGGAGGAATTAAATTCAAGGTGATCATGGCAAATTGTCATAAAGAGCTGGGAGAGGATTTTATAAAAACGGAGGGAGGCAAGACCAAAGGCACAAATACGGGTGAAGAGTAGGTAGAGTGGGAGAGGGACCATGGGGTGCTGCAGAAGAGAAACTGGGAAAATGGTGTTGAAAAAAAAAAAAAGAAAAAAAAAAAGAAAGAAAGAAAAAAAAAAAAAGGAAAGAAAAAAAAAAAAAAAAAGGAAAGAAAGAAAAGAAAAAAAAAAAAAAAAAAAAAGGAAGAAAAGAAAGAAAAGAAAGCTCTTTCTGGCTCGCAGTAGCAGACGTGGGTGACAACCCTTGCATGTATCCGGGTGCTTATTCCAACCTTCCTGGTCCAAGAAAGGCCTCCACTGTCTCTAAGTGCCAGAGGGCTACAAGCACGTCCTGAAAGGAAAGCAGAAGGATCCCGGCCCGCTGTGCAGAAAGCACTCTATGTGAGGAGAGGGGAGGATGAGGAGGATGCAGCGGTAACAGGCGAGGAAGCAGCAGCCCCTCATGTCTCCCTGAAGGGCAGGGGGACCATTAACCCCGCTCTCAGGGGTTAAGCTTCTCCCAGCGCTGCCTACAGACCCCCACGAGGCCGGAGGGCCCCGACCCACCGCCACCACCCGCGGGTGGCCCAGCAGGACCCGGTGGCACCGGCGGCCCCTCCGCCCCAGCCCGGCCTGTGGCCCCCTGCCCACTGCCCGCCCGCTGCCCACCCGGCTGCACTCACACCGCCACCACTGCCGGCTCCGCCATGGCGACACCGCTGCCACTGCGCCTGCGCGGCCTGCTGCCTGTGGTGGCGGCTGAGAGCAGCGGGGACTGCTCAGCATGGAGAGAGCCAAAGGGGGTCCGTCAGTGTGTGTACAGCCCTGAAGGCATGGAGGACAGAGACAGGCTCTGTGCAGCGGTGCCCAGTGCCAGGACAAGAGGCAGTGGGCACAAACGGGAACACAGGAGGTGCCCCCTGAGCATCAGGAAATGGGCACAGGCTGCCCACAGAGGCTGTGGGGTCTCCTCCTTGGGGATCTTTTGCCCCACCTGGATGTGGTCCTGGGCAAGCAGCTCTGGGTGGCCCTGCTTGAACAGGGGGTGCACCAGATGGCCCCAGAGGTCCCTTCCCACTTTATGATCCGTGGAGCTGATATCCACACTGTAACCATGGAGGACTCCCTCCTGGAGCAGCTGGCTATTTTCTGAAGGGATTGCAGCCAGTGGAGAGCCCACACTGGAACAATTTTTATTTTTTTTCCTGAAGGACTGCAGACCATGAAGAAGACCCACTCTCAAGTGGAGGACAAGTGTGAAGGGGAAGGAGCGGGCAGAGAGGAGCTGTTATGGACTGACCTCAATGCCCCGTTCTCCATCCTCCCAGGCAGGGTGGGAGGGAGGTTGAGGAGTCAGGAATGAAGGGGTAAAGCTGAGCCTTGGGCAGCAGGGTGAGGGGAAAGTGTTTTAATGTCATCTTTGTTTCTCACCATCCACATCTTTTTTAATTGGCAATAAATGAATTTCACACAAGTCAAGACTGTTTTGTCTGTGATGATAACTGGTAAGTGATCTCCCCATCTTTATCTCAACCCAGAAGCTTTTTCTTATTTCCTCCCCATGTCCTGTTGAGGAGGGACAGCGAGGCAGTGGCTGAGTGAGTGGCAGCAGCCCAGGGCAGCCCATGACAGGGATTCAGGTCTATGTGTCGAGTGGGCAGCGGGAGGAGACTGATTAACTTGAGGAAGTTCTTCTGAGATAATTCGCAGAAAAGTTCCTGTGTGCCAGTATGTTGATCAAGCTGACACAATGGTTGGTTTTTGCAAATAAATCCTTTAGCAACGTTTGCAAATGGTGAGTCATTCCCAGCAAATACTGGGCCCTTTTTTGCTTCCTGATCAGAAGCTGAGGTACAGCTTCCCAGTTACCATCCCCATGTTTTTGGTGCACATAATGTATATGCATTCACAGAAATCCCTACAAGCATACAGAAAGAATCCTTACATGGAAGAAAAGTATGTATGGAAAGTAACTATGGACTGCAACCTATTCAAGTCCTGCAGGTAGCTCTGTTGACTCAGTTCCCACAGAATAAGGTCATCAGAGAGATGACTGATAGGATGGCTACAAACCCTCATCTTTTCTTGTTAGATCCTGTCATGACGAGAACTTGTCACTTGCAAGTTTTATCCAGCTGTGTTCTAGGCAGAGAGTAAGCAAATGACTCCATCAGAAGATTGCTGTATTTTTTCCTCTGGAAGTTTTAATTTTTTTTTCTGCTTGAGTAAATTTCTTCATAGCTTTCTTCCACATAAGTCACTTTGTCTTTCACCAGCTAAAATTACTTCTGCAGCAGCTTACCACTCCACCCAATCTGGAAGAATCAAGAGCATTGTTTTTGGAGCGAGGATACGTGACGGTTCAGCAGGAAACACAGACATGAAGAAAAGAGAAAAGTGATATTTGGAAATCAGATGCAGAGCAGCCATTTGTGCCATGATGCTGTTTGCTGTGTGCGGGAGGCTCCTATCTTCCACTGACCTCTGCTATTGCTCCTACAGTGCTGTGCAGGTGCAGGCATCTGTGCTGAGTGATCCCACTTTTGGAATGAGCGCTGAGTCTTGCTGGGTACTCTTTATTCCAGTAAATTGCTTCCTTGTAGCACTGTTTGGGCATTAAATTATTTTTTTCCGAGCCCTACGTATTGCAGGCATTGAGGAATTTCAAATGATCATTACTGTTCCCATGAAACTCCCTGTCTGTTTTGCTCATGTAAGGAAAACTGAACTTTCCAACTGTTTTCTAACTTGCTTTAATGATGCTTAACTATATTTAAAAGGATTTTTGCTCTTAGTGGGAAAATCTTACATAGAAAGATTAAGGCATGAAAACTTTAAGTCTTTAAGATTTGACGCTCCCTAGTGATGTGATTGCAATAGAATTCACACTTTATTTCGTTTCTAACCTTCCTAGTTTGCAAGAGAGACCCTGAAAATACAAGAAACCTTATAGAAACCTCTCGGAGTCTGCAGGTAGCTTGAAAAAAAAACAAACAGCTGAGCGTGCTCTAGTAATTCCTATAGGTACTAATCTCAAAATTGCCCCTGTAGCACTTTGGGGCTGCAGGTCCATAAGGAAGAAGGTAAACAGGAGAAGCTCAGCAAACTGCTTGTTAAATATCCTTTATCCCTGGGACAAGCACTCTGCCCCTGAAGATGATAAGCTGACATTAAAAAGGTCAAGTTTTACAGTTTTTGCTAATGAGCTGTAGCACACAGATGCCTAGTGGCAGGCAGTGTGGTGCAGTGGGAAAGTAAATTCTTTGCAAATAAACTGTTTTTCAGTTTGATTGATCGCTTTTTGGTAAGATAACAACAAATGTTCATAGTGAGTACAACAAGTCCACAGGTTTCTGGGCAGGGAGCTTCCCAGACCTAGAGCTGTCCTCTCAAGGACCTGGGGACCGGGGAGCTCTCTCTCAAATCCTGTGGTTGTCTCTAGGATTTTGGGCTGATGTGAAAATTCCCACCTAGGAGCAAGTTTCCCAATACGCAGAACAGGACTTCAGTCCCTTGCCTTTAAAAATACACCCTTACCTGAGCTCGTTGCATTGGGTAGCCTGCTACATGAATAGCCTATATCTTCTTTCAAGTTGTAAGAAAACAAATGGTTCTGGAGAGATAAATACTCAGACTCAAGTACTACTTACATTCTTCAACACAAAAGATTTCTGTGACATCAGGATTATTTTACTTAGCAATATGATTTTATTTTTTTTTTTTTTTAGTCCTAAATGAAAAGTGTTGCTGTCACTTGTCACTTTGTATCTTGCTGCAAGATACAAGTGAAGATCCAGCAAAACACCAAATTCCCCCTTTTTGCTAGGTAGGGGGAAGAAAATCAGGCCAGGCCAGCAGAGAGCAGTATTTTATCAGCAACACCATTTCCCTAGAGACAGGGCAAAACAGTGTAGTATTTGTCTCTTGTATATGAAATGTCCTGCACATATATTTGTAAATGCAGCTTGCAACGTTTTAGCTGTGCTGCGATTAGTATCAGAGAACCCAGAAAACTAAAACTGTAATGTTTTTGTTTTTGTTTTAATAATTATTATTTTTTTTCCTCCTGTGAAAGAATCATTTATGTGCACAGGGAACAGTTCTTGGTCTGCTCTTGGAAACCGCCCCCCTCACCTCTTCTGGGGCCCTGAGTGGAAGTATGGATAGTTTAAAAGGTTCTGCATTTGTTCTGAAGTTTTCTTACTGTGGTCATTCCCATAAATAACTCAAGCCATATACTATGAGGTTTGTAACAAATTTTCCAGCATGGTGCCTACATATTAAATATATTGCATAAATGTGCATTCATAGCTTTGTGTGTTATATATACCATACCTTAGCTAGAATGCAGGCTACTTGGGACAAATTATTTGAGAAAGGATCTCTGCCACCAGTTGATTCGTGGCCAACAAATGAGTTCAGGCTGTATGAGGTGGACCTGGATTGGATGCACAAGTGCAGCTTTGAACAAGTGCAGCCCTCCGAGACCTGGAGAATTATTTAAATAATGAAGACCCCCCTTTATCGCTTGGTGTTTCCTTCAGTGCTGCCTCCCCAGCCTGCCTGAGGAATGGCTCTCTTGCAGCAGTGCAGGTTTGGGAATGTCAAAAACAAATGTGCATTTAAGGTGCAGTAGAGAACCTCAGGTGACTCCCTGAGATGTGACTACCTGAAACCCCAGGTGGCACCCACTATTTGTCTGATGTCAGTCTCCATAATTCCTCCCAGATATTTTAAAAAAGGCAGGGCTTAGCCTATATTGTTGCTTCTCCAGAGCTGCACCCATCCCTGGTCAGAGGGCTGCTGTCAAACGTATTAGGTAAATGCTGAGTGGCCATTTCCTTTCCCACAGAGAAAGCATAAATAAGACTTTTCTCTGTTTCCTCTGGGAGCATGCCAATTTTTGACAAACTCATAAAAATTAAATCTCCTTGAAACATTTATGTTTCTGGCAAATGTAGCCAGGACTAGTAACTGGTTGAAAAGTTTTGGAGGAGCAGCATGTGTACAAGCCTTGTACTCCTAGAGCTCAGGATTAAAACATGCCTTTGACATACTAACATTATTCCTTCACTGAGTGCTTTGCATTTCTATCTCTTTCTTGGCTTTCTAGTGATGTGCTGATATTTTTTGTGGTCTGAAGTAATACGTATTTTGCCTTCCAGGCTTTTTTTTTTTTTTTTTTTTTTTTTCAGGCTATATGAAATCATGTGGCAATAAACTCAAACTCTGAAGACCTCTAGTATCAGACCAAATTGGTATACATGTATTTTCCTCTGGCTCTGAAGGCTGGATGTGGTACGGTATTATATTTATGGCTGTGCACTGGATTTGTCTGCAATAAATGCTGGAAGGGCTCCACCATTCTGCAATTGTATCACAGAGGGTGTCTCCCAGGGGATGTCAATGATGTTTTCAGCTGTGGCTGCACTACCAGAAAATATGAACATCCAAGCATGTCCCTGTTGTTTCTCCCTGCTCTTTGCGATCCACATGCAGAAGTGAGCAGTAACTTTGAAAATGCTGCCTCAACGTGGTCTTTCTGGTGCCCTACAGGCTGAAGTTCTTCACAAATTTATCACGACCTACATAATTGACCTATATTATTTGTTAAATAGCTTGCGCTCGTTAGAAACATGAATGGGAATGGCTTAGTGGTTATTTATTTATACACGGGTGTGCGTCTGTTTTGTGCAGTGATATTTGTGGGGATCATGCCCAGATTTTCTCTTTCTGGACCTCTTCTATATATAACCTGGGCTTGTATTATTGGAATAAAACTGGAATTGATTCTGTTCTCAAAGAAAACAACAACAACAAAAACCATACCATTATTTTTATTGCTTTTCTAGGCAAGGCGATATATCTGTATGTATGTCTGTAAGCAAGACCGCTAAGCATGAGGGAGGAAATGCAGCAAAACGTTCAAGTCTTTGACTTGGAGATCAGTGAGTAGGAGCAAAACACGTTTTGCACTTCAGTCACTTTTTTAGGGCACACTGCTAGGGCCCTGGACTGGCAAACAGCATTGCTGCACCCTGCTGTTATTTGAACATTTTGTCATGAATGTGATTATTTCTTCTTGTACTTCTGCCTCACTTACAGGCTGGTAGGAGTCGTTTAAAATCTGGACTGATGTTGCAGTTTGGTGAGTGATAATACCTTTGAGTTTAATGGAATTGCACCTGCTTCCATCATGTACGAATTCAGCTTTTAATGTTTTAGAAGAAAACCCATCTGATTGGCCTCTAGGGGCATATTTGGATCACAGCTTTTAAACAGATGTCCGCTACTACAAACCCTACCGGCTACATTAACAGTGCTGTCAGGCGGTTTCCACTGCTGTGTCCTCATTCATTCAGACAGGGTGCACAGAGTGTAATCTAATTAAGGAAAATTCCCCAGATTTTTTTCATGTCTGTTATCAGTGCATTTTTAACTTCTTCAGATTCATTAGAAGTGCATCCATCTGTGGGCTGTCACATAGCACTGTGCCGCATATTATCTATAATTCCTTCTACATGCTTGTTTTAAAGAACAATTAAGCTGGGTGGAGAGAAGGAGTGAAAACAAACTGCTACCATTTTTAAATGTTTGTATTTTTGGGAATTGTTCCCTGTGTCTCATGCTGAGGATGGCAGTGGAAAATGTATGTTTTGCCTGTAAGTGTGTGGACCAAGCATGCCTTCAAAAAGGTGTATTATTCATTAGCTGAACTGGTTGTTTAGGGGCACAGGTTTGCCTAGCTGAATAGACAGCCTGTGCCTTGACCAGGCTTTTGTTAATAAAGACTTTTATGAACTTGTCCTAATCTTGGAGTCAGTTTTGAATATTCCAACTTAGAGGAAAGTCCTTGCTCACCTTGTGGGTCAGCTCCACCTGCAAAAAAGTGATCTCAACCTCTTCTGTAAAGCTTTCAAGACCTATTACGGCATGATGTATGACAACAAGGTTCAGAAATGACATTTTTTGTAAAAATGCCCTGGTTTTAAAAAACATTTTGTGCATGATATTTGAATCCTAAAATGATTTACTGACCTCTTGAATTTCCCCTTCTAAAACTAGGGTCAGATTTGAAGTTTGGTGAGGTTGCTCAAAACCTTGTCCATATGGGCTTTTGGTATCTCCAAGAGACTCTCCAAGCCCTGTCCCAGTACTGGATGGAGGGGTAGGATCACCTCCCAGTTAGCCAGCCCTGCTGGCTAACATTTTGATTACAACAGCCTAGGACAAGGCTGTTTTTCTGCTTTTTCAAGGCTGTTTTAGTAGGACTACTAACTATAGATAGTAGTTGTGGGTTTTGTGTGATTATTTGTAGTTTTGTGTGGTTTCTGGTTTTCACACTACTTAATTTCATGATGATTTTTTGTGTCTGTTTTGATATTTTCAATGACTTATATAAAGTACTTTAAAATTATGAAGAACAAAAAACTGAAGGTCTTTCCTCAGTATTGGTACTGTTCTGTTGCTGGATGTGAAATGAAAGCATGGAAATTAAACTAGTTGCCAACTCCCCTGTAATTCATAAACCAATGGTTCAACTCTTTAAATTATCCATGCCCTGTTGCCTGACCCTATACACCAGCAAGGAATGCTTAGAGTCCTCTATGAGAGAATGACCCAGAAAGTCACTTTTCTTCTCTGAAACGCTGTGAACACCTCATTTGCTAGGAGGTACTAAAGTCTTATATGTGAAATAATCACATAGAGTGTCCTTGGAAGAAAGGAAGTCTTTTCAATTATTTGTTTCATGTCTTGGGCCAACTACTGACAAATAAATGTAAGTGGCAGCCTGTTGTTAGCCTTCCATCCCTTATGCCTCAGGAGATGGAGAAAGACTATTCTCCAGTATTTCTAAACTTCCTAGAAAAATTACACTAATGTTCACTGTTTTAGTTCCTACAAAGTGAATGTATTTTCTAGTGTCCCAGTGACGAGTTCACTGTTGGTTATAAAGTACTCATTTCCAAGGTGAAGGCAGAAGTGCCTGGGTAAATGCAGAAGTACCTGGGTGAATACTTATGGTCCATTAGGGGAAGCAAACACAGGGAATCTCTGCTTGTCCAACCCGAGGCACTTTAAGAAGAACTTTGTCCAAAAGCAGCCTCCCTGCCCTTTGAGGCGTTTTGGAGCACCCAGCTTAGGCACCCAGAAATTCAGGCCCCAAACATCATTAATTGCATTTGAATATCATTCTTTCTCTTCTGTGTCACATTTTTTTTAAATATTATTATTATTTCTAAGGAAATGGAGTTACCTACCTGTCTTCTAATATCATTTATTGCTTTCCTCTAACCAGTTTGTCAAACTGGGATGAAGGGGAACCAAAGCCACTGCTGGTGAATGGGTGAAGGGGAGAGAGCAGAGGCTGTGTGGGCCAGTGGTGGATGCAGGAGCTGGGAAGATGAAGAGGGAGACATGGGAGCTGTGCCAACAGACTCTCCTGCCCCTTGAGACCTTCTGTGCAACCCATCAGAGCTATCTGGAAATGAAGCAAGACCCAGGACTTTCCCAGAGGTGTTAAAGATTGTCTATGTTAGAGACCAAAAAGCCCATAAAATGAGGCTGGTGGAGGGAGGTCTCTCGGTGAGGGTACTGGCTGGCCTCCTGCAGTCAATGCAGGGAGCCCTTCCCGCCAGTGATGCAGCTGTTCGAAGGTCACGGCATCCCAGAGGGACAGAGGAAGGATGACAGGTTCCCAACACAAGGGAAAGGAAAATGCTTTGGGGTTGACCCGGCACCAGCCCGGCTGCTCATCTTCTGTGGAAACCACTTCACCTCCATCTCATCCTCATGAATAACAGGGGTTTGAATTTACCAAGTGAAGTGGCCAGCCCCTCCAGCCCTCTATTCATTACTCCAATTAACAATCAGTTGCCTGAAAAATGGGCCAATCTGTTTCTTGGGGAGCCGCATAGAAAAATCCACAAGGCAAGCCAATTAGCATACCAGCCCTCACCCTCTAGGGAATTTCATTTAGTTGTTTGGTTGATCTAAGTACCAAAATATTGTTGTTTTGTTATGGAGCATATAATGTTTGTTAAATGACTGAGATCCCCTGAGGCCCATATGCTGCTGATATTCTCTCTGTCCTCCCAAGCCGGGAGAGGCAATAAGGCAAAACTGTTGTGTCCCACACATGGCCCCTGTATTTTCCTGGCAGGACACAGCAGCTGGACACGGGCAGAACAAACCTTTGCCACCCGGGGTGGGCGGATAGCTTCCCTCCGAAATAGTTGCACACTTGAGCAAGCCCATTGTCTGCCCAGAAAGCATCTCAACCGCCTCTTGTCGGGCAGCCGCCGCGTACAAAAAGCATGCAGAGCCGGCGCTCGGGCAACCTGTCTGCGCGGCGCATTGTGCGGGGGCAATTAGTCTGCAAATTGCCCGTTTGCACACCCGCGCATGAATTGGTTGGGTTGCTCCCACAGGATTTATTATTATTATCATGATTATTAAGGAAGGCCCATGAATAAATAAGGTAATTTGGCCAAACGCCTTTCTCCCCGCGCACATACGGCTCCTGCCTCTTCCATGGAGAGTAAAGGCCGTGGGTGGGATCCCTGGGTTGGAAAAGAGAAGTTCCCAGGGCCTGTGTGTTTCTAAGCCTCTAGGCTGATGCCAGTGTACTGGTGACAAAGTTTTTTTTTGTCTGTTTAATAGTGTTTTGTTTTTTTTTAAATTTTTGTTTCCAGTGAGAGAAAATATATTAGAGCTGTCAGCTTGTGCTGCCACTGCTGGTGCACACGCTTTGTGCTTTGAGATGCAACCCCAGTCCTGCAACTGAATTGCTCCTTCATCTGTGAAGAAATCCTATTGGGCTTTCAACAGCCAAAGAAGTGCTCCAATCTGTGCCATCCCAGTGCCAGGCAAAATATATCCAGCCTGATTTGAAGACTTCAGTTTTATTCTGGTCTGAATTTGCCGGAGCTGGTGGGGAGTCATGTCAGAATGAAGGCAGCCTGACTGCCTGGACTGTCCCGCTCGGTCTTCATGCCTCAGTTAGTTCTCTAAAGCAAAAACCCAAACTGCAGATCACTGCTACCAAATCAGTAGAAGAAAAATATAAATGAAATGAGACTCAGTCTATCATACTTTGGATTTCGGTCAGAAGTTTCATTGAATCTTTAAATGCTTAATAAAGGGATTGTGTTCTCACCACCACTGATAATTGCCACAGTTGTCTAAGGGTTTGATTTTCCATCTTTGAACCTACCGGTGCTTCTCCCCACATCAGCAGCACTTTGAAGGAGAAAAGCCCTCCTGAGCTGGGTTTTAGCTCAGCTGTCTGCCTTGCAGCCCTGCAATCCTCAATGTAACCATTCAGTTCCTGCTATATATACCATGGCCTTCTGCACCATAGGATTTCAGCCAGGAGTCCAGACCCTTGGCAGTCCCAGGGATGCTGCTGGGTCTGTGTTAAGATACAGACAAGCAAGTTGTGGTCAGGAGATATAAATGTGCTACATGGACATCTGCATCTCATCTGGGAAATCTCAAAGGTTGCTGTTGTAGACGCTCTGTATGAGTAACTTTAACTTCAAATAGTTGATTGAGTAATGAAAGAAAACTTACTGGTCTGCAAATATATTTGACAGCTGCAAGGACTTCTAAAAATACTCTTATTACAACAATTTACTCTTGAAATATTTGGCATAGTGTCTGACTTTAATGAAGGTCTGTGCATTTGCACTAGCAGGTCATCTGCTTTGTCCCCTTTGTGCCTGGCTCTGCTGACCTGTTCTCTGACATAATTTTGTTTCTGCACATCTTTTTTTGCTGTGCTCAGCATTGCTATGCCTATTTATTACAAGAAAATAAATAAATAAATAAATAAATAAATAAATAAACAGCCCACAGGAGTTGCTGGACAGATACACCATGCCTGATTCTCTGGGGTGCTGTGAGCCTTCAGCATTCATAGCTTCCAGTAGGAACTGGGTAGAGCAAGGCAGATATGAGAATCAGACCCATGTCAGATATCCGTGTAACTGGTCTGAGGTCAGCAGTCAAGCATCCTGTGTCACTCCCCAGACAGCCAGCATCTTGCTACATGAGAGTGGCAAGGTATGACCAAGGCAATAGGATTCCCAAGCATTCGCAGTTTCATAGGACTTTTTTTTTTTTTCCTTCATCATACTAGTTGTAAGGTAAAATGCAAGGACTCTTCTTCAGTTGCAGAATTTTTGAAGGCAAAAGAAGGTACATCTTTCCTGACCTTCTTCTCCACATTTTCACACATATTATCTTGTACACTGATTAGATGAGTTGCCTTTGGCAAATCCCTCTCTACATCTCAGTGCCCAGGGGCCAAAAAAACAAACAAACAAACAAATGAGAAAGAGAAAGAGAAGAGAAAGAGAAAGAGAAAAATCTTTCCCTGCCTCATATCTTTGTGCCCTGATTTCCCATAATATCCTTCCTGTGGAGTGAATTATTTTGCCATACACCATGTACATGACGCCATATATTAACACCCAAGTTCCCAGTTGGTATAGCAAGAACAGACCATTATTTTGGCTGTAGGTAGCATTAGGGAATGGTGAAAAATATATCGTTTTTTCTTAATTCAGAGAGAGAATGCATGATTCAAACATTTCTTCAGCTCTTTCAAGCACCATCCCAAAGGACCATCTCTGGGCTCCATATTCTTCCAGGGAGATGCAGATTTGCATCTGGCTGTAGCTTTCTTAAAAACTACAATGCAGTTCTGCAGGTGGCTAAATTTTGCTCACGTATCTGACCTGACCACCTGCTACTTAGTGCTTAACTTATTGTTGAATCCTCTGCAAATGTTACAAAAATCCAGTAACATTTAATATTATTTTGTAGCCCCTTGGTTAACCCAACACTGCTGGGTTGAGATAAGGCTGGAGCTGGTGAATTATTTGGCATTGATTTAGGGATTTAACAGTTGCAAAGTTTAAAATTTGGTTAATAAGGGCACAACCAACGTTGTGTAACAATTTTTTTATTATTATTTTCTTTAACGGAATGAAATTAAATTCCTTTGAGAAGCAGTAGCATTATTTTTTCAATATGGTTACGTTCTTTAAGCCAACTCCTAATCTGATGAAAAAGGATCATTTGTATTTTCTGAAACCATAAAAACATACTTCGCTATTGCTATGTCCTGAATTCTTTACAAGCTAAGTCATATATGAGCATTCTAGGATTTCCCCTTGGAAAGTTAAGAAGCTGGTAGTTTCCTGCGCTTAACACCAAAGGATGTTACTAGTGTTTCTTTCCTTGTTTAAAACTGCAAACATATATTGACTGAAAAAAACATATTCAGAACCATAAATGGGAACTTAACAGTCAGCCTGCTGTAGGATATCTAGCTAATGAACAGGAGATACGTTTGCGATTGGTAAATGTGGATGCCTCCTTCTTAATTTCCTTGACTGTTGATCACAGTCTTTTTCAGTGCTGCCTTTATACTCCTGTATCAGTCGTCTCCATTCCCTGCCTGTCGGGTTGTAACCCTTGGTAAAATGATTTTATTTAAAGCAATTAAGTATGTGATCCTGTGTTTCATACCATTGACCGTCCTAAAATCTGAGGAGCTCAGGTTGCGCATGGGGTAACGAAGAACCAGGACCCAGCTTTCTTGGTATAGGCCACAGTTCTTTGGTCACAGCTGTGATCCAAATGCTTTGGGGAATGGGTAACTGCTGCATTTTATTAAAGACACGCAACCAAAATAATAATCGGATAAAAGGATCATTTATTGTCAAACGATTATGGAGCTGCATTATGTGATTTCATATCTTTTCCTTCAAAATCTCTGCATTTCAAACCAGCTTGCGGTTTTACTCTGTGCCATTAACACTTTGGTATTACACAGGAGTATATTTCACATGGTAAATTCTGTGGAATATGGATTATGTTATCAGAAAATAAACACAAATTTCTCAAGTTGGCCTTGGCTCTGCTGGTGGTAATCAGGAAATTGCTTGCCCTTAAGCTACAACAGAGGATTGGATTCTTAAAAAACGAATAGGGAAAAATGCTTTTAGGGTGATTTCCTTACAACAAAAACATGATAGTCTTAAAGCTCAGTGATAATCTTTGTGAGTCCGTTCCACGTGAAGCAGGGGAGCAACCAGATTCCCAGCTGATGTAAGTCAGCATAGTCCCATTAGCTGGCAAAGCTGGGTCAGCTCGCAGCAGCTGAGGATCCAGCCCTGTGGCTTGGAAGGAATCATCATCTTGCTGTCAAAACCAGGGGAAAGACTATAACAGGATTTTGTGAGGGCAAATAATATTAGAGAGAAAATAAGATGGGCTGGGACCAAAGAGGAAGGCTGTTTCATTTGCCATTCACTGAGACCTTTTTTATTGGAACATGCACCAATGCAGGCAAGTTGTCTCCCAGTGCTGCTGAAGGCTGTTAACCTTTTTTTTAGTACTATTTAGTATCTCTCACTACAGTGGAGTTACAGTACACCTTTAATAACAAAACTCCTGAGTTAATCTCCTTTGGAGGTCTGCATGGCATTACTAGCTATAATCTCACCCTTCCAGGTTATTGTCAATGCACTTATAGACATAAAACCTTCTTTGGGAGAATTAGGTATTTTCTCATTACGCACGCTAATAGCTTTTCACTGAATATCACCAAAATTTCCATGAAAATCTGTTGACATTCACTGGGAAGTTGCAAACTTTACCCAGTTGTTTAAAGAATTGTCTCAAATGAGTTGTCCTCTAGCAACCTCTTTTTTTTTTTTTTTTTTTTCTCCAGGAATTACGCAGGTGAGATACTCTCCAATGAACTGATTAAAAGAGAAGGCAGTTCTCCTTTGAAACAGGCAGATGAGGGATATGTGTGGAGAAGGAAATCCTGAAGGAGCTGAGTCCCTGCTGGATGCAGGCCTCAGACTGCCAGCCTGGAGGAGAGGACAGGGTCCAATTTTGTGACAGTGGCCTAGTGGCGACATCTCAAGTCTGAGACCAAGCCCAAAGCCTGTATTGGATCTGGTCTTTAACCTCTGTGTCTCAGCTCCATCAGGGAGAATAATGCTCCAGGTTTAGCAAACTCTTCAGGAAAAAGGCCCTCTCTTGCTTTGCCTGTCATGCCAATAATAAATAACTACATCAGGGAGACCAGAGTGACTACAGCGAGAAGAGCAGCAGCGCTAGCAGCAGCAGGCTCCTCCTGCTGAGGATGTGACCACTGCTTGCACCACAGATCCTGTACTGGTCATGTCCCCGTTTGTGATGTTGAGGAATTTGTGGGCAGCAGGGCTCTCTTGGCCCTGGGGTACCCAGCCGCCTGTCCCCCAGGTGCTGCCCAGTGCCAGCTACCTCGCGCTTTGTCGCGAGGTGAATCAGGGAAATCAGGTCACAGCAGAGATGGGCTGCAGCTTTGCCATCTGCAGAAGAGTTTGAGAGAGTCTGACATGAAGGGTCAGTGGCAGGCGTCCAAGGCACTGGGGGTACTGGAGGCTCTCATCCCTCCTGGGTTACGAAGGACAAGGAGGACTCTGCTAGCAGATGGTGTCTCCAGTGTCTCGCCTGCACCCATCTACATCTGCAGACCTCGGTGTTTGTGCTCCTGAGATATCAAATTGCTGGAATATTCATATTTATAGAAACCTTTCTCATGCTCATAGCTGAGATGTGATTATAAGCCAAACACTGAAACACCTGAAGTGGAACAAGCTGGTGTTTTGCCATTTCTCATCGTGGCTTGAGCACAGTGGTGGAGGAGGAACAAGGTGGAAGATAGCATAGTTTTTAGGACCATAATGCTTTTTTACAGCTGTGTTGTGGAAGATGGTCTCATCTCTGAGGTGTGGGTGTACAGGACAGACCCTGTCCTCTCCACCTGCTGTAAAGAATTGAGTTGCCCAAGGGCTTGTTGAGAGCTTGTGGCCAGACTGCATGTTGAACCGAAGCCTCTTGAGTGCTTGAGGCAACTCGCCTCCACCTTTCCTTGCTAACTCACTCACCTGAGGTCCTGTGCCATTCGGCTTGGGCGGCTGCCCAACACTGCAGAAATCCTGGACTGATCCGCAATACTATTGCCAACTAGTTTTGTTGTGGTTTTAATTCATTGGTTTTCATTTCTGCAGAGTTGTTCAATGTGACTTTGCTTGAAGAGGGGCTGAAATTCCTTCACAAGCCCTGCGTCGCCTGAGAGGAGGTGTAATTAAGCTGTCTACCTCCTGAAATCATGGTCCACCTTCAAATAATCAGGGAAAGCCACCAGAAGGGTTAAACACTTTATTTAGATGGCTTTGTTTGTTACGTTAGTGCTTTGCTTGTTCTGAGAATTAACAGAAGATAAGCTAAAAGTTCATTTATAAGAGTATTAAAGGATAATTATGATGGAGTAAATGCAGTGGGTCAAAAGGCATTATGATGAACAGAATCATAATATAGAGCTTGGGAAAATAAGCTAAAATGTACAATGCTTAACATCACTCACCAAACGCCATGAAACATGTACATGTTTGGTTTTCTCTCTCCTTTATTTCCAATCTAAATTAAAGTTTCCTCCATCGGCACTCTGCTGCTCGTGTGCGAACATGTAATGATAATCAATTGCAGTAACTTAAATTAAACTTTTGGGCAAGCACAAATATGTGACCTTTTAATATCAACAAAATGATAAAAAAGATTTGGTAGGAAATCTGTTTCAATCAGATTAGAGGAGAAGTGGGTAAAGCTGATTACAAGCCCGCTAAACACAGTATTTGGGCAGTATTTGTTCAGAAACAATAGCGTTAATTCTACTTTAACAAGTATTATCTGAAAAATCAATAATTAATGGGAACCCATTATCAACTTGTAATTTAGCACTCAGATTAAGTTGGGGGAGAAGTGAAAGCGAGTGGGCAACCTGCTTTTACTTGACCTGTCGGCCGATGGATTAGGGGGGTGGCGGCAGGTTTTGTGCTTTGTTAAAGCAGAGGTGGTGGAAATTCATCCATTTGGACCCCTCGCTGCTCGGCTTCGCACAGCCAGGTCACTGCAGCCCAGGGCCTTCAGTGGCACTGGATCCTGGGACACGTGGGGACCTTGCCCCTGAATCCACAGGGTGCACAGAGCTAACCCATCATAGAAAATGGTATGGATGGTATGGATGGCCGTGGTCTTGCCCCTCCTCAGCATCTTTCTGCACCTCTGGGCTGGCCCAAGAGCCCCTGACCACACTCTCCCCTTGGCTGGCAGGTCTGGCACTGGCATGTGTAAATGCACGTGAACCGCCAAATCTTCACCAGCCTGCTCCTCCTCCCTCCCCCCTGCCACATCATCTCTATTTGGAGAAACAACCTGATTTGTCCTCCCCGCTGCCTTTGGACTTAGATGTTGCGCGTGCGGGGGTCCCAAGCGCTGTGCTGTAGGAGTAGGTCATTGCAACAGATGCCAAACAGATAATAGTTTTGCAAAGACAATATACTCGCAGAGGATGCAGATGTTCTGATCAAGGATCGATGCACGTCCCTCTGGGTATCACTGTGTGTTTTCAAGGCTGGAGCAGGCTTTTAGAAGAGGAGCATTGCTGCTTGTGGAATTTTGGGTGGACAATAGTGAGCCACCATTTCCACCTTGCTGCTGGCCTGCCCATGTTCTCCTCCTGGTCAGAGGGCTTTCCTCCCCAGCTGGGTCACCTACCTGGTCTGGGGCAAAGCAGGATTAGGCTCGTGGGCTGCAGAGATTTGGTGGGATAAGAGAGGGAAAGGAAACAGCTGGGGACAGGGGAACACAGCTGGGCATGAGGAAGGAGCTGGGTGTAGTAAAATCCTGCACTGGTCCCACCAAAGCGCCCATGCTAGTGGCAGGTGTGAGGGACACCACAATAGCCTGGGTTGGGATGGGGGTTTCTCGACGAGCACGAAGGCGGGATGCTCTCAGCAAGGGGAACAGATTGAAGGCAGATTGTGTGGGTGAAGCAGCACCGTGCTCTGCAGCTAGGGAGTGGCTTCAGAAATGGCATTTAATCATTCAACATTAACACAAGACATCTGTCACCATCCCCGGCAGTGACGGGGCTACACGGCAAAACAATATGTTCTGGCGCTCCTAATCACTGGAAAAACACTACTTTTTGCAGAGAGTTCTTTTAGTGCCCAGCACAAATCCTTCTATTTTATTATAGCAATCCCAGCCAAATCCTCCAATAAATGGAGTTTTTATTAATGTGCAGCTGTTAAATGAGAAAAAAAAATAAAACTCAGAAATAAAAATGAATCCCTGAATAATCGGGCTGATCCCAGGCAGTAAGAACAAGCAGGCCGACCAAATACTTACAGCTTTTTGGTATTATTTAAAAATATGGTCGGGGCTTTTCTTTCACCCTCTGTTTTATGTACAGGCCTGATTAGATTTTGCTTGGTACGATCAGAGCCACTTCTGTGCCTCTGTGGGTACAGCAAGGAGGATTGAGAGCTGCTGGGAAGAGGCTCACGTCCAGGGAGCTGTCTGATGTTGGTGTGGTGGGTGAGATGGGTGTGGAGTTGGGGAGAAAAGCAATGGGTTCAGCCTCAGCACTGCACAGGTACAGAAACTGGGCAAAAGAAGTGCAAAGATGCAGTCCTGCTGGCAATGAAATGGCCCAAAGGAGAGCGCTGAGTGAGAGGAATTGTAGGAGGCCTGGTGGAGCCCCCATCAGATGTGTCGCGTGTTCCCATCACATCCATCACATGGTTCCAGCTAGTTGAGACTTCTGACAGCCTTGTGGGAGCCCAGCGAGAGCAAAGCCTCCAACATTAGGGCAAAGCCAGCCTGGGCAGCTCTCCCAGGTGAGCCCTGGCCACTGGGATGCTGTCTGCCACTGGTGGTAGGGCCTTGGTCACCTGGGGGTGATACTGGGGGAAGGCAAAGCGAGAGGGAAAACACCCCAATCAGATAGCACCCTGCCCACGAAATGGCACGACCACCTCCGCTATTCTTTCTGATTAAATTAGAGCCAAAGTAAAGCCCTAATTCTTCTGATTAAAGCTTAGAAGTTAAGCTCTTTGGGCAGGATGCGTGCCTTGCCCTGTGCTCTCCTAAACCACTTTGTCCACTCGGTGACAAGACACTAATAACACTCCCCTGTATTTCTCCTCAGACCAGTAGGGTGCCTGGTCCGTAGAGTGTATGACATTCCTGGGGGCATCGCATCACTTCTGTGCAATAAATAAATACCATATAGTAGTATTCATGTGTGGCCACCCGGCTGTTTTTGGAAGGACAGAGGTGGGAGGAACTGCTCCAAGCACAGCAGAGATCCAGATCTGCTGGGGTTTGAGCTTGCCCCAGAGGAGTTGCCCTGGGAGAGACACCACAGCTTCCAACTTCTGCCTCCAGCATCTTGCACATCTCCCGTCCCTCCTCCTCCTCTGCAGCACGGGCATTGTCCCAGATCAATGCATTTACCCATGTGGAAAAATGTCATTACCACCAGGGCTCGGCTTTTCTTTCCCCTCAAACTGCTCCTGCAGAGCAAAAGACATCTCCCAGGTTTTCTGCAGCCTCCTCAGCTCCTTCACCTTTGGCTGGCTAAGCACTGCAGGAACAGCAAAGGAAGGGGTGCAGAAGAAACCTGATGGCCAGGTGTCCCTCCTGCAATGTCACTGGAGCTGTCTGAGGCACCAAGCAGAAGGAAATGAGAGTGCCTGCTGCCGTTTTCAAATTGGGAGAAAATACTTTTTTTTTTTTTTTTTTCACCTTCAAAATCCAGCAAAAAAAACAAAACAGAGACTTGCAGACAATGACCCCACAAGAGGCATGCTTATTTCTTCCTCTCACTCCTTTTTCTCCTTTTTCCTGGAGCGTGACAATACCCATGGTGCAAGCCCCTACTTGAGGTGATTAGGTTCATTGTCAGCAACACTCAATTTGTTCATTTTGGACAATACATTCAGTTTTGGCATTGAGGTCCACCTTGATTATGTTGCAGAAATCATATCAAGGCAAAAAAAAAAAAAACAAAAAAAAAAAACAAAACAAAAAAAAAAACAGAAACTGGTAGGAAAGCTGGGAAGTCCTTCATGCTCCGTGTCCTTTCTTATAGGGAAATCAAAGTGCACACACACAAAATAATGGCTGTGCTTTGCTTGGTGCTCATTTTACAGCTGGATACTGAAGAAGCCCATAGGTGTCTACTCATATGAGAAGGAGGATCCACAGTTGGGGATTCATTGATGTTATTTTTCTGTTACTCCTATAGGTCCTCCAGCTGGTTTATGTGGGACAGAGTTATTTTGGTAAAGGGACATGCTGCTTGTGTAATGCCTCTCAGTCTTTGGATTCATCTTCAAGCACCAGGACATTGGGTAGTGATGGCTGGAGGATTTTGTCCTTGGAGCCCAGCCAGGTCCCACGTTTTGGCACCTGTTTGCGCCCAGGAGAGCGGCTCCAGAACACAGCATTAAGGGGAAGAGTGAGAGTAGCCGCCTGCGTGCGCGGTGTCCCCGTCTTTAATTAGGTTAGCTGCTTTCATGGCAAGTGCTGTCACACGGAGCCGAAAAATCAATACCATATGGCACGGCACTCAGATAGCAAACTTGGAGCTTAATTAAAGGAGAAGGAACCCTGTCAGGTCTCATAGCGCAGCGCCTACAATTAGGCATGGCTGAACTGGTTTGGAAACGCAAGGGGCTGGGTGACACCTTCACCCAGATCTGAGCTGGGCTCCCCACCATATTGTGGCAGAATAAAGTGAAATCTGCCTTTCCCTGCCCCCAAGAGAGACATTAGAAACAGTGGAATCACCGTTTCACGTGTTTGACTGGATTTCAGTATGGCACTCATGGAAAGAGCGGGTGCCTTGGTCGCTGGGTGGATTGAGGTGGCTGGGGGAGAAAGGAGGCTGGGAGGTGGAGAAGAGGGAAAAGCAACCTTCAAGGCACCAGCAGAGCAGCCGGTTCTCACCAGGATCTCTTCCAGCCTGCCCCCAGGCACTTCTCCATCACTCCCCCACCTCCTCGGACCAGTGTCCTCCAAACCAACCCAGTTTTTCCAATTTTCTCCTAATATTTAATCTAAACCTACTCTATTTCAGTTTAAAACCATCCCCATGATGAGCAGCAGTAACACCTGTGGCACCTGGACGAGATGCCTGCACTAGGGTCCAGCAGGATCTGGCCCCCAGCTCTGCCACTGTCCTGAATGGCCACGGGCAGGTCCCTCCTACATGGTTTCATGTGGAGCACAGAGCAGATTTCCCATTGAAAGCTAACTTTCTGAATGAAGAAATTGGCTGAAAATCTTCTGGACAAGAAAGATGTTAACAATCTAGGTTCATTTCAAGATTCACTAAGGTCAGTAAAGCTCTTCCAGTGAGTTTCATTGTCCTTGACCTGAGACCTTCATGGAACCAAACATTTCTCTGCTCTCTCAAATATAAAAGAAACCTAAAAAGGTGGTGTAATTCTCAGCTTTTTTCCATTAAAACAAAAAGAAATCTGACTCCATTGCTTGGGAAGTTTCATTTCCAGGGCCTGAACCAGAGTCAGACAATGTATACCTCTCTTTGGGGAGATGCTGATGTAATGAATGTGGCAGCTATTGTGCGTGCTTGGGAGCCTTGCAGCCGCTTCTCTTCTCCTTATATTTTTCTTTTCTTTTCTGCTTTAATGAGTGTTTCTCTAATTGACTTGATGATTTCTGTTTAATTAGCACGTTTTGGAGGAATGATGAAAAAAAATAATAAGATAAAGTAATCGGACAAGCATAGTGCGGAGGAATAAGAGCTCCTTTGTGGGGCTAATTGGAGAGGACAGTCCACCGGCTAGTTTGGGGCTCCTTACAGTCAGATATTCCCAGTCCAGCCCTGCCGTGTGCCCAGGACTCCCAAGCGCCCACGCAGACCCAGCTCTGGCAGCCACTTCAATTAGCTTTAACGAGCCGTGACGGAGCACCAAGGAGCACCCGGACCTGCCCTGTTTGCCATAACCCACGTTTTGTAGGACGCTGCTCCGAAGGTTGCAGAAACAAGCACAGTGGGTACGGGTACCACCAAGGGAGATCATCCCCAACTCTGCTTGCGTGCTGCTTTCTGATCACGCAGTTGTAGGTGTACCACCTGGATGGTCATTTTTTTGCCCTGTGTTTGGCCAGGAATTAATTAGGGGATCGGCTCCAGGCTGCTGTGACAGCTGTCTGTGCGTGGCACTTCCCAGCAGTTTGATTAAATCTGCAGCACTCCAGATGTGAGAGCCCCATTCCCCGGCACATGGTTTGCTCTTAAACTCCACTTAAACCATGACTGCTCTTCTGTTTTTTAATCAAAGGCAAATGTCTTAAGACAGAAAGCTGTGCGGAGGAATTAATAGGGATGTCTCTGGGACATGGAAAGGGACCCCCTCCAGTGCCAAATTAGGGCTGCCGAGGCGCTCGCCCTAAGCCCAGCTTGCTGCACTCTGGCACAGCAGGCGGAGTGCGCAGCCAGATGTGGCTCCTGTGTCCTTCAAATGCTGCCTTTCACCAACATCAGCGCGGGGCAGAAAGGATCCACTCCCTGCAGCACAGCAGCGCTGTGAGCACAGATATCACCATTTGTTTAACCTGGCTGTGCCACCTGCCCCCACAGATCCATCACCCCAAAACGGAGACTATTTGGCCATCTCTTTCCCAGCTGGAGGTGGAGGAGGTGGAAGAAAAGCCCTTTTCCTTCTGTCTGAGCTTGCTGAGGCAGAAACCTCTCCCCAGACTCTCCCCCTTGCCAAATTGCTGGTGTTCCCATCCCGTTTACTGGGGCAGGAGCTGGATGTGGGGTGCACGGCATGGAGCCAGCAGGGACCGCCTGGCCGAGGCTGCCAGCTCTGGTCTGATGGTGGCTGTGCGCTCCCTGCCCATGGAGCACAGGAGGCTTCTCCACCCCGAGCAGCCACGAACTGTCAGATGGTGCAGACTCTCCTTTATTATTGACCTGATTCATATCCAAACCAGGGAGGTGAAAGCTGTCTTATCCCATTACTAATCCCCTAAACCAGTCCCTTCAGTGCCTCCTCTTTGATTCCCCTTCCTCATCGCTACAGAAGGTGGATCTGTGGTCAGTGGGCATCCTTCTGAGGTTTCCCTTTACGTTCCTGTGAAGACAGGCGCCCCTAAACCCCGCTGGCTGCTGGTTTGGGACTCACTTAGCGCATACTGTAATCCCGCAAGGACTTGGCAAGGCTCACCCCGAGGTCTGGAGGGGTCAACCCTGGGCACCCATCCCACCGGTGCCCTTCTGGTGCCATCCCAAAGTGCTTTAGGGTGTGGATCCTGGGTGCTGGGCACCCTTGGGCTCCCGGTCTGGTTGGCACATGCGCCCTGCCCGCTGCGGGGGGAGGAACCACAGGGAAATTAGAGCAAGAGCGATGTTTGATGTTCTGCTCTTTAAGCGATTAATAATCTTTCGGCGTCGGAGAATCAGCTGAAAATCTTCCCTGGAAAATAATGAGCAGAGAAACATTTACTGATTAGTCTAATCCCAGATAATCCTATCTGATGAGCGTATATCAAGATATCCTTTAACTGATTTATTGTCCACAGGACCGGTGGAGATGCCCCTCGGTGATGCCCCTCGCCACCACAGCCAGGGGACCTGCCACCACCCATGTCCCCCCCTGCCCTGTCCTGGAGCCGTGTGCCCGGAGCGGGCGCATCCCTGGTGCCCCGTATCCAGGCCACCTCGCCGGCGTGGGGAGATTTAATCGCTATTTCCATTTCTGCGTCTATCGGCTTTCTCTTGGGTTTGAGCTTTTATGTTTCATAAACTGATTAGGAGCAATTATACGTGCTTTATCCCCAAACTTTCCAAATGACTAGGCCATATGCATATTTAAGGCTTCATCATCTCTCCCAACAGCTCAGCCTTAACGTAAACTGCTGAAATCAAGCTGATTCTGGGACAACGTCAAAAATTAGGGTTTTATCCACTAATATCTGCTCGGACAGGAAATTTGTTGTGGGTGGTGGCCGGATTAGGGCTTCTAATTACTGTGGCAGATCCTCCCTGCCTAGCAGTGAAAGTCTCCGCTTCCAGCAAACCTGCAGCAAAAACACTCTGGAGAAGTGAAGGTGCCCGAGGGGACTTTGGGTGACCCATCCCCAGGCGGGTGGGGGGCAGCCCTGGGTGGGCACACCCCGAGCATCCCTGCACGTCCAGTCCATGGGGACCTCGGTGGCTTTGGGGGCGCGATTTCCCCCTTTTCCCACCTCCCGTTGGTGGTGTGAAGCGCGATCACCCGAAGGCACCCCCCCTCCCTGCCAGCTCCCAGCGCCGGCCACGGCAATTATCCTAAATGAAAGTTATTGTTCTGCTAATCCCAGGAACAGCTTGCGAGGGGAGATTTGGGTCTTTCTTTAATAATGCAAAGTTAATGCGGAGTCCCCTTGTAATTATCTTTATCAGAAGGACCCTCGGTTAATCTGGCCGTCCAGCGGGAAGGCCTGGATCAGGCCGCCCGTGTAAGCCGGTTGTAAATCGTTTCCATAAACAGATGAAGGGGAGGGAAAGGGGGGGAAAGCAAAGAAAGAAATTGCAGCTCAGGTGCAAGGAGCTGGGAGCCAAAAGGAGCCGGGAGGCCAGGCACCTCGAAATGGCTCCGTGCTGAGAGGGGACACCCAGGGGGGACAGTGCGGGGGGACAGCAGCCGGGCGGGACGCCCCGTCCGGGATGTGGGGCTGGAGGGACGAGGAGAGGGGACGTGGGGACAGCACCGAGGGGACCCGAAGGGTGTCGGGGTGGGGAAACGGGAGGGAGAGGAGGGGACGGGGTGGAGAGGAGCGGGAGGGAAGGGATGGGGAGGACCGGGAGGGGATGGATGGGGAGGACCGGGAGGGGATGGGATGGAGAGCACCGGGCTGGAAGGGATGGGGAGGACCAAGGGGAGGGTCCGGAGAGGGGGACCCGAGGGGAGGGACCGGGGGGGGACCCGAGGGAGGGGCTCGGGGCCCGGTGGCCGCTAATCCGTGCCTCGGGATCGCCCCCCCGCCGCCCCGGGGTGTGCCCGGGGCCGGGCCCGGCGGCGGCCCCATAAAAGCGGCATCGGGCGGCGGTGACCGCTGCGGGGCCGGGCCGGGAGGAGGCGGCGATGCCGGGCCGGGGGGAGCCGTCGGGGGGCCGGGCGGCGGCGGCGGTGCCGGTTCCCGTTGCGGTCCCGGTGGCGGCGGCCCCGAGCCCGGCGGCGATGCGCAGCGCCCTCCCCGAGCGGGCGGCGCGGCCGAGCCAAGGGGGGCTGCGGGCCAAGGGCTTCGCCATCACCGACCTGCTGGGGCTGGAGGCCGAGCTGCAGCCGCCCCCCGGGGCCGCCCCCGGGCCCGCAGGAGGCTACGAGGGCGGCGGGGCGCTGGGCTTGGGCTTGGGGTTGCTGTGTGGCTTGGCCGGGCCGGGAGCCCCCTGCTTGCTGCCCGCCCCCCTGCCGCTGCTCCCGGCTCGAGGACCCCGAGCGGGTCCCCCCGGGCCACCTCCAGCCCCCCGTCGCCACAAGGAGAGCGTGTCCGGTGAGCTGCTGTCCCCACGGACGTGACACCCGTCCGGGGTGGCCGTGTCCCCTCCGCTGTCCCCCTCTGGGCACAGGGGAGGAGGGGAAGGGGCACCCATGGGTGGCATGGGTGGCACTGGGGGGGAGCCGCTCATCGTGGGGCCAGGGAAGGGTCTGGATGGGAAGGGTCTGGATGGGAAGGGTCTGGATGGGAAGGGTCTGGATGTGACCGTGTCCCCCCTGTCCCCGTGCTGCCACCAGATGAGGACAGCCTGTCCGGGGATGCCAGCGACCTGAAGATGCCGGCCTCGCAGATCAAGAGGAAGAAGAGGCGGCACAGGTAGGGCTCGAGGGCTGGGCCGAGCCCCGCACACCCCACTGCTCTTCCCCAGGTCCCTTAGGAGGGGCTGGTGGCCCCAAAAAAGCAAGGAGAAGGGGATCTACAAGAGCTGAAGCAGCAGCAGGGGGAGGATTTCAACCCCAGCGGGGAGGGGGTGATATTTTCGGGAGGGTCTGGAGCCTGTCCCAGGACGCTGGCTCCTCTCCGCAGGACGGTGTTCACAGCCCACCAGCTGGAGGAGCTGGAAAAGGCTTTCAACGAAGCTCACTACCCCGACGTCTACGCCAGGGAGATGCTGGCGGTGAAGACGGAGCTGCCGGAGGACAGGATACAGGTAGGGCTGCGCGGCACCTGCTGTAGGGCGAGTGGGTGGAGGTGGAGGGAAAGTGGTGGCGCTGAAGCCTCTGGGGTGGCTCCTCGGCTTCCCACCCAAGTGGACATGCAGGGATGGGGGGACACAGTGCTGGCCCACGCAGCTGCCATTCACTGCCGGCTCTTCAGCTCTTTCCTCTGGGGACACAAATCAGGCAGGAGTGATGCACTGGGCCAAAGCTCTCCCCAGCTTGCTCACATAGCCTTTGGGGTGGTATTTTAGGGCCTGATCCTGCCCCCTTGTGGAGCAGCTCATCGCCTTAAGGACAGGGTGGGAGTTTGGACAGCACTCGGGTTGTATCGACGCCTCCTGAGCCTTTAAATACAGGAAGGGTGTGGGGAGAGGGACCTGAGCACCCTCTGCCATCACCCATCAGTGCGATGTGGACCCCTTCAGGGGACGTCGGTGGCTTCGTGCAGAGCCAGCACAGGGGCTCTGCGGGCACACCAAGGGGTTGCCCTTGGTGACTGGGGCTGGGGGCACCTTCCTGGGTCAGGGCCAGCCTCATGTAACGTGTGCTCCCTCTCCACCCCTTCCTCTCCTCTCTCGCTGACACCCACGTGTGTGCCCTCCCCAAATCCTCCTCCGTGGCTCTGCCCCGGCCGCCCTCCCCCGTGCCCTGAACCCCGCGCACGCGGCTGCCCCCCTGCCCTGGATGCGCTCCCCCGTGCCCGATTATCCCGAACGCCCACCCGTGGGGCCACCTCCTCCCCACATCCCACCCCCTCCGTGCTCTTCTGGCTGTTACCCCTGAAGGTTTGGTTTCAGAACCGAAGAGCCAAGTGGCGGAAGAGGGAGAAGTGCTGGGGCCGGAGCAGCGTGATGGCCGAGTACGGGCTGTACGGCGCCATGGTGCGGCACTCCATCCCGCTGCCCGAGTCCATCATCAACTCCGCCAAGAGCGGGCTGGTGGGGTCCTGTGCCCCCTGGCTGCTGGGTAAGCATCAGGCCAGAACGGGGCAGGAGCTGCAGGTTTGGGGTTTTTCGCTCCCTCCTTGTACCGAACAGCCAGGGAAGGGAAAACCTTTATCCACCGTGTCAGACACTTAGCTGTGTGTTGGTTCAGTGTATGAGCAGTCATTGTGGGAGCGGCTGGGGGTTTGGGAATTCATCACCCCCCTCGCTGAAGACAATGCTATGTCAGAGCTACCCTGGGGCCCCCAGCACAAGAAGGACAGGCACCTGTTGGAGAAGGTCCAGAGGAGGACCACAAGGATGATCAGAGGGCTGGAGCACTGTGAAGACAGGCTGAGGGTGCTGGGGTTGTTCAGCTTGGAGAAAAGAAGGCTCCAGGAAAACCTGGGGTCTGGGCATGGTGGTAGCTAGCAAGAGTTTTCCTCAGATGTAAGTGACAGTAGAAGGAAGCAGCAGGAGGGCAGAGCAGCACACTCCCCTCGACTGGGGAGATGATGCTGAGCAGTTCTGGGCAGGAATAAGCAACCGGCACCCTTGGCTTTGCTCTCTCCCCCTGCCAGGCATGCACAAAAAGTCGATGGAGGTGAGCAGGAAGGCGGAGAGCCAAGAGAAGCTGGCAGATGGCTGGCGAGCGGAGCCGGAGGAGGAGGAACTCCAAGGGAAGCAGGCCAGTTCCCAGAGGAGCTCTGACAAACTTAGCCCCACAAAAAACCCTGAGGACACAGCCATTGACCTCTCCAGGACAGCCAAGCACGAGAAGAGGAGCATACCGAGGCAGTGCATCAACGGGGACCCCGCTGCGGAGCAGAAGGACAAGGACCACTGAGCTTGGGCTGCCCCGCAGGAGGCCAGACCTCACAGCTTCCTGGGGAGATAAGAATATTTATTAACACACATATATATATATTTTTCTGAAGTCATTGAACTTTTATCTGAATTCAGGGCATTCTAAAACCAGACACCTTCCCCCTGCCTCTGTCCCTTCACTTGTCAGCTGTTCACTTCTCAGCAGAGCACAGATGCAGCCAGGGTGGAGGGTGGGAGAGATGTCCCAACACAGCCAAGAGCAATGTGAAGACGAGACCGTTTCGGGCAGCATGGACAGGCTGCTTGGGAAGAGCCTCCCTTCTCCTCTGGGATGTGAACGTGTCCTGGGCCACCCAGGAGCACAAAGAGCAGCAATGCAATGGGAATCGCTCCCTTCCCAAACACGCGGGTGCAGAGATGGTGCAGGAGCTTACAAACGCCTCCTCTGAGCACTGCCACCCCTGCACAGCACCTGTGTGGCAAGTCCCTCTGCTTCGAGCACACAATTCTCCCACCTCAACCAGCAGCGGGGTTTTTAAACATGGTAGGGTCCCTCCTCAAGCTGGTGTAACCTGACAGGCCTGCCAGTTTTTACCTCCTGAGGATCCGGCCTGCCAACGCAGCCTTACCACTGGATTTACACTGTGTAGCTTCCCTAACTCACGTTTGGGAGAAGGGGGGAAAGACGTTTTTGTTATGCAACAATTTTGTACACTCTTGAATGTGACCTGCCATGCTATGCATACTAGAACAGACCTTTTTTGAAAACCAAGCCATAGTACCCTGGAACAATTAAACAGTTTTGTGAACTGACATAAGAAAACATTTTGTAATTATCTGTAAATAGTGTAATGTGAGAGGCGTTTCTTGGTTGTCTTATATTTATGTCTAAAAGCACTTTAGTGATCTGGATTTTGGAATGCGGCTGTTCCCGTTTTGTCCATTTATTTATTACGCATCCGTAAGTAAAATTGTGGTGTATCTTTGGTTTTCACACTCTGCATTGTGATTTCTTTTATTTTACTTTGGCAGGTGTTGTGGTAGGTGCTAGCTTAGAGAAGATCCTGGACAGACCCGTGCCTAAACAGGGCTTGAGCGCTGTGTACTCACACAGGGGAGCAGAGTGAAGCCCTCGTGTGTCTCTCCAGAGCTGAGGCCCAGTTCAGCGGCCTCCACATGCCCAAAGGTGATTGATTTTCACCCAAGATCTGAGCTTATCCAGAAACACCTGCTGCCCTGGAGGGTACAGAGCTGGGCCTCGTGTCCTCATGTCCCATGATTAAACACAAGGAGCTCATTTTGGGCTAGGTGAACCAGTGCTGGAGGAACCGGTAGTGTACCTCAGCCTCCTGAGCAAGTACATGGAGCAGGACAGCTCCGGCAGCCCCATGAGCATCCCCAGCCATGATGACATGTGCAAGGGTGCTGTGGCCATCCAGCTGTTCAAATTTGGGCTTCAGCCAGTCCTCCTCTCACCGCCGTGCTGAGTTGGCCTGTGTGTGCACTGTGACGGCTATCCTGGAACACCTCCAGCTTTATCTGCTGGCCAAAATCTAACTGAAAATTATCAGAAGGCTTTATTACAATCTGAGTAATCCCAATTTGGAAAGTTTCCTAATGCCGCTCAATGGGAGCGTGGCTGTGTAATGATGCTGTCACCTGTCCCTGTCCCTGCTGCTGAGCCTGGTGGCAGCTCCTCCCAGACTTGGTGCTGTGCAGGGGCCTGGGGGGCACAGGGGGAGACGGCTGGCTGGGAAGAGCAGAGCCATCATCTGCAAATATCCCACCTTCAACCCCCTCCCTCTCCACAGTCAGGCCTGCTGGGGGGTGGGAGGAACATATGCATGGTAAATACAAGCTTTGCAGGAAAAAAAAATACCCATATGATGGAGTGGGGGGGCACAGTTCAGGAAAGGACTAGCCAGGGCTTACTGCAGCAGCAATTAGGCTCTGTGAGAGCCGAGACTTAGCACATTGCAGGCCTAATCCTGCCTGAGCAGCATCTGCAAACCCTTTATTTGGGCTGTGCCATGCTGGCACTGGATGCCTGCAATCTTTTTTTTTTTTTTTTTTCTTTTTTCTGCCCTGCCCTGACCATGTGCAGATGGCCTGGCTCTTCACCTCTCACTGGGCACAGCACTGCGAGCCACGAGCACCACGTCACTGCAACAAGGGGAACAGCATGGTCCCCTCCCCATGTGCGGTGCAGAGCTCTCCCGGCAGGACATGGCAGGCTCCCAGCTCTCATTTTGTGCTGCAAAGGGTGGTGGTTCGCAGGGAGAACTACGGGCCTGAGGCATGGTTCACAGAGGCATAGGATGGTTTGGGTTGGAAGGGACCTTAAAGATCACCGTGTTCCAACCCCACTGACATGGGCAGGGATGCCTCCCACTAGACCAAAGCCTCAAAGCTTCATCCAACCCAGTCTTGAAAGCTTACAGTTATCAAGAGATGGTTACAGGACTGCTGCCACATAGAGGGGTTTGGCTACTATAGGACTCGCATTGAGAAACCTGCTCTGCTGGGGGCTGATGGTCAGCAGCCAGGCCCACCCATGAGCCTTCTCACCTCAATGCTGACCAAAGGGGATCCCTCAGCCTGCCCTTGTGTGCCGTGTGCCCTGGCCCCTCACCCCCACAAATGTGCTGGGCTGGGCCCCCACTACACACAGCAGTGCCTTTCCTGTACTGGGGAGACCACAAGCTGTCACTCTAATTTCCCCCCTTGCTCTCACCACTAGTGTCAAGGAGGTGAGAGCACTCAGCACTTACCATTCTCACCACTTCCGTGGCTTCTTGCTTCTTCGTTTGGTGGAAGAGCTCTCCCCTCTGCCTGGGAGGCTGCAAAACGAAAACGAAAACGAAAACAGATGGAGCTCCCTGACCTGACATGTTCTGGCCTTTTACAAGGCTAAAGCTTTAGGAGCTGTTCTGTGCTGAAACTGTGAAACAAGGCACCACCAGCCACATTCTGCTAGGAGGTTCTTAAGAGTCTGTTCATAGCATCACAGAATGGCTTCTGAGGTTGGAAGGGACTTCTGAAGACCATCTGCTCCCACCTCTCTGCCAAGCATGGTCACCTAGACCACATCTCACAGGCTTCCAATGTGGGAAACCTATCCAGGCGGGTTTTGAGTATCTCCAGAGAAGGAGACACCACAGGCTCTCTGGGCAACCTGTTCAAGTGCTCTGTCACCCTCACAGTAAAAAAGTCTTTTCTCCTCTTCAGCTGGCACCTCTGGGTTTCAGTTTGTGCCTGTTGCCTCTTGTCCTGTTGCTGGGCACCACTGAAAAGAGCCAGGCCCCATTCTCCTGACTCCCTCCCTGCAGATGTTTAGACACCCTGATAAGATCCCCTTTCAGTGTTGTCTTCCCCAAAGAAACAGGCCCAGTTCTCTCAGCCTCTCCTCATATGACAGATGCTCCAGTGCCCTAATCATCTTTGGAGCCCTCTGCTGGGTTTCCTCCAGTAGCTCCATGGCCCCTTAGGAGGCTACTACCTGGACACAATACTCCACGTGGGGCCTCACCCGGGTTAAGGAGAGGGGCACGAACACATCCTTTGACCAGCTGGCAGCACACTTTCAAATGCAACCCAGGATGCCACTGGCCTTTTTGGCTTTCTTGGCCACATCGGTGGCTCATGGATAACGTGCCGTCCACCAGGACTCCCAGGTCCTTCTGCATAGAGCTGCTTTCCAGCAGCTCAGCCTCCAACCTGTACTGGTGCAGGGGGTCATTCCTCCCTATGTGCAGGACCCTTCATTTGTCTTTGTTGCAATTCATGATTCTAACTTTGTATAATTCTAACACTGGGCCTTGTTCTGTCAAGGACAGCTCACCCTCCCCGGACAGAGACTCCATGGCCTTTCTGGACACCTGTACTGGCTCTGCACCCTTGTGGGGAAGCTTCTCCTTATTTTTCTCTGGGATGTCTCCATCTGGAAGCTTGGGCCTTGGTACCACTCATGTTTCTGCTACACAGCACGTATGATAACATGCAGGCTTCATCTCCTCACCTCCTTCTCAGCAGGCAGCTGTAGTTAGCAGCTGGTCCCATCCGTGAGCTTGGTCTCCTTAATGCTGACCAAAGGGGATCCCTCAGCCTGCCCTCGTGGGCCGTGTGCCCTGGCCCCTCAACCCCACAAATGCCCTGGGCTGGGCCCACACTACACACAGCAGTGCCTTTCCTGTACTGGGGAGACCACAAGTGGACGCAGGAGCCCAGACGCCATTACAAAAATGCCACCAAATAAGAAACCAAAGTTGTTTTACTGATGGTTTTTTATTGTTATTATTGCTATTGCACTTGGAGTCCCAATCTGGGGAAGAACTGCTGATGAAGCATCCTGAATGGACTCGGCACTGCACTCCAGCTCTTCTTCCTGGCACACCTGAGGACTTGTGCTTCTCCAGAGGAACAGCTGTCTGCCTCACTGCTTGGTCTGAGCCACTGCTGTCCTCTGTGCACTGCCACGGAGGGCATGGCTTCGTCTCCAAGCACCTCCTTGTTGGGCAGCCTTCTCGTCCTCAGGCTGAGACACCAAGGCCCAGCGTCAGCTTGTGAGGGGGCCTCCTGCCGCCCCACTGCAGCAGACCAAAGGAAGCCAAGTCCACTCTTGCCCACTCCTTGGGACTCTGTGCCGAAGAGATGACACCACTGCCCAAGAGGTGGGGATTGGGCATGAGGGATGTGGAAGGAGGCCATCCCGCAGGCAAGCCTGCTAGATGTTTCCCGGATGGCCTCTCCCAGGTAACGGTGGCGGTGGAGGCTGTGCTGGGGATACGGAGCTTTCCGGGCGCTCCTGCAATGGTGACGTCTTGCAGGTGGGAGCCCTGGCACGGTGACGCTGTGCCAAACCACGAGGGCTGGAGGTGGATCCACCTCCATCAGCTCCTCCACCTCTGGCGCTGGATCTACCTCCATGGGCTCCGCCTCAGCAGCCACGGTTGCTCTGCTCCCACTGGCACTGCTCCGCCGCCACTTCTTCTTGGGTTTGATGAACCGCTCTGACCCATGCAAGTGTGGGCAGCAATTCCTCCAGGACCTCTTATTTCCAGCCATCGCTGATGAGCACAGAGGGCGTAGAAGCTCAGCGAGCGTTGGGCCAGGCGCAGGGGGTTTTATAGGGCCGATTCCCCTGTGACATCATGGAATCTCACTGAAAGCCCCTGTGATGGCACGAGGCCTAACATCGTTGTTTTGGTCATGGTTTTCTGCGACCCGAAAGAGGCAGTGGAAGGAGGCCTGGTGGTGTGAGGAAGAGAAGATGTCTCCCTGATTTCCCCCCTTGCTCTCACCACTAGTGTCAAGGAGGTGAGAGCACTCAGCACTTACCATTCTCACCACTTCCGTAGCTTCTTGCTTCTTCGTTCGGTGGAAGAGCTCTCCCCTCTGCTTAAGAGACTGCAAAACGAAAACGAAAACGAAAACGAAAACGAAAACGAAAACGAAAACAGATGGAGCTCCCTGACCTGACATGTTCTGGCCTTTTTCAAGGCTAAAGCTTTAGGAGCTGTTCTGCGCTGAAACTGTGAAACAAGGCACCACCAGCCACATTCTGCTAGGAGGTTCTTAAGAGTCTGTTCATAGCATCACAGAATGGCTTCTGAGGTTGGAAGGGACTTCTGAAGATCATCTGCTCCCACCCCTCTGCCAAGCATGGTCACCTAGAGCACACAGTCACATTCTTGGTCACGTTGTTTGCTCATGGTTTATCTGGTGTTCAGCAGGACTTCCACGTCCTTCTGCGCAGAGCTGCTTTCCAGTAGCTCAGCCCCCAACGTCTACTGGTGCAGGGGGTCACTGCTCCCTAGGTGCAGGACACTGCATTTGCCTGTGTTGAACTTCGTGACGTTCCTCTCGGCCCAGCTCTCCACCTTTCCAGTCTCCTCTGAATGGCAACACAGCCTTCTGGTGTATCAGCCATTCCTCCCAGTTTTGTGTCATCAGCAAACTTGCTGAGGGTGCACTCTACCCTATGATCTGGTTCATTGATGAAGCTGAACAAGATTGTTGCCTGCTTCCCTAAAAGAAAAAGAATAAAGAAAGCTATTATAGGAGGTACCACTACTGTGACAATCTGTAATTGTCAGACTTCTGGAGAGCAAGTATTTGCATACTTTTTACATGCAGTTGATTTGTTTATAAATGGGTTTAATTATTATTACTTTATATTATTGCTAATAATAGTAATTTATTAATAGTAATTTATTAATATTAATGTTTAGTAATATTAAGAATGGTAATAATAATAGTAATAAAGAGCCTAAATTTTCTTCCATTGAAATCAAGAGAAGAAGTATTAAACTTTTATGATATCTGGAGTTAGTGCTATGAAATGGTAGCTACCTCTTGGAATCACCAATAAAAGAAATTTTACGGTTTGAGTGTGCAGAGGTGGTTTTTAAAAGACCTTGTGGTTTTTAAAAAAACATCTATGTGGATGTGGAGCTTAGTGCTATGGGTTATATGGTTAGCGGTTAGTGCTATGAGTGATACGGGTTAGTGGAGGACTTGGTAGTGTTAGGTCAGAGGTTGGACTGGGTGATCGTGGAGGTGGCAGTCCAACCCAGGTGATTCAGTGGGAGAAGGGGCGCGGGAAGGCGATGAGTTTATTGTGGTGAATTTCTGAGCTTTTACTGAATTTCTAATTGAGGACGCTGCCCCTCTATGCTACCAGCCGCCACTCTATGACCCGGGCGGCGCGCGGGCGAGCCGCTCTGCCCCTCCCCTCCATACCCTGAGGCCGCCCGGCCCCTGTGCGCCTGCGCGCCGCGGCCGCTCTACCCTCTCCCTCCCCCCCGTCTCTATGGTGTCGTGGCGGCGCCCATGGCGGTGGCGGTGCTGCGGCCGCTGGACGCTCCCCCGGCCGAGCTGGCGCCGGTGACGGCGCTGCTGCTGGCCCCGGAGCCGCTGTGCGCGGCGCTGCGGGGCCGGGCCGGCGCTGGGAGCAGCGGCGGAGGCGGAGGAGGAGGCGGCGGGCTGGTGCTGGCCGTGCGGCCGGCGGGGCGCGGCGGGGCGCAGGCCGTGCTGCTGAGCGCTGTGGCGCTGGAGGCGGCGGGGCGCCGGGGGGCCGAGCTGTGGCTCCGCGGGGCGCTGCTGCGCCGCCTGGGGCTGGCGGCGGGCCGCAGGGTGGCCGTGTGGCCGCTGCGCCGCCCCCCGCCGCTCGCCTGGGTGCTGCTGGCGGCGGCGGCGGGGGGCGGAGGAGGGGGGAGGCCGGCGGGGGGCGCGGTGCTGGCGAGGAGGGGCGAGGCCTTGCCGGGAGCCGGCCCCGGGCCCGGCCCGCTGGTGCTGGAGGCTCGGCCGGCGCTGCAGGGGCTGCTGGGCAGCGGCACCCGCGTCGCCCTCGCGGCCCCTCCGCCGCCGCCCGGTGGTGGTGTCGCCTCCTGGCGTCGCCCCGCAGCGCCGCCGCTCGTGTCCCGCTTCGCCGCCGGCCCCCGGGCTGCTGAGGGGCCGCGGTTGAAGGCTGCGCCCCCCGGTGGTGGCGCTGGCGGAGGGGCGGAGGTGTGGGTGAGCCGGCGCGGGCTGCTGGCCTTGGGGTTGTTCCACGGGGAGTGGGTGCGGGTGAGAGCAGAGGGGGAGGCCCGGCAGCACCTGGCGGCGCTGCTGGCTCGCCCGCCCGCCTGGGAGTACCCGCGGGCTGCCCGCAGAAAGCCCCCCGATGGCACCGCGCTGCTGGCGCCGGCCCTCGCCTTCAACCTGGGCTGCGACCCTGCCGGCGGTGGGCTCCTCTGTCTGCAGGTGAGTGCTGCGGGGAGCGGGTGGTGGGCTGGGGGGCAGCTGAGGAGGGAGCTGGGGGTGGCTCATAGTGTCCCTTGTCCTGCCACAGAGGTACGAAGGAAAGGCTGGTGCTGCGGAGGGGAAAGGAAGCCAGTCCTTGCTGTCCGTGCCACCCTTCGCCAAGGAGCTGCACCTAGAGATCGTCTGCTCGCCAGCCTACAGTGCCAGAGGAGTCTATGACCGTATTCTCTACAAGCACTTTGAAACGCCCCGGTGAGCCACGCAGAAAAGCCACATGTTTCTGTTCCTGGGGGGTTTTGTTTGTGAGCTGCACCCTTGCTGCGTGTTTGTGGCATCCAGATCCAATATGTGTTCATTACACGCATAACCAATAGCAGAATGCTTACGGAGGGTATTTCCAAATGTCCGTTTGCACCATCTGCTCCCCATGAGTTCACACAGGTTCACTTCCAAGCAGCATCTCTTGTCCTGTCCCTCAAAAGTCACCCTTAAATCTCTTTCCTTATAATTTATCATCCAACACCAAAGGCTCCCAAGGACTGCCCGCAAACCTCCCTTCTGGGGCATGTCCATAAACGCAATTTTCAGCTTTGAGTGAAGATCAGTGACTGGGAAGCTGGATGTGCTGTAGTCTTTGCTTGTGAAACCTGCCCCCAAGCCTTTTCAGGAGCCTCGTTATGAGGCTTTCTGCTGTTGCAATTAGCCAGGCACAAGAAGGTGACTTTGTTGGGAAGTGACACTCTTTGACAGTGTTCATCTTCTGTATCTCCCCCTTAGTAGTCTGGTTGCAGCTACTCTCATCCCATGCATGCCAAATCTTCAAGTGGTTGTTTTTGGTTTTAGAATGCAAGAGAGGAGTGAATTGGTATAAATTGTGACATTCTTTTCTGTAAAAACAGCTGTGGTATGGGGAGGACATGCAAGAAGAATTTACTGTTTTTCAGTGTTGAAACTGCGTTTTGTTGTTGTTTCTTGTAGGCTTGTCCAGGAGGGAGACATCCTGTGTGTTCCTACGTTTGGGCATGCTGAGTTTTTAGATGTAAATGCAGACAAATTCCTTAGGTAGGTGGCAGTAAACTACGGTGCTATCACATGAATACTAAAGAGAAAAGGTTCTTCTCCACTCTTGTTTCTCTTGAAACAAGACAGCAGATTCCGTTCTTACCTGTCTCTGGAGCTGACAGTTTTTCTGCCTCTTATTTTGGGGGAAGAAGGAAATGTTTTGCTTGGATTATTGTTGAATCATTAAGGTTGGAAAAGCCCTCCAAGATCATCTGGTCCAACCATCCTCCTACAACCAGCATCACCCACTAAACCACGTCCCCAAGCACCACGTCCAGCCTTTCCTTGAACACCTCCAGGGACGGTGACTCCACCACCTCCCTGGGCAACCCGTCCCAGTGCCTGACTGCTCTTTCTGAGAAGAAGGCAAAATGAGAAGTTAGGAGTTAGTCCAGCAGTACCTGTGAGCTGAAGCCACCAGGGGAAGCTGTAGCTGTTGACAGTCCTTTTGGTCTGCCTAGCCAGACAGGAAGCAAAAGTCTCTCTGCCTACCCTTGCCTGTCAGTTGGCTCTTGGCTGATGGATGCTTTGTCTTCCAGATCTTGACTCCATGATTCTGACTACGTGTTTTTCCTTTAGGTGGCCAGAGCTGTACTTCAAAGTCAGGAAGATTTTAGGCATGGTGGAAGGCGAGCAGTCTGAGGGTTACCTGGCGGACACGCAGAACACCTCTTTGTATCTGGTAAGATGTTAGAGGAGGGCAGGGAGGGTGTACTGAGCCTGAGGGTGCTCTACAGATGCCAGATGTGCCTGTGGAAGCTTGTGCTTCCCCTGCTCTTGTAGAAGGGCATTTCAGGACAGACTGTCGCTTGGTAGCTGTCTTTTCTCAGCTGCTGTTCTGTTTTCCTCACAGGTGGGCTCAACAAACAGTGCTGTCCCATCTGCCCCAGCCTATAACAGTCACGAGTTCTGGAGCAGCTTGTCTCCTGCCGGACTCTCTGACGTTGTGAAGGATCTCTGCGATGCACTTTGGCCTCACCTGAACAGTCAGTGAGTTAAATTCCCTTCCCTCACGCCTCGGGAGAGCTGGGGCCCTGCTCCCCAGTCACTGGGAGAACTGCCTCTGTGTTACAGGGCAACCACGCTGAGCAGGGTGGGCAGCGTTCTCCTCTCAGGACCAAGCGGCAGTGGGAAGCTGATGGCTGTCAGAGCTGCATGTAGCTGCCTCAACCTCCACCTCTTCAAGGTAATTCCTCCTCTGTCTGGTTGGTGATTCTATGATCTCTCGGCCCAGAGGTTGCCTTTCTACCTTTTTTTTTTTTTTTTTTAATAACTATTATTTCGGTGAGTCTAACTGACTGTACAGACAGTGCAGCACACGGTAGTGTTTTAGGGGATTTCACATCATTGGGTAGGGCACTGAGTTGGAACCATGCCCCAGAGGCTGGCACCAAGTGAAAACACAGAAGTTGAGGAGGTGGTGAGGGCAGGAACTGCAGTGACACCGGGTGTTTGCAGTTGTCCCTGATAAAAAGTATGTTGCAGAGTGAGGCAGAGATCACACTGAGATCTTCCCCAGCTGGGCAGGAATCCTACAAAAGAAAGGTGGCCGTCGGTTTGATACCAACATGTGTGCCAGGTCTGCTTCAAAATCTCACTGCCTTTAGAAGAGCTGCGCTGTAGTTGGGCTTCCTTCCATTCACTGAGAATCCGTCCATGAGGACACAAAAGCCCCCGCATCTTCCATTGCTGTGCTTGGCTTTGGAAAGGGGAATGACCTCAAAATGAGGTTTGTTTAGAAAAAGAGTTGGCCAAGGTAAGAAGTCCTGCTATGGAAGCAAATGAGGGGCAGCGTTCTGTAACACAAGGCAACTGCATAGATCATACAGAGATGGGCTTGAGAAAAGTGAATTGAAGCCAGAGCAGATAAACAGCAGGGAAAGGGCATTCACCAGAAACAAGAAACATCCTTCAGAGGATACAAAACTCTGAGGTTAGAGCGAAGGATTGCATTAGCAAAGACTAGGATGTGTGTGAGCTGCTGGGAAATAATCCCTGTAGTTCCTGCAGAGCCAAGCCCTGTCCAGTAAGCCTTCAGGAGGTTACTGAAGGTGTTACAGCAAGCATGTGGTGAAGGGAGCGTGACTGATACAGTCTACTTGGGATTTGAAAAGGCTGTTTGGGAAACTGTGGCGGTGAGATGCGAGTGAAGATCCTGGCTTGGATATAATGCTGGTTAAAGGTTTGGGACATGATGGTCCGATGAGTCTGAGCTGATGGTAGCTGATGTACCTTCACAATCAGCAGGGGAGCTCTGCAGGTGTCTGGACTGGGAGCTGTGCTGTTCAGCATATTGAGAAATGACGTGGGAAAGAGGATGAATTGAGATCTGGTGGTTGTTCAAAACAAAACTATTAAAGGTACGAGGAGACAGATGGACAGACTGTCCTTGGGCTAGAGGAGAGGTTGAATGAGACAAAGTGACTGAGCAGTAAGATGCCAGATAAAATTGTCTGGAGGTAGCTTTACAAGAAAAGTGTTGGATTTCAAGCTGGCTGTCACCAGTCAGGATCAATACTTCTGTTCTATGTCAGTGGCTTCATGAAAACTTTGGCTTTGCTCTCCATACATGCCAAAAATCAGATCATACTTCAGGAAATAAATGGGAGAGTTGGTGCTGCTGCTGCACAGACCCGTGTCCTGCCACAGCATTAATATCGTACACAGTTCTGGTCTCCCCATATCAAAAGCATAAAGCTGAACTGGAAAAATTCAGAGGAGGACAGTGAAGATCAGGGCTCTAGAACAGTTTCTGTGCAGCAAACGTCTGAACAGGCTCTTCAGCTTGGCAGTGAGTACTTAGGGAGTGTTTGGTAGAGGTTTGCAAGATCTTGAGTGGTTAGCACGGAGTGGAAAGTGTTTGATTTCTCTCTCTGTGCCAGGACGAGGCTTGAGGCTGACAGGTGAAAGTGGTGGGAGGCAGGTTATGGGCAAGCTGAAGGTGATGGTTCTTTATGGTAGATGAGTGTATTTGGAGGAGAAATCTACTGCATCTTTTATCATGACATCACATTTGGCTGGGAAAATCCCCAGAAAATGGAAGAGGACTGAGGGCAGAGGGCTGTAAATGCTTACCCTGATCCTATTCTTTCTTAGCCACTTGTGGCCATGCATGGAGACGAGATAGTGGACTAAGTGGACTCTTTGTCTCTACCAGTACAGCCATTGGTAGGTTTTCACAGCTGCAGCTACACTGGGTAAACTTTATGGACAATATGAGGTCTAGCCCGTGTCTCTGAACAGCACTTAAAGTTCTGAACACAAACACTGTCTTCACTGACTTGTTAAAAATGCCGTTTTCCTTCTGCACACTCCTTTTTTTCACTCTGAGAGTCTGGATGTATTCCTCAAATTCTTTAATCTCCTTGAATCTATAGATTTGTATTTGTAAGGGGCTTGGAAGTTGCAGGGTGACTTTTCTAAGAGCTTCCCAAACTCTAAAAGGACTTGGAAGAAGAAAAAAGCTAGAGTAGAAGAGAGCTTGAAGGTTCCTTTTTGTGGAAGGAAAACATAAGCTTACTCCTTTCGTGTGGGTCTTGTTAAACTCACAGAAAACAAGCTAAGCATTTTGGATATTTGGGTTTTCTTCTTTTGCTTAGAAGTTGGGTCCTGTTAAATTGTGGCACTACTTGGACAGAGAAGAGCAGTTACGAGAGTAAATCCATAACAGTGGGTCAGTGGGGGAGGCAGATAAAGCCCTGGCCGTTGCCCAGCACCATGTCTTGTTCCAAGCAAAATGTCCTGTAGGGAGTCTTTGTCACAGATCCACTGCTAAACCTCCGGCTTCTCAGTGTGCAGGAGCCGTATCTGGAGACTTCTGGCAACGCTGCAGAACAACCAGCAGATTTCCTCTCCTCTCTGTGCAAAACCTCTCAGCACCAGGAGGCAGCAGTGTGTGTTTGCAGCAGTGTTGGAGCTGCTGTTCCAGAGCTCACCAGCAGCCTCTCCGTTTTGGATGACTTCATGCAGTGTTTGCCTAGTAAACAGTGTAAAGCCACCCACAACTTTTCTTTTTCTCCTCTTACCTTCTACCTCTCTCTTGCGCTTTGAGCCTGTGTGGCGCTGAGCTGAATAGTGCCCTGAGCCTTCCCCTCTGCTCTTTACCCTGTTCCTCCGAGGTGCCTTGTTCTCCCTGACCTGTTCTCTTCCACAGCTCTCCCCTCCCTTCCAGCACAGGTTGGCTGAGCCGTGACATCTCCTTCATTGACTTCTCCACTCCCTCGTCCTCAGCTCTTTCAGCCAAGACCCTCCTGCTCCCCTGTCCTGCAGAGAATCAGGAAACTGCCATTTCTGCATGTCAGATACTCCCGAAAACCCCTTCCAGCTGCGGATTGCCCACGGCAGGCTCCATAGAAGCGAGCGTTACTCCCAGTCCCCAGGCTGTCCACGTTGCAGCCCCTGCAGTCCGTGCGTTGTGTGGCCTGTCTTGCAGGTGGATTGCGTGAGCTTGTGCGGTGACACCAGTGGAGCCACGGAGGAGAAAATACAGGTGGCCTTCGCCCAGGCCCAGCAGTTCCGTCCCTGCGTGCTTCTGCTGAAAGACATAGAGCTGCTGGGCAGGGACCGGGACATGCTGGGAGAGGACGCCAGGGTCATCGCCACTCTGCGCCAGCTGCTTCTGGATCGAGACCCAGCACTGAGGTACGGACCTTGTTGGGCACCCAGGATGATCGTTTCCTTTACTTTTTTTATGTCATTTGGCCCCAGCTCTGAGGCTGAGGGGCTCAGGGGGCCTTATTGTCCAAGTTTGGGCTGGTTTCTGAGTTGATTCAGATGAGCAAAGCTGGCGTAGTTGTGAGGCATGCCAAGGGTCGCAGGGTCTGCGGAGCTGTTCTGCTGGGATTGCAGAGCTAGACCCCAGGAGAATCCCTCAGCAGATGAGAAATACCAGAGAGCAGGGAGGGAGGCCTCAGGTGAAGAGATGAGATGTCACTTGAGGGGCCTGAGCTGGGGGCAGAGCTCACAAAGCAGTTCACGGGTAAGCTGGAGGAGAGTGGTATATGGGAGAGCTTGGCTAGCACGTGCACGTTTCTCAGAGGAAAGGCAACTACTGGAGAGTGATGTGATGTGGGTGACAGCAGTGGGGAGGAGGAGGTTTTCGCAGAGCTGCAACCATTCACTGCCCCCCTTTCTCAACAGCCACCCTGTCCTGGTGATCGGCACAACCTGCAGACCCCAGGATGTTCCTACAGATGTGCAGACTGCTTTCCTTCATGAGGTGAAGATGGAAGCCCTTTCCGAGGAGCAGCGGAGGTCGATGCTGAGCATGCTGACCGCCAGTCTTCCTCTGGGCAAAGAAGTGAACCTCGCCAAGCTGGCCCGCAGGACTGCAGTGAGTGAAGCCACAGCGACACGTGGCAGGGGGCAGCCCCGTGATATGGCAGGATGGGAGAGAAGGGACAAATCCCGTAGCCCAGTCAGTATCTTCAGTGGTGAACCCCAGTCCTCAGACATCAGTCTTAAGAGCAGATTTCTGGTAGCTGAGGAATCGATGCTTCTTGCAGAGGGTTGATGCTCTGCTCTGCTAGAAGTCAATTTGAAAAATGGAAAGGAAAAAAACAAAAGACAAATCATAGCCATCAACCAAAGCACAGAAGCTCAGAGTACAGCTCTGCAGGGAACCTTTCCCATACCTTTTATGGCCTGGCTGGACTGAACTGATACTCTTTGTTTCCGCGTTCACAGGGTTTTGTGCTGGGGGATTTCTGTGCCTTGCTGTCCCACAGCAGCCGGGCTGCCTGTACCCGCATCCAGGCCTTGAGGTAGCCCGGGCAATTTGGCAGGAGGCGGGGAGGGTGGGGATGCAGCGAGCCCAGCCGTGCTGGGAGCAGGGCAGTGCCTGAGCCCTTCCCTTCTCTTTCCTTGCCAGTTTCCCAGGTGGACTGAGTGAGGAAGTAGAGAGGGATTTTTGCACTGCTGGCTTCCCAGTGCTTGAGGAGGATTTCAGCGTTGCTCTGGACCAGCTGCACGATGCCCACTCACAGGCAGTGGGCGCCCCAAAGGTAGGATGCTGGGGCAGAGGAGGGGGTTGTTTCTCTAAAAAATCCTCTCTCTGTGGCTCAAGATGCTTCTCTCAAACTTTGCTAGACCTGTGCTGTGCCTGAGCATGTTGCTTCCTGCTGTCTCATTCCACATACTCCCCAAGCCATGAAAAACAGTCCAGGTGTGTTTTTTGGACCCCGTTGGCTTTGGATTTGCTCAGGGAAGCCCTTTGCAGCCCTAATTGGAGGCAGCTTCATCAGTAGGGGTGCCAGGCTGCATCGCTCAGCCTCTCAAGAGGCTGCTGCCTCACTGGGGTCTCTCCAGCTGCCTGGTATATAGGAACATGGAGAGGTACCTCCCTGCAGAGGGAGTTTCCCCAAGTGTGAGAAGCTTTAGACTTGATCCATGGCCTTGGCCATGGCTCGAGCTGGCACAGGGTTTTCCGAGAGCCGGGCGGTTAGAAAAGTTGGGGATCCTTTAGGGAAAGGGACGGGGGGCTGAGAGAAAACCCACAGTCAGCTCCTGGGGAGGAACGTGCTCTGCCTCTGGTGGCTCGTGACTGGGGAAACAGTGTTTGGGGTGACCGCTTCTGCTGGGCAGCGCGGTACCAGGAGCAAGCAAAATAATCAGAGCCTCTTCTCCCTGCCCCCACGTGCAGATGACTGCGCTCAGCACAGGGCTGGAAACGCTGCCCTCAGAGCAGTTGTTCCAGCACCTTCCCCAGCTGCTTGTTTGCAGTCCTGCCCGAGCGAGGTGTCGCCTCGCTGCTCTTGTCAGCAGGGAGCTACTCTGGGGCTGCTCGGTATCTAATTAATTCAGGAATTAACCAAACGAGCTCTGCTCCGAGGTGTGTTTACCAAGTTCACTATAAGCCAAATACTAACCACAGAGCATGCTCAGCAGCGGGCTGTGTGAATGGAAGCTAATTCTGCTTGTATTTTGCAATCCGTTATCGATTTCTTAGTTACTGGCTGGGGTTCAAGAAGCCCATTAGCAGACACGGATACTTTCAACGTATATAACTCTCGGTTCCGTGCTTACTTTTTCTGGTTAGTCACACAATTTTTTTTTTTGCAGTTAATGGGATGCCAGCTTGAGCCTCTGAGAAAAAAATGATTTCAAACTTCAGTTGCTAGCAGCATCTGCAGCGTGTCCTACAGCTGCAATGTTCTCTGAAAACAACCCTGCAGTTTTCCAGCTCTTGTGCTGATGTCTGCAGGAGCGTGGGGGAGAAGGCAGCTCTCCTATTCATCAGCGGTGAAGGAAGGGTGCCTGGGATCTTTGGCTTTAGTTTTTTTTTTCTAGAAATCCTTATCTTGTCAGACCTGATTTTCCGGCAGAGTTGCTGGACAGCTGGAGGAAAAGCGCGATAACATCTCGAGTAGCAAAGCAAGGAGAGCCGAAGGAGGGGAGGGAGCCAAAGGAGGGGGAAAGAATTTCCCTGTGGCCTATTTTTAAACTCCCCGGTTGTGCTGGCACCTGTTCACCACCCAGCCAGCAGCTGGGGGCAGCGTGCTGGGGCTTTGTTTTCTCTGCGTGTTCCCACGAGAGCTGCTCTGGCTCTGGGGGATCTGTCACCCAGGCTGTGGCATTCCTGCTATTTTGAAGGCTTTGCACAGAGCATCCTCCTCCAAGGTTCTTTTAGCATAAAATAACACAAGTGGCATGGCTCCCCCCTCTCAAGTTTGCTGTCTTTCCTCACTTAGCAATCCTCCCTTACATACTTGCAGTTGGCCCCATCCCTACCTACTTGTAAACCCATGAATTTTGTTCCTGCTTTTCCCTTTTCAAAAGCAGCTAGTTTTTTTTTTTGCAGTGCCCTCCAGGCTGTCTGGCTCTCACATCCTCCTTCACGTGACAGAGCTGTTAGTAGCCCAGGTTTTGTCACTGTTGCGAAGCCCTTGCTCAGTCTCAGCACCATGGGGGACAAAGTGCCCTAAACACAAGTTGCTAGGCCCGTTTTTCCTTCTTTCATCCTTCCCCCATGTGTCCCTAGGGGGATCTCAGGTGGCTGGGCAGTGTGGTGAGGGGCTGACTTGCTGCCCTGCAGCACGAGAGGCCGACGACTGGAGCAAGAGCTGAACAGGCAGGCTCAGGAAGAAGTGCTGACGGGGACTCTCCCTCTCGTGCAGATCCCCTCCGTGTCCTGGCAGGATGTTGGTGGGCTCCACGAGGTGAAGAAGGAGATCCTGGACACAATCCAGTTGCCCCTGGAGCACCCAGAACTGCTGTCGCTGGGTCTGTGCCGCTCTGGTCTGCTGCTGTACGGGCCTCCGGGCACAGGGAAGACCTTGCTGGCAAAAGCCGTGGCAACCACGTGCACCATGACCTTCCTTAGGTGAACAGCCTTGCAGGAGGACTGGCTTTCTCCTAGCGCTGGCTGGCCCTGCTCTAACCAGCTCCCTTCTCTCCCTGCAGCGTGAAGGGGCCGGAGCTCATCAACATGTACGTGGGGCAGAGCGAGGAGAACGTGCGTAACGGTGAGTGGAAGCATCCTGAGCCTGCACGTGGCCAGAGGGGCTGCTCTGTGGTGCCAGAGGGAAGGGGGAGTGCTTAAACCGCTTTTCCAAACACCCATCCACAGCAGGCAGCAAGGGCATATATCCAGCAGTCCCTAACACCCGGTCTGGCTCTCTCTGAGCCCCTCTGGCAGGAGTAGAGAGGGGTGGTGAGGCAGCAGGCAGCTGATTTCCATCCACAGCTCTTCAGCTCTTCTCTGCTGGTGACTCCATTCAGGTCCCGTTGATTGCTCCTCCTGCTTTTCTCATCTCGTGTGCTCTCTGTCTCCTCCCAGTGTTTGCCAGAGCCCGGGCAGCTGCTCCCTGCATCATCTTCTTTGATGAACTGGATTCCCTGGCCCCAAATCGTGGGCGGAGTGGAGACTCCGGGGGTGTCATGGACAGGTGAGCGAGCGTGGCGTGTCCTTGGGAGAGCAGGCATGCCTGCCTCAGCTAGGGGTGCACGGGGTGGCCCAGCGAGGCAGAGTCCATCCCAGCTCTTTATCTCCCTTTTCCCTTCCTGCTCTCTTCAAACCCTCTGCGTGGCCTGTCTCCTCTCAGGCTCATAGTACGGCTGTTTGCATTGCAGCAGATTCCTGATTGCCCAAGCTTGTTGTGCAAACATTTGGTTAAAACTGAGCCTCCTCCAACTGCTTCTGTGGCTGCCAACTGTTCCCTTTGGCCTCTTCCAAGGCCATCCTTCACACCCCTGCTTTTTGCAGTGGGAAACCTTTCAGCTGCCTCTGGTAGAAGCAAAGCACGTACAGCTTGGCGATGCCTAGAAACAGGGTGACTTCCCCCAGGGCTCTTACGCTGAGCTGATAGTCCCTCTCCAGTCTTCTCACCATCCAGGAGGGGTTCTGCAGAGTTCTGCAGTGCCACCATGTGCCCACAGTGCCCGTTTTCATGCACACAAAGCAATTGCTTTGGAAGGGGCTGGGTATGGTTTGTGTTGGTTGGCTCAGGCGATGCCAGAAACTGGTTGAGATTCCCCTATGCCAGGAGGCCTGCACAGCACTGCAGTACTCTGCTGCCAGATGTCCTTGAGCCCGGTGGTTTGCAGAACTAGATCAGCACCGTGTGCTGTTTGCTGCCCTGAGGACTGGTCAGCAGCATCGCAGGCCCACCAGGGAGTCCCCAGCACTGACTGACAGGGCAGCCCTGCAGCTGAGCTTGCTGGGCAGCACCACGTAGCAGGGAGAGTTGGGATTGACCAGCACATCTGTGTGGGGAATCCGATCCCTAGCCGTGCGTGCCTGCCTATGTTTGGTCTGTGTTGCCAGCGTCTGATAGCAAGTTGTAAGCACGTGCAGCCAGCCTGGAAGGGTTCAGAGCCAAGTGCAAGTAGGAAGGACCGTCTTGGTACCAGGGGCTTGTGCTGGCTTTGCAATGAGCCCACACAATCGCTGGCTGTGCCTGGAGAGTCTGGGCAGCTGTGTCTGGGCTGTTCTAGGGAAGAGAAGTAGGAGGTGAAGCCCAGGATGTGGAGTTTAGTGGTCTCCCCTGTTCTTTCTTCTATTTGGTGGCTGGGAGTGACAGCAGTGCCTTGCCAGGGCCCAGTTGTGAATATCCCATCTTGTTCCCTGCAGGGTTGTCTCGCAGCTCCTGGCTGAGCTCGATGGCCTTCATTCCAGCCGGGAGGTGTTTGTCATTGGAGCCACCAACAGGCCTGACCTCCTGGACCCCGCGCTGCTCCGGCCGGGCAGGTACATCACCTCCAACCCTGCCTCGCTTCAGGGCAGGGCTGTAGAGCACCTCAGCCGGTGATGAGCTGAGCTGGGTCTCTGCCACCTTCCCCCCCCGCAGAGACTCTTCCTAAAGCCTGCCCTGGCTTCTGGGGAAGGCAGGCAGCTGACACGAGGCCAGAGCTGATAGCTGTAGCAGCAGCACAAGCTACCGTGCTTGTTACTTCCCCCCCCTACTCTGGTTATTGCCCCAGCAGCAGAGCAGGGCAGTAGGAGTCTCTCTGTGACACCAAACTGGCAGTAGGACTTGGTCCCCCAGGGTCTTTTCTGAAGAACTCTCTCCCAGCTTGTCTTCGTACCTGGGGTTTGCCTGCCCTGGGGCAGGGCTTTGTATCTGCCCTTGCTGGACCCCATGTGGTTCCTGTCAGGCCATTTCTCCAGCCTGCCAAGGTCCCTCTGAAGAGCAGCCTTGACCTCCAGCATCTGTAACACCCTCAAAGTCTTCTGTTGTCCGTGGACTTGACAGCAGAAGGAGCTGCCCCAGGGCCACCACCTCTCAGTTTTGGTGCACAGGGCTGAGCACCAGTGGCAGGTGTTTCTGGGCCTGTTCTTGACCACCTCTTTTCTTTTTTTTTCTCTGCTGACAGGTTTGACAAGCTGGTGTATGTGGGCATAAATGAAGACCGGGAGTCCCAGCTGCAGGTGCTGAGTGCAGTCACCAGGAAGTGAGTGATGCTGTTCTCTTGCAGCACCTTTCCATCACCTTGCGGTGGGTGGCAGCCTTCCTAGGAGCAGGCCACCCCTTGCTTGAGGATCCTGGCCGTGTGGTGAGGCTGCAGTGCACCAACACGGCAGGAAGGTCCCACTTGCTTTCTGCAAGACTTCCACAAGCACATCAGCTGCTTTTTCCAGAGCCGAGGGTGAAGGCAGCTCTGTCCATCGTACTGCCTCTTGTCTTGTGATGTTGAGGGGTGCTGTTCAGCCCATGCTCTGTGCACGTTTCTCTGTTTCCCAGAGAAAACACTGGTTGTGTGGGACCCCAAGCAGCAGGGTTTGGCTGCTTCTCCAGCTTCTCTGAGCTCCGGAGAGCATCTCTGGAAGCAGAAGAGCAAGCTGTGCAGTGTGGGTGTGGAGTTACACCTCAACAGCTGGGTGAGCAGCAGAGCATCTGCTCTGCATCTGCTTTAGCTAGGACTTTTGTGTCATGGGTCGCTGTCATCACTGCTCCTTTCGAGGATGAGCTAGCAGGAGACGTGAGGGCGTGGGCGGGCTGCGAGCATCGTCTCACACCGTGCGGTTTGGCAGCCGTGCCCTCCAGAGCTGTGCGCTCCTTCGTGCCGTAGGAGGCTTGCTGCTGTCTGCCGTGTGGCTCTGATGGGATGGTTTGGTGTTCCAGTGGTTCCTGCTGTCTGTAATTAAGCGTGTTCTTATTCAGCCCTGGCTGCAGGCTGTTCCCAGGTGTGCAGAGCGTTTAATTTCCCTGAGTGAGGACTTGAAGTTGCCTTTGATCCTGCTTAGCAGGAGAGAGGACCTCATTGTGGGGATGTTTCAAAGAGAAGTGACTGTGGTTAAAAAAAAATAAAATAACCAAACAATCATAAACAAACAAACAAAGCCCTTTGATTTTTTTGGAGCGTGCGGAGCAGAGTCCAGAAGTTGCTAAACATGGGGTGTGACTCTGTGGCCTCTGATTCCTCCTGCCCAGTCACTCTGGCTGCTGCATATCTACCAGACTGTTTTTATTTTTGTCCTGTGGCTCTGACACCTGTGGCTTCGTTTCTTGGCAGGTTTAAACTGGATCCTTCCGTGAATCTCAGCAGCATCCTAGAAAAATGCCCGGCTCAGCTGACAGGAGCAGACATCTACGCGCTGTGCTCGGATGCCATGATGTGCGCCGTCAAACGCAAGGTGGAATGGATCGAGGAAGGTGGGAGCCCGACCCCAGCCCATCCCAGGCGTTGTGGCTGCCCAGCTCAGGGGCAGGGAGGGCGGTTACAGCTGCTGGCAGTAACTGGGCTTCGGGAGAAGAGCCGCGGAGGCTCTGGGGCTGTCTCTGAGCGCTGGGCTGTGGGTTACTGGCAGGCAGTTTCGACGTGTGTGAGCATCTCCACCTCCAGTGCTTGGCCCTGGGGGGAAAGAGAGGCACGGGTTTTCTTTCCAGGCCAAATTCCCTCCCTTGGCAGGAGAGAGGGATGCTGGATCTTGCCAGCCGCCCTAGTGCTTTGCTCTCAGTCTTTTCCCATTCTCTGTCTCACGCAGGGCTGGACACAGAGAGCTCTGCTCTCATCCTGACCATGGAAGACTTCCTGCAGGCTGCTGCGAGGCTGCAGCCGTCGGTGTCTGAGCAGGAGCTGCTCAGGTACAGACACATCCAGCAGAAGTTTGCTGCCTGCTGACGCTCAGCGCAGGTGGGCCTGGAGGAACCAAGGGGAGGATGTGCTAAAGGAGCGAGAGAACTGGGCTGAAAACAGACACCCTGCTGGTGGACCCCGTTTTTTGAGCTGGGCTGAAAAAGTGGCCGTGCAGTTTCGTGTGCAGGCGCTGTTCTGCTCAGCCTCCCCGGGTGGTGGGTTGTGTAGCAATCCCTCAGCTGTAGAGGAGAACCCAGGAACAGGCCAGGGTGACCCCAGGCAGGGGAGAAGCTGAGTCTGGTGAGTGTGGGCAGCACGGGGGTGTCCCAGGACAGCAGAGCGAGGCCAAAACTGGACCCAGTTTGGCAGTGGGACGCGGGCTGGAGGCAGTCAGTTGTAGGACATGAGGCAATGCTGCTGCCGTGGCCTGGCCTTGACATGGTCTCCGTGAATAAATAGAGGTTTCTGCTCCACTGCGGCACTGCCTGGCCTCAGATCTTTGTCCGTGGTGCTCAGGACAGGCCCTGCTAGCCCCTGGGAGAACTGGGTGTCCCAGAGGAACCCACGTCCGGCAGGGAACGGGGACTGCAGGCACATGGCTGGGGCCACCAACCCTTGTGGGGCTTGGAGAAGATGAAGGAAAACCTCGCTGCTGCCTGCAGAGGGAGCCCCGTTCTTCCTGGAGGAGCTGCAACAGGGACAAGTGGCAGCAAGAGAAAATCCCACTAGATACCAGGAAAAACTTCTCGCAGCAAAGAGGGGGGCTCCAGCCTTGGAAATACTCACCCCAACCCCTGGCTGGAGCAGCCTGGAGCTGCCCCATCTAAACCAAACTGCGCTGAGCATGAGCTGGACCAGACACCCCCGAGGCCCTGTCTCACCTCGCTGCCACACGTGCACTGCTCCCTGGCCTTTGCCAAGGGTGCCAAATAACCCCCACACTTGAGCTGTGCGTGTCGGGCAGCTGGCCGGCAGCTGCCTTGTGTCTGCCAGGTCCCTGCCGCTGCTCCCACAGCTCCGGGGCAGTCCCAGGGTAAAGCAGGGAGCCGTGAGCGCCCCAGCCCCGCGGGGTGTTGGTGCTGCCCACACCAGGACTGCTGCCAGCGGTGTCCCTGTGCCACGTGCGGCTGGTGAGGACCTTATCCTGGTCCAGGCACTTGGTGCGTGACCGCCAGCTGAGTGCCTCGAGCACTGCTGCTCTGGCTCCTGAGCGTGTTCAGGCAGAGCTGGCCGTGACCACACCGTGCTGCTGGATGTGGCCACCACCTCTTCCCCAGGGCGAATGAGGAGGGGGCTGCAGCCGTACCAAGGAGAGCAGTGTCAGGAAAAGGGGGTTGGAGGTGTGGTGGGGACATGCAGCCACCCAGGAGCCAGCCCACCCTGGCCACTTGGTGACTGGCAGCAGCAAGGAGCAGAGAGAGGGGGGTGAGGCTGTACCTGTGCCACCCCCTGCTCCCCCTGAGGTCTGGCAGTCCTTGCCCTGGGTACCCAGATCCCCCATACATGGACACACGGACCACAGGCTCCAGTAGCTCTCACAGGTGCTCTTAATTAACAGGAGGGGGCTCCCAGGCAGCTCGCGGCGATGTCCCCAGCCCCCTGCGTGTCCCCAGAGCCGCTCGGAGCTCTCCGCCGCCACAGTCCCATCTCGGTAGCCCCCTCACGCCGTCTTCTTCACGACGTGGATGAAGTAGCAGGGGATGTGGGCCTGGCCTGGCGTGTAGGGCTGGAAGTCACCCAGGACGCTGTGCTGGCACTTCCCCTGGAAGGCACCCTTCAGCAGCGCCGTGAAGGCCTCCAGCCGGTGTGGGTAGTACGAGAGCCGAAATTTGCTGCGAGGAGGCAACGGTGGTGAGGCCGGGGGGGGGGGCTCGGTGCCCACCAGGAACCACCCTGGTGGCCCCCTCTCACCTCAGCTCCGGGGAGGCCCCCGCCTCCGTCGGGGGGACCTGCACGGTGTAGTCCAGGGTCACCATGTGGGCCTTGTTGTTCACCAGCAGCACCGAGGTGGTGATGTCCTTGGTCAAGTCGCTCTGGGGAGCACAGGAGGGGCATGGGGAAGGGGCTGGGGAATGGGGTAGGTGCAGAGGGGCGCGGGGTAGGGCAGGGTCCGGCAGACGCCCACCTTGTAGTAGATGTTCTTGCCGGGTGGTGCGCAGCCCGTGGCCAGGATGTGGTCGTAGTTGCGGTGGTCGATGACCAGGACGCCCCCCGGCCGCACCATGCTGGCGATGTTCCTCAGGGCCAGCTTGTGGTCGCTCTGGTCCCCTGCGGAGGGAACCGCGGCGTCCCCAGGCAGGGGTTGTGCCCTCGTACCCCCAGGACCACTGCCACCCCCCTCATTTCACCCATACCCAAATCCTTGCACCCCCCCCTCAGCTCTTAGCTCGGGGAACCCGCAGCCCCACCCAGGGTATGAGCTCAGGCACGTTCTCAGCCTCGCCGGGGCAGCGCAGGGAACCCACAGCCCCACTTGTGGCACGAGTCTGGGTGTGCCTCCAGCCTTGCCAGGGACGCGACACCGACGCACGCAGCCCCGCCACCCCGGGGCCTGGTGGCCCCGCTCGTGCCATGAACCTGGGCACGTTCCCTGGCGACGCAGCACCACCGCCTTGGTTAACCCACTCGTGCCACGAGTTAGGGAAAGTTCTCAGCCTCCTGGGCTATGAGTAGGGGTAGAGGTGGGTTTGTGACCCCTCCCCGAGCCCTCCCACCCCCTCCAGCCTCACCTTTGAAGTCAGGCAGGTGCGCGAAGGAGTTGCCCAGGCAGATGACAGCATCGAACCCGTCCCCTGGCTTCTCCAGGTCCTTCTCCAGCGTGAGCCAGTTGGCCTCCTCGATGACTGCAGCGCAGGGGAACGCGTGAGGGCAGCTCCCCCCCCCCCCCCCCCCAACACCACCCTTTCCCTGCGAGCTTCCCCCAACTCACCCCATCGGTCGAAGGGCTCCTCCTTGCGCCGCTCCCAGCGCTCCTTCAGCGCGTACTTGAGCATCTTGTCGCTGGCGTCCACGCTGGTCACCTGGAAGCCCTCCTCCAGCAGCATGATGGAGTCCACCCTGGGGACACGGCTGTCAGCGGGGCGCCGAGGAGGGCTTTGGGGAGGGAAGGGGGGGATGGGGGCTCACTGCTGCGCGGTGCCTCACCCGGTGCCGCAGGCCACGTCGAGCACGGAGCGGCAGCGGTGCTGGCGGAGCAGCGCCAGGAGCCAGCTGCGGTACTCGGCCGTGCGGCTCCGCGTGTCCCCGATGTACAGCTGCCACACGCGGGCCGCCCGCCCGTCCGCGTACTGGTCCGGCAGCCCCTCCGCCGCCACCCCCAGCGACCGCGTCCGGTACACGCTGTCCACCATCCCGCCGCCCGCTCCGGATCCGGCTCCGGCTCCGGCCCCGGCCCCGGCCCCGGTCCCGGCCCCGCTCCGGCCTCGGCCCCGCTCCCTGCGCGCCACTCCCCCCGATCCCGGGCGCGCCACTCCTCCCGGCGCGCCACTCCCTCGCCACGCCCCCCGCACTCCCCCCGCCGCCAGCCAATCGCCTGCCGCGCCCCTTCCCGCGCCACGCCCCCCGCCTGCCCTCCCGGCCAATCCGCGCCGCCCGCTCCTCCGGCTGCGCGCCACGGCCCGCGGGTGGCGGGGTCGGGGCCGACGCCTGCGGTGCAGCCCAGCGGGGGGCTGCAGAGGGCGGGGGAGGGAACCGGGGGGAACGGAGGGGCTGGAAGCCGTGGGAAGAGGCAGGAGAAGCACGGGAGAAGGGAGGAGTAAGGGAGGAGTAAGGGAGGAGTAAGGGAGGAGTAAGGGAGGAGTAAGGGAGGAGTAAGGGAGGAGTAAGGGAGGAGTAAGGGAGGAGTAAGGGAGGAGTAAGGGAGGAGTAAGGGAGGAGGAGTAATGCCGTGAAAACAGCAGCGCTGAGGGTGTGCGTGACACGCACGAGGTCCTGTGGAAAGCACCGTGAAAAGCTCCTGCGGGCACAAGTGGGAAGTTAACCGGCCTCTGCGCCTCGGGTGTGTAAGGAGCACACTTGTCTTGCTTGATTTTAACCTTGAAGCTTGATTTTGATGCAGCACGTCGGAGGCCGTGCGTCTCGATCCGCCCCAAAAGGCACCCGGGGCACTTCACTCACCCCTGGTGAACTTGGGTCACTGAATGGGAGCAGGTTGGTGCACAGCTAAGCGCCTTCCGCGGGACAGAGGTAAGCAGCCGAGGACTACGGGGAGCAAAACAGCCCAGGCACAGGAAATGGTGTTAACCATAATGCAAAAAGAATGAAAAAACAAAACAAAACAAAACAAAACATGGGAAAGTTATACCTGCCCAAGACCCCAAAATACTGATTCAATCAGGGCTAGTTCAGTCTACAAGCCTAAGACCTGGGTCCAAATACAGGTTAAACTCTGGGACTCAGCCACATGAGGTGATAGAACAGCAGTGGGACTGCTCACAGCATGGCGATTGATGTCCAATACCCTACAACAGCCTACCCAGACACCTAGGGGACAGGCGGAGGCTCCTATGACCGTACAATCTCCATACACTATGAGCTTTTTACAGTCAGTGTCTGAAATGCACGTCCTGGCGCTGCACAACTGTCAGACTACAGCACAAATACTTCCAACAGCCCCTCAATGCACGGTGTGATCTGGCCAATGGCGCCGGCTAGTGGGCCAACGAGCAGTCGAAAACCTAGGATGACCAGAGGGTGATCGGTTACGTGGAGATGCTGGAAAGCCTGCACAGTCTTCTATCGCCATAGAGCAAGGACCGCAGGGGTCTTGTATGCAATTTCTGGATATGCCAGCTGGTAGGTGCCCTTTACAGGTAAGTAGATCATGCTGCAGCTCGGGAAGTTTTGTTGAAACGGCTGGCGGTTGAAAATGCTCATGCAGATTGCCCACGGGTCTTAAAAACTCTGCAACATCCTGCACTTACAGACAGGATAGATGCATGTCAGAAGGTGGGCACCCCACAGCATCAGGTTAACCCTTTAACGCAGGCTTCTGCGGCTTTCCATGCTGGATCCTCTGAGTCACAATAACACTGATACTGCCATTATCCTTATCCCAACGGCAGTTACGGGACTGCTGGATGACAGATGCCCAGGTGCCGCGATGCTTGACTGAAGTTCGTGGGTAAGGCGGTTTTGGCTCCACAGGACCTGCACAAATTATGTGGGCACAAAAGGTCTCTGCACATCACCCTTCCCATCGCTGTAAACTCCGACATTCCGCTCAGTGAAATGAGATACAGGGCCGAGATGGGCCCGACCATCATCACAACAGCCACTGCCGTCCTTTTAGGTTCCATCAAAATGGACAGCTGCTTGGATTTTAATTACACTGGTAAAAATCAACCTATAGCACAAAATATTAATTCCTCTCTGTCAATATATAGAAATAGCACAGCCTGCTGCAACTGTGCCAGCCCGAGCATCTTGCACTCCACCAACATGCCCTTAGCACTCCCCTCAGAGATCTTTATCCACGGGGATTGCGCGTGGGGAGGAACACCCGGGTCCGTTCATGAAAGCATCCAGAAAGGAAGAGAGGGGGTCAATAAACTCAGGCAGGATGGTGAGCAGGGATGGATTAACAATTTTTTTGGTGGTTTTGGGTTGGGAAGCTGGGTTATGCACCTGCTGAAGCTACTCACAGTATGGTTGTTGATTTTCTTATGTATTTTAATACATGTACCGGAAAATGACCGGCCTCTGTACCTAGGGAATATAAAGAAGCACACTCGCCTAATAAAGTTTCATTTCGTCCTGCACATCGGAGTCCGTACCTCTCAGTCTGCCACAACTGCCCCCTGCCCCAGCTTGCTGGAGCCTACAGGGGCCAGTGAGTCCATGCCAGGGCTGGCTGGGGGCCGTGGCCCCACAGTGTGGAGCGAACCCCTTCCCCTTCAGTACTTTTGGGGTGAGCACCATGCCTCAGGGCTCCCAGCCCCTGCCTACAGCTCGTCAGCAGGGCTGTGGGGGAGCGGGGCCTCCTCCTGGACACCGTGCTCCTCCAGGGTGGCCCCTGCATCAGGGAGGCTCTCGATGCCCTCACTCTGCTCCTTCACAGTTTTCTTCTTCTTCTTCCCGCTCTTTTTCTTGCTCGGCTTCTCCCCCAAGCTCGCCAAGTCGCCCTTCTTGCCGGTCCATTTCTCTGCCAGGCAGCCTGGGGAGAGAAGGAAAGCCCTGAGGCAGGAGCAGGGCTCCCCACACCCTCACTGGGCCGCCCCGCTCTGCCCCATACGTGCCCATCACCCCTGGGAGCAGCCTAGACTTACTCGCATCCTTCCCTTTTAGCACATGGTCAGCACAGAGAAACTGGGAGAGATCCTCTGTCTGGTGGTGCCTGTACCAGTCCTCGATCACGTCTTCGTACTCCTCCACCAGCACGTCGCACTAGCAGAGAAAGGAGAGCCTAGATCCCAGCACGGGGGGTGGGAGCATGGTGCCAGGTCCTGCCAGCACCCACAGATCCTCCCCCAGCCTGCAGAGCCACTGCAGGCTTCCCCCGGCGGGCAGGTACCTGCTTTTTGAGGTCAGCCACCTCAGCAGAGGTCTCGTTCCACAGCTCGTAGGGGATGTCCATCACCACCTTGACGCCCTTGTGCACCAGGTTGTGCAGGGTCTCAAAGGTTTCCGACATGCCCTGCAGGGGAAGAGAGCCACCCCATGAGGTGACGCTCCCTGCCCAGCTCCTGCTCTGTCCCCAGAGTGCTGCCCAGGGTACAGACAGGCACAGGGCATGTATCTCCTCCCCCACACCCAATTTCTGAGGCCTCACGTGCAGATGGCTGGCTAGGGACCCAGAGGACAGAAAGAACAAACCACAATTCAGTGCCCTGGTAGCATGTGGGGAGGCGAGGGACTGAAGGGTAGCCCCCACCTTTGCAAATCTGTTGCTGCCGCTCCTCTCTTTGTGCAGGTTGTAATCCAGCAGCCTCTTGCAGATGTTCTCCGTCACCTCGATGAGCCGGATGTCCCTGCACAGACAGGAGGGAGGGGAAGGGCTCGGTGCTGCTCCCCAGGAACAGCCAGGGTGTGGGGCTGAGCCTTTCTGGAGCAGGAGACACATTCCCCATGCTGTGCTTCCCACGCTGCCAAGCCCTGGTGCATTTTAGGCCCGTGCAGCCCACCTGCTGGCTCAGCAAGGCCCCGGCTCCACAGGCACCAAACGTAGCAGGAGCCCCTATCCTGCTCTCACTTACGACTGCGTGTACTTGACGGCGGAGCCCTTCCCGTCCAGGAAGCCATACTTGGTGTCGATCACCTCCTTGGTCTTGCCGGTCTCCTCAAAAGCAGATTTCAGCTCCAGCGCCACGTACTTGCACACTGCGGGGCGGAAAGCACAGGCAGGTTGGAGGCTTTCAGCGCTCCTGGGGACGGGACTGCTTGGGGAGTGAGTGCTGGGAGAAGGGCTGGATGGAGATGTGAGCAGAGCAAACATCATCCGTGTCCAAAAAAACAAACAGCAGCACCTCAGCTGGTTGTGCTGAGATCCTCTGAAGCGAGGGGAAGACCCAAATCAGACCCAAATCCCTGTGCTAACGTTAGGGAGGCCGGGAGGCAGAGTTCCACCTGCGGGAACCCTTCAGAGCCGCACTTGGCAGCCACCCACGGCCTCATCTCTGAGGATGATGATGAGGAAGATGATGATGATGAGGAGGAGGAAGGCTCCTCGTGCACCACAGCAGCCCCACGGCGCATCCCACCCCCTCCCCACAGCACCGAGGCCTCCCACCCCTGAGGGGGCCGTGTGAGGGCAGGGCCCAACCGCCCCCCACCCCCCGTTTTCCCTCCGGACACCGTCAGGCGGCCGCAGCGCTTTATTTCCTCAGCGCCTCCCCCTCGCCCAGCCCTCGGAGCCCCCCCGGCCCCGCTCACCCTCGCACTTGCTGGGCAGCCGCACCCAGTCCGAGTCGTCGCCGCCCGCCGCCGCCAGCAGCAGGAGGAGGAGGAGGAGCACGGCGGGGCCCTCGGCCGCCACAGCCGCCGCCGCAGCCGCCATGGCTCCGCTTCCGGGGCCACGCATCCGGCCGCGCCTCGCCCCGGTAACCACGGCAACGGCCAATCCGAGCGGGCTGCGTGGCGCGTCCGGCCAATCCCAGCCCGCGCGCCACGGCAAGCCCCGCCCACCGCCTGCCCCCGGGATGGAGGGGCCCCAAGTGTGGGCAGTGCCCTTACCTCCCCCCCCCACCACCACCCTCCCTCCCCATCCCCAAATTTTGGGGTCCCCCCCCGCAGCAGCGGGGACCCCGCTCTCCTCCCAACCCCCCCAGCTTTGAAGGGGGCTCTCCGTGCTTCCAGCACCGGGGGGGCTCCTCGCTGCCCGTCCCCTGGGGGCGCCCCCAGACCCAGCAGGGTGCTGCCCCCCCCCCCCCAGGCACTCACCCCTGGGCCATGATGGCGGAGGTGAGGAGGGCGTCGAGGAGCGCCACCTTCAGCAGCACCACGCGGGCGGCTGCCAGCAGGGCAGCGGAGCCGCAGGCACGAGGCCCTGGAAGAGGGGAGGTCAACGTAGCTCCCACAGGGGGCTGGGGGGCTGCACCGTCCCCACACAGCCTCCAGAAGTGTGGCGAGGCTGGGAGGGTGGCCTCCAGGGGCTGTGGGCTTCCTGGGGTCTCACATGGCATCCATCTCCTGCCTCCATCCACGGATTTCAACCCCAGCCTCTATCCTGGGTCTCCATCCTTGGTTTCCAAACCCAGCCTCTGTCCCAGGCCTTCATCTCCAGCCTCCATCTCCAGCTTCCAACCCCAACCTTCACCTCCAGCCTTCAACCCCAGCCCCTATCCTGGGCCTCCATATCCAGCCTCCAACCCCAGCCTTCATCTCCAGCTTCCAACCCCAGTGTCCAACCCCAGCCTCTATCCCAGCCTCCATCCCCAGTCTCCAACCCTAGCCTCCATCCCTGGCTTCCAACCCCAGCCTCCACCCCAGACCTCCATCTACAGCTTCCAACCCCAGCCTCCACACCAATCCTTCATCTCCAGCCTCCAACACCAGCCTCTATCTCAGACCTCCATCTCCAGCTTCCAATCCCAACCTCCATCCCTGGCTTCCAACCCCAAGCCTCTATCCCAGGCCTTCATCTCCAGCCTCCACCCCTGGCCTCCATCTCCAGCTTCCAACCCCAGCCTCCACCCCAAAACGTTCACCACTCCCACCAGAACCCAGTTTATCACCCCCTCACCCCCTCCCCAGTCCATCCCCACCCCAGCCTCCAGCCTCCCAGCGGGGTTTCCTCCCTGTCGGTGAATTTTCGGGCCACCACCGGGGCCGGGCACTCACCGATCGCGGTGCTGGGGCACGGCTCTGCCTCCTCACCTCTGCCTGCGGGACGGGGAGCAGCTGGGGAGGTGGCTGCAGGTGCACATCGGGGCCGGCCACAAACCCCTTCCTGCGCCCCAAACCGAGGGCAACGTTCGCCCGCGGGGCCTCGCACCTGCACCCCACCATCACGGGAGCCTCATTCAGCCCCGTTCCCACCGAGCCGGGCAGCGGGGACACCTTACCTGTGACGGGGACGGGGCTGGAGCTGCGTGCCGGAGCGGTGCTGTTGGGCCCCACGTGGCAAGCCAGCAGCCCACCTTGCGGGGGGCTTTCGGGGAGGATGGAGACGGCGCAGACGGTGCCGCCATCCTCCGGCGAGGCCCCGTAGGTGAAGGACTGCAGGGCGCTGCCGTTGCCGCTGGAGATCCAGACGGCGTCGCCGGAGCCGGGCAGCACCTCGCTCACCACGCACACCACCAGCTGCCGGCGCTGCCCGTCCACCACCATGGTCAACGGCGGCGCCAGCGTGGGCACGGAGGCTCCGGAGGCTGCGAGGAGGCGGGGTGGGACCATGGCTAAGCGCTGCGATCCCCTCGCCCTTCGCACCTCGCCATGGATGACCACCATCCTGCCCCGGTGCTATGGGTGGAGGACCCACCACCCTTGTGTCTTGTCACCCTGGTACTCACGGGGCAGGAGCGGGAGCAGGGTGGAGGCCAGCAGCATGCAGAGCACCTCCATGGCAGCAATAGCAGCAATAACAGGACCAGCAGCAGCAACAGCAGCAGCAGGAGGAGCAGAACCAGCAGCAGGACCAGCAGCAGCAGCAGGGCTCAGCCCCTCGCCACCTCCACCTGCCCCTCGCACCTCCCAGCCCCCGGGGGAGGAGGCTGCGAGGCTGGGGCAGCCTCCGCCGTGGTCCCGCCCCCCCTCCCCGCCCCGCCGCCGTGGTACGGCCCCGGGCAGCGCCATGGAGCCGGCCCGCACCACCGCGCCCTCCCCGCAGCCCGCGGGGGGGGAGGAGGACGCGGAGCCGCCGGCCCCGGCCGCCCCCTCCTCGTTCGCCGAGCTCCTGCGGCTGGTGCGTAGCGGCCGCAGCCCGCCGGGGGTGCGCAGCCCACGGGCAGCCCCCACCGGGGACACCCCCACGGCCTCCAGCCTGCCGCGGCCCAAAAAGCCCTGGGAGAGCCGCCCCGGCCGGCCCTGAGCGCAGGAGGCACGGGAAACCCTTCCCTTCCCTTCCCTTCCCTTCCCTTCCCTTCCCTTCCACCAGGCACCAGCTCCAAAAGAATTATTTTTATTTTTATTTAAGAAACATATAAAGAACTCTTAACAAGTGAAAAATTCTCCTTTGTGCCCTCATCCGCAAGCAGCGGGGCCCAGCAGGTCCCAGCAGCAGCCCGGCTCTCCCCAAACACGCGTGGGGCATCAAATTTGTGCTGCTGCCTCCAGGGACTCGAGACAGGGAGCCTGAGCCTTGTGCCTGCTCCCCCCAGCACCGCAGAGCTGCTGGAGACAAGGTAGGAGCCAGGCTGCAAAGCCGTATCTACTTCTCTTCTTCAGCCAAATGCAAAAAAATATATATAATAAAATAAAAAGTTACAGAACAGTGCAACGCACTGTCAGTCCCAGCATTCACTTCATGCTGTTCTCTGACCTCTTTGTCTCCGCGGCTGCAGCCAGCACTCAGAACGAGGACCCCCACACACACTTTCCTGGTGGGAGCATTGATATTGCTTGATTTCCATACACCGTATCTCGACAGCTAGTGATCCTTTACAAAGGGTAAACAAATGTCGGCGGAGCTGCATTTCTTCTCGATGCAGCTTCACGAGTTGCTAAGACGGCCCCATCTCGGTACAAACCTCAAATTAACCTTGCAACCGTTTGAAGAACTTGAGAACGGACTGAAAGCTTCAAGCCCACCGGGGGCAAACGCAGGACTAACGCGTTCTTCCTCCCTCCCTGCAGCACAATCACGGCTCCAGCGTCAGCCTCAGCTTGATGTTCATGGCTGCCAGCTCTGCCACGAAGTAACGGAAGACGTGGGGCACTGGGATGACCTGGATGGTGTCCACCCGGCCGCACAGCAAGCAGGAATACCTCCTGTTGCTCGCCACGGAGGAAGGCGGCGGCCGCTGCAGCAGAGGAGAGAGCATGCTGCCACAGCTCGTGCAGACGTAGGCTTCGGAGCCATCGGAGCAGCTGAAGAGGCGGTCGTGCAGCAAGAAGGAGGTGCCGTGGGCCAGCAGCGCATCGCGCTCCATCTCGCCGAAGCGAATTCCGCCTTCCACGTTCCTCCCCTTGATGGGCTGGTTGGTGACGGAGTCCCGAGGGCCCGTCGTCCTCACCTGGAACTTGTCCGAGACCATGTGGCGCAGGCGCTGGTAGTACACGACTCCCACGAAAATATCTGCCTCCAGCTCCAGGCCGCTGATCCCGCTGTACATCTTCTCCGTCCCAAAGAAGTTGTAACCCGCGCTCACCAGCGTCTCGCCGAAGTATTTCAGAGCAGAGTCCTCCTCCGAGAAGGTGAAGGGAGTGGCATCGTAGCAGACGCCATGCAGCGCTGCCGACTTCCCCGCCATGCTCTCGATCAGCATCCCGATGGTCATACGGGAGGGGAACCCGTGGGGGTTGAAGAGGATGTCTGGGACCATCCCGTTCTCCGTGAACGGCATGTCTTCAACCGGCCACAGCTGGCTCAGGATGCCTTTCTGCCCATGACGGCTGGCGAATTTGTCACCCACAGTTGGATTTCGGGGAACTCTCAAGGTGATGCAAACCTTCTTCAATTTCCCGGTGCCACGGTCATTGCTGCATAACTTGATGTTGTCTACAATGCCCACCTCCTTATTCCTGTGTGGGTAGAGAAACATTCACAGCAAAGGTGTCAGACAGGCTCATGGTTTTTAAGGAAGGGAAGCAGAGGAAGGAAACCAAACCATTTTTTTAGTCTAATAAAGCGCTCGGGATCACCGCACTTCTTGGGAAATACCATTCAGGGAAATCAGACTGTGTAAGAATTAGAGCAAAAAAAAAAAAAAAGATAAAAAAGCATCACACAAGTGCCATCCATTTGTTGTTTCTAATGCTAGAAGCACAGCTGCAAGCTGCCACGCAATGAGGTAGCGTGCCATCCATGATTTCAAATAAAAGTGATTTAAACCAGGTTCATCAATGTCACACCCAATCTGAGAAAACTTTTGTTTTGTTTTGAGGCAGCAGCATCCCTGCCTCCCCAGTAAATTCTCACTGTCTTGGTGGGATACTGAAATCAATAAATACGTTTAGAGCAAAGCAAGAGAGGAAGGCTCAGGAACAGAGAGTGAAGGCATGGTGTGAGTTAACACAGCCTTTGCCAACAAGTTCAGGGGTGTGCTGCTTCTCCACGTGCACCCACAGCCTGATGTTTCACACGGTGGGTGCCTGCTGCAGGCTTAACTTGTGTTACACTGCCCAAACTCTCAACTTGTTTTAGAGGTTTTTTCCCTTTCTCCTTTGAATGCAACCAAAGTAGAGACCATCACAAGGAAAAAAAAAAAAAAAAAAAAGAACTGCAAGCTTGTTCAAAGTTTTAAGTCAAATCCTCTGTTCATCTCTTCCTAGCTGTGCTTAAGACCTGGCAGTGTTAAGACCTGCAGCACACTTCTGACGCTAAGGAGAACTTCAGGGTGCAGGGTCCCTGGGGAAATGGGGGGTAGGAGCCAACACTGAGGGCAGGGAACTCCACCTCTCCATAGGAATCCAAATAATGACCCAATCTGGATCTGATCTGATTTGCCTTCTCAACATGAATAATAAATAGCATAATCCTCACACTATAAATGTTGTAGAGAGACACAGAGAGGACCTCAAGGTGTAGGGATAACTGCATACATGAGTGCAGTCTTTGGTAACCAAGCACTTTCTTGTATTTTGCTGGTGTTGTTTTGTGTGTTGGTGGTGGTGTGTTTGTGTTTTTTTTTTGGACAGAACACTTTATCCCATTCAATTAACAAAATGCAGCAAAAGATGTCAGAGGAAGAGTTCTGGGGAGACAGCAAAACATTTCTGGAAGCTCTCTTTTCACCAGTCTCAGATCTGTCTCCTGCGTAAGTCAGGCTTTGCAGCTCTTCAGCATACACTGGCTTAGAGGAAAGCCACAAAACATGCACATAAGTCACCTGTACCATGAATTTCATGTTCCATCAACACGTGCATGTTTTGTGGCCATGTGAGGAGGAAAGGAACCCCTGGGAAGATCACGCAGCTGATCAGGGACCACTGCTATCAGACTGCTCAGAACTGCATGTTTGTTTGGGGCCAGGAAGGACAAGCTGAACTTACTTATAGTATACAGTGAAGGTCTCCCCTGTGTTGAGGTTCATGTAGCTGTAGAAGGGATCCCCTGGCTGTAGGATGGAGCCAATAAAAGGCAGTCCATCAGCATCTAACTTCTCTGCAACATTCGGGTCACCAGGCCTGGCACCAAATACTAAATTATCATCTCCCCTGTTGGCTTTAAGGGAAAGGTCAATGCTCTCCATCTTGATAACACTTCCGTAAGCAAACCCTCTCTCCCAGGAAGATTTGTTCACAATCTAAGAGGAAGAAAAAAGACCTGTTAGAGATTTGCTAGTAACTTCAAGAAAAGCATTTCCATTCTGATCCAATGCTCATCTTTTTAACAAATTCCTTCTTTTGGTGGCTCACCATTGCATCTTCCATGTCATAGCCACTGTAGGAGATGACAGCCACAATGGCGTTGGTACCGACTGGGTAGCTGTCCATGCTGTAGAAGTCGTACATTCTGGGCCTCACCAGAGGGCTCTGGGGTGTATGAAGGAGGTACAGCTTGTTATCCGAGCGGTCCCTGTAGTTATAAACTGGAAACCCCATGGTTTGCTTTCCTGTAAAGAACGAAAGTTGGATTTATTCAGGATCAATTCAAAGTCAAGCCACGTTTCATCCTCCGGGTATCTTGCTAAGAACAAGGCTGGAAATGAGTTAGAGGAATTACCAGTTTTAAAAACCATAGAATTTAATAATTGCTCTAAATCCAGTTATAAAAGTTTCTATGAGCCATGCACAATATTCAATTCCCTTCATGGTATTACATAAGGAATATTTGTAATTTTTTGTCTTTTCTGCAATTTCAGAATCTCTGATAACATTTTTCCTCCTTTGAAATTTCCCATAGTGAGGCATACTTTACATATTTCCAAGCCACAAAGCATTTGCTACTGCCAGGATCAATGTACTGGCAGGAAAAACAAGTTTGGAACAGAGTTACATTGGTACTTTCAGAGAAGTATGAAAACTTGGTAGCATTTTAAGGACATCTTTCTGATAATATTACCAGAAATGTAATATGCTGTGGAGATAATGAGAGCTGCTCTCAGTTCCTACCACATGCTTCTCTTAGCTTGCCTTTTTTAAGTAAGATTCTTGCAGGCCGCTTGCACATCAGACAATTGAAACCTCATGTACTTACCCATCCCAACTGCCTTCAGACAACCAAATAAATCAATTTAAATGCTGACAGAGAAAAAAAAAAACACGCTGTTGCCACAGCACTGTATTACCATCCCGCAACAGATGCCTAGTAACTGTCCTCCGAAAACTGAGTGTCAAGACATCACAGTGACTGAAAACAGGTGGCAAAGAAACCTGCACTACTGCACAGCCTCTGCTCTAGCTACTAGTCAGAAGCAGCTCAACCTGGCAGCTGGGGGGATGGCAGCACAGTTGTCAGATATTAACTCCCCTACGCAGCTGGTGCAGTGCCCCTAGCTTGTCTATATGATCAACAACCTCAAACAGGAAAAAAACACACCAAAATAGATATGTGAGAGATTCCCCCCTGGCTCCTTTGTGCCCAGGGGCTCGCAGCACTAGGCGCTACAGTACTTACCCATCTGGCACTGATACATGTTTCGTGGACTTTGGTTGTGGTCGGAGAAGGGGATGAGGTTGGCCACCACACTCAGAATGCTGTGAGGGAAGAGCTCCAGGTGAGTGGTCACTCCAGGAACCACCTCTGACTCCATGGTGGCCACGTTCATGAAGATCTGCAAGAATCAAATCAGATAGGTCAGGAAGAAAGCAAATTAAACCTGCCTGTGATTACTTTTCATTTCAGTTTTAGCTGTGTTTTTTGTCTGCAGCTTAGTGCAGGCAAGAAAAACATGACAACTGTTAAACTACTACCACAATCACACCTAACTGCATGGACAGCAAGTCTGAAAATATAAAACTGCAGTAACATGGAAAGGAAAGGTGACAAATTACGAAGTTCCCAAGCAAGCCACTACCTGTCTCTGCAAACTGCCCTGGGCAGCTGTGATATAAACTAAGATGAGACAGTACACACAAGACAGCAATTTTTCACCTAAGAAAATCTAGACTATGTTAATACTGAAAGCAGACTCAAGTATCTCAAAGACCCCTACAGTCCACCTGTAAAAAACACCAGAAGCTGATCAGCTAGAAGTGAGAAAACCCTTTTGTCACCTATTCTAGCTCTTCAGCACGATCTCCCTATGTCCCATTCTCAGCTCCTTTGACAAACACTTCACAAAATAGTGCTTTTGACAGAGGATACCTCTGTAAAACTTTGTTCCAGCACTTTAAAAAGGAAATATGCAAAACCCACCTGTTCCAGAGTGCCAATCCATTCTTTCCTTCCGTACAGCAGGTTTTTGACAGGCCGCACCATCCGGCAAGGGGTTGTAAAAATGAACAACCCAGGATACAGACTGGGTTTTCCTGTCATTGGGATAAGGACCACTTCTGCTCGTGCAGGAAATCTTTTCTCTTGAGTTATCTGTTTGTGCAGTGAAATAACAATTTAGAAATTGAAACCAATATTGCTTTAGTTAAGTTGCATCCAATCGGCTAGGTTATGCCCACAATGAAAAGTACCAACCACTGATGTAGCTCGTAATATAGAATGAAGAACAGATTTAAAAAATATTTCTAGAAAATTCTCCACCAAGAAAAGGACAGAATACTTATTTTTCAAAAAAAAAAAACAAAAAAACAAAACAAACAAACAAAAAAAAAAAAAAACAAAAAAAAAACCACAACTATCTCTAACAATGACAAGTTCATAAACCAATAGACTGAACTTATGAATGTAAACAAGAAAAACCTGATAAACCCACTCCAGTACTAACATGCAGACAAAAAGTCTTATTAGGTTAGATTTAAAAAATAAATGGAAGTTATGAAGAAAGTTCTAAACGTGCCTATTTTTGACCACTACATACTGAGGGCGTTATATATAAGTCACATTTTAAATAATATAACCTTAAAACGTCGGAGGGCTTCTGCAACCTGAGGAGCCAGGTCCCACTCCACCCAGCCCACCACGGCGCCGTCCAGCACCACTCTGTAACACTCAGCGTAAGGCCTACTTGGAGTCGCGTCAATGGGGACAACACCTGTGAGAAGGAACAGACAAAAAAAAACAACACACAAAGCACACGTTACTTCTGCAGGAAACCTCAAATCCACACCAAAAAGCTTCATGAGATCAGAAAATTTAGACCACCTGTAGAGTGCAAAGCTGTAGATGACTTGATGGAAAAATATAAGATGTGCACAAGTGAGAATGCCATTCCCCACCCACTCCCCAACAATTTTTGGAATGAAATAGGACTCCTGTTATTGCAGCAGTCACTGGAAGAGCTGCAGTTGAATTAAAGTCACTGGCAGCGTTGGGAAGGCAGTTTTATTCAATTTCTCACTGCTCGTACTGTGCAATTCCTTGCATTCAAGTGAATGTCTTCACTCTACATTACATGGCTAAGACATTTATTTTGAACTTTACATTCTCCAGAAGGTTGGCAAGCCTATATAAGCAACATGCTACTTGCCATTCAGCAGAAGCACATTAAGAAGAACAGGCTTACCTTGATTTCATCTTCTAAAGTTAAGAATTTACAATAATGGTATCTGGAGAACATTTACCAGATATGGGTTTGTAGGGCAGAAAAGTAAAAAGGAACTGCTCCATTAAATGTTCAAGCCAGCAAAACGTACCTAGGGCACATAACAAAGGTGGAAGGTCTCTCACAGGCACTATCTCTGTCACTATTTCACACACAGCTGTCATGTGGTTCATCAGACCGCAGGGCTCTCCATCAGGGGTGTCCACAGGGCACAGGAACCCCCAGGATTCGGGCAGCAGCTTGCGCACAGTTGTGGTTCTCATCTGGGCAAAGGCCGAGCCTCTGTGTACGCAGCGGAAGTGGGAAAGGTAGCGAACGAAATTCAGCTTGTCTCCCACCACACACAGACCGCTGTCCTGTAACATGCCCAGGCCTAGGAACAAAATTGAGATTTATGTCAGGACGTTGCCCAGCTTTGACACATAAGGCATGATGCTACAAGGCTGCTTCCTATTTCTCACTGGTAAGACCTAAAGATGCTCACACAGGATCCCAACAACAGAAGGTACACATGCATTTAAGCAATTCAGTGACTTGTCAAAGACCTAGAGACTTTAAATTCCAAGCTATGGCTTAAAATCCAACTCCTGTCAGAGACAACTAGAAATAGTTCCTAGTGAAGTGACTTGGGGATTTGCTCCTGATACTTCTTAACAAAATTCTGCGGCCTTCTAATCTCACTTCATTTTCTAGTGAGCGTTAAGTAACCACACCAGCACACTCCATATGCCAGAGAAACAAAGAAATATACATTATTAGAGTGAAGCAATTTCTCTGTGTTGTAACTCACATTATTAATGGGGCAGTCCTCATAAACAAATGCCCCTTTTCTGTCTTATGTCCTATCTTTTAAGAAGAAATAATCTTTAGGAAAACAAAAATATGGTTGCTCGTTCGGACAATGCTAAATTTAATTTCAACTATTTATCCGTGTAGTGGCCTTGCTTTAATAACTAACGTGTTTTATACCATGCATAAGAATCTATGCTTGAAGACAAATCCCCCCTTTTTCCAACTATCCCTTTCCCCAAACCAGTCTTCATCAACTCACAGTCTATCATTTCTGCATTCAAGTTGCTCTCAGTTAAAAGCTCGATATTATATTGTTTCTCATACTATGCAAGATGAAAAAAGACTTTTTAATCCTTAACACTCACCAGTTTTAGATCGCAGGTTGCCAGTTGCAAGAAGATACTCAAATGCCTTGGTAACATCTGCTGTCATGCTGAATGCCTTGATCAAGCTGTCTGCATTTATGTTGATATCTGTCTTTTCTGTTCTCTTCTCCAAAACAAATCTAACAGACTGCAGCCAGTTCTCAAGCCTCTCCTATGGTTTAAAAGTGAGAGTTTTAAATTGAAAACTGGAAAATAGAGACTCAAATTATGAGTGTTTAATTGGTTATGCGTGCTACAGAAGTCTTCTGAAATCAGCAGGATGGACAACTTTCAGCAAAGTGGAAGCTTTCTGACCATATTTCCTACACTGACTTTATTGTATCTAAGTGCTCGCAGTATCGTGCCAGTGTAGACCTGCAACAAATTGCCTACTCAAAATCTTAGCAATCACTTCCACCCAGACTGGTGGTGACTGTAGTGAATAAAATACTGTAACAGAATTTCATAAAAAGCAAATGAGTCCCAAAGCTGAGAGTATACATATAATCTGACCACAAGACTAACTCCGCTCTTTAGCCTACTAAATACAGTGATGAATTTAAAATCATGTCATGAAGCAAATTTAGGCACCAAAACTTGAAGGCCATGGTCCCAAAGAATTTAAAAATCACTGAGACAATGTGAGACAGTGGATTCGATTTTTAAGTGTAACTTTATCATTGCTGTAGTCTTGGACACTAAATAAAAACAGGGAAAAGGAGGCAGAACACCATACCCATGAATACTTCAGATCTCCACGCTGCAGCCCCCCCACGGGTGGAGGAGCCCCCGGTGGAGCAGGTGGATGTGGCCTGGAGGAGGCTGCGGCCCATGGAGAGCCCCCGCAGGAGCAGGCCCCGGGCCGGAGCTGCAGCCCGTGGACAGGAGCCCACGCAGGAGCAGGGGGCCTGGGGGGAGATACCCCATGTGATCTTACCTTTAAGAACATAAGGTAAAGCTGTCCTGGAGTAAGCACTTCTTGATTCATCAGACTGTCAGGATTATCCTCCATGCACTCTCCTTTGGCAAAAGCATACAGCTTTCGGGTCATCATACAAAGCAGGTAGAACTTCTCAGTTTTGTCTGTTAAGTGTATGCAGATACACTTGCTGGAGGAAGAGAAAGAAGGACAACTAACACCATCTCTTCACGCTAGCTGCTCTTCACATTCTTCCTAAAATATCTCAAAACACTTGTTACATGCCTATGCTTATCCACATACACACAACCAGACCACTCCCCAAATCTGAACTGGATTCTAGTAACAGATCACAAAACATTTCTGCCTGGCCACAGAAAATCCAAAACTCTGTTGCTATCAAACCCCTGCATAGGAGAAAAAAAAAAAAAAAAAAAAAAAAGGGCTGAACGACATTCTAGTGCAAGCAGAAAGGAAGGTTATTCCTAATTCCCAATTAAGCTGACAAACTGCTTTCCAAACAGACCATTGAGATAACTCGCCTTCCAAGACACAAGTGCAATCATTTTTCAGCATGTCAGCACACAAGAACCTGTCCATTTCTGCTGCTGCTCTATATTGCCCCCCGCTGAAGCCTTTACAACTTCACCGTAATGACAAGCCTCCAAAGGCTGATTCTGAGGCATGTTCTGGCCAGGCAGAAGTTATGATACAAAGTACATCCCAATTAATGCTTTCCACTATTCCCACTCTTCTATCTCCCCAGCTTAGACAGACAAGGTTACAGAACATATCCGAGGGGAAAAAACACCCTAAGAGTAATTCTCTTCGTTCTAAATACGATATAACTTTTTTGAAATTATCCACCTGTTTCTCAGTACAAAGTGCTGTACTTCCAGCGCTGTAAGTGCCCCTCTGAGGCACCTGAAGACTGCCTCAATGTTTCCAGCAACCTAACCCCCCCCCCCCCCCCATTTACAAGTACTCAAGGGCAGAGCCATCCCAAACGATCCTTTTCAAATGCTAAAATACCTCTCAGAGAACTAACACTTGAAAAATAAATGACTTGGTTGAATGCTCATCACATTGACCATCTCAAAGCTAGCTTATTCCACGGAAGAAGTTAGATTTTAAAACATCTGGAAGCTAAATTGGCTTCTAAACACCTAATTCCTACAATTTTAATAGATAAATGCAATTCTCGTAACAGTTGCCCATTACTGTGTGAAACAGCTGAGAAAATGCCATTACTGTTGGCCAACAAGATTAATTTCAAGCAGTCCACACACGTACCTGTAACCTTCTTTTCTTTAAGTGAAAATTCCAGTTTTTCATCAAATACATCAGAAAATTACATCTAAATAACAACGAATGCTCTTCTCCTGAAACCATTTTGTAGGTATTTGTATCAATCTGTAAAATCTGTACTTTAGAACACCACAACTACAGATTAATATCCTCAAGTCCCATCAAGAATTGGCCACTGGCTATCATTTCATGTGTGCATGAAAATCTTAAGAAAGGCAGCGTGATGGCAGAGCATTCTTAAAGCTGCTTGTAATTTCAGTGCAATCACGCTGAATCACACACTCCGAGATGCATACATACATACTTGAAAATGAGATCTGCAGCCTGTTCATTGCTGTACCACTCTGGGAGGTTCAGTTTTACTCTGAAGCTCTTTCCAAGGTATTCAAGGACGTTTTGCTGTGTGTAACAGCCTGCGTCCGCTACTGCTCTCAGCATCTCAGTAACACAGTTCACGTAAAAGGTGTCGTTTTCCTTATCTTTGACCAGCTCTTTAAAAATCTGGTAGTCTGTGAAATTAACTAATGCCTGAAAGACAAAAGGGTGTAAGATCAGAAAACAAAAAAACAAACAGCCATGAAAATGCTGGGCCATAAAACACTGAAAAAGCAGAGCACCCCAATGATTTAGGTTCTTCAGTTCTCTGAAAACACCCTTCCACCATGCAAACTGAAAAATACTGTGGGGTTAAGGGGTTTCAAGAGTAGCACTGAGGATCATGAGTAGCCCCAACCCAATAAACCTTGGAAAACAAACAAAAACTCACACCTTCTAAATTAACAGGTTTCTTTTGATTACGTTAGATTTACTTGTATTTATATATATTATACAGACACACGCATACATATACTTTTTTTTTTTTTAAACTTCATAACTTCACTTAGAAACATGAATTTAATTCACCATTGCCTCGAGCTACTTCTTATCCCTACAGAAATCAAAAGACAATTTAGCCTTCTGATGATGGCCATTACAATTCACTTTAGCTTCAGCACTTCATGTTCTAAAGCTCATACTTAAATCCAATGTTCTTAGGTCTTGGTGCTATAACGATTGCCTAATTGTTTCTTTAAGTCAGGGTTAAGCAAATACATTGCCCACTAATGACTTCTATATTTGCAGACAAACCTCCCTCATCTTTAAGCGAACTATTCGTCTACCATGTTTAAGAAGCCTTCAAGAAGTTCATTAAAAATGGAGGCTGTATGAAAAATACACCCAGGCAGATTTATTTCTTAAAGGGGGCAACGCAACCTCAGCAGTTATATATTCTGCCGCTTGGTAAGTCATGATACGAACAATCTAGAACCAGCCACAGACCACACGCAGCAAGGAGGAACTGGAATCGCAGCCAGAAGAACCAGGCTGCCACAGCAGGACCTGGACAGGCCACAGAAAACCAGCACAGAACTAACCTCAACTGATGCTGGGGATGGGGTGAAAGCCTAGGGAGTGCCTACTCTTGAAAGAACTCAAACTTCAGGCAACACAGCCTGCTTAACCTGAGATCTCATGAGCTAACAAAGTCAGTATAATTCTCTTGCTTATTAAAACTAAGAGTAATTACCTATTTCTGGTAACTACTTTTGTTGAGACAGCAGACTGGAGAAAAAGTGAAACGTATCATGCAACAGCAACGCAAATAGAGCAGGTTGTAAGTACACACAAATTCCCTGAGACTGATTTATGCAGCGGAACACAAGGTGTAGTGCCACAGGCCTCTGACTTGCTCTTACCACTTTGCTGCTGTACATAAAATACACAGATGACATACCCTGGGCTCTGCTATCAGAGAAAGCATGCTTTACAAGAAATTTGGAAAGCTTGACTGAAGTCAAACTTTTGTCTACTAGCTGAATAACAGTTTAACCCACCTAATGTGCTCAAACTGGCTTTTGTCTTCCAGTTCTTACCGGTTTTCAGTTCCAATCAGAAACAGCATTTAATTTTTCTCCTCAAAAATTAACCCAGTTTACTGGTTTAGTTTTACATGAGACTACTTGATTTTAATGATTAATACTAATATAAATGAGAATTGATCTGTTTCTTGTAAGGTCATTCTGCATTAAAGAGATTACCAAAACCTTTCAGATGAGGTGCCAAACTCTTACACTCCATTCATGCACAGCATTCATTGGTAAGAAGCCATAAAACCTTACAGAACTCCCCCCTCCTCTCTTTACCCTGCATGCATTCCCTCTACTGCAACTGTGTGCTGCATTACACGTACAGGCTCAGTTTGGTCTACAGTTCTCCAGCCAATATAGGAAGTATGAGAGAAAATATTTCTTATGGAATTAGCTGATTCAAGCACTATTTACCTTAAGAGCAAATCCCAAGGGAAGGAAGAACAACTCTTTCTGAAAAATGAAGTTCAACATGACACAACCATTTTCCAAGTAGTGAAGGTTCATATTTATTGCAGCGTGCTCCTCCTTAACGCAGTGCATCACTATTCCTGCAAAAATTAACACAAGCAAAGACCAACGTGAGCTGTGCAAAACCAGCTGACTGCATTTCTGTGACAAGTCCAAACAGGTGAGACAGTTCATTAGGCCATTAGCTAAGTTTTGGTTCTTCGTGGTTGAGAACACAAGGCAGGCAGATCTCTGATTTCAGCATCAGCATCTCATTTAAAATGAAGATAGTAGCTCAGTTTGGTTCTTAATGACAAAATCTCTAAGCAGCCACAGCATTTGCTGAGAGGCTCACAGAACGCATAAAGCTTTTAAGAAATGGAAAGCCCCAAGACTCATCTCTTCTATCTGGAATTGCAGGTCAAAAGTTTCCTAGTCCTGTTCTAGGATGTCCACTGCAGGAGAAATTAAAATAGAACAAATGTGACTGTCTAAACTGGCCCTCCCTCAACATAAATTTACAGTGAACTGCAGTGTGTTCTGAAACACCATGGTTCTCAAGTCAGCAGACAGTAATGCTCGAGTGCAAACCCCTAAATTCTCTTGTTTAATGCCAACTCATTTACCTGAGTACACATTGCAAAGCTATGGACCCTAGTTAATCTGTTTTATGTAAATTACAGATAGTATTTTGGAACACAGAAAACTAAATTCACTGAAACAACTTCAACACTTTACAATGACTTCTACAGAACACAGGATTCTAGTTTGTCCTTCCATGTAACAACAACTTCATGTACGCCACAGCCTGGAATACAATCTCCTTGCTTAGCATGGGCAGCTCAGACAACGCCACAAGGCAGGTACCTGCTTCGTACTTACATCATTATGGTGTTGTCAATCCCCCTGGTTTTGTAGTAAAATTTATCTCAAAATATAAACATTATGCAGTTAAAAAAAAAATAAAAATCAGCTATAGTTGGTCATTTCCATTTGTCCACACGTATTTACTGGAGGGATGCTGCAGGAAGCTCCTTAGCTTACCATACTCTGTGAAGCCTGGGCCTCTGTTTTTCCACTTGTGTCTTGTCATTGCAAGAGGGAAATTTCGCCTGGGCATAATCAGCATTCTAATAACTTTTTCTAAGCCATTAATTATGAAGTAGCCTCCCATTTCCTGCCAGGAAAAAAAAAAAAAAGAATAATGCTCGTAATGTGCTTAAATATTCATAACATAATGTTTTAAATAAAAGAAAAAACCGCTCACATTATTTTGTGAAAGCAAACATTTAATATTTCAGCTATGAAACAGCAAGAAACACGTTTCAGCACTGTACTTGAAAAGGCTGCACTCTTTGTCAGTGACCTTTAAGTCTGATTCTAGCATACAGTGCAAGGAAATGGATGCATGCTCCTTCATTTCAAGGGAGGAAAAAAAAAATAAAAATCTATGTGGCCAAGTAAATAGCTCCAAAGAGCTCATGTTAAAAGTATTTATTAACAAAAAAAATATTAAAAAAATAAGTTATAACATTGAATTTTTAGACAAAAAGAAACTTTGGTGCAGAAAACCTCCCTCTGGTCACATATGAGCTTAACACCAATAAATTCATAGCTCCCCAAATTGTGTGTCATTAAAAAAAAAGTGTTCTAGTGATTAATACTAGGAATAAGGGTACAAGTGGCTTAGTAGAAGGACCAGCAATAAGTACTTCTGTATTTAACTGCCCACAGATGAGAGGAGGTAAGAAAACATTTGTAGAAGACAACCAAAAATAAGAAAAACCTCTTCCAATGTCTGCCGTAAAGAGCGAACATCCAGAGAATGTAAGTCAAGCTTAAAACACAAATTCTCAAGTCCTCTAAGTTGTTGGCCCAATGTACTGCTCATGTAAAATGCAGATTTTCCTGACCTGCAAAATCCTCATTACCTCTTCCTCCTCGTGGCGCTGGATGAGCTCTTGGGGAGAGAGATTATAGAGGCTGCACAATTTAGACTTCACCATAATTGGAATATACCCCACAGGATGTTTAATAGTCCCTTGTGGAACGCCATTCACTGACCAGCTGATGTCAACCTAAAATGATACAACAAGAACAGTGAGCAAAGTAAGCTGCCATTTTACTTTCCTCACATATTAACTGCACATTTAACATGACCACCAATCTGTTTCACCAACTTTTGCCACTTTAAAATGGTAATAATCATAATAAAAAGCAAAACTAGTAAATACATAGATAATATACTCTGGTAAACAGTCAACATGAGTTTCCAGAAGAAAATCATACAAGTCTTGAACTAGGTGAAGAAGCTGCTAGTAAGGTATATGAAGTTGGTAAGAGTTTACTCTGCCTTTCAGACCTCTCAAAAAAGCAGCCTAAATAGAAAAGGCTGCCACAGGGTAGGAAAGGAGGCCTCAGAAGTTAACACAATTAAAAGAAAAAGTAGAAGAAAAAGTGTTCAATGAAAAGACATCCAGATTACAAGCATTTCCTAAGACTTGTCCACTTAATGTTTTCATAAGTGAATTGAAAGGTGAGAAAGAAAAGCGTACTGATGAAGAAAATTTATTTACAACAGTAAGATCTGGCAGTGGGTTTGGAGAAGGATGATGCCTTGACTGTACGAAACAAAGTGATAAAATGCCCAGCGGAAGGAAATAATCCCGATTTTATAGGCAGAATAATGAACGAGCTTTAAAAAATATACTGCCCCTTAGTATGTAATACTGAGGGGCAGTATTGTAATATAAAAATTGTAATACGAAATATTACATTGTAATATGAAATCATTGGTTCAATACTGGCATGAACTGGTTTTTGTGTGACAAGCTGCTCAGCAGACCATGGCACTTACCGTGGAGAACTGAGAATAATTCCATAGTGCTACGTCCACTTAAAAGCAGTGTGGTGAAGACAGGGAATGATCACATGCTGCTTTTTACTGTGCAAGAGCGGGAGTGGACGAGAACAAGTAAGACTTTTTCCACACAAGGCACAGCAAAAATGTTTTGTTCCAACATTTACAAAGGTTGAAAAAACAATTAAATACACATAGGAAAAAAAGAAGGGAAATAATACAGTTAAGAAGACTGAAAGCATCTCTAGCTCAGGAAAATCCAGGAGTCATTGGGAAAATAGCCATGAACAACGTGTGACTGTCACACTTTTATATTCAGTCAAGATGTTTCACTTGCAGTAGGTTTTACCTACTTGTTGTAATGCTTCAGAGAAAGGAAAATAAAAGCTGAAACTGCAAACAAGCATTCGCTTGCAGGGAACACATGGAAATGTGCAGTACAGTCCCAGTTACAGAAGTGGGACAGAAAACAGCGGTGGCCAGCCACAGGGCAGAACAAAGTATTTGCTAGGGATGCTTCTTCAGTCACACGTCAGAGCAACCCAAAAAAATAATGAGATTATACAAACAGGAACGATTTATAATTCTGGGCTTATTTGAAACCTAGATCCAGGCAAAAAAAAAGATTTTAATTATAACATTGTGAGAGTAAACTTGTCTCCTCCTAGGATTTCCTGAACTGGCTGCCTGATTTTGTCACAAACTCACAGCAGAGGGAGGAACACGATTAAGATCCTGTGGGGGGAAAAAGGGCAGAGGAGATGGGGTCTCTTCGGAGTTCAGTGTGAAGAAAACCAGCTCACTGGCACCGCACGCGGGACACGACTCCCGGGAACAACCCCAAAAAGTCGGTGAGCCTGGAAAAAAAAGGGCGTTGAGCTGAACCTCACCGTGATCTTGCCGCGGTAGGTGCTGCGCAGCCCCCGGCACTCGGCGGGGAACACCTTCACCTCCCGGCACACCGCCCCCTTCGGCACCATGGGCGGCGAGATGGCGGCGCCGGCGATGGCCAGCGACACGCGGCTGTCCCTCAGGGCGAACTCCAGCGGGGCGATGTCCTGCGGGGAAAGAGGGACACACGCCTCAGCGGGACCCGCACACACACACACACCCCCTCCCCACACCCTCCTCTCGGCTCCCCCAGACCTGTAGGGCTTGGTACACCCCCTCGCTGATGGCGTAGTTGAAGGAGTCGATGTGGGCGGCGGGCAGGTCGCGCTGCACCCCGCTGCGGAGCCGCGGCCGCCGCCTCATGCGGCGCTGCTGGCCGCCACCCGGCCCCCGGCCGCCCTCCATGCCGCCCGCACCGCGCCGCCTGCCGGGATGCCGCGGGGCGGGGCGGGCAGCGGCAGCACTGCAAGCAGTAGTAGCAGCAGCAGCAGCAGCAGCACTAGTAGTAGCAGCAGCACTAGTAGTAGCAGCAGCAGTAGGGGGCGCTGCGGCAGCCACCGCCACGTGCTAGCCCCACGCGCGCCTCCCCCCTCCTCACGCCTCACGCCTCAAGCTATGCCTCCCCTCCAGCCCCACAAAAAAAAATTGGGCTCCCCGACACCCCCCCCCCGCCGTGTGGGTGCTGGAGGAGTTGTGAGGTGCTTATCTGTGAGGTGCAGGCATGCCCTGCCCACGCCACGGGTGCCGTCAGGCTGCCATGTCACACACTCGTGCTCCACACGCCACTGCCTCAGCGCTGTTTACACCCCCAGGGTTGCTTCCCGTTTGGGGGAGTTGGTGCAATGTGAGGTGTCCCACTTGGAAATGGGTGGTCTTTAAGGCTCCTTCCAACCCAAACCACATAAGACATCATTAATGTGTATAAATATCTAAGGGGAAGGTGTCATGAGGATGGAGCCAGCCTCTTTTCAGTTGTTTCCAGTGACAGGACAAGAGGCAATGGGGACAAACTGAAGTAAACGACGTTCTGGCTCAATATGAGGGGACACTTCTTTGCTGTGAGGGTGACAGAGCACTGGAACAGGTTGCCCAGAGAGGCTGTGGAGTCTCCTTCTCTGGAGATACTCAAAACCCACCCAGATGCCATCCTGCGCATTGTGCTCTAGGTGATCCTGCTCAGCAGTGGGGTTGGCCTACATGATCTTCAGAGGTCCCTGCCAACCTCAACCATTTTGTGATTCTGTGTGATAATTTTGGGTAGGCCTGTGTAGACCCAGGAGTTGGATTTGATAATCCTTGTAGGTCCCTTACAAATCCGGATATTCTGTGATTCCCCATGCCCATCAAAGACGGAGGGCAGGCCGCCCCAAGGAAAGACGCCAGCCCATGAGATCAGCTCGTTTAATGGTGGCCAAGGACAGATGTGGACGCAGCTGCTGGAGAAGCGTGGGACACGGAGCCCCGCCGGCCCCACACGCGCATGCTGACGTGGGAGCAGCCAGCACTGCCACTACTCTCCGTGGCCTGTGGGAGCTGACATGGGTAATGAGACACGGTTACTAACCCACAGATGGCACAGCGGGGCTCCCGGGGGGACAGCTGCATATGGAGAACATGAAATGCTGGGACCAGGGACATGCAAGCAGTCCTGAAGGGCGTTGATCACAACGGGGTGCAGAAGCCGGGTGAAATGGCTGCTGAGTCCTTCCTTAGGCTTCTCCAGCATTTTTTTTTTTTTGTGGGCTGCAGCTGGCCGCTGGATTTTGTGGGAGCACAACAGCGGTTGCATGGTAGTCACGACTAACCTGGCATGAGACAAGTAATTGGGGAATTAACTGAAACCCAGGGCCCAGCTGGACCAGACCCTGCTGGAAACCTGCCAGAGCACATGGGTCTGAAATCCTTCGTGGCCCACAGAAAAGGGCAGAGCTAAGACTAGAGACATTCTGCAGTATGGCAGGTATCTTCTTGAAACCCAGCACCATCCTTTACGAAAGCTTAGGAAAGAGGGCAAGACCTTTTCTATTGACCTTTTAGATGGAATAAGGTAGAAAACATTTATTTTTGCATTTTTCTAAAAAAAGAAAGTCTCACGAGGGTTTGTGAGCATCACTCGCAAGATGCACCCATGGCTGCAACACTCAGGCCTCAGCCATATACACATCTAATATATGCTTGGCTAATATACTGGACAAGACCTTAGGCACTATGCTGTCCTCTGTCATTTACCTCTGTGCTCTACCTTGAGGAACACTTTGATGGCAGGTGGTAGTCACAAACAGTACCTGCCGTTTTCCTCCTGAGGCTGTTGCTTATTTTTAAGAATTCAGCAAACCTACTGATGATTAGTGTCCCTGAATTGCTATCTCCCCGAAACCCAGTTGAAAGGGCAGGTTATAAACAGCTGCGTCGCCCGTGGTCACGGCTCTACCATCAAGTTGAAGCCCTGCTTTTAGCTGAGCAGCACAAATAGCCAGTTGGTGACGTACCACAACGCAACCTGAGATGCAATGGGGGGGGGAAGAAAAGGCCTTGGAGTTTGGCAGAGGTTCCTGAGTCAGTACTTCTCCTGGCTTTATCAGCTGCTCCAGTGAAGGCCACTGCTTTCTCCTGCATCCAGGCTGCTTTCCTGGCCTCATGCCACTACTTCAACACGGACCTCTACACTAAAGAAGGGAACGATCTGATTTTTGAATTTCCCTTTTGAGGGGAAAAGAAATACGGGCTTAGTGTCCCAGGGCTGGTGTGTTTTTCATTTCTTTACGATGGGGACATTTTTTTCTCACTTCACACACTTAGCAGCTGTGCTCTAGGCTGCTCTTGAGCTTGAGAGAGTGCAGTGTGTCCTGTCACCTCATGTACATCCTGGAGCAGGGTGATTGCTATCAGATCCTGCGTTTGCTGGAAAAAAAAAAAAAAAAGTAAAAAAAGAAAAAAGATGTATTTTTAAGTTTATGTTAGGTTAAGCTAATTTTAAGATACCCTGAAAATGCCAATGGAGACGTGAACTGTCAGCTTTGCGAGTTGAGTTAAACAGCCATCATGGCCTACTTTGTTATTTTGGCGTGCTGCCACTATGCTTTGCCCAGTCTGCATTGAAGTTTTGACACCTATGTGCTATCAAAAGGTTACTAAAACCCAACCAGTCTTCCTCCTGCACCCTTCTCTACTAGCTTATGATTCACTACTTCCCCACTGCCTCCTGACTCATGAACTGAAGAGTTCACAGCACCTCTTCGGAATACACCCAAGGTCCAAAGTCAGAGACCAGACCTGGTATTTGGGATCCCTCTAGAAACAAACCCACCCACTAGCACTCACAGTCCAGGCCTCTTCTGCACACAGTACAGAGGGAAAAAAAAAAAAAAAAAAAAAGCCCCGTTTTCACATATTAAAATGCTCCTGCTCCTTGTCACTTCTCAGAGTGCACCAGTGCACCTTGTGCCTGTCACATGCTGTGCAGACGCTGATCCACGCAGCACTTCAGCATGTTTACAGCTCCAGAGGCGTTTGTGTGGCTTTTCGGGATGCTTCCTCTCTGCAATGCTTCTGCTGGGTTTTGCTAAGCACTCTGTTCCCTCTTGGAATCAAGCATCCTTGTGTGAAGTAGTGCCACGTATGGATTCACAGCATGTTGCAAAGAATGGCTGTCCCATTACACCATGACCAAAATATCTTCTTCTAGGGAGGCTTGGACACTTCAGTTCTGTCTCCAGAAAAGTGGCAGGATCATCTCCTGACAGAGCTCCAGGCTGGCAGGAAGACCTTTCAAATATCAGTCATGAGCAGAGATGAGTCCATCACAACTCCAGGATCTTTTGAGGGCGAAATCCCACTGCTTGACTCAGGTCCCATTTACACACAGACAGCCAAAAGCTTGTAACCTCCATGATCTCTTCTTGTTTGTTTATTTTGGGTAACAGGAACCATTTATTTCTGTGCCAACCATCTCTCCCTGCTCGAGGCAGCAGAATGGCGCTCTGACCTCAGCTGCACAGTCTGCTCTCCTGCTGCAATCGATTCAAATCCCCAGAGCTGCAGTTTTCCATGACGGTTTCCCACGCAGTGTGTGAGGATCTCAATCAGGCAATCTATCTCCTTTCCTCCTTGCCAGGACCTGCTTCTGTGCTGCTCATGCAGGCACAGTCTGCCCTGAACCATGTTTTGAACCACGTAACCTCACAGCTAAGGTACATCCACACATCATGTGCAACATGGAAAGAATCCCCAAACCCAGTACCACCATTGTACAAATGAGCTTTAACGTACTCTGTGAGCACTCAGTTCTTTGCAGACACCCCAGTAGCCTCTTGAACAGAGATCTAATTGTTGAACTTTGCTTCTCTGTATAAAAATCTGGGACACAGCACAGGCCAGACACCACTCACAAAGCCAGCTGCTGCTAGAAATGCTGCTGTGCTCTGCAGAAAGCTTTACTTTAGGAGGGGTGTGATGGCTTATGCTGAAAATTCAGACAAACTTCACAAGATGGGTAATGTGATTTAGGTCATGCTCAAAGTAGATGTTAGTTCTGAAATTCAGGGACCTCACGGAATTTAACTTCCCTTTCCCACAAAAATATCAGCCTGCCCCAGCCGTGTGGCAAACCTATAGACAAGGAATCTCTCTCCTGGTCTACAACATCTCACCCCTCTTCCTCCTTGCTGGGACTGAGCTGTGCACTGTGTTCAGGGTAGAAAATTACAGTATTTGTAAAATGGAGGAAAATCAAACTGGCTGGGTCAAACAGGATAAAAATCATTTGGGTTAAAAGGTTTCTGATTTAAGCCTCAAAGGCAGTAAGCTGAGAGAAGAGCCTCAATTCACTGCATTGTCTCAGAAGAAGCTGAGAAGATTGGGTTTCAGCTATTCGAAACACTCCTAGCACAGAAATGATGCTAGAAATCCTATAGCCTGCAGGTGAGTCCCAAGGGGGATCTCTCTACCTGTTTCAAACAGAATCCAACTGCATCAGACTTGCATTGAAACTGATTCAAATCTCATTAGGAAAAGGGATAACTATAAACAAACAAATAGCCTTCCCTGCTTGGGTTAATTCACTGCCTGCAGTTCAGCACCCTTTCTGACAGCGTCCTTGCATGTCGTTGCCTGGGTGTTCAGCCAGCCAGCTTTGAAATGACCTCAGGAAACTGAATTCCCAGTGTTCCTGGATTTATGCATCCTGTGACGCAAGAGAGCTTGTTCCTTTCCATGGAAAAGAGGAGGAACAAGGGAAAGGAGTCACCTATTTGGAGCTGAGCTAAGGCACTAATTACGCAGTGGGTGAGGAAAGAAGAAACACAGCGGGAGGAGGAAAACTTTCCAACTACGACGTCCTGGAAGACCATCGTACTCTTCACTCAACTGCCTTAAAAAAAACCCACAATGTTATCGCTATAGAAAAGGAGGAGCTAATACAGTATTATAGTATCCCTGTTGGGGTTTCATCGTAAGGTTATCTTGCTGTTCTCCCAGAGAGATTTGTTTCAGGTATCAAAGTCACATGAGCTGTTTCTAAAGTGGATTTTGGTGAATGCAGGCAGAGTTGTCTCAGCAGCTCTGGCTCATCGCTGCTCTGTGTGGATGCCTGTTTTGTTGTTTTTTTTCCCCATGATTTTCCAGAACAAAAAAGAAGTCTGTCCCTATCACTTTTTGGCATGATACTGAGATAAGCCATCGAACAGTGCTGACCCAGTGGGTGCAGTCTCTCCCTACGCACAGCAGACGCATTCCCGTGGTCATCACAGCTTGATAAAGATCGGTGATGGCTGGCTCATCTTCTGCCCAGTGTCAGCGAGGGGGAAAACGCTAGAGATGGCTACATCCACAATTCCTTGGCAGAGTTCTGCATACAGCTTCCTAAGAGACAAGAGAGAGACAGAGTAAGATGCCCGAGCAGGCCAAACCAGCAGGCCCCCAACCTCCTCCTACAGAGGCATGAGTTTTCCCAGTGGGAGCTACAAGATCTCGCTGCTGTTACAGGTAGCTCCAGGGAGGCAAACCAGGTGAGGCTGGCATGTCCTGGTATCCTCCCCTCCTACCCCAGCAACTGCCTTCTTTCTCAATGATGCTCCCATTCCCAACACTGCTCTTTGCTGCACGGGAATACAAAACCAATTTCTCTCCATTTACTGTCAGAACAGGCTCCTCAGCAGCATCTCTGCACCCTCAGTCCCCAGACTTGAGTCACCACAAGACGCATGGGGACAAACAACAGCTAAGCACCCCCTGTACCAGTCTCCCAGCTCAGAGAGTCGTGATTACCACAACAGACCCTGTACAAGTGGGGATGCACCCCAGGGGGATTTCTCTGATGGTTCGATGAAATGTTGCAATGGGGTGCAAGTGTGTATAGTAACTTGTGAGCTAGGCACAGCGATTTCACAGGACTCCCCTAGAAGGGCTGGAAGGATTTCATCATGGCAGGGTTCACAAAAAGCAGGATTAGGCAGAAGAGAGAAGATGTTTGAGAAATGAGTTAACAACAACTTCGTTTTCTGATGAAGAAAATACATGTGTAACCTCAGTAAATGTGCTGGCATATGGGACACTTGTAGCACCAAAGCTGTCTTTACTAGAATTAATAATGCCACCTCTGCAGCTGGGGCTACTTAACTGTAAGATGCTTTTTCAGCTCCTGAGTATGTTACTGCTTTCAGAAGACAATTTTTGACCTTTAAATGTGAATTGTGTGATATGGGTGCTATAAATTAGGATAGCCCTGAAAAGGCTGATGACTGGGCTGCCTGATAGGTTGGCCCTGTATTTCTTCTCTAGTATGAGTGATGACCTAATCTAATCTGCATCTAATGTAGATTAATATTATGTAAATATTATTATTATTATATATAACACATATTTATATGTATGTATAAAAATTATATGTTAGATATAGTAATGTAGATAACGTAGAACAGCCTTTTCTGTTCTGCTGAGTTTGTATATAATAAAGATGCCTATTTAGCAAAGATTTCTAGTCTTTCAGTCATCTCACTCGCATAATAAAGCACCTCTCACTGTGCCTGTTCAAGATGTTCGTGGCCAGAGTTGCCTGGCTGTCCCAGCTTCCCTGTGGCTGGTGGAGGCTTTGATTCAAGTTCTGCAGCACCTATGGTGTGCTCTGGGGTCCTACTGCCTGCAAATTCAGTCACCCACTTCCAGCTGCTGCCTTTAATGCTACTCGTTTATTCTGTGTTCAGGCGAAGACCATCCACCACTGGCTCCACAAGAGAGGCCGAGAAATCACCTGAGTTTCAAGGCATTAATTCTGCAACGTGTCAATAAAAACAACCCAAGTCACATTCAAATCCAATTGTCCAGAAATTGAGTATCTGGTATGGATTTGCACGGGAAAGCCCCATTCCACTCACTTTCTTCCACCTTTTTCACTTTTGTGTGAGCCATGTGAATGGTGGCATCACAAACGTATAACAGAAACTGACTACTCACTGGGCACAAGCTGGAGCCCCGTTGACTTCTATGAGCCAGACTTTCAGCTCCTCATCAACCATGAAGTCAAAGCCAAAGAGCTGGAAGCTCTGGTAGTGAAGATGCTTTGTGCTGATTGCAGGCTCTATACACATAAGGCAGCTTCTGTGACGGGAAAAATAGAAACGTGAGATTAAAAGCCCTGTGGACACACTGTTTGCACTGCAGCTTCTGAAGCCACGTGCATGGTGCAGGTAAGTGGAAGACTCCCCCATTGCCTTGGGACTGCTTGGAGCATCAAGTGGATGGGGCAACACTTTCTGACACCGATGAGAAAACAAGCAGGCAGTGCCCCCCTGCAGTCCCTTCAGGCCTGCCTTGTGCCTGGTATCTGGGTGTCATTTTATCAGCCCCCAAATTACGTTAATTACAACACACATCATGGCAACCAGGTCCCTGCAAACATCAAAACATTTGTGGACAGTCCAAAAAACCCTAAAACAGCCCTGAGTTAACACCCAAAGAGCTGGAGAGCAGCATCCACCCTCACCACTATATTAGGCAAGGGGAAAAAGAGGATCTGCAGTTAGAGCCTGAAGCAGAAGGCAGATCCACAAAGAGCTGCACCAGGCCCCCAGGGAACTGCCACTCAGAGCTCATTTGCCACTGAGACCCTCAAAGATCGTGTCATGTCATTTTGGTGTAACAGCAACAGAGGATTTGAAAAGAAAACTCTGCCATGGAGGATCACTTTTTCAAGACCTGGTTTCTCTGCAGTGCCATGATCTCTCCAGGTAATTTACTCAGTGCCCAGGAAGCAGCTGATAGTGCTAGCTGGCTCTGCTTGGGCTGAAGCTCACTCCAGACACAGCCAACAAAATGCACACACACTGACACATACTCTTCAGAGAACAACATCTATAGAGTCCCTCATTTGCTGTTTCACTGGGCAATGACATTGTGTTGTTTTTTTTTTTCTGGATTTGTCTTTTGACCTCTGTGTCAAAACCCCTGATTCATGCAAATTAACTCCTTCTCCTGTCCATCTCCTTCCCCAGGTGTGTTCATACAGATTCCCTGTCACTGAAGGGTTACGTACCCCTGCGCAACAGGCAGCTGGTTACCTTATTATGTGTTTGATTTGCAGTAAGATGCTATTCTCAAGCGTTGTGTTCAGGGCATCCATCAGATATTGGTTGAACTCCTCGAAGAACATTTCATTCCCTTCCTCATACCGCCCGTAGTTTTTGGAATATTCCTTCTGAATGCAGTGATTGGTCAAGTGGCAGGTTTTGTCCTGGAAATTAGCACTGTTATATGGTTCGGAAGAGGTCCGCAGGACACCCTCTCTGTAGAGGTAGATATTATATTGATGATCCACGAGAACCCAGCTCCTAGGGGGGAAGAGAACAAACTCAAGTCTCAGTTTAAAAAAGAAACTACACAGAAATGCAAACCAGTATTACAAAAGCCAGGCAGAAAAGGTTACCTGATGTCGAACTTGCGATGCCCTGGCTCCAAAAGAAGAGGCTTCTCCAGGTATTTCTGGATCACGTGCACTTGTCCCTGCTCATCGATGAAGTCCAGGAGCTCTCCAGCCTCTGAAGATATCATGATCCCTTCCCCTGACACAGAAAGATAAAGAAAAAATCAGGCGGAGGATCTCTGCTGGAGCTCTTTCCGGGCCCAAGTGGACCGTGGATCATTCCCATGGAAAACCAAGCATCACATGAGAACCCATGGCCCCTGGGCTGCCCGGTGCCTGAGCAATGTCATGTTAGCTCATTGTCATGCCATAAATTGGCAGATGTATCTCCCCTTTTCCATGCCATAGGACATTTGGTTCCCTTCCAGCTGGAGCTAACGTAGATGGAAACCAAGGGTACTGAGATGGCATGGTCTGCCTGGGGCCTGTCTGCAGGATACAGCTATTTAGGTGTGAGCAGATGCAGAGCAATCGGGGACCTTGGCAAGACGTGAGGCAGCTGCTTTGTTGGGAGAATTTGATTTTCTTTTCTGGCATGTATTTTTTTTTTATTATTTTTCCAGCTGGGCTTGGCAGGGAGGGGCATTTAGCACTTTTTAAGTTTTCTTCTGCTTTTCCCTGTTTTTCAGCAGTTTGAAGAGAAGGGGCTTTGGCAGCTTGTGAGATTTTTCTTTATTTTGTTTCTTTGGGGAGAGAGGTTTGCTTTCATCCTATACTAAGACTTTCTTCCCCTGCCTGGCTTTTCTGTCTGCCAGAAGCAGACACACAAACAGTGTTCCCCTGCTCACTGACTCCATTTAAGTTACTATTGAAATCATCGCTGAATTAGGAAAAGAACTGTTTCAAAATGCTCATCCATGTAGTCAGTGTTTTCCCCTTCTATGGAAACTCTTCATTAAAGAATTCAGATGTGTCTTTTAAATACTGCCACATTTTGGCTGAAGCTGTCGCTGTTCATTTCTTGCACAAGTCCAGACATGAAATCACTGCTGCAGAGCAGTGAAGAGGGAACAGATCCCTTCTGGGATTTGATAAAGGGATGGCACGGTGCCACTGAAGGATAAACCAGCTCAGGTAAAATTATCTAACACCTCTCTGGCACTGTGGCCTGTTGTTAAGCATTTAATTAACCTTTTAGACTAAAGCTGATAATTTACTCTTATTTTTGTGATTTTTTTTTCTTTTTTAGGAAATACTGAGTGGAAAGAAGTAAATGCTCTTCAGTGGGGCACCAGTAGGATAACAATGGTTTGGAGCATACCTGTGAGTCACTAGCTTCCCAGCCTTCCCTAGCATTCCTAGCATTAATCAGGACATCCTAAACCTTTAGTTTTCCTTTTACTGATGGACAGCCAAGCTTCTCCTAGAATTCTCCCGAATCAGGGGCTGTCTCTGAACTGAAATTGGCTCAGCAATTAATGCTGACAAGCTTTCTGCTTCAGCAGAAGTAATCCCCAGACATTTAAACGTCTCTCTAGAAGATTAGCGTGAGGCTCTCTTTCCACTTTAATTCCGATCCTGAGTTCTGCAGCACAGTGATGAATACAAAAAGTTACTTTGCTTTAATGCAGAAAAGAAGACAGGATCACGCTTAAATAAAGTATGTCTAGAGTTTAAACCTCCCCATGCTGCAGTGAGTAACAGCCATGGCCTTTTCAGTTTTCCAGACTGATTCTTTGCCAGACAGTTACACTGCACAGGCACATTTCCCATCAGTGGCGTGACGAAAGGACTCATCTCCCTTCCTCCTTGATGAAATACACATACTCTTCTGATGCTTCTCAGTAACAGAGCCATGAAAGCAGAGCAGTGAGGAAAGCCTGCACAAATGAGTTGTATCACGCAGCCCTCCTGCAGCCACCTCTGGCTTTCATGTTTCCTGATGATTTTTATAAAACTGCTTCAGAAGTGACTCTGCAAATATGAGTAGTATTTGTGGGCCTGTTCCCTTTGAAAAGACCAGGTCCTTCCATGGGCTGGGCTCTGCGCACACAGCAAGGCAAGTTTTCATAATGAAATTCTGAGAGCGTGCCAGTGATACTGCTGTAACTGGCAGATAGGATAATTACCAAAGCATTACATCCATAGCTGTGTCCAGCTCTATCTTCCTAATAGCTCATTATTTCTGTACAGCAAGCTGTGCAATGACCCTGGAAAAAGGAAGGGCACGTTATCACCTGGGTAGCTATTGCCTTATTCAAATGAAAGAGAAATACAGGTACTGCATTGCTCTGCTTGGGGCTGCCCAGGGCCTGGATGTGATTTGGGTACACTGCGCTCACAGCTGCTCAGTCAGTCTCTCAGTGTGACCATGGGAGGGACATTGGCACCAGGTTTTTGGGTTTGGGTGGAAGACAAACAATGGTATTTCTGCCCAGCTGAAATCAGGCTTGGCTGCAGCATGGAAGTGCTTGTCACTGTTCTGAAGGACTGCTCTCCTGTCCATTGTCCTCCTCCCCATGCCCTGTTATGCTCCCCATCTCTTGCAGTCCACATTCCCTTGGCCTGCTGGGCCCTGCTGCCTTCCCCTGCAGCAAGTATTTTGAGGTGCATGACTAGAAAAAAAGGGGAGTTCTTTCACTGCCATCTGTGTCCTAATTAGCATGTGCGTGTTACTGTTTGTCAGAAGCCTGATGCCACCAAACAGAAAAAGGAGAGCCCTGTGGTGGCATGACTGGCATGGATTAGGTAGGCGAAACCATTCACAGACAGGCTCAATATTAGCTGGGCTCAGCCAAGCCCCAGGACTCTATTGATCAAGTAAGGGGTAAGGAATGAGAAGGTGGCTCATTCTGCTGAAAAACGAACCTTTGGCACCAGCTGAGGACTTGGCGATCCACACGTTGCCTTCTTTGCCTTCCCGCCGCCTGTTGTAAGCTGCCAAGAAGACCTCCCTCTCATCTGTCCTTGTGTTGTTTATGAGATGGCGAATTCCGTTCTGTGCCGGAGCCACGGGGGTCTTCAGGTTGGTTGGGTAAATCACATAGGACTCGGGGAACCACGTGCAGGACTCCGATAGCTCAGGGCTCGTCTTGATTAGCCTGGGTGAAGAGATACAGGCTGTTAATCTCCAGATTGTTAATCTCCAGAGTGACCCGCGAGGACATAATTTCCTAAGTACAAGTCATCATTACCTGGGCTCTGGTAATGAATAGCATCTTACAGACAGCCTGTACTAAATAATTATATTCTCTTTAGACCCTCGAAATTAGGGTCTTTTTAAAGAGATCACAGCAACCTTAAGCTGCAACAATGCACTCCTCCTGGAACCAGACCTGCAAGCTTTTGTTAAATATTTTGTACTTTACATATCACGAAGCAATCAGTAGAGAAGTTTCCACGTAATTAGAACTTGTAGTGAGTTCCCTGCCCTGTCTCTGCACGAGGCCACTGAGGAGGCGTGATTGCTACCGCGAAACGGGGCAGGAAGGAAGCTGTGATAACAGCAGGCAAAGGGGAAGCCAGAGCAGTAATGCTCTCTGGGCTGCTGCTCAGCTTGTGACCCCTTTCCCCCTGAGATCAGATCAGGCATCCCAGATGGGGACGGAGACCATGGGGAACAGGCTGAAGGCAAGGACAGAGCTACACATTTCCTGTTCTGAGGTGCCTGGGATCCCCTTTGCATTACGCAGTCTCTGTTCCCTGTGGCAGATACTCCCTCCTACAGGCAGTTACGCCTAGAGATGCCAGCAAACTCCTGTCAGTGGGGCTCAGGCCTGTTTTCTTTCAGAGTCCAGGGAGGTGCCTGCCTCTGTGAATGCTCATTCTGCGTTTTGTGGAAGGCCAAAAGCAGAGCTAACCATGTGCTGACTTTCTGCGTGCATCCTCTGTTGAAATGGCAGTCCGTCAGTGACACCCCGGGATTCCCCTGTCAGAGGAATGTCACTTCTGGTCCCTTGGTTTTTTAAGTGGCTTGATATATTTTTGACCCCAGAGTACAACAAGTCAGCCAAGCTTCAGGAGAGAAAAACAGACACTAACTTGTAATCAGATGCTTGAAGGAGGCCAAGAGCTCTGACATGAAGATGCCCTAATGACAGCAGAGTTTGCACAAGGAGTGAGGTTATCTACAGTGAAAGCTCACCCCCATTTCCCCAGGAGACCATGGCACAGCTGGCCATGCAGAAATAACTCCCAGAGCCAGGTCTTCCTCGAGATGTCTCCAGACATTTGCTTGACCAACAAATCTGATTAACTAAATGAATATTAGTGCTTCATCGCTGTATGAATCAGAGGACGAGAGGAGTAGGTTTTAATTAAGTAGCTACAAGGAGAAAGAACAGATACGGTTTGTTGTTTGTTTTTTTTTCCTTTGATTTGGCTGTAAGCTGTAGCTCCTGTCTGTCTGATTCAATACACTCTGTGGTTTCAAGATGTAATTCAATGGAAATGTCATTTCCCCTGAAGTTACAAAGAGGTCATTGTGCACCCAGATATCTGCCCAGACGAGCACAGAGGTCTGAAGACACCACGTGCAGGGACACCCCAGGGCAGCTGTTCTCTGAAATACCCTTACAACAGGTTCAGCAGTTGCCAAGAGTTAGAAGAAAAATTGCTACGAATCCCCTGCAACATTTCAGTGAATTCCTTACTTCACCAGGGATGCTTTGCGGCACAGCTTGTCTGCTCCCCTGTAGTAATTCACCAGCTGCACAAGTCCAGGTTCGTGGCCTGCAACAGAAAATTGAAAAGTCAGGCAAACTTCTCAATTACTGGAGGAAAAACATGCGCTTGGTGCAAAGGATCTGTGCAGCAGAGAAGAAAAAGAAGCTGTTTCCTTGCCTTCCATCAAAGAAACAGGCTCTCAGCTGGTACTGGCTCCAGCATTTTCTTTCTATCAGGGAAGAAAAACCATGCTTTTATTCAAGTCTGTTTTGAACATGCCGCTTCCATTTTCCAAAAGAAAATAACCATTTCCTAATTCATACTGGGAGCGGGCAGAGCCACTCAAAAATGTTCTCCATTTGCTGGTGGCAGTTTTTAAGAGCCAGGATTTCAGTTACTCTTAAGTGCAGTAGGAAGATGCAGAGATGCAGGGAAGTACACCATGACACAAAGATCTTAGGAAACGACCTTGTTTTTTTTTTTTTTTTTTTGCATTTACAGCAGGATTCTCTTTTGGCTCAGATAAAGGGCTGGGAAATGTTATAAGACATTCCCCAAGGGGTAATACAGGTCTGGGCAGCAGCACACAGCCTCCCCCAGAACACGGATGTGCAACAGGTGAACGATGCCCGAGACAATACTTGGGGCCCTGGTGACAACAACCAACATCCATAGGGAAAATATGACAGAAAACCACTCTGGTTTGAAGCAAGACCTAGGAGGACCAGAGGGACCCCCAAGCATGACAGTTACTTGTATCTTTGCCTTCTTTTTTCAAACAAATGCTTGTGGGAGTTATTTAGACCCTGAAACAGCATTCACAGCTTTAGTTGCCCTCTGCAGTAATTGCCTGGAAAAAAAGGCCCAGAGCAAACATGAACCTAAAGACCAGACAGCTGCAAGATCAGACAGTGAATATCTATTTCAACCCCAAAACCATGGCCTTGACCTGGCTCATTATTTTATTCACAGATCTTTAAGTATGAAAAACAGCTGAAAGATCTGTAAGCCAGGTACAGTCAGCACTGCCACGCACCAATTTACTGAAAGAAATTAGAAAAAACTCTCAGATTTCCTCCTGTTTCCAGCTTACTGATTTTGCTTGCTTCCCAGGTCATCCGAGGTAGTGCCCCTGTTGGTTTGCTGAGCATCTCTGGAGCAGTGGCCTGTGCCGTGGGGGCTGGTGGCCAGCAAGGATGGAAAGGGAATGGGTTCTTGTGCACACCGAGGTCTGCTCTGTGCATTTAATGGGGTTAATAAGCTGTCAAGGCACCGAGTGAACTGGTGATCCTCCAGTGGCCAGCAGAGCCCAGCATCTTCTGCTCTGTCAGGCCTCTGCAGCCTGCTCCTCCTTTGTCTCCCCTTAGCACAAGCTGCTTTTATGCAAGATACAGGCTTTGATGCCGACACTCACCGCATAAAGACACAATCAGCCCAACGAGTAGGAAACCAGCGAGTGCTTGTGGCCCGCCAGCAGCAGTGGCTCCCCCACCACTCCCCCACGACACACGATCTAGCTCAGCCCTTTGGAAGGCACTGCCCTACAACTCCCTGAAACAGTGCCTGTTTCAAGCAGAGCCTTTAGGAGAACCCAACCCAGCCAGCCTGCGTGCAACAGCTGCTCAGAGGGACAGCTTTAGGAAGAGATTCCAGAGAAGGCAGAGATTTTTGGAAGATGTACCAAAATAACTGTGTTTATTTATTTATTTATTTTTTGGTCTTAATCTACTGATTTCAGGCAACCAGCTCCTGCTAGAAGAGGATGGGTTACAGAAGTCAGTGCCAAAGGTTGGTCCCTCTCTAAGAAAAAATTTTTAGGTACCCTGTCATATGACATACTGAGGGACCTGCTGAAGCCTTTCCATCATCCCAGGGTTCTTCTCTAGGGTGGAAGGGGTTAGTAAGAGGTTGCCCTGAGCTGGGCATGCTGTTCTGTTCTTTGCTGGCTGCAGCACGTGTGAGCATCCTCACTGCTCGAGCCTCTCCCAGGGTTCCCCTGCCTCCTGCAAACACCCCGGCACTGGGAGGTGACCAGATGGCACTGCCATGTGTCGGGGACTTTCCAGTCACAAGCGTGTGTGTATGTGTGTGTGTGTGTGTGTGGAGACAGGGGGAGTGGTGCTGGAGCTGCTGACTTACCGATCTGACAGCGCAGGGGTGATCAAGTGGTGCCGGGCTTGATCTGCAAGAAAAGGGCTGCAAAAGCAGTCCTGCCCCCAAGCTGCTGGGGCAGGGGGGGCTCCAGCTTGCTCTGATGTTTCTGCAGCCAGAAGCACTGCTGCAAAATCACCCCAGGATGGAGGAAACTGAGGCCAAGGAGAGGGAGGGAGGCCAGGAGGGTCCTGCCAACCCTCGGGCACACACAGGGGGGACTGCAGAAGGGAAACACGCTGCGGTGCTGGGGTCACCCCAGACCTGCTCCAACACGCTGGGGACAGGAGCCAGCACGGGGCCAGCCCAGCAGCTGGCACTCTGCACGGACACCCACCAGCCACGGGCAATGACAGTGCATCTCTGCTCCCCGCCGCACCCCACAACGCTGCCAGCGCCTGGCGTGGCTCTGCCTGCTCGTGGGCAGCGCACGGCCCTGTCTGGTGGGGTAGGGGACAAGCAGCGGGGCTGGCAGGGGACAAAACCACCTAGGGAAGCTCCCAGGGCTTGCTCGGCCACAGCCACGCATGCTGGCAGAAGGGGATGTGCAGGAGGGGAGAAGAAAGGGGGGGGTGGCCTGGCATTACATGCCCACAGCCTCCACGATAACTCTCCCCCTGCCCCCCAAGCAGGGACCAGGCGTGCTGTCACCCTCGCCAAGACCCTGCAGAGCAACAGCAAAAAAAAAAAAAGCCTCAAGTGTTTATCTGCAGGCAGGCTGAGAAGTGGGGGTGTCGTGACCCCGCTAGACAGCCCTGGGGATGGCGGGGACCCTGAGGCCAGCGTCCTCAGCACGCAGGGAGCCAAACAAAGGGAGTGTCCCGCTGCGGGGTGCGAGCCCCCGCTGCCAGCATCCCACTCCCCAGGCTGGGCTGGATATTTTGGGGGGCATCGCAGATGCTGTCCTGGAGGGCGATCCTTCGATCCTTTGAGGCCTGGTGAGGGGCAGCAGGGGCTGTTCATTTTCGGGCTGTGCCGGTTTCGGGACAGAGCCTGTTCCAGGGCTGGAAGGGGCCGCGGGGAGACCCCCGCTGCTGCCCCTTTGTTCCTGGCGATGCGGGTTGGGGTTGGGGCGGCCGCGGGGTCCCTGCGGCAAGGAGCCCGCTGTCTGGGGCCAGCTGTCCCCGAGGAGCTGCAGCCACTGCCCAAGGGACCAGGAGACACCAGGGCACAGCCAGGCGATGCCCCACAGGCTATGGGGGACCCCATGGGGCTCACCCTGCCCGCAGAGGTGCCGGGGGGGTGCCGAGCCCCGCTGCCCGGGGGTAGGGGGGGGACCCCCGACAACACCGCACCCTGCTCCGGCACGGCAGCACCGAGCCAGCCCTTACCCAGCCTGCCGAAGGGGAGCCGGTTCCTCTCGCCCAGCATCAGGTTGAAGCGGGGGTTGTCCTTCCTGAGCCGCCTCCACTGCCCGCTGGCCAGGAGCAGCCGGGAGACCTCGGCGTAGACGCTGCTGTTCTCGTCCCGCACCACGAAGGTGTACATGGCGGCGGGCGGGGGAAACACCCCCGGACCCTTTACCCGACCCTACCCCGGGGACCCGCCGGCTTCCCCAGGCCCATGGGGCCCCGCCGCAGCTTAGGCAGGGCCCTGCTCGGCCACCGGCACCGCCACCTCCTCCTCCTCCTCCTCCCGTCCTGGCTCCGCATGGCCGGGGCCGCCCGCCCCTGCGCGCCGCCGGGCTGAGCTCATCGCGGGGAGGGACCGCGCCGGGCCCCGCGGCTGGCGGGGCGGGGAGACCCCAAATCGGCTCTACCCCCAGCCCCGGGTGGGGTGGGGGGGGACAGGGAGGGACAAGGGGACACACAGGGGGGTGCTGGCCCTGCCCCTGCACCGCCTTCCCCACGGCGACCCGGAAGCAGAGCGGGTTTTGCAGATGGTAGAAGATGGCGCTTGGGGCGGGTGGTGTGTGTGTGTGTGTGTGTGTGTGTGTGTCCCGGCACTGTTTTTCCCCTGGAAAAAGGGGATGGGAGAAGGTTTGGGGATCGGAGAGGTGTGCCCGTGTGGCTCTGGTCTGAGCCTGGCACTGCAAGGGCTCCTGTGGGGCACAGCCGTGGGGGAGAGGGAAGGGGTCGTCCACTCTGCTCAGCGCTCCTTAGCCCGCAGCAGGGTGCTGAGGGTAGATCGAGGCTGGTCGTGGTGAAACGGAGTGAAAAACAGGTGGCAGAGCAAGGTGGCAAGCGACAAAGGGCCTAGCCACCTCTGGGGGTGATGCTGGCCCCAGGCTGCGAGACAGCGAGGCTGGGGAGCTGTTACACCGACACTTGTCCTTGGTCCATCACACTCCTCAAATCCCGTTTTTCTTCTTGGCATCTTTCAGTTTTCCTGTACTTAACCTTCCCAAGCATTGTTATCTAGTTAGATTTTTTTCTGTTTACTGAAAATGTCTTTCCTTGTAACCATTGCTCCTGTCTTCCTCTTAAACAAGGCTGCAGCCAACTGCACCCATCTCATGTCACAAATTCACAACATGGAGAGTTCAGATATCTTAACAAACCTGTCAATAATGAAAAGAGAGTTCTTGATTTGGTTAATGCCCCGGTTTCCTTGCAGACCCTATATGAGAAACGCCATCAGCACTGCCTGCTTGTGTTGGTTGCTATAAATCATGATGCATTTCCAACAAATCAACAGTATTTTCCTGAAGAGAACTGAAATGTGTGGTAAATCGGTGATGACCAGCATGCCTTTTCTTTGACAACGTGAGACGATACGTGACTCAAGGACAGGGAAATCTCGGTTTAAAAATGGCTCCTCACCTACCTCTTTTTCTTCTGCTAAATTGAGCAAAACGTTCTTAAGGAAATGTTTTCCACCTTATGGATGGTGAAAACAATTAGTGTTTCCAAGTTGTTATAATAAAAGACCAATTTTATTAAAAGTCTAAGGAACATAGAAAACACTCAACTGTAGGCCAAATGGGTGATAACAGGATTCAAATGAAGAAGAACTGTCTGACTATTTTGTATCATCTTTGACTGGATGCCGACATGGAGGTTGTTTAAATGGGATGCTAATTCTTACCGACACAAATCTTGGGATACTGAATCCAGTCTTTTTGAAGCTAAAAGGTTTTTCCTGAAAATTGGAAAAATCAAAGCTTAATTTACCTCCCCAAGAAAAAAAACAAAAATGGTTTTAAAGCAATATTATCTCAACTGTGCCATTTAGAAGTAAACCATTTTAATTTGTGTGTGTGTGTGTGTGTGTGTGTGTGTGTGTACACCTCTTATATGTGAGGAATGGCCTGTGGGTATGCTTCTGCATGGACAGAGTGGGAATGGGAACCATCAACCCCAGTCATTTGGGATCCCACTTGTCTTCTTTTTGACAAGGCTAAAGTGGTGAGAAATACATTAGGACATTAAATCCCATCCTTCTCCCATTCTGGAGAAAAAATCAACCTTCTTTATTGAAAGTTTTCCTGAACTGGCACTGCCAGGTTGTGACAAAATGAGTTTTGCAGCTTTTCTTTTCCCCTGCTCCTGGATGGCTCAGAAGAAAGTGCTACAACATTATTCTGCTAAGGTTCATCTGGTAACACAGGAGAAACTTCCTTTCTGGCTCCGATGGCAGCTAGCAGGATGGATAATATAAGTTGAGGCTGTACTATTTGCAGGTCCAAAACTGATGACAACACTACAAATATAACTTATTGCACTCGCAGGTATATGGAAAAGATATGAAAACCTGCAACTGCAAAATGTGACCTAATGCGAGATATCAAGCTTGTACAAAATAATAAATTTCTACTAATAAACACATTCTTCTATCAAAGGTTGCATGCTCCTTCATTGCAAAAGCACCTTGGGGTATCTCCCTCAGATACTTGCTGTAGCTAGGGCAATACTCTGAAAAGGATCTCAAACAAGTATTCTGCATATGGCACTTCTGAAAGAATATTATGATCTGTTATTAATGTCAGGGTGTTGTAACTTGCTGATATAAGAGCGATGATCTGCCTCTGGTGAAGACAAGGCAGTACATAGGGAATTGCTCTTTCTTTCAGGGATTTTGGATGGTTATTTCACCCAATCTTTGAGGCGTAAATAATACACAAAATTATATGTCTCACTCTGAGGATGAGGTTTGCTTTCCTTTTGTTAGCTTAAAGCAAAAGTGAACGAAATTTTGCCATGCAGCTTGTTTCTACTAGGAGGCGCTCTTCGACCTAGAATTTGATGGGGCTCCTCATCTGTTTTCGGATACGCCGTTGGTTTGTGTTATCCTAATAGACCTGTGCGTGGCTTAGCTTAAAATACATCAAAGCCCCGGGAATCATGGTGTGTCTGGGACTCAGATGCTGAGGCCATTCTCTCTTCCCAATTTAGAAAGCTGCTCTTTGTCAGGGTTCCAGATTTATAGTTGGTGCCTTGTCTCTGTTATTTGCAGAAGTGCAAGATGCAAAGGCATTTCCTAAACTTAAGATCAATGTGTTAGATCAATAAGCAGAATGAAATCCGTTACTGAATTACTCAATATTACATTCAAAAGTTCCTGTAATGATTTTTTTTTTTTTCTTAATGGATATCACATATACACTAGATGTAAATAATCTGAAAAAAAAAACTTCTTTGTGTATTTGGGACAAATGCTTGGAATTATCCCATTCTCAGTGGAATTACTGCATGTACTTTTTGCTAGCTTTGACCCTCAGTGTGGAAAATCTCCAGACCACTTCCAAATTCAAGAAATATTTGTAGCTACAATTTATGGTTTATCCACCATCCAGTTAGATTTATTTCAGATGATAATTATTTTTTTTTTGGACATTATTTATATTATTATTTTTGTACAATTCACACTCAGTGTTTTTTATTGCTGTTTTCTTGTGGCTTGTAAACCAATGGACTGTAGTTTCTGGAAGGCTGTGCAGTAATCTGAAAGGTGCTGCTAGTCCATCAAGGCCAGAGACTGGAAGAGCTAAGCACAGGGTCCTTGCATGTCCAGACCCTATTAGACCTGAGTGTTCTTGCTCCTGGCCACACTACAGAGAGGGGTTAGCTCCCTCCAGCTGGTTTCATGATCCACCTCCTTCCTTATATACCCTCAGCCTCAATTCCCTGCAGAGAGAGACGAGGAGGATAGTGAAGGCTCTTTAGTTGGCAGGTCAGAGTGTGGCTCAGTTTTGGAGTCCTACACAGTGTCTGTGGCTATCCCACAGAGTCCCTCACTTCAGAAGAGACTGTAACGGCATGCCCTCAGGGGCACTGGTATGTAGTGGCTCTTTCACCCTGGAAGAAAAGAAGGCACATTTAGGCTGATGGACAGAAGACCAAGAAGCCTAACAGTCCCGATCCCTGCTGGGCTGTCCCTTGATCTGCTGCCACCCATGGATGGGGAATTAGAGGCAGCAGAGTGGGACATCTCCGTGCCCCTCTCATCAGACTCCACGTGCAGGGCAGGATGGAGCTGACTCACTGTGTCTTCTCGACGTCCTCGATGCCTTCAGGCAGGCGCACATTGAGTGTCTCCGGGAGCAGGAAGGCCACCGAGCCGCAGCACACTGCCACGCCGCAGTACGTCACCTCGGGCAGAGACCTCCACACCTCATCCAGCAGGAATACGAGTGGAGCCAAAGCCCCGCCGAGGCGTGCCACGAAGGACGTGTATCCCATCCCATTCTGCCTGGAAAGGTAGGGGACCATGGTGATGGAGACCACCACAAGAAAGATATGGGTGCTTCTTTCATACCAGACCTTGCAAACTCTGGTTCAAGTATGCACCATTCCCACAAAAAACAGACCAGTGAAAGACAGAGGACTATAGGGGTAGTCCTCTACTCTGGGTAGAAACAGGTGAAATAAACCATGATCCATGCAGTAATCCATGCGTTGTATTTTTTTTTTCCCTCAGATTTTCACAAAACAAACAGAAACCTCCACAAGAAACAGAAGATTTCCTCCACCAGTCTTAGCTACATCCCAAACCATGCTGGTACTGCACCTAATTTTATGTCTCCAGTACCTGGATATTTCATATAAACTGGCTTTTTCCTCCTGAAAGGCTAGTTAATCCCTGCTTTAGTATCATCTGATGTCCAGAAGGCTATCAAAGGCTACCACTCATGTTGTAATATGTGTCCCTTATAAAAATTGATATTTCAAATTATTACTTCCTGGGTCTTTTAGCAGTTACTGACAGATTATCACAGGGAGCTAAGACTTTACTGCGTGCAGATCCCTTGAGTTCAAAAATGTGCCCACACAAAATAGTCCTGACCTTTCAATACATTTCCCTGTCCACATAACCCACCTGCCCTGCCCCTTTCTCAGGAGTATGATGTGTAATCCCTAGAACCTGCTGCTTCAGTCCTGCAGTCTAGCCAACAGCATCTTTTGCTGTGTTGATGCCAAAGACCAAGGGGTGACATTCCCACTGAGGGTCTAGATGTGCGCCCAGGCAGTGGCATCTCTTACCTCAGGACAGTGGGGTAGAGCTCAGAGGTGTACAAGAAGACAGTGGTGAATGCAGCTTCTGAGAGACCTTTGCCCGTAGTGGCTACTACAGAGCGTAAGGAAGTGAAGGCTGGGAAGAAAGAAAAGACATTTATGACAATGGTTGAAGAGCAACAGCTAGGAAAAGGCTTCTTGTGCAAAAGGAACAAATCTTCAATGCTCTTACAAAAATAAATAAATAAATAAATGAAAAGGAAGCTTCCTAGCCCTAGAGGTAGTGCATCCAAGGTCTGAATCAAAGTCTGAAAGTTTGGTGACTGTTATCCTGAGTGGAAGCTGAACTGATGAAAGGATAGGTCCCAACATTTCCCGTTGGACATTGTCTGTAATAAAGACACTTAACCTCGTCATAACTGGACCCTCTGTAGCCACTTCACAGGGACTGGAGACCACCTTTTGCCACCAGATATATGGGCTAGCCCATATTAGCAGCCTTGTCCCACTGTCACCCTTGAAGATGGAGGGCATCTGTATACAGAGTTGCCTGCAGACAAGATGTATGGTTCTCCCTCTCTAGCATTGCATGGAATGGAAACCTCCCCTTTAGCAAGTGGTGTGTACAGCAGAAGAGCATCTCACGTTTGGGAATGATGATGTTGGCTCCTATGCATAGTCCAGTCAGGATGAGTGACCATGCCTGACTCTGCCGTCGTCCAATTCGATTCACCAGCACGTACACGATTATCTTGGCTGGAATCTCAATGATGCCAAAGACAAACTGGGAGAGATACATGTTGAGCCCAAAGCCAGTTAGTTTCATGCTCATGCCGTAGTAAGAGAAGGCAACACCAAACCTGCAAGGAGTGTGTGGAGATGGGAATTAGGGAAAACCATCTGGGCAAGTACAGGATAAATCCCCTATGCAAAGTGACACTGCTTACCACACTGCCCCAGAACACAGAGAAATCTTCCTCAGGACTGGTGTCCTGAACAAGCTGATGTAGGAGTAACTCTCTCCTGGCTTTTTGTCTGTTGTGATCGTTCTGAGGGCCTGGGAGAGGTAGAAAGAAGAAAACAGTTCAGATGCTGTACATTCAGGATCCAGACATGAAACTCTTGAGAGACTGGAGCCTCATCTTTTCCAGCTCTATCACCACATTGAGTTTTCCATACATTCCTATTGCAGAACAATTCTCTGGACATATATTATCAGAGGCATGTCTTCATAGAATATTTAATAGATTGTCTACCAATTTAGACGTCTTTTTCACCTATTCATCCCTTCTTACCTGCATACCCCACATGGCAACAAGGCTTGCAGCAGATTGTGATGTTAGCAAAGTCAGCATTGGCCAGTTCCACCCCATTCCCCAAGTAGTTGCCTTCCATGGAGTCAGGTCTCAGGCAGGAGCTAACAGTGAACTGTATGCTTTTTTCTCACATTTATGTAAGTACGATTATTTTTATATCCCTCTTCATCAAGTAACTGCATTTGGTCAGAAGAATCGCATGCTAAACTCCATCAACTCTGTTCATTAGATTGCAAGGCTCTAAAGGAGACTGCAGACAGCTATGATGTGGACACCTAACCTTGGGAGAGATGTCAATGTGGCTTTGCTTCACCATGCTCAAGAATCATCAGCCAATGTGGGGTAAGGCTTTTAAAATTCGAAAATTTTAAGGAAACCTTGAGGAGAGAATTTGGTTAACTAGTGGCGTATTCTCAGATCAATATTCTCTTCAGAGAAAGCAAAGCCTACAACAAAGCTTTTGCTTAAAGAGTTAATCACAGCCACAGATTTATGCTGGGAACCTGCAACTTGGCTGGATGTATAAAGAGGTGCTGCAATGTCTTGGGCCTGAGGGTCATTTCCAGGGCCTTGTCTCCAACAGCACCCTGCAGTGGAGCCTACAGAGAGCAGGGCAAGCACATAGAGATATCCTCCCCAAAATGCCACTGCCTCCAGCAGTTCAGGGACTCTGAACGAGATGAGCTGTCATTCTATTCAGCAACCTTGGATAATCCTTTCACACATTGTCTAATGGTTTGCTGAACCCACGTTTTCCTTTTATTTCAGTATACCCACTTTCTTTCTTTCCCTTTTCTACTTTTTTTTTTTTTTTTTCTACTTTTGCCTTTTTTTCAGAGGCAAATAATAAATCTTTTCATCCAGATGCCAAGGATGAATTATAGCACTGATAGCAGACCACTTCTGCAATGCTGAGAATTTCAATGTGAGATTCAAGTAACCCTGATGGCAGTCAGTCCTCTCTTTAAGTTGCATGATTTGCTATTTAACTGGGTAATATAGGACATTAATATGGAAGACATCTTCTACTACATATTGTTGGCCAGATTTACTAGCATGTGGAAGGACAACTGGGAGAGCCAGAACAGCAAGAATCCCCAAGAAATTTTAAAAGCACATGGTTCAGTGATAGCTGGGGAGGAAGAGGGTGAGGGAGTCTGCAGGCTTTCAGCATCACCTACAGTTAACACAGTCCTGAACAGTTAGGGGGGCTGGGGGCTTGGAAATATCTAATAAAAGAGAAATCCCAGCTCAAAGAGCTCCCTGGTTTAAAAGAATTGTACAGAATGAAATAATGTTAGGAAAAGAAGGAGGATAGCTGTAAGTAACAGCATGTTCAAGAGCTAAGATTTTATGTTTAGTTGCATACTATGAGACTTTCATTCTTTGCAGTTTTTGGAAGAGTGACAAAACTTTTCACACTGAAAAAAAAATCACACTGGGAAATTGCTTAATGAGTTCTATAAGGCAGTGCTATTAAATATGAGAGCACATCAGTAGAGAGCACATCAGTAATGTAATGTGCAGTTATCAGGAGATTTATATGTCTCTCAGAATCAAAGTCTTCTGAATAAGGAAAATCAGTTGTTATCATGATAAGCCATCAAAACACACTGAAGCATGGTCAAATCAATCAAGCAATCTTAAATCAGGCAGTCCTCTGTTGTTTGCATGTTTGGATACAGATGAGAAAACAGGCATGTCTCTATAAACCTCATAAATCCAGCAAGGTGTCACAACTGCAAACCTTTATTGATTAAGGTCCAGTGGTCATGGTCCAGTGTGACCTGGTGCAAGGCTATGATAGCGGGGAAGCCCCAGCTACATTTCCTAACCCTAAGAGTAGTTTGAGGGTACAGTCCCTTGTCCTTCCTGGTGATGCTGCACTCTGAAATACAGAGTCATAAGCCAAAGCTGAATGAATGAGGTTGTAACTTGTTATTTTTACACATTTAGTCAGAGCTACTGGCTTGATTAAAGGCAAGGAAGAGTCACACTCAGCTCCTGTCTGCCACAACCTAAACTCATTGTTTGTCACACGATTAAACAACATATGTCTATTGTAAATCAAAGAGGCTAATCACCTCTTAAAAAAATATTAAGAAACTGCTATTTAAAAATGGCATAGTGGCCAGGATAAGAGGCTGATGGGGATGCTGGAGCACTGTGTGCATATCTGGACCGTGATGGCAAAACACAAGGCTCGTGTACTTGTGCCAGGGGTTTCCCATCTTCCTCCTTTGGTAAGAGAAAAAGCAGAGGACATTAAAGAAAATATCAGCGCTTAATGAGCCACAAACTTCTGTACCCACTGGATTTCACAGCTGAGCTTTGTCACTCTTGAGAAGGTCAAGACTTAAATCATGTGGAACTAATCATTCAGAGGTGACAGATGTGCAGCCACCCAAGCCTGGCTGTGAAGGATTTTCATGAGCTCTGACTTCAGCACAGCCAACAATCTTCCAGTTGCTCATGTACAGTAAATACAAGATTATTTCTCCAGCCTAAGGTGGACTAGCCTTTATATTTTTGGATATCACTGCATAGAGTACCTTGAGTGCAATAAATATACTAACTACATGCTGTTAATATGTCTTTATGTGAGCTGAGCTGATGTTTTCTCTTTAGCAGTGGGTATAAGTGCTTTCTAGAGTAAAATGGACTATGGCACCTTGTGGATCACATTGCAGGCTGTGAGCATTGCTTCAGGTATAAAATAGAATTAAAACAGAGAGAAAGAGGAAATGGAAGAGGAAGGATATGTGTCTGGATCTTCAGTTTCTCACCTCTGGTGAGAGAGCGAAGTCTTTCATCCCATTCATTCTTGCACATCTAAGCAGGTGCTTGTGAGCTTGTTTCACTTTGCCGTTGGCTATGAGCCACCGGGCAGACTCTGGGACCCACCTGGTGCGAGGAGAGAAGACATCATTCCTGTTGGCACTCCGTGTTTTCCACCCCACATACATGGCCCTGGCCAAAGACAGGGGATCTTCTCTGTGAGAAGGACACTGTCTTTACACATGCATGCTATTCTGCTCTTACGGAAATAATGGAAGAGCTTATCCTTTCCTGACACTCTGCCACAGAAATTTTGGCAATATGGGCCACGTATTCCTCGCAGAAGAGAGACCCAACTTCTGCTGCTTCACCATCAGGATGGACGGTGAGCATTAAAGCAATACTCATTCCCTAATCTGCCACTGCTTCTCTGCTTGCTTTTTTGCAGCTTCTGGGCAAAACCAGGTGGGTGTCTCTAAACACAGAAATTAAAAGCTTGAAGAAATATGTAAGTAAGATGTTTACTGAGATCACATATTTGTCAGAATCTCTCAATGGGGTCTTCCAGAGGAGTGATCTGTGACCGGTTCCCTATAAGCTCTTTGTGATTTATGTGCCCCAAGTCAGGCAATAGTAAAACTAATAAACTATTCAATCTAGTCAATCAGTAGATGAAAAAGGATGTGTGGAGAAAAAACATTTACAGAACTGGACTTCTGGAAAGTTTTCAACTCCTTCCCATAACCTTTTAATATTTTGGCAAATATAAAGAATGAAAAATAGCATTTTGCACTCCTTGTCACTATCTCCAGAGTATATTATGTCATTTGGTTGTCTAATGTCTCAACTGAGTTGTGGTGCCATATCAACAATATCCATGGAATGGGCTAAATTTGATTTTGATTCCATACTCCATGGACTTTAAATTATCCGACAATCACTGACTTCTTGGGTGCTTGAATTTTGATCAGACTACAGTATATTTTGTTGGAGAACTCATCTCCATAAAAGGCATTAACAAAAGAGAGAGAGAGAAAAAAAGGAAAGTTATCCTTCAAAGGGTGGGTCAAAATGTATTTATATGAATTTCAACATTTCTCAGGATTCATTTTTTTACAGCTAGTTGTCCTCGAAAAAGAGCAAAAAACCTTAAACTAAAACGCCAGCGGAACACATATTTTTGTGTTGTACTTGATCAGCAAAATACCAGATGATACACTCTGCCAGAAACCATTAATCACTGGTGAAAGGCTACATCTATTTTTGAGCCATTGTTTAACAACAGCATCAGTTTCTATCCCCTTTTTCATTAGTATTATTTGTTGGTAGATCTATGCAGTTGTGGGAATATCTCTGCTGATTTCAACAAGGGACATCTGTCCACCTAGGAAATGGAGTTGCTCATGCAAAGAACTGTTTTGTGTCTTTGAATAAACTAATCTAACATACTTCACACTACAGTATCAGTGAATCAGCTGTATATTTTAGTCAGTCTTGCTATGTGAAAGGAAAAAAAAAAAAGAAGAAGGAAAAATAATTTATTTGATTAAATAGACCATCTCTCCATTGTGAGGTTTAAGAGCTGTCAGATATTCCTTAAAGTTACAGGTGGGAAATAGCCCACAGAAAGCTGAGGTATTTGACCAGTTAGGATGCTCACACATCTGAGAATGGCCATGGGAAATGTAAAGACCTATGCCTGGCCTCAGCCTCAGTCCTACCTCCTCGATGTTCCCAAAGCCATGGTGCACCCTTGGCTCCTGACCTTGGCAGAGGTGAGGAGAGATGAAACCCAAGCCACTTCAGTTTTCAAGGCCTGCTATTCCAGGGCCAGCACTGTGATATTTGACATGCTCACAGGGCCGGGGAAGCAAACCACAGCCCGCAGGCTGCAGGGCGCAGCACTCACCACAGGTAGATAATGCTCAGAAGACAAGGTCCTGTTACGGCGACTAAGAGCCAGTGCCATTCTCTCACCATGTAGGCTATCAAGGCCAGCAGCATGTTCCCGATGCTCCAGAAGATGCTGGTCAGGACCCCAGAGAAGGTGCGGTGCTCTATGTCCACCCACTCCATCCCTGCAAGAGGGAGGCAGCGTTCAGCGGGGACACACAGGACTTCTCCTGGGAAGGGTCTGTGGGACTTTGTAAGAAGTGCAAAGTGAGACAATGTCCCTGGTCTTTTCCTCCAGGAGAATTCTGCTGCTTGGCCGACATTTTGCACATTTTAAACGTTCATCCACAATGCTTAACCTCCCACAAAGCTGTAGGCAACTAAAGTAAAACCTTAGAAGAAATACTGGATATACAGTAATAAAAAAAATGGTGCTAAAACCCCTTAGATGATACATTTTTATCCTGTTCAGTAGCATTCAAGTGGTCTTCTTCATCAAACTCTTTTTTTTTTTCCTTACTATTCAGCTGTATTTTGTCTGCCTAGTTTCCTAGTTTCCTATTTCCTAGTTTCTCTGCCCACACATTATTCCAGATTAAAAAATATATTAAGCTGAATACACCTTCATGGAGAGCATATACTAATGCACATATAAAACCAGAACAAATGGTGGTCTCCTTGTTTCTGCGTGTGAACTAAAAGCCCATTTTCCTCTAAAGATCCTGAGATCCTGACATCTTGCTACAGCATCAATCATAAATGTCCTTCCCATAGCAGGCCTTGGGACATGTAATGTCTTGTGTGGCCTTGTCCACTCCTGAAGCCTTTTTAACTTGATTTTGGCTGTATCTGCAAAAATTCTGGAAATTTTTGCTGCACCTTTAGCTTGCTCTACAGTACAGTGACTCTTGCCTAGTATGTCCTAACTGTAGCTATAAAGTCATCCTATGCTCTGCTGGGTAGCTTGGAGTTTGAAGCTTGTTTTAATTATCAAAGTAATTAAAGTCTCTGGCTTCAGTTTTGTCTAGCTTTGAGTGATTAAATATATACATATATATATTATTTTATTTTATTTTATTTTATTTTATTTTATTTTATTTTATTTTATTTTATTTTATTTTATTTTATTTTATTTTATTTTATTTTATTTTATTTTTTATTTTTACTTTATTTTTTGGTTCTTTCTCCTGTCCTTTCTAAAAATATGGGTCAGGAACATAATGAAAACAATTGCTGCAAATTCAAGACTGGGGAGGAAGAAACACCCTGCGAATGACACACCATCCTGCTCCTGCTGAGGACATGGCACACGGATGAATTTTCCTAATTGTGTTTGAAGGCTGAGAACCCTGTATCAGAGAATAAGGGACAATAATTTGTCTATGGCTTTCTCTGCACGGCTAATGATGCTTAACAGGAATTGGGCAGCATGGATTATAAGTGTTAATGCTGGAACAGAAGTACTAATAAGTGGTTGTTATATTTTGACGAGACTGCTAAAGCATTAACTGGACTAAATTGTAATGCTTGGATCTTCCCAAGAGGGTTGTTCTTTTGGCTGCCCATGCTGAAATCGTGCCTGCATGCTGCACAAGTCCCTGCAAACCTCCAAACCTCCCACACTTACCCAGAGGCAATACAATCAGGGAGAGGCCGCTCAGGGCCATCCCGGTGAGGGTCCGTGTGATGGCCAGCATGCTGTAGGAGACGGAGGCGGCGCTCAGCATCCCGAATATGACAGAGAACACAAGCGACAGCATGAGCATGGATTTCCGACCGAACCTGCCACAAGCACAGTCGTGGGTTACTTACAGGATGGAAACCTGGTCCAGGAGAAGGGTTTGAAGTGGCGAAATGAGAGACTCGAGGAGGTCAGTGAAAATATCACCTGCTCTGCAAAGACTACATGATGCCTCAGAGTGGGGGAAACTGCTCTGGATATAGACAGTGCTGCAGTAATGTGATCCCCTACAGACAGTCAGCCTGCCCTCTGAGCACCAGGCACAAGTCTTGCAAATGGACAGAGCAACAATTATCAAAAATATATGTATATACATATATTGGGCTCCCCATTCAACAGCACCATGAAAAGAAGAGATGCCAGATTGAAAATTCATGTTGTTGGCACAGCCCACACCTTCCAACAGCTGTCCCCACTCCTCCTCTTTCCATCATCCCCTTTGAACCAGATGCTGCTCCTGGTCCCAAGGAAGAGGAGGGGGAGAGCACTGTGAAAATTAAAAAAATTAAAAAAAATAATAGAAATTTAAAAAATAAATTAAATTACATTTATGTCAATGGGTAACATTCAGTCTATAGGGACTGAAACCCTGGCCTGATTCTGACATTCTCCTAGTGGCCACCTGATAAGGATGGTGGCAAAGACCATTACCCTGTTGGGGGAAAATTATGTGCTGGGACACAATGCCACAAAAACATTCTTAAGAGTTATCACAGGTGCCTTCATGCAGCAGCTAGTTAATGAATCTACTGTAGAAGAAATGACTTGTGGCATTGGCCTAGGCAGTTTGCTGGATCTGCTTTGAAATGTAAACAGATCCAGTCTGCAAAAGCCATTGTAATGCAGCTGGATCAGAGCAGCAAACATCCAGAAAACCACCTAAACTGGATCCAGTTTCCAAAAGTGTAACTGCTTAGGAAAGAAGGTACATTTCTGAAATTAAGGTATACCTCAAAAATGCAGCAAGAAGCATATCAAAACATAAAATTCCCTGCAGGGCACAAGGCAGCTATTTATGGATCCATTACTAGACTCTCTCAGCAAATGCATGCCACCTGCTAAGGAAACCAGAGGGAAGCTGGCAGGATTAAACTGCAGGCTACAGGAAGGCTGCTAGAAATAATGCGGTTAAAACTGTCTTCAGAGAGAAAGATTTGGAAAAGAGCAACCTCTGAATGATTAAATGTGGAAAATATAATAAAAGGAGCAAACTGTGCAAGCATAAAAAAGAATAAAAAAGCCATTTTCACAAATATCCCAATCTGGAAGTCTGCCAAAGCATCACACAGACAGTGAGGTACAAGGACAAGGCATAAAAGGAGTGTTTGGAAAAGAGCAGGCAATAACAGATTTTTTTATTTTTTATTTTTGCATATGTATGTTCACAGTAAAGGTGCTTGGAGGGTTTAGCAGGGTAAAAATTGACAGCAGAGGTGTTCTCACATGCAAGTGTCTGTAGGATCTTAGAACAAAATGAACCATGAGTGTAGCAAAATGCCAGATTTTCACCCCAAAGCACTAGAGATGAAATAACTGCATTATGATTAGGGCAAGTGGGACCTCTTCTCTGTTAGAGAAAATGAAGGTTGCTAAGGGGACATCAGCTTTTATGGTGTCTTACAAAGGTGTGGGGCATGACATCTGGGGTTTAACAGATCTAGCATTGATACTGATAAAATGGATAAAAATAATGATAAAAGAACTCTTAGACATGCAGATAAGCAAATAGTGCAAGAATCAGCATGGCTTTTGTAAAGATAATGCTCATAGCCTGTGGAAATTCACTGGGGGAGAAGTCAAATGGATGACCAGAAAGTTCCGACTGATTCAGAATAGTAGGATTTCCAAAAACAGTCTGTGACTGGAGACTGGTTGCTGTATCTGGAGTGCCATGGGGAACCAACACGAAGTGCTCGATACATTTGCTGTGGTTTATGGGATGTAGCATGACCTGCTCTTTCATAACTTCTCCTCTTCTTTCCCATCCCCACTCTGTCAGTCCCAGGCCCCTTCCCTGGTGCTTCTGGAGCCAATACTATATTTGTCCTTCCACCAGCAGCTCCTGGCAAACCACCTTCAGGGGAGGCAAATCAGGGCACAAACATGCTTAAACTCTGAGCTTGCTTAGGAGTTTTGGCTCAACCCCACACCAAGAATGTGTGAAGAGCCAAACAGAAGAAAAGCTGAGCAAGGTAAGGACCCTTCCCACTTGATACAGGAAAAAGGGTCTGCCAAATTTCCTGCAAATTTACTGGGTGCCCTGCTCCCAGCACCATCCCCTGATGTGACCTGCTCTCCTGCAGGGCCTGTGCCCAGGTAGCTCAGCAGGGCAGTGCAGTCAGCTCTGCTCAGGGCTGCTCACAAGCACATATCAAACCCTCTTTACCTGCCACTTTACCCTGTCTGACTAATTGGAAGTCAAGCCAAAACTTAGTCTTTTTTGTTGCCTTCTTCAAATTTTCTCAACTTCTACTATAACCTTTAGAGATGGGGAGAAGGAAATCAAAACTACACATGGTATTCAGGATTCAGGACCACCATACATATGCATGTTTCTGCATGGTGACGTTCTCTTTAACTTTCTATTCCTTTCCTGATAATTCTTACTTTTAAATTTGCTTCCCCAGCCACTACACATTGCTGAGAAGATGTTTGCCTGAAGCTTTCTATCATATCCCCAAAGTCTTGCTCCTGAGCAGCTGTGGTCAGCTCAGAGGCCTCTATTTTACATGTGAAATTATAATTTATTTATTTTTTTTTAATATTAATCTACCCTGAAATTGTCTTCTAATGCTCCCATCCACTCACTGGGCTTTGTAAGATCCTTCTGCAGTTCTCCATGCTCAGAGGTTGTCTTGCCCAGCTTGGTCTCTCAGCCTCACCTCCCTGCTTTCTCCTTTTCCAGATCATTTAGAAAAATGCTGAAAAGCACACATATCCAATTATCAGGTCCCCAGAGGTGTTCCTTCATTGTGACAACTGAACACTTACACCTCTCTTCTCTTTCCCAGCTTTTGATCAATTATTTAGCCAAGCAGGGACCTTCTTTCTTACTGCAGGGCAGCTCAGTTTCTTTAGAAGCCTTTTGTAAGGAAACTTCTTGAAATCCAAGTAGATGATATCTTCTTTGTTCACGTATCTGTTAGCATCTTCAAAGAAATACAGCCTGCTTGTAAAGTATGAATCTTATGCAAAAGAGAAAAAAGTCATGTGGCCACTGGCTCAGTTGTTCAGTACAGTTTCTGAGCCAATTTGCCCAATATAGCTAGATGCCAGGCTGCCTGGCTGCTGGTTCCCAAGATCTTTCTTGGGGACTGGTTTAAAAACTGATTCGATACATCATACCTTCCTAGTCCTCTGCTGTGGAGGTCACACAATGCCAACAATATTTCAGTTTTTCCATCCTAAGGGTCCTGTAGGACTGTGGGATGACCACTCCCTGGTCCTGGCAGTTTACTATCGTTCATTGTGTGAATTTTCTCCATGCCTTCTTCTACCAGCTCATTTCAAGGCAGGTCTTCTCTTGAGAAGGCTCCAGCTCCAACACCTGTTGCTGTGTGTTCCCTCTCTGTGAGCACGAACTCAGTTATGTCTCACCCCACAGCCCTGTTGTTGCTCCTTTTATCACTTAATCATCGACTGGCTCTTTCCCCCTACAATCCACTTTCAAAACACAAACAAACAAACAAAACAGTTTATTTTTCATTTTGTTCTAACATAAAGCTCTTCTCTGCCTTAATTTGTCTAACTTCTTTTCACAATTCTGTTTTTTTTTTTTCACCTCCAAAAGTGCTATCAAGCCTTTTTAGACACAAAGTCAAGACACACTGAAGGCCAGCTGGATGTCTTGAGTCCTCACAGAAATATACAGATATAAGCAAAGATATCAAAGATACAGAAGTAACTGGGAGCTTCGTACTGGGAAGCCGGTTTCCCTCTGCTATACAGTGATCTTGTAGCCTGCTTCACCCTAATGCTTGTTTACTCCCAGAGGAAAGAAGCTGGGAAGGAATCAAATAGTTTCCTGCACAGGAAGCTCAGACATTAAATATTGAATAGTGTAGACTGAATGGCACATCCTGCTTGCTTGCTTGCTCTGCGTATTCCCTGGTAGGTTTCCTGCTTCTGCTATTTGCAAAAATACTTAATTTCTTAATTTATGACCTTTCTAGGTTGTTACTCAGACTTTTTTTCAAGTTTACATTATCACATTCTAACATTTAACAAGAGAGAGCAGATTTGTTCCTATTTTCCTCATCAAGGCATTGCCCTAGCTCTTCCTCAAGGAAAGCCTCCCTGCTTATAGCAACCTCTTTTACCTGCTTCTCTTGTAATGACAAGTCATTTTTTTTTCTTTCTTGAAAATCTGTTTCAGACATGGCATGCATTTACTTTGACCCCTGTGTGACTTAGACAATTTCCAGATAACTTGCAATGATTTAACTTTTTTGTTTGTTTCTTTGTTTGTTTTAACCAGCTTTCTCCTTTTTAGGCATCTATTTTTCCTAAAATAGGTCCCATAGACAGTGGATATTTTTAGTTTCTACTGTTCCTACAGTGATGCTGACCCCAATGTTGTGGGTCAATGTTATTGTTGCAGTGCACCTTACTCCTAACTATGGCCAGAGAGCTGCTTCTCTGGTGGGCTCCTAACTGGCTGCCCCATGAATCAGTTCTTGGCCATCACTCAGCATTTAGCCCCTGCATTGCTCCTCAGTTATGGCTTTACTCCAGTTTTCATGTGAAAGGCTGAATTCTCCCTTTGTGATTGTGTTCTCTCCTTTCTCTGCCCCTATGGTTGCCTTTTGCACATCACTGGTTTGTGAAGGCCTTTTCATTGAAATTGAAGCCCTGAAGGAACAGCCTGAAAGGGGTCAAACCTGTCTGAAAGGTATCCAAACACCACGGCCCCGATTGTGACGCCAATGAAGAAGAAGGTGGCAGTTGCCTGGTTCAGTCCACGCTGCTCACAGACGAGGTCCCACTGAAACACAAGTCCAAAATGACACTTAGTGCCCAGTTCAGCTTCTGTCTCCATTCTGACCTTTTCCCTCCAGTGATAGCTATCTCCTGTTCCAATTCATATTAGCCAAATCTGTTTGATATGTAGAATTGTGCATGGAGCAGCTGATAGGACAGTGCCAGAGTCCTGAAAAATGTAAAATGGCAACCTACAAAGCTCAGAGGCTTCCAGCTGTTAAGCCCCACTGTGACAACCTCTCTGTGGACACTTGCTGAGCATCAGAAAGCTTCCCTGGGTACCCCTCCATCATGAAGAGATCCCTTTTTTTCTCTCCTGACCCTTGTGATAGCTGTTCTCAACCTGCCTTGTTGCATTTCTCTGCTAGCTTCTCCATCATACTCCTGATGCTTCGGGGACAGACCTGGCCAGATGGACATCTGCAGGGTGCCACACTGCAGTGACCTTAGGATGTGATAGGATCCAAGGAAATGGTCTCAAGTTGCACCAGGGGAATTTTAGATTGGACACTAAGAATTTCTTCATGGAGAAGATGTTCAGGTATTATAACAGGCTGCCCAGGGCAGTGGTGGAGTCCCTATCCTGGAGGTATTTTGAGAGACGTGCGGACATAGCACTAAGAAACATGGTTTAGTGATGGGACTCAGTAGGTTGTGCTGATGTTTGGGCTTGATGATCTTGAAGGTCTTTTCCAACCTAGATCATTCTATGATTCCATGTGTGCTGATATCCAGTTACTGTTGCCCTGGTCAATTTCCTCAAAGTTGTCTGTGCAGGGTAGAAAGAAGGCAGAGGAGGAGTTGGACTCAACACTAGCTCCTGAGGCTAACTTACTGATTTCTTATGAAGAGAGTGGTCTAGGCATTCTGTTTAACTCAGTTAATGAGCATCATTTTACTTTCTTGGAGGTGCAAATGTCGCTAATCATTACAGAATGTTGTGGCCAAGCTGCAGAGTTAATTTTCCATATGAGTGTAACTTGATAAAACTAAACTTAATCATCAACCCAGCCTTGCAGTGTCTCTGACAGAGCTGGCCAGACCTTGAGCAACCTTTCTGGCTGCAAGCACAAGACTCCAGAGGAGGCCGTGGCCCTTTGAACATGGCCCGAGGCCACTGCACCTTGAATGTGGTGTCACGAGGCTCTGAGCCCAGCACCTCTGCTGCTGAGCACCTTTCCTGCCTTTTCCTCCAAGGGTGCTTTACACCTTTCTCCCTGAAACAGTGTAGAAATCAGATGCAGACCTGGTGCCCATCTCACCTCAGTGCCTGCTAAAACTGGAGGTGGTGGGTGGTAGGGAGGAGGCATTGGCTCTAGGTTAGGATCCATCGGCCTTCTGTCTGACCAAATGTCCCCTCAGATCTACCATGCTTTGGGTTGCCTTTCAAGGAAAGAAAACCACAGCCTGCAAGTAAAGTATTAATACCCAGAGGTATCACTGTCAGCCCTAGCAGAGCATTTCAAAAGGCTGGTGGTTAATGTTTGATGGGCAGGGACCTTGGGCAGGCTCAAGGTTATGCCTGGCCAGAGTGCTGCACCTCAGCAGGAGGCCCTTTGAGAGCACATTTCTTGGCTGATGGCGAGAAACACTGCTGGTAGTTGGACTGATGGACTCCTAAACTTGTGAAATGTTTTCCAGGGGGATAAGGACACTGGGAGTCAACAGCTTTTCAGAAGGGGTGATGCAGCAAAGCCCTCACTCTACTGATGGGGATGATGGGCACCTGCTACCAGGATTCCCTGCCTTCCCATCAAGGCCAGGTTCATCCAACCTTTTGCCATGGGATCTCCACTCTATGGCTGCTGAACCTCCTCTGCTAGCATGAGGATGGAGCTGGTACTGGGCTGGGTGATGTCCTCAGTGTCTCCAGGGGGCTTATCCCTGGTCTGCTGAGTGCCTGCTGTGAGCTGATCACCATCTTGCTCCTGAAGCATCATCCTTGCCTCGCCACAAACCCTACTTCTTTTGGACTCTGATCTGGGAGAGCCTTGAATTTTGTTCTCCATATCCTATGTGCACCTGGCCTATCCATCCCTACCAGCCCCATGCCTGCTGGCTGCCTCATCCCCAGGGTGCCCCATGAGCTCAAGCACTTTCCAGTCAGTGGCTGTGTGGCATGGTGAGCATGCTACTCCTCTGCCTCATTTCTCCGTCTGTCCTGTTCATCTTCCCAGCTAGGCTACATGCTCAACAAATGTGAAACACCAAAGCTATGCCAAAGGGGCAGAGATAAGACAAGGGGGGACAGTAAGAGAGGCAGTATGATCTCTGGGAGAAGAAGGGGAAGCAGGAGATCAGGGAGGAGAGGCAGACAGAGGAAGACAAGTAACGAAGTGTTAGGAGAATCATGAAAGTAAGTCATGGGCTAAGATGAAATCCTTATAGTTGTAATCTTGTGCAAATTCCACATGGCCCAAGCAGAGAAAATCTGATGTGTCTCTCCTCCCCACAGCACCACTCTCTATCACCCAAAGAAATCAAGATGCTTGTTATGAGAAATGTTGATGACTAACTGAACTTCAGAGAGCTTCCCCATCCCAGGTCATCTTCACTAAACAAGTAACTTCCACTGGTTAAAATTCAAAGATTCCCTTTTGATTTGGTGCACCTAACATCTCTCCATCTACTTCTCAAAGCTGATTTCATTTTCATCTAGATCACAGACCAGGGGTTACCTGGGTAGAGATGGTGGAGGTGAACTGTGAGTGGTCATAGACCCATCCATGCTGGCAGTTCTGGATGACGGAGTCGTTTTCTGGTTGCAGAGAAGAATTGAGAAGCAGGTGAAACTGAGGCTGTGAGAACATCTCACAGGACCTGAAGGTGCCATCAGGCTCCCGGGGGATGCTGATGAGCAGAATTTCCTCCATGGTGAGGTTCACAAATGCCTCTTGGTGTGGAATTGCACAGTGATGAGAGGGGGTAGCAGCAAGAAAGCTGTGCAGCAGAAAATGCATGGGAAGGTTGATTCTTGCGAGGCATAGTACAAACAAAATCAAAATCTGGAATCTGCCAAAGCCACCAATTTCCAGCAAGAGATCTTCAAATTTCATCTTTTCTACGGAGTTTGCTCATTCAGAGTAGCTATGTACCAAGGAGCAGCAACATGAGCTTGAGAAGCGGTCTCTGTCTTTGGAGCTCAGCTTCCCATGGCTTTTCATACAGCCACTCCCTTGGACTTTGAGACCTCACTGAAAGGTTGTCAAAAGTCACAGTAAAACTGTCCATTTGGGGTAAAGCCAACGAAATCATCCTGTGTGCACACAGCACATCCATTTCAAGTGGACCCAGCACAAGGCACCTTCTCTTTTTAGAGCCCTTTCTTCCCATTGTGGTTTTTGAGAGGGAGATCCACATTAGGAAAGGAGGCTGTGGGAATAGCCATGATTTATGGTTTGGGGGTGCCACACACTGCCTGCCTCTCAGGCACTGCAATAAACTCTGCCTCGTGAGCTGATCACCAGCTGGCCCAGCTGCACATGAATTAGGTCCCCAGGAGACCAGGGGTGACTCACTGTGTCTGTGGGCACCAAAGCCTGCTTGCTGTGCATCAGCTGTGTGTTTTTAGCATGGCTTGTCTCAAGTCATGACCTCATGGGAGCAGGGAGTATGGAGAGGTGAGAGGATATCCAGAAGAGATAAGAGATAAAAGATCGGTCTCCAGATAGAGACCAATTGGATGGGGACCAGTGCAACAGCCCAAAAGTGAGGGACCTACAGCCCTTGACAGGACCAGAGGTACTGCTGCCACCACCACACAGGCCTTGCACCACATTTCTTCCTTCACCACCAGAAATGGGTTCTTTGAAGAGATGGGTCTTTAATTTGAGTTTTCCACTCCTCATATGTTCTTAACCAGGAACAGGGGCTCTTTACTCAGCCAGAGGTGACTTTTTTTTTTTTTAGAATTATAGAAACAATGCCTAGAAAATGCAGCAGCTGGGAAGATGCAGTAACAGCTGGCACAGCTTGCTTCACACACATACAACATGGTTCATGAGCCAGAAATAAAAAGAAATCCAGCAGCTCCAGGTGCCCCAGGCCTGCCAAAATTACAAGGAGCTGCACAATCTCTTCCACGGCCAGCAGAGATCTGGATGGAGGATCACTGGCACTTGAAGACAAAATAGATGCAGCTCCCTGCCCCACTACTGAGCAGGCTTTGGAAAAGGGGTGGGATCAGGACAGGTTAAACTGGGATCAGTGGGAGAGGGGGCTTTACCCTGACTCTCTATTGAGGAGCCTCCAGGACCCTTCCCTCAAAGTTTATAAGGCAAAGGACACCACGCTGTGACCTGAGGAGATCTTTGGTTGTCTCAGCAGCATTCCTGGCCATCCATGTTTAACTAACATGCTGACCCAGTCTTTGCCACAAAGCATTTCAGTGCTTATCCTGGGGTGAGCGTGGGGGAAGCAAGGAGGAATGGAGCCGGGGCACCCAACAGCACCGTCCCTCCAGAGTTACAGTTTAAGCTGAAGGAACTAAAGGGCAAATTGTTTTTCTTCACCACTGGTCTTCCAAGAGCAAGGAACAGGAACTCTCGTCGATATGCTCTTGCATATTTAAACTACAAAGCAGGCCTAGCCTCCTCGTCAGAAATGAGGTTACAGTTCATTGCGCTGCAACTCCTGGGGCTCTCCTATTCATAGTGCAATTGCTAAAAACATACATTATTTTACTGCTGTTCTTCTCTAACCCAAACACGTTCATTTAACCAGTCACCAGATACAGTTAATGATCACCATGTGTACAAATGCCATGGCTATGCCCTACCACTTGGTTGATTAGACCCAGGACCTGCCTGAAATGGCTTGGACCTGCCTGGCAGCAGTGAGAACAGGCTGACTGCTCACGTAAGAACCTGGAAAGAAGATTTGGCATTTTACCTCACATCTCTCTATATAGATTTTATTTTTTCAGCAGTCTTTCTTCTCCTTTTTAGAAGGCCAACTATTGGTAGAGAAGGAAGATTTTTAAATAGCCCAGTCATTAATGAGTTGGCTTTTTTTTTTTTTTTTTTTTTCTCCCAGTTGCACTTTTGAAATACCTTGTGTACAGAGCTGTAAGAGGCTGGCTGGTAAAAGTAGTGAGGGAATTGCTCTTTTAGCAATTAGGGCCACAAGATGGGTAAGTCAATTGCTGCATAATAACTGGATATCTGAACAGTTGTTGTGGGTTGGTGTTTAAATGGCATTTTTCTGCTATGCTGCAGATTCTGAAGTGCTGCCTCTCCCCCAAAGTTATGCCTCAGTGCCTTGAAAATACATGATATATGCAAGATTGCAATAGCAAGGTAGTGCTTCCACCAGAGGCAATGACCTAGACTCCTCTCAGCCTCAGAGGGCAGAGGTGTCCCCATCTGACTGCAGCTCATTGCAGGCTGGCAGTCTATTTTTTCTATGATTTGCTCTTTGGACAGTGAGATCCTATGGAGTTGGCCAAAATCAGCTGAGATGGACCCTCTCAGGACACTGGCAGTATCAGGCTAAAGTGTGATGGTGTGTCCAAATGCTCTTGGCAGGAGGTGTGTGCACGAGATTTTCTAGCTCAGTTGGAGAAAGCTGAGGAGAGGCCAACAGAGGCCTCCTGATAATCTTTGCTTTTTGCTGGAAGAAAGTGGCTTTTGGCCATTCTGATTTGGTGTCACATTTGGTTAAGGAATCAGAGACACAGGTAGCGTTTTCCTCTATCCTTACAGTTGCATGGAATGATATGGGAAGAAACGGAACCAGCTTATCAATACCTGGTTCCAAGGCTGATATCACTGGCGATTATTTATTTATTTATTTATTTATGATCATGGGATGGTCTACACAGCGCCAGGCCTGCTGGTGCCTGATGGGATATAATTCTGTCAAAGGGGGAAATCCTTTCTTGCTCAAAAGCTTTAATGTGAAGCCGCCTGAGCCACTTCCACATCTTCTGCCAGGTGTGACCATGGGTCCAGTCCACAGCCAGGGCTTGCATCCTGCCTGTTCCCCAGTCAGACCCAGCAGAGATGCTTTGTGACCCTTCCCACAGCCATTTTGTGGAACTATTGTCTTTGTGCTCTCATCTCACCAGTGCTGTTGAGAAACCGTAGCAGGGCAGAAATTCAGCCTGAATTATTAGGCTGGGTTTTAAGGAGGGAAGGATGAACCCAATCTATTCCTTCAGATAGGGAAAGACACAAGAAGAAAGGGAAATCCACTGCCTTTTGCAGAGGACAATCTTGTGTGAAGTAACACATTACCATGGGCTCAAGATAAACACCTACTGGTTCAGAGAGCAGCACAAGAAGGGGATGAGCCAGGAGCCGAGGGGATCCCAGCACTGGCCATGTCCTCGCCAAGAGGGCACAGTCCCATAGGGTCTCAGTGCAGCCAGCAGGAACCTGGGTCCATTCAGAGAGCCCAGTCTGGAGCAGAAGGGTCTGGAGACAAGGCTACAAGGCAGGTCCAAGGGCCAGGGCTGGAGACAGGAATACATGTACATTTAATAAGGCTCAGACAGGGAAGGGGGATCCAGGTGTGAGCTTAAGTGGGCTCCTGGCCCATGGGCACAGGAGATGTGGGTGGCAGATGAAGCTGTGCAGTGCAATTAAGGCACATTTGTGCTCTCATGTCCCTAATATACTGCAACTTAAATTAAATGGCAGGGTTTTACCTCAAAAAGACATGTAATGCTGCCTGGGGAGCTTGGAGCAGAATTTAGCACTGTCTGGAAAGCTACTTTTGGAAATCCTGTGCAGACAGTAAAGCTGTGGGTGTGAAAGTACATGTAGCCATACATTTTCTTCCACTGAAGCAGGAGATGGGGTGAAGTGGCTGCTGAGAGTGATTTGGATGTGATCACAGAGTGGGTGAAGCGGGGTTTAACACCTGATGGTGTTTTTCTGCCCAGGTGGCCTTTTGCTCATCACATCCCAGTAACTCCACAGCTCTTCTCAGCCTTCTCATCTTGTCCCAGACCATTCCCAGCTGGCCGTTCCCCCAAAAGGAGTTTTTTTTTTTTTTAAAAAAAAAAGTGTCCAGGGGAGCATCCTTTACCACACAGCACCAGACCTCCAGCAATGGGAACAACTCCAGTTTCCTGCACATTTTGTGCATTGATATTAGTGTTCCACCAATTATCTTCCTTCCTCTTCCTTCCTACCAACTTTCTTATTTAAATCTAAGCATCCCCTAGCTCCTATCTGGGGTGACTGAGACTTCAGTTTTGATTTTTCTGCCCTGTGTTTGAGTAGGGATCCTCTTCTTTTGCAGTTTCATCAATACAGCAATAGTCGTTCTGACCCAGGCTTTGACTTTAATCAACGAGAATCTCACTCCATACTCTAGCAGCAGACAGAAGTCTGGGAAAGACTGTAAGAACAAGGCAATTACCAAGTGGTACTTTTCAGATGATTTTCTTGCCTCCAGCCTAATCCTTGTTTGAGGATTCAGGCTCTGTGACAGCTCTTACTGGATGCTGTAATCCCAAACTGGATGCTCGATGTTTAGTTTTCAAATTACATCTAGGCTTTACATTAAAATTCTAACACAATTTTATTTTTAAATAATTTTATATGCCTGCAGACAGGTAGTATTGTGGTTTAGATGCAGTGCATGTCTTTATGTTTGTTCATCCCTGAGCACAAGTTTCTGAGTTCCTAATTAATTTATTTTCACACCAATCTTCTGAGCCTTTCATTAAAACTTTGTACCCCTTGTTGGTCTGCCAGTCCATCTGTCCTGCCTGTGGCATTGACAGTACTTCAGAGAATGTGGCTCTAGGGATGCTGGTCTTTAACCTCCTGCCTAACATCCTAAATGTTGCCGCCTGCCCCTTCCACCATCAGCCATACCCACACAGATGATAATCCCCAGCTCTTCATCATTCCCAGCCTCTTGCAGCAAGGCAGGTCCAACACACTCACCTCCTTGCAGAGCATGAGCAACCGAGGAGTTGTGATGATGTAGGAAAAAATAACATACCTTGTGGGGAGATCTTATGGCAACCCGGGACACCGTGGTTGCAGCAGGAGGGGTCGGAGAAGCAACGGGAGCCCCAGTTGCCATACAACTGGAATGAAACCCGAGCACAACTGCAGCAAAGGCCCTTTGCCAAAAATTCAGGTAGCATTTCTGCTTCGCGTGGCAACACCAATGAACGGGAGAAGACACCGATGAAAAGGTAGACAGGCTTTTAATGGCATGATCAAGAAACCCCCTTTTAATAACAAATCTAATGACAACTGTGTCTGGTATGAACAAGAAATGGCATCATCGTTTATTTTTTTCTTTTTTAAGACGTGATCTGAAGTTATGACAAATGCCGGGTGGATCTGTACACAGACAGGGCCTCTGTGATGCATGCCAGATTTTATGGCCAAGAAATTTGCCATGCAGTTGAACCGGATTGTGGTTCCTGGTCGGAGTTGTACATTCTGTTTGCAGTGTGTAAACATTCTCGAGCTGCTTTCCTAACGAATGCAAAGGAGATATGTAGAGAGATTTAGCCTTGGGACCCAGTCGCATTCCCAGACAGTACCAAGGAGCAAAAGTCCTGTCTCCAGGCCAAAAGACTTTGTCGGACTGTGTCAAGAGGTGAAGGAAAACAACATCGGTGCGCCAGCTATGATGTCTGAGTGTAGAAGTGTAGAGTCCCAGGGTAATGTGTTGAAAGGAGATATACAAAATTATCTGCGTTTCCAGCTCCAATTCCTGTCCAGAGAAGAAGCGGCCCAGGTCCCACACGACAGCAGTGTCACTGACACTGGTTTTCACACATGGACTGGATTTAGATGTGGACTCCTTGCCTAGCCCCCATGTTCTGCAGAGCTCTTCACACCACCTGAGGATGGCAGCCCAAGAACTACCCTGGCACCCCAGCAGCCATTTACTCAAGTGCCACGTAGACAGCAGCCCCTGCCTCCCTCAGCGACCCTGTGCTCACACCTCGGTCCCTACCAGGAACCTACCCGTGGATTTGCTGTGGTAGCTCCCTTCCTGCTATCTTAACATCAGCTGCCTCTGCTGTTACCATCAGCACAGTCCCAGTCCTTCAAATATCAGCAAGAGGCTGAGGAAGAGCAAAAAATATTTAGGGTTCTGCAGAGGACTTTGGGAGCCAGCCAGCAGGGAGTCCTTGGGCACTCACCCTGCTCTCAGTGGTTCAGACACACAAAACAAGAGGAAAGGACCTTGGAGCAGCTGGCAAATGGATGGAGTTACAGGTGGTTGCAAACGCCCAGGTGGTCCCTGTGTGCTTTGTGAAACCAGCCTATCGCAGATAGAGCATGGGCCAGTTAAGCCAGAAGAAGCTTGTTCAAAGCCAATCTCATCAGGTCCACAAAGGGACTTGTACCGTGTTCACGGGATTAATTTAACTGCAGTTTATTGATGTGTGGAGCAAGGCCTCGGGTGGGCATCAGTGTCTGTGCACAAGGAGTAGTGGTGGGATCATGCCACGGGGCAGTAAACTATACAGGGAAGGGAGAGGTGTGCTAAGGGACCATCGAGCTACTGCTGGAGCTGGTCAGGCTGTAAGGAGATGTTTAGCCATCTTCTGACAGAGGATCTACGCTGAGAAAACACCTCTGTGTTGGGAAGGAGAAACATCAAAGATATTCTTGCCCCAACACAACTTGCTTTGGATCGAAGCACGCTGTTAGCACACAACACCGTGCTTGTGTTGGTGAAGGGCCACCACCCAAGCGGTCTCCAGACCTAGATCCATGCCACACAGAGGTGTGTGGCAGTCCACTGGTTATTACAACTCTGATGGCAGGCACGAGGGCTGCCCACCATCCAAGGCAGTGTGTTTTGTTCATGGAGCCTCACTTGCTCAGAGGGGTACCCTGTGTCGCCACCCATGTCACCGCACGCAGCGCACGGTCCTGCACACCCTGGAAGTCACGTAGCACCAGGGCACTTCTTTGAGGGTACCAGGATCCTTTTCAACCTTTAGCCACTATATATAATGGACACTACTTATATTATATTGTTATAATTTTATATATATTTATATATATATTATAATACTCTCTACTTAGAAAGGGCAAGCAAAGTGTCCTGTCTCTCACAACTTCCAAGCACAGCTCAGAGATGCCGGTGACTGAAACACCTTTTGCACCAAGACAGGCAGAAGTGTATGTCCTGCCAACCAAGTTCAGGTTAGTGTCTCCAGCACGTGTTTATGCCCTTCCATGGCATTAACCTGATGGGCACCATCAGTCTTTTTGCTCCCTCTGCCCATATAACCTGTCGTCATGCTGTTGTAGTGCTGAGAACTGTCTTTCAGATCTGCCATGCTCCCTTATCCCAATTTCTCTGTAAATGTCTCCTGGACAGACAGCAGCCATTGACGCATTTTTAGCAGCCCATCTTCTCAGCCAGCCCACAAGAAAGCAGGCAGGACATTTGCAGATCCCAGCAAAGCAAAAACTCTCAGCAGAGTGTTTGCGGCATCTCTCGATACCAGGTAGACTCAAAGACACTTTTGCTCCCAGCACGCACAAGACCCCACAAAGCTCAACTCTGGGCATACTCCTGAGCAAATCCAAACCATCCCTGCCACCCACACACATGCACACACAGACACAAACATGGCAGCGGGCTGTTCCAGGAGTCCCCTCAAAAGCTACAGCCCTGTGCAACTGGCCAGGACAGACCCTGCAGCAAACACACCAACAGGGAACCTATGTGTCGTGTCAGGCTGCTTCCAGAAATCCCCACAAACGTGAAAAAGTGTTGGGAAGTCTGCTTCTCCTCCCCCAACTCCAAGCACATTTATTTATTTTTTCTACATGTTTCCTCTGGTCTGGTCAGCTGGATCTTCTCTGCTTATGCTACTGTTGGTGTTTGAGCATCCCTGCGTGTCCTTGAAGCTTGGCAGAGCCCATGCACCATGCTCCATGGCAGGGAACAGCACGGCCATGCCTTTCCTGCCTTTTGGGGTTTTGGGGTATTTTGCCTTTTTGTAACAGGGCATCTTGTCCTTCAGGGCTAGAGAGAGCTTGGATTGTCTGCTTTCACCCTCAGCCATCTAACTTTTCCCTAACACAACAGGTCCAGCTCCCTCCAAACATATCTGCTGTGTTTGGCCCCTGCGACCACGCTCACCTTTGAAGGGCAGAACTTTGGACATCAGAGTGAAGAGATCCAGAGCAGCTTCTGCATGGCAGAGGCTTTCCTGAGCATCTCTGCTGACACCTGGAACAGGGAGCAAGCGTTCTGGTTTTGGCTGGGAGAGAGCTAATTTTCTTCATAGAGGCTCATACTGTGCTATGTTTTGGATTTGTGATGAAAACAGTGCTGGTAACACAATGATATTTTAGTTATTGCAGAGCAGTGCTACCACTGAAGGGCTTTTCAGCTTCTCGTGCTGCCCTGCCAGCGAGGACCCAGGACAGATGGCCCAAAGCAACCAGAGGGATATTCCATATCATATGGCATCATGCTGAACAATAAAACTGGGGAGGAAATAAGGAGGAGGAGGGGACTATCAGAACTATGGCATTTATCTTCTCAAGAAGCTATTCCATGTGATGGACCTTGCTTTCCTGGAGATGGCTGAACATCTGCCTGCCGAGGGGAAGTAGTGGATGAGTCCCTGGCCCTGTGGGGTTAACCCAAACCAGCAAGGCACCAAATCCTGGAGCACATGCCGGTGCTCCCAGATCTCTGTGGATCCAGCTGCACCATCAGCCCAGCCCTGTCAAACAGCACAAGGAAAGGCTGTTATCTTCTGTGCTGGAAATCTTTCACTGACTTTCTGAAACCTGTGGGACCTCTCTGGTGGCTCTCCAACATGTGGCATGTATCTTGCATGATGGGGAAATGACTGCACCACACCAGGGAGCTGCCACCTTGGTGTCACCAGCATCCTGCCTACTACTTGCGGTTGGGTCATGGTAGGAAGACTTCTTAGAAGACACGTAAGTTTCTCAGAAAACCTTTTTAATAATAAAAAGTCACCACATTCCTGTGAAAGATTTTGTTGGATAGTCAATTCACAACTAAAAGCTTGCCCAGTTTCTTCACCTGCCACTCTCAGCTACTCAGTCTTTCCTGCTTTCCTGTGCTAGATGGATCTCTGCCCTGGAGCTTCCTCCCTGACATGGGTATAGCTGGGCCATGGACAACTCTAATTTAAACTTTCTCTTGAACAAATACAATGATTGTGCTTCATTGGCCTCCCATGATAAGGCAGGTTTGCTAATCCTATAAATAGTCCTACAGCACTCTTTCCAAGCTCTTTCAATGTCTTTTTGGCATGTCTAAGACCTGGATGGAGCATCTGGTAATGGCTTTGCTGACAAAGTCTTACCATCTAAGCACTCCAAAATGAATGGTCTCTTGACAAAGCAATAGGAGTGTCATTACCATTTGTATTTCCAGAAAGAATCTGTAAGTTTGGGTTTATTCTGTTTTCTAGTTTCAAAACACGTGGGGCATATTTAGGCCATAGTTGGACCAACACTTCAAACTCATGTGAAGGCATTGTGCCCCCAGAAGAAGTGGATGCACTCTCTGTCCTCTCCTTCCTCCACTTCTGGCAGAAGCGTTTGTGTGACCAAAGGCTAAACCTGACTGATGAACAGGTGAAAACTAAACCAGCAAACCGGAGTGCTTGTTGTCCTACTGGATCCATGTGCCCAGCCACTTCACCAAACAGCTGCCCCAGCATAAGGTGGGACAGTGCAAAAAGCAGCTGGAACTTGGAGGGACCTCTGCTGTTGGTGGCAAAGGCAGCTCAGTCCATCAAACCACAACCTGGGTGTGGAGTTCCCAACGCTTCTCTTCAGAGATGAGAGCTGGGATGTGTTTTTAAACTAGAAGCTATGCTTCTTACTCTACAAGGGTGAACAACTTTTAAGGAGAACAACAAACATTTTGAGCTGTATAAAGTAAATTCCTAGTGTTGCCAACACTGAAACTGTTGTGTAAAGAGGTAATTCCCATCACCTATTTCTAGGCATTTCCCTCTTCAGATGTTCAAGGAGTGCCCTGTTCTCCCAGCCACCCCATCACAGCTCTCACGCTCCATGCTTTCCAGAGCAGTTCCCGCAGATGTGAACAAATTCAGGATTCCTTGGACTTGATGGCCATGAATGTGGCTGTTTGTATGTGTGTTCAATGAATCAAGGTTATTACCATCCAGATTCCTCCATCGAGCTTTTTTGTCTGCAAATATTTACTGACGCTGCTAGTTGCAGCTGCAGGAATGGGTGGGCAGAACATCCACATTTTTGTTCTGCCTCATGCAAAGCCTCTTTTAGGCATGACAATGGAGTGAAGCCCAAAGTATCTGGGTCTGGCGTGTTTCCCCCTGTGCGGTGAGGGGAAAATTTTGTGACTACTTCAAGATCTCATCAGGCTTAGACAGGTATCAATCCTCCTGGCTTAAATTTTCAAACCTTCCTAATTAGTTGGGGGGCTAAAAAGTTGGTGCATAATTCTAAGTGAGAGCTAAGCTTCTGCTCTGATAAGATTATTTGAAGAGCACAGCCCTTGCTTTTGTATTCACATTGTTAGTTCTCACGCAACGTGTGGAAGAGCTGAGCACCGAGAAAGAGAAAGACATAAACCTGATCTCCCCGTTAGAAATGCACGAGATACCCACGGTGTACCAGCAAACCTCTCCTTGCAAAGCAGCAGCTTTTGAATATACTACAGGATAATTATTTCCCACCCTGCTGTGTAGGGGAACTTTCAACCACAGTGCCAAAATTCACAAACACCAAGAGCGTGAACAATAAAGCACAAGGAATTTAGGTGCAGAGGGCACCTGAGCTGAAGGCATCCAGTGACTATTCACATCTTCAGGATGGAGCTGTGTCTGGTGGACTACAGAACTGCGGCACCGACCACACTTTGAGAGGTTGAGAGGAACCACCTATGTTGGGAGATGTGGTCTCCGCAGGTCACAGTTCGGTATTTGAGACAGAAGCAGCTGCAGTGTGCTCTCTTCCACATCAATTAGCAAGCGCTCTTGATTTCCCAGCAAGCTGCCAATACAGCCCTACTTCCACCTAAATACCTGCCACATTGGCATCTGCAGAAACAGACTGCCTCCTCTATGGGACACACTGGAGCAGGTAGGAGCATCCAGCAAGACCTGCCTGTCTCCCCCTCCTGCCTGCAGAGGCACCTCTGGGAAGGAGAGCAAAACCCCCTCCACCCCTCTCCTGCTCCTCTCCTCTCAGCTCACGACACATCCATCACCCCTGGCTGAGCTGGTGACAATCCTTCGCTTACACTGGTGGCAGGAGGTGAGCCAACACTCAGGTGCTGGCAGCCAAGGCTGGTGTTCTCCAGCAAAGAGAGAGGAGGGAGCTGCTTGCAGGACAGGAGCCTTCCTCCCCAGCAGGCCTTGCTCTCATCACCTCTGCTCCTCTTTCCGAAGCCAGGGTCGGTATTGGCGACTGGTATTGCTAACAGAGAGAGGGGAATGCCTAGGGAGAGGGGAGGGTCAGGCACTAGGCAGGCTGCCTGGGTCGCTGCTTGGTGCTGTGCAGTAGCAAGCGTGAGCTGCGGACTGGATGTTTCCCTCGAAGAAGGCTCCGTGGCTCAGAGGCTCTCAGGCCCGTGGGGAGCTGATTGCGACGGTGTGGGGGGAGAGTGAGTGAAGCATTGAAGTACAGCTACTGCTATACACTCGTGGTTCCGGCATGGAAGGCTGTGCTGCAGCATCTCAAGTGTATACTATATGCAGAAGTTACCCAGTCTGTCAGGTTGGCAGAGGATCATTATCTGGCAGCTGCCTTACTTTCCGGGGACACCTGCTTTCCTTTGGTTGCTGGACTCTGAGTCTGGGTTTTTCCTCTTTGACGTTTTTTGGCCACACCAGGAGAGGGCAGGGAGTCTCCTGTTGGCCCCGGGGCCTGAGCTTGGGGCTGAGGTCGGGGGGAAGGTGGAACTCGCTGAAGGGCAGTCCCTGGCTTATGCTGCCGGCAGGGAGAAGGACTTTCCCTCCGAGGCAGCAACTGGCTTCTGGGGGAAGCACTGGGGTTTTTTGAAGGAAGAACAGGGCTCCGAGGGGATGCACAACTGGACCTCCGTGAGCTGCTCCGTGGAGGAAGAGAAGTGGAACTTGGTGAAGGAGGAAGCCGACTTTGTGTCTGTGTTGTTCGGCAATCGTTTGGGACATTACCAGCTGGTCTCTGTGCCTGAAGCCTGCAAGGAAAGAGAAGAGGGGGGGATGAAGAGGAATTTCTGTGAGAATCTCCGGGCAGCTAAATGCAATAGCCAGGCCATGTGCTCCTATGGAGTCAAGGCCATGGTAAACATGCTGCAGAATTGAGAGCTCAACAAAAGAGGGATCTGCTATCAGCAGCATCAGACAAAATGAAAAAGCTCATGGAAGGGGAGAAGGCTTCACAGCCAGGGCAAGTGAAGAGGGGCTTGGCCTTTTGGCCAGACTCAGGCAAAGACAACAACAGAGGTGGGAATGTTAGACATCAGTGAGCTGAAATGACTGTAAGAAACAGGAACAGACCACTCACTCAGGTCAAGTGAAGGGTAAAGGAGTGGGAGGTGAGCAAATCCCCCACTGTGATTCCTTAACAAGTCCAATATCCTGCATTGTTCAGCATTTCAGGCTTACCTGTGGGCAACAGCAGCATCCTGTGGGGAGCTACACAGCACTGCCATTGCCACGGCTGTGGAGCTCTCCGACTTCATTGCCTCTAGTGGTGTTTTCACTGGTGTGATGGGCCGAGGAATTCTGCTCTTTGTGCTTATGAGTTTCTCTTCTTTCCCCAGGAGGCCAGCCTTCTCCTTCCCTGCCCTTCGTGGGATGGAGTCATCAGAGTCGTGGGTGTCCTCCTCAGAACCGGTGGCTGACAGGGTTTCTGAGGCTCGCCGCCTCTCGTCGCTGGAGGATGCTGAGGAGGATGCCCCCGAGGCCAGCCTAAGGAGGCGGTTTTGCCTCTTCTCCATCACGAGACGAGCCAAGTCAGGTTGCTTTGCCCTCTTATAAAGCCTCTCTTTGGCTGAGAGTGACGTTGAAAGATCTGAGCCAGTGTCCTCCTCAGAGAACAAAATGGGGATCCGGCTTCTATACCTAGAGCCCAGAGGCCTCCTGGGACCCTGCTGTGCTGTGTCCACGAGGATCTCTGCTGGCTTAAGGTGTTCTGTTACTGACGCTGACTTCTCAAGCTCAGGCTCCTTCATGACCACCTCGGCAGGCTCTTCCAAATCCAGAGAGAGTGCTACTTTGTCCAAGGACTCTGGCTTGTCCTCAGGAGGCTTTGCTATGCCGTTGGGAATGGTCTGCTGCTCTCCCACCGTCTCCGAGGCAATTTCAATGTGATTAGCCGAAAGTGCACAGCTCTCTGTCTCTGCCCCTTCTAGCCCCGAATGGATGCTTCCATTCTCTACCAGCACCAGGTTATCTTCCAGCTCCTCTTCAATAATCACCTCTTCAAACTGGCCCGGGGGGCAGTACTCCTCGTGCCTCATCAGCTGGCCGCTGGAAGACATGACATTTAAGTGGGTCTTTTCAGCTATATGAACAAATGTGCGCTCAACTTTGGTAAACGGGGAAGAAGCTGTAGCCACTGCCACGGGAGGCTTTGGTTCGGATTTAAGTACTGAGGACAGGGTCCCTGGCTCAGATACATCTAGCTGGCTACCCATCGGCTGCGGCCGCTCGCTCTGAGGTGTCAGTGCGGCAAGAGTCCCCAGATCAACTTCTGGAGCCAAGTCTGTCATCACCGGGGATTTTTTAAGATCACCTGGTGAAAACAGCACTAGTGTTTTCGAGCCTTCCTCCAGTTCCAGGTCCCCATCAGCCGTGGAAGCTCGACCCTTGGATCCCTTCTGGTCATCGGCCAGGAGTGTGGATGGTGCACACTCCTGGCTGCGCTCTGTGCTTTTTTGACTCAGGTCACTGCTGGAACCACTATGCATGTCAATCTCGTCCCCTTCCTCCTCTGCCTCCTCCTCATCTTCTTCTTCCTCCTCGTCTTCTTCCTCATCTTCTTCCTCCTCTTCTTTTCCATTCATTTCCAGATAAGGTTCCAGGGGTTTGCAAGGAGCAGTCAGGACAACATTTGAGAAATCAACTCTCTTTATCCGCTGGGATACCTTAGGCTTTTCCCAGTAGTCTGACACATCTTTTCTGAAGTCTTGGTAAGGCAAACTTAAAGGCACCGCCTTGGGCAGACCATTCATTTCAAATGACTTCAGTGTATATGCCTGCCAAAAAACATATAGGACAAAAGAAAAAGGTTAGTATTCAGACATATCACTGGCACAAACGTCATCAGCATCAACAACAGTGGGAAGAATCAGTGGAAAGCATCTAGACCATCATGATTCCAAAAAATACATTGGAGCAGTGACAACTCAGTTATTAGATTAGTACCAACCTTAGGAAGGAGAGATTCACAAAGACACTTATCAACAAAGACAAAAAAAAAACATGCCAAAGGAGTTTCTTTGTTAGCAGTCATTAACTTCGACTAGAAAGGCCTCTTTGCAAGCAGTTCTTCATGATTTTGTCATGTCTCCCAATCTTCCTCAGTACTTACCTATTAATTTCATATATTTATTTCAGTACTTATATATTCATTCCTTCCTTACTGGAACTATTCAGCAACTCTCTTTTATGCCCAGGCCACAGTGAGCTCAAGGACCCCTCTGGGGTAGATACATTTCCTAACCACTTCAGAGTACCATCCAAAGTTGTCCCACAGCAATAACCTTTGTAGCTCTTCTATGCCCCTCTGCTGTGCTTTCCATCTCTCCCTTCTGCTTCCATTTTATGTCCAGCAACTTCTAATTCTGTCTTCTACAGGCATCTGTTTTCATTAAAATGACCAGCCAGTAAGTCACGAATGCTGACACAAAAAGTACCTTTATTAGGTTCTGGTGTGTCCAGCCACTAAAAGCAATGGAGAACTGAACTGTTGGAGGAGACACGTGTATTTCAAGTTGCAGTCTGTGGAGGGATGACTGCCCATAAGGCTACAGGAGTAGACTGTGAAATGTTTGAAAATAAAACTAGTAGAAAAGCAACAGTTCACTCACACTCTTGACTGAACAAGCAAAAAAAGGACAAAATAAATAGGAAATGCCTATCCAAGTTTAGTCTAATTAACAATTGTTTGTAAATGAAAATTGTAGTAGCAACACTCTGAAGAATGGATTTCTTTAAATATATTTAGGTGACCTCTTTTCTCTAGAGAATTAGAAACTCTCATATCTTTTTACTCCAATGCCACAACTTCAATTTGCACTGAAAATCTCCTTGTTACATCTCTCCTAGTAATTGTGCCTGAAAATGTAAGATCTTTATGCTCACATGGAACAGGGACATGTCAAATAGATTTGTGGGCAGCTCTGAGCAATTATGCATGGTGATAGATTGTTCTTCCAAAATGAAGAGGCACTCATTATTCAGTACTCCTGGATTCATTTGTATTTTGGTTGTTTCCTCATTTCTCCTTAACCATTGACAAAACCTACCTGCTGCTGCCTTCATTTTTCTATCTATCTTATAAAATAAATCACAGGCTGGCTTTGGCAATGCCTTTGGAGTCCAAAGCTTATTCCCATCTCTCCTTAAAGCAGAAACCTGGCTCTGAGGATGGCCCTGTATTAAGCAGATTTTGGCTGTTACTGATTCACTCTACCTTTTCCATCAGGTTGGCAGATGTGGAGCTTTGACTATTTAGATGGACGTACCACCATTTGCAAAAGAAATTACCCACTAGGCTTCCTCCCTCTTTTTCTCCGAGGCACTTCCTGGAAATTAATCCATTTGGAGCCCAAGGTTGGATTTGTCCTGTTGGCTAGATTTGCTCTTCCTGAGAAATACACCCACTGTACAAATCTGCTTATCCCTGGAGTCCTGGTCAAGCAGGCGTGCTTCCCCAGCTTTGGGACTGGACCTGAACAAAGACGCTGTGACCAACGTCTTGCTTTGTGCTGAGCTTCCCACTGGAAAGGATGCTCCGACACCAACAGCAGGTCACTCGCTGCTCTACTTCACCCTGCTGTAGTTGATAGTACACTTGGGGGATCCTATGAACTTTTGATATTCATTTTATTCTCTGCTTGTAGCTAATATCTCAGCAGCCTTCTGGGAACAGGGAACATCAGCACACCCAATGTGCACACAGTTGGCATACTGTTTTAGTATCCTCTGTCCTGTCTCCAGCAACCACTCTTTCTTCAACCATTCTTTCTTTTGCAAGACATCAGAAGTTTTTCTGAGATAACTTATATATATATATATATATATAAAATATAGCAAACCAAGCAAAAAGGTATGACCCTGAGCTGAATAGCACAACATTGCTGTAATATAAATTACGGTTCTTGCCCTCTTCTGCTCTGGTTATCCTTTGCTATTGTTGAGTCATGCTGCAGATACTTTACCAACCTCCACATATTTCCACCTCTGCCTGTACAAATTCCTTGTGGTATTCAGCAAATGGACTGACTGCCTTTCTGTCTGTCATTTCATTGTCTCTGTGTATTTTCTATTGCCCTGCTTGGACACTGCAGTGATACAACATTGATTGTTTGGCTTCTGCCTACCTTTGGCAGACTTGGACTATTTAACCTGTCACATGCACTACCCAAAAACTGGCAAAATTAATTCCTCAAAGCATCCTGAGGCTGTGGTTATTTTGTCACTGCAAGCCCATCATGGAGAAAATCCAAAGAGCATAAATATGCCAAAAACGAAAGACAAAAGTTATTAACAACCCCAAGTAAAAGAGATGTTGAAATGAGTCTTGGGCCAAATATTACTTTAACACATATTTTCTTACCTTCACTACTATCACCATCTGAAGCTGTTAACAAGGAAGACAATCCCAGGGATTCAAAGTCTGAGACTGTGTTCACTGTTGAGTTAATGTGATCAGCAGCTACCTGCAAGTAGCCATGCTGCTGAACAGGCTGTTCCGACTCTGAAGCCCTCAGCAGAGAAGGTTGTGTCCTCTCTTGACATACATCACATGTCTTTGTTGCTACTGCACACTCACTTGCTCTAGGACTGTTCCTCAGGGGCTGGAGTACAACCTTTCTGCTCTGCTGTACCAATGGGGAGGACTTGTAGGAGGATACTGGAAGGTCAGGACTACAGAGGCTTAGCTCATGTCTCAAATTTGTAGAATAACAAAGATGTATGGAATATCTGAAGGTCGCTGCTCTGATCACACCTCAAAGAAAGACCAACTTAGAGCTGGTTGCTCTGGGCCTTTTCCAGCTGAATTTTGAGTATCTCCAAGGATGGAGATCCCACAGTCACTTTGTGACCCTGTCCAAGTGTTTGACAACCTTCAGGGTGATTTTTTTTTTATTTTATATCTAATTCCTATATCTAATTTTCCTTTGGTGCAATTTTTGTCCAGTGTATCATGACCTTTCACTGTACACCTCTGAGAAGAATCTAGCATCATCCTCTCATCGGGTAGTGCAAGAAAAAATAAGATCCTGCCCCAATTCTTCTCCTTTTAAGGCCGAATAAATGCAGCTCTCTCAGCCTCGCCTCATATGTCCTACCTCTCTGATTCCTAACCATGCTGGTGGCCCTCTGCTAGGCTCACTCCACTGTGTCAAGATCTTTTACTGGGGAGCCCCAGCCTGGATACTGTACTCTAGATCAGATTTCACAAATGCCTAATAGAGAGAAATAATTGCTTCCCTCACCCTACTGGTACTCATGAAGATGTTCTGCAGAGTTGCCACCAGCCAGGACTGTCCTATTGGATGGGGTCCCTCAAGGTGGAGGGCTTTGTTCTTCACAGGTCCCTACTGGAAAGAACTGGTTGGCTCACCAGCTTAAGAAAGAACAGGAACTATGCCATGAGCTGAGGCAGCTACCCCATTTAAAAAAGCTACTGAGACTGTGAATGAGCAAAGCTATGCTGGAGCTGGCTCTAGCTGGGTCAAAAGGACTTGCTTTGCTCCAGCACGCTCTGATCTCTGCTTATGCTGCTCACTTTTTCAGAAGACATATTGACTGTCCTTGGACAGTCAACTGTTTTTTCCCACCTCCTTGGGCTAAGATCTCAAATCCCAACTTTCTTATAACTTGTCAGTTGTTCAGGAGTGCGTACAGCAGTATGTGGATGTATCCAAGTGTGTGTTCCTCACAAAGTCTGCACATTTCACCTCTTAAACACTCTTGTCTCTCCATCAAACCTTACTGCATGTCAATTCAATTTGGCTGGTTATTTTGGGTAGCAATATGTATTTGGGAGGTAGCAAATATCCCTGCTTTGCACAGAGGACACTTAAAATATAGAGGAGAGGTCTCTCTTTTTCAGGAGAGAAAAAGACCTACCTGCTGGCATTTGGCAGAGGCAGGACCAGCCCCCTGAAGACCCTCTCTCCCTGTGCTCATGAAAAGCCAAGCAGACTCTGGGGCTTTGTGTTTACTGTAAACTGGTAGGGTACCAAATTTGCAGGATGACTGGCACTGGGAAAACCTCAGAGGAGACTGACATCACCCCATACAGGCTGCAAAGTTCCTACAGCCCGGTGATGTTGCAAATACTGCAAAAATCGGCAAAGACGCAGTTTCCCCTTTGTGACTGGGAATGTAGCCAGACATCCTTCTCAGGACAGCAGCACGGAGAGGACTCATACCGATGTGTTCAGAAGCAGTACTGGTATCCAGGTCATTAATATGCTCTCATAACCATCCTGTCCCATTTCAAGGCATGCACACACTGTGTGCAGGTCCCTACAACAATGAAGAGTGATGACAGTGCCTGTTCTACCTGCATTACCTTCTGGTGATCTCAGGAATCATGAGGGCATGGAGAAGAGACCCCATAACTTGCCTGTGCGTATGTCTCCACACTGTGGCAGTCCCTGTCATGGCACAAAGTGGGTCCAGTGTCCATGAGAAAGAAAAAACAAACAAACAAAAACCAAAAACCTGCTTGCCTGAGCACATCTGCATTGATGTGGGGGAGAGGGAACATTTTCCTCTGGGAGCCTCATCAACTTTCCATTAGACTGTAGGATGGGTGGCAGGGGGGCTTGCTACCCCACTTCCATCTCTTGTTTTTAAACAGTTTAAGTGGAATAATTTGTGAAAGAAACAGATAGAGTAAAAATGTTGCTGTGATATGACTGGATGCAAACCAGTGAACATAGTGCTAGCCTACAGTTACATAAATAGAAGTCACAATGTGGCCTTCCCAAAGGTGGCCTTCTCCAACAGTCACAAGACCTCGTTTCCACTCCCAGATTGGACTTAACTGAGAGTTTTCAGTGGTTACATTGGTAAATGATAATTAAACTCTCCCTGTTCTAACAGAGCTCCTCTACCTCCTGCCCATGCTCCCATGTACCCAAGGATGAGCAGGGGACACCTTCCCAGAGCTGGGAAGCAAGGGGAGTAGAAAAGCAAAGCGAGAAAGCAAACAAAAAACCCAGCCAACACCAAGATGCTGCCTTTGATTCTTTAATAAGGTTTTGGTAGTATACAAGCTCTTTTTTTTTTTTTTTTCTTTTTCCGATTGTCTGGATTAACATACATGGATTTAAAAAAGGCACAAAATCCATTGCACAGCTTCTGTTTTGTTTGTTTTTGATGACATTGCCTGTTCATTGTGGTTTCAAGTGTAGGATTTTACAGTACTTTGCAGCATTTACAGCATGGTCTACATACAGGTAATCAATGCATGCTTTTATACAGGAGACAGAATTCAAATTCTCTCTCAGTATGTCTATATACACAATAATACAGTGTTTTTTTCTTCTGAAAAAAGCTTTAAATCGGTCTTGCATGCTCGGTGTGCCAGAAGAATTAGTGCAAGCATATATTACAGTGTTATTGCAGTACAAAAAGGGGTTGACATTAGGCTCTAAAGGGATTAGATACAGGAAGAATAAAAAGACTCAGGGAAAACAAGCTTTGGATCCCTTTAGTCAACTACGTCCTTCCAAATCGATCCCTACTCAGTACCACCTTTAAAGCTACAGCAGCCGCTTCTTCTCCATCTCCCTGCTGCCCTCCCCCTGAGATGAGCTTCCACAGCTTCTTCATACCTTCTGTCCCTAGCAATTGATGAGGACTTCTGGCAGCTCGAGGAAGCCCTTCTGCTGTGCCTCCTAATGCTGGAGACCTGCATAAAGGGGACTTTCAGGAGATCCACTGCTCCCAGCAAACTCAAGTCCCAGCGGATGAAGTTTCTCAAACAAACCAGGAAGCACAACAGGTTACCTACAGGTTTCATCTCCTCTCAGTAGAAATGACTACAGAAACCCAAATTCACCTCCAAATTGAAAATCAATGGTTAAATACAGTTTGGACTCTCTCCTGCTTAGCAGCAACTGAAGTCTAAGAGGTGACACAAGGTAATGCAAAGGAAGGATATGCTGGTCCCTGAGATTCTTCATGGGAGCTGAGAAGTCCAAGAAGCAGAAATCAAGTTCCCAACGTGACATCAATTGTTCCATTGGGAATGGGAAGAGGCCTTAGTCCTGAGAGATGCAGATGGCACACAGACAGCAAGAGCCATAGTCCGGTCTTCCCTGTAACAGCTTTGAGTTGGATACTATCAGGACCTTAGCATATCCTGGAAGTGACATTATCCTCTGCCAATATAGACTAAACTTGTTTGGGACTGGGAGATCTGGCAGGATTTAGGGTAGTGAGTGGAAAAACTAGAATCTGAGTTTCTGAAGCAGCTTTTTCTTCAAACCAGCATCAGATGAGGTAAAAGTAGCAGGGGTCTTAGAGCTGCCACACTTGCTTGCAGGGTCTCTGTGTTCCAAGAATCAGCACCATAAATGTCAGAGAGATGTTCTTTCCAGCGTCTTACCATCAAATGCTCCATAGCCTTTCTTTTTTTTTTTTTTTTTTTAATTTTTTTTTCAGCAAAGTGGATAGGACAGTCCAGTCCTATGCTGGAGTACTCTGCTCCTCTCTATTTGTGCTTTCATATGTTGTTAGGTTTGTGCCAGTTTTCCTAGCATCTTGGACAGAAGCAATAGCTCATTAAAGGTAGTACACCTGCCACGTAGCTTCCCAACTCTGTACCCACCAGTGTCTCCAGCAAGAGGCAATGCAGAGCTCCCTGTCTGAGCACACGCGGACCACCTCATTTTTATCACTCAGAAGAGACTCAGGAAATGGCGAGCAAAGTGGAAGGAAATGCTAATCCAAAAATTGTTATAGTCCCTAATTATAAAGGCAACTTAATAGCAGCAAGAAAGAAGAAGAAGGAAATTCTGAGAGCTAAACATCTTTCTTAGCCATAAAACTAACCATAAGCCAGTGGTGCTGAATAAGAAACAGGTCTGGCTTTTTTCAGGAAGGACCAAACTCAAGGGGTGAGAGTCCCAGAGAAATCCTCCTTTTTTGACTTGTAGTTCAGAGGAAATTTGCCATTGTTGTGTTTCACATTGCCAGATCTATTAATTGCACTCATAATTAAACTGAGAAACTTGTTGGAGTTGTTGGAGGAAGCCCTGGGGATTCTTATGAGGCAAGTGCACTAGATGAGGTAACCGACTTGAAACACTTTGCATATGAAAAAATAAAACCTCCAAACATAAAGCATTTTTCTTTTTCAACACCGAAAGACATGCAAGTGAATGTAAAATGGGGATTGCTTCCAGTCCCCAGGTTACACGGTTAGCAGCTTGTTAAAAATGTACATTCATTGTAACATTTCTTCAATGGTACGTGTAATACAAAGGAGTTGCAATACATCAAATAATCCTTAGAAACATTTCCCATAAATGATTCTTTGTGATGTCCCATGGAACTGTAGATGCGATCTGTGTGTTATAGCGACCCCAACACAAAAACACATGGTGTAAAAATGCAACAAAAAGGAAGGTAGTACTGCAATGATCAGCCTTTACACATTTTATTTAATGTTTTAACATTACCCAAAATAAGTGTTTGCATACTAATAAATTACGTCCCAAGTAGCAGCACCGTTCCTATCACCAGAACACTCTGCCACCAGCTGACAGTGAACGGAGGGATACGTTTGCTACAAGACATTCAGTGAAAAAAAACTGGGCTGAGCCAAGTTGCTGAAAACATTTGCTCAGATCTGCAACACGCAAGGGCCAGCTGTGCCATCCGATCCAGACACCATGAAGATCCTTTCTGTATCCAGATTCTTTTTTGGCAACAGTCTTTTGAGCACTGGGCTGCGTGCAAAGTGGCCCATTACCAGCACAGAACCGCTTCGGTAAGGCGTGACCACGCACGGCCATTCACACTCCGCAGGCGGGCCGTGAACACACACAGAACATACATACAATCAGAAATGGAAGCTCCAGCAAAAAGCACCCCAACACCACCCCGGGGACAGGGGTGAAATCAGGGAGCACATCTGGCTTACTTTGGTCAGCCTCTCCAGACACTGTCGTCTCCTCCAGTCACTCTGGGGAGGGCTGGCAACTACAATGGAAGCAGGTCAAGAAAAACACCCCCTGTTCTCAAGCTGAGAAATATCTGGGGCAATTTATTCACTATAAACACCAACAGGAGTTGAGGGATTTGCAAATCGTTCATGATTTTCAAGGCTTCAGGCCTTGTCTGCTAGGAAATGAAATTTTATTTTCTTCAGCTAGCCTCTTGAAGCCCATCTGCTACTGCAAAGCTGAGCTAGACACATACATGATAGCTATCTCCCAGTAGTCTTTTCCCATTTGTCCTCAAAGGAAAAAGAGAAAATACAAACCAAAATAACAGGTTTTCTCTTGAACACATTGGGATAAAAGAACCCTTTCTTATTCAGTGTGAAAGTCTCAAAATGACCTCACTCCGGATAAAGTTCTGACAGTGGTGTGAATAAATCTCCACTGACAACCATTAATAAAATGTCCCATTCATCTAACCCAGTAGTTTATCTATAATAAAAATAAATTAGGTCATCACCGCAGTATTATGTGGCTGTAATGCTAACATGGCCGGACACCACAGAGACTCCATATAGCCTAAAGGAAGAGATGCGAGACCCCCTGGACAAACACAGTGGGTTACTTTCGTCAATCCCTCCAGATGAGCAATACAAAATCTCTTTATGTTTTCAAGAATAATCTTAAATTCAACATATAAATATCATGGAAGATTATTTCATGGAGTTGTGAGAAGGAAGGACATTAGAAAACAGGAAAAGGACCACACATCTTTCCGTGCTTTCTGATCTTCAGACTCACAGTGCATCCTATTGTTGAGCTATCTGACAATACAGGACTAAACTAACAATGGTTATATTTCTTTCCCTAATTTATTTACATAGAATCACAGCACCAGACTCAAATAGTGCATTTTTGCATGAGAGAACAAGTGAAGATCCTGGTAATTTGCATTCAAAGAAATGCCTCAGTAATATTTACTATATTTGGTACATAGGGTCCTACCATCCCGACTGTTTCCAGATCATGAAATAATATACTGCCTCCTGAAAATCTCTCTCTGAAATCAAACTCTCACGTCTGACTTCAATATAACATGTTCTGAAAAGGCTTTATGTGCTGCTGGCTTCCTCCAGTGGTCCCTGCACATCAAACAGCAGAGCAGTGACTCACAGCAAAAATAAAGCACTTGGGGATCTTTTGGGTTAAGAGGCCATAGGAAGGTATGAGTACTGTGACTGCTAGTATCGTTTCTGAATTAACTCTGGGAAGGTTGAATTGAAGCATTTTTCCTGGCTATGTACCTGACAGTAGAAGGCTTCTACTGCAAAAAAAAAAAATATATATATATCAAAACTCTCAGAAGAAGCTGCGCACTGTGGGGCTGTGTAGTCAATGATAGTGGTACCAAGGCCTGTCGATGTTACTAAACTAAAGACAAATGAGGTAGATAAACACTCCAAAGTGAACTCTTTGGAAGAAAGGTTTGAATCACGGGGCACAGACATCTCCCTAACAGCACTTGTTTTCTTTCTCATCTCAAAGTGCTCACAACTTGGAGAAGATAGAAAAGAAAGTGTATGCTAACTGGCTTTAGAGTCGTCTTTGGAAATGAAATGCCGCCCAACTATCGAAGAGTCAGTCAAACTCTCTGCTGCGCGAGTGGCTTAAGGAAACTGCTGAGGAGAGCTTTGCTTGTTATCGCCGATCAGTTTGAAACAGCATGACTCTTTCCAGAAGACCTACGTGCAAAAAATAGATCTAAGACCGAAGTTTTTCAGCTCAAAAAGGAAGAAAGGTTGTTGACAGGTTGAAGGCACTCTGCCTTCTCATCCAACACTCAAGTCTGACTGCCGCAGAAGCTATCAGGGAGAGCTAGATGCCACACAGGATCACAGAAGAAACACGGAGCTTGTTTAAAACAACCGGATAGATGCTTTGATGGCCTAATACCACTGGCACAGCCTAGATAAGGGAAGAAATGTCACTAGATATGCCAAACTGAGGAATACCAATCCTCAAGTGGAAAATCCACCACGCCTGTGATACTTCCAGATGAGATAAGCAATAAGAGGAAACACCAGTGAGCTGAAGTCCAAAATTAATAAACCGAGTGTCAGCTCTATTGCACTTTAGATTCTCCTGTCCTGGCTGCTTGCAATATTTTATATATTTCTATTTTTATTTGGATCACTGCTCCAGTCCCAGGCTGGGGAGTGGGAACAGACAGTTTCATCAGCCCAGAAAACATCCAGTTGGAAGAGTTTGTACTTTGAAGAATTTGCAACTGGAGCTGAGAAATTTTCTCACTCATAGAGATCCAGGCACCTATTTAAATAAAACCTACAGACATGCCAACAACAATAAAACTGGTGCTTCACCAGCTATTTATATGGTTTGTAATCACAGATGGTAGCTGTGTCTTAAATGAAAGTGTATTGCCAGCTTCCTAAATTTAGCTGCTCGTGTACATAATAATTTGGGGGAGTTTGCTAAATCCCAAGGATTCCAGGATTTGAAACTTGTTCTGTCCTGAAAATGGAGGGTATTTTGTATTATCTCTGAAATCAAGCTGCCTTCAACCAATGAGTTCACTGTTTTTCACACAGAGTCCAGGTAGAGATGAGACTGCCCCAAGAGCCAACATGTGCTGGGGGGCTGGTGAATGTATGGAGTGGGGGACACACTGGAAACTGGGGGGTAAAAAGAAGTTTTTTCTATGGGGAAGAAATAGGATAGGCAATGGATAACAAAGAGGCAACTGGATCGAAGAGAACTTCTCAAATGGTGAGTTAAGGATGAAGAGGATCTTCCTGTGTCTATGTGTGAACCGTACATGAAACCTACCAAGAGCTCGGGCCTACCGCTGAACGCTGGTTTTCTTGCATCCAGATTCAGAGTTGAACATGAATTTGGTGGCACCTCAGCAGTAATATCGGATGCTGATGGAGCAATGGAAGGGATCCCAGAGAAGATCCTAGGGTTGGCAACCTTATCTCCATCCAGTCTGGAGGCCAGCTGCCCAAGTACAGCTTCGTCATACCAGGCTAGGGAGGTGGCAACTACCAACACCCATCCCAGCTCAGGGGATGCCTCCTGCCTCCAGGGACTGGAAGGGACAAGTTGTGCTTATCTCTTGCCCTCAGACGAGTACCTGACAGCTTCCTAAACTCTTCTCAAAAGTCATTTGGACACAGGAGGTGGGAGATGGGTTGATTTACTAAACTAACTAAATAAACTAACTTAACTAAAAGAAAAGAGCTGAAGGAAAGACCTTCTCTTGGAGTCAACATCTGAGATGTGGAAAGGAAAACATCAGTCCTGAATGTGGTCCCTAGGGACCACAAGGATGCTTAGCTCAACAAATACTTTTGGACCAGTCTGTCACTTGCAAAGCAATAATCTTGCAGCAGCCTTGACCACCACAATGGCCAGGTTCAGACCCACAACAAAGAGAAATAGTGGAAGAGCAAGAGATACTTTTCTTCATGAAGAGGTAGCACAGGGATGGGATTGCATCACCCATATGGCTGTCTTACAGGACATTCCTATCTTACTTTCTATCATTACTGTAACAAAAGGGACTTCAAACAGTGAAAGAGGTGATGCAGCATAACTCTTCCACTTACTTGTCCCCTCAACACTGGCAAAAAAAAAAACAACAAAAAAACCCACATACAAATGGTGGACAAAGTCAGGGTCACACCAGGGACTTTGTCGACATGGGTGTATTAACAGGATCCTCCTAACACAGGCACACTGCATTAGGTGCAAAATTGCACCTTTGTTAGTACAGCTTATTTTCAGTCAACCCACTCCCACCAAAACATTTTCCATTGAAAGTGAACTTGTGGTGGCATAAGTGCATTCACTCTAAGGGTTGTGGCCAGTCAGTCAAGAATTAGAGCTCTTCACCCCATCGCTAGCATAGCTCTGTTGGCAAAAGTGATCCTGCAGTATCATAGAAGGCTTATATATATATATATACACGTATATATATATATATACACACACATATATATATATACACTATATATATACACATACATATATATATACACGTATATATATATATATTTTAAACTCAACCACTGGCATTCATTCAATTCCTTGTCATATAAATACCACCAAAGATAAACTTCTCAAACACATTAGTGCACAGCTGGCATGGCAGGGGGGGTGAGCTGCAGGACAAAAAATTACTTTCTCCAGCAGCTCTTTACCTGCACTTTTGCTCTGCCAGAAGGAGTGCAGAGCAGTAATTCATCCAAGACTGAGGGACCAGCCAAGGGAGGAATGAGACCGCTGCAGGTACCACCTCGCAGCTCCACTGCCAATTTTTCCTAGCTTAACCCAAGCATATATAGTAACATTTCCACAAATACGACATCTCATTAGCTCCTTCCTGTAGGAAGCAGGCTGGGAACAGAGTGATAACTTGGAAACATCTCCCATTCTGCATTGAAATAAAGTGAAAGGAACCAAGGGACCATGATAGAAAAAGATGGATTTTTCAAGTAGATAAAATTGATGTGCATTTGCTCACTGAAGTAGAGCATGAGATCCTAATGACAGCTACCTGTCCTGATGCTAGTGAATTCTGCATCACAAAGAAATGGCAAATGCTCACTTCAATCCTCGTTTTGGATTCTGAGGAGAACAAGTGCTATGTACAATTGGAAGTAAAAACAAGGACATCTCTTTCAGGAAGCAAGCCCTGTTTTTGGGCCCTTCAGATGAATAAAAGTAAAAGGAAAACTAACAATGGGAAAAAACTTTTCAGCCCCTAGTCCAATAAACATTTTTTGGTATTGGCTGCCCACCATCATTTTTTTTTTCTCTGCTCCCTTTGCCAGAGCTCAGTTGTGCAAATGGACAGTGAACCCAAACATGAAATTAATCAAGCTAAAAGAAACCACAACTTTCCTTCTCACTGTGTAAGTCCTTGCAGCCACATGAACACCAGCACTGGCACAGGGGAAACAACTAAAACGGATAAATGGGATGAAGTGGGGATAGGAGGGTACTTCTTAGGGAATTGGCACTTCTGTTCCCTTTACTTGGCCACAAAAATACAGACTGCAATGGAAAATGGCTGCTTGCCACTTCCTTTGAGCTTTCCAGTTGTTGGTTGTTTTTCTTTTGTTTTGACAACTCAATTTTGGATGTATTTACATTTATAACTGCAATCATTACAAATGTAATACAATAATTGCAATATAAATGTAATCTGAAAAGGGTTTTCAGAACTGCACTGTAACATTCTTCAGTATTTCAGTATTAATTTATTACATTTCCATAAGTATAAAAAGAGAGCTATTTTCACATTTCTTTAATTTGCCAACTGTTCCTCGATAATATGTGGATTCCACAGAAATTATTACAGCATTAGATTAAGTTGTTAAAAAAATATGCAAATTGACTATTTTAATACTCTTTTCATGCTACTGCAACATCAAGATTTTACTCTTTAGCACCAGTTAATTTGTTCAGAATTAAATTTTGAAAGCCATATGGAGCAATCCGCGCATGAAATAAAACTCCCCATAAAACCCAGGCCACAGCAACCTGTTCAATGATTCTAGTACATAGCCCAAATTTGATGGTTTAACAGGACTGATTTAGATATAAAACTTCCATCTTAGAGACTCTGAACAGGGAAGAATTCAGTGTATTTTTTCAGTGTGTCACCAACCCATGCCTTTAAAATTAACATCTTACTTCTAGTCTGACTTTTGTTATTTTATCTTCCAGACCCACACCTTTGCCTGGCAGGTTAAAAACCCATCTTTCTCTCTTCAGTCAGGTACTCCTAGCAGTAATCACGTCACTTTTTAGTTTTGTCTTTAACGTCAGACTGCATTTCTTCAAGCTCATTCTAAAAGACAGACTTTACAGAATCAAATAACTCTTGTATTACTTCTCTCTTCTCAGGTTTTGAAAATCTTATTAAAAAATTTCCATACAAGACTTGGATTCATTGTCTGGTATTGATCTCACCAGTACAGAAGATCTCCCCTCTTCTCATATCTTAATTTTCCTGCTGGTACATCAAAGAAGTGCTCCCTCTCCCCACCTCCCATAATAGCATAATGAGAACTCACATGGAGCTAATTATTTCTGCCAAATCCCATGTCACTTTGGGAGACAGCACCTCCGAGGGCACGGTTTCACCCACTCTGTGCCTGTGACCTATATTCTTCATGCTCTGAAACACAGCCTTGTTCCTGGGTGGATGCAGTAATTAGTCTGAATGCAAGCAGCTTATCAAGTAATCCAGATCCTTCTGCAGAGCTGGCCTGCTAGCATACTTTTACCAAGCCACCCATCTTCCTCTCACTGCAAACCTTCTCTCCCATGATTTTCTTTTTTCTTCTTGGCAGCCACTAAAGGCATGGAACAGTGCTGAGCTAAGGTCAGAAAATCAGAAATCCTAATGAGAAACATCCTTGCTTGTAAGAGATACCAGTATGTACATATTTTTTTTGTTTGGTTAGTTGGTTTAAAATTTATTAAAGATTTTAATTAGAAAAGAGTCTTATAAGGTCTGTATAAATCAACTATATCAATCAGACTTTTGAACTTATCAGAATAGTTCTATATATAGCCATGATGAATAGCATTAGATAGATTACTGCCCTCTAAATTTTTATGTACAAAGCTACTTAATGACTAGTAGTTTTTTATTTTTTATTTTTTTTTTCCTGAAAGTGGCAGGTTACAGTTTATTTAAAAATAGAGTTTATAAATTATGTTGATCTTGTTTGCCCCCTTTTTTCACTGGCAAAACTAAAGTTTGTTTTATTTCTACAAACCTTTGTTCCTAAAATTGGCCTTGAAAAGTGAACATCAGTGTTTTGGAAACTATAAACGAAAAATTATTAAGAGCTACTGATTTTAAATCTCTTTCTTTCATAAACTCTATTTTTCTCTGGAACCTGCTGTTCCAGTAAAGTCAACTCTATTGAACGTGGAAAAAAAAAAACAAAATCAGAACAGAGTTTACTTTAGGAAATCATCATCTCTCATGTCACTTTGAGAAAAGCAAAGCCTTCCTCTTTCTGGTTTCTACCCTTCATGAGAAAAGAACCGCTAGCTAGTATTAGGCTACTCCTTAATCCAGCCTATGCGTCTGTGGAGATGCCTGGTGCTCTTTTGTAAAAATAAAACTGGTAAGCAAATTGCAGATAATTTTTTTATTATTTTTTTACTGGGCTGTAAAGTGTCCTGTTCACTGACATTCTTGTTGCAAATCAAAATAAATTAATGCCACTGACTCAAAAATGACTGTGGGAAGAGATTGGCTGTACCTACGCAAATCTTCTCAAGCAATGTGTGTTGCCTCCTCCACCTCCATCTCCACACTCACTGGGATGCTCTGTGGGCAGGCAGGAGGCAACACACAGCCTGCCTTAGCAGGTGCAGTGGCATGCTGAACCACCGGGCCAGTATGAGCTCTGAAAGAACCATTTCACCCTGTCCAAGGTTGCTATTTTAAGCTTGCTTATGCAAGGGTGAATCTGATAATAAGGGAACTTCAGGCAGGGCAGATAAATCTACAGAAATTGGTATTGGAAAGGAAGCATTCACTCTAACTCAACTGGAAACATCCTACCTACACAGCAAGAGATTTGTGTCACAAGTCATTAGCTTCCTCTCAACAGCCATACCTATCACACACCATTTTCATAGCTGTCTGAGACTTCCACATACTTGCAACCTGGGCTTACATATTTTCTTTTGGACTCACTCTTTTCTGAAGCCCCAGGCACCACCAGTGACCCCCCTCTCCTTTAAGCTTAACATCCATACTGCCTCTTCTCCCAGAAGCCCAGACCAAAGGCTCAGTTCAATAAAAAAAACAGTTACAACATTCACTTAACTACAGGTCTTCATACAGTTTGGTATTTCACACTGCAGCCATACTGAGAAGGACAATATATCCCTGCAAACTTGGGAAATGAGGATATTCATGACAATTTTAAATAAATCTGACCTCCCTTTGCCTCTGAGATTCAAGTTTTAGACAAGGGCTATAGGGGCTCTGTATACCACCACCGAGGCCAGTTTATTTCTAAAGTGAGATCTATTATCACCGGCATTTCCAAGCAAGGCCAAGAAGCAAGGCTGCTCTGCCACTGAAAAGCTGCAGGTGCCTAAAATTTTTGGAATTTAGAAATAGCACAATATGCAGCTGGATCAGTAAGAAAATCCTTGCTATCCAACTCTTGACAGTCAGTGCCTCTGGGCAGAAGGCAGGGATGTTTGGAGCAGCTTAGGAGTGGAGAGCAGACAAACAGGTCCACCATCAGGTAACAGAGGCAAAGCCAGAGAGACAGAACAATGTGGTCACTGTATGGAAACAAAACCACGAGAAAAGCACGGGGATTTCCAAAGCAACAAAGAGATACATGATCGTAACTCCACAAGAGGGACAAATCCTGAGGTCCTGCCTCAGGTGAGCTTCTAGTGGGAGTCAGCCTATGCCTAGATGGAGTAAAACCGCCTAGAGATGTGGCCTGGTGTAAGATACCAACAAAGATGCTTGAACTGATTTGCGTGGGGAAGGTAACGCTTGCCGATACCTCCACGGTCTCTTCACTCCAGTCACAATTTGATGATGTTTGTGGCTTGATTGCATGTGTTCAGTGAGGCAGCCCTGCACTTCCTACCCCAAGGCTGCAGGACACACAAGCGAGTCTCTGAGATGAGCCCTGGCATCCACCTCTGTAACACGTTACACGTTCACCATGTGCATTCTCATCTTCGGCCATGCTGCAGCCCCTTGCCCAGGTTGCTGGGAGGTTTAGAAAGGCAGATGTTTTCGGTCTGTACGGGGTCTGGTTGCGGGGGCTTTGGAAGTTACAGTACCTTAGGCCAGTGTTGTCTGGGATTCAATATTGCATTAAGTGGTGACACATTGTGGGCAGGTGGGCTCTATTATTGCATTATGGAGGCTGCTGCTTCCCTGAACAGGCTATGTTTTGTGTGTGAAGCGGGCCCACACCTGCTGGAGCTGGGACCTGGAAATGCGGAGGACGGAAGGCATGAGTCTGTGGTTTCCTGCCGTGGGGGGCATGTGCCTGCGGTGGGGCATGCGCACGGGGCTGCTCTCCGCCGAACGGCTGCGCTGTATGAAAGTGCCACCAACGTGAGGGTAGTGTTCTGTCTCCAGGGTTGAGGAGGAGAAAACGGAGGACGCCAGTCTTCTCAGGGGGCTGTACCTCGGGAGGGAGTGCTGAGAAGGCCTGTCCTCCTCCAACTGAAAAAGACCAAGAAGAGTGGAGGAAAAGGTGTCAGGCAAAGACTTGACTCGCCCCTGGTTTGTGATGCGCATGCTGCAGACATCTTCGCCGGCGGATGAGAAATGCTTTTGGTCTACACTCTGTTTTTATAAATTGCTCTACACTCTGTGTTTATAAATTCCCAGGGGTCCTAGGAGCACCACGGGAGCTTGCAGTTATAGGGGGCCTGGCATACTCTCCCCAGCCACATGCGAACACGAGCGACACCAGGAGTGTCAGGCTCTGCTAAGTCAGTCCCCTCCTCTGGCTACGGAGAAGTGTCTCTTCAGGACACAGGCCTCACTTCTCTAGCATCACTTATCTTGACAGGTCATTAGGCTACTCATACATATTGCATACAGGTAACAGTCAAACTCTGAACGCACTTGGAAACCGTGTCTACAAGAGAAAAGGTGAAACACCTGGCGCTAAAATAATTATACGTACTGAATAGTGAGGGATTCTCAAGGACTCTTTCAATGAATCTTATTAAAACTTGCTCCGGCTATTTGCAAAGGCAACTTTTGGGGCTGTTAGTGGACTTCCCTTTTTTCATGCTTACATTGCTGACTTCCTGATACACTTCTTTATTCGGTACCTGCAAGGGAAGTGTTAATGCTTCCAGTTTTGGTGAGTGGAGGAAAGCAGCTGCTGGAAAGGCAGGCAGTGTGTAATTATCCTTCACTGAGAAATTCAAAACACAGGAGGGAATGAGGAGAAGATGTACTCTTAGGTCCCTTTTCTGCTTCTGTGATCCTGGAGCAGCCAGGGAAGGGAGGAAGGTATAATCACAGAGGACAATGTCTGAGCTTGTGTCATGATGAGATTGCAGTCCCTACTTCCCCTCTATGCACTGAGTAGAAGAGAGAGGCAGCATGGGGATGGTTTCAGACTCTTCACCCTGAAAATGCTAAACTCTTCCTCCCCTTTCTACCTGTGCTACGAAACTAGTGCTTTCACAGGCATTTGCAAACCTCCATTTCCAAACAGGCCATTTTTCCTGGAATTACATGTTTCCTTTTAAATCCATTCCCTTCCTTGTGCTGCATTTCTTTTCAAGATGTCTCTGCTGTATTTCAAAGTATAACTGGGAAATGTGAAAAGGCAATATTGCATTTTTGTAAGCCAACATTATTCTCCTTAGTTCACTAGAGATGTTGCCCTTGTAAGTCATACAAGGAAACGAGCTGAACTTCATCCAGTCTCGTCTCTTTTCTATCACCTTCAGTATTTTTGCAGTGCTTTGAGGCAGGCATGTTATCTTCATAAGAATCTGCAAACTACTCAGCTTGTGGTGGGCATTAAATGTGAAAAGCAATTATTCACAGTCCTCAATGTACTGTATGTCACTGCACAGATCAGATTGTCAGATAATAATAATGTAATGCTGCCGTTCAGAGTATCTGAAACTAAGAAATTCTAGACAGCAACTCTAATTTCTCTTAAAGACAACCATCTCTTCTTTGCGTAGATGGTATAGGAATTCAGTTTTGGGTATACTGTCTGTAGGCTGCACAAATAAGCACACTGGAATTGTTATAATTACTCTTTGCTCCATATTTGGGCTCAGCATGTTGTGTGATTTCCATTGTAGATATCATACCAACATGGCAAAGTCTTCTCTTCTTTTAAAAAAAAAAAAAAAAAAAAAAAAAAATCACTCCAACTATCGAGATAGCTGGCACAGGACCAAGGACCTTGCCAAGACCATTAAGGGGCAAATTTCAATGCCCTACCAGCAAGCATACTCAGGTATCGCTGCCTCCTGGCTGAAGCCGAGGTTACAGACATGCCACTTTCATTAACTGATGGTTCTAATGCTTGAATTACACAGTCAAAGCTGGAGATGCTGCCCTCCTTTATTCCTTTGCCCTTGGCAGCAATCCAGCTGGATCACACCATCAATCAAGTCTGTCCTGCTCTCTTTGGACAGGAGCAGGATGAAGTCCCAGAGAAGTCCCAGAGAAATGTGGTGCTGACAGAGCTCAATGTATTTAAAAAAATATATGAAATGTGATTAGGAATTGAGCTTAAAGTTTTGATTTTTGTGACCTGCATAAGTACAATGAGCATACATGAGCATTGATTCTCTCATAGTATCCTTTATTCCTAACACATGAAAGGACAGAAATCCAAAACCTAAACAGTGTAAGAGAACAGCTCTACAAACATTATTCTCCATCAGCTCACAAGCTCTTCTCTTGTGGAGGGAAGCTGGAGGAGGTAAATGTTGAAGAACCACATCATCTACAACGGGCACCAAGTGCAGCTCATGGGGAATTAAACTGAGTGTGGAATAGTTGCTGGAGGTGGTTTACTGAGACTAAACCTATGTCCACATCTTATGAGAAGGTTCAGTGCTGAGGAAAATCCCAGAGTGAGATGTGGCAGCTATGCAAGGAATCTGTTCCATGATAGTTCCCTTGGCAACATAAACTGCAACCTTAGATATTGGCAACACCAGGGGAGCCTGGTGTGATGACTCTAAGAGAAATAGCACGGAATGTGGAGAGAAGACACCACAGCCAGGCTATGTGGTACCACTGTAGGGATGGGGAACCTGATGGTACTATGGAACTGAAAGACTGCATGGCCAGCCCTGAGCCAACCTGATAACAAAATCACATCTTCTGGGTGAATTTTGCTCATTATCATGTTAAAAAACACCTCCATCCCAAAGGCTACCCACCTCCGTGGTGCAACCACCGCTCACTGAACATGTGTTCTGAATTCCTCTGAGCCTATTCCCTTAAAACAGAAGTGAGAAAATTTTATACCAATTGTAATGAAGGTATGCATGACTAGAGTCACTCAATCTCCTCCTAAAACTAAGAAAATAGGATAAAATGGCTCAAGAGAGGAAAAATGTTAGGGAAGATACCATCACAGACAACTCAGGAGGACATTGAAGACTTCTAGGATCAGTCCATGGGCTGAATCTCTCTTCCTCCCATAGTGGCACCTATTGGGTGAGATCCAAACCCTCAGATATACCAAGTGCTTAGTCATATTCTTGGTATTTGCACATTCTTTGCAGACAGTGTATTTATCGCCGTCAATCCAAAGGAACCTGTACTTCTGTCGCTTTAACAAACTGCACCAGTCATTAATCTACTAGACTGAAGGTGTATTGAACTATTTGTGCATCCGTGATCGTAGAAATTCAATATATTGAATGTGACTGGACTTTAGCACTGAAATGGGCATTACTCAGAACCTAAGACCAGCCACAACATGATATCTGACGACAAGCTGGAACCCAAGGGGGTTTAGGTCCTGCCAAACTTCTTTACCCTTTAATGCAACACTGAATGAGGGGCAATGGGAGTCTGCCCCCTTTTATACGAATGCCCGTTGCTCACCACTGAGAAATGGTCCCTCGGGTCCGCTTCAGAGTAGCCCACAGACATTATTGTAGAATTAAAGAATATCCCAAGTTGGAATCAAGTCCAAATTCTTGGTTCCCAAAGAACCACCCCAAAAAAATCAGACCATGTGTTTGAGAGCATTGTCCAAATGCTTCTTGAACTCTGGCAGCTTGGTGCTGTGACCACTGCCCTGGGGAGCTTGTCCCAGTGCCCAACCACCTTCTCAGTAAAGAACCTTTTCCTGATATCATTGCTGTAGAAGGGAAAGGAAACTAAGAAGCCCAACACCTTTTTGTACCTCATTTCCCCTGCTGCCTTCTTCCCCTGGCCTACCTGCTCTGCCCCCAAAGATACCATGCAACGTGGTGACTGCAGCATCCCTCAAATGAGGCAGTGATGGGGTTCAGTAGCATGGGGGCACTTGGGAGATCATATGGGCTCAATACCAAAACAGGGAATTTTTCATGGCTCAGTGAGGGTCTCAGCACAGCTTTTCGCAGAATAAACTGGGTGATCATAGGTAAAGTTGGACTCCTGGTTGAAGCTGGCCCAGGCAGCCTGTGCAATGTGCTTCTGACTGCCTCCTGTCTTACCCATGGTGTTACCAACACGGGTCTTCATGTTGAGCACACTTGTGTGATCTCTTGGCAGACACCAGTGGTGGGTTATGGCTGAGAATAGTTCCTAATCTTCACAACTGCTGACTTCCCAGGGTTAAGACATGGACAATTTTAAATAAGTTCATGTGTGGCACTCTCCTGGCTGTGGGAGGCTGGCTGAAGGAAAAAAGAGGCCTAACAGAACCAAGGGGGATTTTTTTAAAGAATGATTCTAACAACACGGCTAAATTGGTGAGGAAATGTACCAGTGGCCCTTACTTTGAGACCTTTATTAAAAGATGAAATCCTGGGAGATGGGATTGCAAGACACAGTGTAAGCAAAGTGCTCTATGAACTCTTCAGAACATATCCAAGAATAGGTAACGATGAGTTAGTATGACCTCCCAGCACTGCTTCACCTTTTTTGTGGTTTTTAGATAGCATATCCTTTAGGCAGGCAAGTCTCAAAACATTTTGTATAATGCCAATTGTACTAGCAGCAAAAGAGACTCGGAGTCCACAAGTACTCGTGTGCAGCCCTATAGACAGAAGTAATGGCTAAAATTTATAAATGCATGAATGGCTGTATTTCTTCCCAATGAAGAAGGCAGAAGTAAGTTGCTGTCACTGTCATGTGTCAGTGAATTTATTCAGCATATTTAAGAACTTACTACATTTTTAAATGATATTGCTAGGTTTGGATGTAACTGCTTTCCAACAGTAAAAGAAAACCTACACCAGGATTAATATGTAAACAGAAGTGCTGGTTCAAGATTTTTTTTTAACACATTTTTAGCTATTTCTACAGCTTTATCTGTATGTTAGTGCACAAACCCAAGCAGAGATCTGTTACTACATTATTAAAATACATACATTAAAGTAAACCCTAAAAGCTCTGTTAAACAGCTTGCCATGTGCTCAGGGCTGCACCAAGCAGAACACAGACAGAAGGGCTTGAGCTGGATGCTGTTTTCTGACAAAACTTTTCTCCCTCTGTACCAGGGTTTCCCATCAATCTACACACAATTGCAACTGTCTTATTGTCATCTGAAACTAGAAGATATCTAATATATGAGAAAATCCAAGCCAGAAACTCTCCCAAGCTATTCAAGGCCTTTTCTATACTTCACTTTCCCCACAGCGGCATCCATTCGTACTGTGCTCTGTCTGACACCCACACCCACAAGGGCACCACCTTTCCTCACCCGTGCAGTACAGCATCCTTTTCTCAGCAGTTTCAGATATTTGAACAAACATCTGAGCCCTAGATGAGTATAACTCAGGAACCACACGCTGGTCAGCTTGGAAAGGTCATGGAGTTTGTCCTCCTGGAAGTCATTTCCAAACATATTAAGGAGAAGAAGGTGACTGTGAGACATCAGCATGGATATTTGAAGACAAAGTCATGCCTAATGAACATGACAGCTTTCTGTGATTATCTGACTGGCTTGGTTGGTGAGGGGGGAGAAGAGAGGATGTTGCTTATCTCATCTTCAGTAAGGCTTTTGACACCGTCTCTCATAACAAGCTCACAGACAAACTGATGAAATATGGGCCAGATAAGTGGACAGTGGGTTGGACTGAAAATTGTCTGAACAGCCAGGCTCAAAATGTGCTCAGGGGCACAAAATCCAGCTAGAGGCCAGTCACTAGAGGTGTAGCCCAGGGGATGATACTGGGGCCACTCTGCTCAGCTCCGGTGATGCCACACCTGGAGTGCTGGGTCCAGTTCTGAGCTCCCCAGTATGAGAGAGACATGGACATACTGGAAAGAGTCTAGTGAGGGGCCACAAGGGTGATGCAGCATTTCTCATAGGAGCAGAGGCTGAGAGAACTGGGCCTATTTAGCCTGCAGAAGAGAAGGCTTCTTATAAATGTATATAAATACATGATGGAAAAAAGAGGATGGATCCAGATTCTTCTTAGTGGTGCCCAGTGAAAGGCCAAGAGGAAATGGACAGAAATTGGAATACGGGAAATTCAGTTTAAACAGAAGGCTTTTGTTTGTTCGTTCTTTACCAATAAAGGGGACTGAACACTGGGACAGGTTTCCCAGAGGCCTGTGGAGTCTCCATCCTCATAGATATTCTGGACTGGTCACAGCCCTGAGCAACCTTCTAGTTGACCCAACCTGGAGCAGAGGGACTGGATGACCTCTAGAGGTCCATTCCAACCTCAACCATGCTGTGATTCTGTAATAATTGAGAGGTCACTGTCTTTTTGCCAGAAGTGGCTTATATATTGGAGCAACAAAAGAAAGCATGAGAGTAGGGATTACCCTTTTGCTCTCAGTCAGTATTCTACTGACATCAGTGGATGATCACCAGCTTTAGGGAGACCAGAAAGAGATCCCAAATCCACACAACAAGACCCATTATCTTAGCCACGGTAGTTCTGCATTTAGTGGCATTTTCACTTATCTTAAAGGCCCAGATTATGTTCATAGGTGAGGAAGATTCATTCACACAAACACACTGTCTAATCACAGTTTCATACAAACCCAGAGGAAGCTCAAGACGGAGCTGCAGAAAACATATGTCATTGCCAGTCAGGCCTTCAGTATTTTCATTAGTGAAGCCCTTGGGCAACTGTTTACAACCCTCATTAAAATGCTGGTCCTAATCAACTGTCTCTCCATCTCTGCATACCAAAGGACAGCCTTTGGCTTTCCTTTATGCACCAAGTTATTTTTCCTTTGAGAATTAGCAGTTGGTTTTGTGACAAAATGGAAAAATACAAGTCACTTTGAAGCTGTGTACAGAGAGTCAACCGATGGATCCAGACATCAAAGGAAGCACAAGCAAACCCCAGCCACTCAAGTAAGTCCAACGTTGGTCCAACTACAAAAAACGCTAGGCCTCTAGGCTAGCTACTTAGCTACTTCTAAGTAACTAAAGGGTGTTTCAGAACAGAAGAGCAAAGAAATCACAGTCTGCTGGAGAACCAGGGATGTCTGATAAATTAATAGTGATCACCCACAATCACGTTATCTTTATTTAATGACAGGAAATGATTTTTCCTTTGTTGCCTGCTACGGTAACCTTTTTTTTTTTTTTATTTAAGTCACCCCATGCAGTGATAAGCAGCCTTCATACTGCATCATACCCAGCTCCCTCAGTAATTTCATTCAGAAGTATTATTACTTGCTATGCCCACTTGCTATGCTTGCTCCAGCCTTCTGTAGCCATGATAAATATGTCAGTAAGCATCCCTGTTGGTTACCAGCATGTTCTACCATGTTCATCACATCTTGCATTGACCAGCCCAGTAAGTGTACAGAACAAATCCACACACAGACCCTTTCAACTCTGATGGTCCTGCCTAAGCAGCCTCTAGATAGGGCATTCCATACATTGGCTTTATACAACAAACACCTCCACTTTTTTCTTCTTTTCTCTCTGGCATCCAGAGAAGAGAAGAATCTGGGCAGGGTCTGCACAGAAGGATCCAATACAGTGAACACTTGCTTAGAGAACAAGCTCAAGAGGGAATAGGAGACAGAGCTACCATCTTCCAGAAGGGAACAAGAAGACTGCACAAGCACCTGCCATAGTAGGGTATTAGGGTGCATATAACCTGAGACTTGCCTGCTGTTTCCTGCACTTATGGATTGCACATGCATAGTATATTTTCACTAACATACAAATTTCAGCCCTCAGGAGAACAATCTTATTGCTTCTTGAACAGACTACAGTATAGGGACAGCTTTCTTCATGTCTGAAAAATGAAGATTAGATGTAACAAAGGAACTCTGAGCCTAGCAGTATATCATGTTTTTGCAGGTAGTGTAATAAAAGATACTGCTTCTTACTAATAAATGAACTTCTTTATATCTTCAAATCAAAAGAAAAAAAAAAGGCAAAACTGAAAGAAAGAAGTCCTCTACAACTATCTGGAAAACAAACAACACAGTAGCTTATGAACATTTCTGTGAGTAAATGCTTGGTAGCAACAATGCCAATCACTGAAGTAAGGCCAATGGGGTGTGTGCATGTGCTGGTTACTCTGAGCTTTTTATTAGGTATTCAAAACAAAGTTTAATTTCAGGGAGTTGCTTTATGCTTTGCATTGCTGCAGGCCTACCCATGATGTGTGATTGCATTAGATAGCATTCTCTTGCAATATATTGCTGCTGCTGCTGAGAGACTACAAAGAGAAGGTGTGCTAGCGACACCTCCATACCACTAAGCAGTTATTAACAAATCACTGAGGGACGGCAATAAGAGAACTGATTCAAGATACCCACAACCAGAACTGTGCTCTCCTCTTGTCTCTGTGCCAAAATGGCTAAAATATCTTAGTAAGTGTGTCCTTAGCAGTGGACAACATTACTGGCTATAGGGAGCACCTCTAAGGAGTTGACATTTGTAAGCACTGGTAGAAAGAGTTTCAATACAGCACTCATGCTTGGAATCACAGACTTCTCCAGCATGGTTGAGGCTTCCCAAGATGACGACCTTGCTACCCTAGGCAATGAGATACAGACCAGAGCAGGGATCTTACCTGTCTCTGAGGACCAGTAGGTTCAGATTCTCGTCTCCTTTGTCGGATAGCTGGTGCTGAGTGTAGGGGGGAGTGGGCTGGACTTCCTGTCTGCTGTTCGTGTTTACTGTCAGACACTGTTTGAGAAGGTCCTTCATGTCTGTGGGAACTGTCCTCCTCAGTCACAGGCTGCATACCCCGACTTCGCCCATCATGCGTCTTCGGCCTGACTGCAGCATCTGCCCCCAAGCGCCTCCTCTCCTCACCATCTTCAATAGGTCTTAGCTCCTCGGGCTCCTCATCCGTGGTTCCAGAGGTGCTTGGCTCAGCACCTGGGTGAAAGTCCTTCAGCTCTGTCTCCTTATCAATGATAACCCACTCCTTGCTATCGAAGTCCTCCTCCTCTGCAAGTGGCACTGAGCGGAAGGCATTGCTAAGGGCTTCATGTTCCACTGAAGCAGACACATCCATCCTACCACTTGCCTGCCGGTCAGCTTGGCCAGTGTCAATGGACAGCATCTGGGCTGGCTGGGAGGAGCACACAAACCGTGATGGAGAGCCAGGTAAATCCATTCGAGACCTAAAGACAGAACAGAAAGCTGTTAAAAATACATCAGGTTTCTGGTTAGAGTTAGGGATCATAAGAGTTGAGAAAAAAACAACTCCATAGTCTTCACTTATTTCTTGCTACACTTCAGAAAGACAGGTTTAGCCAAAAAACATCTAATAGAACCTACAATGGCATAAAGACATCCCCCCTGAAGTACTTGAGTATGACAGCCAATTTCAGCAACTGTCTTCGTGTAGATGATAGTATTCAAAACAGTTTTTCCCCCACAAAACCAATGTATCCTTTGGGAAGTTCTACTGCTTTGTGAAATAAAGTTTCCTCATTGGTGAGTTTTACTCCTTTGTGAAATACAACCCTAAATCTTATATCTACCATCTGACTTAACATTTTTTCTGCTGGGCTCCTATAGACCCTTCAGCTGCACCGTTCTCTCTCTAAGGTGGCCACTGAGGCCTCTAAGGTGGCTACATAAGCTCTTTGAAGAATCTTGGATCCCATTCTGCAGCAGGAATTTGACTGAAATGCTCATAAACCATGGGTGACCTCAAAATGATTTGGAGGAACAGGAAGGAAATACGGCAAAGTATCCTTTGACATAGCAGTACAGTGTTTAGTGACTCACAGCCTAAATAGCAGCAAATTATGCAGCCATGCAGAAATACCTCTCAAACAAGCCCTGGAAGCTCCCTGTGCCCCACTGGCCTTGGCATCATCACAGCTGGAAAAGCCAGAGGCACTTCTGTCTTTCTGTTGCACAGCGTTATGGTCCTTGCTTCTCATTTGGCCTGCACCTGCTGCTGGCTTTGCTCCTCTATTCTGTCCTGCCTATCACAGAGGCTGGCAGCTTGTTGCACAGTCAGAATGCCTGCTGCATAGAAAAAGACACCTGCAGTGGTTTTATACAAAGGGATTTCAGCAAGAACCATACAGGAGGCTTACATACTCTTACTGGAAAAATACTTTTGTATGTAACAAAGCATCAGGGGAAACAGAAAAGTGACTGACTGAAGGGTGAGGGTTACTAGGCAAACCTGGGTATCTTTAACACAGTGGAAGGTCAGAGCTGAGAGGGAGAGAATTACAAGTCAAAAAGCAATGTTTGATGAAGAAAGAGGAATCAGGGAAGGAGGTGAACCACAGGATGATGCAGAGAAAATAGTATGCAAAAACAAAGATCTCAGCATAATCCAACTGATGAATCTGAAAGAAGTAAGGCTGTATCTGTAAAAGACTTAAAGTATATTTTTGTGAATAGAGGAGACTAAATAGCGAGGTAAGACTGAAGAGTGCCCCCCCTACACACATACTGTATGTGTAGTACACTGGATTTTAGTGAGGTCTTGTTAAAAAAATAAAAGAAGGTGTCTGGATTTAGCCAATGTCTTACTCCTTTCCCCAGAAGAAGTGTGACTCCTGGAGTGGTGAATTTACTCCAGGAAGCCAGAGGAATTTCCCATTGCTGGGAGTCATGACTGTGTTGTAAAAAGAAGAAAACAGAATAAAGAGAAAACTGTGTGGCAGAATGGGATTATATTTGCACCATGCTGAGGCAGAGTATGTGGAAGATGAAAAAAATAGGGGCTGAGGGAAGAGGACAGGAGAAAGGGATGATTCTTGGATAATACACTTTTTCTATGCTAAGTTAGCACAATGCTGAGTAGACAAGACAGAATGGGAAAAATAAAGGAATTAGTTAAAATCTTTCAGTGAATGTACAGGACTAGTACTGCTGACAATTATAAATGGCTTATTTCCCTGCCTATTTTAAATAGGATGAGAAAAGAAAGAGGCAGCTAGAACCAAGATTTGTTACTTGAATCCTAAATTATTAACAGCAACATATACAATCATTCCTGAGTTAGAGAAGTATTACAGCTTCCTCCAGACATCCAGAATAAACAAGTATCTAACAAACAGGGGGTAGTGCTAAGGGCTCATCCCCTCTCTCTAGTTCTTTTTGACCCTCCTTCATTTCCAAATTGTGTCTCTTTGAGACTGAGCTTCCTAACTGAAGTCTGTCAGATTTTCTCTGACAAAGAAGAAGTCAGAGAAGAAGGCTTGTCTCTTTCCTACCTGTTTTACAGGGGTCATTTCACCAGTAATTTCTGCAATTCCAGTTCATGCCCTGACTTTCGACAGGAAGAAGACAAGAGAGTAACAAGGAGTATGAAGGGGATTACCAACTTCATGGGCCTATGTCTTGTAACACACATTTCTCAGCACACAATACTTTAAGCACCTTCTTTAATTATTTTTATTATTCTTGGCTTGTTCTTCATTTCTTTGCTGTGGATCTGAGATTAGGTCCTCAGTCCTCAAAATCAGGCTTTGCCTTCTGGATGCAATGCATACTTGGCACATGCAAACAAGTGCAATAGTATAGGCTAAAAAATTATTATTATTATTATTATTATTATGGAAAAATAATGAAATAATGAAACTCACCAGATGAGGGTCTGCCAGCTAGCTCTCAGAATACATGCATCCCTGCACGTATCCTAACAACATCCATTATTCCCCCCCACCTTAGGTCGGCCTTCCCTCTGACAAATATCCCTCCCTCCATCTATGGAGTTATTTCCATCCAGGGACAGGATAAGAATTCCTCCCACTAACTGCTTTTATTAACAGACATGAGCGAACCATCACAAAGATCATAAAGCTGATGTGAGCTGACTCCTCCACCCAGAAATGACCTTTCAGTGCCCAATTATTTAATGATCAGGTTGGCCTCAAAAATCAATCCTCAAGGCACTGCTACGAACAGTAGAAGGTTACAAAGGGTGAGCAAACCTTCTTTCATGTAGATCTGCTTTGCCATCAGCAGTGGAGAGGCGTTCTGACTCGGGGCTGTTCACACGGCGGTATCTTAGGGAGCGCGCTTGCGCAGTAGGGGACTCCGGAGGCACTCGGACTGGGGAGCTGGGGCAGACACCGTTTCTCTGCTCCTCTTCCACCATGCACTGAGTCTGTAGGGGGTAAACACAAAGAACCTCAGAAACTGACCACAGACTTTGATTTCCCATCCTTCGCTGTTGCTCTGTGCTTTCTTCCAGGACACAGTTTCAGCTGCATTTTCACAACCTACACAAGCAATGCAAGGGACAATATGCCCTGCAACTGTCTAATATTAAAGCAAGGTATGGATTTTCATCAGTTCAAATATTTAACTGCCTTTACAAGACGGCCTTTGCCTTTCAATTACCCTGGAATAACTAATTCAAAGGAGTTATCATGGGTTAAACTAATGCAAACACAAACCCTAACTGCTTCTCCAAGGCGTCTAAGAGCCATCTAAGAAAACTGTTATGAAAAATGCATTGTTTGTCTATATTTATCTGTGTAGGGTCCATGCATTATATTACAACGTACATACTTCTAACTTGGATGAGGATGATTCAACTAAGCCAACTCCTAATTCCAAAGGTGGTGGGTTTTGTTTGTTTTTAATTTTGGTCCTCTTTACAAAATCTTCCAGGATACTTACTCAACCACAACATCTCTAAGAGATTTCCACAGACCCAGGGTCAACAGTTTGGAGATGCAGGGACCTGAACATACTTGTAGAGACTTGTGAGCATTGAGTGTTCATAGATCTACGAATACATTTCATATGGCATTAGTGAATTTGATTTTATTTTCATTTATTATTTTTAATTTAGCAACAGACAAAGGAGTAGAAGTAGGTGACTAACACAGACACCTTCTGCCTTCCACTGTGCTGCTTCCTTCTGGAAGAGAAGACCTGTTTAGGCAAAAGCAGAGGGGCAGAATGGCCCAAGGTCTGAAACAGTAGTCTAGGGTTTGCATTCAAACATATTGTGCTGCCAGCAATGCAACATCAGGTACTACGCACTGCCTCTGTGGGAGTATGCATGGAGAGTTTTTATCTCATTCTGAGGCATGCCCTAAATTCCCTTGCCCTCTGTTAATGCCAGAGACTCTGAATATAAGCAGGCCTCTCAGTAAAACGTTGCTGATCAAGAAAGCTGCCTTTGTGTGAGTACTGTGTACACAGCCAGTCAATCAGTGTTCATAATTTAGCAGATCTAAATCACTCAGGCTGGGTTTGGAATAAAAAAAACAAGGAGCCTTTGCAGCTAGGGGGAAAGGAGATCTTTCAGGCATTACAGGAACAGCAGAATAGATGACAGCGATTTAATCTGTAATTCATGCAGGCCAAAACATGCAAGAATGGTGGTGACAAATGTGTTTCGGAGATGAACAAAATACTGACATTGTAAATGTAAGGAAACAGGCAACTTGGTAAGATCCACAAGCAGAAAACTGGGGGAGGGTGCAGGAGAGAAGGAAGAGGCTTCCAAAAAAAAAACAGAACAAACATCTTCATCCAGCAGAGGAAGGAGAACCAGGAGGATTTAGAAAGGTCAGTGGTAGTGAGCAAGGAAAATGCCCTTAGCGCAGAAATGGGAGATGTGGGACAGAAGATCAGAACTGTGTGAACAGAGAAAAAGGATGCTCCACAATACCTCCTAGCCAGGTATTAGGGAGAAAAAACATGGCAAGATCTACTCATCACCTAAATGCAAAGAGCAGGACAAAGACAGCCAGAGTTAATTCTAGTTCTATAAGCCTAGAAAATGAAGGATGGCAATGCTGGGAATAGAAGAAGGGTGTTTTACACACAAGCTGCCTGTATCATTTTGAAAGACACAAGGGATGCCTGAAATTGCAAGCAGAGGTGAAGCTGTGTCCCTGCAGATTAAGTCTGCAGCTTCTTTTTTTCTCCCTGTGGTGATTGTGACTTAAATGAAAACTGATGCTTTATCAGAGAACAATCAAAGTAAAGAGAACAGCCGTAGCAGAGAGAAAGTACAGGATCAGACTAAAGATAACCCTCGCAGACAGAAAGGCCAGATTTCTTTTGCTTGGGAAAGCACGATGTCCTAGGCTCTATTTCATAAATTGCTGTGTAGCCACAGAGCTTGTCAGATCCAAAGTGCTCATTGCCATGCTGACTCCTCTATCTCCTTTGCCAGTAAACTGACAAGAAATAGCATATCCCTTGGCAGGAGAGTCACCTGGTCATGCTGTGGATGTTGCAGAAACCTCCCTTGCCTCTAGCTGCTGTTACGGCAGAGCTTGTGAATAAATGACAGTGCTGAGTACCCAGCCATGGCGTACAACTAGCATGTGGAAAGGACATTTAGGACTCCCTTGCACACGTCTTGGTCTGACTGAAGAGCATCAAGGCACCTGGTGGTTGTAAGGAACAGAAGAACACATAGGAGTTACCAGGATTTTTCTGTAATATTCTTTTTTTTTGGTTTTATATGCTGTGGAAATAGAATTGCCCCACTCTGTTAGGCTTTTTTTTTATTATTTCATGTGCCTTCAGATGAGAACTTCAGTGAATGCGCACATTTAGTTTACCAGAGAGAGATGGAGAAATGCTTTGAACTTGGTTTATAATTCTCAGTATTGAGGAATGCTTCTGTTAATGTTTCATACAAATAACATGTTGATCCAAATTGTATGCATTGGAGAATATTAAGTAAGTTAGGTGAGATGCTTTCTTGTCCTAAAATAATCTTTCTTAATGAGACTAAGGATAGTGGAGAGAGCTATAGGGCTGAAAGAAGGCCTAACTTCATGCCTGTGTAGAGATTAAAGTGAATTCTGGTCAGACCTGAATAGCTGGTAGATTTACCATACAGTTAATGCTTTTCTACTAATATCCATTAAAGCAAGGTTTGTGAAGTGAATCCAATACACCCTGATAAATCTATGTCTGCTTGATGAAGGTTTCTCTGCTGACAGATTTTGTTTGCATCTGGTATTATGCCATGTGACATTCTGATTTTGAAATAATTGCGATCAACACAGCAAATACTAGTTTACTTACAATATGTATGTTGATCTAATAAACAAACTGGTAGATTCTCAAACATAGCACTTACGATGGAATCATCAGCTGGTAAGCCTCCAAGAAATTAGGTCACATTTGCAAGAAAGGACTGAGAAACAGCTTAAGGATTATAAGGAAAACCAGCTAAGTCTACATGGCATGTAGACTAAAAAGACTAATATGACCTTGGAATACAAAAATACAAGAGCATTAAGTAATAGATTATTCTCTCTTCACAGGGGTAAAAACATCATTATATGCTGTTTTTAGATTGTACCACCCTTAGAAAGGAAAGTTAAAAAATTGGAAGACAAAAATTCCGCTAGGGATGAATCAAGGTTTGGAAAAATACGGCTTATGAAGACACCTCAGATTGAATTTATTTGCCCGAGATAAAAATGCAGTAAACTTTTGTTTATAATCTCCCCCAAACCAGGACATTTCTGATACTGTATCAAGGACTAGAATACCATTGCTTGAAGTACCAAGATGCTACATAATGATATAATGGCTATATGAAAGATTTGCCCTAGCATTATTGGGCTCAAAAATGTCTTCTGCATAAAACCCCAAATTAATCCCAATGGCTTCCACTGTGTGAAAGAATTGTGATCCCCATTTCCACAGAGAAATTCCATGGTGGTCTTTGGTCTGTACTATGGATGCCACAGCAGTGGATCCAGGTTGCTTATAGCAGTCTATGAATTCATCGCCCTAAGACCAGCAGCCACAGGAGACAAATAAATGTTCTTTACTTTGCTGATGCTGATCCTGAGTTTGTTGCGATTCACATCTGTCTCTTCCCAAACTTCTGCCTCGTTGAAAGCGGTGTTTGGTGTCTGGCCGAGACCTTCTGCTGGCCGGCCTGACAGGATGGGAGGAGCGTTCTCTTGATCACTCAGATGTTCACCCTGTAGGACATCCTCAGTGTTCTCACGAAGCAAATCCCCAGGTACTGGAGTGACGTTAACCACCCTATGGAAAAGACAAGAAGAAAGGAAATAACATTAGTACTTAGAGAGTGTGGCCCATCACCCTGCCCCACGGAAATTCCTTAGCAGCTTTTAGTGTATTTTGAGGTTGAAAAAAAAACAGGCAATCTAGCATTACTTCACAACATGAAACACAACAGGAGGAATCCACCTAACATACAGTCACAAAGATAGTGGAAAAGATTAGTGAAAGCATATTGGAATAGAAACTTCTTTAAAAGTTTCCAGGAGTGCCCATTACACATTACTTAGTTTAAAGCATAGTTCTCATCTTTGCACAGGCTTAATAGGCTTTGTAGCTTTTATGCTCTTTAATTTTACTATGGATTATTGTTATCTGTTCCCTCAAAAGCACTAGGACAGACCACTGAGCTAAACCTTATCAACTTCTGTTTGGACATATTTTCATCTCTGAGCATCGATCTCTGTGCACCTCTGCACTAGCACATGAAACACCCCATGAAGGTTGTGGAGTTACATTCTGGACATGAACAGCACATGCACTCTGATGTGTTCAGCTCTGTATAAAACCTCCCCACAGCAAGACAACAGCTGCCTTGCAGCAGGCACTCTCACGGAAGCTCCAGCTGTGTGCACTCCATGTAATATGCAAAACATATGGGTTCCAGTAATCCGTGCCAAAGGTCTCCAGGCATTCCTGAATGTGACTCCAACCCATGCACTCATCCCAAGTAGAAAATATGTTTTCAGGACAGAAAGGGTCTGAAGCCAAGTTCCATTACCTTAGATAGATGTTAATATACATAAAGTCAAATCAAGTAGTGGTTACGAGGCAGCTCCTACTTTCCAGGATCATAATGGCCTTTGAATCTTTCAATAATGAACTTGTTGGTGAGCTTGTTATTGGGCATGTCCATTGTTTGACCAGCATAACTGCAATACTCACCCAAACATGGCTGCGGTTTGCCTGGTGTTCTGCTGTGGTGGAGTAGAGGTGCTAGTGGACAACAAGATATCTGTACCAGCCTTCTCCCAGTCAAAGGCTTCATTTTCAGTGATGCCTCTTTCTTTCATGCTGTTCTCAAACACGGACATGATTAGCTGGAATAAATTTGCAAAAACAATTTATTCTAAGTGGCTGAGAGAAGCTATCACAAAAAAAAATGAAGTATGAGCATGAGTATGAAGTGCATCTTATAATCTAATCTCCATCTTGCCTGTAAAAAGTAAGGTTATCTGTAAAAAGAACAGATATTCTTTACAAAAAGAATGAAGTGTTCCACACAGCAGTGCACTACCCAAGGAAACGTGACATTCTCCTGTCAAAGGAAAACAATCTGGATGCTCTAGGCCAACACGGCCATATGTGAGGTCTTGTTATTCCAATAATGTTATTCATCTAAATAATTCAGAATTGAGCTGACTCAACGTGAAGAGAGAATATGGTGACAAAGACATGTGACTTATGGCATAGAATTAACACTAGGACATGAATAAAAGTTACCATGAATAAAACCCCTGTTTCTTTGTATTTAAATTTCAGTTGTGTTTATCAGCATGATCAGAAAGCATTCTGCATGAAGGCCTGGAGAGCCTGCCATTTCCTACTACCTTCAGCAAACTGCAATTAAATTCCTATCTGACACTTTCAGTTGAGCCAACCTTTTCCTCCTATTCGTGGCCTAGAACCAAAAGATCTCTGCAGCTCTCCTCCTGCAGTGGCACTATGTCTAAGTAAGAGAATTCCCAGAGTTACTGTCAGCCAGACCAAGGGACAGGTAACACTCCTCCAGAGAGCAGAGACAGACTGGACATGACATGCCAGTTGTAGCAACTCCTTTGCTCAGAAAGGGATTTTAATTTTGTGACAGTTGAACACGATAAGACTGAGTTTCTGTTAGCCACATATCACGATGCCTCCTTTCACCTGTGGTGGAAAGAGGACTTGTGCTGCTGCTGTTGGCAGGGAATTTCTTGCTCAAAACCAATTGTGAGTAAATGAAGGGTCACAGTCTTGCACTTAGCAAATGCATTTCTGGACTTAGTAAACTCAGATGGATGTATTCTCATGAATTTGCCTAATTACTAGCCTTCCTGAGCTTCCATCTGCAGCCAGGCCCAGCTGTAGCAGGGCTGAGCTCCCCCAGGAAAAGCTCAGAGATGACGTGGTTTCCTTTCAGGATGAGAAAGGTTCCCTGGGTAGCTGCTAAAAGAGGAAGTGGTAGGAACCGTAGTATTGGAGGATCTGTAAGAAGAGGGTTTAGAGGTGAACAGAATAGCACTCAGAGCTGGTAGGGGAAAGGGAAGTAGTGTGGTTACTTAATCAAGGCAAAAGGGAGACAACCATGGTGGCTGATAAGCGTGCACACACAAAAATCACATACGGGTGAGGGTGTGGGAAGGAGAATTGCAAAACTACAAGAAAGAGGACAGAATTCACACAAAGAGAATAAAAACACAAGCTGGGTTAGCAGGGTAGATGGAGAGAGAAATACAGCTGTGAGTGATAAAGTTTCTCTTCCTCTCTCTCTCTCTCTCTCTTTTTAAAAATAGCAATATTGAGAAAAAATGGCAGGGGAAAAAAAAATAAAGGCAAGGAGTCACTAATATAAAGGATCTGCATTGCCTTTCACCCCTAAAACATCTTTCCTGTGACACTGATAAAACTACAGATAGCAGATGCAGTTGCTTTTTCCTTCACATGTGCTGCATAATGATGGTGAGGACTCTAGGTGTATTTCACCATCCTACTCTTCCCACCCTTCACATGGGCATATTTGCCTACATTGACAATTCCAGATGCTGATAATAACAAAGCTGAAGATAAAGATTGCAGACTTCAAGGAAAGGACCACTCAGAGGACAGAGCACAGCCGCAGCAGCCAGTCCCCATCTGTCTGTCTCCATTAACAAGAGAGCAAGAAAGTAGAGGCTGACCCATTATGCCTCTTCTTACATCTTTGTCTGGCCTCTTTATAAAGCCAAAAGCATCCTATGATTTCCAGCATCCTGCAAAGCCAGAGACATCCATCAGGAGAAGGCAGACAGAAAATACATCAACTTTCAGACAGTGAGGGAGGAGGGAGCAGTAAGTGTGATTTGGTAATCAGAGGCTCACATGCAGCATTTATGCTTCATTCCCCACCTCAGAATGATGGAGGGGAGAGGAAGGATTCTACCAAAACCTCATGTTGCTGCAAAGGCAGCAAAAACTTTACTCAGTACAGAGATGGGAGCCATCAAAACTGCATTGACACCAGATCAAACAGATGGAATACTGGAAGACTTAGGAATGGAACAGAACATTACAACTGCAGTTTATCACTTGTGGGATATACACATCTTGAACACGCAATGCTGGCAATTCCCCACCTCAAAAATGTACAATTGGAAAGGTTCAGAGGAAGATCAAAGGTGTGGAAAGGCTTCCTTCTGTGCAAAAAACAACTCAGTAGACTTCAGTATGGGTAAAAGAGTAACTGCAGAGCAACACTGAGGAGGTTTGGAAGATAGTGTGTAGCTGGGAAAGGGGAAGAGAGGAGTTAGGGATCTCGTGTCCGGAGTTATATCCAAGATGTAAAATACAGAGACATTTTTGGATAAGGAGACTCTTGAGCCTCAAGGATCTTTGATCCTTAAGTTTTGAGAGTTTTTGAAACATCACTGAATGTTCATTCTTTTATGATCTCACAGGCAACACTGTTGGAGACATGCTACAAGGCCAGAAAAATATCTTTTCCAAAACAGTGCAGCTGCCCTTTTGTAATAATTTCTCTCAAAGGGAAGAAACAAAGAACTTGGAGATTGACCAGAACTGAACAGCAACATTGAACATTAAACCTGTCCAGCGATAGGTCAATATTCAGAATCCTAATTCTCACCTGGTGATTAGTATGTATATCTTAAATTGAAATATAATAAAGGGCTAAGAAAAGAAATAGTAAACTGTAACTTTAAATTGCATTCATATATATTTTATTCTGTTTCCTTATTTCTAATCTTATCATTCCAAATTTTAAACCAACCATGACTTCATATCTGAATAGACATATTTTCTTCACTTCCTTAGCTTCTCTGAGTGTCTGGTACTGGTGTCAAATTCAGATGCCATCTGATATATTTTTTAATCTTTCTCAGTAATAAATCCAGGTGAGTGAATATACAGGACACCTCTGGAGAATTTGCTGGCTGGAATATACCTCCAGTCAAGCTAGAAGAATCAGAGTTCAGCATTGAGCTACAGGTGCCAGATTTTTGTGGAGTTCCCTTTTATATGCTTCTTCCCAGAGATGCACCTGCAAGAAACTGAGGGCAAGGAGACGATTCACAGCTTCTGACAAATCCCCAGCTGTGAAAAAAGCTGTTCAGGATTTGTACTGCACTAAAATGGTCTGGAAACACCTCCTTCCAAAGATGGCTTTTCAGTACAGTTAGGACACAATTATTTTATACTGAAATAGAATGATAGGAGGATGTAGGTTCAAAAAGAGCTTTCTAATCCAACCATCTGCTCAAATCAGGGCTAATTACAAAGTCAGATCCAGTTCCTCAGGGCCTTGTCCAGTTAAGTTTTAGAAATCTTCAAGGATGGAGATTCTACAGCTTCTCTAGGTACCTTCTCTAGGTACACACATAACAAACCTCATTCGCAATTTTGCCCCTAGCTCTAGTCACAATTTCTCTTGATGCAGCTTGTGCTGCCTGCATTTTGCTGTATGCCTCTGAGAAATCTGCCTCAATCCTCCCTTCAACCCTCCTTGAGACAGTGGAAAGCAGCAATTAGATGCCCTCTTGTCTTTCCTGCTCCAGACTAAATAAATTCCAGTCTCTTCCTTCAATTCACCTCCAATTCATCCCTCTCCAGCCCTCCATCTTAGTTGCAAATGTTATACTTCCACTGTACTATCCAGAAAGTTATTTTTTTCCTGAAAAAAACTTTTTTTTTTTTTTTAAATGAGTTGTGGTTGCTATGCTGAACATGTACGTGGCTAACATACAAAGCCACATCTTCCCACTCATTTGATGCACTGTCAACAGGAGCAGTCACTCAAAAGACTGCACAGATCTGCTCGTAAAATGTTGTTTTCATCGCTTTGGCTTTAATGTGGAGAGAAAAGCACTGTGATAAAGGGAAACAATCAAGTTGCTTCAGTTATGTTGTGTTAGCTGAACTACCATAATAGATCACATACATGCAAATAGTGCATGGAAGAAAAAATGATAAGATGAATATTAAAGAAAGGTTATAATAGCTCAGGCCCACATAAACCTGCAAGAAACCAAAAGCATTGGTGTGCACTGCTGAGCAGTTGGCACAGGCTCTCTGCAGACTTTGGCAAGCTGTGCTAAAATTCTGCCACATTTGGAGTATCTCGCAACATTTATGGTTTAATGAAAACCAGAAATACTCTGTTGCTTGGGAAGAGCTTTCTGTTTCAGAGTAACCGCTTATTTTGGGCAGGGTTAGCAAGGGGGTGAGACAAGGAAGAAATGTACAGTCCAACCTTTTTCTTCTGGTCCTAGAAAAGGTATTCATCAGCCTGATGAATGTGCATGTGCATGGAAAAATTAGAAAAAAACAAATGTCAATCCAGACCGCCGGGCTGGTAACAAAGAAAGGCTCCTACCTGATAGTCTGGCTTAGTGAAGTAGTCCAGGCTTGCAATATGATCCAGAAACAGGTGGAACTCTGAAGGCATGTGTTTTAGCAGCATTCGGTGTTCATACTTTTCTTTTATCATGCCAACTTGTTCCTGAAAAACAGAAAATAGCTCAGAGTCAAGAATCTCTTTTATTGCTTCATATTCATACTTCCTCGGTCTTATCATTCCTGGAATACCATACAGTCCAGGAACACAGCTGCTGCTTAGACACAGCACTGTATCTAGGCACTTCTCCTGTTTTGGTATCCCTAGCACAGTGAGGTAGACCACTGCAGGCAAAGGCCAAAGGAGAATCGTGAGTCAGAAACACTCTTCAGAAGCTGTCCCTTCAGCAGAGCCTTTGGCACAGGTAACATATTTCTTTCCGCGATTTAATTCTCAAGCACAAAGTACTTCCAAGGTAACATGAACAGTTAGCTTTATTCTGTTCAACTTTCTTGTTGCAATTCCCATTTGGCTTGTTTTTCATGGCAAAGAGTTATCCTCCCTCCTTTCTCAAGGCTCTGCTTATTTCTCAAAAGGACAGCTCTGATGCAGTTTTTCCACTTTTGTGCTTGCTTTACAAGAACAAAGTCAAAGTTGCTTGATCCAACATGATTAACTATGTGCATAAGAAAACATCTATTCCAAACAAGACAAGCTCTACTCTGTGCGTCACAGCACACAAAAGCAGGTTAGCACCTTGCAGTAAGATCTGATGAAAAACAGGCTCCAGCTTTACTTCAGCAGAAAGCAGCACTCAGCTGCAAAAAGAGGAATAATAAGAGTCATAATAACAAAATATAGCACCCTGTCTTAAGCACAGACACTGAGTTTCCTACCTTATCTTTGATCTTTCGCCATGGAAGCTGACCAACTGCAAACTCCACCAACATGTAAAAGAGGGACCACAGATCATCATGTCTACCCATCTCCTGGAGAAAAGAGAGACGAAGACTGAGGAGCAAAGTTCCATGCTGCTCAGTGGTCCAGGTGTGCTCTCCAGATGAGCTACCTCATTTTAAAAAGCAGGAAGAGAAGTCATACTTCCCATTACATGATCAAATAAGCCAGATTAAAAATTTAAGATGCAAAATCAAGCACTTATTAAATGGGGCAATGTCGATACAGTCACTTGAATAGCTTCATCTGTTTTCCTTGTGAATACAATAGGAAAGAGTTTTTTAATATTTAAAACACAACACTAGTTTTCCATAGGACTTTCCCTCACTCAGTGTACAGCACATTTATTAATGGGATATGGTATGATCTAGATTAAGAAAAAAAGCACTTGTATGTAGAAAGTCTTTTTTTATTACTGTTTCTAAGCAAAGTATCATTCCAACTCTTTTCACAAGACAGCATTTACTCAAGGGCTTTATTAAAACTCTCATCACCACTCACCACAACAATTTACAGATTTGTAACTTCTCCACATACCATTCTCTTCCTGCTCTAGCAAATACAAAATTGAAACATGAACATGGGGATTAAGGCTGAAATTGTCAAAAACACAGGACTTCATTTTTTGGTGCTCAGCATATCTTAGAACAAGATTTCTCAGAATAGCATGTGTTATGCAGCAATTTTTGTGCCTAAATATACCTTCAGCTGATGCCAGCTACAGCTGGCACTATCCAGCTCTTCCAAAAATCACACTTTAGGTTTCTCAGTATCCCCCAGGAAACAGAAAGAATTTATGATGGCATTCAACTTCCCTCCCTTTATCACACTTTCCACCTTCTGCAATAATTGACATCTTGCAGCCAGCAACTTCTTTCCCTAAAAAGACTTGAAATTTCCTGATATGTGCCAAGTCATGCTACAGACTCATCCTAAATAAGACTGAATTCAGACAATTGCTAAGGGATAGCAGTGTATATACTAGTCTGAGGCTTACCAAATCTCAGACCTCTTCTCAGCAAGAACTGAGCTGGTTTTGCTATAGTTTTCCTGGAAGTTCAGCTTCTAGCAGATTCCTCCCATTAAATATATTATTTTCAAACGTAGGGAATTTACAGGTAGCTACAAAGAGGCTCTTTAAATAGAGAGCACTGGGTCTTACAAACATTTGTAAGTAGGAAAGGAATTCCCTAGCACATCCAAGGAATCTGAAGTACCATGTCCCCCAGGAGCCCGAAGCAAACTATTTGGAGAACGTTTTTGTTGTTGATGTTTATTTCTTAAATCCCACTTTATGGAGAATTTTATTTAACATTGCCTTCCATACAAACACTTTTCATGACATACTAGAAAAATTAGAATCAACAAAGATTATGTACCACAAAGATTATACACCTTAGCTTGCACCAGCTCAGGCATTTGCAGGACCCTCTGCAAGCAGAAAACTAAAGTGGGACAGTTTACTATTTATTTATTTATTTAATGTGTATGTCTATGTATAAAACATACACACAGACATATGTTTGTGTATAGCAAGTATTCTTTCAGAAGATTGAGTTTAATTGGCTTGCAGAAGGGCCCAGTAAGTGCCAGGACCAGGAAAAAGGATGGGACTGTGGTGCTTGTGGCAAGGGAAGAGATGAACAAAACACTCTCTCTTCAGGTAACAGCACCCTGCTCAATTGATTACAGGTTTACAAATAGCTGAGCTACTGTCCCAGTCTATAGATGAGACTGTAAGCAAAAGCTCCAAGAATGCTTTTGCTATGTATAGAACAGTGCAATGATTAGAAACATGATATCAATGCTGAACATACACAATACCAATTTACGATTACAAATACCCTGTCTCAAAAAGCAACAGCACTTAGGATGCTAGAAACCTGGAGATAAGGCAGGAGGGATGCTAATTCTCATCTGGCAAGCACTTAGCAGCAGAACCAGAGGACTTATGTTTCACTGCCTATGTAGGAAGAATTATTGACACAGGACAAAAGTGTTTTGAGAAAAAATGGTGGACGAGACTGCTAGAAGTGTTTAGAATGAAACAGGCCAGACATTGGAAATAATGGCTCTTTTCAGGGAAAAATAAATTTGACTTTAACTAGGTTGCTTTTAACCTTAGACCATGTTGTTAAGAACAAAAATTCCAGGTGTTGAATGGATTTGGTGACCCAGCACTTTGCAACTCACAGCCAAGATATACTTGAAATTAGCACGCAGCCTGGCACTTAACACGGATTGCTGTTTTAGTGGGATTTTTTCCCCCTTAAGCATGTCTGACAATGCAATAATTACAATTAGCAAATTTACCACCTAGAGAGGATCCAGTAACTGAATCATAATTACGATTTTACAGTCAACAGCCTTGACCTTCTAATGAAATTAGTAGGATTTATTAATTTCTGTAGGCTGTAAACCAGAACTTGCACTTCTTAGACCTCTCCACCTGAGAACAGTTATCCGGGGAGAAATAACCCTTTTGTTAACTCTTTATAACCCAGAAATACTCACTCGGTTTTTGTGTGCGTTCACTGAAGCATAACGGACTGTTCCTCGAAAACCAGCAACGTTGCGAGGCTGAAGGGAGACAACAGAAAAATCTCAGAGACAGAGCAGGTTATTTAACCCCATGTGCTAACTGCTGAGAAATTCTCATCTACACTTTTATTTCTTATGGACCCAAGGCAAAAAAAAACCTCTTTATGCCTTCATCTGCTCTAGCAGCCACCTGAATAGACAGCTTTTCCAATTCTGTATTTGTATAAAAAAATAATTTTACACAGAAAGCAAAGTGATTACAGAGATAGGTTAGAACAGTAATAGTCCAGACATAGAAATAAGAACATTTTCCAGGATCTTATTTTCTTTTTAAATACCAGGACAAGGAAAAAGCTAGTAAAGAAGTGCTAGTGCAAAAAAAGTCAGGAAAAACATCAGCAAACCTGAGGGCAGCCTGCGTGTGACAAAAACAGGGACCCCTTGCTCTAACACAGGGATGACAAACATATGTATTTGCTGACATTGTTTGTCACCATCCTCTAGAAGACTTATAAAAATGAAGATCCTCTGACTTTTGGGGCTCTTGCCTTTTTTTTTTTTCCTCCCCAGTATATTCTAAACCACGTAGCTTCAGTTTCTCTTGCTCAGATTGTCTCGATCTTCATGTACCCAGAAGTGAAGGCTTGATAAAGGCACCTTCAAGAAGAAGGCAGTCCTCCTTTGACTATTGCTCACAGCTGGAGGCTTCCTCTGTTCTGGGGGCTGAGCAACACCCCCAAATCTTTCCACTGCTGCCTCCACAAGGACACTAAGTCATGTACGCTTACTTACTCTGTTCTGAAAAATGTGCATTTAAAGAATGACATCCAACAAATCCTTCCAGCTTAGCTAGAAACACCAGAGCTAACTACAATGCTTTCAAAATTCACGTGGCAAAACAAGGTTCAGGCCCAGGCACCTTAATGTTAAGCATGGGCAAAGCACTAGACACTGATAATTAATATGCTACTTTGGCAGAATTTTGAGCATATTAATAAATAATCTATTTGGGTGAGTTGTTCCACTTAGGTCAGTTGATTTATGTTTGTTGTTTCAGCTGTGCCTATGTTTTCAGAGCTAAGCCTTAAATTTGGTACTTTTATTCTACGGCACGCTTCTGTCAGTTTAAATGCACACAATTCAGTCATTTCCCTCTGGCTACGGGGAAGTTGCTCTGAGTTTCAGTACTTTTACAAAGACTACAACTTGAAATGCATTTTAAACAAGCAACTATGCTGCTAACACACATATGACTGGTATATAGTGCAGCTCCCAAGTTACAGCGACTCCAAACAAAAAGTCACACTCCACATGGAGAACACACATGCATATGCCATGTACTTAATGCAGCATATAACATTGCAGTCCACTAGCTTGAGCTATTAGCTACTTATTTAGCAGCAGGTAATAGTCAAGATATTATTTCCATGACCACACACCTCCTTCCTCACTGAGCATACATTTCAGATGCTTACTGACAAATTACTGCAAAATATTTTTTCAGTATTCCACCAAATTTGCTGATGTAAGTTTCTGAAAAGCAGAATACTGGCCACTGGAACACGTCTGCTGGAATTACCCATCACTGTAAATGTCCTCTATGTGTTAAAAAGCAAGAGGACATTCCTCTTTGCCATCGTGAGTGTGGAAACTCACGTTAGTGTGAGAGATAAAACAGCAGCAAATTATGAACAATTCTGGTGTATAATCTGTAGGGCTTTCAGAACAAATATTCTTCAGTCTCTGCAGTCCAGGGGAGTTTATCTTTTATGCTTTTTTCCTACTTCAGTGTCCTCAGATATCAAATATAAATTTGTATATATAGAACCAGGTACTACATTTTAGTTTGGTTGGCAATGTCTCTGAAAATACTTCTTAGATCAATACTTACTATTTGTGGCACAGTATCTATACAGTCTTTAATTAGATCTATTCTGAAACCAACTCCTTGGCAGTTTGCGGATGCATTCCCCTCCTCTTTCATTAACAAAACAAACGTCCACCCACCATTTAACTGTACATGTACATCTCTACATGAGCCAATATGAACCAGTTCATCAAGCCATTCCCCACAGCTGAATCCAATGGGCTGTCTCTCCAGTCCTCTCTGATATACTGCCTCAGTGAAGGGACACTGCTCAAACTGAGCAAGACCATGCAATTATTTTGACTGGATATTTAGAACTTTGAACAACACAGGCAGACACTAACTGTGTTAATAGCTTTTTTCCTCCTAAAGGTTTTCCCTCCTTCTGGCTGTATTTGGCTGCCCTGCCAGTCACAAGGCAATTAGTCATGTCTTTTGACTGTCACTAATCAATGCAATCAAATGTTTCCATTACTGTAAAGAGCAGGAGAGACCTTATTTTTCATCCAAACAGTTCCTGCCTCAGCACTTGCTGTAGCTCATGCTGTATACTCAACTGTTACTGACTTCTCTTCTGAATTCATCAACATTAATTTGTCAGATGATTTCTTTACAAACTTCATTTCTTCCCATGTAAAAAATTTCATCCCACCACTGCATTATCCAGCAGTGGAGGATACCCTGGATAAAGCATCACAGCCATCCAGACCTGTCCACACCTGACGCAGAACTGAAATTCTAACAGTTAGGAACTTCAGATTATGGAATCATGCATAGAGCAATTGATTTGAACCCCCAAAATTGTAAGGTAAAAAGCTAGAAAGCTGAAATACAATTTTTTAAACCATACATGATTTTTATTTTTTTCCACATCAGTGTTACTATGAAAAATGTTACTCAGGATAAAGCTTGTCTCTTTCTGAATTCTGATTGTGTCTAGCACACAAGCAAAAGTAATTTATTACACAGAGCTGTCAGGGAGATGACAGATATGAAATATATTGCATTGTGTCAGAAGCAAGGTTTAAAATGAGTTTTAGCTTGGGAGAATGTGTTAGACTAGTACTGTAGAGCAAAAATTATATTCCTTTCATATATTGGCAACGCTCACTACATCACAAAGACAAAATTTGGTAACAAAATTATGTACAGAGTGGATGTATCGTCTGCAATTGCGTGCTGTCTTGCACCCATCAGCTTCTTCTCATTCTCCAGTTCAAACACGGATGATCATCTGTATTGTAAGGGCCAACAGTGTCTTCCTTATGATTCAGATGAAGTCTGTCTTTCCTATATATGCTCCCCTTTCTTCAGGAGCATTCCTGTTTCATCATGATTCCGGATCCCTGCTCCTTATACCATCTTCTTACCTAGACATCAAAACTTTTCCTCTTGCCTCACTGGTCTCTAGATTGCTACTTTGAAGGTCCTGTTCTTCATCTCCATTTCTAAAAGCTTACATTTGAGTGCCAAAACTTTCCTCCCGCCATTTCTTATGCCTGTGGTACTCTCAGAGAACACAACCACTGGTTCCTCCCCAGCCTTCTAGAAGCCTGTGCAAACATCTCATGAGATCCACCACCTTTGCCCCTGGCAGGCCTGTTGTCATCTGGGATCATTAACCCAGCTGTCATGGAAACAGGAAAGGAATTTCCAGCAGTAAGAAAATGAAGGGAGAGTTAGCACAGACTGAAGAGGAGGTGCTAAGGGGAGGGAGGAAATGTCACAGATCACAGCAAGCACTTTGAGATGAATCTTGGACTGAAATAACTTGTTGGAAAAGTTGGAGTAAGAAGGAAAAGTGAAAGGAAGCTGTAATTAATCAAAAAGCACGTATCTTTGTGACTGCTAGGAATTTCCTGCTCCCAGCAGTTAGGCTTACAAGGAAATACATCTACATTTCTTCTGTAGAGACAAATTCTGCATCTCTTACATGCATTTTGAGTCATTAAACAGCAGTACTCTGTAGAATCATTAACAGCAGCAGCACATTTTGTCCCAGTAGGGAGTTAGAAAATGAATAAATAGAGAAATCCAGAGTCAAAAATGTCAGATGACAGAACTCCCCTCCCCTCGCCTCTGAAACCACAAAAAGTGACAAAACCACAGTCTCTGGCACTGCCCAAATGTCTGCCAGCCCCTCAGGCAGAATCTCAAATACTCTAGGCCTCTACAGCACATTTAGGTAGCTGTCAGGATCCTGCTGAAAAACAAACATATCATGAGGGAAAAGAAAATCAGGTGTAATTTGGACTTCCATATATAACAAAAGTGCAAAACAAAATGAAAACCCAGAAGCATGATGATGGCTCACTCACAACTCATAGCAGAGATGGTTACGAGCAGCGGATGGGAAGCCAACGCATCAAACACAGCCTCAAAAGAAGAGCCCAAAAGAACTGTAAAACAGAGAGAAACCCAAAGGAAAACATGATAAAAAACAACAAAATGAGGAGAAAAATTAAACAGAAATAAATTAAAAAACAATTCAATATTGCATCCCTTCAGAAACCTGGGCATCTTGTTGAGCTGTTGTCACCCCCCAGCATCCTTCCCAGCGCCGCTGCCTGGCGCTGTATGTGGTTTAATTTAGACACAAAACTTTGAGCGAGCCTGTGTGGTTTGTGAGTGCTCTGTAAATGGTGAGAGGGGTCCCTCTAGAGACTAACTTCCCCCGATCATATACCACACACTCCTAATAGAAAGTATAAAAAACAAATTTGAGAGCACAGATGCATACAGGTTCTACTGTGATTTGCCTCCCTAGAATTACCTCCTCTGCTCCCCAGTCAAACAGACTGATATTAGTAACCAGCAAGGGGATTTGCTCTCTTCCATCTCCTGCACTTTTCACCCAGGGCAAGTTCTAACATCAGTGCTTTAGTATCTAAAAGCTAAGAGAGATGTTCCCTTCCCTGTTTGATTACTTATGGGTTCCCACACGAGATTTCTGTTTATTTCTGCAACCACCACCTTGCCTCCTCACCAGTCATCTTCTCACAGTCACTGGCTGGCCAACTTCACAGGTATTAAAGCTGCCAAATGCAGGCAACTTCCCCCTCCCTGATGCTTGCTGCAGTGCCCTGTCCAGAATGCTAGACCTCCGCCACCTGTGGTGGGATGCAGAATGGTGGTTTGCAAGAGAGCAGACCGAATATCAGTGTTGCTTTTAAGCCATGTGAACAGACATTATCTTAAGGCGTGAATTACACAGCATGGAAATGCAATGATCACCCTGATCAGAGGCAAGAGCTAATATTATAACAGACCTTAAAACACAGTTCAGGAAAATGAAGAAAAACCTTGGCTGAGATATACATTTGCCAATAGAAATCAACTCATCAAAAGCAATCAACCCAACAGAGCTTCTTATTAGAATGTCACCATTCCTCTTATCAAAAAATGTGCAAGTTCTATGAATTCTGCAGGTTCTGCAACAAATTTAGTTTTGAGAAAGTCACTTAGTAGTCCTGGAGTATTCTTTCCAAAGCAAAAGACGTGAAGGAGATGAGTTAAAAGGCTATCTTTTCTTCTTCATTTTAGGAGAACTCAAAATTTCCAATGGATTTAAACACTGAAAACAGAGAAATGATCATTTTGTCTTTCTGACTAACAGGCTAAACACATGATTTCTGCACTAGAGCTTGGATTAAGTAGCACAGAATATCCCCATGGAAAGCATGGGAAGTGCTAAGTAAGAAAGATAAGGTTTCCACACACTATTTATTACACAGAGCAGGGAAGAGAGCGAAATGGAAATGTTCTGGAGAGCTGTCAAGAATTAGACACATCTCACTTAGGATTTACAGCTCTTAATGCTTTCCTGGAGTCAGGTGGAGGAGACGGTCCTTTTCAAAGGAGGCAGAAGACAAAAGACTGCTGTGGCAATCACTCGGATACAGGAGAGCTAAGTCTAACCTCCCCCATTCCCAGACAGACATGAAAATCACACCTCCCTCCTTCCAGAGTGCACCCACACCTGTAAGCTACAGGACGCTTTGAGATGCAAGTCTGAGAACATCCATGTCAGAAGGGATCCATTTCACATGGAATAATTTAATATTTATTACTGAGAAAGAAAGTGTGTGACAGGCACTCTGTAACCTGGCAGCAAACGCACTTACCTGGCATAGGGGAGACTTGACCTGCAATCCAACTCAACATTCACTTGCCCGGGGAGCGAAGCCCCTGTTCCCTCACCACTGGGCAGAGCAATAGCTTTCTTTTCCTCCTTCTGTAGTTCAATGGGAAGAATAATCAGAGCTTCAAGTGGAACAGCACCAGTCAGAAAGGAAGGAATGACACATTCAGGTGTTTTGAAACCCCCTACAACATGGCAGTACTCAGAAATGGAAAATAGGATCTCAGTGCCCTCCAGGAGTGTATAGGATTTGAGCCTTGACTGCTCCCTTTTCCCTCACCCCTGTAGTACAAGAGCTCTGACTAGAAAGCTGCTACAAAAAAATAAAACCATCAACAACCTGACAGAGGTGATCTGAGGTCACCGTCACTGCACCAGGGCTTCCAGGCACAGAAAGCAAAAAACCAGCAAGTTCTAATGGACAAGATACAAAAGTCCTTGCTCACCAACAGATTTTGAATCAGTACATTTAAACTGCATAGGCTTTCCATAGTTGCAATGTTTTAAAACAGAACACAAACTCCCTTCTTAAATCCAAAATTTGGTACTCCAACAACAAGAGTAACAATGAGGACCTGTATATAATTTTCTATATTGTCCTGTAGTTTTAATGTTCTATAACATTCTGTAACTAACTCACTCCCACAGAAATGGCACTTTCATAATACATTAATTGTGCAATGTTTTTAAGACATAGGTCCGCTTTTTTCCTTCTTCCCATCTCTATGTGAATTAATGTGACTATGCTGTGCCATCAGCCTTTTCTGCAATTACCTTTTCCACAATATAAAGACAAAATTACGTCCTTTCCTAAGCTAATATAGCACTTTGAGTACTACAGCTTCACAGATCTGTTTATTCTACTGAAAAGCTGTTAATCCTATCAGTAACATTATACTCTTACACACATTTCAAGTAAAAAGTACGTATAAAAACTACTGGACTTCTATGTTTCAATATTTGGGGTCGTAGGATGCAGGAGTTAACATCCTTTGTGTTATTTTATAGCTCACTTTCCAGCAGGGAGAAAAACTACTCTATAGCAAAATGTACCATACTCTCCTCTTCTAATACCTTGCTCACTGCAGTGAAGGCTATTTTTAACACTGTGCACAGACACTTGGAAAATAAATACATCAATTAGCTGACACATTTCTGCAGCCTTCATCATGCTCGTCTACACAGGCTACGCATTGCCCTGCCCACAACCTCTCCTCTCTACCCACCGAATCACAGAGCCGCCCTCGCACATGCATGGTATTTTCAGCAAGGCACTGCAAACTACTGCAGTGCAGTCTGAGCCACGAGGAGACCGAGATCTAATCAATGGGCTGCAGCTGACTAAGCTAAAAAAAAAAAATGCTTGCTGAGCATAACAGCTCAGTGTCAGATCCTGCAAGCAGAGAGAGGCTCCTGGAAAAACATAGCAAAGCCTCTCCTCTCCTCTGTTCTCTAATAAATAAGACCAAGTTGCTAAAACCTCCATCACTTTCAATTAATATCCGTGGAACCACGGAGAATGTGTTGCTGAAGGCAGGGTGTCACAGAGAGGGGAAAAGCATAACGCTGTCTGTATGGCACGTTAGCGACAAGCCCAGCAGACTTGAACAAAGACCAGTAATGATGAAGGAGTTATTGTCAAAAAAATGACCTACATTAGCACTGAAGACCTTCACAACTCCACACACCTCCAGCATACGAGCACAGGCTGCTCATCATATTATCTGTCATGTCTCTGTTCCCCTCCAAGTTCAGATTTTCTACTCAGCCCTGGTTCTCTGTATTGAACACACTCTGCTGTAAAAATGAAGGTGAGATGACAATTTTTCTTGTACGCTTGCTGCAGAAGATACTTCCAAAAATTTTAAAAGACAACCTTTCAACCCATTCTCTAGCTTTTTAGCTCTGTTGTCTAAAATATGTCTCAGCAATGAGTGCTTACAGTTCATTGCTGCATTGCAAAGGTCGGTTGTGCAACTGGGACATTACAGGGAATAAGAAGACTCTTCTCATTTCTGCCTCAGTCATGGCAGAAGGCTGTATTTAGAAGAAGAAATGGTTAGTTTCATAGAAAAGGTCCATGTATTCCATAATGTCAAATTTGTTATGGACCGTCTTGGGATTCACCCCAAAATGAACATTTTCATGGGAGAGGGGCAAAAAAAAAAAAAAAAATCACAAAGGAAAAACTAGATCTGTTTCTCAGAAAAGAATCCTCTGCATCTGGAAGCAGTTATTAACTGGAGCTGAAGTAATAGTTACCCTCCACAACCCATGTCTTCTTAAACAGATCTCCAAGCCTTCCATGACTGAAAAACTGAGAAATGAACAGGTTAAACAAATGCCAGCTTCAAACTGTACCACCCCTCCTGGATGGGAACCCTCATGCTGGTAAGAAAGCAGATCTCATATCAGCATAATCTTATCAAAAACTACACTCCCCTGCCACCAAAGTTATGTAATAGCACAAATCCTGGGAAGATCCTGTGGGGAAAAGGGTACTGGAGGGGGCTGCGTAAGATTGAAAAAGAAAGGATAGCGGCCTTGGATGAAGCAGTGGCGTTGCTTTAAGTATTAAAGGAAGAAAAAAGTACTTCCTACGTCTCAGTAGCCTGGACAAAGTTCTGACTGACCCTAGATGACACTGCTCCCAAGCTACCTCCCCTCAGAGTCTCCACATTTCCAAATTTTCTTTTCCATACAGGTAAAAATGGGGTGCAAAGGTTCTGGAGGAACACCATCAGGATGGAAGGCAACATCAGTTCTTTCACGTATCTCTATTTTTTAAATGTTTCTAAACAGATTTTATATTTACTCATTTTCCTGCTGCTGAGCTAGCTTTCTCACAGTCGCTCACAAAGTGAAGCCCCTATAAATGCCTCAGAGTAAAGGGGCTAAGAAGTAAAGCACTCTAGAGCAAATTCTTTTGGTCACAGGTGGCAGAGATGGCCCAATACCTGCAACTGCTACTACCATCGTCCTGTGACCTATACAAAGATATGCTCTTTGCAAGAACAAGGCCAGCAGACACTCAGACTACCTCAGATTAGTCCCAGGGTCTGAAGTTTTCTCAGGTTCAATATGAAAACTCTGAAAAGCCATCCCCATCTCATCAAGTGTCACCACAGTGACCTTCGTTTTGTCCTGTATTCCTTTCCTGATGACTTTTGCTATTTAAAGTATCATAGCTTCACGAAGACGTAGATATTCCACAACATCAAGGTTTCACTTATCAGCTCTACTTGTCAGCTCAGAGGCCACTAACCAATATGGGAATTGGAACTGTTTCCCTCCTAAACACACCATGAGCATCACCTTTCACACTTACCTACTCTGAATTTCATCTGCCATTTTATAACCTCCTCCCTGTATTTTATAACAACCTTTTGCATTTTTTCCAGTGCAGTCCTTTTCTTTATCACAGCACACACCGTGTCATCGCTGCTATTTAGACCATTTTCTGCCCTGCACGCATACTCATCCAGTGCATACTATGTGTGGCAGCAAGTGATGCCTCAAGAACAAATGCATCCCTTTACTGGGATTTATTTAGGTTCATCACCTATTTCACTGACTATCTTGCTCCTATGTAACCAGAGAGAACAGAGGCTCTCTTACTCCCTTCTCAAGGCATTATAGTATTTTACAGACTGTTATAACATTTATTTTATTCTTCTTCTTCCAGGTTCTAATTACAATATTTCTGATTCCTCTCCAAGTGAGCTTGTCATTACTCTCTTCTGAATACTGTTTAGATCTGCAATACCCTCTTTAAAACTGGATGGGTGGTATCATATGCATTATTAACTCTGTTGTCTCATCTGGTTTTGTAAAAAGGCACTAAAGTTTTGTAGCATTCTTTACTCTGTTCCATATGGACCATAACAATTGCTTCACTGGCTCTATACATCTCATCTGCTATCCTGCCTCCAGCCCTAAAGAAGTTGCTTCTGGATATCTACAGATAGGGTACATGTAGTTGGGCAGATACAGTCCCCCTTGCATTCTCTCTCATTTTGGCACGTACAGTGCTAATTTGTAAGAAGTACCATGTAGTTTCACAGCCCACACAACAGAATGAATGCTTGAAATTCTCCTAAATGATGAAATCATTAGGGATATGGCTAGTTGGGATGCAACTAGGAAAAGCCTGTGCAGTTTTTCTAGGGGAAAGTAAGATCATTAACAGTGTTCTCTGAAGCACTCGTGCATATAGATGAGGATAACCTGGTCCATCCACCTGGTGCCTCTGCAGAGGCATCACGTGTAAGACAAATGCTTTGATGCAGGTCCAGAGTTGTCAAATGCAGGAGTTCTGGTGAGGTGGGGAAGGAGGTGAGCAGACTGCACAGCATCCAGAAGGGTGAACAAGAGACCAAGAGTCTTCACAGAGCCTCTGAAAGTGAGGATCCCAAACCCTTGCAATGCAAGGAAAAAGTGACAGCATGCAGCTACGTTCAAAGGAAAAACGCATGGGGACTCCCAAGAAGATGGGAGCTGGTGCAGGGAGGAGGCTCCTGCACCACACGTAGGTCTGCTATTGCAGAAGAGAGTTACCTGGGAGCAGGTGAGGAGTGACAAGGCCTGTCAAGGAGACCTCACAGCCATCTGAGCCTGATGAAAATGTTCGCACCAGGAAGCAAATATGTGTGGTGGTCACTGAAGACCCCTTCCTGCAGGAAATGTGTGCCCCATCTGACTTGATGTCTCAGGTACTTTGTGGCTTGTTGAGAGCCTGGATTTGGCATGATAAGGACAGAGTGCCACGGTTTGTGTGTCCTTCTGACTATTAACCCATGCTGCTCACTCATGGGAGCACCAGAAATACTATCAGGGGTGACCTAGAGTATACAGACACCGACTACTGATCGGTCTGCATAAAGCTCTCCTTGGAGCAGGTGATGAGATGGTCACTGCTGATAGATAACTGATGAGCAATAACTAGCACAAGTAACATAATGGTGATTGCTACTGACTGATCAAGAAGAGAAAGTAGATGAAGCCTCATTTAGACAACTGAAGGGAGCCTTACGCTTGCAAGCACTGGTGCATGTAGGGGGCTTGGCTAACCCTGCTCTCTGCCTGGAGAGGCAATACATCTGGGTGAAGCAATCCAGCAGTTTTCTGGTGAGCACTGAACAGAACCAGAAAATAAAGAAATTAAAGCGCAGAGTCACAAAAAAAAAAAAAAAAAAAAAAAAAAAAAAAAAGATAAGAATGAACAGGAGCACTGTTTCTTTTCTCCAGTATTAGTTCATTCTAAGTCTAAGGTTCAGAAATTCTTCGGCTACATGAATTCCTACATTTTCACCTGATGGCAAAGTACCACAAACAAGCAGGCATCTTGTGATCTCTCCCATTGAAACTTCACAGCTTTGAACAAAATTAAGATTCATTTCCTAGGAAAGGGACCTCAGGAGTTTCACAGTCCCAGAAATCCTGCTGCCTGTGACCAAGTTATTTTTCAGTAAATATGCAAGTAATATTTTTTTGGTGCTGCATACTAAGGGTAATGGACCAGGAATACTTTGTGCGCTATCACTGTCAGCGCTCCCTTGAGAAATTGGAAATCTCAGGTCAGACATGCCTTACTGGTTAAGAGCTGTGATCTGTTTTCAGTATTTGTCACCTTTCAAACAGGAGAGCATGGGTACTGGGGGCTTGGAGAAATGGTAAAGAAATCAGCATCTTCTCTGGAAAATTTGTCAAGCTGCCTCTCTTTCCCTTCATTTTTCTGTCCTCACTTACAAGCATTTGAAACAAAAACCTCTGGAAAAAAATAGCTTTTTGCACTGGCAGTCTGCCCTGATTATCATAATAGCCAGCGTCCCTCCTGCTAACCAGGCTGTTGACTCTGATACAGATGCTGGAAATGCTGATGGCAGCCAAAGTAACAGACTCCAGACCAGCTGTAAGAAGCTCTCAGCACACATTGGACATCAAATGGCTACATGGCTGATACACATCTGCTCTACCTGTCCAAAGGAGTAAACATCGAACAGTGATTTCTACAACTCTCAGAGAAATATTGAGTAATGAGACTCCTGAAAACAACTAATTTTTTCTACTTGCTGACGCAGGAAAAAAACGTTGCTGATGCTTCCTTACATACTTTCTGGTTCCAACCATCTTTTGTCTCTATCCTGCCATGTGAGTTCCTGCAGACTACTGTACAGGATATCCTGCAAGAACTGGCAAGAGACAAGTGATCGGAGTGTGAGACCATTTCCACGAAAGCAAATATGTGTAATAGCTTTCCTCCAAAAAGTGGCATTTGTGCTAGCATTAGCATCCCATGTAAGGTATATCAGAGGGTCAGGGTTTCAACTAATCTCTCAAAAAATCAAAAGGAAACATTTTCAACAACAGCCTATGCTATCTGCCTGCTAAGGGGCTCCTTGTCTCTTGATATCAAAAAAACAAAAAAATATCCATACTGTTTGACATCAGTGAATTGACATAAAATAATAAATTAAAAAAAATTGTGTCAATAAACTCTCTAGTGTATTTTGTTCAGTGGAATTGCTGGCCTTTCCCTTTTTTAAAATCAAGGGTGTTTTCAATACAGAAAACTGGCCAAAAATAAGAATGTCAAAGATTTTTAAAACAAACAAATAAACAAAAAACACATCACAACATCCTAAAATCCAAGTCCACCATCTGTATTACTGGCAAGTAATTCACAGTGTTTCAGAATAGCTAACAAGCAAGACTGAGGTTATGAATTTCGGTGGATGTAAAAATGGCAAGTATTTTTATGGTATTTTCCATAATGTAAGGTAATACATGAAACTCTAGGAAAGTGCACAGAACCTACCTGAGCAGAAAATGTCTATTAAAAAATTAGCATGACTGAAAGTTAAATTCAAAAAAAATGCATCCAGAAAAAGAGAGTGACCTCCTTCTCCTACATATATTTTATATTGTGCCTCAGAACCAAATGATGAAAAGATGCATACGGGATGATTGTATTACGTATCTGGGAATTTTACTCCTCACATATAAAAGAACTGAAAGAGAATGATGAAAGAGGAATCTACGTTATTGGCTTGAAATAATCTCCCTGGTGAAATGAAAGATTGAGCTCTTAATTAAAAAAAAAAAAAAAAAGACAGAAACAAAAGAAAAGTTTTAAAATATATGAAAATCTCTCGTGTCTTTATTCAGCATTTGGGATTTCTTCCAGGCACAGCTTCAGAGTGGCTCTGCAACAATGTGTTCTAGAGCAGAGTTTTCTACTTTTTCTGCCAGCGTGAAGCTGCTGCAAGGGTAAGTGCTTCACCTCCTCAATATTATTGCTCAGGGCTGATGGTTAACATCACTTTGGGCATCTGCAGCCTAACCCTCCCCACCTACTACAGACCAGTTACTCTAGAGAGCACTTTGAGTCTAAATCAGATTAAGGAGCACACAGAAGCACAACTAGGGAGAGTGCAGTGTGGGGGCAGGGAAGAGAAAATCTAATTCCATTTCCTTTCATACTCCCATTCACCCCATCTCCTTCCCAATCCCCTGTGCATTATCTGGGTAGCAATCTCACCGTGCTTCTCTAGGCAAATCTGAGTCCAGTTAGAACTCAATAGTGGTGCTGGGCAGCAGGGACACAAAGGAATCAAACAGCCTGCTGACTAAGGTATAATGATAAAAGGAACTGAAGTAAATGTTTATTTTTATTGTTTTATTTTTGCTTAAAAACAAGCACACATCACCTGAAGTATGGCATAGGAGAGCAGGTCTATGGGACTTTACCATGTATGACCCTCCCACACCTTGAACATACTTATAAAAATATGAAAAAAATAAAAGAAAAATCCCCACCTATGTTCATCTGCTCAAGACACAGAACTTGCTCACTGATCTTTTCTTTCTTCCCACTCCCTAAATGTATCCTGCATTAATGAGTCTTTGAATTTAGCTCTCACATTGTCAACAGTTTTCAGAACAACTAATATCTCACAGATGGAGAAGTTGTGGGGACCAAAAGGTATAAGCCTAGGATGATAAACAGAGAGATTGTCTGATCCCTCCAAGCTTGTGCTGTATTCCAGAATAAGTCTAGGAATGCTCTGACTGCAACTTGTTGGAATACCTGGAGTGTCTGAAGCTTACGGCACCCTTACGAAGTGACACCAGATAATATGGTGCTGGTAAAAGGACTGAAGATAAAACACAGGCCAGGTAGTACAAGTTGTGCTCCCTCTTCTTACCTCCTCTTCAAGCAGGCACACAAATACTGCCCCTAAGAAATCCAGTTGGTGGGCAATAGTCACAAAACCAGAACCAGACGAGGGTGCTAACAGCATTACGGTTCACAGGAAGCTCAGCCTCAGAGGTTGTGCTAGCCTCTAAACTCTTGTTGGTTTTAAGAGGCTTTATGAAGCCACCAACCTTGTTCCCCAGATCATGCTCTCAGAGACCTGAAGTACACGAGCCCTCAGATACTACAAAAGTTACGTGGCCAGCATTGGGTTCATTCTCTTTGCTTGGCCAGCATGCACCCAGTAAGTATTCTAAGTCCATGGAAAATACAATTAACCTGAAGGAAAAAACAATAACAATAAATAAAAGCCATACATCTTATGAGACAATAGCAAGCATCCCTTTGATCACCAGCTCAAAGTCAAGTGCTGCTTCTCGCCTTACAGAAAACGCAGTCCAATATAATGTCCAAGCATAACAACCACAAAAACAACAGAATAACAAAACCTCTTCCTTGCCTAAGCAATAGCAGAACTGGCAACAAAGAAATTACTTAAAATTTACTTACTGGCCTGACTTCACCAGTGGTGTTGGTATACTGACGGGCCAGACCGAAGTCTAACATGTAGCATTTCCTGTACGTTGAAGGTAAACGGCCCATGGCAAAATTGGACTAGACAAAAAGTAAAAAAAAAAAAAAAAAAAAGAATAAAAAAATAAGTGTGATAACAGCAACTTGGCTAAGAGCCACCATTTGTTGACAAAACGTTGTCATATAGCCTCACACACTGCTGGTGAAAACATGAGAGGAATTTTCAGAAACACCTCATGGTGCATCTTAAACACCATGACCTGCAGAATCACTGCCATACCAGCAAGTTCACTTCGCAGTTAAAATTTATCTGAAATTTAAATTTATCTGAACATTTGGGCATCTAAAAAACCAATGCTTTTGGTTCTTAGTAAATAAATTGACAACAAGGAAGTTGAGCAGCTCTCATTTAACTCCCATTTTGAAGTTGTGGCCTTTACCATACTGGATGGCTGCTAAAAGGATTTGTGGCCAGCCTCACTAGTGACAAGTTAGCTAACATTTCAGATGAATCTGGTCGACCAAAACCAGCTGATTTTAAAAACAGTGAATTGAACAAGAAAGACTGTCATGGCAATAGTGTAGCAAGAGGTGTTCAGGTCAAGCAGTTAAGAGTTATGAGAAAGAGAATATGGCTCCTGCAGAGAGACTTGGAATCATTGTGCCTCACCTAGGCATCTAGATGACCAACACTGCAACTGTGTTTTCCAACACTGGAAACTGTGCTCCAATCGGCAGTTGCTCAGAAGAGATTTAAAGGATTATTTAGTTAATGAAATGGCATTTATTCAAGTGATAGGTCATAGTACAAGACATCCTTTCTAAATTCCTTTTATATAGTAGTAATTGGTTGGACTTCAGATGATTGCTCAGTCAGATTGTTTCCTCATGATCCTCACTGGGAGAAGTATGACTGACAGCTACTAATCCACCATGGAATGGTCTCTGCCAATAAAAACTGGTTTGCTATGCACTTAAAGGAATAACACTGATATAACACTGCCATTTTATGTTTATAGAAAATAGCCTGTGTGTCAGACAGAGGGAGAGTGCAAGGAAGCCTAAATGCCCTCATTGAAATATGTCCATGTTCAACCCACCAGGCTGTCTTTATTGACTCAAGTATAACAGACATACCACCAAAAGGCAAATTTCCAAAACAACGTACAGGCTTGATGTCACGATGCAGGAATCCCACGGAGTGAATGGCTTCTATTGACTCCAGAATCTGTTTGCCTAATCGCAGTGTTGTGCTCAGCGTGAAAGTCCCTCGAGGCTGACTTCTTCTGAGATCTGCAAGATTTCGGCCCTGAAACAATCAATACAATATTTAAACTACCATAATAAAGCAGAGAGTTGCACAGCTGCAAGATCTAACATGTATCCTCCCAAAAGCAGAAATGCTAATTGGACATGTTTACCTATGTCTCCTTTATTTCTTCTACATGGTCTTCCAATGCTTCATTTTAACTTTTAACTGATGAATTTGCTGATAAGAGGATATTAAACTGGTATCCTGGGAAGTCAGATGATCTATTATTTGGGAAATAGGCAAGGAAGGGGCAGCAGTGCCTCTGATTGTATAAGCCTAGCGCCTCCTTACTGTCAAATCCAGTCTACACAGAAGCTGAATTAAGAACAACCTTTGACCTTTCGCTGAGACAAGTAAAGATTAGAGCAGGACAAATATGATAAACAGGTCATGAAGCTATTTGTTACAGCTCATAGAAGCAGTTTCATCACAAATTCCCCAGCACACAACTGTCTGGCTCAAGTTCAAGTCACCATTGTCGTGGCAATGCTGCAGTGGGGAAAGCTGTCTATCAGGAAAGGACGATTTTTTCCACTGATTTTAAAAATACTTTTTCAAAAAAATTTACTTCCAATTAATTTCCAATTTACTTCCAATTAATTAAATTTCTGGAAAAAAAATCTAGCAGTACAGCATGAAAATAAAAACAATTTAACAACAAAAAAAAGGGACAGACTTAACACTAGAATCACGTGTTCTTTGATCCCTGTCATCTCAGTTTTGCTTATACCTCTTTTGATTTGTAAAGAGAAATAAGGTTTTTAAATTAGTATCTTCTATGACAGATTACCCCTCTAATCCACAGAACTAATGCAGGTTATCAACTGATCAAAACCATTGGGAATAAAAGTACACTGTTTCAGATTGTGTGCATCAAGAATAAGTTATGCAGACACATTGATTATCCCAATAATATAAAACCAGTTGATTCTGCTTCTGCAGAGACATATATGCCCACAATAAAAGTCCAGGCGTATTCAAACAAAGTCCGCTGCAGAACATACATAAAAGATACCAAACATTTGATGAGAAAGCACAGGCTGTTCTCCAAACCAGTAAAATGCCACCTATTCATTCACCCATCTCCAATTGCCAAGTAAATAACTTGGACAGACGTTTAGGAGCCAACTGCAACTGGCTCTTTAGCTAAGACCAACTTTTCAAATTGGTTTCACCCCCGTCTTGCTCCAGGGATCTGGTGCCTTGAAAGCTACACTTGACAGACCAGCTAATACAGATTCAGCTAAGCAACTGCAACTGGTCCAAGTTTGTTCCTTAGTCTTATCTTTTTTTCTTTTTTTAACATTTCTGTGACATTTTACTAGAAGCAGTACAGATTTGTCATCATTATCCCGAAAGATCCTAGTTTCTAAATTGATGGCAGATTTCTTTCCCCTGTAAAGTGGTTCTTTGGACACTGATTTTTTTTCAGTAAGATTTTTTTCAGAGCTGTACATTGAAATGTTCCACAATTTTCCCCAGCTGGTTTGGAAAACAGTCTCAGATACCTGCTCTCTAGTCATGTGAAAGCTGTGATCATCCAGTATTGCCCTCAGGAAAAGACTGGAGATTATTTTCCAAATAAATACAACCAGGCAGGCTGAGAAACGGAGCAGATGCAATGAGTTGCATGGCTTAGACTGGAAGCTTCAGTCCGTGTGAGCAAAGAGAAAGGGGTAATTGCAGTACACTACAGCCAGAAGGATGCATGATAAACCACATGGTGGCAGACCTTGAAGTTGAAGGGGAATTTTAGCCTGAAGAGTGATGGTGCAAAACGAGCTCTGCTTTAAGCAGCAAAGCCTTCATTAACAAATAATGAAATACATTTTATCTTTGCTGACTCCACACGCTCAGCTACATAGTCCAGAACAGACTAGAAAATAAGAGATTCTGTGCAAAGAATTTTTCCCCCAAGGAATAGTCATCTTCAACAGGCTTGTTAAGGGCAGCGTTGGGGTTAGAAGTCTTGTCATACAATGAGCTCCAGATTAGACTTGTCAAGAATCATATTCACACTCACACTGCAGCCATGGTCAGGGTTGGTTAGAGAGCAAAAGGTTTTGTTCTGTCCATAACATCAGCAGTTGGGATGCCAACACTGCATAAAAGGCAAAGCCAAGCACTTCAAAAAAGTGAGAAGCATATTTTAAAGAAGCACTGGAGTCTGCTGATGTCTATTTTACCTCATTCAGCATTTAATTAAAAATAACCTTCCAGTTTATGCAGCAGCTTACTTCTTGTTGCTTACTAATTCATCCTTCTCACTTCAGCATGTACTGTCACCCAGATTATACAAAAAGAAACACAACATGGGCTGTAAGCTCTTCAGGAGAAGGGTGGGCTTGTATGGTGTAATCATACAGTGGTTTGTATAGCAAAGCCCTGATCATACAAGCTACAAGGGAGTTAGGACAAGTTCCCTTTCAACTCCTCTAACAGGTGATGTGACAGGCTAGTTTCCAAAACAATTATGTCAGAAAAAAGCAGTTTTAATTTCAAAGTATTCCCCTTGAGATGGGAATCTCTTTCCTCCCTTAAAGGCCTTTCTTCCATGTGTTTTTGATTCAGGTGTATCTTCCACTTGCTCCCCTCCAGCTCTTTCTCCTATGACTGTAATACTGAAAACAAAAGCTTCTTTCTTGGAAAAAAAATAATAATCTGCTTTCGTGACGTTACCACCACATTCGGGCTGTGAAGACCTAACTACGTGCGTTTACTTGGTAAAGTCTCATGCTCAACCCTGCAGCTCTTGGTGTTCTGTAGACAGACCCATACAACCCTTCATCTGGCTACCTCCAACAGGAGTAACTGGCTGTCTAGAAGTATGGTGACCATATGCCAGCTATCCAAATGTTTACCCTGGTTGACTTAGTATCAGCGGTGCACAAACAGGAGAAAAAAACCTTCCACAGCAGACACCGTGCTACTGCTGAGCTTGGTAGAGATGGAGCCAGAGATCATTCTTGTTCGCAGAGAAGACTGCTGCTGGTATGATACCAGTGGCCCCAATCACACTTGAGCCCTGATGCAAGACACATTTTAAATGCTCTATCACAGCTCAGCAGGCGATAGTTCAAACAGCTGCCACTGCTGCAAGATGTTGTGGGTAGCTCCAGCAAGCATTCTAGATTGAGTGCTTTCCCTAGAAATATGTCAGAGACATTTTAAACAGAAAAGTGGAGCTATGAAATATCTTAGCACGTCTTGACAACTGGAGGTACCCCAAGGGATATCACAGCAACACCACCCCTTCTCACTGTCTCCCATTCCACCCACTTCCTATGTTCAGCATAGTCTCTGCACCGGTGCTTGGCCTTATTCCTTCACTGTAAAACCTTCCCTGTGATGCCACCTCTGTGGGATGGGGGAAAGACAGAAGAAGCACAGAACTCACCTGAAGTTGCATGACCACATAATTAAATTTTTCATTCCTTCCACAGCCAATAAATCTGCAAACATGATCCTTCCCTGCAAAGAAACAGAAACACACAGAACAGAACATAAGACAATGACCCTGTGATCACAACTTGTAGAAAAACGGTTTCTAAAAAGGGCTGGTAACCATAAGTGGCATCAGGCAGGGAGTTCTGCAGAACAGATTAATTTTGTTTTTACTTCCCAGCCCCACACTTCAAAACAGCAATTGACATTCAATAACGAAACTGATTCTGAAAACTGATTCTGGTTGCAGCATACCACAATACCAAACACTTGGCTCCTGATGAGTTTTCTAAGCAGGGAAGAGGCTGAATGTCATTGCATAGCTTTGCCCTGTACTTTTGTAGCGCTTGAGCAGTGGCAATTTTAATTAGTTTTTATACCAGAGCTTTTTTATTTTACTGCACTGCCTGTAATGCCCTTGGGACCTTGCTATTGCTCTCATAGGCCGGTGGCACCAAAAACCGTGTAGGACACCAAAACGTGACAGAATAGGGAACTGGAGGGCAGCAGGAAGCAAACAAGCATCTCTCAACCCAGAGAACTGGAGCTTTGACCAAAACAATGCACACAGAGTCCACCCATTTCAGTAGGAGCATCAGGGGCCTGCTCCTACAGGGCCCAGCAGCATCCCAGAGCAGAGCACCCACGCCTTCTCACCTACCACAAGGAGAGAACACTGCTGCTGGCAACCACTCTGCAGGAACAGAGGCCTTCTCCTTCTTATCCCTGGAGAACAGGCTTAAAACAGACCAGCCAATACCCCAACCCCAGCTCTACCTGTAGCCGGCTAGCTAAGCAGGAGGGTATGGTTAGGAAAAGATATTCAGATGAGGAAAGGTTTCTTATCAGGGCAGCCTCTGAGCTCTGCCTTGTTCTTTTTTCTCACATACTATGCCTAGGTGTGCCCACGAGTACTGGCTGCCACTGGTTTCCTGCCATCAATACATTCATTGCAAATTCAGTGTTGACTTTGACCAACTGATCCCTACAGGCTGAAGCCGCTTTTTCTAAGAGAAACTCTTTGAAACAGTGGATGCAGTGCATGCTCTGGCCCAGGTGTTATCAGGATCGAAGAGCCAACAAGCCTCAGCTGTCCTCATGATGTCCTGCCGCTGGTCCTTACACGGATGGAGACACTGCCTGCAGACGTGAAGGCAGCCTCCAAGCCAGATTCATGGCTGCAAAGTCAACACATCTGAGTAGCTCCGGAAAGAACCAGCAGGTTTCTTTGGGAGCTTGCAATACCCATGTCCTCTGGCTAACACAACCTATGCAGGTCTGTGGACAGGCCAGCACAGGCTCATGCTCACTCCAGAGCTGACTCTCAAACCCATACAGACTCACAAGGAATAGTTTGATGCTCTTACAAACCCCAAGTCCCACTCTGTTTGTTTAGCCTTGCAGAGCACCAGGAGATGGATATTGAGGCAACAGACAAAACAATGACTGTTTTTACTGGCAATGAGAGCTGCTGTGTGCTAGAAAGTGTAAATGACTCAAGTTTTTACTTGCTTTTATTGTTTTAAGTGATTGTAAAGCACTCCTAGCAAGTATACCGTGTGCTTTTCCTTGCTCTAAAACTAGACAAGAATGTCAAAAAACAATCCTCTGACAGGGAGAATCTCAAACCATTTGTTTCAAAGGAATAGGGGTGCTACTGTTTGATACACTTGACTGTGATTTAAGATGCATCCCTGCTGACAGTATGGCCGCTTCAGATTTCAGCTATGTTCCCAAGAACTTTTTTATTTATTTATTTTTAAATCAGTTCACTCCATAACATTGTTTTCTGGATCACCAAATTTTACAGGAAGAAAAAATATTAGAATTTGTAACTGATTATCTGATAACACACTTCAGCTTTCTATATTTTTTGAAAAATAAATGATAACCTTATCTGCACTAAGGCTAATAAAACTGACAGGTCTTGATGACCTGTATCTCCAAACTGATTTTACTCTGAATCCTCTTTTTGAGCCTAAAATGGGCTCCTACCCGATCTGTTAGTTCTCAGAGAAGGAAAGGAAAAGGAAAAGGAAAAGGAAAAGGAAAAGGAAAAGGAAAAGGAAAAGGAAAAGGAAAAGGAAAAGGAAAAGGAAAAGGAAAAGGAAAAGGAAAAGGAAAAGGAAAAGGAAAAGGAAAAGGAAAAGGAAAAGGAAAAGAGACCATGCCAATTCAATTCCTACATGAAACAAAAGGAGCATAAGAGTGTAGAGAAACCAAGCCACATTTAGCATTTAGTGGTGTATGTACAGCCAGCTGGTCACATAGATGGGATAAATCCTTGCAGCATCAGCCCCTTTGGGTATCTGAGGCTTTTACTCATTTTTCAACTAAAGGAGGCATCGGTATACAATTGTTTGCTCTCTTGGAGGGGTTCATGCCATGCTGAAGTAGCAGATGGAGGATGAGAGTCAGGCGTGACTTCGGGATTCCTGCAGATCAGTCCTGCAGCTGATCAAAATTATGTAGCACAAAAATAATCATGTTAATAACCTACTGTGCAGTCAAGATGATGGGACTGTCATACTTTCCTTTAAGGCAGAAGGAAACAGCCCTCTTTCCTCACACATGCCCTCCACAAGCATGAAGATCATTTGTTCCACTGAACAGCCATTCTGGTATTACAGAAGATCACAAGCTACACTTTGTGCATTTCGGTATTTATTACTAAAACAAAGCATATACCTTACCATAAGGTAAAGAAACAGAGTAAGAGATTATGAATAGTTTTATCCCTTTAACTAAAAAGCTAACGTAGGCTGGAGGAATAAGTCAGCTCAATGTTAACAAACACAAACCTGAAAAAAGTTTGAAAGAACATGTGTTTTATTTTGTTTCACACATATTTATTTCTCTAGGCATTTAGAGAATGCAGTACTTTAATGTTCACCCACAGAAAAATATATTTTTTCCTACTACTACTTTTAAATTAAAATGAACATTAAAAGTCACCCATAGACTACTGCGTAAGAAACAAAAATATTTCAGTTACTGAAATGGTCTTTATGATCCCTGTTCTGAAGGAACTCAAATTATACTCAATAACCATGTCCTAATGTATAAAACTAAAACCACAAACTGGAAAGCCCTTCTACCATAGGATATATATTCATCATCTTGTAGAGATACAATTAAAAAAAAAAGCAGTTTAATACTTTAAAAAGTCCATTACATTAAAAACCTTCATTACACAGCTCTGAAAAAATTAAATGGCAATCTTTTTTTGAGTATATTTTTCTACACAGATCAGTTTCAAAGTACTGGTAAGCAGTATTCCTTCTGATCTACACCTTCGAGTTTTTAAATATTCCTAATGTATTTTCAAGACAACAATGAAACCAATAAAATAAATAGTAAGAAAGAAATATGTGACATTGCTGTTGCAACTTGAAGCATTTTTTTTTTTTTGTAACAGACGCCATATTTCCTGTATTTTTACCTGCACAAGAACAAATAACCAATCTTTCCTTGTAACAGGGTTTCAAGATTTAATCTTTAAAATGTATGCTAAAATTATTTTGTGATGCATCTCCATAGACGAGCTGTCTCATTGCTAACAGTCCACCAAAAGCATCTATGAACCTTTCACTATATAAAATTCCATAAGTCTCACAGCAATTACTTTTACTCTCGTAACTCTTACCCTTATGCATTCTAGCGTATCTTCTGCAGCACAAGACCAAAGCTAACATAAATCCACCAAGATGCTTGTGGGTAATGGAAAACATGACATTCAAAGAAAACATCAAAGAACTGGGTTTGTTCAGCTGTAAGAAGGTAGCAGATGGGAGATATCAGAGGTATCTGGTCAGAGACACCTCACAAGAAGCTGCAAAGATGAAGCCTGTCTTTTCTGGTGTTCAACAAGCTGCGAGGCAGGAAATTCTCATCAGGTACAAGGAAATTTCTTTTTCACAGTTAAGGTGTTCAAACCCTGGAACATGGGACCAGAGAGGCTGTGAGCTCTTTATCTTTAGAGATAATTGAAAAATTTATTGGAAAAAGCCTAGAGCAACTGGATTTACGTGCCTGTGCTTTGAGCAAGAGGTTGTACTAGATACCTCCAGAGGTTCCCCTGCCAGCCTAAATTATCCTCTGGTTCTGTGGCAAATACTCTTTTTTTTCTTTAAGATCTGTCTCTGCCATCAGCAGCAATGTCTGACCGGTCTAGTCACAAACTCAGTTTAACTTCAGAATCATCAGTCAAGTTTCTTTTTTTATTCAGGCAATATGAGTATTAAAACAATGGTATATCACGGGCTAGAAATAACCAGCATGGCACAGCCAGTGAGCAGCTCAACTTCAAGATAAACTGCATAGGAAAAGTCCAAGTAGTTACTTGACATAATTTGCTGTTAGTACATGCACAGATGCAGACACCTAGCTATACAACTGCATTCACTGGACTATGGAAACCTCATGAAGCTATTTCTCATGTTCATGCTTTATAACTATAATATACATTTTATAAATATTCTCTATTTTTATTCACTTGTCAGCATCGTTGTCAGGTTTATCAGTTTAGCACAGATTTTGTATTTTGGGGGTAGCTGATGTCACTTCTGTACCAATATCCTAAAGAAATGGAGGATCCATCTTGAAACAATATGAGAGTTATGTTCACCATCTTCTAACTTTCATTGGAAATACCATCTGAAGCCTAACAAAGTTGACTAGATCACAGTTTTCTTTCCCCCGCAGTTTGCAAGTCTCCTCTCTGGCCAGACAAACTAGCTGACTTCAGGGACTTGTCAACTTGACTGGAAACAAGGAGTTCTGAACATAAAAGAAAACAAATTCAATGCTGGAAGTCCAATTTAAATAACTACATTATCCGATAGTAATCAACTATGATTTCATTAACTGGGTTAGCCTTACTATTGCTTCTGTAATAAATTAATGAACTAATGAACACACATAAAAACAAAAGGCTGGTCACCACCTTCTAATCCAAAAGCAAAACGTAAAATTGACTGACTTTGCATGGCATCATTTCATCTGCTTGTGTCCCAAGACCACTAAAAGCTTCAGGATGACCAACCACTAATATATTCCACACAGGGCAAGACAGAAAAGTGAAAAGTGAAAGAGCAAGAATTTAGCGCAGCCTCAAAAAGTGTATTTTAAACCCCTTTCATCCATCCCATGTCCCTCCCCAGTCTTGTGAGGCCATGGTGACCAAATGCCCGTGCATTCAAACACCCACAGGAACCTTTCACATGGCAAAATACAGTGCCAGGCACAGAGGCTACAGCTACTTCAGGTGTCTGAATCTGCCTCCCTGTGTTAGCCCAACACCTGACAAGAGCAACTTACCCTGCTTTCCTATCTTCACAGACAGCTTGGTTACATCAGCCTAACAAAATGCTATAGAAACATAAAAAGTGGTAACGAAAGTAACAGAAACTGAATTGCTGGGAGTTAAGATACCACCTTAACAAGTCACAAATGCAAAAAGAAAAGACTAGGTCTGGCAACAAGAAAAAAAACAAGCAAGATCCCTTTTCTTCCCTTCTTTTATTGGTAAACCCTTACCTGTCCAACCCCTAGCAGTAAACGTTGAACAAGCAACACAGAACTGCTTCACTATGCGCTGTAATAAAATCAGGCACTCAAAACTACAATGCCTGTGACCAGGCTGCATCTTGCACAACTACTCAATATGCAGAAGATCTCTGCACTGCAGAATAAAATTAATCAGAGTCCTACGCAATGAGATTGGTTACACTGAAAAGAAGGCATTTACAAAGAAAACATCACACTAAGCAGTGCTCAGGAATATCTGGCTGTCGAGTGAGGTCAAAGGCAAGTACGCAGGACCCCACAGCCTCATACCAGGAAAAAAATAACTGTGGTAGATTAACAGAAATTGCTCAGCACCAGAACGGTATGGCCAATTTAATTAACCATCTAGCCACTCGGTTAGGCTGCTCCAAGAACAATTTTATCAAAGAAAAGTGAATGTTGTGGCCACATCCATATTTTGGGGACCTGCAGATCAGGAGGCATCTGAAGCACATGCCTTGTGAGAGATCCTTTTGTACCATTCCAGTCTTACAAGCCCACAGAGTGCTTCCAGAAAGGCATATCAAGAAGTGGGTAAGGACAGGAGGAACACATCTGAATTTAAAGCATCTACTGCTGGGCCTCACACAGTCCCTATCTAGCATCTACAGAAGACAGTGCCTGGTGCATTAAGTGCAATAAAATGGCTTCCACAGGCCTCTCTGCAGCAGCCAAAAGCAGGAAAAAATAACAACTGAATTTAATAATGGATACTGATTACTATTTCTATGACGGAGGTTGCTGTTGGAAATCCACCCTGATACCGAAAGAGCCCAGGCCAAGCACCTCAAAAGCTGTGCTAGCGCTCTTCTGACAGAGCCCTTTATTCTGTTAACCCCAAAGACTTCAGAGATGGGAGACAGAGTCAGTAGTCACTGACAGTATTTCACAGATGTCCCTTTGTCAGCTGAATTTTGCTCCACAGCAAAACTCCACAGTGGGGAAATAAAGTCCCAGAAAGAGCAGGCAGGCGTCCGTCTGTCTGCATTCCAAAGGGTTAGAAAAGCACTGAAGATATGGAAAAACGTCATCTAGAAGTCAAAGGATTCTTCCTTCCAAGTGGTAAATGACAAAATACCGTCTTTTTTTTTTTTTCCTCTACAATTCTGAAGAACAGGACTCAGACTCCTTATTTGTAACAGTAAGGAGGTCTTAAAGCAAGCTCCCATACTGCCTCATATATACACAATTGCCACGTCAGTGCTGTTCACACAGTGAGTTTGGGTTAATGTAATCTTTTTCTGAGCAAATAGACACAGAAGATCCACTCCAGATGCACATAAATATTTCCCAAATCCTAAAGGAGGCAGAGTCCACACCAACAACTTGTCCCTCAGACAGCATCAAACCACTTCCATGTTGTGGAGAAAGAGAGTTACTCAGACCAAGGGACTGGATTAAAGTTAACCCAAAGCAAAATCCTCACACCACACACAGTTTATAGTGTAAAATCCCAAAGCCAAATACAGTGAAGATGTAGAGGCCCTCAGCACCTGCTACAATCTACTGATCTGCTCATATTGTACTGCTTACTAACACAGACATAGCTTTCATGCTTACTAATGTAGACACTGACAGCCCTGCAAAGCCTCTTGCTCCCTGGATAAGCAAGGTGCAAATTCACTTAGCCATACAGATCTTATTTCCATTCACTTTTTAACAAAAGTTATCTAAAGCCTTGTCTACACAGCAAAATGTAATGCAGCTCTAACTAAACCAGCAACCTTCCCTGCTGGAGGCAAGTTTTATCTGCAAGAAGTATTTTGATAATGCAGCTTAGACTTGGTTTCAAAATGCTTGACTGCAATATAGATAAAATACAAACTGAGGTTAAAACCATGTGCAAGTGGTACTATCACGCAAGATTATCTCAAGTGAGGAAAACTCTACAATAATGATTAAAGTAATAAAATAAGAGCTTGGCACTAAAATAGCATTCCTCTAACAGAGAAGCTGTGTTCACGTGGAAGTTCAGCCTGAAGAAAAGAAGGCTCCAGGAAGACCTCATTGCAGCCTTTCAGTACTTAACAGCAAAGGACTCTACCTCCATAATACATGCAGTGCCATCCCAAGTACATGAGATGTCAAAGGTCATAATCGTGTGGCCACTGATTCCACAACGATTTATAGTTGCCTGAATATCACCATGTGGTGAGAATTCAGGTAACTTTTCAATCTTGTTTCACCCAAAGCCTAGAAGGAGACTGTTGCTGGTACTTCCCAGTCCCAACACAACATAAAGACTTGAGAAGCGGGCCAGAAGGTGACCCAGGATCCTTGCAAGTAACAAGCCAGCAAGAACTTTGCCTTTGGCAAAAACATTACATCTAAACAGATAAAGAAAAGGCCTTATACAGCTAGAAATATCAAATCAGTTAAGATCAGAACAGAATGGCTCTACAAGGCTGCCAAGAGATACTGAAGTGGCAGTGATCTCTCACAGCCAAGCACATGTGTCACAGAATCATTTGGGTTGGAAGGGACCTCTGGAGGTCATCTAGTCCAACCCCAATGCTTAGGCAGGGTCAGCTAGAGCAGGCTGTCTGTGATTGCATCCAGATGGGTTTTGAGTATCTCCAAGGACACAGGCTCCACAACATTTATAGGCAATTTGTGCCAGCATTTGACCACCCTCACAGAAAAAAAACAAAAACAAACAAACAACAGCACGCACCACCACACACCACAGCGTTCATTAGAAAGTACACAGACTCTCTAGCAGGGAGTCTTGAAGTTCGTCTGCAGTATGGGTTAATGGCCAGCTCAAACTCTGTAAAGCTCTAACAGCTTGCAAGACCATGATCACAAGCTCTGAAAAAAAGCAGCAGCTCATTAGTCCTTTGTTGTTTTATTTAGGTATCACACCAACATTAAAGCTGTACTACTTAAGAGGGACTGCAATGCTCAATCCTACCAGAAAAGTACAGAAGCGTTTTACACAACAACGATCCCTTGCTTTTTACCTGGAAAAACGTGAACTCACTCTATCATCTATGGTAATGCCACTAACCTACCCCCTTCTACCAAATGTTCGGCAAAAGTCAGTCTCTCCTTTTCTGAAACGTTTCTCACCTTTCCCTAACAGCTCACTGTGAAAACATACACAATACGTGATTCCCAACTCTCTCAACCTTATTTCTTATTTTAACTTTATAATTTATTTTAGTAAAGCGTTTGGGGATTAACCTTGAACCAAAAAAAGCTAAACTCTTCACAGAGCAGCTTGATTTGTACAAACATGGCTGAAGTAATTTGTAATTCTTAAATGCTGGATAGCTGATGCATAGCCAATTGAGCTGCTTCTGTCATTTCAGTCCCCTTGCATTTGCTAACTGCTTTGCCAATTTTCTCCTCCCACCCTGCCCCACATCTCTAAATTCCCAGGCTCATCCTGTGTACAACTTTGGCTGCTTTTCAAGCATTTATATTTTCAACAATAAACACTGATCGAAAAGTATGAGCATTAATTAGTTAACTCCCTGAATATTCTCTGATGCTAGCTCTGATATGGTGACTTCAGGTCATGCTTTTCAAGCATTCCCTGCTCTGGATATAGCGTGTATTGACACAAGCCAGCACGATAGCATCTTCTCTTGGTGTTCTAATAATCTGCTGTTCTACAGTCACACCCCTCATCACAGTGAGCAGTGCTTTGAGACTTCAGCCACCTGCTCTGCTGTTCTAAGACAGCCTCTGTGTACCCGGCCTTTTAGAGATGAACAGCAAGTTTTCTCTTGATGATATGAATTGATTTCTCCTTTGCTTTGATTCCATTTACCAAGCACAGATGCATCTATTATAATACAGCCTATTCCAAAAAGGCTTTATCAGTCCTCCTCCTAGAAGAGCTGAACTGTGGAAAACTATTTGACTTTCCAAAATAATTCATTGACCTTTCCCTAAGGTCAATGTGACACAGCCATTAACCCCATTTCAAAAGACCTACAACCCTCTAATTCAACCATCTCTGGAGATTTTGTGCAAGGGCAGAGATACAGGTATGGACACAGGGCCACAACACTATCTCTGAAATATGAGCCTTGGTGACAAGTATATTACTCACTGCCTCATGAAAAGGTGTTTTCCCAGCTCAGATGGGAACCCTGCAAAAGAGAACATCCCTTCTAAAGGCATATTCTACTAGAACATGCAAACTGCACCTGCCAATAGCCGCCCTTGCCTTCACAAGGAAATCAGTGCACAATGCACTTTTGCAAAGAGCAGTTCTCAACTCCTCAAAGGCTGATTTGGAAATTCCTTGTCTCAATCCTCCTATGGCTGTCAGTTTTTAGTAGAAGCCCCCTTACTGCTCCTTCAACCAGAAAGAACTGTTGCACTTCTTGTGCTCATCTACTATTCAACCAATTGACATGGAGAGTCCTTCGTGCTCACAGTGCTTTAGTCACAACCACTGCCCTCGCCCTTTGGGAGGTAATCAGGTAACCTTATTTCTTAGTCAGACATCACTTGCTCTGTTCCTTATCATCTAATCAGTATCACTAGACAGAATAGACCAGTGTACCAATAGCTCAGTGTAAGTCTCCTTGATGTTATAGCCTGGCAAACAAAAATAGCCCCTGTAGTTGGAACTCACTTGACACTGTGCAGAATGTAGTAACTTTCTGAGCTGAATCATTTAATGTAACATTGCATGTAGATGCAAGCTGAAGAGAAAGGTATAAAAAGCATTTGCAACTTTGGTTTCTAATTGTTAACATGCTCGGTGACCTTCACCCCTTCAGAGTTCAAAGAGCCTTCTGCCTTACCTTGCAGCTTCTTCAGGACAGCCACTTCCATCTTGAGAACTTGCTTGGGCTGCTGGGCTGATTCCACCTTCAAGGCCACATTCTCCCGGGTCAGCAGATCCATTGCCTCGTAAATCTCCCCAAAGCCACCGCCACCGATCTTCTTCAACTAGAAGAGAACAAGGAGGTTTGGTACAGTGCACAAGAGAGATGACATCAAATTGGCTCTCACAGAGACAGGCACTAGCTTCTTTAATGCATAGGCAGGAACAAATTCAGCTCCCAATCTGTGCTGTGCCTGAATCCCTTTACTGCACAGTTAGGCAAAAGTCCAGCTGCCCACTTGACTGTGCTATGTATAAATTCTTTGCTGTACAATAAAAAACAAGCCCAGCAAGTGATGACGTAGATATCTAAAGCAAATGATAATGCCTATTACGTCAATAATGTTCTTGCCAAAGCAAAAGGAAAGATCCCTTAAGGAGATAGTAGAAAGACTATCCAGAGTGTGGCAGATATAAACTGTCATTCTCCCTCCACACGCCGGTCGCTGAGCAACTCTGTCTTTCCTGGGAAGTGATCCCTTGATTCTCCTTCTGCTAAGATTTGACAAGATACATGTATGTAGGTACAGATATGCACATGGGATATGCACATGGATGTAAGACAGACTCCTCGGGTGCTGCAAGTGTTAATGTCCATGCCAGGAGAATATATATTTTTTTTAATTTCTCATTCTCTTAAATGTTTGAAGCACGCTATGCTGCACAGGAACAACTTCAAGTTCACAGCAGAGCTAGATCAGGGCTCATTTGATTCACTTAGCACTTATTCACTGAACCTAACTGCAGCCCTTCCTTTCAGCAGTCTGCTTTCACGGTGTTCACAACTGCTCTGGAAGCCCTGAGGACTGCTCGTTTCCAACAGCAGCAGTAACATTTGAAGAGGAAAAGAAGCTTAAATTAGCCAGACGCTCAAACATGCATCTTACACAATATTTGACGAGGTTTAAATGGTATTTGGGTGTCTTCTGCATCACAGAAGGCCTGTCCTGTGCATCTGTCCAGTTTGCTGAACAAAGGTCCCTGCCTCTCAAGGGCAGTTTTTTTTTTTTTTTTTTTTCTTCTTAAACCATCTGCTTTTCTGGCTCCCAAGTCAAGAAAAACAACTCTGCATGATAGCTGGGACAAGAGTTTGTAGTACTTCCAGCATGAACACCCTAAGTATTGTCTCTGAAGATATTTTTGGATAACCCTTAGAGAGTTGCTATCCAGAGTCACTCTTCTCTTTTTACCTGTTATTTTTCCTCACAATATTCTACTGGCTACACAGGCATATCCACACCGTAAACATCCCAATATCTAGGTCATCACATATTATTCATAAATTATTACGGTGCAGCCCTACTTCTACTTGGAAATTCATACTGAGCTGGCTATTAAAAATCCTTCTATCAAAACAATGCTACATTCAGCATAGCAACAACATGACAGCTAATATCTCCAGATTCATTGGATCTTCTGTTCACCGGCATATTAATGAGAAGGAAGATGTGAAAGGGACAGCAAAAGCTGCAGAAGGCAAAAAGTTTAGCTGGGACCTGGGAGGACTTTGAAGGAAGATGAAAGAAGTCTCAGTGGGAAAACGCATGGCAACACAAAACAAAAGTCACCAGTAATAAATGTAACATAACATAGCAGGATCAGAGAAGAAACACAGGCTACACAAACATCTTGTCAGGTTGTAAATTCAAGAAATTGATCTTAGAAGAAATATCCCTGAGCCAGCAGAGATCCAAACAAAGATGCTTTTCCATTCACTGCCCTTAACAGGGACTGTTACCAAGTCCAACAGAGTTGTCAAAATGTAAAGCTATTACAGTATAAATACAGTCACATAATTAGGATCATTGCCCACTATAAGCATCTGTAGCAAGGTCTTGTTAAGTACAATGTGCAATATGTGATCGCTTTGCTATTAGAGGCTCTCACAGAGCTAAGAGTGGTTCATTTCAGGATTAAGAGAATGATTAGGAGCCTGGAAAAAATAAGGACGGACTAGGACCGCTACCTCAGAAGAAACAGAAGAAAATGTGCACCAGAGAAACAGGTTCAGGAAGAAAGGTACAGGTACTGAGACTGCTCACCTGGGAAAACAACAGAACTTGAGGACCCATGAAAGCCCACAAAGCAACAAATGCAAGATGATGTGAGATCAAGACTAGAGTTTCTGCTGAATCAGAAAATTGATTTTATGCACACGTTCCAGTCAATGGATGCAACCTCACTGCCCGAGAGCTCTCAAGCTGTCTCTCCTTCCTCGTATTTTTTCCTCAGTCTCTTACAGAAATTATTCTCTGGCACACTTTTCCCAGCACACCAGATGGTCCTATTCATCATACCAGCACTGCCAACCTCCTTGATCTTTCAGCAACATCCAGAGGCCACCAGCAGCCATTTCCTTTTCTCTGTTGCTGAGCACGTGGTTTTATTGCAAGTCAAGGTCTTGGCTGATGTCAGGAGTTTACCACACAAGCATCTCCTCATTGCTTGGATACTTCGGGGGAGTTCAGCATCTAAAATGAACTCTGCAAAGCCTTCTGCAGGACACAGAAGAGAGATGGGCACACACCACTCAAGAAATGAATAAGGAAACTCTTAAATGCAAATTCAAGAAAGAGAAGGGAACATCTAATGAAAATCTCTTTCTTAAGTGGCAATCATGAGTCACCAGCCCTTGCTATGCCTCACTCCTCAGGGATAATTCTCATCTCATCCTTTTTCCTACTTTCCACAAGTCCGTAAGACCGAGATACAAACTGATGTCAATAGCAGGACTCACCCTACCTAAATGCATGAGCCTATAAGGAAACGGGGTGCCCAGGGTTCCATCACAGCCTGTCAAACAATTCATCCGACCAAATGCTGGTATCTATTTTCACTCACATGTAGACAAATAAATCAAGTAAGCTGCATCTCAGACGTACGCTTTCAGTCCTTTCAGTATGCCATGAGTGGCCACACCACCACACAGCTCATTGCAGCATTTCTTCCATTTCCTAAGAGCCTTCATGACACAAGGAGAACACTTTTACCGAAAAGCCGCGCTACTTGACTCCCCAGCGTGACAGGCTCTGACAGGGGATGCCAGGAATTCCCCAGACTGAGCTTTCCCTCAGGACCACCAACACGAAACTGGCATGTCCCCGTGGGGGAGGCCAATTCCCAAAGCCTTTCTGGATGTATCAGCAGTTATACAGGACACAGACTGCTGCCTTTGAAGTCTCCTTTAAATATCCTTAATATTTTGGATTTGTTCTGAAAAGACTCTTGCAACACAATTCTCCAGAGCCTAGGGAAAAAAGACAAAACAAAACCAAAAACAAACGAACAAAACCCCACCACCACCAAAACAACCTTACCACTAAGCAGAAAACAGTATTCTGAGAGGAGAATCAAAATGCAGCTCCACTTGGAATATGGAAAATTGCACAGAACAGGGATCACAAAACAGCATATATGATTATAAGAGTCACCACCTGTGTTCAAAGCTCATTGCAACTGCCAACTCTGTCTTGCTAATAAGTTCCAGCTGTGAATCTCCAACACAAAGAGCTCAGGAGAGGTTAAGAGAGGTATCCACTCAGCGTTAACATCTATAACTAGTTCACAGCAAGTACCAAAGCAATGTTTGGTTTAGTTCCGTTCCCTGACCACGACAGTACATGTGGATCAAGTCATCCTCTGGGGTCTCAGCAAAAGTTGCATGGTTCTAGTACCATCCAAATTTCATCTATCTAAAACATCTGCAGGTAAAAAATGGTGATTTAAAAGAGTACTTCAAGTCCAAAAGTTTTGATAAAAAGCCTAAGTACTCCCTGTCCATGCCTTTCTCCCAAAATAACAACAACAGCAAACATCATTGCTGTCAGAAAGCCAAACTCTTCTCACTTGGAGTGACAGGAAAAAGAACTACCAGCAGGCTAACTGCAGAGAATGAACATCTTCATTTGTCAGAATTTGTCAGCCAGCACATAGGAGGAGAGGAGGAAAGGAAAGAATTCAAGGAATACATTAAACCGATCTAAATTTAGAACTTGGCTCAATACTAGAAGTATACCAGCTCTGAGAACCACAAGGTTCAAGCAGATGCCCAGCCAGAGATAGTCACAATGGGAGGACAAATTGCACGAAAATCCTTCTGGCAGCTGAACCCCAGTGCCACATAAATATGCCACACACCTGCTTGTGCAGGGTCCATTTCTCACAGCAGAGCTTCACCTGTCTAGCTTGCATGCTCTGTGTTAAATTCAGAAAGGTCTATGACAAAAAGAGCTCTTACTACACAATGCTCACTTAAGGAACACTCCCCTTTTTGTCTGTCATTTGCTCCTATGCTAATCAATTCCTTGGACCAAAAGAATTTTTCTACTTTCATCAGGTTACTTTGAGCCCCGTACAGCTCCCAGTTCTCACTGGTTCTGGTAATCAGAATTTCTCATTGATAATTTTGCCCTTAAGCAATTTCTCTGAGCCTTCATAAGGAGTAGCGACCTCACTGCAGTACTGAAGAATGCTGTGAACATTATAAAACATAAAAGGCTATTACCCGAGTTATAGCTGTTGCTGAAAATGTAGCCACGTTTCTATATTTTCTAATTTAGGGTAATCGGTAGAGATTCTATCAGTCCCTAGTCTTACAGGTTCATGCAACAATGAAATCACCGAAAACCACACATAGTGCCTTTACCAAATTTACAATGAGTTCAAAATGTTCCCCCAAGAGCACAACCAAGTACATTTTAGGTTTCTAAAGACAAACACAAACCCATATCCTTCTGCTGTATCCAAGACCAAAGTTACTCTGTTTAGACCGTGTAAAAAACATGCAAGCAAAAAAAACATCACTTGCGGGAGAAGTTTTAGCACTTTTGCCCGTGAAATAGAAACTTGAGGCTTGATGAAGAGTAATAATGGCACAAGCCCAAGCTAGCTAGGGTGCAGAAGAGTATCTGCACCAATGGCTTAGCATCAGAATTGCATCTAACTTTAGCTTTGCAAAGAATATGCACCGATCTGGCCAAATTGTAGGGTCTGAGGAAATCTCTGTGCAGGGAGGGTCAGGTAAAAGCTGCAAACAGTATTTTCTGAGAAGTCCATAAGCACAGAGCGTGTTTCAGGTCCTACAAGTCAGGTAGCTTGCACAGGCTGCAGCCTCCCAACACAAGTATATGTGCTCCAGCCAAAAGCTGCAAGAGCGCAGCAAGACATCCCTGCAGTTGTGCTGGAAAGCTTTGGGAGGGTGGAGAGGGTGTCTCCATTTTGGTGTGTAATTGCACAGAAACTAGAGATTCTCCATCTGCTCTCAGGAAGCACAGAGATTGAGGAGCAGTTTGAATTGCCTAAATATAAGGCTGTTAGGGGATGGGCCAGACAGGAAAGTGAAGGCTGTGGAGAAATCAGGAGCAAAATGCTAGGATGAAGAGAGGCAGGCTATGGGGGAGTAACAGGAACAGAGAGAAAGGTGCAACTAACTGTTCAAGGCAACAAAGAGATACAGGCAACATGTAACACTAATGAAGGAATGGTACATTGTCTGAAGTGGGCTGGTGAAAATAATCAACTCACAATCTGGAGCTGAAGAGAGTTCACAGTCCTGAGTCTCTTTAAGTCCTCTGATATTCACAGCCCACTGCAAAACTCACAAGGCAGCTGTACCATACCCAGTCAGCACAGGGAAACTGCTTAGTGCTGCTACCCCAAATCACTTGCAGTTCAAACTATAGAGTTTAATGATTCCGACATCGCTGGTAATTCAAGTTAAAAATGGACACTGTGGCACAAATGAAATTTTAATTTTCCTTATTTTTTTTTTCTTTAAGACAAAGGCAAAATACAGAAAAATAATGCAGAACTTTAAACAGTAAAAACTTAAGCAATCCTTTTTTGTATTATGTTCTAGTTTCTTTATCTGAGATGATAACATAATTCTACTTTCCCTCACCTCCCTCCCCTGGGCCTTACTTTAGGAATAAAAAGAAGGCCTTATACATAAGAGAATCTGCATCCTCTGAACAAATCTGGAGGCAACGAAACACATGTCTAGAGGATGGGATTCTCCCAATGTCTCTACCAGTGTTTTTGCATCATTCTGTACAAGCTTCTGCTCACAAGCTGTCATTGTTCTCAAGCTCGTCTGCTGGATGCCTAAACCAAGACAGTCAGGTCCAGTCCATAGAAGTACTGAGCATGCCTGGATGCTCATGATGTCTAGCAGAGTTGTGCTTTGGTCATAAATATTAAGCAGTCTGTAAAAATAATTAAAAAAAAAAAATCTAATTAAATTTGAGACCCTTTCTGTAAAAGCAAGCTAATAGTTTTCTTGTACATCACCTGGTAAAAGAATGTATAAAAAAATATTCCTGACACAGATACTATAGCAGTAAGAAACACAAAAAGGTGCATTTAAATGACAAAGTCAAGCCACAAATTTAAATGGATATTAAGATCTGCAGCAACACAATGTATACGTGAAAAGATGAAATGATCCCACTGATTCAATGCGTCCTATCCAGCTTGCACACCAGATGAGACAGTTGACTCATGAAGACCTAAAACTCTTAACATGTGATGACATAATTTTTAATAGTATTATAATAATTTGAACACAGAAATTGTACCAACAAGATAACTATGGAATTTCTGACTTTTGAAGTCAATGACATTCTAACCTTAAACATTTGCATTTAAATTATCTTTTTGTAACATTATTTATATAAATATAAATATATATAAATATAAATATATATAAAAAGAGGGATATCTCTAGTATTCTTTGCCACAGTATCTCAAAATCAGAGTTTCCTACTAAAAGATGACTCAGCCTGCTGCAACAGTTGAATCCTAACTGAAAATTCCTGGCAGGTTTAGTCTTCTAAAAATACTAGATGTTCTAAAATAAAAACACTAGAGCAATATTGACCATCCCCTTGCAGTGTTCTACTAACATATAGGACAAACTGTAGGACTCCACTGCCTCTTGCTGGAACCCAGGACTAACTGAGTAAGTTTCTATACTACTACAGGAGAAGGAGATCTATTTGGGATACCAAAGGAGGCACAAAGCCAGTATTACTTACCACTTTCCAGCGATCTTTGACCACATAATTGGCCGGAAGGATGTCGACCTGCTCCCCTCCTCCACTCATGTTTGGTTCGTCCTTGATGACTGCTGCTAGGCACTGCATTTGCCAGCCAGAGAGTATTTTAGTAGCTCCCAATTTAAATGAGCCATTTATCTGGGGGGGAAAAAGGGACAGGGGAAAGGAATGACGGAATTAGTACAGGTTATGGCAGAAGTACATGCTATATTTCCAAAGGTTTTGTTTATCACTAAATCAGAACCAGTCTCTTAGGCGAACTCACCTTGCAAATACCTGAGCTCAACCCATGCATAAACTTGGCAGACGCAACCATGCTTCAAGTCAGCAGCACAAACTAAAAGGGTGACAATTCCCAGCTATACCATGCAGGAGTCCAAGGCTCTTGGGCCTGACAGCCAACAAGTCAAAGAGAATCTAATGCCAAATGCTGCAAGAGCTGTTACTGTTACTGGGCAAAAAGGTCTTGCTTTAACAGAGCAGCTGCAACATCGTCAGTTTTTATGGTTTTCATTGGACGACATCCAACACAAATCAGAAGGGTTTGCCAGGTATTGCATTCAATAAGCCTAAAAGCATCAGAGTAGGGTAGAAGGCCCTTTGGAGAGCCAGAATTAGACACTGCCACTGTGATGGACAGCAAAGCAAAGAAGACAGGGATGGTTAGAAAGGGCTTCAGCCATGTACAGATTAGTCCTCCTAATAACATACACACTGCTAGAAATTATCAAATTAAAATACAGAAAGATATCTTATTCATTATGGCGTTTGCATGCCCCATGCCCTTTTTTCCTGCTTTTATAGGGAGCTCCAGATACCCTATGCTGAAATTAATTTTGCTTCATTTTTTTAAAAATTACAATTCTACAAAACTGACTTCCAGATACACACTGAATCCCATGCTCTAGAAGAAATTGAATCGAAACAGAAGTAATAGATTTTCCAAATGCATTTTGCCTCTTCTTGTAAGATCCCTTTCTTGCTTTAGAAGTAGGCCAGACTGCACGGATCTCTTATTAAGCTTTCTTCATGGTTCTATCTTCCTTCCCTCCCCCCCAAATATTCCAAAATATTCCTTATTTTCCTTCCTAAAAAATGAGTGTTACCGCAGCACTCTGACAGATGAGTTAAATAAGGTTAACATTGTAAGTATCAAATGGGAATAAAAGACCATCACACTTCTTCAGGCCACAAAAAATGAATAAAGTCACCAGTAAATTAAGAGCTCAAGTAGCGAAAAGAGCTCATTTCCTAGCAGTGAAAGGACCAAGGAAAGATAGGAAGGGACTAGCATGCTGTGTGCACAAGGCAGCAGCAGATAGAAATATGTCACAAAGTCCAAGACAGAGGATGATCAAACATCAGAATACGAGCAAGTCAAAAGATTTTGTTCTCGAAATAGAAGATAACTATGTGGAAAAACCAAGCAGCAGAATAATGAAATAAGAGGACTTCTGAGAAACGTTCACACAATCCAACGTCTAATAAAGTACAATCAAAATGATGAAAGAGAGATAGGAAGAAACTGAATTACAAAAAATAAAATAAAAAGTCAGAAGAAATGACACTGTGAAATGCTTCGAATTCCCGTAGAAAGAATCCTGTATCTGTACAGAGCAGCCACTTTCAGTTCCCAGCTACTGAAGACAAAAAGAAAATGGAAAACTCTCCAATGAAAAAAGTACACTCTGTGTTTGGCAGCACAATATTTGTGCTTCTTATTCCTAATGAGCAATTCTAATGCTATTCCCTGGCTCCTTTATTCCAGCCAGAACAGTTGAACTGACCAGCCCTAAGCTAGCAACAAGCTCTGCATATGCTGTACACCAAGCCTCCCTGCACCTCATTGCAGCCTGCACGGGAGAGAATCCCCCAAAATCTCTACGGCTGCCTTTTCTTCTATTATTTAAGGAAAAGTCATTTAGTTATAGACTGTCCTACCTCCTCAACTTCACGAGAAGATAAAAGCACATTAACATACACATGCAGAGGCAGGTACCGTCCCTACTCTTGAGTCTCTTGGCATCACTTAACGAGGACAAGTACAGCACAATGCAGGCGCTGGCTTGCAGGTGGTGCAAAGGCAGCTGGAGATCCAGGATGGATCGGTCTAGTGACCAGTGGTGGAAAGTAATCCAAAGGAATAATTTTAGGGCGAAGACAGAGTATGAAAGTCAACAAACTCCCAAAACTAGGTAACTGCTTTCTCTGATGCTTTATACACTACTTTCCTTCATCAACATTATAATATATGTGTTCAAAACCAGCATGTTTGTTATTTAAAGAAGCGGTCGTAGAAAGCTTTACTGGCTTTGAAACAGAATAAAATCCTCCTGGGGCACTACCATGAATAGCAGCCATTTGGTGATACAGAATTAGAGAACAAAGTTTACTGATGTGCTCTGGTGCAGCCAGAGTGATGCAGCCAAACAAAAAGCCAATTCAATTACAGCCTGAGACAAATTTTAAGCTGTTTTAGATTACAGCAGCAGCACAAAGCAGGGATACCATACCAAAAATTTGTTCCTGAGGCAGTATTAATACTGCAGAAACATTGGGTTTACCAAAGCAACAGAATCATTGCATACACCCATGACAAGATCTAACACACATTAACCAAGACTTCCAGAGAAAGGGTAAAAGAAGGGGTGGAAGTTAGCTTTGTGCAGAAAACATAAGTGCCTATAAATCATGCTTTAATGCAGTGCTTTAATTCCATCTAAATCAATAAAATAAAGCATAGAGGTTGTTTGCATCTAAGTCTGGTGCCAGCCCTCTGCTGGGGTTGAATTTGCTACTGAAGTTACAGAAGTGAGGTGGTAAAAGATGGTCAGTGGGGGACAGGTAAGGCACTACCACCTCCTCCCCAACACAAGCACAGAACGTTTGACGTGCAGACACAATGCTAAGGGGTGTTAAGAGGGACTGGAGCAGAGATGGAGGAATTATAGCTCTCATGACCACCACCAGTAAGGCTATTTCTGACTCCAATGAGTATGTCCAAGCATATGAACTCTGAACTATCTTTCTCACTTTTAGGTTTAAGATGTACAGATTGCAGAACCTAAGGGTATATAACTTTGAAGACTGTGACTAGGAAGACAAAAAAGTTCAGTCTGTCTTTTTCTGCAGCATTATTCAGAAATAACTGCACCCCTGTCCCAAGAAGAAAAGCAAGAGAGCTGAGGAAGCCCATAACACTGTAAAACCATCTTCCTAGCAATAGTATATGAAGTAGAAATGAAAGCAGCTGCAAGAAAGCAACAGTGACAACAACAGGACCAAATCCTGTCTCTTGGCCAACCTCAGCATGCTGTGTGAAATAGCTCTTGCATACTGCTATCTCTTCCAGTCCATACTGAAGAATCTTTAGAGTTTTATAAATTTAGTCTTGGTCTTAAATATATATACACACACAAAAAAAAAAACAACACAACATGCTTAAACGGGCTGCACTAAATATTCTGACACACTGCTCTGCTATCTGTTCCTTCTACTTGGCATCAAGACAGTTCCCACGAATAGCACACGTGGATAAATGGTCTCCTTAATTTTAAGGCAGCTTGCAAGAAAAACTGATGTAATATAGCAGCAATTATTGAACTGACATGAAAATCTAGACCAGCTGAGAAGTGTGACTAGGAGAGATGATGGTAAGAAACTTAGGAGGAAAGAATTATGTCAGTGCGAGGCCTGATGTTGCAGCCTATTAGTTTGGCAGAGCCAGACCATCTAATGGACCTGCCTTGTTCACATTTGCGTTTATCAGGAGAAAAACTCAGAGCAAGCAAAAGGAACTTCAAAGAAGTTGTTAGGCTGAAGAACTTTTCATGGCAGATGCTAAAAGCTTACACAGATTCAAAACCTGACTTTACAAATTCAGGAGAAATACGTGATTATAATTAAAAATCCATTAATGAGCTGCATAGAAACATTCCATCTTTGGCTTAGGAAGCCTTCAGTTCATGAACCACTGAAGGTAGCAAGAGCATTCTGGAGAGCCATTTTATATGTTTTCTCTGCTCTTCTTCTCTACGCCACATATTCAGTCTTGGCAATCTTGGGACAGGATACTGGGCTAGATGGACCCGTGATATGACTTGGTATGAGCAGATTTATGTTTTTATCAGTTACTTTCAAAGTAGTGTATGCATATGTATAGACACATCTCCCATATTCTTTCAAGGAGGCCAGAAACCAAACAACAAAGAATCAATTAGAAAGTCTCATATGTGCACCCCAAGTACTTATCTTACAAGTTCTCTGTCAGGCAGGCAAAATTTTAAACAGTTTGACTGGAAGAATGATTTCCTTATTTTACAGGATCCTAGCATTCTTAAAATCAAACTTATAAATATGGAGCATTCCTTGTGGAAATCTCAAGCATTTATATGAGATCTTTCCTATGTTAGTTCATTTCAGTCTCAGTATAATGGGTTAGCAGTGCTCAAAATACAGCCAAACTTAAACAAACATCAAGTTGAAAACTCATCAGATGCAAGGTGGTTATTATAGAGCAGAACAAAGCTATGGAGGTCTGTCTCACCATCTTACTAAAGGTCCTGGATAGCCTTAAGTGTCTTTATCTCACTGTTGAGGAATTGCAATATGTCACTTTATTTCAGGACACATCCTCACCTCTGGAAGCCTACAAATTAAAACAATTAGAACAAGTGAAGTTTATTCAAACTGCTGTAGCCCAGGACCTTCATTACTTGATCAAAGTGTTGCCCACATCACGAACAAGGGATCCCCTTTAATAGCAGATCCCAAGAGTGTTTTAGACAGCTAATGCAAACTACAGATTTTTAGGTGAGATGAGGCTTGCACAAAAACAAAAGAAGCAACCCCAGTAAGCCACAGTCTAGAAATCAGATTGATCTCTCTTTCCAATACTTGAATGGCAGGAAGTAAAAAAAAAAAAAAAAGTTGTTGTGAACAGAATTTAGGTATAATTTAGCTGTTCCCACCACGAATATTGGTTTAAAAGATCCCACAAAGAAGCAAGTTTACCAGCATTAGGCCAAAATGAAACTGACAGGGCAGGTAATAAGAAAGGAATACAGTAAGTAGGATTGGGAGTGCTTAGAAGAAAAAGAACAACAGCAGGGTTTCCAAGTACAGCTGAGCAGCAGAATTGGGGCTCAGTCAACAGTGCCATTAACTGCAGGCGCTCAGTGTCACTCACTATGTTACAAACTTCATCTGCTTCCACACAATACCAATTTTCAAAATTAAACCCGTCATGTGAAAACAACAAAAAAAAAAAAACTTTTTTTTTTTTTTTGTATAAGTAAGTTCCACCGTGCACCAGCATTCTTTTATTAGGATAGAAATGCATATAATAATATAAGAAACAAGTTGATTAAAAGAAAATACAGTGTACTGGACTAACAATGCTTCAACCCTGGAATATATCATACCTCCTGCTGAACTTGAAAGAGCAATCTAAAACAAGTCATACGTTAGGGTCGGTCTGACAGCAGGAGCTCGAAAGGTTCTGAATTGTTCCTTGTAGACACACATCTTCCTTCATTGCCTGCTTCTGCTGTAGCAAATCCTGCTCAGAGAGCAGGCTCGACTCCTAGCAGTTGTGGCTTAAAGTCTCCTCTGTGACATATTCTTCTCATAAGCATGCAAGGGCACCAGCTTTAGACATTCTGAATTTGCTATTCAAAGCATTTCTGTAAAATAAACAAAATATCTAAAGGTGAGGTTGCAAGATACTGGGAACTATTTTTCACCTTTGAGAGGCTTCTGTTTCATGACTGTGAAGAAGTGATGTAAATGTGATCAGGAAAAACACATAAAATCTGAAATGCTGCGATCGAGACAGGCAGCTCCAGATTTTCTGCTAACCCCGGGCTGCACTAAAGGGAATGTAATAAATACGATAGCAGACGCCCCTTGACAGCACTATTACCACTAGCTGGTTATGCAGCCAACCCAATGCAGTTTGGCCCCCGCAGTGCCTTTGAAGGATCAGAGCACGAAGGAAAACAAACCCCCTCCACCCGTGAGCTCACACTGCCAGGTACTGTACTAGTGCACAAAGCAGTCAGCCACAGCAATGGTTTCTGTGCCAAACCCACCTATCTACAGGGAGAATCAGCACAGCTAATTACGGCAACAAATCATTAGGAACGTGCAGCAGAAACTGCCAGCAGTGCGGGCGCTCTTACATGATCCTAATCCTCTCCCACCACCAGTCTCAGCTGCAGAGCTCAGAAAATGGGGAGAAATGGGACTTGGAGAGGGAAGTCTGTTACTTTCTTCCGGTCTCTCTGACCAAGCTGCTCGGATTTTTGATCAGAAAACTAAATACAACACCAGGAAATCTCTCTTGCATCATAACCAACTTAAGCCTCTAGTGATATAACAGACAGACATCATGGTCTGCTTACAATAAATAAATTTAACTGCAGGTAGATAAACTTAAGCTGCGAAGTCAATATAGATCACTATTTGCAAAGCTTGAGTAGTCTGCTGGTTGCCGAAATAAATATTTCTGAAACAAAGCAAAAGCTAGGCAGAGGTTGTACTTCTGGTGTCGCTTGGCCTGCACCTGACACCCCTTGGACATCACGTAAATTTTCATTCCACTTCTGGAAGACAGGGAAGGAAAAATCATGTATTTATAGATCTGCCACTTGGATTTCAAGTTGCCAAGAGCTTTCTGAAATTTAATAAAAAATCAGAGTAAGTGAGGTAGCTGACACTTGCTGCACTGATACATCACATTAGACCAAATGAGACCATGTGGGACAAAATTTTCCTGGCTTCCAAGCCCACTGCTGATCTCAGCAGAGACTGTTTGTAATTACACAGAAGAGATTTCCTGGGACTGACGGAAACATTTTATCATGCCAGCTGCTAGCCACTTAAATCACCTCTCTACAGCCCTCCTTTAACTATTTCTTCCATTTTTCTGGGAAACTGTCTGCCCTGGTTGGAGCATGCTCAGAGGAGCACGTTTAACCTTCTTTTACCTCCTATTTTCCGCAAATCTACAGTTACATCCTCTGATCTGCAGCCTTAACATTTTTTTTTTAGTTTGCAGACAGATGGTGAATTGCTCAAAGGTGATGTCCTCACGGCTGACCCACTTTTTCTTCTCCCCTTGGGAAATCCCAATACATTCTCGACCATATTCAATGGTTCTAAGCTTTTTTTTTTTTTCTCCTCCTCAAAGACAAAAGCACCCAGGGATGTAAAACTTGCTCTGAGACTCGAAGCTCAAATGTCATTGTTATTTGAAGGGCCTACAATATGATTCTAGAGGAATTTGTTTCCTTCATAATTGATCTAAAGATAATAGTAACAACAAACACAATACCATCGAGGCAGATAGCAGCTGTAGCCCACACCTGTTTCTCTCCGTGACTGAACATCCTAGAAAGACACATGAAAATTCTTGTATATGCAAGCATGCTCTGTTTAATTCTGTCTGCATTGCTGCAAGAGTCAGTTTCCAAGGAGAAATGGTGTTACTAAGCTCATGGAAGTTTTACAAGCTGGCCTCAATTGCCTCTATATAAGCCATTTCCACATGTATCTACGATGCCATCCAGTCCACAACTGTCAGCATGTGCTTCCCATCTCCCAGCCCATGCAAACAATCATTTCCCACCCATAAACCACAAGAACAAGTTTTCTTATTTGTTGAGTTTAACAGCTCTATGACTTAGGCATGCGTCTTCTCATTCTGCTATCAGACCTTTCAAAACATTACACCTGATCATTGTGCTTGAAAGAAGAATCTCTTGAATATTATTCTCAAAGGAAAAAAAAAAAAAGAAAGAAAGAAAAAAGGAATAATAATAATAATAAAAAATTTTTAAAATCTGTTCCTCGGGGCAGATTCATTGTAATAATCCATATTTGTACTTTGATCCTCAATTTGCCAATGCTTTGCCAGGTAACTGGATCCTGAGAATTTCCTATTACAGAATATATACGGTTGTATTTTGTGCCTTTACTGTAAAAATTATTTTAATTCAATCCATAACTGTATTCAAGTAATGGAAAACAAAATTTATACCTAAGCTGGCAAAAGCTCACAGTTTTTCAGACAGATCTCAACCTGAAATGGGTAATTATGCCTTCTGTGTTCAATGTGCCAGGGCAGGCTGGCTACCAGAGAACACTTCTAATAATACTCCACAGACACAACAATCACTGCTTCGAGTCCAGCCTGGGCTCTTTGTAGTGGGGGAAAAAAATAACGAGAATTGCACCACAATCAGAAACGCAGATGGCAAGGTTAAAGAAAATTTGCTTGGCAAAAAAAGCAACTATACTGAAATATCAGCTTCAGAGTTGCCATCAATCTTGAAATAGGTTGCACAGACCTACATGTGACCAGACAGCACTGAAGCCTAGAACTTAACTTAAATGCCTCCTGCCTTTTCCCCCAAGCCATCAAAAGAGTGAGAAATCACTGCTGCCTTCCTTTTGAATTCGTCTTTTACCCTTTTTTCCTCCTGCTCAATGTACAAAGGCCAGTGAGCTTCATCTTTGCTTGATGAGCAACCACTCTTTCTAGACAATGAGATGAAAGAGTCAAGAAAAACAGAAAGAAGAAGTGCATCTTACACAAAATACTTCTTAGCACAACCAAGCTCAGGCTCAGACACCTCGGACTAAGGCCTACAGGTCATGCCAACAGAGCACATTGCTGCAGGGAGCAGCAGGAAATAGTGGGACAACTCTGTCCTTGCCTACAACTGGACAGACAGACATTGGAGTCAGGAATAGGCCAGCATCCACACCTAATGGTCACTAAAACGATGGAGATGAAGAAGGGCTGAAGGATGCCTTCCTAGTCACTTGAAAACTAAACTCTTTACAATGCAGGTATCTTATCCAAAAGGCAAATGGAAGGCAAATTCATTTAGCATAGAAGCATCCTCCTATGAAGTAAATTTAAGAGACTGAAGGGCTCCTCCTGCCTGACTCATTTTCCTCCAGAAGCTGCGAATTGTTGTTTCACTGGAGTTTTCTTTTCCTAAAGGAAAGCAACTAGAGCAAGGGAGGTGGCAGATTCTAGATCTCTTGCTCTTTTCAGATCAAGGCTAAACACCTTTCAAAAGGCGTGCTTTAGCTACTGTAAATTTTACTAAAACCAAAACCCAAACCCACATTTTTGGGTGCCAAGACACTACTGAATGAAAGTTGACAATCAATGGAAGCAGCACAGTGGTTACAGTGCGTTACCTACAGTCTACAAAGATACACTGATTCTGGATCCACAACTTCAGGTTCCTGCTTCACCACTAAAAGCTACCTGCAGCGAAAAGAAAGAGCTCTCTCCTCAAGGTTATTCTCTTCAAGGTTATTTCCTTGGCTTTGAGCTACTTGAACTGGTTCGTTGTAGGGTCAGTCAAGTGCAAGCACCAGCATAATGCAGGAGTGGCACCTCAGATCCAGTTCAGCTTCAGTCAAGCTGTGCTCTGTGTTTGTTTTCACAGCACCAAGTCCTCAGCCTACCATGAAACCACAGGGCTCAGCCATTTCTCCTTCAAAGCAGCCAAGTAACTGCCTCAAGCCAACCTCTTTTCCAAGGAAAGCAAGATGCAAGAAACCAATTACTTTTGATAACTTACTTGCACAACCCCTAAACCAGTACATTTTAGAGCCCAAAGCATCTAGATTCTGTATAAATAAATTGAGACAAGGCCAGCTGCGTGCCTCTGGACAGATGCACCCCTACCTCACAGGTACAAAGCATTGCTTTTTCACATTAGGGATGGATGAACTGCACAAACTGGGGTTTGGGGAGGAGGATGAAGGAATTTCAGATACACTCCTGCCTTCAGGCTACGTTCCCACCATCAGTGAATGCCAGGGAGGGAAAAACATCGTGTGGCAATAGGTCTTTGTGCTGACTGGCAGCGATCCTGTTGGTGACACCTCCTCGCTGACCCCTTGCACCAAGAACAGCCACTCGGATCTTAGGCACACCAACAGCTGAGCTTGTGAGGTAAAAGCACAGTGTGACAACCTGCCTGTCACCAGTGCAAGAGCAGCACGCTGAGCCGTGGAAGACAGATTCTCATGAAGAAGCTGAGGTGCCATTTGATTGAGATCTATACCACCAAGATCATCATGGAGTAAGTGAACAAGAAATGACCGTTCACTGCTTTTTCCAATGCATTAAGGAAGCAGCAGCATGCGACTCCAGTGGCATCACACCAGCCAGAAGCTGGCAAGCATCATGTCCACGGCTTTTGGTGGCAAAAAGGCCAAGAACGATAACCTAGGTTACCTAATTCTGCAATGGGGAAAGGAAAAAGACAAAATGTTGTAAGCACAAAAACAAAACAAACAAACAAAAACACCAAAGAGTGCTTTCAGCAGTATGTCATATTGAAATGGGACCTTTTGGGGTGAAACAGGTCTCATAAAGAAGCTGGGGAATTACAATGTATAGATTCAGGGAAGCACATTTAGGAAGTTGGTGAAGGGACTGCATTCCTGGGCACTCCAACAAACAAGGTATGGCAAAAGAAGGTCAGGTCACTCCAGTGGAGGAATGGCATATGTACAAAAGAAAACAATGGACTTAAAGGAGATAGGTAAATGAATTGTATCGAGCCTAAATTCTAAGATGTAGCAGCAAAACTACCCCATTGACCCTCTGACCAGAACGATGCAGCAGCTGTGGTTTGCTGAGGGAGAGCAGAGGAGCTGCGAAGGGCAGCAGTGGGTAACTTCAGCTGCCTTTTGGTGATCAGGTTTGTAACTCAATAGTAGCTCAACTTTGTTCAGTAAGAGGAGAAATATGCCACCCTAAGGAAAAAAAAATCAAATCTTTGGCCAGAGCAACCTCTGTTTTGCTCTTTAAGTTGCTTGATTTTAATTCTAATTGGCTTATTTTACAAGCAAAAGTCTTTTAAAAATAGAATATACACAGAAAGGAAGAAAAAGGGATGTATTTTTCTACATTAAATGTAAAATCATCAAGCAAAAAAATATCAAAGAGCTGGAACAAACTGCTAAAGATGAACGTTATGTATTTTCCACACATACTTGACCACAGAGCAGCCAGCCAGTCTGCTGCATGACAGACTGACAAGGAATAGAAAGTCTGAACAAAGAGAGATGATGCCAAGGATTTTTTATACTTTGTTTTAAAGAGCTTTGCAGAGGATCTGGAAATCGGTCTTACTTCTTCACCAGACACGTTCAGAGAAGTGAAAATGAGAATTAAAACTAACCGGCAGGCAGGCAGATGGGAGATGCCATGACATTCAGACCTATAGGAAAGGCTAGGTGTTTTCAGATGACTAGACAAGCGTGCAGATAGGGCCATCTCTCTGACAACAGTGTATCTGGAGAGCCAAAACCTCCTGGTGTGCTACCAGACAGACCAAAGGCCTTAAAAATTAAGATTTCTCAGGATTAAACCAAAGTCTCTCTAAAACTAGTAACCGGTTAAAAGAGGGGAAAGCAAACAGGAATACATAGCAAGGTTTCACAACAGTTATCACATAAAATGACACACCCTGTGCACATGCAAAATTATTCAGGATAACAAATAAAAAGACTAAAAAACAGCAGACTGCAACACCAAGAAGAGTGCAGCTAGGAAAAGCATGTTATATGTGTCACTGGTAGGAAAAGGACAGGAGCAATAAGGGATTTTAGCCTTCCCAGGTGGGTTTATGATCCTACAGTTGAAGTCTTTTCAGTAGAAATCAACTTTCTCCTTATCTGTTTGGCAGTCTCTTTCTATCTCATGGGTAGGCCACCACAGCTTCTCCACTTACAGCCTCTGGGCTGATGGTGAGCCTTGGAACATTTCCTATCGCATGGACAGCGAGGAATCCACTTCCATCTGTCACGGCTGACACTAAATCTCTTTCTTTAGTCTAGGCTGCCCTATTTCTCAGAAAAAAAAAGAAAAAAAGAAAAAAAAGAAAAAAAAAAAGGAAATCTCTGCCCAGCAGCTCTCCCTCTGCTTCCCATTGTCCCTATATGGCTGGAGTCAGCCCGTCATCTGCAGTCTGTTCCTTTTATATTGTTCACCAAATTAAAGGTGACATGGCTTGACACCGAAAGGAAAGGCTTTCCAGGCACATCTTATTTGATTACACCTACAGTCCATCACACAGTCAGTATCTTCCTTCTCAACCACAGAAGGGACCCTTTTCCATGCAAACACCTCTTGAGGAGTGAAGAAGACTTAATGGAAGGCAGTGGGGAACTGGGTAAAACCAAAAGGGATTGTGAGCCTAATGAAAATCCTACTCTGGTAGTGATTTTTTTCCATATAAAGCCCAATATATTGATGCTATTTGCTTTTCTCCAAAAAAAATTTGAAAAGTTCACATGAAACTGCACCTGATATGCACTGAGATCTAAAATCACACTGCTATTCCTAGAGTTCCCATATTTACTGGGATAAATGCAGCAGGTCTCAATGGTGTGATACATATTCCACTATTGGGGAAAAGACCAAGAGCTGATCCTGCATGACACAAAGGAGGGCTGCCAATGTCTAGCTTCTGTCTTGTAAGGCTCCTACAGGCAGGGGAGCCTCAGCCGGAATTCAGACACAAAAGTGCATAAATTACATCATCTCCATCATCTTCCATCTCTCTTTCCTAATACTTCAATAAGTGTCTGACCAATTTCCCCATTCTTCCTCTGCCTGAGGGAAGGAAGCTTTATAGCAGGCCTTTCTTATTTCTGTCTTCCAAAGCAATCGTGGTACTTATTCCAACTGGACAGTGTCTCAAAATGACACTTTGGGAGATTTCAGGATGTTTCTGGGGAATATCCACTTTTTTTTTTTTTTTGAGGGAAGGTGGGAATGAAGCACTAGTCGTACCCATTCTTTTATCTTCTTCAGCAAACCAGCTGAGCTTAAACATTGGCAAGTGCTTCAACAATCACACCAGCAAATCTTGGGCTATGCCTTGCAACGTTCAAAGGAGGAGAAATCAACAAAGTCAACAAGCCACTAAAAATACTAGAATAGTCTACAAAGCCCCTAGGGACTCTGTAGAGACATACTGTTCTAGGAGGTCCTATTTTCTGTCTTCTGCTCTATTCACTGTTTTCAAAGTGAACCAATGTTACTGGAAGGTCATCATGGAGCTCTGGCAAATGAATCTAATCTAGGACCTTCCCAGGAAGCCATTCCCACAGAGTTTACCTGGAACCCGTATACAGACACATACCTAAATAAGACCAATGTAGAAAACTGACAGGACGTGACTGAAGAGGTGAAGCCATAGCAAGATCCATCAGAGAGTACTGGGCTATCTAACAAGCTGTAAGACAATGTGGCAATCTTTCCGTAAGAGAAGGCAAGAAACCACAAAGGAATCACAGCACTTAAAGAAGGATTTGGCTCTTCCTGGATCTGTCTGATCACTCCTGCTCTGGAAAACATCAAGTACCAACAGCTTCCATCAGAGGAGGGTTTCATTCTGCCTGTTCCAGCATCGAGACGTAGTTGGCTTCACCACCACACTTCCTTTCAGCACCAAACATTGGGGTTGAAATGGAGAGGAAAGGGGAAGGAAATCAATACATGGGCTGAGATGGGGGCACTTCATTAGCATCAACCCTGGAAGCTGTTGAAATACATTTCCTACACCAGAGAAAATCATTTCTAGAGGACCAAGAACACTGATGGATCTGATTTTGTTCTTGCTAACTATTACAAGAAAAATATATATATATCCCTGAGACTGATCCTGGCAAGAACAGACCTAAAAGGAAATGTTAATTCTGGTGTTTTTCTTCACCGGACAGAGAAGATGCCCATTCTTGAAGGAATGAAACTATCACAAAGCATGCAAAAGCACAGAGAACACAGAATTTCCAGCAGTGGACACCACATATGCCAAGGAGCATCGCGTCTCAAAAGTTTCTGACCTCATGTGCATCTGTATGAAAATGCCTATGACATGGATGATCACAAGCACATAACCAAAAAAAAAAACCACATAATTCGTAGCCCACGCCTATTCCACTGAGAAAGTATCAAAATAAGTTGGTAGAGTGAAATGTGGTGAATAACTACTACTAGTTCTGATGCTTGCTGATTGTCATAGCACCTATAAGCTTCAGCGTTGAGCTAGCAGGTAGCACACCCTATCTCAGACACAGCATGAGGTTAAACTCTTTCCTACAAAGAAAAAAATCAGATACTCAAAGATCTCTGTTGTGATTCACCGCGAAGTTTATTGCTAAAAGGTAGCACTTCCAGTGACAGTACAAAGAACATAAAGAAATGCATATGCTGTGGTAAAATCAGGAAATCTTTCCTTCCATCAATCAAATTACCTATACCTCCTCCTTGCAAGCCTATAGAAAGTGAAAAATGTAGGAAAATGTTAAATGTACACCTGGTTTGGGCCACTCCGGAACACCACAGCAGCACGTACTGAAATCCCACCCAAAAAAAAAACAAGGAACTGAGCAGGCACCACACCGACAGGTATCAAAATCCCCCAAAACCCACAAGGAACTGAGCAGCGACTGGCTCAGCAGACCCTGGAGGGGCAGCGCCAGTCGGTGGCCCTCGGCTCGCCGGTTCCTCGTGCTGTACGAGACGTGCTTCAAGGTCATGGTGGTCGTCTTGGACGTTGGTGGTGGGTCTGAGACGAGGTACGGGGTGGGTACCGGGTACCTTTTTGCTATGTATGTGTGGAAGCCGAGTGACCGCGGGCAGAGTCGCCGACACAGCCTCATGTGCCACGCGCACCACGGCACGAGGCTGGCGGCTGCAAAGCTGCCTCGGGCACCATCGTGCGCCAAGCGCCGTAATCTCCTCATGGAGGGGAAAAAGCCTACAGAAAAGGAACCCTCCAACCCCAGCGTTAGCCCGGGACATCGCAGCAGAGCTCCGTGCCCCAAACCGAACAAAACCCCAATGGGTTCTCCACCACCACCCGCCCATCCCTCGCACCAGGCGGAGCGCACACGCCCGCCCGAGCCACGGGCACGCTGCTACGGGGCTGGGGGGCACCACGATGCCCCCTGAGCCCCTAATCCCCCATGCCCACGCCGTGTGCCCCCCACCCGCGGTGCCCTCGCCCCTCGCCCTGCCCCTCCCCGCGCCTCGCCCCTGGACCGGCACCGCCGGGACTCGAACCCGTGGCCCCGGGAGCCGCCCCCCCCCCTTTCCGCAGCCCCTCACCTGGGGCCGCCCCGCCTCCCCCGCCGCCCGAGGTGGCCGCGTCCGCCCCTGCACTGCAGCTAGCGGCACCCCCCTCCCCCGCCCCTCTCGGCAGATGGTTCGCCCCACCCCGTCCCGCCTTCTGATTGGCGGCGGGCGGCCGTCACTCCTCCTGGAGCCCGCCCACCCCGCGGGGCACGCTGGGAAACCGAGTCCCCCGCCTTGCTCCTCCAGCCCACAGTCCGGAGGGGCGGACTACAAATCCCGCGCTGCCCCGCGCGCAGCACCGGAGCGGCCCGGCCCGGTGCTGGCCCGCACCCCGCGCCCCCCACCCCCACCCCCCAGCGGGCGAGCGAGCGGGGCGCCCCCCCCCCTTTACTCCGCCATCGCCCACCGCGGCCTCCGCCGCCCTCCCCGCCCCGGCTCACCTGGCCCCGCCGCCTCCCGCTGCGGCCGGCGGAGGCAGCGCACGTCCCGCGCCGCCAAGCGCGGCTTCACCGATCCCGGTGGCGCCGGGCTGCGGTCGCGGGGCGGTTGCGGGGCGGCCCCGGGCGCATCGTTTGCTCGTCCCCCCCCCCCCCCCTCACGGAGAGGAGCCGCGGCGAGGCGGCGGGATTCGCCCACAATGCACCGCGCCGACGGCAGCCCTGACATCACCCGCGGGCCGCCCCCGCCGCCACGGCACCGCCCCGGGACCGCCCCGAGCCGCCGCCGGCCGGGCTGGGGCTCGGCACCGCCACCGCCACCGGCAGCGGAGCCCTCATCCTGCAGCCCCCTCGCAGCGCTTGGGAGCGGCACCGGCAGCGCCACTGCCTGCCTTTAGGGTGGGGTGGAGCACTGCGGGGGGCCGGCACCGGCACCTCACTGCTGCACCGGGGCCGGTTCCTGCGCTGCCGGGGATGGGGATGGGCTCAGCTGGCCAAAAAACGGGCACGGCGGCGGTGTGGCCACGGGGGCAGGGTCACCCCTGTCCCCGGTCACCCCCTGTTCCCGACCCGGTGTACTAAACCGTGACCCCAAACCGGAGCAGGACTCCCCGCCCCATCTCACGCCGCCCTCATGTGTCCCATAAGCACACGCCTCCAAAATCCCCACACACCTCCAAAATCCCCACACACCTCCAAAATCCCCACACAGCTCCAAAATCCCCACACACCTCCAAAATCCTCACACGCCTCCAAAATCAGCCCCCCACAACCCAGGCTGTGGTGCTCCCCGTGTGGGACATGCCTCCCAGCCATGATTTTCCCCCTCCCGGAGCACCGCGCCGGGGCTGTGAGGGACCCATCTCTCTCTCTGATCCTTTTGGGTGGCCTCCAGGCCCCCTTTTCAATACCCAACCTACTGCCATGGATGTCTTTGGCACGCCGCTCTCCCAGGCTGCCTTCCAGACATGCCTGAGGGCCTCATAGAGCTTTCCCATGGAGGGATGCACCTCGGGGAGAAACTCGTGGCCAGACACATTCAGCTCTTTCTACCTGCATGTCCTGCTGCCAGCAGCCTTTTCTATAGGGAAAATGAGCCCACAAGGCCGAGGGCAGGGTACTCACAGCCCAGCAGGAGGGAGGACCACGATGGTGTTTTGAGCAAATTTGCTGATGGCAAATTTGTGGATAGGGGCGCAGGATAGGGGCGCAGGATAGGGGCGCAGGATATCCAAGCCACTGTTGGGATCTCAAGCTCTCATCTCCGTTTGACTGGCTCCTAAAGTTGGCAGTATGCATACAGTTGTGAAACAGTCCTTTCCGCACTCTTTAGCCCTAATGTCTAATCTGTGGTGGTTTGCAAAGGAGTTTCTGTGCTTGCAGGGATACGTTACATTAGTTTTGTGGCAATGCAATTTAGTTTTGGAAGTTGTCTTGCCCTTTTCTACATCCGTAGCCTCCTTCCTGCATACAGAGGAGAAGCTGTGAAGCTTGACGTCACAAATCTCTTACGCAGAATATAAACCCCACAAAGCTAAGGTAGTTGTTCATCTTGGACGGGGTACGTTTGAATCCAAAACTCATCTTTAGGATAGAAGCAAGCTCTTTATTAAGCTCTTTCTGTTAATAGGAACGTGAGTCTTTCTCACTTTTCTGGAGCACAATTCAACAGAGCAGTCAACCATTTCTTTAGCTTTGAAGGCGCTGAAATGGACCCTGGGTTAAAAAGAACCGGTTCCCAGCCTGCCTCGAAAGGCTTAGGTTTAGTGCTAAAATGTGCGTTTCCTTTCTGGTACGTGAACATCCTAGCCTTAAGATTTTCAGTACTCAGTCGCAGTCCCCAGACTCTTGTGTTTTGAGAGGGATTGTACTCCCCTTACCTAATGTGGGAATCCCGTTTTTGTGCCTCAAGGGTCAATGGTGTAAGGCACTTAGAAATCATTGCGGATTGTGGTTGTTGTCAATTGCCATGGAAATTAAGGCCGTGCAAGTACCTTCTACCCCTTCTTCTTCCCTTTCATTTGTTGTCCGGTTACTACTCAATATTACACCTTTGGTGAGATGTCCAAAAAAAAAAAGCATTACGTCCTAATGTTAACAACTCTCTTGTTTTTTCTTTCTCTAGGTCTGCCAGTAGCTGACAAGGTAGAAAGATGACCTCTTCTCTTTCATTCTTGTGAAGTTAGAGGCAGTGCCCATTTAAACTGTGGCTGAGGCTCTGCGATGGTGCAAGTCTATCTTACTCCTTCAAATTCAGTGATGCTGCCGGAGTTTTCAGTAATGAACTTTGAAGGATTCAACCACTCTAAAGCTTTTGGACAGTGGCAATTATCTGAAAACATTCCTACAGGTTTATCTTCTTCGTCTACGTTTGTTTGCTCTCTCCATCTCATTCAAAGCAGTCAGGACTGGTTTGCTTCCCCCTTCTCTGGAAATTTGTACTAGGAACCATTGTTAGAATCAGAATCCTGATCTGAGAGCACGATGAAAAATGTTGCACTCCAACTTGGACATTGGAGAGGAAAATGTTCATGTATACGTCAGTATGGTACTCAAACAGCTGCTTACACCTTTTAACTTTTAAACCTGAGAAGCAACAGGTAGTTTCTACGTTGCCCTCGGGGATAGTGTACTCTTCTGTACTTTGCTTCTATACAAACAGCTCAAAATTTTAAAGTCATGTTGTCGCTCATACCACCAAACAACCTTGCACGGCATTACACGTTCCCCCACCCAGATAGATTTTGCCCTGAATGCGAGACCAGACAAGGAAATAATGCCGGCACGTAAAACTAACTCGTAAATACATCTCTTTTAGGCTTGTTTTGTTTTGATGCTTTGTGGGGCTTAGCTGTACTTCAGTGAGAAGAATGTCTTCTGGTGTGAACTGAAATTATACCTCTATGCCACAATGTCCCTCTATTTTTTTTTTTTTTTGGTGAAGGGGGGGTTGGGGAGGGGAGAGGAGGGTGTTGATAATTCCTTGTGGACACCTGAAAGAGTTGCAAAATAATAAAATTTAGGTGAAGGAAAAGTTCCTTCTCTTAATTTTTGTCGTTGTTGTTTTTCTTTTCCATCTGGTCATAAAATGAAGGTCCCATTTTCTGGCTTTCGGCAGAGTGCAAGCGTGCTGAAACCGTTCACGTTACGTAGACTGTATTTGTCTGAAATGATAATATCATACCTATAGTCTGCTGCAGGCTCAAAAGCAGCCTATGCCTCCTGGACTGTTTTATGCCTTTGCTTTTGTTACTACGCCCTTGTAAGTCTTCAACAGGGAAATGAAATTACCCTATACAGAGGAAACACCATCCAGAAGAAACTTCAGGTGCTAGGGTCTGAATTTTCACTGAAACCAAAGGCAGGGATCTTCCTGACGTGAAGAAAGGGGCTTTAATCTATCCTGGTTTGTTTACTAATGAAGGAGCGTGAAAGAGATGCATGTCCTTGTCTCTGAAGAGGAGGTGAAGGAACAGCTAGTGCAAGGAACACAAAGTTCAGTTATGCCGAACTAACAGGTGGTTGTATCCCAGCTTGGAGACGGCAACACAGAATCACCTAGGTTGGAAGAGACCTCCAAGATCACGTAGTCCAACCTCTGATGTAACACTAACCAGTCCTCCACTAAGCCGTATCCCTAAGCTCCACACCTAAACATCTTTTAAAGACCTCCAGGGATGGTGACTCGACCACTCCTCTGGGCAGCCCGTTCCAATGCCTAACGACCCTTTTGGTGAAGAAGTTTCCTAACATCCAGCCTACACCTCCCCTGGTGCAACTTTAGCCCATTCCTCCTCGTCCTATCACCAGGCACATGTGAGAACAGACCAACCCCCACCTCGCTACAGCCTCCTTTAAGGTATCTGTAGAGTGCGATAAGGTCGCCCCTGAGCCTCCTCTTCTCCAGGCTGAACAAGCCCAGCTCCCTCAGCCGCTCCTCATAAGACTTGTTCTCCAGATCCCTCACCAGCTTTGTTGCCCTTCCCTGGACTCACTGGAGCCCCTCAATATCCTTCTTGTAGCGAGGGGCCCAGAACTGAACATAGCACTTGGGGTGCGGCCTCACCAGAGCCAAGTACAGGGGCACAATGGCTTCCTTAGTCCTGCTGGCCACGCCGTTTCTTGTACGAGCCAGGATGCTGTTGGCCTTCTTGGCCACCTGAGCACGCTGCTGGCTCATATTCAGTTGACTAGCCACCAGTACTCCCAGGTCCTTCTCTGCCAGGCAGCTTTCTAACCACTCAGATGGCTTTTCCAACCATCTTCAAACTTCCAGATCTAGAGGAACGCTTTGGCTGCAGCCTAAAAGCCACGTGCATGTAAGCTGCCGCAAGCCAGCCGACCTTCCTCCCATGATCTGCCAGGAAACAGCAATGTAGGCACGTAACCAAATTAAAGCCAAAACTTGCAGCCCAGTCCTTGACCTGAATAGTGAGTGAGGATCCGGAGCCTGGCATTTATGTGTGATAGCTTCTACGCAGCCGAAGTAAATACACCCCGGGTGCCCTGAGCTGGAGGACTTAAAATGTGCGTGGGGCACCAAGCACAAACCCAGCAGGATTGTTTTGGAGGAGACTGTCATGGTCCTGGGTGCACTAAGAAGCCTTAACGGCTCCTACCAGCCTCACCGGGACTTCCCTGCCCACGGGCCCATGTGCCCTGTTAGAGATCAGTCTTCAGTCCCTGCCTGAGCAATGCTGTGCTGGTTTGCACGTGGATCCTGACTTGTGGATAGGCTTCCTAACTTGCGCTTGGCCCCGTCTTGTCAGTATGGGCCTGCCAAAAGCCACAGGAAAATGCCTGACCCAGGCTACCATCACTGGACCTGATCCTCATCTGTAGAGTGACTTTCTGGCTCCACCTCACACCTGCTTCATCACCACAAACTTGACTGATGATTTGGGCTCCTGGTTGGATTTGGCAACCATCGCTGCATCCACCTTCCCGGGTACTTGGCCCTGGCTGGGGAAGGCCTTGCTGGCAGGGCTAACTTACCAAAATTAGAGCAGGGTTTTGTCCAGGCCAGTTTGGAAGATCTCCAAGGATGAAGAGACCAGCAGGTCCCTCCCCTGGAGAAGGTTTCCCATGCTCAGTCAGAATTATATTGTAATTTGTGTGTCTGGCCTTTATTGAAAGGATGGAGAACACAATATTACTTGATGAGCTGACGTGGAAATCAAGCAAGAGCTGGAAGCTTCCTACTTTTCTCAGTCTTTTTCCCCAGACAACTGTTGGCTTATGAGCGTGCCTCTGCCACATCGACACCAAGCCCAGGGCATCACTACCAAGCTGGAGGGGACAGAAGAGTTTGGTGCTGAAACCTTCAGTCCCTACTTATGGTGGGCAGTCCCAAGAGGAGGCTGGCATGATGGAGAGGTTTATCAACTAGGAGTTTCAGGTCCAAAGCACACAGCAATACCAGTGTGTACGTGGCTCTGTAGTTTTGCCTGTTTTTGCCTTTTCCTACCTTTCTTTGTGGGGTCAGGTATCAGTTGTGTGCACACTAGGTGGGAAGACCATTGAAAAACATGGTTAGGAGTAGAACAGTTACAACAAATTCATGGGTTTCATTATCTTCTTACTCTCAATTTTAGGACATTAAAGGAAAAATGGGGACAAGCAATTGGGAAACATAACACAGGTCAAATACCTGCTTTGTAGCAGGGAAAAAGGGACGGAAAAAGACTGAGCAGAGTTTTTCTCATCAGCCCTTTGAAAGTCAAGACTGCATGTCTGAAGCCCAGTCTCAAAATTGCAGTTCCCAAGAGTAATATGGTTGTGTTGTGTTGGTTGGGGTGGGCTGCAGGCCAGCCTTCTTCCTCAGCTGCCCTGCAATAAAAAAGGTTTCCCACAACAGGGTTGCATGTGGAGCTTCCTAAAACTCTGTGTTATGACAGAATTGGGTATTTGATACAGGAATGCAGAGCAAATCTGTCAGAGGGTGTCATTGTGTGTGTCCATGGGATAGCTGTGCCCAGGAGTGGGGCACAAACAGAAATCCCCTGATATTCCTGATCTCCCAGGTTGCACAAGCCTGTGAAAGCAAGAGGTGGTTTGTGGGGTAAATGCAGAATGAACCCATGGAGAGGTGCTGTGGCATGGAGGCTGGAGCCAGGATAAGCCTCTTTGGTGGAGTCCCAGAGCTGCTGAGACTGAAGGCTGAGGCTTCAAACCATCTCCAGCAGGTCACTGATGGATGCAGAGAAGCCTGACTGCCTTTCTAGGACGCCAAATGCTACTTAACCCAGCAGGGATGAAAATCCTGTGCTTGAGTGTTTCCAGTTGAAGGTCGTGATCCTGCAAATACCTCTGCCTGTGTTTAGCTTTATGCTGGCACCCTGAGGACAGGATGCTTGCAAGCTGCATTGAGCAAGTCTTGTATTTATTGACAGGAATCAAAGATGAGGCCAATAAGTGACATTGTTGGATATTTTAGTAGTCGGAATAGGAGAGGATTGGTGGATGCTGATTTTTTGTTTATTTATTTTTGGTGTGTGTTCATTAGTTTGTTTTTGTTTTTGCTACAGCTCTGATTAACAGATACCCATAGCCAAACTCACCCAATACTCACACCGCTACTGGCTTGGTTCCTCAGTACTTGCCATGATGTCAGCATAAAAGACCCTTGATACATGCCAAGGGCTGCTAAAATCTCATATTCAGTGAGGGTGCCTGGCAGGAGCAGGAGGCTGTCTCAGGAATCTTGGCCGCACCAGGGAATGAATCCCACTGCAGTGGTGGCCACAAGCCTTTGGGAGCTGCCTTTAAGAGGTTCATGGATCACAGTAAGTGGACGTCCCCAGAGCTGCTAACACCAGCATCACTGTTGGGACTTCATAATGCCAGGAGGGGCTTCTGAATGGAGAAATGCAATTCCGTAACTGCTTTTACCTAGCTCCAGCCTTTCCTGGCATACTCAACCACTGTACTTAATGAGAATTGCTGTAACCCTCATTTGCTTTTGAAAGTAAGCAGTCTGCTGTCAGCCTTCATCACCAGAAAGTCAGGGACAGGGAGGCATTAACAAAACCTCATCTCCCCTCTGCCCAGCTCTCTTCAAAGCAAGAATTTAGGGTTGTCCTTGTCCTGCCAAGCAGCCCAGCTGAGCTGGGAGATCAGGTGCTCTGCAGGCTGGATTGTGCCCGAGTTGTGCTGATGGTGGTCACAGCTTTCTTTGAGGAAAAAGACAGCCAAAACCTGAGGATGGAGGGTTGCCTGGTGAAGCATGAAAAAAAATAATAAAACTTCATGTTGGAAGAGGAAAATCAGTCTTATATGGAAGAAAATCAGAGAATGGCAGCATTCCCAGAAGATTTCAAGGTCTGCAGCAGCCTAGGCAAATTAAACAGCTAGTTTTTCAGGCCAAAGAATTTAATTTCATGCTCTGTTTTTTTGGACAACACTTCCCCCCATTTCTATCTGCTGTTTTGTGTGTGTGTGTGTGTGTGTGTGAAAAGCTTTCATCTGAAATACTGGTTTATTTATTTATTTATTGCCTATAAGCAATTTTGATGGAAAACTTTTGAGCTACCCTAAGCAAACCAACCGAAAGCAAAACAACTCCCCATACTCCCATCTGGCACCAGGTGGCACACACGCTATTGGTTATAACTTAGCACTTACCCAAAAAGAAACATTGGCGTTGAGAAGACAAGGAAGGGATACATAATTGCATTAGCAGTGTGACAATGCCAACTTTACAAGGAAGTTAAGGGTGTATTTAATCTTAAGTGTTACCTATAAAACACAGCTGGAAACCTCAGAAGTGCCAGAAATCTGAGTCCTGATAAGGTCTATACTATTTACCTAGATAAAATGTCTGGTGATATTCCTAGGAAATCCAGAGAAAACACTACCTTGTTGCTACCACTGCCAGAACAAGCTAGAGCTTAGCACAAAGAATAGGTTAAAGTCGCTATTCTTGAATATGAAGTGTGCTTTGTCTGCCCAAATTCTGGAAATTCATTGAGGTGGCATTTAGGAAACACTCGATAGTTTGGCACTTCTTAAGGAATCCCAGACCTGGCTACGAGCTTTCCAACTATGTGCTGGGAGGCAGGGCCAGACCACCTAAGAGAATTACTGCACAGCAAAGAGGGCAGCATTATGTGCAAAGAAGAAGGTCGGCGTTATCTGCTGCAAAATCTCAGTGCTCATTTTTGCGGGTCAGGGTTGAACCGTGTCTCTCAGTCCCCCTGGTGCTGCGACTGAGGGGAGGTGGAGGAGCACCGTGATACCAAAGCTGGGAGCTCCACGTTGTGGTAATAATGATGCTCGCAGAAAAAGAAAAGCCAGGAAAAAGAGGATGGAGACCTACACTGTTTAAAGCTGTGAAAGCGATAAGGGGGCAGTGGTAGGACTCATGTCTGCGTGTGGGTTCAGAGAGGGTTCCCAGAGCTGTGTGGACACAGGGATGCATTGGGGTGAGCATCTCTTAGGGGGTTTTCTCCAGGACTGTGTGGTTGGTGGGTGCTTATGTGTGTGCAATGTGTGTCCCCGAGGCTGTCAGGGTGTCTGCCTGGCTTCAGGAGGGTTCCTAAATCAAGGCCCTGCACCTGGGGAGGAACAGACCCACACACCAGTCCGTGCTGGGGCCTGACTGGAAACACTGGGTGTTGTTGCCACCGAGCTGACCACGACTGACAACGGAGGCTGAGGACACCCAGCGCTGCCTCACGAGGGGATCATCCTCCCCCTGTGCTCATCCCCAGCGAGGAGCTGCCCCCCTCAGCCACCCCACAGCTCCCGGCCCTCCCCGTGCGGGCGGTGTCTCCCGAAGCCATGGGGGTGTTCCCGGGGCGGTGCCGGGGTTGGGGCCGGCACCCGGAGGGCCCCGAGGACAGCGGAGCAGGGCCGTGCCCCATGGCGCTGGCGCTGCGCTGCCTCAGCCGCCGGCTCCGGCTGCGGCTCCCGCTCCCCGCCCGGCGCCGCTGCGGGGGCGGCCCCGCTCAGCTCCCCCCCGGCGGCTACGGGGCATGGCAGGAGCGGGCTGCCCGCGACCCCGCAGCTTTTTGGGCCGAAGCGGCTCGGGGCTCGCTGCGCTGGGACAGCCCCTTCCACACCGCCTGCGAGGCCGGCTGGGATGGAGCCGGAGCCCGCTGGTTCCTCGGTGGCCGCCTCAACGTCTCCGGTAAGGCTGCCCCCCTGCCCCGGGGCTGCGCCCGCGGTGATGCTGTGCCCGCAGCTGCTCGGGGGCTGGGTGCTGGTGGGGAACCGAAGCTCTTCAGCAGTCGAGTTTTCGGCAGGACCTGTTGCTTTTCGGTTGTTTCGGCTGGAGGCTGAGCTGGAGTCCAGTCCCTGCTCCTTGCTGTGTCTGTCCTGACTGCCCTCAGTTTATTTCGGGCTGTATCAGCCTTGTCGTCTCTTCCATACCATGGGCAGGCTCCATCTAGTGAGACTAAAACCCCAGCCCTACCTAGGGTGTAACTCGGTGCTGAGGTCTTTTAATAGGGAAGTATATTTTCGTATAAAGCCACCTTGCTTTAGCACAAAAGAGCGGACCCTCCCCTGGGCTTCCCAAAACACAGCTGTCCCCACGGGAGGATTCCCAGCTGTGGAGTTCCCAAGGGAACAGAGCTGTTTGTACAGCCCTACTTCCAGCACCCAGACTTCAGCCAAACTCATGTTTTCAGTGCTTCCCGTTGAAAGGAAGATCCTGGCTGAGCACAGAGGGTTGTTTGGGATCCATTATTTCATTTATATAGCAGAATCAGCACCTTTTTCTTAATCCCATATGGGTCAGGTAAAATCCAGCTGTTTCTGGGTCTGATTTTACACCGTGTCTTGCATCTGGTTCTTCTGCAGACACTGAATGCCTCTTATGTTTTCTCTGCATAGCTTGAAAAAAAAAACAAAAAAACAAAAAAACAAGTCACAGACCACTGAAACACAGCTGCAGAGAATTAAATGGTTTTGCTGTGACTGTTTTCCTTCTTTTAAAGCATGATGGAGATGAATAGCATGGTACTCAGCCACCGAGTGGCTGGTTTTCTGCTAAGAGGCTCGAGTTTTGTCCATTGATCTCTTGATTGGAACAGCGGATAAGAAAGCACACAACAGCTCAGATCTCTGATTTGGAACAGGCTTTTTGCCTGGGGGAGACCTTGCAGAGGCATGAGGTTCAGCGCTTGGGGGTTTATCTCATTGTGACTCCTTTCCAGGAAAAGACCCCAAGGAGCTACTGTACCTGCAAGGCACCGTGTCCTCAGGAGCATGTCTCGTTGAATTGTTTCTGCGTGCTTTTCCAAGCCTTGTCGAGGAAGCAAGAAAACAGACGGAGAAACCATTAGGGTGTAGCGGTAGGGGGCAGGTCACCAAGTTCTGTTTTGTGAAATGAGAGAAAGGCACTTGCAATGTCAGGAAGGAAATAAGAGTGTTTGGCCCCGATTCACTGGTCAGTTCTTACCGGGCAAAGAACAGAAACTCTCACTGGGCTCGCTGTAACAGAAATACCCACTGAAATCTGGGTATGAGAAGGGAATGCTGCTTGGGAAATGAATTTCTGTTAATGTATTTTACTGTAATGTGGTGCAATATGTAAGGGTATTTCTGCAATGAGCTCGGAGGTAGGAGTTGGTAAGGGTCCCAGAACAAACCACAACAGATCTGATTACATATGGATGGACAACAGAGGAAATCAGTGTATGCTTAAAGCATTCCTCCTCAGAGCTTTTGTCCTCCTGTATTGTGTTAAGAAATGAAGAAATTTTATCTCCTTTATTTATTTATTTATTTATTTTAGTATTACTGCAGAAATTTACATTCAAAAGTAAAAGCCTTAAAACAACTGAAGGGCTTTTTTTCGTATTTTTGAGATAGAGAGTTGTTCTTGTAGTGAAACATGCTGAATTCTGAGGTTATTTTATCTCCTGCTCATCTTCAGAGCTTCATTTTCACCTTACTTGTAGTGCTGTAAATCAGCTTTGATCATAGAACAGCAGAAGCAGGCTCCAGGGCTGCAGTTCACCTAACCTTCACAAGTTTTGACAGAACAATAGGCAGCTTTCATTGCACCTAATTTATCTGGAAAAATAAAATCCTTCCTCACTAGTATTAATATCTCTAGGAAATGTGATCTGAAACTCAGCATTTATTTCTTTTTCAGGGTTATCACTGAGTTGTACAGCAGCGTGCCTGACTGGTTTTTAATAATTGTCTATTGAAATATCGTAACTGCCTTTACAAGCATATAATGAAGTACGAAACTGTAGTTTAGGCTTGGAATTAAAAATTTACAAGGCTAATCTTTAATCATCAGACAAGTAGCTGCTGAACGTGTGGGCAGGCTTCTTGAGTGGATTCTTGAGAAGTTTTTTTTAAGGTGGGTACTCTCTGTCCCTTCGCTCAAACTTCACCTCATATAGTTGTCCAGGTCCCTTTTACCCCTGGTTGTTACATGGGGAAATGGACCTTCAAAAGCGAATTTGCCCTTCATATTTTAGGAGTTGTAGCACACAGTTTGAGATGTGTTCATCTTTCCCAGCTGTCTAGTAATATATAGATACATGTCTCTACTGTGTGTGTTTACACTAGATCCTAAAGTTTGAGATTATTTTTAGTAAGTGGAGATTCAGCCCTTCCAATTATACCTTGGAATAAAAATGCTTTGCGTGAGCTGTAATTAGAAAATCCAAATGATGCAGTGCTAAAAATGCAAGCTGGGGAAGGCAAGTCTGTCAGATTTACGTGGTAAAACACTGCTCTGGTGAGGAAAAGCATAAGAGTGTCCTCCTTGTCTTGGCGCTGGTGGGAGCAGGGGAGAGATTTTTGGCTGGTTTAAGCACAGCTCCCCTGAGTGCCACTGAGCTGAACTGAATCAGGCAAGGCCTCTTGTGGAGATGTCATCTCTAAGGCAGCTGTACCAATTCAGTATGGTATTTGTGGTATTTGTACACAACAAATATGGCAAAGACAACTTTCCTATTACTACAATGCTGTCCATGTAAAGGATGACTTCCCAGTGTTTGAAATGAGCGGGCAGCTAGCTAGGTGGCTGATGAAGTTTCAACTTAAGTCTACCTGCTGTTATGCTTGACCGAGCTGAGTTTACAGAACTCTGTGTGTGTTATTAGGCTTTGATTAAACTTCTGCTTTCTTACAGTAAATTGCTTGGATCAACATGTCGAAAAGTCTCCGGACAGAGTGGCTTTGATTTGGGAGAGAGACGAGCCGGGAACTGCAGTGCACGTCACGTACAGGTATGGCACCTTCTCTTCTTACAGTGCTGGGAGTTGTGGTGGGACTGGGAGAAGAATTGCTTCTCTGAACTCAGACCTTTGTTAAACTCTTAATTCTTCCAAGGTACCCCAGTACATAGGACATGCAGCTACAGCTTGTGGCATTGTGATGAGGTATCTGCTGAAAAATGAAGTCTTGTTCCAACTTAGAAATGATATTCTTCCCTTGGCTTCTTCATGAGGGCTTCCTAATCTTAAATGCCTATATAATAAACGTTCTACACAGTCAGAAGTACAGTGGATGCAAATTAGTGGTAATTACTGAGAATTTCAGATTCAGATCTGCCATCACCTGGTTTTGGTGTTAATCAGGCTTGCTTGTGGTTTCCCTGTCTCTAAGTGGGTGGTTTTAGAACAGAAAGATTTATTATTTTTTTTTTCTCGCTGGCTTATGTCTCATCTGCCAGTTTTCTTTCTGAAGTGTCTGTGGCAATAGTTTGGGGAGCAGCTTTCAGTTTCAGAACAGCAGCAAGTGTATTGGTGCAAACAACGTCCTGTGTTGTTAGTCAACAGCATGATACGGAGTCTTTGCTAGAGGGGGTTTCAAGTTCCCTGTATTCTTCTTCCCCATCCCCAGTGCATTTTAGAGCAATCTTGAGGCTGCTCTGAGAGATACCAACTTGTAATTGCTGCTATAGGTAGTAGGGTTTGTTAGAAATGGCAGACTTCAAATGTTTCTCTCCTTGCTGTGTGCCCTTGCTTAGGAGACAGGTCTGCCTGCAAAAATGCCTTTTACCTCATGTCTCCCTAGTAAGAATTAAAGGTTCCCCAGACTGTTCCTCAGTGGCTGTTTCAGGGAGCTAGAAGTTTGATATGCTGGACGAGAAAGCAGAGGAGATACAGGCAGTCCTGACATCTGACTCTTTAAAAAGATGTTTTCTGCAGCATGTTGATAGTTGGGATTTGCAGAACTTTTTGACTATAAATAGGTTCCAGTTGTCTTGTCTTGTTCACCTTTGGCATTTATCAAAGCTCCTAAAAACATGATGTATTGGAGTGAAGAAGGTGGTCAGCAGGGAGAAATGAGTGTGCAAATAGCTTTGGGAGGTTAGCGCACCATACAGCGTGCCATAACCGACTAGGTAGCTTTGCTAAACCCTTGAATTTTGTCCTTTTCATTCTGGTGACATAAAGGTAAATGGAATCCAGGGTTTCTTCCAGAGTTTGGGGTGGCATATGGACTTCTGCCTCTCTCTTTATGTCACAGGTGTGGAAATGGGGTATGTTGGAGGTTGGAATTGGGTGACGTGCTTTGTGTTTTGATTAACCTGAGAAGAGCAGCCCATTCGATAGCATAGCCTCATCGAAGGCAACTCTAGCCTCTCCCTTAGGCTGTGCTACATGAAATGTGCTGAGCTGCTCTGGGTCCTCCAATCGTCTTCTCAGGATCCCCAGAGGAATGAGAAGTCTTTTCTGAGCAGCAACAGAATTGTTTTTCTCTTGGCCTGTGGCATGGTGTAGAGTTTAGTGATATGGTTTAGTGGAGGACTGGTTAGTGTTAGGTCAGAGGTTGGACTCGGTGATCTTGGAGGTCTCTTCCAACCTAGGTGAGTCTGTGATTCTATGCCAAAAACATATTTGGAGAAAAGCATGTTTTCAGCCTGTGGATTTGTCATTGCAGTGTCTTGAAGACGAATAACCCACATCTGAAAAATGATTCCATCTTTGTGCAGCCTTACAAAGATACAATAACAAAGAACCAGGAAGAAAAACATTCAGGTGAAAGACAAGTTGGCAATCTCTATTTTCAATCTTCTGCTTGTATTTGAGAGCTATGTTTCTGTTTCTTCCTTATACTTTTGGTGAGACATGGCTGCGTTCTGGTGACAGAGTTTTTCAGGAGATGTTGTTTCTACCAAGTGGGTAAAACAGGTTGCTTGATTTTTCTGCTCATCCTGTTATTGTCAGGAATAGCTGTGTTGACAGCGGTGGTATATGCAGGGAGAGAATCAGAAGTTTAGCCTTGAAATAACAGCCTTTTCTTTGAGCTGCATTTTCAAAGGCTTTATGTATGGCAGCAAGGTTTTTCAAGGCATGTTGGCATTGACGTCCCCTTGAGGCTAAGTCTAGTTGAAAGATTTTTGCAGTAACATCTTGGTTTAAGTAGAATTTTTGTGAGGGAAAGTGAATCAGAATAGGAGGTGGCACTGTGATGCCTAGTCGGTAATCCTCAATGTGGTAGTTTGACCTCTGCACATTAGCATCAGCACAGGACAGGCCCAGTATGAGAAGATGAAAGGGACACTGGATATCAGCAGTACCTGAATGCTGGGACCTGTGGCAGAGAAATGCCTTTTTCTTAGGATTTGGAGGCACTGTTAATGGGATTGCATCCTTACAGTCATGCACTAGGAAGGTAAAGACTTTAATTTGGCCACTGCCTCATGGATGAGCTTTGGAGAAGGTCCTGGAATCTCAGCTGGGAGGTGCCCGGGGCTCAAGCGTTGAGAAGTACAAGGCTCTAGCTTGTTCCATTATTCACTTGGCAAAGCCTGCTGCTGTGAGCTTCTGCTCCTTAGAGATAAGCCTTGGGAGGCATGAGGGAAGATGTGGCTACTGGCATGGAAGCTCTCTCTTCTCTTCTGTGGAGCTGTCAGCGGCAAGGAAACAGCTGAGTGTTGGCCCTGCTCCCATCATGGGCTGCAAAGGAAGGCAGCTGCTGTGTGAAAAAGGGGCTTGGAACAAGCTTCTTCCTCTTCAAGTAAGGGACGAGTCTCAATCAGCTGGGCCTCCTCCATGCATTGGTAAGAAATGCAGCTACATCACAAAGTGTTGTCCCAGCTGGCTCATCATTAGGGGAAGCAAAGAGCTGGTGGGGCTGTACCATGAGCCCCAACTATGTGTGCCCGCTTCTTGGCAAGGTAGGTTGTGTTTATTGAGCTGGGTTGAAGGGCTTTTTGCTACAATGGGAACTCAGACATGGCCTTATTGGCAAATTTTCACCCATAAAGCCTTCGGTGAAACGTTTTAGTTTTTGCTTGAATGGTGATTGCTTGTTCTTACAAGCTCAGTTGTGATGAATCCCTATCTTCCAATAAAATCCTCTGCTATAAAACTGAGCTGCTCCTTCGGAGAGCCATCCTGACTCTTCCTTTGCCAGGGTAGTCCTTGAGGGCATTGCCAATCTAATAGAGGGTGCCTGGCTCCCAGAGCAGCCTCAGCACCTGTCTTGCATCAGGGATGCTCAGTTAGCAGCTTTCACCAGCTACTGCCAGTGTTTGATGCATCCCAGATGCTGGAGATGTGATTAAGTGGCTTGAGAGCAGCAGGCTGCTTAGGTCACTGGCATTTACCCTCATTGTAAATGATCTTTTCACCAGTGAGCTGGTGTCCTGTCTCTCCAGCTGATACATCTCAGCTGTTTTGGGAAGAAGTTCCCTTTTATCCTTTTTTTCCCTTCTCTACATTTCATTTTCTATCAAGCAGAAATCCGTCTAAGTTTCAAGGACTGAATGAAAAGGCAGGAGACTTGTTTTATTACTGTTTTGTGGCAAAAGGGCATGCATCTCTCCTGAGATTGGGTGGCTGCAGTCAGCAAAGGGGGGACAAATCAAAAAATTTTTTATCGAGTAGCCTGGCTCTCTGGAGGCTAAATAACCATAAAATCATTGCTAGGACACCGGCGAAGTAGCAGTTTAGCCACAGGAGTGTGCTGCGAAAAAAACGAGTGGCGAAGGGTTCAGCCTAGCTGGGAGTGTTTTGTGCTGCTCTGTGGATGTTGTCATGGCCCAGGAGATTTGAAACTTTGCAGAGGAGTTCCCCAAGGCACCGCTGAGCCTGGGTTTTAAAGCGTACTGTATTATCAAGCAAGTTATATAAGAAGGCACGGTTCATTGCTGGGTTACAGCCTCTATAAGCTCAACAATAGGGAATTTTAAAGACGGTAGCTAAAGCATTGCCAGGCCTCTCCCTCTCTGGGGTTATTTATTCCCTTTGATATTCCCTTGTTGACTGCAGTACGCATGATTTAGCCACCTGTGAGCAAACATTCCCCAGCACTGCAATATCTAATGTAACAAGCCCGATAGAGAGAACTAATTAAGTAAATATCCTGCTAACTGGCTGATTCTCTCTGTCAACCAGTTCATAACTTTATCAGACTGTTCAAGACCAGGCAGTGCAATGAGTTACAGAGAAATTGAGCTACCTCACAGCTATGCCTTTAACAAACACCACCGGGGTGGTTCCTCAGCCAGAGAAGAAATGGTTGAAATTGTGTTAGATGTTCCAGCAGGGATGGAGGCTGGAACCCATGTGCAGGCTGGGTGGTGTGGAAGGTGTTTCTCGTTGACACGGAACTGTTTCCCTTCTTTCTAGTACCATATTGGCTACCTAAGTTGAACTTGCAAGTAAAATTTGTCCAGGCTTTAAGTTTTCCCCATCCTAGGCAGCTGAGGGACTTTTCACTTTGTCACCTGAAGAAAAAAAAAAAAATCACAAGGTGTTTTTCTTGCCTTGGGATCAGGATGTTTGAAGGAAGGCTGGAGAATTGTGCTTGGATTAGCAATTGAACCTGTAGCCAAGAAGCCTCACATGTTGAGCTCTGTGTTTTTTTAGTTATTCTCACTGAAGTGGAAGTATTTTTCCTTTTGGTGAAAAATGAAATACTTTTTTTTTTTTTTTTTTTCTCTATTTAGCAAAAAATGAGGGATATGGATGGTTAAATTGAGGCACTGTTCGCACAAGTTGAACTGAAGAGTGAGCAGATTTGTGCTTTATGTTTTTTGCCAGAACACTGAGCCAGGAAGAAGAGACAGGGTTTGCTTACAGGGGACTCGAAGCTACATCTCAAATGATAGCACCCTTGATGCTATCTATGATCATGAGATTCAGAGACAGGCTTTGAGTGTGACTGTTCCCCAGTAACTCACACAGAGCAACAAACAGGAGGTGAGATGGGCTGAAAGATGCCCAGATCCTTTTTTTTTTTTTTTTTTTTTTTTTTTTTAAACTACAAAACCACCCTATTTGGTGCATTTGACCTGAATTTTCAAATAGTTTCATCCTGATCCAAACTGTGGTTCCAGGAAACAAACTGGTGATTGCAAGAAATACTCAACCCAGCCTTTGGACTGAGACAGCAGAGAACTTGGTTTGTGCCAAATCTGTTAATTTCAACAGACACTACCAAAGCCCCTGTACAGCACTGGGTGTATTAGGAAAATAGAAAAGCTGCTTACTGAAGAAGGTCTTGATGCAGTTTTTTTGGATGCAGAAAGAACTGGCTTGCTTTGTTTAGAAAGCTGCGGGCTGTCTTGCTGGATGTAGTGAAAGATAGGATCAGATTTCTTGGAAAAAGGTTCCCTAAAGAGAACTGCCAGGGAACTGTGTCAGGGAACTGCCAGTGAAGGGTTTTACAGGAGTTTTTGTTTGAGACATTGAGCAATGGGCTTTGGAAACACAAGCACTGGGGGAGGACATGGGAAAAATGTGGTCGGGTATTTTCTGAACAGAGAGGTCATAAAGATGGGGAGAGAAGGGCTGCATCTGTCAGATTACACAGAGCCACAGGAGAGGTCTGCTGGCTCTGCTGAAGGGCCAGTCTGGCAGACGTGGTGCTGAGGAGTGATGCTGGGGTACCTGAGGAGATGCCCATGCAAAATACAGTGAGTCTCTAGAAGAGAACAGTACTAATGCTCAAAATCTTGCTTATGGCTGTAAAGAAGCATGCCATAACAGTCTAATTGATTATTTCAGATTTAATTATTACAGAACGAGGAGGTTCGTTCTATGTGTTACCTTGACACTGCTTCTGTCCAGCTCCAGGTCTGCACTGCTGTTCCTGACCATGGCCAAGTCATTTGCGTTGCAGGGTCTCCAGTGCCAGCCTGTACTCCCTCTCTTGCCATCCCATGCCTGCTGCATCCTCAGCGTTCACCTCTCAAAGCCTCGGTTATCGTGTCGGACCTGTATTGCTTAGTGTGTTACCTTAGTGTGTTAGGGCCATAAAACCACAGTGGCGCCATTAAAAGATAAAGAAAGATAAAACAAATTAGCCATAGTTACCCAGTAAGTTAGAAGAGTTGCTGTGACAGCTAAACTACATGAAACAAGGCTGCAGATAAATTAAAAAGGATTCAGACAGAACAATCCCTGAAAGCTTCATTCCTGAGGCCGTGAAAGCTCGTTACAAGACCCAGGGCCTTTTACTTTGACGGGCAGCAGGGTATTAGAGCTACAGGGTAACAGCAGGAGCAGACTGCTCTCTCAGTAAAAGAAGATTGTTTTTCAGCAACTTGTAACATGAAACAGCTATGTGAGGGCTTGTTCCAAAGCTTGCGGAAATCAGCGAGTGTGGAGTGACTTGGGAGAGATCCAGGAGAGCAGCTCTGCAGCAGGGTGGTCATTACTAACGTGGAGAGGGGATTTATGTCCAGTCCAGCCTCTCCCTGCTCATGTTTCTGGGAGCTGGCTCTACCCACAGAGCTCTTGTGTGTGGTGGTTGAGGCTGTCAGCACGTCGCCTACACCTTGAGCTGGTGTGTCACTGGGATAAGACCAGGTTTCCCTCTGATTGTGGAGGTGCTGAGCTGGAGTGGGTTAATTAGGTCCATCTCTGCAGAGGTGGGGTGAGACTGGAGCTGGCACGGATCTGTTTGACATCCTGCTGTTTTGCAGTTTGTTTTGTCTGCCTGTTTTTTGCCTGGCTGCGTTTATGTGAAATCCATATTCCGCAGCTGTTTCTCTCCACACCTGCAAAGCAATGAATGGCTTGGACTTGTGTATGTTTTTAGTTGAAAGATGCTTTTTTTTTTTTTTTTTTTTTTTTTTTCCCCCTGAAAGCAAGTCCAGAATGTCCTTTGCATGTCATAATTTTCACCTTCCCTGCTCACGTTCACTAATTCATCCACCATCTCCTGGCTTCTTGTCTGTGTCTTTTCTCAAAATCTCCCTTTCCTGGTATCCTGTTCTTTCTCCTGCCTCACCTTCTGGGTCCAACTGGTTGCTGATTCCCCATATCTCAGCTCTCCCTTGACACTTTATCTGCCAGGGTGGCTCTGAGTTTAGAGCCCTTGCAGCCCAGCCCTCGCTCTTTAAGCTCAGCTCTTGCAGAGGAGCTGCAGATGTTGTGCATTAGCTGACTGCAGTTTCTCAGCTTTCTCTTTTCAGAGGGGCAGGGCATTTCCTTCTGTTGCAGCACACTTCCTTCTCCAGCAGTTTGCAGTGCTGAGATCCTCCTGTTTGCCAGCGTTTGTCCTCCCTGGGCCCCTCTGCATACCCAGCGACTTCGTGGCTCCTGGCTGCCTCTGCAGAGCGCAGTGCCTTGATAAGCACAGGCTGCTTGGGCGAGGGAATTAAAGTCCTTTGGGGAGCAGGCAGCACTGCAAGCACTGCTTGGGATTTTGCCTTGCTCTCTTCCCTTGTGGTTGTGGTGTATGTTTTTGGTAGATGGGAGGATTTGCTGGATTTGGATGGGAGGCAGATCCTTTCTTGTGCGCTTTCTGCCCGTGTTGGGTGGCATTGCCCCTGCTGCTCTGCCTAGGGTGGGACGGTGCTGGGTGTCAGCCCCTTGGAATTGCTCTCTGCCTTTTAAACTTACATGCTGGAGCGATCACAATGCTGAGCTTGGCACCGGTGGCAGGTGAGGATAAAGGGCAAGGTTTCCTCCTGCTCAGTTCCCTTCTGTGGAATGGGATGGGTCTTTCTCGCCCAATTCTTCAAGGCCATGTGCTCATTCCACCCTGAGATGTGCCTCAGTTAAATGTTGGAAAAGTGTAACCTGCCAGCACCTACGAATTGCCTCCTTGTTGGAGATGAAAGTGCTTGAAGGAGTGAGGGATTCCAGGGTGGGATTCCTAACACAGTATTTCTGCTAACTCCCTTTTTTGAATTGGAGAGGAAGTTGCTGCTGTAGGAGCCAGAAGGCACAGCTAATATTTGGGGATTTGTGGAGGGAGGTTTTGGCTTTGCCTTCTCTTTTTTTTCCTTTGCGTCCATTCCCTCATGTGCTGCACTTCTAAGGGAGCAAGGCAGAGCGTGACCTTCCAGTATAGCCCTTCTAGAGCATAAAGGACAAGGCAAAACAAATAGATCTGAGGATAAAGACTCAGTCCTTATTTTCTATCGGCATGTTCACATGCTCTCATTAAGCAAATGTTGTTGTTGTTTTTTAATTATTAACCCCTATTTAACGAGGGTTTCTGCCATCATGATGACTGACTCCTGCATAAGCAAGTGAAGTGCTGAACTGTTCAGAAAGGACGCCCTGGCTAGAGCTGTTTTGATGTTTCTGTTCAAGAGAAAGAGGTTGCAGCTCTAAAAGCACTTGTATGTGTTCCAGTACAGATAAGAGGTTTTCATTTCGCTTTCTCACAACTGCCCAACCGGGGCTTGTTTCACTTCCTCTTCTCTGCAGCTGAACAGCAGAGACACTCAGTTTTGTTTGGTCTCTTTAATATTTATTATTAATTTATTTTAATGTTTATGCATGTTGATATTTTACTCTAATGGAGAAGAGAATGTGACCTTTTAGGACAAGGCACAAAAATAAACGTTGGGTGGGAATTCGTTATTGCATGGAGTTGATCAGTTCATGAACTTATGAAAAATAATCAAAATAATACAGCTAATAAACTGTGTATTTATGTAGTTTTTAAGACTGCGCATGCTCATGAAGCACTTGGAAATAGTTAATGAACATTGTGCTCATCTCTAGGTGTAAGAGATGAAGCTGAAACTCAATCCAGGGTAAGGCAACTCCATACCTGCTTGCTCTAGGTTTGCCATTTCTGTTGCCAGCTGCTGCCAGAGCCCAGGTACTGCACCAGGTGAACCCCAGTACTGAGCACAACTGCCACTTGTGAGTTACTGTGCTGCAGGAGTGATGTATTTATGTAACACTGCAAGAACAGCCTTAAAATAAATAACACAAAGTGCTGTGACTGGGCTTCAAGGCTCGTTTTTCTTATCATTTTCCTTATCTTCCAAAGGACAGCGGTGGGTGGTATCCCTCCAGCTATCACTGGATCTGTCCTTATACTTTCCCTGTGGTTGTCACTTCTCTGCCCTCGCAATGCAGATGGAGTTTTTATCCTAAAGTTATTCACAGCCCACGTTGTTTGTTGGTTTTTTTTTTTGTTTTTTTTTTTTTTTAAATGTCGTTTCCAAAGTGGAGCTCTTGGACTTTGCCTATTTCCAACGTGCACTGATTTTATAAAAGAAGCAAAACAGTTTTTGACTGACCAGAACATCATTTCATTTTATTTTCAGCTTAACCACCACCTGAAAACTGTTTTTTTATTTGTTCATTTTTCACAGCTGTGGCCAGCTCTGGATGATAAGCATACTCTGGTAGATTCATGCTTTACAGCAGATTTTGGTATGCAGACCCCTTAACACAATTGTCTGATCACTGCTCTCCTGACCTCATAGATCAACGTCAAGGCTGAGTGCAAGCCCTCCAGTGTTGCTCTAATTAGAGCAAACCAGCTATGATCAGATTAACTTCGTTTGCACTGTGCTTATAGACAAACTGCAAAAGCAAAACAGAGTTAAAGCGTGTAGGACAGTGATAATATGGCATAAATTAGAGAAATCAATAATGGAAATTACTGCTCGATAAACACATCAGTCCAACCAAAGGCAAGGCATTTCAGAGATGTATGTCGGCTTTAAGTAAAGCTGCAGCTCTCTCCAGCTACTGCGTGAACTATACAGTGAATTAGCAGCTCTGGGAACTGAAGTCCCTTTATGGGGAGAAAAACTGTCTTATTCCCGGGACTGCTGAGCTTTTTGTAGGGGTAGGAGGGGAGCACCTCCATGCTGGGACTGCAGGCAGCCAGAGCTGGCTGTGGCTGTGCTGTTGGTGCTGCAAAGTGAGCGCATCCCTTCTACACAGGGGCTAAGGGATATGACCTCCTCAGGTCGTACCCACACTGCTGTATCGGTGTGATCTCATGCTGTACAGTCACATTTCAGAAACTGCTTTTGGAAGGTGTGCATTCTTTACAGCATCTCTTTAAAAGCATCAGCTGGTTGCAGGGACCGGTGGTGAGGTGATAATCCTTTGTTTCATTAAAGGATCAAGAAATCAATGGCCAGTGATTCTGGAGTCTGATGGTCTTCTTTCCAGGGTTGCATCTGCAGCTGCTAATTTGTTGTCATGTGCATCCTTATCTCAGGGGCTGCTCATTAAGTGAGACCCGTTATCATTACTGCTGATGGGAAGAAATGCTCGGACTCCCGCTTGTACCAAAAGTGCGTGGGAGTGAATAGGATATGATAACTTTCAGTATCTCCTCTAACATAAGAACTGAGTGATCAAAACCAGCCGGGAACATGTAACAAGGACCTTGCATTCCTAGCCAAGGGAAATCAGTTATCTAGGGCATCAAATGCTCCTGGTTGTCCCAAAGAAAAATACCATTTAGTTTAGTCATTCTGCAGCTAATCTTAGTTATCCTGTGCCACATTTCTGTTCACATCCCCAAGAATCAAACTAGACCAGTATATGACAGTGTACTCCTGTCAGGACAAAGTACAAACCACATCTAGCAGCACTTTGGTTTATGACAGCTTTCATATAATGCAACTTTCACTCTTCATCCCCATTTTGGCCAGCTTCCACCTTGGAGGTCGGAGCATGCTGTCCAGGGAGGACCCTGGTGCAAACCAGCCCCAGCACGGTTGCTCCTCTTTGCACAACCCAGAGAAGCAAACCAAGTCCACGGCTGCTCAGAGGGAATTTGGTGTTGGTTGTGCTGGGCACGGCCAGCCTGCAGTGCCTGGCATGTGGGGGCAGAGACACCATGCACCGGTGGATGGTGGTGATGCCACTGGGAAAGAAAAACAAATAACAAAGTCATTTCTATCTATCAGCAGTTTTCCTGGCCATGCAGAGAAGAGCAAAGAAGCTGGTGAAGGGAGCAGAAAACGAATATTATGAGGAGTGACTGAGAGTTTTTGCAGTCCCCGGTGGTATAGTTTACAGCCCCTGAGGCATCTGCAGGTGAAGGGTCAAAGATGAGTATTTTAGGGCACATTTCTCTCCTCTGGGCTTCAATACTCAGCAGATTTCTGAACACGGAGGGCAATTTAATTCCTGGCAGGCTCTGGGAGTCATTATCTGAGCCTGGCAGCAGTAAGAGGAAGGCTGTGCTGCCCTCCCTGAGGGTCAGCTCCTTCCTTGGCCTGAGATCACTCTTCAGGCTGCGTCCTGCACTTACCTGTCTTCTTCTCGAGTCCTTCGCTGCAGACGCACTGAGCAGTTCAGTTCAGGACAGCATCTTGGTCTCAGATAAGCCTGCCATTGTGTTACCCTCCGTGCAGACATCAGAAGAAATGCACATGCAAGTTCTTGTCCGCAAACTTAGGTTTTTGTTCTTTAGAGGAACATTTGTTTCGGTGCTTCTTCTGAGGATGCCAGCATGCAGCAGTGGAAAATGCTGTGAATTGGGCCTTTGTTCCTGTTCCCAGTGTTCTGAGTTTGTTTATGTGAGAAACAGCTATGGTTTTACTCTTGTGAGGGCAATATCTAAGCTCTGCTAGGCTGTTTGGCTTTGTGGCCTGGCAGGGTGAGCTGACAAACTGGAAACCACAAATTGCTGCTGGCCCAGCTTGGATGAGTCTGGTAAAATCCCACAGAAATGTCTCAGGACTTAATTCCACTTTTCTTTTTCTTTCTTATGCGTGTAAATGTGTTGTTTACCCTTTTGATTTAAAAGCTCCTAGTGGTGAAGCAATCTGGGGGGTTTCTTGACATCAAGTAAACAGTGCTGGGAGTCTTCTGACAGCGGCTTCCATTTCGTCCTGTGTTTATCCCACAAGTGTTCCCGGCAGCTTCTGACTGAGCCTCATAATCTTGTAGGTCAACAAGGCATGGAGGATGGCTGAAATGGACACTGACTTCTGGAGCCAGCAGGACAGTCGTTAGCTCTCTGGCTGCTCTCCCCATGCCCTAGCCCAGCAGTGAGCGCCGGGCAGGTTCCTCCCACGAGCAGTGGCTGCAGCAAATGTGGCTCTCTGCCCCACTTTTCTTCTTTTCCCAATGGGAAGAGCAGTCTGGCCCTGACCAGACCCTAGGCTGCTCTTCTTTAAGATACAGAAATCGGTGTGCCTTGTATTGCCAAGGTGACGAGGTCCAGAGGCAATCATAATGCCTCATTTGGTTCAAATTCATCCTTTCTTTGTTCTGTGCAGTCACCTGATGACGTTGCTTCTGTGCCTGCAGGGAACTTCTGGAGCTGACATGCCGTCTTGCCAACACCCTGAAGAAATATGGGATACGGAAAGGGGACAAGGTTGCCATCTATATGTCCGTGTCTCCCATGTCCGTGGCGGCCATGCTGGCATGCGCCAGGATTGGGGCCGTGCACACCGTGGTCTTCGCTGGATTCAGCGCGGAGTCCTTAGCTGGGAGGATCATGGACTGTAAGTAGATACAGACCGGGGAACAAACCCATTTGGACAGTGCTTGGCACCCTCCAAGACATGCTGACGTCCAAATTCTGTGTTTTCTTGGCAGAAGAAGAAAAGGTTCATTCTCAGCTGGCTGGATAGTTCGCTTTTCTTTGCAAAGTACTTCCCTTTGCAAAGTGAAGAGCCTTTTCCTTAGTGGCAGATGAAGTGTCCTCTGGCCTTAAAATACTTCATAAATTGCTTAACATTCAGTCTGCTCTGGGTTACTGCCAACCAAAGTAAACCTGGAGGGAAAATCAGAGCTTAGGAATGCGGCCTGATTTGTTCTGATGCGGTATAATTGCAGTGTTTCTCTCGTACTTGTGCACAGTGCTAATTCTGCAGTCTAAATTGTGATACTGTGATTTATGTATAGCAGTGAGGCGTTGGCAGTCTTCCCCCGCTGTGTTAGCCATTGTATCAACATACAGAGCAGTTCTTAACCCAAAGCAGTTGTAGTGTGATTAGATAAAAAGTAACGCTAAAAATACAGTAGAAGTACAAAATAGCAAGTGGCTTATATTCCATCTAGCAGTTGCATCAGTTTCTTTATGGTTGATGTGAAGAAATAAATCTTACAGCAGGTTTCATGCTTTTTTTTAAAGTAAATCTATAGAGAGCAAGTACGTGTTTTGATTATCCCTCACTTTTGGCCACTAAGTGGAGGCTAAAGAATCATTTTTCTGCATCTTTCTACGGAGCTCTGTAATTAATTCAGTGAGATACAGTTTGAAGTGGTCCGTCAGAGTGCTGATATGTGCTGTGGCTTCCAGGAAGTTTCTCCTCGAAGTACTGAGTGAGTTTCAGAAGGCTGCAGATATCTCAGAGCAGGATAATGCCTCTGAGAGGGTGCTGAATTTAGTGCTGCTCAATTTGGAGTGGGTGTTGTGTGCAGCTTCAAAGAGGGGATGAGAAAGGGGTAAAGGAGATGCTCGTTCACTGAGGCCTGCTGAAATTGTTGGAGGTTTTACACTGGTTTCAGTGCGTGAGATGTTAGCCTAGAGAACCAGTATGCGTCTGAGGTATGTAACTGGGAAGAAATCGTTCTGTGCATTGACTTTGACAGGTAGGGATTTGTACATTTAAATCAGAGTGAGTGATACTTTGACTAGACATTGGGAAAGACTTTCTCATTTTTCATAACAGAAATGGGAGTGAGCTGTTGGAAAGGAATAAATACTTAACATTGGAGTGGCTTGGGAAGGTTGGACTGACAACTGCCAGCAGTGGCTTAGCTGGAACTGACCTTTTAAGGCGTTTAGGGTGGAGGGGATGGTCTAGGTAAGCTCTGAAGGTTCCTGCTACCCCTAGTCTGTGCGAGAGCCAGGTTTTAAAGTGGTTTTGTCAGTGGCACTGACTGATTTTCATTGAGAGAAATTTTGAATATTTATCATACGCGTTGTGCTATACATCATTCCCAAAAGTAATGCAAGCAGCGTGCACATATTGGAAAACAGGCTGGTGTGTCTGCTAATTCTCTCTCTTTTTAGCTGGATGCAAAGCAGTTATCACCTACAACCAGGGAGTCCGGGGAGGCCGAATCATAGAGCTGAAGACGACGGTGGATGAAGCTGTAAAGAACTGTCCAAGCGTCAAACATGTATTTGTAGCTCAGAGGACAGATAACAAAGTCCAGATGGGTGACCGTGATGTGCCCCTTGAAGAAGTATGTTGATGCTGGTAAACCTCACCTATTTTCCCTGCTGTTTGTCCGTGTGATGTTTACTGTGCTGGGGGAGAGGGATATGTTCTACTAACAAGCACAGGAACCAGTTAACACAGAAATCTCTGAGAGAACCACTGCAGGGCTGTTCAGAACACAAGCATGAGAGCCTTGCTGAATGTATAGATTATGCACACACTGGTGGCTTTGGTCTTTTGCCTGCTGTGGGCTGCATGATTAGACTCTGCAGCCAAGAAATATCAGACAGTCTCCTGATATTTCTTTCTTTTCATATGTGTGCTGAGTTAAAATCTATGAATTTTGGCACTGCAAACTTGGCACTCTAGTGTAGCCACACCAAACCTACCAGGGGCGGCTGGCATTTATGCTGCTTCTGGAGCAGGTTTGCAATGTGTGCTGCTCTTTCTATACTGCTGCAGTACCCCAGTGGGCTAATGGACACAACTATATTACAGTGACAGCATCTATATATCACTGCAGTCACTTAGCTCTGCAGATGCCCCCAGGCAGTCTGGTTAGCTCCGTTTAGGTCTGGGTGTTGGCTACATCATCTTTCTCTCCACTTGTGCCTTTTGCTCCTGAGTTCTGCAGATGAAAAGGAGATGCACCTTACAGCATCTGCATTTTCATCCTTAAATAGGATGACAATAATTCATCCCTAAATTATGGTTTGCTATGACTGTGAGTTGAAGCAGCTCAATCTGTGTTTGATTTATCCCAGTATAAATCCCAGGTGTTGCTCTATTGTTGCTCTATTTCAGCAGTCTTGAAAACCATGGTACAATTTTAGGAATGAGTGTTTCTTGAGACCCAGAGTGATACCATTGCTGTTACTGTTGTACTATGTGCAGACACACTGTTTTTATTTGTGAGCTCTCATACATATTCTCAGACTGGACACTGTTGAAAGGCAGCGCAGAAATAATCAGGTTCCTGAGAACTCTTAAAATAGTCAATAAACAGTGTCATAGCTACCCCATGATGGGAGGGTAGTATTTATAACTTGTGCTCTAAAGAAAGAAAGGAGAAAACAGTGGTGATTTTTAGTTTTTAGCTGGCACACATGGGACTCTGCAACCTAATGTAGAAGTAGTTTTATCAGTTTGCAAGCAGTGGTAAACAGAAAATACTCATCACAATAATACCTGGAAATCACCCCTCTGCAGCCAAGATAATTACTCAGGAGTCCCTGTGCTGGTCACAAGAGATAAGGAGCAACTGCTAGGGTAAGTTAAACAGAGAAGGCAGGTTTTATTCAGAAATTGTCTTACTCCTTCAACAAAGTACATTGAAACATTTTTCCTTATTGTACAAACAACCCGAGGTGCTCTGGAGATCTAAGAACTGAGCTCAGCTCATTGTCAAGTGTAGGATTAACTCTGAAACATAATGAGAATTCAACTGCTAATGCTTTTAACTCTGTCATCACTGATCTTCACAGCAGTTGTACTTACCAGCCACTGCGCTTATCTTCCCACATCGTAGATACTTTCTCTTTAGTCCTGTCTCACATCTGTTCACTTCTCTGCTCACCAGTGGAACCCCATTTGCACCTCTGTAGTGCAATTTTGTGTCCTTCATACAAGCCTTTGAGAAGCAGTGAGTCAGGGAGGGTAATGTGGGAAATAACCGAGATGCCACGTGAACTGGCTGACTCTTTGTGATTTAATTGGCTCACATTATCCACTGTCTTAACTGAACTTCTACAATACCTTACTGTAAAATCTAAGCTCATGTTTTAATGGAGCATATGTAAACTTCATTTTAGTATCCAAAACTGGTAAATCAGCCTATGCTGGTAGTGCTGAACGGTCTCTGTAAATACCTAGGAAGTCAGCTGGTAAGAATTATGTCTGACTGTATCAGCTCTTCTTATTTTATCAAGCTTTGTTTGTCAGACACTTGTAAATGTTTGGACCTGGATTTGTAGTGTTTGCTTGTAAGAAGAGTGTGTTTACGATATATACTTGTAAAAAAGCAGTACCTAGAAATTCCCTCAAAGAGCAACCCTTGCAGGAATCATTATTCTCCCAGGACCATACAGAGCTTGAGAAAAACAAGCCAGCTGTGCCTTTTTACAGCCGTATGTCGAGCATCTGGAACACACAGTCATTACTGCAAGTTTGTACACAGCAAGAAAAATGTTCAGCCTCTTCATGAAAAATTTACAGTTCGAGCAGACAAGCAAGACAAATGATGCTCTTCCAGAGTGCCTTTGTCTTGTTCACCCTGCTCTGGAAGAAGTTTTTTTTTTGGCTTTTTAGGTGTGTTTTATACATGAAAGCTTTCTAGTGATGGAATAATACTTTCAATTCACAGCCTGTCTTAATTCTAGCACTTTGCATCATTGATGGAAAGCATAAGTTTAGCACCCTTAGTCTTTTCAGATGGGGAGTGTAAGTAGAAAGCTCAGAAGCAGCACTGACCAAGCATACAGTAGGCATTCAGGTTTCAAGTCTAAAGCTTCACCACCTGTTTTGGTCTGAAGACGCCTCTCAGAGTCCCTAGTTTTGTTGTTTTTCACAGTACAACTCTGTGCCAGACCTTAGCTGCAACTTATGTTCTGTCTGGATCAAGCACGTGAGTCAGGACTGGGAGCTGGTCCGGATGCACTTTTGTGCAGGATCTAAATGCTGATGAGAAGCAACATCCTGTGTAAGTTCTTTGTCTGGGACTTGAGCACTATGTGTACTTGCTGCTGTGCTGTGTTTTGGATGTTGGCCTTCTGCAAGCAGTGCTGCTACAGGCACATTATTTTCCCTTCCTCTGATGGACTGAACATGCAAGCATGGCCAAACAGTTGCTCTGGATCAGTAGGACGTTGCATCCTTCCCTCCAGTGGTTCTGACACTACAGGTGAAGAGAGGATCTAGGTTCTCACCCACCTGGCCAAATGATGGTGTATTAGAACAACAGAGGCAGGAGGGTAAAGCACTGGGCAGAAGTAATGAGAATTTCAGGATCGAATGGACAGGACAGCCAGGCTCTTCTGGGGCTGGGGAAGAGAGGTGAACACACAGTTTAACTATAACATTACAGTCTTAAAAGGAAAAGATCCCCAACAGTATTGAGCCTTGCTGCTGCTGCTAAGTGTGGTTCATGTTTACGGTCAATCTTTGGTTTTCTGCCAGCAGTTTGCAAAGGCTTGAGATGCAAGCTATTGCCTACCATTTTTTTTTTTTTTCCCCTGTGATGTTGTTTTATCTGGCCAATTCCCTTTGGCTTCTGGCAGAGCTGTTGGGTGAGAGGCTAGGTGCTTTGTGTCCCCAGGAACCTTTCCACAAGGTGAGCAAGTGTAACCTACGATACCTCCGTGCACATTTGTGAGGGGTACAAGCAATGGTGGTGCTTGTCTCTTGGCCCTGCTGCCATGTTTACAGATGGAGTATATGCAGTATTAATTGGCTCCATATAACCAAAATCTTTCTGTCATCATTACCCATTTTTTTCTTAGGAGATAGCCAAGGCAGCTTCTGTATGCACTCCAGAGAGCATGGACAGTGAAGACATGCTTTTCATGCTGTATACCTCAGGCAGCACAGGAAAACCCAAAGGAATTGTTCACACCCAGGCTGGATATCTGCTGTATTCTGCTCTCACGCACAAGGTAACTCAGACATATCACCTGGAAGAGGTTCATTTACCTTCTGACAGTATTAATGATAGGGGCTTTGACTGTTGGAGGTTATTGTGTTCTGTGTTTTCTGCCTCAGTGGTTTATTGGGCATAACCAAATTGAAAAATTCTGAGAACATGTAAGTAATCTTCAGAATTTATTACTGGGGAATGCAATGCTGTGAGAACCAGAGCCTAGAGCTGTGAAAGAACAGAAACTCTGTGGTACTTCTACTCTTGCATTTAAACTATTGGTGTTTTAGGCCCAAATTTGCAGACATTAAAATCTGCATCTTTGAAGTCAGGTATTAAAGATGCAGCTGAGGAGAATGTGGTAGGTACCTCGCGGGCATTGGTAAGGTGGGTATTACTCCATTATTTTGCAGAAGGGTACTCACCTTTTTTCTTTTACTGCCAAGAGGATCTGCCAATCTATAATTGCCAAAGCATCTATTTCTTTCCTAGTCCAGATGGTAGATCCCGCACACTGGTGCAGGGAGACATTGTATGCAGCTGCAGTCCCTTTAGAGGTACTTTAGAGCCTGACAGGGAAAGATTCTGACATAGATAAGGTGAGAATTAGCTCTCCTAGACTGAGGGATCAGATGACCTGTGTGGCCTCTGTGATCTTTGCACACTCATGTGTGACATTCTTGTCACACACTCATGGGTTTGTTGCTGTGGTGTCTTTTTTTTTTTTTTTTTTTTTTTGATCCACTTTCTTTGATTTAAAAATAAAACTGACTCTTCCTTATGAGTCAGGACCTCTTCACCATGTGGTAGAGGAATTAGATTTACAGAGGGAAGCATTTTCCAAAAGCGAGATGAGATAATGAGTTCTCCAAGATTTTTATTTGAATTTGATGAGCAGGGAGAGGGGAGCATCTGGAAAGCAATGCACTGATAGAGAAGCCGAGCAGCTGAGAACATTTCTCAGAAATTTTTTTGTGAGCACATATGAATTTCTCCAGCTTTCTTATGGAACCCTGTTCATATTCATGAGGGGTCTAAGCCTCTGAGGCCTGCAGCTTCCCTCCAGTTCAGCATCAGCTCTATCATGTGGACTGTCTGGGGTAAGCAACTGCGGATATTCACAGCTCTGGGTTTTGGTTGTAGCCTCCTGGTACAGCCATGTGCCTCGATCCCTGTATGTTTGCAGAAGGAGTTAGGAAGCTGGAAGGCTTGATTGCTCTGATTTTCTTCCTCACCTTGGGCTGCCCTTTGTTTTGCTGTGTCCCGTGTGACTGGCTCTATTCACCTTGTGAGCTCTCTTGCTCCCACTTGGATGCATCCCATCCAACACCTTACCAGTAAGCTTTTTGCACCTACCGACAAGAAGCCAGCTGGCCTTACGTTTATCTATCTTTGCAGTATGTATTTGACTACCAAGAAGGCGATGTCTTTGGCTGTGTGGCTGACATTGGCTGGATCACAGGACATAGCTATGTTGTCTATGGACCACTCTGCAACGGAGGCACCACTGTGCTGTTCGAAAGCACTCCAGTGTACCCTGACCCAGGTGAGGCAGTGGTGGGTAAAGGTTTGGCTAGACCTGCAGTTTGACAAGGCAAAAGGAGGTTACACACCTATCCAGTGTGACCTGCTTGCTCAGGGAAGGCAAGCTCCATTTCTTTGGAATGTGCTTCTGTAATGTTCAGGAATGTCTATGCATCCAGTGTGGAAAAAATAAAAATAAAACATTTTGTCATTGGTTTTGCTCTGTGCTCACAGTAACCGCGGCTTTAGCTTTGACTATTAACCTTCAAGTTGAACTTTTGTGGTGGAATGTCAGTGGCAGTGTGTTTATGACCTTGCAGGTCGTTACTGGGAAGTGGTACAAAGGTTGAAAATTAATCAGTTTTATGGAGCACCTACAGCTATACGCTTGCTACTGAATTATGGAGACAAGTGGGTGAAGAAATATGACAGGTCATCCCTGAAGACCCTGGGATCAGGTAGGGGGCATAAAATCTTCCTCTGAAAAACGTATGGGGTTCTAGCTGATGAGGATGAAAATATCAGAGGGGCTTCACTAACCAGATGGGATGTGGTAAAAATAGTTGATAAAGCAGGCTCCCCATCTGGCTTTTCAGATATTGTCTTAGAAGAAGGAGAAACAAACTGAAACTGGGCACGTTGAACCTTAAAGTAGTTGCCCATTTCCCAGCTCATTTTGCAGGATTGTATTCCTTCCTGAAAAGGTTTGTTCAATGGTAAATTAACTTTACTGGCTTAGGTGGCCCAAGCAGCATTTCACTGCATTATTTAGAATTCTATAGGTTCTTATACATGACCTGAATCGATTAATTACTTCCTGTGATATTTATTGGTTGCCTTTTGGTCTTTCTGAAAAAAGTAAGTCTTCAGTTGCATAAATGCATTGTAGTCCTTTGCACATCTCAGCAAAAAAGCTGTGAGCATTCTGCTTACTCATGCAATCCCCATGTTGTGCACCAAAAGGGAGAACAAACTGCCTGCAACCCCTTGAGTCTCAGGCTACTTCTTTCCTTTATTTATTTATCTATCTATTTATTTGTTTATTATTTTGGATCTAGTGGGAGAGCCCATCAACAACGAAGCGTGGCAGTGGTTCTACCATGTGGTGGGAGAAGGGCGCTGCACCCTCGTGGACACATGGTGGCAGACAGGTAAAAGGCATCCTCGGGGAGCGTGCAGGGCCCTGATAGTTGATAGGGAGGCGGAGGTGGATAGAGAAGAATTTGTACGTTTAGATTCAACCCAGTGAATCTGTCAAAAAAAAAAAAAAAAAAATCTGGCATTTTTTTTCAGATCTGGAAAGTCACTGGGGAGTTTCTGCACATAATAGCAGTATAACAGCATCTAAAAGCAATAGCAATGTTTTTGTGCTATTTTTTTTCTTGTCCTTTTCCTCTCTAAATGTTCTTTGATATTTTGAAAGCTGGGAAATCTCGGTTCTAGAAACAGAAGGCAGAGATTGAATTTTTAGGCAAAGCATGGAGTAGGCAGCTTGAATTAGAAATTTGATTTCCAGTTATTTATTGAACTGTAGTGACCTTGATGTGTGCTTATCATGAAAAGACATTTATAGCACCATATAGCCACAGACCGTACATAGGTGTGTTTTGTTTCCGTGCCTGGAAAAGGTTAGAGGAGGATGGAAAGCTAAACCGTGTAGTCAAAGGCACCTACTGCAGCTACTCTGGCTGATTGTGAAGGAATCAGCTGGGGCTTGCTGGCTGTGCGTGGACACTGGCAGCAGCCCCTCCCAGGACTGCAGGCATATGCTTTATTTGCTTTGGCTGAGGCTCTGCTGCCTGGTGGGACCTGCATTTGAAGGAGTCCTGCAGCTCCTCTTTCCCAGCCCCAGCAGCAGCCAGTCCTCTCTTTTGCACACCAACATTCAAGAGCTGCAAAAGGTGTCTTGAATGCTCCATCTAAATCTTGATGGAAATAAATCCTTCTCAAGCTGTGAGCCACACAGTTCACCATAAAAGACAGCACGGCTGCTGGCTTTCTGCCTCTGTTGAAAAAAAGCCATCCTTACTCTTGAATTTCTAGCTGCTGTTGAGCAGAATATTCATTCCCTTTCTAGTCGAACTGCTGAAACCTTTATTCCTGCCACCAGACTCCCTATTCAGGATCCCTGTGGCCAGTCTCAGTGTGATGGGTTAGCTTCTGGCACCCAACCAAGTTCCATTTAATCCAGGTCGGACTTGCAGACTCTTTTTATTTTCAGATTTGAAATAAAACAGAGCAGCAATGTTATCTGCTCAGTACTTCAGTTACTAATACCTTAATCCATTTGGGTTCTCACATGCTGAACAGAAGAAAACGTGGCTGCCTAGGTGCTACATGCTGCCTCACTGCTTTGAAATGAAACACTATGGAGAAGTAGTTGGTTACTGTACGGTGATGGAGATGAGAAGAATCTTTTTTGCCCCAACATTTTTTAGTTTTAGCTTGTCTTTAGTCACTGATGCACGTAGAGTGGTAGGTTTCCTATGTTCCTTAAATACAGGGTTAGATCTTAAATGAAGCTGTATTTCTCCTGGGTTTTTGAAGCAACAGCTGTCAGGTGAGAGGTCAAAGAACATTTGCTGGACAGTCTGTAAAAGCAGAGTGCTAGATTCGTACCTTGAATGAAGCATAGCTTTGCCTGCAAACAGTTACCAGCTCTTGGAAGCATAATATAATGATAAATATTCATGAAATTGATTCTACTTTCTAACAAAATCAATCTTTCTGCACATGAGATTGATGCTTCCAATAAAGAGGAAGCCAAATTAATCATGGGAACACTACATACACTATACAAATGTAAAGGGAGTGTGGAAAGAGATCACAGAAACAGTTTGATGGATGCTGGTTGTGATCCTGCAGTGTCACTTCTCCCAGACAAATTTCAGTGTAGCTTGTTAATTATACTGTTGTATGCAGTGTCCTCTACAGTACATTGCTCTCCAAAGCAGTGGCATGTTGCCAGCTAATAAAGCCTGGTAGGCATAAAGATGAACAAATGGTGATTTAAGGATCCACTTGAATGTCTTTGGATGAGCAAATGAGTGAGATAGCAATTGTGAGAGGCAATTTAAGTAGCGTGGTATGTGCAGATGGGAGAGACAGAAAATTTCTATGGCTCTTGGTGTTAAAATATTAGGAAGGGCTGTGACTGACAGTAACAGAGTCAAATAATAAGTGATAGATTTTCAGGTGTAGTTATTCACAGTGACATCAGGTATTTTTATTTTTGTTGCTGTTTATATATATATATATAAAACATATATATGTATATGTGTGTGTGTGTATATATATATATATATATACACATAAAGTACAGCTGTTGTATGCAGCTGTGAACAAAATCTTTTTGAGAGGCATCTCTGAGTAGATCCTGGAAGCTTCTGTTGTTGGATTCTTACATTGGCATCGTGTTGCAATGGTTTAGACTGTGTTGGTGTTTCAGAGCTGGGTTCCTCCCTGCAGCCGTCAGGCAGTTGGTCCAGTTTGTCACAAAGAAAAAGGTAGCAGGCAGCATGTTCTGCACCAGGCTGCTGGAGGTGATTTACCCGCAGAAGGGAGCCTGTTTCAGTGCATCGCCTGCCCTGCTCGGATTCCGCTGGCCTTTTTTAAGCTCTATGTGGCTTTGCACTGTGACAGCATTGGAACAGGTAGCATGGAAGCACAGCTTTTAACTTCTGCCAGCTCTGCCTCTGAGAAGACAGAGTTCAGAAAGTCAGGATAGAGCCTAGAAACCTTGCTAGCTGCCGTCTCTCCGTCAGTTGCTAAAATCTGCACTTTTAAACCAGTTTAAGACAGGTCTTGGCCATGCAAATAATTTTTAAAGCACCCCTATCACCACACAGCTGTTTCTGAAGTGTGTCTTCACTGCTTCATGTGTAGCTGGTTTCGGGTTGTATAGGGTGTGGCAAAACACATGTTGAAACATATTTCGCAGTGCTGTATTCGGAATGAATACTGACTTAGGAAAATCAACCGTCATTGCAATCTGGTTCCTTCCTCTGACACAGATTTTGTCTGTGCAAATACAGAACAGCCTGTGTCTGGGGTTCTTTTTTTCTTTATACAAATTTGAAAAAAAATCAAGATGACGCTTTCAGAAGATGACACTTTCACAATGAACAGAAGCATGTGACGTGGATGCAGGTCTATCAATGAAATCTGAAATAATTTTACACATAAGCCACATCTGAAACTACTTTCTGCAGGTCTGAAGCATGGGGTTCCCTCAAAGAGACCCTTCCTTGTAGCCACATCAAGGTAACTGGATACAAATTCAGGGTCACATTCAGCCTTTCCAAACCCTGGTTTCAGTTTCCACAACCTCAGCAAAGCTAGTGGACCACAGCACTCTCAGAGTGGCAGAATATATCTTTATTTCTAGAGCTATATTTTTTGAAGCCTAATGTTCCTGTGTTTTTCTTTCTCTCTTGCGGTTTTTGAATTACTTTTAGAATAGATCTTATTACGGTTGGAATCTGATTTAATGCTCATCCCAGCAGGAATGAAAAAGGATGATTAAAAGGTTCAATTTTGAATAGAAGATAATCTCAACCTGCATGTGAGGGATGGGTTATTCTCATATCCTGTAATAACAGTAATTCAGACTCCTGAAATGCTTTTTATACTAACCTTAGACAGCTGTAAAAAAGCATGGGGAAATAAATCCCCTGCCATGCGTAGACTTTCTCTGTAAAATCACTACTGGGCTAGGAAATGGGGCTGATGAGTACTGCCCCTGCTGCCAAGCAGCCCTGTTAATGTGAGGAAAAACCTACACAGGTGGATGTAAGCATTCAAGCTGTATTCATTGCTGGTTGGTAGCTGGAGGAATGGTTTTATACATGAGCTGACTTAGGGCCAGCTTCTGGGAGGAGAGCACATGGGCTGAATCAATGGGCACTGCATTGTGCCTGATGGATTTGCCATGGATGGGACCATGGGAGGGGTGTTGGACACACACGTTGTGTCTGCCACTGCAGGGTCCGCAGGCCTGGTGCAAAGGCAGTGCTGTAGCCCTTGCAGTGCTCTTCCCTGAGCCTGGGAAGAGCTGAGCTGGACGTCAGTGGTCTTGATGTTTGGTGGTGTGGGGAGCCAACGCTCTGCCCCTGAGGCTGCTTGGCCACGCTCTGGTTTGTCACCAGCATACACAGAGGTGACTTCTGTATTCTCGTTAACAAAGAAAAGCTGGCATTTGCTTTCATCCAGCATTGGATGGCTCCCAAATATTTTATTTTCCATTGTTCTTTCAGAAACCGGTGGCATCTGCATTGCCCCACGGCCTTCAGAGGAGAAAGCTGAGATTGTTCCAGCTATGGCCATGAGACCCTTCTTTGGGATCTTCCCCGTGCTGATGGATGAGAACGTGAGTAGAGGCTGTGCCAGGTGCCCAAAAAAGAAGCAGCTGCTTGTTTCTGCCTTAATCACCTTTCTGATGGGAGAAGAACAGGATCTGGAAGGATATTTGTTCCTCCATTAAAACAGAATAGAAGAGCAATTTATATATCGGAGTACACCTCAAATGTCCATACAGATTTCCAACTGGGCATTCCAAGCTGTCTGCAGATTTGGGGTGTCTGCATTTTCAGCTCCACTTCCATGGTCTTACAGTGTTTCTGATTAAGATCTGCTGCCTTGATTTATGAGAGCAGTCAGAATTTACGCAGCTGCTGGAAACCAGGGAGCTGAATGGTTGGAACAGCACGTGCAACATCTAGTGATGTAGCAAGACTGGAACAGCCAGTGGGACTGACATTTTTCCAAGGGAAATGCAAGGCATGAGGCCCTGCAGCTGCGCCTGTCTGTGAGAGAAATGCTGGTCTGTGAAGCTGTGCTGAGCAATCCCCATCTGCGCTCCAGTGCTCAGTAAAGGATGTAATCTTCTTCATACACAGCTTAATAGGGGAATGTGACAGTTAATAAAAATGAAAGTGGAAGGCAGGAGTCCAGGAATTTCCCTGCTAGCCCCGTGCCACACTTCCTTTGGCCGCCTGGCACATCTTTGCTGTTATCTTTTCCAGCCTTGCCGTCTGGAGAATCACAGGCATCACTTTTCTCTTAGACTTAGAATTGTATTTTCTGCAATGCTGCTGGCTTCAAGGGGTGAGGAAGGCATGGCAGAGATTGTGTGCAGTAGTTGTGTTAGTGGATTCATTTTCTCCCCGTGTGGCCTTCCGTTGGCAGTCTATACTGAACAACAGAGTGATTCATGACATATCAATGACTCAAAGGCACTTATTATTCCTGTTTTGCTCTCCTGATCATCCTTCCTTTGCTCGAATCTGCAGGGAAAAGTTGTAAAAGGCAATGATGTGTCTGGTGCGCTCTGCATCGCCCAGCCATGGCCTGGCATGGCAAGAACAATCTACGGAGATCACCAGCGATTTGTTGATACCTATTTCAAAGCATATCCAGGTAAGGAGAGTGCCAAGGGAATGCAGTTTTCACTATAGTATAATCATGCTGAATATTTTCAGCAGCATTTTGTAGTATTTCTCTACCAGCTAAATCTTGGGGGTGGCTGGAATTTGGTGTGTTACATGTTACAAGCATGCAGCTTCTAGGTTCTAGATTGTGTTGACCTTTTTAAGTATCAAAAAGGAACGTAGAAGAAGTTAGTGCCTAGATTAAAAATCCAGCATACCCTTTCTTTGGGACCATTTTTGTCTCATTTGGAAATAAACGTGTAGGATGGGAATGTACCTCCTGCATCACTCAATCTCACCCTGGCTGACACAGGCTGTGTTACATTTGTCCTTTTTTAAACATGGTCAAGTTGTATCTGGCGAGTAACTAGAAGTGGCAGGGAAAACACTTCTTAGGGGATTGGAGAAGACCAATCTTTAATAAGGGGAGCAACTGAAACAAGGCAGAGAAGAATCAGGGGTTGTGCAAAATGGGGTGGAAAAGAAGAATGGGAAATGGATGGAGGAAATTGAATGAGCTTATATTCTCTTATTACTCACTGCATGTCTGCATCTGAAATCCTCGTCATTCTTCACATAGGTTGATAGCTCCTATCAATAGATATTTGATTTGGAAAGGCAGGAAGTATGACTGAAAGTCCATGAACTGGATGATAATGGGTCCTGGCAAAAGCTAACTTCAGAGATGACAGCAGTAGCTGCTTGCTGCTGTGTAGAAGCACCACAGGACATTCAGTTGTGGACATATGGCTTTGGTGAAGAGCCAATACAACCTGCATAACTAGTTGTGTCTTCAGTGACACTGCAGTTTCTTGGAACCACTGGCTCTTTTTCATTCTCCACCATAAATTTTAGACTCTCCAAACTCTATGCCTATCTTGTTTTTTATTTTATGCTCAGTTGCTGTGCATCTGTAGGTGTATAAAGCCAAGAGAGCGCTGAGAACCCCCCCTTGGTTTTGTAAATCCAGCAGAGCATCACTATGTTGTGTTGCTGTGCTCAGTTTTACTTCAGGGACATGAGCCACTGCTTGCTGCTGATTGTCTACAATAATTCTGCCTATCCTGGCAGAGATCTGAGCTCCGTTCTCTTGGTGCTGTTCAGGTGCTTTCTAGGAGCCAACAGAACCCAGAGAGAGCAGCCAAAGGTTGGGGATGGCAGAGGGAAGTGGGAAATTACATGTGGCTGGTCACTCAGCTATAAGCTTAGGAATCCCTGCAAACTGCGTGATCCGTCAGAGCCCAAAACAACAGGCTGTCACGCTTCTTGCTGCTAATTACCCGTGTCTTTCTGGTAGGTTACTATTTCACTGGGGATGGTGCTTACAGGACCAAGGAAGGCTATTACCAGATAACAGGGCGCATGGATGATGTCATTAACATCAGTGGACACAGGCTTGGGACGGCAGAGATAGAAGATGCAATGGTAAGCTCCAGCCGGGTAGAGGTCCCATAACAGCACATATCTGTGGGGCTGGGTAGCCCTTGAAAGATGCTGTAAGAATTCAAGCAAATGCAGGGTCTGGTTGTGTGAGGTGGCAGTATTGCCTTTGAACCTCTGACCCTGCTTACATACAGCCTGATGCATAATGAATAGCAAGAGTGAAAGAGGAATCACTGCCTGTTTGTGGTCTCCTTAATAAGAGGAAGTGAGAGAGGAGGCACAGCATGAGTAGTCCTTGCAACTTAATCGTCAGAGCTGTTTCTTCTCAGTGACATTGTTCTGTTGCAGATGTAGTTTTGGATGCTGATGGTGTCTCCCTAAGGGATTGGCTCTCCCGTTCACTCCTTCCCTTCTGCTAACACCTAGCCTTTCCTTCCCAAATCTGTGGTTCATGCACATCTGAACTAGCAGCATATGGCTGAGAATTCATCAGTGTTGAAGCAGTCTTGATTCGTGTCAGCTGTGAAGATAGCATGTCATTTTGAGAGAAAGTAGTATTAGCTCAGGGAATTGAAAACAAAAAGTACTCAAAACATTTATCTTCCAAGCTTGACCTGGATATTTATTTCTGTATTATGTTCTGTGCCTGCTGACAGCACTTAAATAATAACACTGGATAACCTGACATGGCACATAGGATTCTACTTTCTCCTCTGTGAGAAAATTTTTGTCTGTGTGGATTTCTGATCGTGGAAATAGGATCTAGTTCCTCTCCCAGTTTGTGTGTGTGTGTGTATGCAAATGCGTGGCTGTGGCCGCCAGCCAACCATGCAGTGGGAAGGTGGAATCCACCTTTCCTATTGTGCATACAACAGAATCTGCCAAGGGAGAGTGAGAAATAGCTCAGAGAGATGGCAAGATACTGCAGATATGCAGGAACAGCTGGCACAAATGCTGCAGGGCTTGAAGCAGTTATTCTCTGAGTATTTTTGTTTTACTTTTTGTGAAGGCTGATCATCCTGAGGTCCCTGAGACGGCTGTGATTGGGTATCCACACGAAATCAAAGGAGAAGGTATGTGAAAAGCAGCAGCATCCTGACATGATACGTTTATACGCTACTTAATTTCTAACCTCAACTCTGTTCTAAGTGGTGTCTAGGGAACATGAGCCAGTTGCCCTTAGGCTGACTGGCAGTACAGCCCTAAGAGGCAGTGGTAGGCGTGAAAATAACTGCAGGTTATTAATAACTGCTGGTTTCAGGTATTGTTCCCTTAACTATTTTCACACACATTGTTTACATATGTAGTAGAACTTCATTAGAAAGGATTGTGTTCAGAGAAGTCCTTTGAAGAGAATGGGAACAGCTGATTTGCGTTGGCCAGCTTTAGATCCCAGTGACGCTTTGGTAATCCGTGTTGTCATTGTCACTCAGATCAGTCTGGTGCATGGAAGCTAAGACAAGGCTGGGCCATAGTTTTGAGGGCTGGAGTCTTGAATGCTATTGTAAACAGGATCAACATCTTTTTTGTCAGTCCCTAGATTGCACTTAGAAATGATCTGAAGCCTGCCTTGGCATTCAAATGAGCATTCATGCTCTTGGTAGTTTTGCCAGCCAAAACCTATTGTGAAGCATTCACATTTCATTTCATTTTGCTCATTTTTCTTCTAGGTGCCTTTGCTTTCATAGTGCTAAGGGACCAGGCAGCTGATATAGATCATGTCAAAGAAGAGCTCAAAACCATAGTAGCTACCAAGATAGCGAAGTATGCTGTGCCTGACCACATTCTGGTAAGTGGAAAACTGGGATCATCTAGTTCCAACCCCCCTGCCATGGGCAGGAATACCTTCCATTAGAGGGATAAAGTCCACCAAAACTGTAGAAAAAGGCCACAACCTCAATTGTCACCAACGGGCAGAGTGACGCTTTCTACTGAACAGTTGTTTTGCATTGATAATTATCATCAACCCCAAATCCCAAAGCACTGGCTGTTTCTTCTGCACAACTCTGACAGCTATTCTGCCTGGCCCTGAGAGCACTGATGAACTCAGGGCTCCGTTTCAAGCCTGCTCACCTTTCAGCAGCTCCTGTTGTGTGGTTGGAGAGAGTGCACAAAGCTGCCCTTCAGGTGTCCCCCAAGGCCTATCTGCATCATTTCACTCTTTGCTTGGAGGCAGTGATCAGACCGCTTCTTTGAGGGGCTCTGTTTTCGGCACATGCTGGGAAGATGGATGCCAAGATACAGGCTATAAAATGCAACAGGAGCAGGCATCTGCTGTTAAGTACTTTGCAGGAAGCATAGCAAAGGTATTTAACACTTGTCTGGTTATGAAGGAAGTCATGTAGGCTGACATTATGATCAGGCAGCATCAGCAGCCAGGAGTTACCACTGGAGCGGGAGATCCTGTGGCTGACATGTGGTGTTGTGTGCTTTATGTTCCCAGCCTGTAAGTGGGGTTATGATTGCCTGCTTTGGTAACGCGCTGAGATTTGTGTCATCATCAATGCCTGAGTTTTCAAGCGTAACTAACTTTCTAATTCAGCAGTTAACAGCTTATTCAGGGCCTGAGTCTCCAAATATCTGTGGCTCCTGCAGCACCCAACCTGGAGTTACACGGCAACGAGTAAATGAGGAACAAAGTCCACTGAAATAAGAATACATTTTATAGCAGAAGGGATTGATGCTAGCAACATTCCTTTGCTTGGACAAAAACTAATATGCTCAATGGTTTAGTAGTTCCCAGGAGTCTCGAAGGAGCTGTTCACAAGGGCTTCAGATTGTTCAGACAGATTGCCTTTTGATTTCCGGCAAGATCCAGGTTCTGATATAGGTCTGTCTTTCTCTTCTCTGCAGGTAGTGAAACGTCTTCCTAAAACCCGATCTGGGAAGATCATGAGAAGACTGCTGAGGAAAGTAATCAATGAGCAGTCAAGTAACATGGGAGATATCACCACACTTGATGATCCAAGTGTTGTCACAGAGATACTGGATGCTTACCAGAAATACAAAAAAGAGAAGAGTTCTTCATAGCAGGCAGCTTCGGAATCTCTCCCCTCTGGAAATGTGGAGGGTCTCGAATAACCAGGCAAACAGCTTGGTTCTCTCTTGGTGTATTCTGCAAAACACATTTCTATTGTAGAGGAACAAGATTTTCCTCTCCACAAAGCGTTTTGAGATGCCCAGAGCTAGGAGTGTTCTGCAGTCTTGCACCATCAGGGAACTTCCTTTTACTGCTTTTAGGGCTGAGGTAGAGCAGCCATCGGTGGTTTCCATTAGCGATGATGAAAATAATACTAGCTGAAGCAAGATGAAATTGTTAATGTTTCTCATTTTAATGCCACTGTACAGGGAAATATTTTTATATGATACTTCTGCTTTTTTAAGAGCAGCCCTGGAATACACTCCTATTTTTCCTCCAGCTTGGATATCCAAGTTCAAGTAGTTGTATTTAACTGCAACTGTGGTGCCTTTTCAGCAATGCTGGGTATTTTACTAGATATTTCACATGTGTTATTACAAAAATGAGGACTTGGCTAATCTGATAATTGTCTCCTTCGGCTTTCCTCATAATGACTTGTTCATTCCACTACATTTCCAGGACTTGCCTGAGATGGTGAGCATGTGGCCCTTAATGTCACACTTAGGCAGCCCAGCAGTAGCACTTTTAGCTACAAAACTGAGCCACAAAGCCTATCCCTAGGCTCCCTGAAAGTCCTCAGTGTACTGCCAGTTGTGCAGGAGGGGTCTGGTGCCAAGTATTTTTACTCTGCCTTGAGAGATGCAGATCACCAACTGGGATTTTAAAGTAACTGTCCTCTACCCCATTGGTGATGATGATTTGTGTAGTTGCCTTTGTTTTTCTGAAGTCACTCTGAAAAGGGGACTATGTTTACATTTCTGTCTGCTAGAGGAGCATTGGGAAAGAGAATTCTGAAGTGTTTGAGAGAGGTTTGGAGCTGAGAGAGATGTGCTGGAAGGTTCGTGTGACTTGCTGTGGTTTCTGGCCAACGAATGATTATTTTAGCCTGCTCCCAAAAGGCCTGTAACGTGGTTTGCCCCCAGCAAAGACAGGCATCCAGTAGGTTGTTTCTCCTGTCAGAAGCTGTCTTATTGCTTATCATTTAAACTTGTGCCTTATCATGTATGCCCCTTCCACATGCTGCTGTGCTGATCTTCTAGAGAGTTAACTGCCAGGTTGGTACATACGGACGGCACAATCCACAAAGTACGAGGAGAAGGAAGTGCCTCTTAGATGCTTTGTGGAAAGAGATGGTGGTATTCCAGGCCAGCAATCTTAGAGTAACAGGGAACAATACTGTTTGTCTTTCAGATGCTTTCAAAAATGCAACTGATACATTCAGTGCTTTATTTCTGAGTTCTTTTTTGTTTTATTATCAACCACGGTGCCAGCACACAGGTCATCTGTCAAGGCTTGCAGTCCTGGCTTTCTCATATGACAGTCTGCTTAGTTTCATGGAGCTGCGTGTTTTGGCCTGCCAACCCTCTGAGCAATTGGTAGGGTGGTCATTTTTTGCCACAGTTCTGCAGGAGTGGCTTATTTCTGAATTTGACTGGAGCAGCATTACTTTTTCAGGTGGGATTGTGTACAGACAGTCTGTGCACCTAACTGCAGGCAGGAAAAGGAAATTGCGAGGTGGTCCTGTAGGACTGGGGGAGGAGTGGTGAGTTTTTTTGCCAGCAGAGATTCTGATACTAAATGGGGAAGCAAACTGCTTGCAGTGGGATATGTTCTCAGACAGATGTGTTGTCTTAGATCCCAGAGTTCCTCTTGAGTACACTAGCTGCATTTGCTCCTTTTTTTTTCTTTAATCTGTTTTAAATGTCTCTAGGGACTGGGTAATGCAGAGTAGGGAAGATTGTACTTTGTTAAAATTCCCGTCTTTCTAACTGCAATCCACTTTTGCTTAAGGTAAGTAGATACCCTGTGGACTTTGTGGGAAGATGAGGATCAGAATGTTTGCTAAAGTTGAGAGGATGTTAATGTTTTAGGGGACAGCCACTACACAGATCCTCTACTGCCACTGCAAAAGAAAACGCCCTCTTCCTTAAGTGATTTTTCAAGTGGGAAGCAGACAGTAGTTAATGCTTTTGATAGAAAAAGTAGACTCCCTTGTTTAAACAAGTTGTCTCCACACAGTCTGAAATACAGTGTGAAGAGAGAAAAATGATCTTTGAACAAGATTGCAAGCTTTATTTTTAGTCAAAGTATTTTCTGTGTTATGCATATAGAATTTCCTTGTCCTGGTAATGTGAAATTTCCATGCTAAGGCATGACCTAGTCACAGATGTGGTTTAATTCATCTGAACTGTCTCTCAAAGACTAACTATGTGAGGAACAACATGCTTTGGTGCACTGAGATGTTGGAATCCAATCCATCTGCTCAGGGAAAAGGGGAGATGGGTGCGTTCCCCCACTTGCATCCCTGCTGTCTCAGCTTGCATGTGCTTAGGGACCACAGCCGTCAGGGAGGTTAGGGACTGACTGTAGCTGCAGCATCCCAGTAAATCCACAGGATGGTGTGGACTATAATTACAAGCAAGCCTCACACTGTGTACTTAGGAAGCCTCACAAGTACTTTTTGCTAAAATCACATCAACGGCATGTGGTAGGTAGAGTACCATCCTACACCACGATGGCCACTCTATTTCTTGTGAGTTTTCTCAGCTGAGCCATGGTCACAGAATCACAGAATTTCTAGGTTGGAAGAGACCTCAAGATCATTGAGTCCAACCTCTGACCTAACACTAACAGTCCCCACTAAACCATATCACTAAGCTCTACGTCTAAACATCTTTTAAAGACACCCAGGGATGGTGACTCCACCACTTCCCTGGGCAGCCCGTTCCAATGCCTAACAAATTAGGATGTCCTTGGGATGCCATCTGCTCTGAGGTGCCCTGGGATGTTCAGAGAGAACACGTGGTGCTGTCACGCTGCTCACATAGTGTGCTGCAGTGGACGCGGCTCCTGGGCAGTCTCAGCCCCCACCTCTCCTGGTAAAACTGCTCTTTTGGGAGCATGCCTGCATCAGCTCTTGGAGCTAACAGCCAGGGCTCAGTTCAGTTAATAGCACTGAGGCTGGTAGGAGACAGCTAGGCAGGACATGGAACTGCTATTCCCTAGAAAAGGAAAACCATTGTGCTGCACTGGGCAGGCTATTCGTAGAAGGTTTTGCCAAACAGATGAAATCTTCCAGCCTGAGAACCCCCCCCTCTATTTTTTTTTTTTCTCCATGATCTCTAACTGCAGCTGTTGCATCTTCAGTGCAAAGCCTGAGTCAAGTTTTGCATTTTTGTTATTCCCTGGATGTCAGGAACACCAGCACAGCTGCATGTTGACAGTGCTTTCTGCTTCCCATGCAGCCGTACCACTCCTCAGGCTTGTGGTTCAGGGAGGGGCTCAGTGTGCAGAGCCGGCACTTGAAATGCCAGGAGAGAGGTCACTTGGAAAGGACTTCAGGCCTGCTGCCTTTTAAGTTGATGCCCACTAATCACTCCAAGAAGGTAATGATATACGGAATGCTTTACAGAGGGATCAAGGGACACTCTTGGGGGTAGTTGATTAGTTTCTGAAAAGCAGAACTGTTGGACTCCTTCAAGCCTTTTGTGCATCCATGATTAATGCGGGGATAGTTTGCCAGATGGCAATTGTAACTTTGTCAAAACAGTTTCAGACTCAGTTTTACCTGTTGCAATTTGATGCAAAGAGCAAATGAAAACTTTCAAAAAGAGAAATAATTCCTGCCAGGGAAACAGTGCACCTCAACAGTGCAACTGTTGTGGCAGTCTAGTTGTGATGTACCCTACCCACGCCTGTCCGTCCGGTGCTTACTGTTTTCCCACTCAAACTTACCAGTGAAACCCAATTGTGGTGCCTTTTCCCCTACTGAAGGCGCAGACTGTGATTTTCTTAATTTTAGGAAAGGAAAAACAATCTTTCCAGAGATGGTGTGTTGTACAGATTAATGTTAAGCATTTCATTTTTTATAATCATGCTTTAAACACATTTATTATCCTTGACCAAAATAAGTTCCTTGAGTGATCTCTGTATTCAAATTGTCATTAAAAGTATCTTTCTCTATGTGATGCGTTGGCTTTGTATCATGGGTGTCTGACCTTCCATCCCTTCAAGGATCTGGGGTTTCATTTATTCCTTTGGGCTTGCTTTTGCTTCTCCAGCTTATTTGAGTCTGTCAAGAAGAAATACAAAAGAGTTTGAGATGATGATGTGTCACCCTGTAGTCCAAATTGCTGCTTTACTTTATTGCTTTTCTCGAAACAGTAGCTCACAGGAAAGGAGTCGCTGCCAGAAAACTGCATGACAACTGAAGAAGGGGAAGAATTAGCGCTTGGTATCTGAAAGCTGCACGTCTCATGTAAATCCTGAAGTGCCAGCGCTCTGCAATTATTTTCCTGTGCAATGGAAACAGAACAATTAAGGGGAGCAATTAGTTACCGTTAGTTAGTATGGATGGTTCTGCTACTAATCTTGTGGGTTTTTGTTTGCTTGTTTTTCATAGAAGCATGCATAGCCTGCACAATGGGGTGTGTGTGGGGAAGGTGAGACACACAGTGCTGTGCAGGAGTGTGTAGCTGTCCCGCAGCTGAAGGAAGAAATGTGTTTCCAGGAGCCACGGGCCACTTGTAAATGCCACGAACACCCTCTGCAGGATGTCTTGTCTACGAAAGAGCAGGGAAGACTGTGTTTCACCACCAGCATACCACACAGATGACACTACAGCTGTATTGCAGGACACTGAACATCCTCATTAGCCACTGCTTGGGTTACCTCCAGCAGCTGCCTCTGGAAAGCTTCCCAACTCCACACTGGGGAGCATCTCCTACAAGTTCCAGGAAGAGCTAGATAACAAGGCAGGTGCCCTGGTGATCCATTTATTTGGGAATTGGTAAAGTGGAGACTGTTTTCCAGCCTAACACAATTATAATCAGGGGCTGTCTCTGTAGCCAGTTAACGCCACAGCAACTTACCTCAGTAACAAGCTTCTGCTTTTAAAGAAGGCTGGTACAAAATGTTCATTTTCACCTCAAAAATGGGAAATTCTGGATGGGGGATTATTCCCAAGTGAGTTTAGAAGCGTATAGCAGTGAGCTTGGCCCTGCCCCGTCCTGGATGGGCGGATTTGGGGCTGTTCAGCTACTTTTGGAGCTTCCCCTCTCCTCTCCCTCCTGCTCGGTTCCCCAGTGCCCCCTGGTGGATAACGGGGGGGCTCCAGGGAGGGGGCTGAGCCGGGGGGGGGGGCTGCGCTGAGCCGGGACCGGGCCCCGCTTGGGGAGCCCGGAGCCTCACCGGGAGCCTCCCGGAGCCCCCGGGGTGGCCAGCGGAGAGCGGCCTCGGGGCTACCGAGCACGCAGGCGCCGCCGAAGCCGAGCTGGGCGGGCCCGGGGGCGGGCAAAGGCCGGGGCCGAGGCCGGGGGCTGGGGCCGGGGAGGATGAATGAGGCCGAGGGGCTGCGGCAGCGCCGGCCGCTCCGCCCGCAGGTCATCACCGAGGACAGCCCGGCGCAGGAGGCCAAGGAGGGCAGGTGGGGCTGCGAGGGGGTGGGGGGAACCGGCCCCGGGCACCCCCGAGGGGTTCGTGCAGGGCTGGGCTCCCTGGCAAGTGATGGCTCAAGGGGTGGCTGCTTTGGGGGTTTTCTGGCCTTTTTTGACCTTTTTTCCTCTCTTTTTCTTATAGCTGGTTTAAACGCAGCTCGTGCTTGGTTAGCGAAGCGATGCTGGTGACGGTGCTGTATTTGCGGGTGTGTGGGCACCGTGCAATGGCTTGGTTGGGGTCTGGGAAGGGCTGCAGGAGGAGGCTGTGGTTTAACGAGCAGCCTGTGTGCGTTTCAGACTCTCGTAATACCTTTGTGAAAGCGTTGTTTGCTTGCGGCGAGGTTCAAAGTTCCGCCTGTAGCTTTCTGCGCAGGCATTTTGTGCAAAGTTGGCTTGGCTGTAACAGCAAGGCGGTAGCTGCAACCAGAAAGCAAGGTTTGGGCCCTGCTGAATGACCTGTGTGACGACTAGCAGCGCTCTGGCTCCCCGTGTCTCCTCTTTGAGCACCTCACAGGTTCTCCTCTCTGCCCTTCGGGGCCATCAGGCCGAGGGAGGCGCTTCTGGCTGTGCGGTGACCTGCACGCACAGACCCCTTTCCACCAGCATCACTCAGCACGTCTTCCTGGATTCACCCTCCCTTGCTAACTTTTCTCAAATCAGTTGTGTTTCTAGGACTCCAGCAGTGATCCAGAGTATCCATCGCCCCAGCAGGTCCTCAGGAGGATAAGGCGGCCCCGGGTTGCCGGCTGTGGTGACCTCTAGTGTCTTCTTGTCAGCCTGCTGTCTTCAAGAGCTGGTGCAACAGCCTCTCTTCTTTGGTTCTCAGTGCCAACTGACTGACTGTTGTTATACCCAGAGCCCTGGGAAGTTGTATCCTTGAGATCTGTGGCTGGAGTCCATGCGAGTTTAATTTTCAGAGATGCAATTAGCTAAGGATCTCCGTTTTGTTTATCAGTGTTAGTAAACTAACTTCAGTGTTTCTTTCTAGTGACCAGTCCCTGACTTACAGTTGTCTGCATTCTGTATTAGATATGTTCTATTCGTTTGCTTTTGCAGTGATCCTGAGCATCTGACTTCTCAAGTGTTTGCTGTTGTTTGTTTGCTTTTCTTTAAATTCTTGCGGTTTCAGCAGGATCTAAAGTAGGTCTTGCAGTTTGCAGGCTTGAAGTGCAATTTTGCACGTCACCTCATTCTTCCTGACTCTTTCCTTTATTGTCAATTCCTTGCAAGTTTGAGTGAGGCTCAGAAATATGACCTTTACTAACGCCATGCTTTCAGGAGCTTTAATTAAGTTGGCTTTCGCAGATGAGTTCCCATTCATCTTTATTAGCTTCCTGTTGTGTGAGCTGTTCTCAGCTGTCACAAAGATGCTTAGGTGACTGCTGACAACACTTTTAATCTCACAGCATTGAGCCATCATCTTTTGAAGGACAGTGGAAGGGCAAGGCTGACAGCTGAAGTCTTTGTATAAACCTGGGGGCCCTCTCATATCTCTTCTACTCTCTCCTTTCCAAATCTAAAGGGAAAAAGACTGGAATGCTGCTTCCCCGAGACACGTAGTGTTAGAACAGATAGTGCTGAAATCTGGTGGTTCATTGCAAGGTCAGCCTGGCCCTAGGGAATTACGGAGAGGTCAGTCAGTGCGGATGAGAAAGCTTATTTGAAGCAGTTTCTGTATCTGCTCACGTCATCTTGGATGGAGACAGGCTGACTGCTGTAACGCTGCTGAAGTGCACGAAGGGGATGCTGCGCTCTTGAATGTGAGAAATAAAATTGATTTATAAGTATGTCTGAGAGCAGGACCCAAGCAGGGTTTGCTGGTGGTGCATCCTTGGAGTGCTTACCTCGTCACAGCCTAGGTCTAGGCCTAGCTCTGTGCTTTCTGTCCCAGCAGGTAACCCCAAAGGTTACCTTGAGGCTGACGCCAGTGCTGTGTGCACATACCTTTAGCTCTCCAGCTGTGGTATTTGTGCTCTGGGCAGTAGTTCGTGGTTTGTTCTGCCTGGATGATGTGCTGTCCTTCACCAGCCGAGTGGAACTGGTCCAATCGGGCACTGTTGGCCTTCATTTGTTTCATGCTGCAAAGAGACTGGCTGGCTGCACCAGTGAATATTTGAGAGTAGCTAAGATTGTGGGAGCTGCTTTCCTAGTTCAAGGCTAGGATTTATTGACTGTGGCTTTGTGCTTGGTTCTGTAAATGCCTGAGGCTTCTAAACTAGTTGAGAGCAAAATGTTTAATTCCTGTGAAAAAAACAGTTTTTGCTGTTTTACTGTGTGTTAGTAAATAGATGATGCTTAATTTCTTCTGCATGCTGGGGTCAAGTTTTGAACCAGTTTTCGCTAAGTCAGGGAAGGATTCAGTTAATCTCCTCTGATCTTTGTTGCATAGTTGTTTGAACTTTTTCATCTAAAATTTGTACCTAATTAATTTGTGTTACTTGAAAGATTCTGAAAGGTGTAAGTTTAACTTTGTGCTGGGATAGAAGCTGCTACCAAAACTTTAATTCAAGTAAAAAAAAAAAAAAAAAAAAAAAGCACAGATTAGTGGTTTTCAGTCAGCTGTAACTTGTAGCCTGCATGAAACCTGTATGTGATACCACTCTCATAGTATGCTGTTATGCTGAGGTTGGATAAATGTCTCTTTCTCTTATACTAACCCCGTCAAAGCGGATCTTTAAGGGTATTTGAGATGGTGGTTGAGCAAAAGTATTTGTGCTTCTGTTTGTAAAGAAAACAGGCTGTTAAATATACATATAAATATTAGATCGTAAATCAGCTTAGTGTGTTAATCTTATTTCTTGTCTGTTCTTGGCAGCACTTACAGCAGCAAGGTGTTCCGTGTTACCTTCTTGACTTTGGCTGCAACTCTAACTGTGCCCCTTCTTGGAGCAACTGTTCTGCTGGATTGTCCTATAGACCCCCAGCCTATAAGGTAAGTTGTTGGTTTGTTTTGAAGGCAATATACTGAAACATAGCTACATGTATGTGTTCTGCTTTTTTTTTTTTTTTTTAAACAAACGAGTCCACAGTGTAAAGTGATTTCAACTGGATTAAGAAATCGGGGAGTGATTGCAGTACTATCCAGTGCCATGGCTTGCTTCACATACCCAGTCTGTTTCTGAGTCATCCTGTGTGGTTGTGTGTACTGATTGGGGAGTTACTGAATTATTTTGTTTGATCGTTAATCTACAAAATGTTTTTCCCGCTGTCCAAGCTGTCAGCAGGGCTTGTTGTTACTTACGTGTGCTCCTGTCTTCAGGGAGAAAAGAACTGCTCTTTGACTAGGGACCAATCTGTACGGCTGTACCAGAGCTGTACCTGTTTCTGTCAAAGAGAGACTGTTCATCTCAAGATGTAAACTGAAACGATAACCTGACTGGGTTGATTCGGTGCTTCGTACCAGCTGAACCATACGATGATGTTATATTTAAATGCAGATCTCACAAAGCAAATGCTTCTAGGTGACTTCTGCCAGGAAACATCTGAATCAATGTCTGTGTCAAATGTGGAATGTAACAGTGAGCAAGCTACATGAGCAGATGAAAGGTGTGTTGAGAGAAGTTGCATGTGCAACAACACTGACTGCTAGTGTAGTCAGGCTGTTTAGTGCTTCTGGCAGTTTAAAGTAAGTGAAAATGCTCAGTCGGCTAAATATTTATGATCAATGTGATAATTCCTTAATGAAAAGGAAAACCAACACTGCAAATATCTCCAGAGTTGAAAGAAACTGTTAATGTGCTCGTAGTACTTACGAGTCTTGCCAATAAGCTATTAGCCATAAGCTGCCTGATTGCAAATCTTAATGAAATGCTTTTTCCTGTGGCTGGGTTTAACAAAGTATTCTCTGAAATACATTGCAACTAAACAATTTTGGAAGCCAACAGGATATATCCGTAAAGCTTTTCTTATTATATTGTTCTCATCTAATTCTTGTCCAGTATAACAGTATTCTGCATGCTTACATATCTTGCTCTGAGTCCATTTTACAACTATTTTTCTTGTCCAAATCACTGGCTAGTATTGCTTCATGTTCTTAATTAGCTGTTTAGATTTGCTGCTAGGAGTGATTTTGGTCTGTACACCACAGGATAATTCTGTGTGATGTTTATGAAGTGCTTTGAAACAGCTGAAGTAGATGCTGTTTGAAGCAATCCTTTCAGTGAAAGAACACAGAAATTCTGTTCACCAATGATGATGTTATTCCGGTAAGCTACCAGAAAAAATGAGGGATGGGGGCATGGGAAGCAGATGAGATCTGTAAAACTCTGCACGAAATTTCTGCAACTCTGATTTATTCAGAGTTCTTTCTTTGTAAGTCTGTCTCAGATAGTACTGATCCTGGGGAAGATTTTCTGCTTGAAAACATAACTGGCCAAAGTTCCCAGCAAATGAGTTCCTTATCTGGAGAAGCTGTTATCTTCATCTAAAACATCTGATGCTTGGAAGAAGGCATGGAAAACCAATTTCTGATAGCACTGTGCGGGGAACTTTGCTGTGAATCTAGTGTGGGCAGGAGCAAGTAATTCAATTGGTTTTGTTGTAAAATAGTAAAACAGGCTGAAAGGAAGGTTTGCTGTCTGTAACCAGACAGATAAAGTATGTGTTTTTCTCTCTCTTTGCATTATTTGTATTGTGTGCCTGTTCTCTTCAATTGTCATAGCTTTTACAGTTTGCAGTTTCAGTTGACTTTCTTTTCCCTAATTCTAGAAATGTCAATTACATTCACCACATGAACAGTATGGTTGCAGCGTAGCTTGTGCTGAAGATGTCCTGGATCCTGTGAACCTGGGCACATTTTGGAGTCAAATGTTGTCTTCTTAAGATTCTACAGGTGGAAGGCATTTGCTTGTGATCATATAGGGGGTTATTTACATTAAAAATTCAAAAATTCTTTCAAAACTTGACCCTGAGAGCTTTAGCACGCTATTGTGCATGAGCAGCTAATGAACTTACCACTGTGGGCAAGTATGCAGCATTAGTAATGACTTGAAATCCTTAACTCATGGAGGCTGTGGCAGTGTGGGTGTGTTTTTAAGAACCTAAAACACTGGAATATTATTTGTGTTTATTAGCACAATTAGAGCAGGTTTTGGAGCACAGTGCTTTGTAGCCTGGTAAGTGAGTTGAAGCTGTGTATGCATTTTGCTCCTAGCTTTCTTCATATTTCTGTAGTTGATTAGAACTCTGTCTGACTTCAATCTGGCTATTTATGTGAATAAGGGCTTGCAAGACTAGACCTTACTTATTATTTTTAGGTTTCGGTTCCCTTTATGCACAACTTACTCCTTTGAGCTGGTCTTTCTCTATAGGAATGCATTCAAATTATGAACCAGAATACATCTTTCAGTGTGGTATGAAAACATGCATGTCAAGTGTTTAAAGTACTGGAACACTTTTTTCACTATTTATTAATTTTATTTATTTATTTTTATTGTGTATTGTAAAATGACAGGCTTTTAAGTTCTAAACCTGTTTTGGTTAGGAACTTGCATCTATCTTTCTGGGAAAAATAATTTTATGTGATGTATAAATAAAACAATGTGCTACAAACAACTTATTCAGCTGAGTAAGAGAAGAGTAACTCTTGTGTTGTGGCAAAGCTGAAGCCTTTGCCTTTGTGTAAGGAAGACAAACTGAGAATGTGTTATTGGACTTAAAGCAGTTTTCCAGACATGCCTTAAGAATACATGATTTCAGCTTTTCTTTCCACATCAGCAGAACCAGAATTTTTTTGATGAAATCCCTGATGAACAAGAGTTGTTTTTTCCAGCTCGCCAGCTGTATTTTCTCTTTTGAAATATGCTGTATGTGAAGCATAGGTCAGGTTTGCAGGAGCTGGTAAACTAGGAAAAAAACAACGATCCAACTTGTTGCTCAAGTGTGTTTGCAGATTGGTGCAAAGGGTCACGAGGTCTGTTCTGTTTTTGCAGTTTGAAGGAACCTCCCCTCCTGACGGGTGTTCTAGAGCCCAATAGCAAGTTACAGAAAGCTGAGCGGCTATGGGAGAATCAGCTGGTTGGACCCGAATCCATCGTCAACATTGGCGGTAATCACTGACAAAAGCTGCTCAGTAGGCGTACCTTTTATTTTCCTTCTGCTGTATCTTCTAATGAATTAGTAGAATATTTGTATATGTATTTTCCCCAGCAAGAATGCATTCTAAGTTCCTTCCTCAGGTGACAGTTTTGTTACCTAGTTTTGTCAGTCTCATCAGAAACTGTTTAGGAAACCTCCTTGCTTGTGACAACTGAGCTGTGGGTGAAATGAACAACCTGACTGGGAGTAAAGTTTGTATGAATAAATGTTGAAGTCTTATTCCCTTTGAGAAGTATAATTAGCAGACTTAGAACTTAAATTAGAGATGGAAAAGCCCAATACAACAGTCACTTGCCACTTAATCTGGATATGTGGAAAAGTTTACATGCTGTTTGTATTCAGTGCATCTGCCTCATGGCTTGGCATGAATACAGTAATTTAGCAATGCTTTTGGCTTGGGTGGATGTTAGGTTGCTATGTCTTTTGTAATTCTTCTTCAGAACAGATGCAGTGTGGGCATTGGCAGTTTAAACCTCTTCAGTAGTGCTCAGCAGCCTGTGGGACTTCTGAGCACTGTCAGAATTAGAAGTTTTGTCTAGTCAGTCTCTCCTTGAAAAGAAATAGGATGGAAGCAGTACCTGATTATGTTTTGTGGTGATGTAGAAATCTGCCTGCAGGGATCAATTCGATGACTAGTCATTAAGTGGTTATGGTGGTTTTTAGCTGAGGAGTGGGGCCATTTATGGGTGAAAATCTTTATATCCATCTGCTAACTCCTAAGGCTTGAATCCTTCCTCTTCTTTTTGAGTAGGAAGAAGTCTAACCAAGTGCTTTTATTTGCTTTCATCGTTTTCCCCTTTCCCTATTTACTCTTGTTCCCTGACTGAAGAGGAAAACTTTACAGTATTTTAAACATGATTTCTACTTTGTGCTGATATTTCTATCCCATAGAAGGATGTTTGCCACAGTAGATCTGTGATGAAGTTAATTACATGGGTTGTTTTTACAGATGCACTATTTACTGGGACAGCTGATGGGAAGGTTCTTAAAATTGAAGATGGAGTTATACAAACAATAGCCAGAATTGGCCATGGTCCTTGTGGTAAGTGACAGCTCCTGTGACAATATCTGAAAACATCTGGATCAGGACTTGTGTTGATTAACTTGGTGTTTTGTCTGGATTGCTCGTGCAAATGCATGTCTTCTTCTGTAGAGATTTTTCTTTGTGTCATGGCTAAAAGACCTGACCTCTAATAAGACTGTGGCATGGATGATGTCAGTAGAATATCCTGCACCTTAACACCAGAAAGAAGATGAAGTTGCCACCTTCCTTCTCTAGAATTTCACCTCACATTTTGTTGTACCAGTTCCCTTCTTCTGTTTGTAAGCACAGCGTGGGGGCTGCATCTGCAGTTACTTGTTGAATTCCACACCTCTCTCCAAACCACTTACTTGCTTCACTTAATGAGTTTCTCACATGAGTGAGAACAACTGGTAGTGGCTTGTTTATTAGTGTTATTAATAACTTGAGTGTTTGCAGCCCTGTGCTGGTCACTGGTTAGGCAGAGGCTGTGGGCTGGAATTGTCGCTCAGCACAAACATACTCAGCATTTTAGGTATTTTATGCGGCTGTTCACAAGATAAGGCTCTGGATGGATCTAGAAGCCTCAGTTTGGCTGCCCAACAAGTAGGCAGGCCTGTTGACAGCTTTGAGGCCAAAAGAAACCAAAGTCTGCTGCCAGCTATTACAGAGCTGGACTTTGTGCTTCTGGGGTCCCAAACAGTACTTGGGCCAGCTGTTAGCTGCTCAGTAGCCTGACAAATGATAGGATTATCTCTAGACTGATCAAAACATGGGAATATCTGTTCCACTCACACCTAGGCAAGTAAGAATCATTTCTTTAATGAATATGTGTATGGTACAGGCCACAGAGTCTTGTTAACCTGTAGTTGAACCTAATGTGGATAGCCTGAATGCCTTGCATTTATTTATATTTGTAAAACCATTTAAAAATTGTTTCCTAAGGAACCCGTGAAGATGAGCCAACTTGTGGACGACCGCTTGGCATCAGAGTGGGACCAAATAACACCCTTTTTGTGGCAGATGCTTATTATGGGCTCTATGAAGTTAATCCTGGCACAGGTATGACTTCTCTGCTCAGCAGTTCTCTTTTGCTGACAAATCTGGTCTTCATTTGGAGTTTTACCAGACACTGTAGGCTTAACAGCACCTCACTTTTCTTTAGTGGTTTGCAGCTGTGTGGGTGAAACATGCCATGCAAGAACATGACATTTATTTTCCTGTAGCAATCAGTTCCTCTCAATATCTGTCTAGATCAGTGTTACCAGTTGCTTATCTTCTGGTGATCTGTGCTGTTGACTGTCAACATGGGTACCTCAGGATTCATAAGCTTTGTGTAGTTGCTTTAGTTTTCTTAAAGGTAGAAAAATAATCTGCTGTTACATAAGCTTTTTGCCATGTTTGGTGTACCCTCATTTCTGCCTTAATCTTACTTCGTGTTAGCGAAGAGCTCTTCTCTGTAACCCCAATCTGTAGAAGGTGAAGAAAGATGTAGTTTGTGTGGCTGAAGATCAAAATGCTTGCTCCTGCTGAGAAAGGCACTGCTGCTTTGTGCCCTTCATTGCATCTCCCTGAGCCAGGTCTCAGTTTCAGGAGCTCTGTTGTCAGAAAACCATGGTTTGCTTTCTCGCAGGGTTGACTTTTTTTCATAGTTTACATCTCCACATTGGCTCTGGGTGGGGAGGGGGAGGCTGTCCAAATCCCAAGTCAGATGTATTGAAAGGGCTTAGACTGGGGGGCTTTGGGGGAGCGTAATCGAGGTCTCACCTTTCAGATGGTAGGCAGCTACCATATTTGCTCTGTCATGTCAAAAACAAAACAAACAAACACCTGTGCCCAAAGATGACTTTAATAGATTTTGGTCAATTTTTAGAGAATTGATCATCGTAATTTATCTGGTGATGTGCCAACTCTCTTTTCCTATGGGAAAAGAGAGAGTAGTGATTGGCTTGCCTGAATTCTTTTACAAGTCTGGGACCTGAATTTGCATTTGGTTTAACATGACCTTCACAAACGTGAGAAGTTTGGTGCATATCAATAGGAAACACCTACTGTTTCAGCTTTTCTGAGTAGTATTTTCCCCTTGTCATTTACATTGTGTTGAGTTGTTCCATTACAAAACAAAACCTTATTACTGAAAAGGGGCAAGAATGGGAAAAAAAAATAGTGAGATGCTTGCTAATTTTCTATTAATATTTAACTCATTTCCAAGGTAGGACGTACAAAAGCTGGTCTTATGTATCTTTTTTTTCTTTCTTTTTTTTTTTTTTAAACCAGGTGAAACAAAAATGCTTGTGTCAACCAAAACGCCAATTGAAGGTCAGAAGTTGTCGTTTGTGAATGACCTTACAGTGACCAGGGATGGCAGGAAAATCTACTTCACTGACTCCAGTAGCAAATGGCAGAGACGGGACTACTTATTCTTGCTTATGGAAGGCACAGATGATGGCCGGCAAGTATCCCTTCCCCGTGGCCTTTAACTTCATTTAAGCTCATCAGTAGGAATGGGCTCGGCTGCTTCCTTGATCATATATAATAAAAAAAGTTTTTATTTTTATGAACCACTTGTGCAAGCACTGTGCTGCCCAGGAGAGGGCTGAAAAATGCGTGGATGGGGCTGATGAGACCTGCAGCGAAGTAAATGAGATTCCTTTCCTTCCTTTTAGAGGATTGGAATGGAACATCCCTTTTAAAAAGGAAGGTGTTAGCATTATGTTCTACCTAAATCCTTTGTGAATAGGCCACTTGTGATTGGCATTAATTTTCTTCTGTGTTCATAAGCAAGCGTTTCCTGACTATTCTTCCTCTTTAACGTATGTGAAGTGCATGTGACCGGGAGGTAAAAATATGTGGAGAACGAATGCAAGATGAATAAATCTGTTTTCTCTCACAAACATGTATAATGCTTTCTTTTTAGCCTCCTTGAATATGACACAGTAACAAAAGAAGTGAAAGTCTTGATGGTGGGACTGAGGTTTCCCAACGGAGTCCAGCTCTCTCCCGCAGAAGACTTTGTCCTGGTGCAGGAGACAACCATGGCTAGAATCAGGAGGTGAGTGGGACTTCATTGAAATCATTGATATTCTGTATTTAAAGATAAAATGACTGAACTGAATGACTCAAATACCTCCTACACTCCGTCCATGGCTAGCTATCAGTGGCAAAGAAAACTTTCCTCTATACTTTTTTTTTTTTTTTTTTTTTTTAATTTTCAGTGGATACACTGCACTGCATAATTCTGGGCTCCTTGAGCACGGTGGAGTAAGATGACTTTTTCTGAGGGAGGAGAATACATCTGTGTTTTATTTCCCTGTGCTAAACTAAGGAAACATTGAAGTTATTTTTAAGTGAATTCATTTTTAGACTTGTATTTATTAGTTAGACTGCTTGAGTTAAGATTTCTTAATCTTACTATTTATACCTTTCAGATATTATGTGTCTGGGCTGATGAAAGGTGGAGCAGATATGTTTGTTGAGAACATGCCTGGTCTTCCAGATAATATCAGGTTAAGCAGCTCTGGAGGATATTGGGTAGCTATGGCAGCTGTCCGTCCCAATCCTGGATTTTCTATGTTTGATTTTTTGTCTGAAAAACCGTGGATTAAAAGGATGATATTTAAGGTAAGAAAAAAAAATCACTTTTAGTATAGGAATGGAAGTGATAAATACTTGTTTGTCTTGATTCTTCCTCCTCTTAGGAAGATTTTAAATATATATGTATGTATTAGTGTTGTGATTGAAATTGTTGTGGTTGCTCCAGGTAGAGCAGTCTGTGTAAACTAACTTTTACCTCTCTGAGTAGGAGGCACACATCTCTAAGTTGCCATCCAGCTTGATCTCAGAAGAGAAAGGGGGATTCTCTGCCCTAGTCATGCAGCAATACAGGATCTGTATTTGGATATATGAAGACTTCACCTTTATACCTGAGGTGTCTAGGCTACTTATTGCCTGGTGTTTGAAGAGCATTTGGGAAATCTCGTCTGTTCTAATGATTGTCCTAGGCATCCTAGAAGACAGTATGTGTTACATACGCTGCTAGGTGACGCTTCTTGTTCTGACTCGATGTGCCTTTTATGTCACACAACCATTTGAGATAAGGAATAGCAAAAATAATGTATTCTGTGAAGGGCATCTGACACTAAAGAAATGGAGTGGTTCTCTTTACATAATCCAAAGACTTGAAAGTACTACTCAAAACAAAAGCAAACAAAAAACCACCAAATCAACAGGCAACACTTGGCTGAAATGGCACTTACATCCGAAATGAATTCTTATCTGTGCTGTGCTGTCTCTGTAAAGCCTGCTGTTCTTCCTGGTGCAGTGCAGGATCCTTAACAGAGTAATGCTACAGGGAGCAGTGCATGATGTCAGCTGCACCAGAACAAGCTGCTGCTTCCTGTGAGGACATTCAGTCAGCCTAGTATCAGCGTCCATTTCTGCTGGTCATTCCTTTAAATTTGACTTTATTTTTCTCCCAGATGTTAATGTGTTAAGCCTATGTAATAGTGTTTACTCAAAATGTGCTCCTCTGTTTTTAGCTGCTTGGAGGTGCGTGGGATGGTCTTTCACTGTGTAAGTGTCTGACTTCTAATTATGTACAACAGAATCTTTTGTTAACTTTTTTTTTCTTTTCTTTATAGTTGCTGAGTCAGGAAACTGTGACCAAATTTTTGCCCAAGCGTAGCCTCGTTGTTGAACTCAGTGAGACAGGGTCCTACAAAAGAAGCTTTCATGATCCCACTGGAATGACAGCAGCTTATGTTAGCGAGGTACATGAACACAACGGCTATCTCTACCTGGGCTCCTTCCGGTCTCCGTTTATTTGCAGACTTAATCTTCAGCACGTTTAACCGTCCATACATGATCAAGTGCCACTGTCCTGTAATGCTCTAGAGGTACGAAGGAAGCATGTGTTTGAGACAGTGTGTGACCAAGGAGGAAAAATGAAGACAGCCTGCTAGCGTGTGCAGTAGCACTGTTCTGCTGCCTTAGGAAAATGTACGGCTTGCTGTATCTGTCCTCTTCATGGTTTGGCTGTTGGCATGCGTGTTAATGTACGGTGGGGCATCTTCGTACAGTTATATGCTCACACAAAATTGATTGCTTTTACAAACCCAACCCCGTTTGGAGTTTTCTTAAAAAGACATCATCTGTCACCCTTAATGCAACTGTACGTCTTCCTTAGGCCGGAAGGATTTATGATGTATGGAATTTAATCGTGTATGATTTGGATTGAAGAAGGTGTCTTGCATGTGTTTGTTTTAAAGCCAACTGTTTAGGATTGATTACGGTGCATGTTCTAATGTCATCCCGTGGTGCTGTGGTAGAGACAGCAACATCCAGAACGTGCCTAGAAATATAGTTCTACCATTCAGGTTTCTTCAATTCCAGCCTGTGTAATCAACATCAGAAACTGCAGTAAACACTTAATCAACATGAAGAATCTAATTTGATCATTATCTGTGGATTCCTGTGTGGTTTTTTTTGTAGCATTGTAGTTGGATGATGAATGAAAGTTGCGTTTTCAATGTTATTAAAGACTAGTTCCAGTGGGTTTAAAGTGGGTCACTTAGAGTGTTACCTCTGTGTTTATCAGCTCCGGTAAGTGTCCTGTTCATTACATAGGTGGCCGTTTCTGAGGGGCATGGGCGGGAAGGAAATCCTCTTCAGCATGCTTTTTATGGAGAAGGGGGGGAAGGTTTTGGTGAAGGTCCATACCTGAGGGTGGATATGGACTGAAATGTCCCCTGCAAAATCCTATAATAAGGAAAGCTTTGGAGGAAAATCTTTGAATGTGGTAGTAGCTCATGGATGCTTCCTGGCATTTCCAGAAGATATTATGTACCTCCTGCATTGACAGATACTCTGGAGAATCCAAGAAATGATTTTCTGACAAGCAATGACAAGGAAATGCTGTTCAGTTTACACTTTCATTAAGTTTCTTTTTTTTTTTCACCTCATATAGGAACTTAATGGTGTTACTTTAGCAGCTGTGTGATTTTAGTACATTGATTCCTGTTCAGGGACTGAAGATTACTGCTTGTTCTCTTTCTGCCACTGGGTGATAGTCAAACATAGACTAACTCTGTTGCTCTGTTTTCTCACCTTTGAAAAGGAAATGACCAAGATTTGCTTGATGTATAAAGAACAGCACCAGAGAAAGGGAAGATGATGTTGAACATGTCATCTGCTTTCACTGGCTTTCGTTTGCATATCCCTGCAGTAACAGAGACAGGCGCAGAAGGTGATTGCTTTCTGTCAGAGCTCTGTCAGTTCGTGCTGTGTTACTACAGACTGCAGCAGCCCTGTGGCAGGTAGCTGATGGGTGCTGGCTCAGGGTGACTTGCTCCCATACAGACTAGGTCACACTCACAAGCCCTTTTGCATATTCCAGTGGCTACTGGGCTTGGGAGGAAGCTCAGTAAGAGGAGAAAGAAGTCTGGCGGATGAGTTGCTGCAGGGTCTGACCTCTGGCCTGGCTGAGCCCTGTCTTAATTATTTGTGGGCAGAGACTGAGTGATTCTGTGGCAAGTGAAAGGCTGAGAAGCGAGACCTGCCTGGTGGACTCTTGCTATGGGAACACTGAGGAAGGGCTGAAAATGGGGCACTCTTGCAACATTTCTTCCTGGGAAAAGGGCAGGCTGTTTAAGCAGCAGCTGGCTAGCGTTGTTCTGCCAGCCCTTGTAGCTGTTAGTCTCAGTCTCGTGGGACATGAGGATTGAACTTGGCGTGAGCTTAAATCAGGGGTGCCCGGTTGCTGTGGGGCTTGTTTCAGGTTAGTGCTTTGGTGGCCTTGAGGCAAGCATGGCTTTGTCTGTTTCTGCAAAGTTAGCTCTAGTGCTTGCAAAAGTATCTAACTGAATAACCTGTGCTGTCTTTTGTGGTGAAATGGACCTCGGTTGCTTAGACATGCCGCATGTAATAGCTTTTGTGCAAGTGATTCCCTTTTAAGATTGCCTTGAACACTTGGGATCCGTGTTGGCCACTGCATCTCAGGGAAGTTCAGTTGTTTCCTCTCCTTGCTGGTTGGTGGTACAGTTTTTTTTCTGGCTGGACCTCTCCAGCTGGGCAGAGTGGGACTCCAGCTACTGCTGCTTTAGAAATAACTGCAGGTAGATGAAAGGCAGGCTCTGCACTGACCTGGGGGCAGGAGGGGAGTTCTGGCAGCGGGCTTCAGAGGCAAGCAGGAATTCATCCCCATAAAAGTATAGTGTCTGATGTTTTGTCCTGCCTCTTGTTGTGTCCCCCTAGTAACAGAAATTGCTGGTTTTGTCTGTGTTTGGTTGGAAAGTAGCTGAAAAGCTGCAATTTAAATGAGTTTGTCTACAAGTGTAGCCTTTGGACTAAGGGTATGAGTGGAATTTTCCTCAATTTAATTTTTCAGATTGTATAAAACCTGTCTGCCCAGCTCCTGTGAACAGGAAAAGTTCATGGAGTCCCAGTCTGGTCTGCGGTTCCCGTTGTACAAAAGCAGAAATACCAGTCAAGTTTGTAAAGCACTGAACGTAAAACTGTGATAGGCTGCACAACTGAGCAACAAACTACATGGGGCCATGCCATTTAGTCAGGCTGTTGGTATTTTGTTTGTCACAAGAAGCTTAAAGCCTCAGCTAAAATGAAATGTTGCTATGAGTTAACCTTTCCTCACAGATGCAAGTTAACCTTTTCCTCTGAGAGGTGATGTGGTCATCTCCTGTGTTTTGGTAATGACCTGAAACTTTTCAGCAAAGTTTTTGCTGAAAATTGGCCCTGGGAGCTCGAGCTCGATCTGAAGCAGCGTGGCATGTAAGGTACCAGGTCTAGGAAAGAGCTGGTATGCTTGACTCTTCCTGGAAAGAGAGGTTCCTGGCCCAACACTGCCAGTGCTTCCATGGCCACTAAAATTGAAAGGAGGCCACTTCTTGAGGATGGCTGCAGTATCAGCAGGCACCTGGGAGGAATTGCAGTACCAGCTGGAGGTGTCATGGTGCAGTTTAAGGCTCTTCTGGTGTGTATCTGAACACAGGGTCTGCATAGCTCCAGTCCAATGAGATCCAAAGTCTGCAGAGGCTCAAAGGAGTTTCACCTTTCCTGAGCTCAGGTGGCGTTGGCTCCCGTTCCTGGTGCAGTGCGCTGGCAGTCCATCCTTGGTGAGCTGAAGTGGGATGCTCTGTAGCTGCAGAGCGCAGGTGAAACAGGTTGGTTGACACACAGCTCTTTCATTGCCTCACCGTGAATGGTTCTTAAGAACAGTGTTTTCATGGAAACTCAGATGCTTGTAATTACTGTCAGTTTCTCAGATGCAACCCTCCCAGAGTACGGCAGCAGCATTAAAACGCCTGTGTAACAAACTGGCATGAACTCCTTTTGGTGCTAGTGAGAAGCCTGCTTTTACAGGCTCATTCTACTTCCACAGAAGTGTGAGTCAGGTTTCAGGTGGCTGCTGACACATCTGCCTTGAGCAACTGGGAAAGTTGGAAGTGAGGCTTGGAAAAAATGACAGCGCTGCCTTCTCTTGTTTGATCTTGCCAGTGCAGGAACATGACACCTTTGCAGCTCTGGGGCTGGCAGTTCTCTAGAAGTGGGAGCATTTTCAGCAGTGTCCAAAGATTTTGTCAGGACATGATTGTTTTGGTGTCAGGAGAAGGGCTCTGTGGCTTCCTAAGAAGGGCAGAAACCCTCTCTGCACAACCCCGAGAGGGTTCTGAGCTTTACCCAAGCTTCTCCAAAACGTTGGGATGCAGAACTGGAAAACAGTGCCCAGTCTCCTGAGGGATGTGTATTTTAAAGATACGTTTTGTATCACCATGTTTTTGTTTTGTTGGTGGAACAGATGTTTCTGCAGGGCAAAAATGTCAATAAAATTTTGCTGAAGCTGTTTAAGATGTTATTCCCCAGATAACTGCCCTGTCCCCATTCTGGAGCAAGCATACAGTAGATCTGCTGGAAGATGGTGCGTGTATCCCATAACACTTCTGCAGAGTTTGGTATTTCAGTGCAAACAGCTGATAAAATTGATTGCAAGGCCATGGCTCAAGTCTGCTTCCTTTAAATCCAAGTCTGCTTTGAGGCAGTGGCCTTTGCAGGTGGGATGGTGTCTCCTAAACTTCTGTGTCTGTCTACACAGCGTTCACAGCAGAGATCTTTTAATGCTGACACATGGACTTTCTCATCTAGTTTGCTTAGAAAAACTGGTGCTAGAAAAGAATAACCACACAGGGACCGACTGTAGCTCGTTCTGCTTCTTTGTTTGAGGTAAGGACTGAAAGATTTAGCAGTAAGTTGTCACAGTGACCTAAATACAAGTGGTTTCCTCTCAGCCAGCAGAAAGTCATGTCTCCATATAGAGCACTGCCAGTTAAACCTCGCGTTGGTTCTGTGTAACTCCATGCATGACACCCCAGCTGTCAACAGGTTCTGGGTGTACCTGATTTCACAACTTGACAGACAACTGATATATAAAGGCCTGCCGTGTCCAAAATATGGAGCAGCTGATGTGAAGAGACTGCAAAGTGGTACATCAGTCAGAGTTCATTTATTTTGGTAGCTGGCAGGCTGTTTCCTATGTAATCAGTAAGTAGGAGTGTGGGGGGAAAGGCTGCATAGCACAGCTTTTGAACAAAAATGGGGGAGTTTTGACTGACCTGCTCAGATCAGTGCAGATCACTAGGCTCTGCGAATCTCCAGTGAAACGTAGGCTGGCTTGGTTTGGGTGCACGAAGATCTCCTCAGCCTGCAGCCCATCCCTCCCTAAGGCAGAGCTGTTAGGGAACACTACTCCAGAAGAGGCTGAGCATCCTCGTAAGGAGATGAGCTGAGAAAATTCGTAATGCACCAAGCACTTGTGCTTCCAGCATGCCTGGAGCACTGTCTGAAACCAAAGGAAACTGCTCCTTAAGCTCACTTGTAATGCTTCTAGATGAACAGATTCCTCTGAAGTACCAGCTTTGGTTTTCACAGGAGCTCTTAATGCTCTGCTGGGATTGTTCCTTTTTCTCTGGCATCTGGGGCTGGCAGGAACAACTCTTTCTTCTCTCCTTAGGCTCTACATTTTTTTATTGGATGTATTTATTTTTACATAATTGTCTTTGTAGCCAGGAATAGATGTCAGAGCCTCTGCAAAGGTATGAACTCTCAGTTTTAACTGGTAAACAGTCAACCTTGGTGTAAATTCTAGCAAAACTGCATCTTGGGCAGAGATGTCAGCTTGACTGCTGGATGTCATGGTGACTCAGTGGCACTTAGCACTGACCTAAAAGAACTGCAGCTGGTGGTGCCCTCCTGATGGGAGACTGTTTAATGGCTGAATTCCTTCCCTAGCAAGGTGCTCGGAGGTGGACTAAGAGCTCAGATGATGTTAGCCCTGCTCCTTCCTTTGATCATGATAACTGTTAACTACCTGGAGATGACGGATGCTGCTATTCCAGCGTGCCTTGCTTATTGTAATGTTACAGTAAACACTTAGGCTTAGATTTATGGCTGGAGCAGATCTGTCTTTCTCAGAAGGTGCTTGCCTGCTAACTTGGTTGCAAAGAGCTCATCTGTGTTGTAGGAAATGCTGCCAATAGTTCTGTGTAAAACATGCAGCTCTCCTTTGCTTCCAAACTAGCCTGTTTGGGTAGAAATGTCTAAACAATCTTGCTGCATTTTCCTCAGGACAGCAGCATGAGCACGTTGTGTTTGTTACCCTGCGTGATGCCAGATGTCTGGCTTTAACTTCTGTTTTTTAACAAATGGGGGATTGACCCTGAGTCAAGTGATCTGCCTGCAAAGGCTTGCTGTGGCACTACTTGGAGCAGAGGCCGCAGCTGTGGTGTGAAGAGCCTGCCTGGCTTCAGGGTCCTTGCACCTTGGCCTGGAGCCCATCAGTGGCTGTTCTTGACCAAATGATGGTTAAAAAGGCTGAAATTGGGGGTGTCCCTGCTAATGGGAGGTACAATAGAGCTGCGGAGAAGCAACAGCTGTGAGAAGCAAGGGTGTATTTGTGGAAAGAAAGTGATGTTTATAGCTTAGGTAAGGGTCCTATTCACGTATAAGTGTGTGAATGAACGTAGGCCGAGGCTTTGTTGCTGTTCTAAGGTAGCAGTTACCCAAATCCTTCCAAATATCTCCTCAGAAAGAGCAGTCAGGCACTGGGATGGGTTGCTTAGGGAGGTGGTGGAGTCACCATCCCTGGGGGTGTTCAAGGAAAGGCTGGACGTGGTGCTGAGGGACATGGTTTAGTGGGTGACATTGGTGGTAGGGGGATGGTTGGATCAGGTGATCTTAGAGGTCTCTTCCAACCTTAATGATTCTGTGATCCTATGAAATAAGGGCTTTAGTCCTGTGTGAGCAATAATCTACATGAAGAGTAAAGGCTTAAAGAGAGGAAGGTGCCCACATAGGCAAGCCCATCATTCCGCTAAAATTCAATGTAAGCTGTAGACAAACAGAAATTAAACACTGAATATTAACGTGAATGAAACTACGTTGTTTAACCTCAGCAAAAATATGCTTTGGAAATTATTGTGTTTATTTGTCTTAACATTCGCAACAATGCCCTTTCACAGCAGATTAGCTTTTGATTAATTTAGAAACAGTATTTAGGCTGTACCATTTTTGAGCTGTGGGTGTGTCTTAGGACAGTATCATCCATATTCTTGACTTGAGGAAAGAACAGCTGTACCTTATGCATTCCTGACAGATATATCTAAGCTTTTCTCTGGCTCTGGAGATCCTTTAACACTCGTGTGTGTGTGTGTGTATCCCCAGGCATACTGTCCTATTTTAAAGCCTTGCACAGTGTCAAAGTTGTGTGTGCTGTGGTTTAGGCTCGTTTATATCATAGCTGCATGAAGACTCATCATACAACAACGCAAGTCCAACAGAGTGTCCTGGGTCTGCTCACACTGCTTGGAAATCCCGTTCAAAGAGGGTGAATTGCTCTCTAGTGAACGAACGACAACATGTTCTCATCTGTGGTTTAGTTTCAGAAAAAGAGATACACAACTGGATAGCAATGAATTTGGTCACAGCAAGTCTTTTCTTCGTTACTCAGATTTTGAGCATCTTCCTCAGTGACAAGTAGAAAAAAACAACCATGTGCTTTGAGAGAAAAGTTCTGTGTTGATTCCGTACAGTTGTTCCCCACTTCACTTTTGGCCTCAGAAGTCCAGACAAGGAAAAACTCACTATGGCAGATCCCCTGCAAATCACACTCTCACGGGGAAAGGTGGGTCAGCGACAGAGAGCAACTGGGACGTGTGCTTTCTGTAACCAAGGCACTATCCAGACCTCAAAATAGCATTTCAGCATCTGCAGATAAAAGGGAAATGGGTGACAAAGTTCAGCTGGCTGCTGCTTGTTCTTGGCATTGTGAGCCATGTTGGGGCAGGAGAAAAAGAGCATCTTTTAGTGCTTCCCCATCCTGGGAAAAGTGCTCTTTGCCAAGTGACCATATCTTACTGGGAAAGGCCCTGGAAGAGATTTCCTGGGAGGAGCAAATCCTATATTTAGCAGGTCCTGCTATCCAGGAATATAGGCTAAATGGCTGTGTCTGCTTCAGACAGGAGCTGGCCCTGGATGCAGGAGGTACTGTGCTGCTTATATGGATAAATCTGCCTCATGCCAGCCAGCTCCACACAGGGAAAGCTTGTACATCCATGGTGGCATGGCAGAGCTGGTGTGAAGCAACTACACAGCGAGAGCTGGCCAAGGATCACCCCAGTTACTGGGTACCCCCATGGAAGTGGCTCCCTACCTGTTGGAGTTTTTTCTTCTTCTGGAAGTGACAGCTGTCCAGGCTGCAGTGCTCCTTCTTCTCACACACCGTGCGGCCGATTTCCACGTGGAGCATGTATTTCAGCCCTCTGACAATCTAGAGAAAGCATTTTCCTCCTTTAAGGTAAGGCAGGGGAAAGGGATGCTGAAAGAAGCTATTGGCGAGGGACCAAGTGCTATCTCTGTGGATTGTGTGTGGTGGAAGTGTTTTATGTTAAATTACATAACGTAAATGGTGGAAACACCTCCTGTGGGGCAGTTAAGTGGGATAGAGGGACATGTGCTGTTTATCTTTGGGCATGCATAGCAGCCCTGAGGAGGATCTAGCACTCCTATGTCTTGGGTGCTCTGCAGCAGGGTCAGTTATGAATGGTTTGGAGGACCACCAGAAGTGTGTCTTACCTGCACCATGGCTTTGTTTATTTGCCATTCTTTAAACAGGAAGAGGTCATTGGAACTGTTGTTGTATTGGTAAACCCCAAAGCGAGCTGCCTTGCGAACACCAGGATTGTCAGTGTCCATAGGCACAGGGAAGCCAGGTTTCGTGGTCGAATGAGGTGGTGGTATGTAGGTACCTGGAACAACACAAAACACAATCATGAAACGTATGGAGTTGCTAAAACCATGGGAGGCTGGGGTTTGTTCAGCCAAGAGCACATGTTTCCACACAGCCTTTATTACTCTTTGTTCTTAGGTGTGCAGCTACTTTTCCTGCATCTCCATTTGTCCTTTCAATAATTCAGAAGAATCCCAAAGCTCACACTTGATGCCCATACCTTGTCCACTTCACACTTGCCTCCACTCCCCTTTTCTGAAATACAAGAGGAAGAAATCCCGAGCCTGCACCAGTTCTTGTGCTGCTGTTGAAGCCAAGGCCTGCCAGCTGGGGAGGTGACCCTTGGGGTTGTGTGTGGGCAGCAAGCCTGCATTCACACATGCACGTGAACTTGAACCCAAAGCGTGTACTCGTTTTCTGCAAAAGCAAAGGTTTCTACCACCTCCAGATTTTTTTTTTTTTCTTTTTCACAGTTAGATCTCACTAAGAGCTCTCCGCTGAGCCACAGAACACCCTGTGCATTTAAGCTAGTTTTTACTGAGGAAAATAATTAGTTTATCTTGCTCCAAAGGAGAAAAGAGAGCCGACGTGGTGACCCAGAGTCTATTTAAAAGACAAACAAAAACCAACAACAAAACAGAGCATTTTGTTGTTACCATCAACATAGGAGCCTGGAAGGATTCAGCCTTCAGGTTGCACGTGCACACCCTGGTAACATTGCTCAGTATTTAAAACACTGCTCTGCAAAGGAGAGACTCAGCTCCACATTCCCTCTCAACCTAAGGATGTCCAAATTCACATTTCTTCCTATCCTGTACCCCAGCTGACTCCCGTTTTCTTGCAGGTGGGAGCCAGGAGATGCAGGCCACGTGGCTCAGAGAGGAGTGGATGTTCTGCAAGTGACACGTCTCTGGTGTGGGGGTGACAAGCTTCACAGTCTCATGTCTCTGATCTGTGTTGGGACTGGGGTGCAGCCAGCACTGGGCAACGTGGCAGTGTTTTTTCCACCTACCAGCCAAAAGTAGAGTGGCTCAGGCTTTCAGATGCCAGTGCAAGGCCCTATGTGTACCAGTGGTGTTAAAACACCCCCAGCCCACCCTTGGAAGTCCTAGCCTGGGTGGGAGGAGAAGCACTGCGTGACCTGGTGCTTAAATCTCACAGAGGATGTGGTCTTGGGCTGGGAACAATGACTCTCACCGCTCTACGTGGAGATGCTTAGGGTCAAAGTGTTTGTATCTCTCTGTCTTATCTTTTCTTCTGGGTTTTAACATGAGAGGAGAAGTGTTGGTGAGTGTGTGTGGGGGTCTGGCCTGCCTACAGCTACAGCTTCTGCCGGGCAGTAGGAAGGCAGATGGCTTTCTTGCTCTGAGTTTACAGGCAACTGCCTGCCGTTAAGCAAGAGAGGGCTGCTCTTGCAGAGGTGAGCCAGATATGTTGAAGGGTCTGTCTTGTGCTTTCCTCATCGAGGAACAACCTGGGGGTCCTATTCCCGCAATATGAGAGAGTAGTCCTGTGGCTGCTCTCTCCCAGCCCGCAGGAAAGCAAATGGGGACATTTTTGCAGATATTTTATTTTATTTTTTATCATGGGGGTGCTTTTACAACCTCCTCCTCATTACCAGGAGCAAGGCTGGTTTTTATCTTTATATTTAAGACGCAGCAGAGTTCCTGCATGCTTCTGCAACCCCCAGAGGAAACCACAGCCGAAACAAAATGCTGTTGGCTAACCAAACGCCATCCCTGAGCGCGTTAGTGCTTTTCGTGTATAAGAACCAAAGCAATGCTGTAGTAGAGCTAAAACCATCAGAGAGAAAACACTCCTGTCTGCCACTGCTGTCCCAAAGATTTAAGGGCAGCTGCAGTCAAAAGAGTTTCCTTGCTCAGCAAAGAAAGAAATGATAAGGAGAAATGTTTCATTAAAGTCAGTACTCAAGTGCCCATCTGTAGTCAAATTGTTACCCACAGCCTTTAGATTTAATAATCGAGGTCGTGCAGAGTTTAAACACCGACACGTAAGCTGAAACTGGAAGTTGACTTTGAAACCCTTAGGTGATGTTCCTGGGTAGCATGGCTTGCTAAAGGGAGGGAAAGCTTTTTAAGCAAAGCTTCAGCTGAAGTCTGAGCCAGCACGGGCAGCAGTCAGAGGAGAGCTGCGGTCGCAGGGCCTGAAGCACGAGGAGAACAGAGATTATTTTCGGCTCTTACCATCAGAAGTCCCGGTGAAGCCCCAGAGTGCTACACAGCAAAGCATGGTGAAGCTGCAGGCGAGGCTCACTGCCATCTCCACTGCTTCATGAGAGGAGCCCGCCGGCGAGAGACGTGACCGCCCTGCTTCCTGCAGGGGAAGATGTGCCTCTCACGGCCCTTTTATTGGCTGCGAGGGGAGAAATCACCCTGGCCCCCCCGAAGGGTGGTGGCTCTGACACTGACTTTGTCTCCTGCTGGTGACCACGCACCTCGGAGCCCCGGCACAAAGCTCTGCCTCAGATGGGGACTTTTTGCTTCGTGATCCCCAGGGGCTGGGCAGAGGTACGTGATGTAACGCCCATCCTGCGCTGCGGGAAGGGTGGCGGGGCGAGGAGAGTAACGCTCATATGCTTTGAGGTTCATGGGGAAATTTAGCCCTTAAGAAATGGGCAGTGAGCCCTGGGGATGTGGTTCTTGACTTGTGTGTGGGGAAGAGCGATAGAGAAGATGGGTCTTGCTTCCCCTGATGTGGCCATGCAGAATTGGGGTGAGCTGAGGGTAGGGAACGACAAGAAAGTTTCAGAGGAACCCACCTGAGGGGGCTCCACGGAGCCTACTGGAAGATTTTGACTTCGGTGGCTGGGGACAATGCTGTGCTCCCACATTTACAAAGGGGGTTTTGAGAGCAGGATGTGTCCTACTCCGAGGAGGTAAAATTCTCTCCAGGTGCTTTCCAGAGAGCAAGACAAACACAGCGAGAGGGTTGGTTGGGTTCTCAGTGGCTTGCAGAGCTGCTCAGCCCTGGACTTGGTTTTCTCAGGGTCAGTGCTCCAAGTGGTCATCTCCAGGGGGTGTTGGCCCATGCTGAGGAGCTGAAGTATGGGAAAGATTTGGGAGAATGGGAGATGAGCTGACACCACACTGAGGGGCAGGGGGTGACAGACCTTAGTCTGCAGGTGTACATTTATTTTAGGTGAGCTGGAAAGTGGTGGTTGCCTTTCACTTGCCCCAGCAATGAACTGTGCTCTGTTGGGCAAACCCATCTTACTGCCTGAAAGTCCTAAAGCAGGCCAGCACGGGTGGCACGTAAGAAGCCAGAAGAGACTCGTGAGTGTTTCTCTGTAGAGATGAGGTCAACTCCCCGCTGAAAATCCCACCACGAAGGAATGGGCCAAGCAGGGTGAGTCACACTTAGCATCAGTCCTATTGCACTTCTGAATCAGACCTCAAAGCCCATGGAAAACGTTCAGAGCATGACAGGTACTATATTGGCTGGGTTATGTTTGTTTTGAGCTTACACCATGGCCTGACCCTGGTCATAGGATCCTAACACATCCACGTCTTGCTAAAATCCCTTGTCACCCTGCCACATGATGGGCCAGGAAGGGGTTCCCCTGGGATCCTTGTCCCTTTCCTTCTCTTGTTGCATCCTGCTGAGCTCGCAGCCTTCTGATTCGAGTCAAAAGGGTCCCAGCTTGAGGGGATGATAATTGGGTCTGCTCAGGGATTTGGGAGGGATCTTCTCGACCTCTCTTTCCTTCCTCGCTTCAAACAGGTGCCCTGAGACACCAGGAGCAGCCCAGGGGCCAGGTGTGGTGTGAGCGGGGATGGAGAGTAAGGAAGGCCGAGGGAGGTGAGGGGCACCCAGCCGGGTAGGATGGCTGCAAGGACAGCTCTGCTGCTGGCACTAGAGGGCACCAGAAGGTAAGGCACTGTGCCTGCGCCCGCTCCAGCAGCACCCAGAGCATCCTGAGCAGCTGCTGCTGCCTTACCTGAGAGCTGGGGGCATTAGGGGGCCTTGTGTGGAGCCCCATCCTTTGCACAGAAGCCAGGGACAAACACAAACCTCAAACAGAGCAGAGCTGTCCCCTTCAGTGGCATCTCTGCTTCTACAAATTTTGTCCTGGGCAGCTCAGGACCCCTCTTTCCTCAGGAGCATTGCTTCACCATTAACAGTGCTTATAAGGCCAACAAAGAAAGCAGTGCATCTGCAGAAAGCACACTTCTGCCTCCTTCTCTCTCCCCTTCTTTCCTTAAAATTGTTCCTTTAAAGTTCTTCTATATCAATTTTTTCATTTTCCTAACGGGAAACCTCATTTCATTACTCTGCTAATGAAACCTCCCCGGTGCTTTTCTCATAGGAAGTAATGGCCTACTCCCTAATCAGCAGTAGTATTCGTTTTGTTAGATACCATACAAACCTTAGCAAACTCTTCCTCCAAGCCCACGGTATGCAAACGCTGACTACTTTAGTCAAGTTTTGTCCGGTGGAGAGGGGAGAAACCTGTGCCTGGAGAGCTCTCTTGTTTGGCTTTGTGTGTGTAGGGGATGCTTATTGAAAATTGTGGGAGATGGAGTCCGCTTTCTTTTATGCAGGAGAGTTTTTAGGGTATGTTTCTTCTGTCACTGTTAGGCTGGATTATTAGAAACAGTGTGTGACTGTGGGGACTTTTTGGATAAAAATATGAACTCTTTTCTATTGAAGATATAAAAATACAGTATCCAAAGTTTAATTTTCATGACGCTTGGTGCATGATGTTGACTTTTCCAGCATCACTTCTTGCTTCCCTCATCCAAGGCTGACCTCTGGCAATGGTGGTTGCCTCTGTGGCTTCCTGGAATAATGCTGCATGGGATCATGCTGGGATTGTGCTCCTGTGAATATGATCAGCATCTAGCCCTGCACCCACAATTTTTCATTTGCAGTTCTGACTCCTCCTTTGCACTTCATGGATCAATGGGGGACTGTGAAAAAAAAATCATCTCATTAACTTCTGCTGGGACTTGGAGGATGACTAGGGTGTGTTTGAGTTGTGCTTTCAAAACTTTTAATTAAGACACATTTACCAGTGTCAATAGTGTTTTTTCTTTTTTTTTTTTCTTTTAATCTTTTTTACATCTTCTAGGCCTTCATCTGGTCCCCAGGGCAGCTAATTTAGCTGGGTTTGCTTTAATGAAGGATCTGAGCAAGATGCTTTTTGGCTCTCAGCTGGAATAGAGAAATCACCACATCTCAGCTTTTGGGAGACTAGTACATGGGAAAAACATCTGCTCCTTTGGCAGAGTGGTAATCACAGACTGCAAGCCGTAAAGGAGGAAGGTGGACATGATGTCGTCCGCTCGGGAGACCTGCACATTGCAGCTGCTGAGGTGTGTTGAGGTGCAGAGAAAGGACAGTCCTAGGAAGAAGGACCAGGACAATGCACTCAGGTGAGGAGTTCCTCTGCTGTCCTGTAACATGACCACCTATCTTTCAGCCTTCAGTAAGAGGAAAACCACGCAGCTCACGTAGCAGCAGCTTTCAAGTACAGAGTCACCTGGGCAGGCCACAGTATACTGGCACCCTTCAGAGCAGGCACGTGGCTGAGCACGTTTGGTCAGGCACAAGAGAAGGAGAGGAATGGTTCAGGGCACAAATTCTTACAGAGGATTAAGTCAGTAGTGGAGGCCACATGGTATAGGTCAAGATAATGGGTCTGTGCATCTGGCAGCAGCAGGATGTAGAGGAGAAATGGGAATTTGGCACTGTTGGGTTGGTCTCACCTGGGGCATTTACCTCCTTATGCTCCGTTGTCTCTTTTGGGAGATGCTCCACGGCTCTCCAGCACCCTGCCTGCACCTCCACTGCAGGGGAAGCTGTGATTTTTTTCAAAGGGATCAAGGTTCAGGCTGTTGCATCTATATTTCTACCAGCAATAACTTTTGAACTGATGAATTTCAATCAAATATGAAAGCGGGCTGGAAGACTTGAAGATAATTTGGTTACCATACATTTCTAGAGAAGAAAGACCCAAATGAATGGCTGAGCTGAGGCGAGGGGGAGTACAACTGTGCCATTATCCAGTCTGCCGACGGCACTGCCAGCTGATATACAGGGATTATCTACAGATTGCACCTTGGGGCATTTATAAGGGATGTATGTATGTAAAGACCTCACTGGATTTCATATTGGGGCTGCACTTATATTCACTTTGAGGTGAACAAACCTCCCACACTCTCCTTCTTTTCTTGAAGTACTATATTTGAGGGCAAGCCTGCCCCTTTCTACAACTAGTGCAATGAGAAAGAAGATGCACGTTTCACTGAGATCCTGATGCTGTTCCCACTGAAGCATCCAAGGTTTGTGACTTGAATCTAAAATCAGCTAAAGCCTGATGACCTTAGTGAGAACAAATCCTCCATTTCTAACAGGAACATGATATACAGGCGCACACATCAAAGGTCTCTTTAGCACTGAACCTTCTCTCAAAGCACAGCTCTAAGGGGAGGATCTCTGTTCTCCTAAGCCACCCTGAAAGTATTTTAAATGCAGTTAAGCACCTTGTTCTTGGTCCTATTTGGGAAGCACAGTTTTGTTAGGGGTTGCTGATCAGGAGATGTTGGTGGCCATGTAATGTTCCCTGCCTCAATCTCCTTTTAACCTTTCTATATTTTGCTTGTCTTGCTAATGACCATCTCTGACCAGGGCTTTGTACAGCATTTAGCACTGGTCGGATAAAGCCTATTGCCCCTTTGGCACTGTGCTTTTTCAGCATCCACACACGGTGGCTTCTCACTCCATTCTGTTTCCCTCTGCCATGATGCTGAGTGTAGTGAAGGACATCAGGAAGCTCTTCTTCACTGTGCAGGTGGTGGAGCCCTGGTGCAGGCTGCCCACAGAGGCTGTGGGGTCTCATCCTTGGGGATCTCCAGGACCTGCCTGGATGTGGTCCTGGGCAAGCAGCTCCAGGTGGCCCTGTTTGAGCAGGGGGTGCACCAGATGGCCCCATAGGTCCCTTCCCACCTCAGCCCTTCTGGGATTCTGTAAAACAGAAAATGAGCTTGCAGACTCTTCCTTTTAGAGACCAGCTAACACAGTGGGAAATTAGAAGTAGTTAGCAGGCTGTAGTTGCTGGTGTGGACGTTCAGAGCTGCTGCTTACTACTGTTTTTCCTCCCTTTGCCGTCACCCTGGAGGAAGTGGGCCACTGTTCCTCCATGAAGAGGGGAGGGGTTTTCCCAGCAGAGGAGGAGGAAGGTTGGAGTCTACATCCAGCTGTGTCTGCATGGGAATGCACACAAGCATGAGCATGAATTCATTGTGTCCTGCCCCCAAACCTGTATTAAAGAAGTGGCTGAGAGAGGCTCTTTGTTCCCTCTGAGGGTACGGTGCAAAGGTGGCTTCACATGCTTTGGTGTTTCTCTTTCTGGATGTCTTGGGAATGAATCCATCAGGTATTCAGTGGGCCTGCACAGGACCTGTGGAAATGATGCAGCATGTTCTGGGGACTCAGGACTGGCTGGTCCTTTGTCCAGACCTTTGCTGGGTACGCCACTCAGCTCACACTCACTTTCCAGATGCAGGCATCTTTACTGCTTGCTGTCATATTTGAGTCTCCCTAGACAGGACAGATGCTGTTGATGAGAGAAGAGAAAATGTGTACAGGCTGAAGAATGGGGCACTGGGAAGTGATGGGGAAATGCAGGGTCCCTGTGCTCTGCAGTATGCCCCGTTTAAGTATGCTTGGTAGGAACAACTGCTCTTAGGTAAGAAGGGCAGGTGAGTTTTACCCAGCCAGGATGTGCTACACTCATTCTGTACCATCATCAGAAGATGACTGCTTTTGTTTTGTGGGGAAAATAGGCTGACCTCTTGGCTCTGGATACATTGAAAGTATTTGCCACTGTGTATTTGCCCATGGGAAAGGACATGGGGAAGCAGCAGAGGGCCAGAGCCACTAAAAAGACATTTGGGTGGCCAAAGCAGGGGTTGCAGCGAGGGCCTGTCTCAGGCTGGAAGCCTCGAAGGATTGCTTTTTAGACCAACGTTGTGTTTTATCTATTTAGGATCAGATTTGGCACAAGCCATAAAAAAACAAGCGCATGACAGAGTGAGGCATATTGGTGCTGCAATGCAAGCCTGTGTCTGCAATGCAGCGCAATGCAGGTCTCCCACTATGAAGGAAGACAAATCTGTGCTCTCTAGCAGTGTTTAAAAATATCAGCTGTAACTCCATGGAGCTTCTCTAACAGGTACCCAGATACTCAGCGCTGCCCAGATCTGGATCTGAGAGCCCCAGCCTGCCTTGGCCGTGCTCTGTTCCCTTTTACCACCGCTGCCAGCTCTTGCCCATTGCTTCAGCTCTGTGAGGAGCAACCACCAGCTGACCTGAGGGGCACTGAGCTACGATTTCATATGCAGCTGGCAACGCCACACGTGCAAAACGCTCGCAGGGCTCGGAGTGTGGTGCTGGAGATGTTCTCCCAGGGAGAGTGCAAAATCGGTGTGTCCTGAATGTAATTTAAATGAAGCAGAGCAGAGTGTTAACTTCACAGTGCCCCCCCTTGCCACTATCCCATCAGAGTTAACCAGTGCATGTCCAGACCCAGAGCACCAAATGAAGCCCTTCCCAACTACTCTGCATCTCTCTGCAGTTTGGGTAGAGGGAGAAAAGCCATGCTATCAGCTGAGACCAATGGAGCGTTATCTGCTGAAGTCCTTCACCAAAAAATATGGTTAAGCCACTTCTATAGCAACAAAAATGAAGAATCAGTCAGGGCTTTGTTATCTTTTGAGAGTGTAATGTGGGCTTTTCCATAGCAATCACATCCCTGCCCTTCTACTCCTCCTGAAAGGGTTTACATGCATTTTTCCCTCCTTTCCTTTTAGCAGCAGATAATCAACTTAACAGAGAAAAAGTCATCCTCAGAACACAACAGAGCTGTCCGCCTTCTGTAGAAGCAGAAAATGGTGAAGAGTTTGAGGAAGTTTTTGACCACTGGCAATGAACAAAATCTACAAGGCCCTTGACAAGGGAGTGGTCAGGGAACAAAGTGATGCTTGGTTACCCATCTCTGAGTCCTGGGATGTTTCTGCATGTGTCTTGGAAAGAGGAAGTGCTGCTCACTGTTGGAGAGGGACTGGCGGGTTGAACTTAGCTGTGCTGGTGACCCTGGCTGGCAATTTTCTGTGGAACATGTTTTTTTGCAATGTCAGATTACATTCCTGTGAAACGAGCTATTTCAGATGCTGTGATGTTTTTTCTTTTTGCTGCCAGAAATGTGAAATGGGAGGAAAGCATGAAATGGGGCTGCCATAGTGCTCCGAATGAGCTGTGGTGCTGCGCTGGCTAGCAGAGAATGAGCAGCCCCTGTAAGCAGAAGCTATTAACTCTGCTCTCCCTCTGGGTCTGTCTCAGCCCTCAGTTTCCCAACACACCTGGTAGTACTACATTTTGTGGTACGTGCCCTAGGTGCAGCCAAATTCCCCTGCTTCCTCCCAGGCCTGTGACTAGAGGCGCTGCCCTGGCTCAGGGACATCTCTTCAGTGCAAGACCAACATGGTGGGAATCTGTGCTTTTGGTGGGACTGTTGTCCTCTGGTCATTAAAAGTGGGCTGTGTCTGAGGGTGGAAGGTGCTCAGAAGTGAGGAGGAGGCTCTGGCAGTGGGAGCAGAGCTGCAGGAGGGGAATGGGCCTTCCTGAAGCTCACCCAGCTCCTACACAGCTGCAGTGATCAGGCCTTCCCACATCTTTCTTGAGGTTGTTGGAGGTTGTGCTGACCTTTCTGAGACAGGAGGGTGTCAGGCTTAGAGAGTCTCAGCAGAGACCAGCAAGTGGCTTTCTCTGTCAAGAACAGCTTTTCCCCACAGAACGTTAATTACTTCCTCAAAATCTGCCTGGGAAGACCCATGGCTGGGATGAATAACATGAGGCAAAACGAGCTTGAGACCCTGCAGGGTTTCTGTGTGAGAAAGACAGAGAAATTCAAGTGTGAGTTAAAAAACATAACACATGAAAGTTCCAAGAGGTTGTTCTTTTCCTTCCAGTGGCCTGCTGAGCCAGAGGTGCTGGGACAGCCCGAGGGACATTCATGGTGTGAGGCATGAGGTGCAAGCTGCCGTCATGGGACACTTTGGGCATTATGCCATGGTCCTTACCTCTTCCTCTCCTCCTTTATGTGTGTGACAGAGGGCAGTACTTGAGCTGCCTTGCAGGGAGCACAGGGTCAGGATAACATTGTGACTGAATCTGTGGCTGCTGGCACCAACCATGAGCTGTGAGGGGGAGATGGAGAGTTGAGGAGAAGAAAAAGTTCACAGAAACTACAGGTTTTGTGGTGCAGCAAGGTGCGCTTATCAATTTGTCCAGCAACATTTTGTGTTGGGGCAAAAAGACTTGGAGAAGATTGGCAGGACGAGTTTACAAGCTTTAAGGAGGCTTAAGCCTGTGGAAGTATAAATGTCTTTTGCATATTTACCCTCATCTTGTAGGATGGCTTTATCTAATGAGAGGCTTTGTCAATTAACCTGAACACATGCTCTCTTGTCAAGGGCTGCTTGCTTGTAGGAAGACATGTTTTTCAGAAAACCAAGGAACCAAGACATTTGCATTCAGTAAAAGTGAAAACTTTTACAGAAAACTCAGTAAATCTCTTGTGACATTGAAGGGCTGGGGACGTTTATCTCTTCTCCCATGTGTTAACACATTTTTCTTGGTGACATAGCAGGGTAAGAAGGATAAGGTGAAGTAGAGCTGAGCTCTTGAATCCGCAAGGCAAACTTCTTCTCCAAATGGGGCTGGGGGCCCAGAACCCCACAAGCCCTGTGCTGCACTGTGGGCAGGAGTCCCCCTTGGGATTAATAAAAGACAATACGTGTTGACCTTGGAGCATGCTGAGCTTGGCACAATGCCAGGCCCTTTTGGGATTCAACCAGAAGCAACAGAATTTGTTTCGTTCCCTCTGGCCTCCCAGACACGGGAAGGGAGCAGCATTGTTCACGACAGTGCTTAGTGCCAAGCTGAATGTCAGCCTCCTGTCAGTGCAAATGTAGTTTCCATCCTAGAGCTTCCTTTAGATCCAATTAGCATCAAATGGTAAATCATCTCCAACAGCTTGGTGTCTGCCTGACCTCAGCGCTGGGACCATGCCGCTAAACTCCACAAACCTGCAAGAAAGCCAGAATCAGTAACTAAGAGGGCTTTCTCTTGATTAATGGCCCGTGATCTGCAAGTCAACACCTATTTAATTTTATTTTATTATCTGTCTTCTGTAGCTCAGTTTAAACAGGAGAATCAACTGAGTACCGAAAGCCAATTCACAAAGGGCTCTTGTGCGTGTGTGAACAGGAAATCTTTTTGCTTTGTTTTGGATTTATTTCATTTTGTTTTGCAGAAAGTGCAGCTGTTAATGAGGAGCTTTTGGGAGTTGAACAGCCAGCTGTCAAGCTGCTGGGATGTCTTACACGTCAGTCCTGTCACACAAAATCCCCATCCAGAGGGCTGAGTTCTGTTATTAGCAGCTGCAGACAGTGTTAACACATTGACAACTCCTGCTGAGTGCAATGACACTGGATTAGGCTCGAAAATCTTCTCCCAGGCAATATCCAGGCAGTATATAAATGCCTAGTGGCACTGGGGCCAGCCTGATCCTGGGATCAAGTAAGCTATACCCCGACAAGCAGCAAGTGTTGCCCACGTGCTCTGCTCCTCCAGGGAGCAGGGAGAAGAGCTGTTGCATTGCAGCTGAGTGGGGATTTGAGAAAATCTGCATGAAGCTGTGAGTAGGATAGGGGAAGTGCACTGAATGCTGATTTAGAGCAGAAATCAGGTGCATAGAGCAGAGAGGAGGACCATAGAGGAAGAAAAAAATGATACTTGGGTGACTTCTGAGCTTGGTGTTACTGGAAGGAAGCCTGTGTAGCCGGGGAGCAGTGAGGGAAAGGTACAGAAATGTAAGTGAGGACACTGCCTTGTCTTGCTGTCACCCTGGGGTTCTGGTTCCCCTTCCCTCAAGGAGCATCCCCACTCTTGCTGCTCCCCGACACAGGCCGTGAGGACATGAAGAAAGCCTGTGCAAGCAGTGATAATGCTCTCCGTCCTCCTGACCCTGCAGGATTTGGTTGAAAGGTCTTTCTGATGGTTTTTGGAGAGGCAGAAAGGTTGAATGCAGATAGAGTTGGTGCAGATAAGCCCACAGGGAAGAGAATCTGGAGCCTGCAGTTTCATCACAAGTTGAATCAGCGGACGATGGTGTTCTTAGCAAGCACTTTTCCATTGCTTGGTTATCTAGAGACATCTAGGTAGGAATGTGCTTTGAGGCAGTTTTGGGGAGAACAGGTTAATGTGGTGTGTAGGCAGCCTAAGGCAAACGCAGAATTTTTGGTAGTTGTGTGGAAAAGTAGTCACATTCCTTCTAGACCCAGAGCAGTCCTTGAAGAAAGCTTTTCTTCAAGGATCTGACTGTGTGCAAGACACCAGAACAAAGGTCCTCTGCACAGCACGTGGGTGGCACTGCAGTCAGAGGAGCATGAATGCTTCCCCCAGATGCACACTTCATGTCCTGCCTGTTGGAGGGGACAGCTGTAAGCTGTCCTTGGGAACGGAGGGGAAGTGCTGGAGGACAAAAGCACCATTGCATCACCATCAGCTGCACCCACAAGGTAATGCAGCTGCCCTCATGGAAACCACGGTTTCGCCCTCCTTCTGTATCAGCTGAACAGACCCATGTTCACAACACATGTAAGTATTTCTTCCTCTTAAAAATAAATAAATAAATAAATAAAACAAAACAACAACAACAACAACAACAAAACTGGGATCCTCCTGAGCAGGGCCATCTCACCATCTTTCCACTGCAACAGTGGAGGATGTTCCCTTATGGACAATTCCTATGCAAATCACAATAATAATTTTATAGTCAATAATAATCAGATATTTTTAGAAAAATAATGGGCTGATAAAGCACTTTTTTTTTTTTTTTTTTTTTTTTTTTGTGTGTGTGTGTGTGTCATTCATTTGTACTTCATGTGGCATTTCCTGCCCTCGTCCTTGCCAAATGGGAGATACATATTTTCTCCGAGCTAGAGAAAAACTACAGCAGTGGGCCAGGACTTGTCCCATGCTGTGCTGTGGAACCTGAATAAGACTGCAGGCCTGTTTATTGTGTCAGAAATAAGGCTGATGAAATGGCTGCCCAGGGAAAGGAGGTTTTAGTGGGCTTTTTAATAGGAAAAGATGTAATATCCAGTGCCTGGAAAGTAAAGTTTGCAATCAAAAAAAAAAAAAAAGAAAAATCAATCTGGAAATACAATGTAGATTTTTAGGAGTTAGAATAATCAGACATGGAGACAGATTGCTAAGAGACTGGATTCTCCATCACTGTGAGTCTCTAAATTAAGGCAACATCTTCAGGTTCTTTCTCCTAGGACAGAGCCTGTCTTGGCATGGAGGCATCCAGGAGAGAGAGAAGCAACAGGACTGAGAAGGTGAGAAAGCTGAGCAGCACAAACTTAACAAAGGAACGAAAAAATCCCACACCAGGCTCCCCTGTGGCCACTTCCCTGGGTGAGTTCGGTGGGAGCAAGGGTGGAGGAGGATGACAGTAGAGTTAGCAGAGCACTGTGTCTAAGGGGATGTCCACATCCTCACCTGAACTCCAAATTCGGGAAAAACGTTTTTGTTCTGGATAAAATGAAGTTCTCTTGAACCCACTGAGCAGTGAAGACAAAGCTACCGCCGCTCAGCTCTCCCAGCTGGGTGCCTGAGCCAGAGTTTGACAGATTCATTGTGAGCATCCATTATCCAGTGAACGGGTTCAAGTGGCCATTGAACAGGGTGGGTGGGCACAAGGTCACTCTGTGTTCCAAGGCAGTCAAAGAGGAAGATTTAAGACAATCTGTGCAGTCTTTGTTTTTGGACAGTTTTTGATTTTTCAAGGATATCTTCATACTGGGAGCTTTTTCAGAGTATCTTTTGTAAGCTCTTGTGCTGCCACCGCTTAGCAGGAAACCATTCTCACCTTAAACCAATATTTATGTTATAATTCCCCAGTAGTCACATGAGGTTTTCAGACAGTAAAAACTGAGAGATAACGTGTGGAAGCTGTCATTCAAAATTTCTCAGCTTTTAAATAGTTTTAAAAATGATTTCTACATTATTTTAGCAAAGTTGTACTAAAGGGATCCGTGCAGAGTTGGAAGCTGGAGTTATTAATCTGGAAATGGCCCGGGCCAGTCTGGGCTGTACTGTGTGGGGGCATGCCACTGCTGGATTTACTATTCTGGTTACGGTACAGGTTGAAATGCAGTGTTAAAGGAAAACTGATTTGGGCTCCTGAACCCATATACCTCTGGAAATAGTTCTGGGCTATACCTCATCCACCCTTCATGGGCTGTCCCACAAGAATTACACTTCACGGGCAAAGCAAAGAGCTTTGACCTGTAGCATGGCTTCTAGCTGTGGGCACCTCAGTGGAAAGACCATTGGTGGCTTTTGGATGAAGCTTGTTGTCTGTCGAGCATAAAGTTTAATGGAAGGTCGCTTTCCAAAAGGATCTTCCCCAGCCTGGTGTCCTTATTTAATGTGTGGTCACCACCGATCTATTTGCATTGCTGAACTGCTCGGTTATCTGTACACAAGCTCTGTACTTGGAGGCTCTCTTCACTCATGGCTTTAGATTTCAATTGTTATTTGAGCTGGTTCCTGGTTTCATCATTAAAAAGAAAGCGAAGTTTATTTTCCTGCCTCTTCTTCTTGAACTTCTGTACTATCGCATTTTATGCTGTGCACATACAAAGCGTAATAAATTCAGTCATTTTTGTTCTAAATGTAATTCCTTAGTAATTGCCATCTATTTATTTTTATTGGTAGCAATACCTTAGCTTTGCAAATGCAAGATCTGGAGTCTTCTGGCAGTATCCAAGGGAAGGTTTGCTTAATAAAAGTAAAAATTCATTTGGGAAGGTTTAAATTAGATGGCAGCAGAGAAGTCTCCCTTTTTCGCTGAATGTGGCAGAATCCATTCCCCAACATTAGCATGTGAATCCCCTCACAGGGATGTGGGGGATGTAGGGCAGACGAAACTCTTCTCTCTGTGACGGTTTGGGACATGGTCAGCTGAATGACTTCTTCAAAAGCACAGCTGCAATGAGATTCGGGTCTCAAAAGGCCAAGCCTAGGGGCTACTTCAGCCTTGAGCTTAGTGGCCTCACCAAGCACTGGCACCACCTGAATTTGTGACCTTTCCTTCGCTTCCAGGGCTGGGGGAGCCTTTGCATAGCTGATGGTGACCTTGGAAGCGGGCTCTTACTGATCTACACTTTCCTGATGACCTGAACACGGCACCGGGAGCACAAGTTATTCTTGTCCTTTTTCATTCCTCTGGTAGTTTTAGTTTTCTTTGTCTTTTGATCTGTCCACATTGAGAACAATAACCCCACCTCCACAAATTCCTCTGACCCACATATGCATACAGCACAAAGAATATTTTTGATATCGAGCAAGCTTCAGGAGAAACTGGGTAATTTTCATCTCCATTTCACCATCCCATCATTAAAACGAGACAAGTAAAACATCTCAGAATAAAAATGACAGACACCAAAGCAGGTCTTTAAATATTAGCAGCTTAAAACTTAATGTTTGATAATATTCCGTGCTGACTTTTGATTACTGGAACCTTTTACAAAGTTCAGCTATAAGATCTGAATCTTTTATTGTGCATTCCCAGGGAGATAAAACACAGTTATTGCTAGTGCAGTTTGGCTTCTGTACCTTTAGCAAAATGCCTCTTCCTTAGTTGCCATATGCTAGCAAAAGGGCAATGATTTTAATTACCAGTCAATAAAATACCTTCACGATTTTCATGGTAATAGACCTTAAAGAAGTTATTTTTACTCACTAGTTATTTAAAGCCTCTTTAATGCCAGTGGTTAGGTGTATATTGGGGTCACTGAAAGTCAGAGAGGGGTTTATTCGCAAAGCTCATCCCTTTTGCTCTGTCCCTCTGTTCCCTGGCAGTGGACACCAGGGACACCAGGATCCTGCAAGCCCCACGTGTTGGGTTATCTGAGTCTGTCACTTTTCCCCTGCCAAAGCATGGGGACAGCACTAGCAATGTAGCAGTAAGACTCTGCACGAGTGTGCAGATCTCTGCATGCACAATATTCTACACTAGGTCTCTGCTGCTGGCAAGAGTGCATACTGTAGGGTCCTTGCTTTTATTGCTGCCTCTGGCTGTGGTCAGGAAGCCATAAAGTGTACGAGAATGTGAGAAATAGTCTGTGACCCATAAACCCTTAGCCCTGTCTTTCAAGAGGAGAACTTAGTCAAGGGGGAGGAGGATATGGAGTCTCTTTCAACTCAGTTGGGCCATTAAAGAGTCCTTTAGCAAGTGTAAAGTGGGGCACACAGAGAAGCTTTGCCATTTGCACTGGCTGAGAACCTGGTCATAAATATTGTTCTTAGACAACTCCATCTCGTTAAGATCATGGGTCTAGAAAACATTATTCTTGGAACAGAAGAAAACCACAACCCACTGTTGTGACTGGTGCTAAAATGCTGAACCCAGACCTGTTGTGATGCTTATTTGTGAAGCCTTGCCCTGGGCGTCATGCTGCCACTAGTGGGGCTGCAGGGGGCTCCAGACTCGTGCCTTTCCATGCTGGCTCTTGGAAGATGCCTTGAGAGGGTGTGGAGAAGGAGACCAGCCTCCTGACTTACACCTTGAGCATCTCCAGCTTTTGTTGCATTTGGAAGCCAGGCTGGCATGATGGGGGTGACACAGAGCTGTTCATTCAGACAATCTGGGAGGAAACCGAGTACTAGGAAGGCCACAGACGGCACCTCTCAGAGGGGTGTAAAAGAGGATGGAAGGGGATGTTCAGACCAGAGTTGAGCATGGAGACACTGCTGCAAACACAGCTGTCTGTGTTGATTAGCAGGTAGAGGCAGCGATGGGTCTCTGACCCTGCAGACCTTCAGCTCAGCAAGCAGTTCTGGGTCTTTGGGCTGCATTAGTTAAATTTAGCTGGGAAAGTCCGGGGAGGTTCTGTGTGTGTGTGGGTGCTGCTCTGCTGGGGGCAGTCATATGGGAGCACTGCTCTGCCTTGGGCTGCACGTGGATGGAGCAGATCCCAAGGTTTTGTACAGTCTTTGGGCAAGTCAGACGCTGCTGGAGGTGCGTTTGCAGAAGTGGGCATTGTAGTGTGCCTGCAGCAAGCTGTGGGAGAGGAAATGGCCATGAATAAAAACATCAGCATCTAGCCCAAAGAGACTGCCTTGCAGCCAGCAGGCTGACAGCAGGGAAGTCCAGGGGGACAGCAGTGGTTAGTCTTGCCTCATTGATTGTGGCAGCAGCTGATTGTCCTGCTTTCAGCTGGGATAGAGTTAATTTTCTTCATAGGGACTGCTATGTGCCATGTTTTGGGTTTAGGAGAAAGACAATGCTGATAACACACCAATGTTTCAGTTGTTGCAGAGCAGTGCTTGCACTAAGCCAAGGACTTTTCAGCTTCTCATGCTGCCCTGCACTGAAACTGGAAGGGTTGGCTGGCTGCTGCTCAGGGACTGGCTGCGTATCGGTTGGTGGGTGGTGCGCAACTGCATTGTGCACCACTTGCTTTGTACATTATTATTATTATTATTATTATTATTATTATTATTATTAATTTATTTATTTATTTCCCCTTTGTTTATTTGTGCTATTAATCTGCCTTTGTCTCAACCCCCAATTTTCAGCACAGCTTCAGGCAATCCTATGGGCTTCAGCCCAGCACCATGCACCAGATCATGCCAGGGAAGCGATGTGATGCTTTCCTGCACACTGCCATTTTCTAGGATTTTGTCTGCATTAGTGCCAGAAGCTGCAGCTCCCTTCATCCCCTGCAGCAGAGCAGTGCATGGGGATTGTCAGCGCTAAGCTCAGTGCTGCTGCAGTCACTGCCTGTCGTGACAATGTTGTGTTTGCTCTCTGAGGTGGCAAACGGCTCCTGACCCAGGCTGTTAGATTCCCATAGCAGCGTGGCTAATAGCCAGTGAAGGTTTTACTTTTTGTGCAGCCCATTTTACAGACCATCTGGTAGGCCTGGCTATCGGTTTGCAGGAAGTCTGAGAGGCATCCAGCTCTAAAGACCTAACTTTAAAGGTGACCAGGACAAATCACATGCTACCATAAAGGATACCAAGAACATCTCTTAGTGAATATTTGGCTTGGGAAAAACAAAACAAAATGAAATGAAACAGCAACAAAAACAACAATAACTAAAGAAGACAAGACCCTGACCACAGATTTAGACTTCCAAAAGTCCTTTTTGACTGTTCCTGTAGCAAAGCAGAAATGAACTCTGTGGTACCAAGGTACCTTTGCTAATAGGTGGCAAGAAGCTAAGCAAACAGCAAGGATCTCATGTGGCATTGAACTAAGCCATCTACTACTAGTTGGCCATTGCTAGGAAGAGACCAGGACAACCCAAACGCCTGGCTTTGACTAGCATAGGCTTGCCAAAAGTCATATCCCTTTCATAGCTTTCTGCCCATGGTTGCTCAGCAAAAGGGAGAGGTGGCAATAATTTATGTCATTAACTTGAAGCATGTGGGCCATATGCACGCTGCATCTCCTCCTGTCAGAGATGGCTGAATTTCAAGCAGTTAAATTTGACGGCTGTGGGAAACAGCACGCTGTGCTGTGAGGTTAGGAGAGAAAGACAGGCTGCTGGAGGGGTGGACAAACTGTCATTTATTGTGAGGACAAAGATCTACCTGCAACATTTGGGGCTTTCCCCTGCCCCAAGTGTGTCTCTAGGGTTCATGTTCTCTGTGGTATGTGCTGAGGGTAAGGCAGCTTTGCTGTAGAAGCGTGCTTGCTGACCCATTGTAAGCCAGCGGTCGTGAGGCTGGCTCACCCTTAGATATCCTGAAATGCTTGCAACTCTCGGGAATGAGGGCAGGAAGGAGAAAAACACCTTTTTTCCTCTTAGCACCTTGTGCCTGGTTAACAGAGCCAGCTGGTGCCCAGCAGGTTGAGAGCCACCACTTCTGTCTTTGCTCAGCCTTGTCTGGATCCCAGATTGCACAACATCTTGCACCGGCCCCTGGGATGGGGGACTCCAGCCAAAATCATGCTACACACAGATCGTGCTACAGGGAAAAAGCGGTGTGTCCTAGAAATAGCTAGCTGTATCATGCGCTTTCACGGCCGTGGGATTGTGAGCTCTTCTTCTGGGGGCTGATGGCACAGGAAAACATGCTTTGGCCTTCTTCAGGGACCAGCAGGGTGGGTGGCTGCAGGAGTCCACCACTGCCTAGGGGGCCTCTGCCCTGCAGTTTTGGCAGGAAGCTGAATTGGGCTTAGGGTTTGGTGCTCAGCTGCCTTCAAAGTTACGGAAGATGCACCAGTTTGGTCCAGAGCTCATTCAGTGATTGAAAGTCCCAGGCTGCTGTAGGCACAAAGACCACATAGGCAGGGTAAGAAGTGAAATGGTGCAAGGGGGTGTTCCCAGACACTCTCCCATAATATTAAATTTTTAATGTCCCCAGTGCAGTTTTTGACCAGGGCCAACCTCACTCTTACCTCAGTCATGGCTTTGTAGTAGCATGGATCAAAGGTAATTTCCAACACACTACTGGGGTAAGGTTTTGTGGGAGTTTATCAAGCAGTGACTGTAGCTGTTGGGTATCGGAGAATGAGTCTGGCCTCCTCAGTCTGTTGTAGGTATAGGCATAAACCAAATTTCTTGGAAATATGATGTGAAATGTTTTGTGGCTACCTCAACTTTGGGGGCATCTGGTTTGTGGGGATATTTGATAAACAGCTATTAAGCAAATAAAGAAAAAATGAAAAAAAAAAAAAAAAAAAAGAAGAAAAGTAATGAGTGCCCAGATGCAGAAATCCTAATGAACAGGACACAATAATGAATTCTGGAGCTCTCAGGTCAATGGCTGCTGAAGGGACCACTCCAGCGTAGCCTTAGGGTCTGCTAGGTGACAGGAAGGGGGACAGCAGATTATGGTTGGGCTCATGGAAAGAACACACCTATTATGGGACAAATCAGGAGCCTTTTGGGATTATGTAAAGTTTATTATCAGATGATAAAGAGTTTTTGTGGGAACATACAAAATATTATGGGTAGTTTTTTGTGAGGGCCAGAGGCAGCCCAAGGCTGGACACTTCATAAGCGAGATCCATGATCTGGGCATGGAGTCTGGATGGGGTAGGTCTCTGGTGCATGTGTGCCTGTGGATGAGGAGAATGTGAACTCTACATGCCCTCTGGTGACTTTCCCCTCATCAGCTGGAGGGGAAGGGGGAACAGGAAGGACTGCCTGTGTTGTCCATGTCCATGTGAGTGCTGCTAGCACTTTTATGGGGTAAAGATATTCTTCTTTGTCCATATTGGTCTGTGTGGCCAGCAATGTGTGTTTTGTGCTCATCTACATCTTTGGGACACATCCTTTGCTGGGTGGAGTCACCTGCAAATGGGAAAACTGGCAAATAGACTGGTGAGGAGAAATTCCTTGGGTCTTCAAGCCCACTGGATTCAGCATGAATCTTGGCACAATGCTTTCTAGAATCACCTTTGTTCCTCATTAGAAGAACGTATTTCAGCTTTCATGGGGAATTTAAGGCAAAAACTCACTGCTGGTGGAGACAAATTTCCGCAGACAGGAGTTTCCAAAGAGTGAGTTAGTGACTTGCTGTGGTTATAGATTTCCAGTTAAAACTTTGAATGTGAACGGAAAGATAAAAAAAAAAAAAAAAAGGAAGACTTCATCCCAAAATCTTGCGAAGTGCAGCATCATATCTTCCAAATCTGAACTGTGTGCACATTCATCTTCTTCACATGTGATATACCTGGTGTTTGATGGCGCATGTCTGAGAAAGGTGATTTGCATTACCAACACTAAAATGAGTGGCCTAGATATGCTCTTCCTTGTAATATAATTGTAAATGGATTTTGCTTTTAAAACACCATGACATTGATTTCCTACAAAGTGACAGTCTTGTCTCATTACCTACATTCATTTGTTATCTGATGGATTTTAATAGCAAAGATCTGAAATCTGATGATTAACCCCCACCCCCAAAAGAAAAAAAAAAAGTTCAGAGCCATGTCACATCCTTAACAGGAGCTTCAAAAAGAAGCATGACAAGCAGTGTTTGGGAAGATATTCATGCTATTCGAAGTGATGGCAGGGAGTCTCAAAACAAAAGGAAGACATTGAAGAATGAGAGAGACAGGAGAGAAATCTTGGATTGCAGAGGCATTAGCATCAAACAAGCAAGCATAGTGCCCCTGCCAGAAGAGAACTGATCTGCATATATGTCCAAATTGATCTGAATGTAGCCCCTGGCTGTGTTGCCTTACTATTTCCCTGGAAGTGGTCTTTCTAATAGTTAGGTCTTCAGTCTCCTGGCTCTAAAGGATCAGTATCACTTCCCTCCGTTCAGCATGGTAACGTGCCAGAAAGAGCTAGATTTTCACTAGGACGGATTCAACTGCCTAGTCACATGCATTTAACAGATGTAGAAACTGCGGCTTCTGAATTTCTGGGGTGGAGCACAAGCCACTTGTGCTAGACACAGGAGAGGAAGGAGGGAGTGCAGCATGTATACAGGAAATATAAGGCTGAGGAAAAAGGCCTTGGAAGCGAGCAAGGATACTGGGGTAAGGTTTTTCTGCATTGTGAGATTTGTAATGACAGCCTAATCACCTGGGAACTCCGGGCTAGTCCCCCAAAATGTTGCAGCCAAAAAAATTACATGCTCACTGCGAGTCTTTCAGGATGCAAGCTGAGCTGTTTCATCAGAGTGATGGCTCCTGGTTTAACGAGCCACATTAGCCCAAGATTGATTGGCCCATTTGCAGCATGAAAGATCAGTGCCATTAGCAGCAATGAAGGTCTACACCCTCTGGGGTTATTGCTGGAGTGGGGGTGTCGGGCAGCTGCCTGCGTGGCCATGCTGGTGGACAGCCTGCTCTCCTGTAGCTGGACATTATGCTGGGGACATGGGCAGCTGCTTGCATCCCATGATGTTATTATAGAGCTCCCTAAATTTTAGCTGTCTCCTGGTCAGCCTTGCTTTCTTCCTTACATCCCTCTCCTCCTTTAGCTCAGTGGCTGGGTACACACGGGGGTTGTTCATGTTGGGATCACTCGCTGGCAGCAATTCCATGTGGGAGATGCCTGCATGGAGCAGCAGTGGGGCTGGGAGAAGAGAGGGCTGACCAGAACTTCATCTGGAGCAGCGAGTCCATATCATGGCTGCTTCAACACAGCTCTGGCCTTGTGCTCATGGTTGGGTCCAGCAGGGTAACCGGGACAGGGAGGTTATGTGTGTCACTGGTCGGGGCTATCACAACTTTCCTGTATGTCACATTGCCTGCAAGGCTAGGCCTCTAACCACTTGGGAGTGTTTTCCCTTGGCTGGTGGATAGTGAGTCAACGCTGGCCTGCTGTTACCCCTTCTCCTACGAGCAGCTATGTAAAAATCATGTATATCTTTGAATTAGGCCACGGAGCTAGTGGTGGGGGAGAGCACGGTGCAGCTTGGGTGAGGAATAGGCACATACAGTGAGTTGAAGGCTGTGACCTGCTGCCAGGCTGGGCTCTTTGGCAAAGCTCACAGCACCAGAGGTTGGAAAGCTCAGCAGAGCAGTCCCAGTGGCTCAATACATTGCACAGGAGGCTTCTGGGCTCATGCCAAATGCTTTTGAAGTATTTCTTCTAACCTAGTCCTGAAATAGGAAAGGTTACGTGCAGGAGAACGAATGTGCAGAAGTGCATGGAGAATTTATAACTAAATGAAAAGCCAGTGTGCGAAGTTGTGTCTAATTGGTTTCCGAGACCCAGAAAGCCACATAATGTCCTTAGGCTGTGCCTGCCTTTATTTAAGTGGGAAAGTTTTTGGGATCCTTGGGAGAGGACGAGCTCATGTGACAGCAAATGAAAAATGTGAGGCCTGAAGCAGTGGCCTTATGTTAACTTCAGGTTGGAGGAGACCCAAATTCATTGCAAAGGCTACTGCAAGGCGTGCTGGAGACAACCTTGCTGCCATAAACCATGAAAGATATCTGGGCTTTTCTTCACGGCTGGCTGCTTTTTCAGGTGACTCCCCACTCCTCTGCTCCCCTTGCCCCGTGACTTGGCTCTGAGGAGTTGGGAGGTGACAGCATGTGTTCCTTGCGAAGTCATTCTGAACAGGTGAGGACAAAATGCTGACAGTGAGATAAAAGTGAAATAAGGTGGGCATGTAAGCAAACAGGCAAATACGGCAATCGTGCTGTGAAGTAGGGAATAAAAAAGAGCAGCTGAGCCTGTCACGGGTTTTTCATTGAGACCCTGTACTGGCAGGTCAACATCAAGTCTGTGGTTCCTTGCTGGTAATGACAACATTCACATTGCTGGGCTGTGTTGGGTTTTACCACTGGAGACTGCAGCTAGATTTATGGAACGGACACTGAAAGATGTGATCTCCCTCTTTCAGTATTTCAAGCTACTTTCAGATAAATGACTGATGTTATTAACTGATCTTCAAGCTTTTAAGAGCCATGTCTGACCATCTGTCTCCAATTAGTTCCCTCAGCCCTGCAGTCTTCTCTCTTTGAAGTCCTCACACTTCTTTTTTGATACATTAATAATAAAAGGAACTTCAAAGTACTCTCAAAGTTTCATTCTACCTACTCGAAGCAGTATAACTTCACCCCCCTGGGAAGAGGTAGGACAAGACAAGTGAGGTGAATTTTTTTTTTTTGACATCCTTCACTTAAGAACCCCTCTTTTTTTTTTTTTTTTTTTTTTTTTTTTCTCTAACCTGTGAAATTTGGCTAAGATAGTACTGTGGCAGCAGCCCTAGGCAAGGTACAGGGATGAGAATTCAGAAGATTTGAGTTCATTCTCACTTCTGCAGAATGACTCCTACCTAGTGAGTGCCTAATAGAATCTGCATGGTTACTTTCTCTCACTCCTAGTACTGTAAGGCCTTGAGCACACAAGCAGGCTTTGCAAACTCTGCACTCCCTCCTAGGAGTTTGGCTGCCTGTTCTGAAGTCCTGCTCTAATATGGTGCAGATGTATACAAGGTGCACCTCGGGGGAAGCTGCTGAGGACTGGAAGAAAGCAAATGTCACTACTGTCTTCAAGAAGAGCAAGAAGGAGGAACTACAAAGGAACTACAGGCTGGAGTACTACAGGCTGGTCAGCCCCATCATTTACTGTAACATGCTTCATGCATGATGGGAAGCATGTACAAGGCCAAAATAATTAAGGGCAAGCTCTAAATAACTCCTATGGTCCACAGCCAGGTAATAACATCTGATGGGTAAAGGATATACTCACAGAGATCTCTCTCTCTCGAAAACAAAACAAAAAAATGACTTCCAAAAACTCTGTGTAGAATTGTAAGCATGTAATTTGTGTAACTAATAGCCAGTGTTGTTTGCACATGGCATGGTTATTAAGAATGAAGTATTCAGGCCTCACCTTTGCATTGTGTAGGAAGATTGTTCGAGACTGATCAAATTAATTGGACAAGTACATAATTTGCAAAACTCCATATGATATGCCTTGGTTTAATGAGTCCCCTGGAGGCCAATTTTTCAGCAGGTATAGCTTGTTCTTTATTATTTTCCCTTTCTGAGCAGAGAGGAGTAGAAGAGAAGAAAAAGCCTATGAGCCTTCCTTGCTCCAGTCTCAGTAAGGGTTGGCTTCTAAGAGCTTTATGTTTGCAGACTCCTGTGCAAAAATGCAGGTGTCTGCTAAATCTGAGCTGGTTTGGTGGTAAAAAAAGCAGTTGCACCAGAGCTATCTTAAGGGGCTTCTTGGCTACATATGGACTCAGTCTTGGCTGGGGTGTGCTGAAATAACTCAACTGCTCATTTAGCCTGTTTTGGAGGTATCTCTTTTGTGGTGTATCCCAACCAGAATAGCTTTCTTCTGTGTGCAAACATAGATCATAATGTGTCATGTGGATTTTTTTCAGATAGGGCATCTGAGGGAGCAATTAAATTCTTTACTGTCCAGTGACTGAATGAAAGCTACTATGTACAGGCTAGGCTGGGTGAATGTATGGGAGCCGAGGACTGAGTGAGGAGGGAGAGAGGCAGAAAAACTATCAGAAAATGGAACTTGGCTGGAAAGAGAAGTGGAGTACAGGGAAGGAAGAGTCCTGGAAATAATGAGAGGAGAATGCCAACAGTACTCTGAGTGGAAAAGCAGGCTTGGAATTAGCAAACAAACTGCTTTCTCTCTGAACTGCACTTCTAAGAAATAAGATGTTGAGATACACTCTTTGTAAATAGATTGACACCCAAGAAAATCTGGCTTATGCGATCGCTTGCTGTTGCTGTTACAACAGCCTGAAAAACTGTGAAGACCTCTCCACTAAGAAAGTCAATAATATCATATTGGGAATAGCTTCCAGTCAGCCAGGGCTTAATGTAACATGGCATGTGTAAGATTTCAGAGCTTGATGCCATCTGCTCACAGAGAGCATCAGATCACTGGAAAGATGTCAACAAATAGGCTTGAGAAGCTTGTGAAAATGAAGAGGGAAATAGCAAGCTCCAGGGTGTAGGAAAATGATGATTTTTCTTTGTGGCTGTTGCATTCATGAGATTGGTTAGTCTGTGTTTTTTAATCCGCTTGCTACTGCCCCTGGGGAAATGCCTGCAAAAGGAGAGGTATGAGTCCTTGAGTTGAACTGAGAGAAATATGCCAATAAGACTAGCAAATGAATCAAAAAAAAAAAAAAAAATAAAAAGAAAAAAAAAACAAACCCACAACACACCACCACCACCAAAAAAAAAAAAAAAAGAAAATCTTTCACACATTATTTGGAGACATTACTTGAGAATTAGTGTTGGTGGGTTACTGGGAAAAAAGAGAAGTAGCTAGTAGGCATTATAGCTAGCAGCTCTACGGTCTTTTTAACGCAACTCACAGTATAATCTATGAGGTACCTAGATTTTTTTTTAAACCCCAGATGGTAAAGCTAATAGGAATAATCTTTGCTCCAAGAGTCAAGATAATTGTACTTTGAAAAATGCTTTTGGTATAACATTAATTTTGACCTTTCCATGAAGTGTGACATAAACACATTGAAAATGGATATTCATGCCAACACCATTCCCATTACCAACTAAAAAGATTTGGGTGTTATGTTACAGTTAAGAAGTTTGAAATAAACAACCTCTCTTGTGGTGCTGTTTTAATGCTGTAATGGAGGTGCTTACCACAGGCTGAACAGGTTTATCTTTTCTTTTCTTCCTTCTGTGTAGAACACAAAACTTTGCTGTTTTTCAACAACTGATGCTTGAATACATACAAAATACTTCATGTGTATACAGGTTGAGTGTCACAATGTTTAGCTACTTTAAATTGTTGCTCACTAAAAATGACTTTTTTTTTCCCCCAAACCTCTGTCCTACTTTTACCTATGAGAGGTGAAGAATATGACATTAATGACAATTAAGGTTATTAATATCAATCAACTTCTGGATGCTAGCTTATTTTTCCCACCAACTACTTGAATGGTAATTCTGTGAGTGATGGAACTAAATTGTTCAGGCAGTGCCAGACAAGCTAAAAATGTGCCATAGCCAAAGGCAACATAACAGTGGCCACAGACTGAGGACTGAATGATTCAAAGAAAAATGACATCAGGAAAAACACTTACCTGGGGGAAATGTGCAGCCCTGGGGCAGGTCTATAGGGGCATGGGGATGGGATCTCCATCCTCAGAGGTCTTCCAGTGTCTGATCATACTCATCCTCTCCTCTAATCTTCTCCAGAGCTGGAGACCAATTCCATAAATTCCTTGGATCCATTATCTCTACCCTGTGACACCTGGGAGCGAGAGCAAAGATGCAAATATACACCAAAGCCTGGACAAATCTTTCTCGATCTGAATCTGCTCTTCGGTGATTCCTGCAGGGACAATTCATGCCCAGTGTTCTCTAGAAGTCAAGAGTAAAAGAATTTTGCATGGCTCTCGAGGCTAGGTCTCAGAGTAAGTCCCACTGACTTTTACTGCTTTAGCTCCTGGGACAACATCCCAGAAAAACATGTTTGTCTACTATCATCTCTTTATAGCTCTGTATTTCTTCCTCCATCACCGTTTTTGTGAGTTACTTTGATGTGTGTCTGTCCTTGGAAGCCAAGAGGTGGAACAAAACAAACACATGAAGATGAGGCTGTAGTGGTGGTGCTGTGGGAAACTAATGGGCTCCAGATCAGCATAATGGCAATGTCACTTGGCAGCTTACTAGGCAGTCCTGGCTTATTGTAGTTGCTCTCTTCTTCACTCCAAAGTCTTTTTTTTTTTTTTTTTTTCCCACTCTCTTTTTTTTTTTTTTTTTTTTTCAGTACTCATGATGATGTGTCCTGAGGGAAATTCATAAGGTTGCTTTAGGGATTAGCCATCAGATCAAACTATTTCGAGAGTATAAGCCCTGGAAGTGGAAAAAACTTTATTTATGCTCTCAGTGCCTCAGGCTAGCTTGGGTGATTTCTGAACTGTGAAGAGAACTGTTCTTTGGGTATCCAAGTTATATATTTCTGTGATAGGAACAAATTTTCAGTTTTTCTCACTGACTCTTGTTTCATTTATTTTTATGAATTACTCTTGTAACATGTATGGACCACTGAATGATGGAGTTTTACCTGAGGTTCGTTACTGAATCCTACTGATAATGTCCTTGGGAGAGTGTGAGAGAGATCTTTATGAATGTATTAATTGTTATTCTGTTATTCTCTTCTGCAGCTCAGTATTTGGTTACACAGTGTGTTATCAAAGATGTAATTACCCAGAAATCCCCTTATAGTGCCCTCTCTTCCACTTATTACAAGAATGTAAAGAGGACTACAAAGCAAAAAGCAAAATTGGAAGGTACCTTAAATTGAACAGGGGGTGTGGAGTATGGAAACATTAAGATCTTTTTTTTTGACATTTTGATTTTGAAGACGATTTTTTAGCAGACCAACTTTTATTGTAACGTTTACGATACAGCCTATGCTGGAATACATGATTTGCTGAAAAGACTTAAAATCCACCCAGTTCTGTTGTCAGATCTGGGCACAGTAGCATGAGCTACCCTTTGTGTAACCCTTACACCAAAGATTTGTGCAAGTGAAAAAATGAGATAGACTGGTTCCAGAAAAGCCATAGGAATCACCTCTCAAAATGACTTTCTACCAGCCTGTTGCTGCTAAGTGTGGCTGATAGAAGTGGTGCAAAACTGCTCCTGCTTTCAGGCTTTGAGAGCTGTGTCTTCGATGATTTGATGATTCTAGTCCTCCAGCAATTATCCTGCATTACTCTCTTTTCTCTCCCAGGTCTGGTTGCTCTGGTCAGCTCTATTTCTTTAGGGCCTGAGTTTAATCTCCTGTGGAAGAGGGGTGGTTAAGTGATTTTCATATTCCCTTCCAAAAACCCTCTGAGAAAATAAATTCAGAATAAATCAACCTGTCAGCCTTAACAAAAAGCAATCTGCAAGTCTGTCTTGCTTGGACTGAGGTGGGGACACAGCTTGAGAGAAAGCAAGAACATCAATACTTCAGCTGCAGCAGCTGTTTTGTCTGTGCTGAAGTCGTTGGCCTGACTTTTGGACTGCCCTAGTACTCTAGGCAGTGATAGCAATCCATACCACTGCAGTGGCCTGGGATTGTCCTTTGAGCCTGCTCTGTGCTTATGAACTTTCCAGGCCAGAAACTCTCCAGGCTGAAAAATTCAGCCCAAAGCTTCTGGAGTATTTTCTCACTGCTTCCTTGTTTTAGATACTGGGATCATGCTGGAAGGAAAAAAATCCCTGGCCTTCCTTTCTTTCAGCAACCTTGCTTTTCCTTTTGGATGCAGGTAACTCCCAGTACCAGTGTAGGAAAGTGATTTAGAAGATGCTCATTTCTGCTGGTGAGACCCAGGCCTGGGACAAAATTGGAAAAAGGTGGACGTCCTACACACAGCCCCAGGCTTGTGTCCCTTCCAGGCAGAGATTTCCCCCAAGAGTTCAGGGGCTGTGTGGCACAGTGGGACAGGAGGTCCATCCATCTCTCCAAAGTGAAGGAGATGGATGAATTACTTGTATCTAGTAATATGGGCATGGCCTAGAGCAAATCCAGCTCAAGTGGACTCCATGGGGGGCCAGAAGTTGGTAGGAGCCATGGAAACATGCTCTTCCTCAAATCTCATGGTGACAGCAGTGTCCTCTAGATGTTGCTTTCCTTCCCCTTCAGCAGTAGCTTCAGTAGTCTAGATAGGTAATGCATAGGATAGCAATGGGATATTTTTTGCCCCTCAGGTAGTATCCTATCCCCCAGAGCCGTTGAGAAGGAACAGCAGAAATATTGACCTACTGGCTCTCGCATGTGATGGATTTTTGCCAGCAGCTAGATGAACCATCAGGATTATTGTTAAGTCCTGGTCCACATGGCTACAAAAGGCAGACAACTTCCCCTTCCTGCTGTGGTACTGCACACTAATTCGGTAAGTTTCTGTTGGCAGAAGTCTTGTTCTCAAGTCTTTTTTTGTTCACCCCCCTTTTAAGGATGAAGCTGTTTCTGTGCCAGATGCAGTTAACTTTCTGCCATGGCTAATTGGATTTTGCAGGGCACACAATACCATTTCAGTGGTGGAGCCGAGAGATGTGGTAGTGCACCTTTTGATTATGTCAAGACAAATTGTGTTTGTGAGCACATGCTGAAGGTCCATCTCCTGTAACATGTCAGTCTTGCCACATAATCCCATTAAGTGAGGCAGCCTGGTTTCTTTGCTAGACATGGGTTGTCACTTTGCAACATGGGTTGACTGGAGCTTCTGTCTTGGGATGAACGCTTTGCTCACCCCTTGTTCCCTTGCCAAAGTGACTGCCTGTGTCCACCTGTGTTCATTGATTAAGGAGCTGGGTGTGTTGGTTGATGAGAGGGTTGACATGAGCTGGCAACGTGTGCCTGCAGCCCAGAAAGCCAACCATGTCCTGGGCTGCATCAACTGCAGCATGGCCAGTAGGCCGAGGGAGGTGATTTTCCCCATCTGCATTTCCCCTCTACTCCTGCATTCAGCTCTGGGGTCCCATGGAAGTATTAGTACGAGTCCAGAGGAGGGCCACAAAGATGATCAAGGGGCTGGAGTGACTTTCCTACACAGACAGGCTGAGGGGGTTGAGGTCTGGAGAAAAGAAGCCTGGAGGAGACTCCAGGGAGACCTTATAATGTCCTTCCAGTACCTAAAGGAAAGCCGAAGAGGGATTCTTTGTCAGGGGGTGGAGTGACAGGGCAAGGAGTTATGGCTGTAAACTAAGAAAGTGTAGATTTAAAGTAGATAAAAGGAAGAAATTCTTTACTCAGAAAGTGGTGAGGCCCTGGCACGGGTTGCCCAGAGAAGCTGTGGATGCCCCCTCCCTGGAAGTGTTCAAGGCCAGGCTGGATGGAGCTTTGGGCAGCCTGGGCTGGAGGGAGGTGTCCCTGCCCATGGCAGGGGGTTGGAACTGGGTGATCCTTAAGGTCCCTTCCGACCCAAACCATTCTGTGGTTCTGTGATTCTGTGATCTCCACAAAACCTGGGCAACATGCTGGGGCTTCCTCACTGGGACAATCCCTCAAACAGGCTCTCTGGGAACATTGCAGGGGTTAACCTAATGAGGGTTATTAGCTTTTTACATTGGTATGGGGAAGCGGTAACTCTTCTAAAGTCTGTGCTTAAGTGGGCACTGGGAAAGGCTGACATTTAACTTTCCAAAAAAGCTCATTTCAAGGAGTAATTCACTGTAGTGCTCTTCAGATTAATTTTAAAGCAAGTAATCTAAGAAGCCTAAGAAAAGTGGAATTTCAGGCAGTCTAGAGACCAGAACAGTAGGGAACTGCAGTTCTGGAGAGGTGGCTGGGGCTGCGGAGTGCTGCACAGAGGGGATGACTGCCAGGAGCTATTGTGCCTCTGGTACATTGGGTAAGTTACGTGGGTGGGAGACAAAAGGGCCACAGATTTTATAGCAAGAAAGGTTTCTGCCTAACTAATGTGCCAGACCAGGTAAATACATTATGTCAATATTTTTTTCCAAAAGGCTAGGCAGAAGTAAAAATCAAATGGCTCATTTCTATACACCTTCCAGAAAGAGGCAGAGAGAGGCAGCTCTTTGTAGTCCTGGGTCCATTTCTCTGCTGAGGACCTGTTGAGTATTTCAAGCCAGGACTGCTCTCCCATAAAGAAGTAGCTGTTTCCGATTTGCCTACATTGCCAGCTCTGTGCTTCATCTTGGAATGCATTAAATATTTATTTGGTAATCTAAAGGGAACTTTTAGTGTCTCCTGCTATGGATATGGGTGCTTCTGGAGCCTGCTTTCTTCTCTACAGAAGCTTTCTTCTCTACAGAAGCAAGGACTTCCTAAGGAGAACCCCATGCAGAGCCATTTATCAGCATTCACTCTCCATGCAGGCTTCCTTTCACTATGCTGTCTGGCATGTAGGATACAAAAGAACTATTACACTTTTCCAGGAGTGTGTGATCTTTGTTACATTTAGATTTGATGCTAAAATCAATAGGTTACCTCACAAGAACATGTATGAACAAGCAAGACTAAAAACAACATGAGAGGTTCCTTGAGTGGAACTGATGAGCCAAAGTTTTGCCTGAACTCTTCAGTCTCTGAGATTAACAGTTTCTAAAGTTTATTGGGACTGGATTCTCTGACTGTAGGCAGACAAGCTCCCTCTAGAGAGGCCATCTGTGACCTCTGGTTCTCAGTTGGTCTGGGCTCAAAATGAACGTTGTGATTCCTAGGGGAAAACACAAACTGCCTTCCCCTCCCTGCACCTGGACACCAGCTGCCCAGACAGTGAGCAGGGCTAACAGCATAGCTGCAAGGCACAGCCTCACCTGTATCCCTGATTGCAGCCCTGTGTCATTGACTGCTCCAAATCCTCTTACCAAGGAATGGAAAGCAGACAGTCAGCAGTAAAGATTTTTCCTTGCAGTGGGAATCTGCCAGCTGGGGAGGTGTTCCTGGATCCCTTGATGCCTGTGAGGATGTGCAGAGAGGTTTCAGGTCAGGTAGGTATGGTTTAGATGGTGGAAACCATAGTGCTCTGCAGCTTCTGCAGGAGGATTTCAGAGATGCTCTAGGAGCACATCTGCTACAAAAAATGCAAGATGGTTTGGATGGGGAAGAGCAGAATCCAGCCCCACATCTTGCTGGGTGAGTGGATCCAGGCACTGTCAGTGCAGTCTTCCTGAGAATATCAGTTGTATTTGTCTGAGGGGGATTGCAGCAAATCATGCATCTTGTTTTGAGGGGCATTCATGTGGTGCCTAGCACTACAGCATCTTGGTTCATGACTAATGTGTCCTCTGATAAACTGTGATGGTGAAAACTTGACCTTTATAGTGCAAAGTGACCATTTTGGAAAGGAAAATAGTAAAATTGTTGACATGATTTCTTCTCTGGCAAGCCTGCCTGTCCTTGGGAACTATGGTGTCTCTGCGGAATGCATAACAGCTCCAAGCAGGGTGGCTGCACAAACCCTGAAACTGGGGTGTTCTTTTACTGCCCTTTGTCACAATGATTGGATGAAGGAAGGTGTTTATTCATATATATATATATTTTTGTAAAGCAGAATGAAGAAAATTTGTAGACAATAATCCCAATAATTACTTGGATGCCTAAGTCCAGGGATCAGCAATCCCACCTTAAGGCAGTTCCAGATGAGACTGCCTGTTGTTTTACAGAGTTTTTATTCCATATGTCTTTCTACATGTTATCCCAGGAATTTATCCGCTCCTTATGCCACAAAGGAAGAAGTGCTTTGGCCAGATAAGGGAGTAGCATCTGCTGTGAAACTTGGGATAAAACATTTCTCTTTAAGATCTTCATCCCACCTCCAATCTTCCCTTTTTTGAAAGGCCACCCTGCCTTTCCACCCTGGTAGAATCGTGGTGGTGAACAGCAAAGGGACAAATCCCTGCTGCTCTGGCAGGTTTCTCAGATGACTGTAAGAAACTGACGTTTCAGCTGGGTGAGACTTAGGAGAGGAGGGAGAGAAACACTCAAATTCACAAAATCCTAGATCTGCTGTTAGCCACAGTGGAGAAGGAGTCTGTCTTCTTAGCACAACCGCTGTGGATCCTGTTGCCTTGTTGACTTGTTCCTGTTGAATTTAGGGAAGTCGGCTCCTAATCCAACAGAGCAGTGTTTGTGCAAAGTGTTTTAATTGCAGTATCTAGTTCTTCTGCACTTAAATGCTCCATCAGGATAGCTGCTTAGGGAGTTCTTCTAGTGACCTTCACTTTAATTGTCTAATTGCTCACCAGTCATTTGGATGATTCCAGTGCTGCCTGCTAGCTCTGATTAGAACTGGTTTCTTTCCAAAAGTATTAAGTGTCTTCCTCTCTCTTCTTTGAATGAGTAAAACAAATATTTAAATGCATGCTGAGGTATGCCGAAACATCACTGTGGGATAATTTGAAATGCTGAGGTACCTTGATTCTTACTTCTGTAGGGGATTTGGGGTCAGGTGTTGCTACCTCCCTGAGCTGTGGTACTGGGGTCCAGCACTGCATAGCACACACCTCCTGTGATCCTGTTTGTGCCCTCTGCCTCTTGTCCTGGCACTGGAAAAGAGCCTGGCTCCAGCTTCTTTACACACTCTCTTTCCGTGGAGATCACCAATGCCCATCTGGACAAGGCCATAAACCTGACTGTACTGAGCCAGAGATCCTTCTAAACCTTCATTTCATGTGGTTTTATGATGGATCCTAAGGACTGTGTCTTGAGGACACCTCCTCAGAGACCAAGGAGGGGACCGAGCCACCAATCACCTGACAGCTGCAGCACTGAGGGAGAGAATACAATCACGGGCAATTTTGCCCAGGTTCCTCTTTAGTCAGAGCATACTTCTTTTTATAAGAAGTCTTTAACTTTGATTACTGCAAACACTCCAGTCAAAGGCACTCAGCAGGTAGCTATGGCAACCCTTGAGATAAGTGGTCTAAAATATACCAGGTAAAATAACGAGGGGATAATAATACAGTTTTAGTTCAAATAAACTATTAAGTGTGACTAATGGTTTTACATTTTAAAAATATTCATACACCATATTTCTGGGCTATAAATTAGTAATGGTTCAAGGCCCATTGTTCATCCCACTGCTGTAGGTGGTCCCCAAAGAATACCACTAATATATGCCTCCTGCATTTGTTAACCCAGCACTCAGCAGGAGAAAAAAAAAGTCTTGTAGCTCCACAAAATAAAACTGGTAAAGGGGGAAGGGCTCAGAGAGGCAAGATTACCTATGTAGAGCTCTTAGAGCCCATTCGTTGAAGCTGACTTAACTAATTTAATGCAACTGTCTTAATTGTATTTATCTATTTGTTTTCAAAACCGCCTCCATAGGACCCAAATCAAAACTAGCAATTAGCAGCTGGGAGATAAGTGCTCTGCATAGTCAGGATGGGACAGTCATTACGCAAGGGAATTTTATGATTTAAAGAAATAATCTATCACCTTTTCCTAACTTGTAGTGAGAAAAAGTGCAGCTGGGATTCTCTGTTCCTTAGGAGCTGGTCTCTTCTGTATTTTTCTTCTAGCGAGACAGCTAGCCAACTTGGTAGGAAATTTTAATAAAAGAGAGATTAAATTTGCTGAAGCTACTTATGCTGTTTCTGGTGGGCACTAAACCTTTAGACATCTTGATTTTCAGAATATACCCACAAACAAAATGAGAGACCATCTTTGCTGTTGCTCTTCTTTTTTTCTATATAGGTTTTCAGTCTTCATGCTGCTCTGGACAAGCATCCTCTTCCTCCACCCATTCTCCCTCATCTCTGTATGCTTGTTTTGCCAGGTATTGCCTCTAAAAGAAGCTTGTTTTTTAACACAGGAGCAGTGTCCTAAATCACTCAGTGTGCAGTGTTTAATCAGCCATTGCCCAGGGCAAAGATAGGGTAGGGAGGAGGAGCAGAGGATGGAAGTCCTTTGACTTCTTGAAGCAGTGAGTCCCAGCAGAAAGGGGTCACAGACACTTCCAGCCCTCTGCATGACCTGGTGGTGTTTCCCTTTTGCCTGGCAGGCTCTTTTCTGATTGCTGGACTTAACCAATAGTCCTGCAACGCCGAGCCATTGACTTTGGATCCATTGCTGGCCGAGGAGGATCTGAAGGGTCTTCTTCTTTATTAGCGCTACTCCCTGCTGTCCCTGAGACATTCTGAGATGAGGATTTGCTTCCTTGTAGAGGTGCCCCAGGCAGGTGTGGTCTCAGCGAAGCAGGTTGCTTTCCTAGTCCTGGGGTGAACGGGGGACCAATGTTCTGCCTTTGGTTGTTGAATGGAGCTTCAGCTTCCCTTTGCTCATCTAGCCTGTCCCCTCTGAACTTGACACAGTTTGGCCTGGATACCAGACCAGATGATGCCTGGGATGACCGACAATTTCTATCCAGCCTGTGTGTTCCCTGGCTTTTTAAAAACTTCTCTGATTTCTTCCTGCCTCTATGCCTCTCTGCTTGGACTGCAGTAAGGCTTTCTCAGCCTCTCTTTCTGTGGGCTGTTGAAAGGCTGTTCAGACAGAAAAAAAAAAGAAAAAGAAAAAAGAAAAAGAAAAAAAAAAGCCAAAGCTCAGATATGCTCTTGAATTTTAATTCTCCTATTGGCTGGTAGCAGGAAATTAGCCTGTGAAAGTCAATGGACACTGACACTTTCCTGCTGGCCAAATGCTAAACTGAGCGTTGGCGGCTTTTAGCAATGACAGTCGAGCCATGCACCATAGCCCCCCAGATCTCATCCTGCCCCATCCCTTTTGTCCGGCCCTGGGACTAAAGCTGGCTGGGGATCCCTCCATTGCCTCTGGGGCAAGCATGGGTGACCTTGCTGCAAGAAATGTTTTAGATTTAAATGACTATTTTATACCAAGTCTTATTTTTTTTCTCTTAATGTAAACTCAAAGCCACAAAACAGGGAGTAAATAAAAGGGGGAAAAGAAGTAGTGATTCTCACACCAGTGGCAGTGGTTTCCAAGGAGAAACCTGCCATAGCAATGGCTATACAAGTGTAAGGCCATGGGAAAAACAGCATAGGAAAAACAACTGGAAAATACTGCCCTGGAGGCTCTGGAAAACCCTGCTACAGGAGTTTTCCTGAGAGGCTGCAGATCTGGGAGTGAAAGGCAGACTGCCCTGAGCATTGGGAAGGTGAAGATACAGTGCAAACACCCCACAATGTGGTTATGCTGAGAATTTCTTGCTCGTTTGTGCTCACTCCTGTAGTTGGCAGGCTCTGAGGAGCAGCCTCTCTGAATGGGAGTGCTGGGAAGCAGCCATGCCCCAAGCCCTTTACCCTTCTGGGCTGCAAAAGCATTAAGTCCCTGCACACTGTGAACAGCAGTACTGGGTACTCTTGCCAGCATTATCCCCCCCCATTTTTATCACCCCCCGTTTTTCGTTTGAGGGAAGGATGTAATCTCACCAACATTCGGCTTCCTATTAACTTGTGTTGGTAAACACAGTACTTCCAAATTTCTCATGAAGCCAGAGAAGTCTTATGCTCCCCCAGGACGTAATCATGCTCATCAAAAAATAGCAGTCACAGCAAAATACAGGCTCATGAGGGTGCTCCTGTTCAGCAGGCAATTCTGTCTCAGTTCTTGCAATGTTTATCTGGCCTCAATCAAGCAGTGTGTGAAACACATTAAAACAGACAAATATCAAAAAAATAGAAAAAAAAAAAAAAAAAAGGAAAAAAAATCTCCTCCTCTGACCCCAAAACAGAAAGTGTGCTAATGATTTCTGAAGCAGGTGAGGGAAGAGAGAGGATGAACAGCTTGGCAGCAGCTTGTGGTGGTGAACAGATGTGAAGGTGCCTGTGTCTGAGGGCCAGAGGCGAGCAGCAAGGAACAGATGTTGAGAGACAGGTTAGATTTTCCGGGCTGTGGAGCAGATAGTGCACTGAGAATGTGTCATTACACCACAATTTGACACTGCAAGGGAGACCAATGGACCAACCAACACAAGAGCTACTTTGAATGCAGACATTGAGCCCTCTATAGGTGCCGTGCCTCTACTCTGCATTTTGTGCATCAGGGAGCATTAAAAGTCTCCAATCATTGAAAGAAAAAGCATACTGCATGCTTCAGGATCCCTTGCTGTTAAAGCACAGTTTATATGTATTTGCTGCAGTATGCCTTGCAAATGCTTATAAAATTGAACAATTTATTATACACAGTTAGGTGCATGCATGAGCACTGGAGAAAGTGAAGAGCTCTTCACTCCCCCTCTGGGCTATTTGGGGACTCCCCATCACCTTGAAATGAGGCCAGGGACTGCTTGGTCCAGCTGAGTACAGGTGATAATATTTGTTCTGAGCTATCGCTTTTAGGTAATCAAAGCTCTGTTTAGAAGTAGGAAATAAAACAGCAAGAAAAGGCACTGAAGGTTCTGAAAGCTCTATGCTGGCGACAACATGAAATGTGGAGGATCCTTGCAGCTGTCATCTGAATCTCCCCAAATTAATTAGCTATGGGATTGCCCATTGATCTCTTTCTCTTTTTTTCCGTCTCTCTCGCTCTCTTTTTTTCTCAATTAAAAGAGAGGCTTCATTTTTATTTCAAAACAATCCCAAATTGGAAAGTGAAGGATGGAAGGGGAGGAGGAACGGGGACGGCGCAGGGTAGTTGTGTTATCAAAACTGCCCTTTCCCCAAGGATATTTCTAGTGTGTGATACCTTTCCCTCACCTCATTTTTTTTGGCGGAGGGAAGGTTACGGAAATAATTTGCTGCCCTGGCCCTTGTTGTTGCTGCTGTGAGGAAGAATGGAGAGGCAGCTGGCCAGTGTATCTTTTGTATGCCCACTCAAAAAGTGAATTACAGCGCTGTGACCCAGCAAAAACTTCATCTTGCTTTTCACTGCCACTCTTTTCTTCCTTGTTACTGCTACCCTTTTGACACTGGTGTTTCTGTTTACTTTTTCTTCCCTGCATCCTGTGGATGCCTCGTGCCCACTGCCCACACTTGCAGTCACCAGTCCCGTCCGTGGTGACAGCGAGCAGAAGCTGGAGTGGGAGCAACCAGTTGTGCCTCAGGGTGGCCTTTCTCAGCAGCTGCAGAGCTCATCAGCTGGTTACGTTTCCTCCACCCAGCACATTACAGCTGGGGCTGTGCAGTTCACCGAGTGGGGCAACACCCTCCTCCATCTGATGCACTTAAAATGATCCTGCTCCAGGTGGCTGCTCCCCATATCCCAGCTTGTTCTACGCAGGAGCAAGGGAATGCTTAATTCAAATGAAACATCCAAAAGAGGCCACTTCTCAATCTCTCCGTAAGGTGCCAGTGAATAGACTGTGTCAGAAAATGTATTCTGGGCTCCATGGGTAAGTGCTTTAATTTTGGGGTGGAGGCGCACATAAGAATGAGATTGATTCTCTGCTTCCAGTGCAAATTCCTTCGTAATTGAGCTGCTATTAGCAACTCCGGGGCGGTGCACTGTGTGCTTTTACGGGCCAATAATAGATGTCTGGGGTGATTGGAGGCAATCAGCTTTCAGCCTGGAATCTTGAAAACCCCAGATGTGTAAAATAACAGGCCACTGAAGTCTTCCCTAGTCAGACTTATAAATACCCTGTGCTCCAGGAAAGCAGGCCAGCTACTATCTTAATGGGGAACAGCCAAAACATCTGTGGCCATGGCTTGTATGGCCTGGGACACCGCAACCTGGATCAGAAGGGTTCTTCTGGGCTTAATTGAGCCAAATGGAGTGGTAGTGGGTGGTATGAGACAGGTGAGTCAGTGGGGCACAGTAGATGTGCAATGGTCTGACAGCAGCAAGTAACCCTGTTGCGGGTGTCGTGTGTTCACGACATGAAAATGTGAGGTTTTGCGTGTTTAAAATGTGTCTGTTTTGTTAAAGTAGGCAAGCCTTGTCACAAATATGAGGCTCATGGCCCATCTGGGATCCTACATAAGTACGTTTTCTACTTTTGGGGGCTAGATGTTAACCCTGAACCAGGAGTGGAGGTGAGACTTGTTGCTCAGGATTATGCGTGGTGTCACTGAGAAGCTCATGGGTCCTGGACACCAGCCATGCAAAACAGTGTTGAATTTATGCTGGGCTTGGAGGTGCTTTCTGTGCTAACACAGTCTTTGTGATTTAGCATTGCCCAGCACAAACCAGGACTTCTCTTGCTGCTGCCTCTCTCCTGGTGCCTGGGAATGGGCCAGACAGGTTGTGGTGTTCGCTGTATGTGCTCAGCAGCCACAGGTGCCCACAAATCACCACAGATGTGGGGAGCTCAGCGGCGGCGTTCAGAGTCATTGCCCAACAGTGCAAGAGGGCAGCATGTACAACAAATGGGACAAGCAGGATCCTGGGCTGAGCCTGGGGCCCAGTGCTGCTGCCCTCATGTTTCTCAGAGAGAAAAAAAAAAAAAAAAAAAAAAAACAACAAATGTGTTCCATTCCCCAGCAGGCAGTGAGCCTTTTGACTTTGAACCCTAGCAAATGGGAGAAATGATGGATGCTAATATAAAAAAGATTCAGCTGATGGAGAGAGCAGAATAGTGAGGCATTTAGTGTTTCTCAAGTGAGAAATCACTAGGGAAAAGGGAAGCAAACTGTGCTTGAAAATAGATGCTGACGTGTTTAAAGCCAGAGGAGAAACTGAGATCAAGGTATTCTCCATTTTGGGAGTGCAATGAAGACAAATTTCCAATACTTTAATAAAAAGGAGTCTATTAACCATAGCCTATGCTTATCAAGGGCAGCCAGTTGAGCTGTAGTGGTGTGAGATGGATAACTTTGCAGTTTTTCCCTGAACTGATTTTGCACAGTGTTGTCAGAGAGGTGCAGCCCTAAGATACTCCTTACTCAGCAGAGTTCTACTTCAACCAGAAAGGGGCTTGTGTCTCTGTTGCTTTATGTTTTTTCTTTTGTATTACTAGCTAAAATCTAATGAATGCACAACTCAGTGACAGGTCACCATTCCTCCCATGCCTCCGAAGCAACATTTTTCTGACACGCTGCTAGCTGAGATGCTGGTATTCCTCCAAAACCCAATGTTGTAATCAGCAGAGGAAGAGAAAGTTGGTGTCAGTGGAAGAGGAGGATATAGGGCAATTCAGACCAGAAAGAAGTTTGCATGTGTACTCTCTTTCCTGAGGACACTCAAAGGCTAGTGTGAAGAACTGAATTTGACCATTGGTCTTCCCACTCCTCCCACATTCTCACTTGAAATTCTACCCATTCCTTGGAGCCTTCATGGATCAAGTTTCAGCTGAGACCCTGGGGATGTCAGAACAAGCAGGGAGGAGGATGATTATGAAGACCCTACCTGGCTTGCTGCTGGGTTTCTTTTGAGTTTAGAAGTGTAAGGATTTCTACCTAAAAATATAATTTTATTTTTTTATTTTTATTACCTATTTTAAAGGTAATAATTCTACTAAGAGTCTAGTTATTTAAGAGGGCTTCCAAGTCTGAACATAGAAGCATTAGCCTGTGGGGTGGTAGTGATTAGGAGTTTTCATTTTTTTAACTCTTTACAGAAGTATTTGCTCAGTGTAAAAAAGTACTATTTTCTGTGCCGTACACTGTAGTTAATAAAGACAAAATTTTGTTTGAGAGTGTCTGTTGCTCTGTTTCTTATGTTGTTTCTTGTGTAGCAAGGTAGATTTTGATTGTTTGAGAGAGGCTTCTGCTTGTAAGCAAGCAAAGAAGTGCCTTTCAGTTGAAGAGCAGGAAAGGAGCAAAATGAAACCTGTGCTGGTCTCTTTAAGCGATAAAAATAGATAAAAGCATAAATCTGAGTCCATTGTGGATCTGGAATAAATGGGATAAATCAGAGGCAGCTGGTAATGTAACAGTAATGCATGTTTGCAATACAATCACCACATGATATTTAAAGATAAGTGTCCATTTGCAAAGCAATGATGAAGCAGTTCTGGATGCCTTGAGGATCACCTTGCAAAACTTCTAGGTGAAAGGAAAAGGTCCCCCTGTTGGATCCAAAGAAAGTGTCAGAGACACTGAAAGGTGTGAAAGAAGGTAAACTGCATTTTCTTGCCCAACAAAGCTAGCTTGAGGGATGAGGAATCTGAGTTTATCTTCCCAGCTTGTGGCTCCAACTATGTTTTTGAGAAGTTTTCTGGGGTCCTTCCAAGCAAGAAAGATGATGGTTTGGTTGTAACGCCAGTGGATTGAAATTGTGCCCAAAAAAGTACTGTGAAGCTCTCATAAAGCATTTAGTAAATATAAACATCAGTTGTGATTGTGATAAGATGAAATGAAAGCAGTAACTAACAGCCAGGATTAACAACCTAAAATTTCATGTTGCTCTATAAACCTTGGGCTAGGCAGTGAAGCAATGAACAGGGCTGCATAATTACAGCCATAAAAGTGCGAGTGTTCTCAGCACACTCAGAGCAGAAGAGTCAGATGAATACTGCTGAGCTTGGGAAGCTGTTAATTTGTTTCGTTTCTGTAAATTTCCATCCTGTGAGCTGTCTCCTCAGCTGGTAAACTCACTTACTTAACTTACATCCAGTGGAGTTCTGGGGACCTGCATGCAAGGCAATGGCTCCTGCAAAATGAAAGCAGAGGTAACTATATTACTCAAAGATCTTAAGGCTGGAAGGAGTTATTATGAAACTGCCCTCCCTTCCAAAACAATTCAAGCCTTGAAATTTCACCCAGCAATTTCTGTATCAGTCCCATAGCTTCTGATTTAGCTAGGATGCATTTTTAGCAGGTTGGCTGTAGACCTCAAGTGATGCTGATTCTACTGTGTCCTGAAACAAGTTGTCCAGTGATTGATTTACTTAACTGTTAGATATTTTCAGCTTTCAGTGTTGAACTGTATTTCTCTCTCTCTTTTTTTTTTTTTTTTTTTGAGATGGAAAAGCTCATACTTAGTAACTTTTATGACCCATAGTAAAATAAACTCTTAGCTCTTACCTGTACTAGAAGCTTGGTCTACATTTTTCATACATAAAGCATATTTTCCAGAATGCTGAAGGGCTTTTTTTGCTCTTTTGTGAACCATTCTTTCTGCTTTAACCTCCATCTGGAAATATAGATGCAGGATCTGTTACAGTCTAAAAGTACTACTTTGTTCCTATCTGGTATTCCATAGGACTGGATGAGAAATATTTTGCCTAGAGTTTTTGTAGCAGCAATTTTTATTTATTTATTTAAATTTATATTTATTTCTTCTGTAGTCAAAAATTTATTTGGGGAAGGTCTAAATTTTTGCTGACAACTGTAATTCTGTGAAGACAAATATTTCTTGATGAGCTCTTTGCTCTCCTCTATCTCCTTTCTGCTTCTGTTGAGGTTTGTAAGACACTGTCAATTGGAAAAGTGAAATAACTGGGTCATTGTTTCTTTGTCTTATTTCATTCATTCTGTGGTCTTTGTGGTCTGTCTTTGAGGTTGGCTGGCATATTCCCAACCAAAGTAAATAGCTCATTAACAACCTTGACAACACTAGCTAATGACCTTTTGTTCTGGAGCAGGTGGAGTTTGAATTGCTGCATGTGATCACAGCACTGGTTGGTCCTGTCTCAACCACTTCTGCTCTGGAACTCCACTGCATGGTTTACAATGCTCAGGAGAGATGCCCTGATGAAATAGAAGGTTCACATCTGAATTTTCTTCCTCCTTGTCTTCTCTGTTCACCAGGAGGGTTTGGTCTCACACTGTCATGTCGTGATTTGATGATAGGTATATAAAAGATGTAGGACTGGAAAACATCACTGGTGTAATTCTATCCAACCCTCTGCTGTTGTAGATAACTACCTTCTCCATCTCCCTGGACAGGCTGAGCTCCATCCTACGTTCACTAGTCATCTTGGAAAGCTGGTCCATAACATCCTGATATTAAGATGATACATCAAAGCTTCGTCTTGTAAATAATAGTGATAGCGTCTTTCTTCCCCTTGGTAATGGACTTAGAAATCAGAGGGTGGAAAATGCTGTAGAAAACCTAAAATCTAATGCAGATGCATGAGGAGTTGACAAGCATCACTAGATCTGATTAGACCAGTTTTGAGCAGAGGAATAGGCTTGACTTCTGGAGGTCCTTTCCAACCTAAATTGTTCTAAAATTGTGTATACGAGCCAATTGACATTCTGTTGGTATTTTGACACTTGCATAATTTTATGCTGAAGCTGGCAGTTGTATTTGTTGGATTCACTTAAGCAACTGCCTTGATATTTTTGTTTTCATTTTTTTTTTCTTAGTGAATTAATAAAGAAAAACTTTAAAAACCAAACAGACTAATTAGTCAACTCCTGCCCCATGCCAGATGATAAAATGACCAAGGTGCTCCATTTCTGTTACCTTAACTAGTAATGTCTCAAACCCTTTAAGAGAGGGACACTTTAGGACCTAGGCTGGTCTCCCTTTTCTTCCACCTAGATCACTCAAATCCAGAGCCACTCCACCTTACATGTGTTCTGGTTCAGACTCCTGTCCTTGGTCTTTCTTATTCTCTCTCCCAAGAAGTGTGTGTCGGGAACTGCTTATTATATGTTTGTCCACCCTCCAGGAGCTGCGAGGCATTACATGCTCATGTGTGGTCCTCTCCATGGACTGAAAGGAGATCTGGAGTGGTATCTGGAGCATCTGCAAGGTGAGGCTGAACAGCCTGTAGTTCCCTGGGTATGTCCTTGTAGAAGCCCTTCTTGTTGTATTTGATACCCCTCACCAAATTCAATTCCAGGTGGTCTTTGGCTTTCCTGAGTTCATCTCTGTACATTCAGACAGTGTTTCTATATTCCTCCTAGGTTACTTCTTCCTGCTTCCACCTTCTGTATACTCCTTCTCTATGTCTGAATTTTGCTAAGAGCTCCTTGTTACCCATGCAGGCCTCCAGACTTGCCTGACTTTCTGCTTGTTGGGATGGGCTGTGCTTGAGTTTCAGTGAATCGTAAGCCTCTAGATTTGGGAACGGTTTAACCTGACATTTCTAATTTTTATTTTTTAAGTCCTTCAGTTCATACTTTTGATTTGTTTATTCTCCATCACAGTTAGGCACATACCTAGAATAACAGAAAGTTGACATCCTGGTGTCAGTAGACTTCAACATCTAGGACTTTTTTTTTTTTTTTTTTTTTTTAAAAAAAAAAAAAAAGAGAAGCAAAATCAGCAAACACATATTTGGTCATGAGATGGCAGACTTATTTGTGGAGAGTAATTTATGCCATATAAAAAAAAGATTTAGTTTTGATTTGATGGGCAAATCCAAGTTTGTCTGAATTTACCCTGATCTTTAAAAGGGCTATGGCAATTTTGATCAAGTCAGGATGCAATCATCTTCAGATTTATTTTAACCCCATATGAAATGTCAGAAGAGTGGGTGAGCTGCTTGATGACCTCACTGTTGTCTGGGTTTATCTGGATTTCAAATCCTGTGTAATACTGCAGTGTGTTGGTTGTGGATAGAGTACAGCGTGAGAGGCTTGCATCCTCCTCCACATCTGGATTTTCTGGTTTGTACTTTTACACTTTTTTTTTTTTTTTTTTTTTTTTTTTTTTGAGAGAGAGCTTACTCTGAAGAATGTGATTCAATAATTTAAACATGGATGAAGATGTCTCTTTCCGGCAGGTTTCCTTCTTTGTTTTAGTCTTCAAAATATACTATGAATGAAATTCTCCAGGGAATTTTTGCCTTCGCCTTACTCAGAACTTGTTCACTGAGAGAAAGAAATGGTGTAAATAATACCCAGCACAGGTACCCTTGCTAAGTGCCTTCTAGCATTTTTCTCTTAGAACTTAATTTCTTCCCCTTTTTCTGAAGGGTCTGCATGCGTGCACGCAGCCATGTCTCTGCCTCCCTTTTCTCTCCATTGATTTGAAGTGCAGCATTCACGTTGAACTCAGAAGCCTCTGTGCTCCCTTTTATCACTATCTTCATCATGATCAAATGAGCCCTTATGGTGCACAATGAGACTTCCCTGCATTGTTAATAACAATTCAGACCTATAGAGATCCTGTTTGTTTCTGGCAGGGGAAATCTATCTGTGATGGCTCAGGAGCAATTGTAGCCCTCTTCGCTTGTAGATGAGCATCACTCAGTTTTACGCATGCCACAGTTTTACACAGCCCCTGCCACTTCAGCCGGTAAGAACAACACAAAAGGCAGAAATATGTTTTTCAGCTTGGCTGAATCCGGAGCCTTCAGGAGGTGTTAGTGGGCCATTGCAGGGGAAAAGTCTGCAGTGCAGTTGCTTTGAGTCGTACCTGATGTTCAGACAGCTAAAGACACTTAATTAGCACTCTGCTTTCTTTAGCTTCTATGAGCATCCTATAAATCACTTTCAAACAGGGAAATTGGGGCTGACTCTCAGGCCAATCGACCGACAAACATCCAAGGAAGATTTGCGGTGTCTTTTCACAAGTAATCATGCTCAATTTCAATAACTGAAACGTGGAGGTTGTTTGAAATGTGCATTTTATTCATGTTTCATAAATACAACCTGCTTGCAAGAGAAGTATGCATTAAAAAGATGTTGTAATTCAAAGGTATTTATCATGGTTTCAGGTTGCTTTTCCTTGAGACATTGAAAAAAAAACATCCTAGCCTGCAGCAGATTCTACTGCTGCTGCCTATTAAGTATGCTAAACCATACAGTGGTTTAAGATTTTCATGCATGCTATATTTCACAGCTATAGATGGCTGAATTAAGTAAAGAAAAATCACTTTCCTCTTTCTTATTTTCCTATTAAAATGGAGTATTTTTACTTCCAATATATTTCTAAAGCTTTTTTTTTCTAATGGGAAGATTTTTAGCTGATTTAAGATTGAGCAAGAAATGAGTAAAATAAGAATAGACCTGGGTTACAGTGATAGTTATGTTCAAAATTTTCACCAAAACGGTTTTGATGATTTCTTTTTTATTAGATTTTTGGAAGTAGGGGGAAACATCTAGTCTCTGTGTTGTGAGTACTTTTTAGGTTTCTGAGAGAAGATCTCATAGGGTCATAGAATATCCAAGTTGTAAGGGACCCACAAGGATCATCGAGTCCAACTCCTGGATCTCCAAAGGATGACCCAAAAAAATCAGACCCTATGTCTGAGTGCATTGTTGAAATGCTTCCTGAACTCCATCAGGCTGGGGGCCTTGGCCACTTCCCTGGGGAGCCTGTCCCAGCACCCGATCACCCTCTGGGTGCAGAACCTTTCCCTAACCCCCAGCCTGACCCTCCCCTGTCCCAGCTCCATGCCATTCCCTCGGGTCCTGTCGCTGTCTCCAGAGAGCAGAGCTCAGCGCCTGCCCCTCCGCTCCCCTCGTGAGGTGAGCGGAGGTGGCTGCAGGCCACTGTGAAGCCTCCCCTCAGCCTGCTCTGCTCGAGGCTGAGCAATCCAAGTCACTTCAGCTGCTCCTCAAATTTCTCCATGCTCCACACACTTCCTGTTTAGACCCTTTACCATTTTAGTTGCCCTCCTTTGGACGCTCTCTAAAAGTGATGCTTCATGTTACAAACATGTAGTCATAGCTTGCCACATCATACAGTTGTTGTCTGAACCCTGCTGCCCCATAATGAGGAGGAACATTTAGGTATAGCTCTGTATGCAGAGGGGGAAATCCTGGCTAGCTCCACAGAGGGCTTTTCTATACCATGAGATGTAGGATTTAATTTCTGTCCACTTCCACCCAGACAACTCCTGCAGAAAAGCCCTGTTGTCTGCCCAGTCTTGAAGAAATTCCCCCCTGAATCTTTGGGAAGGCTGGCACTCTTGTTTGTTTTTCTTTTTTTTTTTTTCAGTTTCACATGGTGTGCAGTCCTACAGGAGTGGATGAGAGACCAGCTCTGTCTCCCATGCTGGTATGCCAGGTTTGGGTGTATGGACTTCACTGTCCTTGGCCAAAGATGAAAGATGGCCCTGTTGCATCTCAGTCTGTAAGACATGTGGACAGGGATAGCGTAACTGTCAGCTTTCTTTCCTTTTTTTAATAAAGCCTCTTACTTGATCTCCCACATAGTTGAGAGAGATTTTCCACACATGCCCCAGTGTGATGAGTTCATTGTTCACCAACAATGAAGGCCTGATTATAATGAAGATGTGGCACTTGATACTTAGAGTGGGGCAGCGAGCGTGCTTGTTTCCGCACATCCTAGTGCAATTTAGCCTTGCTTGATACCGTAACTGTTTGGTATCTGCTGGAAAACATGGCCTGCATGAGTAATACTCATTGCAGTGGGAATGCTGAAGGGGAAATGAGACAAAGACGTGTATGGGAGACAACTTGGTCCCAAACAGACAGTTGATAAAAAAGGACCAAGCAACAAATCTTCCTGAGAGCCTTTGTCCTGGCTGTGCTCATAAGAAGAGCTCCAAAAACTTGTGTGCAGCCGTCTTGGTAGTAAAGTTCCTCTGCTCTTTGAACTCCCCTGTTGTCCAGCTCTATGACAAGGACATAAAATCCCAAATATATGAAAAGGAACGACCACTTGGCCATACAGTGACTGGTTTTCTTTTCACATGCACTGCTTTTATTTCAGCCTCTTTAGGGCTGCTCTAAGTCATTTTGATTATTGGGCAAATTTGCAGCAGAGATTGCTTGTGCTGCTGTAGAATTAATCCATCTTTGGGTGCTTTGTCTGTGTGGCAGCTGTTGGGCCCAAAAGGAGAGGGACTGTAGTTTTACAGCCACACTGACCTGCAGGTTGTTGGGGGAGCAGCTGACACAGTGGGAATGGTACTCTATAAAGTATCTGTAAAGAGCAGCACAGAGCCCCTAATTTCACTTATATCATCTTCTCTGGCAGGACAAGGGTCCAGGAACAGTGAGGTCTACCTGGTAGAGGGGAAGATCCACCTCACATTTGAGGACACTAAAGGCATGTTCTGTACAGCAGCTGGAAAAGGAGAGAAGGATGGTCTCCATGGTTGGGTACTCCATTTGGAAAGATGGTTGTCTCCTCAAAGATGAACTTCTGTGCAGCAGGCAGGGGCAATACCATCCCCAAAAATCAAAGCAGAGTGGCTCTGTGTTGGAAGATGACCCAAACACTCACCACTCTACCTGCCCTACAGCCTGTTGTGCTACCTGCAGCACAAAGATCATCTTTCCACTCTCCTCATGACCTTGAGGCAGTGAAAATGCTTCCTATGGGCACATAGATATGAAGAGTATGTTGGTGAAGTGAGGCCAAAAAGTTGAACTACAGGATAGTGTCAGATAAGGGTCACTTTGTAATTTGCAGAGGCTAAGCTTGTGATGCTGGTGTGCATGCTACTGAAAGCTTCCTGCCTGCATTTTGGCAAAGAGCTTCAACTTTCTTATTGAAGGGCTATAGGATGCTATTTTTCTTCCTTTTCCTTACTGTATTTCTTATTTTATATATATATATATATATTTTTTTTTTTTTCCTTTAAAAAGCAACAAAAACAAAGGAACAAAATTTTCAAAGCAATTCAGTCTGGCAGTCCCAAGATAACTGTTAAACTCACCTTGGAAAGATCCACTGGGTTTAAAAGAAACATTTGGCATCTTCTTGCTGCTTTTCTTAAGGAAAGTCTGCCCTTTTTGGTTTGTTAAGCACCTAAAATGGCTGGATGAGATTACAACGCTTTCTTTTAATGATCCCAATAGAGGTTGATGCTGCATTTCCAAGGCATATACTGCCCATCTTGTAATTGGTAGCAGACAATTGACAAGCAAGTGTCTCATTTGGGGAAAATTGCAAATTAGAACAGTTACGATGCTGCAAATTAGAGAGATGTAGCATATAGCCCATTATCCCCAGTCCTGCCTGTGTGACACAGGGCACTGCTGAGGCTTGAATATCACTGAGACATTCTGGGTGACATCTCTGGGTGTTCCCTATAAGCAGCCAGGAGCTGTGTGTGAGAGGCTGGGTCTGTTCTGCAGACTCCGTATGGTTACAGGCCTGCGTCAGCCCAGCGGAGAGGGGTTGGGGATGGACAGGGCAAAGTTCAGATGAAATCAGGGTGCATATGGTGAGGGTGTGGGTGAGGTCCTGCCACAAAGCTCTCAGCAGCTTGCTGTGTAGACTTTGCAAGGACTGATTTATCAGCTATTGTGTCCCTACAATTGGAGCGTGTCGGATCTGTGGAAGCAGAAGTTCCCCATCCTCCCATGGGAGACATCCACGACATTTAATGCTCACTGGGGCCCACCAGGGCATGGGCAGAGCCCTGATGGTCCCGTACGGCAGTGGGCTAAAAGCCATGGTCACACTGGAAACACAATACTTGGCAGCAGAAGAGGGACTTTGTGCTGCCTGTTGCACAGAGGCCAGGCCGAATCCAAGGACTGGCTCCTGGCTAGTTCCAACCTCTTTGCATGCCTGCTCTTCTCCTCTATTAAGAGCTTAAGCCTAATTTCTCATTTGAATTTGCTTACCATCCGCTTCAAGCTGCTGCTTCTTGTGCCTTTTTGTGTGAGATTGAGGAGCCTGTTTACCAGAGAGCATTTTCTCCCTGTGAAAGCATTCGCTCCCCCTAATCTACTCCCCTTGCCTCCTCCTTTCTGAAAAGCATTAGCTTATGATTTCTGAGCCTTGCCTCTAACGCACTTCCCTCCCTCCCCCTTATATTGTTTTGATACCTCTTTTCCACCCTGCCTTTGAATTTTCAGTGCTTCCTTAAACTCCAGATGCCAGAAAGCTGCATAGTATCCCAGGACTGGTCTCCTTGTCATGGCATGAAAAGTAAATGCCACATGCTTGCTGTAGATTGTATTTCTTTGCCAAATCCTCCTGCTGGGAGGTCGCATTCAGTCCTGGGACCACTGCAACCCCCATTTCAGGGCACAGTCCCTGTCTTATGCGTTTTGACATGCTAGACACATGTCTTCGTACATTCAGGCTGACTCTGTGAGTGTGCTATGCTCTTTCGGTGATCCAGACTCATTTGCATGGCAGCCTCATCCTCTCAGGCAGTCACTCTCTATTGAACTGCTGGTATCTGCACCACCTGCCAGTTTTGTCTGCATCGGCCTCCAGAGCACAGCTGAAAGCAACAAACCATTCGGGGAATGTTTTTGCTCCTCAGGCCACCTCGCTAGAGCCATTCCTGTTTAATGTTGGTTTCCCCTGACTGTTTACTGCTTGATATCTGTCAGGTAGGCAGTTCTTAATCTGTTTAGTGCTTTATTGATGCTATATAGTACAATTTTATTTTATTTTTTTAAACCAAATGTCATTTGAAACTAAGTCAAAAGCCCTCCAAAGATCTAAGCCTATTACTTCTGGACAGTTCCCTTTATCAACCAAATTTGTAATCTCATCACAGAGCAAAATCAGGTTTGTTTGACAAGCCCTATTTTCATAAAAACAGATTAATTGGCCTGGTTGTATTCCCATCTTTAATTTTTTAGTGAATGAGCCCTGTATGGAGATTTCAGTAATTTTGTCCTGGATTGATGTTACCTATCCATTTCAGCCTGCTTGCCATTTTGCAACACTGACAAGACATTACCACCCTCCAAGGATGCTGGGTGAGCTGTGATGCTCTGAGATAATGAAAGAAATCATTTCTCAGAAACAAGACTCCCAACTGAGCTTAAGTGCAGGGAAACAAAGGATCCTATCAGAGGCAGTCTGAAGGGCACAAGAGCTGGGGTAGGGTATCATTTGGGGTCCTCTACCTGCTACTCTTCCTCTGTGAGCTGGAGATGAGCTTTTGGTCCTATAATGTATGAACTGATACACAGAAAGACAAACAGACACATCAGTAGACTTGCTTAGCTCGTCAGAGGAATCATGACCTGACCTGTTTCATGCTCACCAAAAATGGAGAGGAACTGAACTGAATTCAGCTCTTTTGTAGGAAGAGCAAATTCAGAGCAGTGGTTTTATAGCACCATAGGGCTTTGACCTGGGGTGAGGATGCTAGGCAGTTATTGCCATAAAGACAATTCATGGGTCCACTCTTCAGTTTATAGCTATGCTTAGTCTCCTAGAATGAGTAAACCAGCACAAAACATAATGAAGGCTCTGACTTTGCTCGGAACCATGGCATTAAATATAGCTTCTTGCCATCTTTACCCTTATTACCTGCCCAGAATAAAGCCAAACCCAACACACTAACAGTGACACTGAGAAGCCCGCCTTAACAAGACCCTGCTCTTCTAAGAGCTGTCAATAAAGATTACCTTTTGTAATGCCTCACAGGTAATCTGCTCCCTGCCTGCCTGCCGGGTGATATGACAGCAAAGGGAAAATCACAGCGTGCTAGAATGTAATACCGTGATCAATGCAGACTGCCTCTTCTGTCTGATGCCAGACAGCTTTGATAAGCACCATAGAGAGGTTTGGTAAGACTGCATACCCCTGTGTTATTGTGATGATTTCTTTAAATTCAGCAGTAACCATGTCCTCTTTTTTTTCCCAGCTTTCTCTCAAAAATCACTTGTTAGTCTGACCTATTCCAATGTCCCATTTTGTCTACTCGTGATGCTCTTCTTTTGGATTAGTCTCTAGGCTACACAGAAAGGCACTGGGATAATGCCTCCCAGGGCTGCTCTGGCACTGCTTCAGCCTGGGCCATGCCTGAGCAGAGAAAAAGATGAAGATAGGTGTTGTGCTTGATTGTGGCAGCCCAGATGCTGATGCTGAGTGCAGCTGGTTCAGTGGAGCTGTTTCTTGCTCTCCTTACCATCACTGCTTGCAGTCTCCTGTGACCAGCTGTAATGCTGCAAGGCAGACAGGTATGCTCATCTTTCTAGCAGGGGAGGGCAAGAGATTCTATGGGAGAGGTGGAAATGCACTCAGGAGACTGACCAGTGATTGCTATCTCTTATAGAATAAATATTTTATTTTATTTTTCTCAAAAAGAGGTCAGCTTTTGCCCTTCTTATTTACTGGAATAGTCTTGTTTGTAATAACCCTTTCTCATTCCCAGCAGGCTGCCAACATTTGCAGATATTCAGCCTAGGGAAGGAGTAGGGCTCACAGTGGAGGAGACATTTGAGAGCAACATCTTGCAGCCATGCTGCTCGCGCAGGTGTTGGTGCTGGAGTCAAATGTTTTTGATGTTCAACATCACATGTGGTTTAAGAAACCCACACACAGGGCTGGGTTTCTCCAGAGTTGGGCATCTTACTGTGGAAGTAGGGACTCAGAGCCATAAAATATTCATCTTGTTATTGGCAATTTCCATAAACCTCAAAGATCCGTGAGACTTGAATGCTCAGGTGTCCTCTTCTAAGAGGCCCAACCAGTTTCAGAGGTAGAAGCACATTAGATGGAAGGGGTCGGTCCTGTCTGAGGTGGCCTCAGACACACCAGTTGGAGGGTTCATACCCTGCAGGTGCTTCTAACATCTGAGGAGTGGTGGGTGACTAATCCTGCACCAGTTAGAGGCAGCTGGAAGTAGCGTGATGGAGGTCAGCACAGAGCCCTCCCCAGCTTGACCAGTTCAGCCAACAGGCAAAGTGACAAGGAGTTGAGAAGCAGGGACACAGGGAAGGTGCTTGACTGCAGAGGACACCCTGCCTGCAGGGTGAGATGTAACCTGACTGTGACTGATTGCTCTTCACCAATGATGAACATGGCCTAAATTACTGTCAGACATTATACTGATGATGTTGAGCTCAGTATTAATGACTCGTACCTCATAACTTGGGCAGCCACTGCAAACACCAGAGTCAGTGTTCAGCTAGAGGACAAGTGAGGGGAAAACACACCACCAAGCTGAAATTGGGGTGGCCACCCCCATGGCCACTTACCCAAGACTAATTTAGTAATTCAGGAAACAGCTTCAGGTGCATTATAATTCCTTGACTTTTTTTTTTTTTTTTTTTTTTTTTTTTTCAACTCCATCCAAGTCATCTCTGCTGGTAAAAGCTTTATGCCTGTCTTCAGCCAGCCAAGTACCTGAAATCTGTCTATCACTACCAAAGATGCAACTTTTCTGTTGATAGAGGCCTGCACCAGCCAAGTTGTTTTGTGCTGAAAACTACATCTATATAGATACTTAGGTGTCAACAGTATTTGTATTGTATCTACTGTCATGTGAGAGGAAATCTGGAGACTTTCCCTACTCGGGAACATCCCTTTGTATATGGGCTTCCTTCCCTGCATACATCTGACGCAGCCCTTTACATGCACAGTAGCTAATGTCTCCTTTCTTAAGTGTTTTGTCTGCTTAAGTGACTCTGACATAGGGTCTGTTCCTTGCTGTGTTCACATACAGCAGCTGTGCAACCACTGTGAAAGTCTGGAAGGACTTCAGCTAGTCTGTTTTATCTAACATATTGCCACTATCTCACCTGGTGCATGAGCCAGCTGCATTTGGCCCCTGTCTTCTCACAGTGTTTATCGGCCAAACATCTTTTTCACATAGCTAGAATTGCTCACACAGGTCTCAATGGAGAGGGAAAATTGATATAAATTTCCTCTGAATGAGGCTTTGCTAATTTGCATTTTTCTCTTGGCATCACAAGGGCCTGGATTAACTAAAACAGCCACAGTGATGATTGTTCCCCTGGCAGCTGTGCTGAAAAAGTGAGTAGTCGCACTAGTCCTGGATTGATTTTGCATGGTCAGACCTTTATGACCTTCCAGCAGTGTCATAGAAAGTTGAGGGGATATGAGTGTGCTCACAATTTATTTGATTGTTTTTAAAAGCAGAAGTGGTTTGACCAGAAGTTTTCAAAATGTGTTTGTTTATGTGTTGCATATGAGTGGTAAACCAGAGAAGAAAAATGTTGGGGGAATCTTTTTAGTGCAGTCTATGTGACTTTGGATTATCTATTCCTTTTGAAATGAAGTCCTATTGGAGAAGAGGTTTCAGATTCAAACTTACATATTTCTAAAAAATATGTTTGTGACTGGTGCCTCCAAGCCCAGTCTGCAGTGCTGGGGTGTAAAATTCTTGTTTTCATCACTGTGTTGCCTGCAAAGATGGTCTCTACTCCACACATCATGCACTCACATCTTGGTGGACATCTGTGTCCACACTCCCCTCTCTACTCAACTGGTGTATGTTAACAGAGGTTTTGCAAATTCTCATGTGGTCTGAAGCTTTGCAACAAAACCATGGTGAACTGTATTACTTCAAGTTTCTAAACACTGAAGATTTATTTTATACTGAGAGCACCATTACGTAGCAGCTCCAAGGTCAGAGAAAGCTTGGTGGAAGTTTGGGAAATAGGTTATTTTGGCAGGCTTTTGAGAAGTATAACTTTTGGGCACAATGAAACACCACGTATATGACAGGGAAGAAGCAGATAAGGATGCAAAAACATCTATTTTTTTCTTTAAAGGAACTATGAAGACAAATGTGACAGTTCCATTGCCAGATTGTGCTTATTTTGTTCAGCATTTGCTGTTTGCTAATCTTCACTTCAAGCTTTATCCTCAAAAACTTCATTTCCCTGTGTCTTTTTGTTTCCTTTAAGGAGCAAAACATGAAGACCAAACTTGCCTCCTCTTACTTGTTGGGAAAAGGAGCTTTTGCAGCTATAAGTTTTGAAAAACTTAACTCGTTAATACTTTTCTACTGTTTTAAAATAAAATTGAATAACCTAATAAGTGAATCCCATTTGTAGCCTGAAGTTAAGTTAGAAAATTAAATGCCACTTTTTGGGGGCTAGGTTTTCAGGTAGTTTAAACTGCTCCCGGATAGTCAAAATTAGCAGGACCCAAAAATCTCTGTATCTGCATAAAACCATATAATGTTATTATGCTGAATTTCTAAACTAATTTTGTCATTTTTTTCATTAGTGAAAAAAATATTCTATACATGCATAAATGCATACATATGTGCACAGAAAGAGATGATTTTGAGAGAATAAATTAATTTCTCTGTGGTTTTATTATTGTCGTGCAAAACCTATGTATCCTAGGAGATAAGAAGATTGTCTCTCATGACTGGATTTTCACAAAATAGTGTTGGGATGAATAGCCATTATCTTAAAGAGTAAAAACACTTAGCAGAAGTGCATGGAAATAAAAATGAGCATTTCAAAGTCCTCTGCAAGCATGGGCTATTTTAGCTATGGAATTTGCAGCATTCAGCTACTTCACAGTCATTAGTTTATTTGTCCTTGAACAGCTCTGGGAATTAAGAGACAACTGCTTGGTGTGCTAGTGCACTGCAGGGCATGGAGAAACAAAACACACAAATTTCAGACATATGTAAATACTCAACTCCCAAATCTACCTGTTCTTATAAGATCAGGGACCTGTTTTGCTATGTGCCTTGTACAAGAGAGGGCTGACATCCCCTGGTAATCAACTTTTGAAGGCACTGGGGTCTATCAGTGATGGCCACATTTAAGGTGCCGCTTCTTGAGCACAGGAGCAAGACATTCCAACGTGTCAGAAGTCAAAGAAGTGGGGCAGAAGGCTGGCTTGGCTGAGCAGGGATCTTTCTGTACAGCTTAGGTGGAAAAAAAAAAGTGTATGGTCACTGGAAGCAAGGTTGGACAACATGGGAGGACTACAGAGATGCTATTTTCAATTGTAGGGATAAAATTTGTGTCCCCAAAGATCAATTAGAGTTGAAGCTGGCTAGCACTGCAGGGGACAACAAAATAGGCTTTTAAAAATATGTTTAAATATAGCAGAAAAAGTAGGAGCAGAGAGAGCATGATAAGAATGGTCACCTCACAAACAGGGACATAGACAAAGAAGAGATGTTTAATGCTTTCTTCACCTCTGTCTTCAAAAGCAGTGATGGGCCCTAGGACCCCTGGAGCCCTGAGTTGGAGGGCCATGACTGCAGAAATGATAAATTCCCAGTCAACTTTGAACTTGTGCAGGATTAACTGCTCTAGCTAGATGCATACAAGTCTATAGGGCCTGACATTTGGTTGATGTCATTGTGAGACCTCTTTCAATTATTTTTCAATGGTCTTGGGAATCTGGAGAGCTCCCAGTCAGCTGGAAGCAGGAAAATGCTGTCCTGGTTTTCAAAAAAGGTAAGAAAGAAGACCCTGGTAATTACAGGTCTGTTAGTCTCATTTCAATGCCTGATAAAATTTTGAAGATTATTCTGGGAGTTATCAAAAAACACCTGAAAGACAATGCAGTCATTGGTCACAGTCAGCATGGGTTCAGGAGGGAAAAGTCCTGCTTAACTAATTTAATTTTTTTTTATGACAGGTCACCCATCTAGTTGACCAAGGGAAGTCAGCAATCTTTTTGTTTTTCACAAAATCTTTTGATACTGTTTCTCACAGTAGTCTTCTGAACAAAATGTCCAGCATACAGGTAGACAAATATGTAATGAGATGTGTGAACAATGGGCTGATGGGTTGGGCTCAAAGTGTTACAGTAAATGGGGTTACATCGGGCTGGTGGCCAGTCACTAGTGGGGCTCCCCAAGGCTCCATTTTAGGGCCAGTTCTTTTTCATGCTTTCATAAATTACTTGGATGTAGGACTTGTAGATAAGTTTGCAGACAACAGTAAATTGGGAGGAGCTGTTGACTCTGTTGAGGGTAAAGAGGCCTTGCAGAGAGATCTTGATAAATTAGATGGCTGGGCAATCACCAACCACATGAAGTTTAACAAGAGCAAGTGCCAGATTCTGCAGCTGGGATGGCGCAATCCTGGCTATATGTACAGACTAGGGGGTGAGAGCCAGGAGAGCAGCTCTGTGGAAAGGGATCTGGGGGTTCTGGTTGATGGCAAGTTGAATCTGAGTCAACAGTGTGCCCTGGAAGCCAAAAGGGCCAACCATGCCCTGGGATGCACCAAGCATGGCATTGCTAGCTGGTCAAGGGAAGTGTTTGTCCTGCTCTGCGCTGCGCTGGGGTGGCCTCCCCTTGAGTACTGTGTGCAGTTTTTGGTGTCACAGCATAAGGACGTAAAACTGTTAGGGAGTGTCCAAAGGAGGGCTGTGAAGATAGTGAATGGTCTGGAGGGCAAGAAGTATGAGGAGCAGCTGAGGTCCCTTGGTGTGTTCAGCCCACACAGAGCAGGCTGAGGGGAGGCCTGATAGCGGCCTGCAGCTCCCTCATGAGGGGAGCGGAGGGGCAAGCGCTGAGCTCTGCTCTCTGGGGACAGCGACAGGACCCGAGGGAATGGCATGGAGCTGGGACAGGGGAGGGTCAGGCTGGGGGCTAGGGAAAGGTTCTGCACTCAGAGGGTGGTCAGGCTCCCCAGGAAAGTGGTCATGGCACTGAGCCTGCTGGAGATCAACAACATTTGGACAGTGCTCTCAGATGTGGTGTTTGATTTTTGGGTAATCCTATGTTGAGCCAGGAGTTGGACTTGATCCTTGCGGGTCCCTTCCAATTCAGGGTATCCTATGGTTCTATGATACTCACTTACACGGAGCAAAATATTTCTTGCCTGGCACTTGTATCCCACAAGGATCATGGTTCAAGTGTTTGGCTGTCAGAGCTCCGTACTGGTGCATTCAAAGCTCTCTTGCTGATGCAACTCACATCAGCAACAGTGGAGGAAACCAACAGACACAAAGGAATAAAGAAAAAAAAATGAATTCTGAAGAAACAAACAAGTTATAGAAAGAAGTAGAAGATGATGATGTTTCAGGTCCTGCTTGTGTTTGAGCTTTTGAAATTCATAAGGACTCAACTGACACTCTACAAACAAAAGTACATTTCCCTTCACTCAATTTTTAAATTCTCCTGAGGTAAAAAATGTTGCAAACAGACAGTTCTTGGTATTAGCTCTATTGTACATGGTGAATGCATATAGCACTCCCACGCTTGTGCAGAAAAATTGAATAGTCAAAGCAGAATCTAGTTATACATTCCAGATATATCTACTGCTCAGTTCAATATATTCATTACCTGGTATTGTTCCATCGCTGCTTTCATCAATATACATGAACAGAGCAATATACAATAAAGGTAGATTGGTATTCATACGGTTATGTAGATTTGATAACTCCCTAAGTAAACTGTCAGTGGAAGTTGTGTGGAAGGGATGAGTTTCCACATTTCTCAGCAGATGGGGTCCGAGTATTGTGAAGGCTGGCCCTGTTCTTAGGAGAAAATGGAAACCTGCTTTAGCTGTTACTCATGGGTTTGGGTCTAAAAAGGGAAGTTAGAAATGGAGATGATGAATTGCCTTGTTCATTGAACTGTGGATGATAGCTATTCAGGCAACCTGTCCCACATGTGGGTTTCAATGCAAACCTAGGAAGGGCAGTGCTTGCTGCTGGCCACACAGCTCATCTAGCCACAAACATTTTGTGTAGTTTTGGATGTGAGTTGAGACTAGAAAGAAGTCCTGAGTCTTGGAGGACATCGAGGCTGGTGGCCTCCTGGAGAAAAAACAATTACCATGAGAGATTTGGTGCCCACAGAGAACTGTGCCTGTGTCCTGTCTGGAGTTTGGTCATCAAAAGAATTTGCAAATATCTATGTACTGAAGGGGCACTAAAATAGCTTGCTAGTGAATCACAAAGGAGGAACCTCAAGAGAAGATTGCTGCCCCTAACTGGTTTTGGTTGAAAGGTGTATGTGGGGATTGTGGGCTGACTGGTGTTCCATGTTTTAAGGGTGATGATATGGCCACAGCACCACTTTGATGGCATGGCAGAGGGCCACGTGGTAAATGTTGATAGACAGTAAGTAGGGTTGAGACTGAGAATCTGCTGGATATATTTTTGGCCTTTCACAGGCCTAGAGCAGCAACAACAAGCTGTAAGCCAAGAGCGATTGGGAAGAACTTCTCTGAGTTTCATAGGTTCACAGAATGAAGTAGGTGGGATGGGATGCGATATATTCCTTTTTTAAGACAGGGCCAATTTCAACATTAGGTCATGTTGTTCAAATGAGGCCTTTGCTGGCCTCTCTCCAGTGTGTATATTTCTGTTGTGTACTAGGGACCCCCAAACAGCGTTCCAGATGAGGCTGGAGAAGTGGTGTTATCTTTCATCTCCAGCCACACCACAGCCCTTTTGCACCAGCACATCTTGACATACACACACATCTTTGCCTTGCAAGCAGTTAGAGATGAATGCAGATGGTCTATCCTGCTGTTTCTCCAGCTTAGGTATTGTCCTGACTGTTTTATAGCAGGTATTTCTGAATGAAAAGGTGCATGCAGAGCTCACAATGGAAAGAACAAAAAAGACATCTCCCAGACAAAGTCTAGCATTTCAATTTCTTCCACCCCAGCTGTGGGTTGCCTGTGCTGATCCTTGCTGGAGCTGTACTATATAATAATATGTGTGGTTTTTTTTTTTTTTTTAATTTTATTTTATTTTATTTTGTATTTTGTAGTGGGGAAAGAAAGGAAAGCAAAATGGTAACATCACAGGGCTTTGAGTGATGAATGAGGGGGAAGCAGGTAAAGATCCATTTGACATTTGGGCAGTCATCCAAAATGTTTAGATTATCCACCGACCTCTATTCATTAAGAAAATAGCTCCAGCTAAATAAAGCTACTGATCAGCATGCAGAGAGCCAGGCTCAGGGCAGGGGAGACAGCATAAGAACTGATGGATAGGAATGGTGCTGGTGTGAGACACGGACCTCTGCACTGGGAATGGGCAACACTTTCTTCTGCTTCTTCTCCTGTTCTTGCTGCTGCCTCAAAGCATCTTTGTCAAGGTCAAAAGATGACAAAGCTGGATCTGACACCTGCAAGACAGCTTCAGAGACCCTCTACAAGCAGAGAGGAGGCAGGGGAACAGAAGCACACTCCAAGCTCTCCTCCAGGATTTACTATCAGAAACATCTCATTACACTTGTCTCACTTCTGCTTCAGCCTTTGTTTTAAAGGACTGATGCCTAGAACTTCACTGGGCTCCTGCAGAAACTAGTTTGCTCAGGCTGAGGCAAATTGGAGCCACTCCTGCTAGGCTATCTGTAACCAGAGACATATCCTGGACATGCTGGCACTACTCGTGTGTAGTCTGCCTGCCTGACAGCTCTTGCCTACATGTGCAGGAATGCTGCCGCATCCCTGATATTTGATGGCTCTGCTTTAGGAACCAACATTAAATGGTTTAATGGAGCAGCAATATCTACAGCCCTGATTTACCACTGAGGTAATGAAACAAGTGCCCGCCCCAGGGTTTCATGGGGAGGTGGTAGCAAAGCTAAAGATAAACCTGCATCTCCTAGTATTTCTCATATAATCTACAAGTGATCTCTGAACGGGGCCCTCAAAACATGAGCTCATCCTTTCACCTTTGGCTAATGACAAAGGCAATTGTGTTTTTGGGACAGAAGGGTTGGCAGCACAGAGGAATATGATCTTGATGAGTAGAGATAGCTCTTCTTTTGCTGGGGTGTGAGCTGTGATAAATACCTGGAAACCCTGAGATGGTTTATTCTGGAGGGTGGAGTAATCCTACAGACTTGACAAGAGATATCCCTGACCCTGAGTTTTGGTGGCAGCATGTGTTAGCACATGCCAAATTCATGTCAAACTTGTGCAAAACCTTGTTGTGTAGCTTTGAACTACAACATTTTGCAATTCCAGCATTGCGTATTTCAGTTTGCAATGTTGAAATAGGATGTGCTAGGCAATGGAAGAGATCTATGTTCCCTGATATAATTTGGTGCATTGGATACCATCCAGGATGTTGAAAGGATCAAATGCCTTGTGGAGTTTAATGGAATGGAACAGAAAAGTAAACAGATAATCACACAGGACAGAAAAACAGAAGAGAAAAAGCTGCTGTTCCAAAAGCTTAACAGAAGTCTAAGCCTGAAGCAGAACTGGGGTATCACAGAGTTTGAACAGGGCAACTTCCCACCAGCGAGTGAAAAGTCCACTGCCCTTCCTAAAGAAGGGTTTTCAGCACACACCTCTGCTCTTAGATGAGTATTTGAATTTTTCCTGACATTGTTCCCTTTTCAGACAGCTTCAGGATAGGTTTTCCAGGAAGGGTCTCCCCCCCCCTTTTTTTTTTTGGTCCTAAAATGGAAGAGTCAAAGCTTCTGTGTGTGTTTGGGCAGGCATGGACACATTTTTACAAAGCTTTCAAATACTCTGAAAGATAGCAAAACAAGCTGCCTTTTTTGAAAACTGACAAGAAAGAGTAGGAGCTCATACAGTCAACTGCATGGCACTATTTCTACAGCATACTGTGCAATATGTTGTGGATCACATGTAAAACTGGGTATGTTTCAGGAAAGACGTAGAGATGGGAGGAATGGGATGGCTGCCTCATTCTGGATTCACATCTCGTCATCACACTTTCTGTCTTTATTTTCTCCTATATCTAGTCTCCTCACTACACCCTGGAGTGCCATTCGTAGTCTCAGCCTCCACGACTGCTGCAGTGTGTTATAGTCCTTCCAGCAGGAATTCGGCCTGCTACAACTCGGAGAAAATCATCAGCAGGCAGCTTGGCTGCAGGTGGTGTGGTGGAAAGGGTCGGGTGGCAGCAGAGGATCTGGCTGAGCACTGAGCTGCAGTTGCAGCTTGTGGTCTGTAGCGAGCTATGGAGATGAGAAGCAATTGCATCGCATAAAGCAAGAGATGCCAGCTCCGCAATCCAAGCATTGACAAGGAAAAACTACATCACTCACTGGGTTAGATGATTTTATGGCATCACAAGGCAATCAGAGAGGTGGGTCTCTGGCAAGCAGTGCTTCTTAGGTAGGTTTGATGCATGCTACGTATCTTCTGTTTGCAGTTTGTTTGCTTTTTCTTTGGCTTGCCAATATATCAGTGGCTTTCAGTAGTTCTGCAGGAGCATTTGCACGGTTCTGCAGGAAATCTGTAGGTATTTACATTTCCTTCATAGCAAAACAAACCAGAGATCTGTCTTGCTCTGAAGAAGATGCGAACATTATTTTCTTTCTCTCCATAAATTCTGACAAGAACAAGGAGGACAGATCTGCAGTGCTAACACAGCAACAGTGAAACCTCCTGTATTTTTCATTACAATCCTTGTCAGAGGAATGGATTCATTAAGTGCCACTTTCTAGTCATTACATTCTTTGTCACAAGAATAAGTTTTTAATCCGTCATGTGCCCTGCTGGGGCATGGTGGAGTGGCTGAGGCCTCGTACTTGCTGTGGTCTGTAATTTGCCTGGCCATGGACCACCTCCAGGTGCTGCCCCGTGTGGAGAGAGGAGCCAGAAAGAGCTGTCGAGGGCAGCGTCCAACATGTGGCATGGAGGTGAGGGAGGCTTTGAGCCTAAATCGGAGCCAGGAAGACATGAGCAGGGAATAAGCTGTTCGTGCTCTCTTCCACGAATGGCTCCCAGAACGTTATTTGAGATACTAATGCCACATGTGGCTCCTAAATGTTGACAGCTGGAAGAGAATGGCCAGTGCCCGTTTCTCTGCTGGGTGTGCATTTAGAAAGCCCATGTTCACTTATGAATTTGGCTGCAGGTTCCTCTTCTCATCCTGGTCAGGTGTCTTAGCCTTCACAGCTGCTCTTCTTGTTCCCTAGCTGCATAAACCAGAAAGGAAACCAATGCAGTGCTGAGCTCAGTAAGGGGTGATATAGCTGGGGAAACTGGGCAAAACTTTTCTTGTTGCTCATGTCACGGAGGATATGTTTTTAGTTACATTAAAGGCTTTTGTGACAACATGATTTATTTTATGGTATTTTTTAATTTTGAGGAAAATTGATAAAGGCATCCAAAACCATACTAGGTTTGACAGCATTACAATAAACAAAAAATAAGTTTGGGGGCAGTTGGAAGCCAGTTTTAATTTCAAAGTCTTGTTTCACTGTAAGACATCCCAGAACAGCCACAAAATTACAGGCTCAGAACTGAAACCTAATATTTCAACTGACATGATTTTTTTTCTCTCTCTCTTTTATTTTTTATCCACTGCTAACCTTAGGAGAGAAAAGAAGATTTTCTTTCAAAATAAAGCATCTATTTTCCTCGGCACTTCTTTTTACCAATGAGCTGAATGTTGCTTTTCTGTTTAGTGCTGTCGCTGTAGTAATAGTAGTGATAGAGACATCATATAATAGGACAGGTAGAAGAAGACCATGGAGATAATCAGCATGCAGACACCAAAGGAAAAAAAAAAAAATTAAAAAAAATGAAGAGAATTGGAGTTTTCTGGAGAGGGAGAAGCCACTATCCAAACTAGGTCAGCCTGTGTCCTCAGCTCCTGTGCAAGAGATGAATCACACACTTGGACTCCAAAGCAAGCCATCCCATAGAAAAATGTTTGCTTAACTCTGAATTGCCAAAGGGCATTTAACTGAGATTCAGCCTTTGCCAGCTAGAAGGAAACATGCCCTTCAAGCACATGATGCTTGCTGCTCCCCTCTCTGTGGGCTCAGCCCCACATAATGGCATGGAGCCCCTGGAAGCGTGGCAAGGGAATGCAGGTGGTGAAGGTTTTCTAATCTGACTCTGGCTGTGCAACACCTTCCCGGGGAGGAAGGGACATGGCTTATGGTTATTACTATAAGCAAGAAGGGGTGGTAAGGGCTGCCTGCTGAGGCCCAAACCACAAGCAGAGAGGAACGTGAGGGGAGGATGTAGGGGCAAGGTCCCATCCTGCAGCATGGGAGTCTCAGTGCTTTTCCATGAACATAGCTGGTGATGAATATCGCCTCTCTCTGTTCCGGGAATAGGAAAGCCAACCACACCATCTGGACTATTATGACACTGTGCATAGCTGTTTCCAAGCAAATGTCGTTAAGCCAGACTACTTGCTCAGGCCTTCTCCCAGTAGTTTTGGTACCACCTGCTGTAGTTTTCTTTTATCCCACTGCTGAAAGCACATTTGCAGCGTGAATCGGCTGACATGAAGAAGCAATTCAGGTATCTAAACACATCTTTCAGTGTTTTCTATAAGTACCTGTGGCATTGGCTGGGGTAAAGGAATATGATAAGGGACTTCCATGAGAACTCCAGCCTCTGGAGTGGCACCTGGACGATGGGAGGTCAAAGCTCCCTGATAAGAGATCTACTGGGCCTTATGCATTGGGCCCATGGTCACCTTCCCTTATCACACAGAGGAACTCATGGTCTAGAAAATGGATGTTCTTCAGAGTTTCTGGGAAATCCATGGAGAAGAGCTTGCTTCTCCTTTCTTTCCCAGGATCATTCTCAGCTCTTGGTGCCCTTTCTAAGGACAGCCCCACAAAGGAAGTAAAGCAGAAATGCAGGAAAGAACAACCAGCATCCTAAACAGTCAGCATTGCAGGAAAGCTGGGATTCAGGAGATTCTCCCAGTGTCTACAATCCCAGCCTAACCCACTGTTTGTGATTTACTGCCTAGAACAGTGGCTTTATACCCCTTTTCCCAAAAGTGTTACATTTCTTTTAAAACATTAACCACCAGAACCACACTGTTTCTTGCTGATGTACAAAATGTCCAAATGCCATTCATGTGCTCTGCTCTAATTCATTTTGATTTTATTTCTCTGAGCTCATTGCAAGGGGGTGGCTCTTGATTCTGCTAGTGCCACTTTCCTTTGAATCAGCAACAGCCATTGATGAAAATGATCAAGATATAACCGTTTTCTTCTTAGGACCTGAACACACAGGTGTGTAGCATGAGCACCACACTACTGCAAAATGCCCTGCACTTTCTTTGTGCTGCTCAGTGACAAGGTGATCTCCCCACTCCCATGAACACAATCTTAATTGGCCCACGTTAATAGTAAATGTTTAACATGAAAAGTCAAATCAGGTATTTAGCCAAATTACAAATAACAAATATTTATTTATTTATTTATTTTGGCATGTCAACAGAATTATTTTCTCTTTATTTTAATGCAATTTTCTAAATGGCTCATCTTTTTTCTCCTTTTATTTATTTCGTTCTCTCTCTCTCTTTTTTTTTTTTTTATTTTTTCTGAAAATGTCATCTTTTTAAAAATCACTTACTGGCTTCTGCTTTAATCAAGTCATTTATCTGTTTCAAAAGTTAAACTTGAAACTTGACATTGAAAGCTAAGTTCAAATCCTTTTTCTGCCATCAGGATGGCCTTGCATGCAAGCTTGTTTCTGACTGTTTTGGCTGCTTTGTATGGGAAGGCCATGGGTAAGAGCAGGCACTCCTCCAGCCACGTAAGTTAAGATTAAAGCCTTAATACCCAAGTGTGCTGCTCCATGGGCAGGAGTATTGCTGCCTAATTTCACCATGCATTTAATTTCCATGTGGCTCTCAGCAGGATATGAGTACTGGTGTTTTCCTCCTTCTTTCAGTCAAAACTGCAAAATTTCTGTGGGACCTGCCTTAATTCTAGTTTCTTGGGGATTGAAAGCTGTCACAGCATTTGCCAGAGACATTCCCACAGCTTAGCTGATGGCCCCCAGGAGATGTTTTCTTCAGTCAAGATGGTCACTCCCAGAGAAAACAGCTTGTTTTATTGACCAGCACTGCACGGGAAGAACTTGCTTAGGGCAAGGCTGGCTTCTGGGATCTCAAATGCATGAGCACAGGCAGGGAACAGAGATATGTGTGTAGACTCATATCGAAAAGGCAAACCTGTTCCTGGCCTCATTCTCTGGGGAGCTGTGAAATAAAGCAATGAGTTAGTAAAGATGAAGGGCAGTTTAGATTAGCTTGGCGTGATCTGCAACAGAAGCTATTGAGTCTCCTTCTGGACCAATATAAAATGGACCAGGCCATCAGGTCAACTTTTATGACATGGGTCATCTTCATACTCTCTGACACTCTCCAAACTAGGTGGGGTGGTTAAAAGTCTTACGTGCCTTGACTCTACATGATGTAAAAACTTGTGTAAGGAAGTTGCTAGGAGTTTAATGGGACAGCTGATGTAGGCAGGAACAGGCATGCAGACACACCATTTGCCACATGTCCAGTAGACCAGGTTGCTCAAATGCAGGTGGCTGTGCTTTTGCAGGCTGCTGGGCCTCTGGAGAGGACTGGAGGCATGGCAAGTTGACCTTGGCTGTCTGTGAGGTGTCCACCAACAAGCTCTCTCTCTCCCTCTCCTCAGAAAGACAAGGAAAATAAGACAAAAAAGCTCAGGGGTCAAGTTAAGGAAGGGGAGAAAGAAACATTAATATTTTGCACTTGGGTAGATCTGGGAAGAAAACCTAATCTGCCTTCTGAGATGAGCCTGTAAGATGCAGCCAAATACTATCAAATCACATCTTGCAAGTCCACTATATGCTCAGTTTATGTGGAGATCACTCCGTGAAGGGAGCAACATCTGTGACTTTCCAAGTCACATGTACATCACACACATAGGGAAAACTTTATTTATTTATTTATTTATTATTTTACCAAAAAAAAAAGACAACACCAGGACAACCTGTGTTACCCCAAGACTCACAGTATTCTATGCAATGTGTGTGTTCGTGGTGTGACTTGTCATCTTAGGTAGTTCTTGCAATTCTGCTCCCTTCTCTGGAAATGGCTTGGAAAGGAGATAAAACTACAGACAAGCTTGTACACAAGAACAAGATAACTAGCCTAGACCTCTTCAGCTAGGAAAAAAATGTCTGAGGAAAGACAATGCAGAGATATGAAGAATGATGAATGGCAAGGCGAGGGCATACAGGAGAAATCTTGCATTTTTACATCCAGTAAAATGCTTCCAGCCATTGTCTAGGGCAGAGTGAACACAAAGAGGTGGTTCTTCAACACAGTTAAGTCTACATGGTGTACAACCATGGATTTTATTGTTAAAAACCTTTCCAGAAGGTATTCTTAAAGGTAACCACACCTGGGAACTGTGAGCCCCATTCTTCCACCTGGTTTGGGAGCACTGCCCGTGCTTCACCGTGCTGCAGCCTGGAGCAACAACTTTGTTCTCCTCCAAGCTTGGCAGCTCAGACAACTGAAAACAAAAAACGGGCTCATATTAAAACGTGAACATTTTAATTTATGCATCTGATTGGTATTATGCTGTAATTAAATTATATTCCCATGGTGCATATAACATCAGGGTTGTAGTAATACAAATAATTAGTAATTAACTCTAATCAGATCAGTTAGCAAATGGCAGATTCCAGATGAATAAGCTGTCCAAGGGTGTGTGTGGTGGGGAAAGCCAAGGAAGAATGAAGAAAAGCTAATTTGTGCTGATGAATAAAGGAAGAAATGATAATAACAGGAAATTCATTTTCAAGAGAACCCCTTCTGCCAAAGAAAACAAGAATACAATCCTAAAAGACCCCTCTAGGCAACTGTCATCATCCTACAGCTCAGCTCCCACAAGATGCTCCACTTTGACCTGTAACATCCTGCCTTGAGTCCCTTCCAAATGCTCATCCTTCTTCTTATCATGCTGCAGTGCTGAAGTGAATGAAGTGACTGTACAACAGCATGCACAGAACCACACTTTCCACCAAAGGGACCTCCCTTAGCTGCCTCCCTGCTAAGAGCTCCCTTGATGATAAAGTGATGATAGCACTTTAAGTGTCCTCCTCAGCACACCAGCTGCACCTTGGCATGGGAGTTTGGGAACGGGTTCCTAATCAAGCTCTCCCAATAAGATCCAGGTAGCTGTGATGCTGTAGAAGCAACTTCAAGCCACAGAAATGGATGAGATAGGATGGTGCATGAATATGTGGTGGGAAGAGCAGTCTGAAAATATATGTGGATGTGCAACTCAAGAGTGATTAAAGCACAGGTCACATGAAAGGAAACTAAGTATCTTGATGGTGCTACAGACACACAGAGCCCAACCTGAGCACAGAGAGTACCTCTCTCAAGGCTGCTTCTCTAGCCAGCAGAGAAACACAGCCCTCCAGCAAGTAATTCAGAGAATTAATCTCTTGCTCTAAATTGCCCTCAGGAGGCCCTGATTTCTCTCCATTAACTACTGCAGGAGTCAGCAGAGACAGGCTCTCCTAGGCTGAGGCTTGCTGCCAGGAATCCCTTTCCCTGAATGAGTCCGAGAGGAGTTAAATGTACTGTTGCAGTACAGACCCCAGAGATACAGGCATGATCTTCATCTCAGCTCTAAGGAAGCTGAACCAGCTCATGAATATCTCATAACTTAGCAAACTGTTGCAAGCGTTTGGAGTTCAGGGGCAGGTGAGATCCTGAAGCTAGGGCAAAGGCTGCTGTCTGTTGACCCTGAAGAGCTGGATCAGCTGAGGTTGTCCTGCCTAACCTTCAGAAGAAGATTGATTTGGGGACTTGGTAGAAACGAGGGGCTTGGGCAGCATGAGCTGTGTAGAGGCAGCACATCTTATTCTCCCAAGAAGAATTTCTCTACAAACCAATGAAGTACAAGAGATCTGGAAATTGGACTTCCTATGTGATAAGTAACACCACAATCTGAACATGTGTTTCGGGCTTTAAACAGAGCAAAATATTGCATTTTGGCAGTTCCCTAAAAAAAAAAAAACAAACAAAATGTTTTTAACAATTTCAGTTTGGGTCTGTCAAACAAGGTTTCAATTAAAGAAAATTCAAGATGTGCTCTTGCCAGCTGGACTGCAGTTTGATCAGTATCAAATATTTTTGGAGACAAATAATTTCAAAACAAAATAGTCTGTTACATTTCAAAAAGGTCAGCGTAAAATATTCTGCCATTGTACAAGGGTTTTGCTTTTTATTTTCTCAATTATAAAATGTCCTTGAAAATGACATCTTCCTGCAGCCAGGCTTTCCTTTTGATTGAATGGCATTTTCTGGTGGAGAATGTTCTAAGCAAACATAAAAATGATTAGAAAATGCGACCAGCTCTAATTGCTGGTGTGTGCCAAGAGTACACTGACAGGTCTTTTCTCAGAGGGGAGGAGGAAAAATGAGGTTGCCTGTTTTGTTTTTTCTTTCTTTATTGGTTCAAGTCACTAGCTGCTCAAGAGTTACTGGTATGAGTTTGCAGACAAGGCTCCAGAGATGGTCAAATGAACCAGTCAGCAACATGAAATAAAAGAGGGTGAGAACAGGCTGTAGTGGGTAGATTCATACTCATGCTTTAGAGACCTCTGCAAAAACCTCCTTGAGACTCGGTTGCTTGCTGTGACCATCCAGCAGTATTTTTGCATGCATGCTACTTCCTTTATGTCCGTGGAGCTGTTGCATCTGTGTCCTTTCTGGTCTCCAGGATGGTTAGCTTCCTTGGATAGGTTGTTATTCTGTCATGGCTGTAATCTGCTCATAACCAAAGCACTTTTAGTAACAGTGAAAACTGTTGCTTCATGAATTTGTTTTTGAAAGAAAATCCATATTACTTAGCCTGCATATTGGATCATTTAAGTATTTATTTATTTGTGATTAGTCTTGCCTCTTCAGTGTGTCTCAAATTAGTAAAAAATAACAAATATGTCAAGACTTGTAGGTATTCTTAAAATATAATGGATAAAACAGTTCTAGTACAGAATTCAGAAAAGCAGCCCCAGTTCTGAATGTGAGTCAATCAGGCTACCCCAGGTGCTCAAATTGTCTCAAGCAGAATACGAAGTTCTGTACTGCACAAGAGAAGTGGGAGCTTGATTTGCAGTGACCAGACTGCCTGAAGAACTGTCCTGTCTTGGTAAAACAAAGCTGTGAGCAAAGCCACACAGCCAGCAAAGAGCATCCTTTGTGCTGCACTGCTACAGGAAACAGAGCAGGAGGCTGAAAAGGCTGGGCTGGTTTAGACAAGAGAACGCTATTCTTGTCTTCTCTCCTCTGTCTGATGCCTCTTGTCCTGAATTTGAAGTTGTCAGGTGCCTAGGACTATCTACCTGGAATGCATCTTGCTCATCTTGCACATAATGAGGTGTCCTAGGTACTCCCTTTCTGTAAATACTCACCTCATGGTCTTGTGTTGCTAACAGGTAAGTGCAACAAACTCCAAGTCCTACAGGTTGTGTGTACTGTGGCCTGTTGTGCACTCTGAGAGAAGCTCCAACACTGGCTGGGGCTTTTAGCAGCTGGAGTGTTGATTCTCTGACATCTAATATGTAGTGTGCTTTCTCAAAACCCCTTCCCATGGGACAATGATTGGGTGTATTTCTTCTGTTGCAGTGGTTCTTCTCATGAAGTTTGTAGGCACTTCATCATTATATTAATGATGTTAAGTTTCACTGAAATTAGTTACTGAATTAAAAAGTCACCGCACACACATGCCTCTCAGCTGTGATGGGTTCATGGCAGCATGCCCAGAGAAGGTGGTTGTCTCTGCCACAGACAGGCAGGCTCGTGTCTGCCCCCAGCCTGTTTCATCCTCAGTGTACAGTGCTGCTCCCAGCAGTCTGCATGCCATCATCTTGCTTCGGTCAGGAGCTCCTGCAAGCTCACCGTATGTTGGGTGTTGTGTGGAAGAAGGGGGAAATTCATCTCAGACTGACAGAGCAATAAAAAATGCTCAAGGCTAGCAAGATTCCCAAATGAAGGCACCGAGAATCAATGGAGGTATCAGGGGGTTATGAAATGCCGTCAGATGGCAGATGTAATGTGTAATTAGTCTCTGACCCAGCATATTATTTGCTGAGAGTCTCTCTGTTCCCTTGATCTCCGAGACATTCACAAATACTTTTTTTTTTTCCTCCCTTCTCAGTGAGTCTCCAGCACTCCCCATGCATCTTTTGAGCCTAATCCACAATGACACCCTACATTATAAGATTGAGTTGGAGCCTTCAGACCCTGCACTTTACAGGTTGATATTTTTCCTTGTAGTAAATCTTACCTATCACTGCAGCCTGTCATCTGGTAAGGATATCAATGCCATTTCTTTGACACCTCCTGATTGAACCAATATGAGATGAAGGTCTCACCTCAGAAAGGGAGGGGAGCAATGAGGTACTGTAGTGTTTGGGGAAGAGTTTCTCTCCTTCCTCTCTGGGATGGCAGAATTATTTCATAAACTAGACAGGAACTCCATGTGTCTGAATGCAGGAAGGTACCCCAAATGTGAGGTCTATTTGAAATAAAGTTTCCTTTAAGTCTGGAGAGAGCATAAAAGGAGCAATGGCTTCTGAATAACAAATAAGTTTAAGGGATAAGTTTAAGCTGAACTGAATGACGGGTAATTTAACTCAGTTTCAAAAATCTTCTTTGAAAAAGGAAAGCACCCAGAGTAATTTTCTTGGTCTTCCTCTGTAGACAAGAAAATTTCAAGCGTCTATCTTTACCTGTCAGTACTTCCACCTATCTTCTTCCAATTCATCATCCACAGCAGATGTATGATCCCTGCCTCTCCTCCTTGGTTGCACAACTCTTCCTTTCCCAGAGGAGGGGTTTGAATAATGATCTTGTGCTGAATGCTATTTCAGCTCAATAACTACTGTCAGTATTTGATAGCCAGCAATGGTAAGGCTCTAAACAGCAGGAGTCACTGCCATAGCAGTTTATGAAGGCATTGCTCTATCTGGTTATGTTTTCACTATCCATATAGGTTTGCACACTATGGCCTTGCTCAAAAACACCGTCATCTGGGTAAGGCAGATGCACATACTGGTGTTTCTGCCAAATGAGCCTGAGCACACAATAGGAAGTTTATGCCAGGTTTATTCTGGCTGGGTGTAGACAGGTGGTACCTGGTCTGACACAGAGCTGATAGATGGAAAGATGACACAACAGCTTATTTCTGAATAGATCTTAAATGAGGAGAGTGCTTGGCAGCCCATGGTATATGGTGGTTTGGAGCTGGTATTCAGAAAGCAAAGCCTGGCAGTGTGGTTTCAGTCAGTGTGTGTCATGCAGGTTGTTGTCTATGAATAAAAGGCCATGGATCTCCTGTGGCTGCCCAGCTTCAAAGCGGCATTTCCAACCTAAGCAACAGGAGCTTTTGATTTCATTTGCACATGGACCCTCCTCCCTTCTGCTACTGAAAATGGCTAGAAATCCCCCCAAGGGTGCTTGAAAAAAAAACATTCCCTGGATTTGCCAGCATAAGGTTTTCAACAAAGACAGAAAAGGTCATAGGCAGCCCAAGGTATCAATTTTACTTTTGGTTCTTGCTGTTCTTCTTGCTCAGATGTCTTACAAGAGCCCAAATCACCCACCTCTCAGCTCTTTCTAGTTGGGCCCATCAGGATGGCAGAGCTTTACACATCTCCCAGGCTGATGGGGAAAGAGGTACTGGTAAGCAGTAAAAATGTTTGGAAAAAATTATTTCCACAGCTGACATCTTCCAGGAGCATTACTGCAGATGGTGAGATATATTCACAACTCAAACAAAATGGCGATGAGCCTCTCTTTCATAATTCAAAGAATATGCATGTGCATGCAAACCTGAAAGGGTTTGATGTTCCTTGTGTGTGTGTGTGCACTGACTTCTTGTGAACCCCCATGTCTTTGTAGGGTCACCCACTCTGCTCCTCCAGCTGTGCAAGGAGGAACAAACCCCACTGCCAGGGTGGTCCCACAGCCGTGCTGGCCTGGGGCTGCTGGGCCAGGACACACCACAAACGTTTAAGAATATTTCTTTCAGATGCACTGTTAAAGAAGAGACAGATCCTGAAGTCTGTCTCCACAACAGGGAGTCATCATTTACAGCTGCCTCCTCAGTCTGTGTAGTGAGGTGCCGTAGGCAGCATTTTGGAGCCAGTGTTGTGTATTACCTGTCTGGAAATATTGTGTATTACCTGTCTGGAAAGGGGACCACAGCAGCTGAAATGCTGTATCAGCTCCTCACAGCCTGCTGGAAACTTTCCTAGCCTCAGCCAGAGTTTTCACTCAGACAAGATGCTACTCCATGAATATGTCTGACATAGGCCCAGGCCTAGTGTACATAACCCTGTAGTTGTACAGGTCCAGCAACACTTCACTATACCCTTGAAAACAACCAAGAAAAAGACTTCCCACTCTTTGTGACTGGGAACAGTTTGAAATGTGACAAATTTTGAACCACAGTGGGCCCAGCCACCTGATCTCCATGTGCATGAGAGGACTGCAACACACATGCCAGCATGGTTTTTAAAGCCATGATGCACTGCTTTGGACCGTAGCTGGAAACCCTGTGCATCCTGCTGGAAGAGTAAGGAGAATAAGATCGTGTCCTTGCCCATATCCAAACCTTGAAACTGCCTATTGGTGAAAATCCAGAATGGAAATGCTAACTTGACCATGCCTTAATGCCTGCCTTCAAAGTGAAGGCCCTCTCCATGGCAGTTGCTAGAAAAAAAGAGTTGAAGGGGAAGAAGAGCCACAGAACTGACTTTGCCTTAGTAGCAAAACCTGGCCAAAAACCTGCATTTACTGGGCTTTAGCAGTGGCCGAGAACTGATGAAAATGAATAGAGGAATGTTGCTGTACTCCAAGTTTGGTTTGAAGCGCAACAAACCAATGCCCAAGAAAAACTGCCACTGACTGCAATAGGCTTTTGGGTTGAGATACAGTTTGGAATAGTCCATATGGGTATTTTTCCAGGCAGGTGAATTCAGACTTGTACTGTGGCAAGTTTCACTCAGTCTAATATTTCACATCCATCCAAAGAAAGTGTCACACAGAGCAAAAGCAGCTGTATACCATGTATTTTAATAAACTTTATAACCAGCAGAAAAATAGTTTTGAATGTGTTTGTTCTCCTCCTCCCTAAAAAAAAATAAACCAAAAGTCAAGCCAAAACTAAAACAATGTCAACCCCAAAACAGAAGGAAAAAAACATCCCAGAGCAAAACAGACACAAAATACAGAGGTGGACAAAAAGGTCTTTGGGTAAAGAAACAGTGTTGGTAAAACAGGAGGCAGTGAATAATAAAATATTTATTGTCTTGATCAGTTTATGTGTAGATATATGCATATGTAGATACATATATATACATGTATCTATACACATAAATCCTTGGTAAAATGGTACATTTGTAAGAAAACAAAATAAAAGGGTGACTGTGGGGAAGGAGTAAAGAATAAAATAATAAATAAATAAACTAGTCAATGAAGTAAGGATAATGCTCAGTTCCCTTACAATATCCCATTACATCACTTATCAAGGGACATGCTTTTCTCTCCATGGCTATTTTGTGTCCCCGGTCCACGGAGGAGCTGTCAGCTTGTAATCTGAGTGATCCCCTTTGATGCTCTGTGTTTGAGCAATACCTCAGAAATGTATGAAGCATTCCTTCCCCTGGTTAATTCCCATGCTTTTCCATGTTTTGTAATTTAAAAATGGTTAGTATTTCAGTTTGCATTTTTCCCCCAGGTTTCTTGCATTTGCTGCTATGCATGTCTCCACAGTAGGGTGGAGCAACCCCGGCGAGCAATATGCCACAGGAATGTGTTGTTATCACGGTGTGACTGGATGGAGAAATTCATTTTACAATGGATCCCATGCTACTTCGACCTCACACTCAGTCTGCGGAGCCAAGTCATGCAGTAACCTCAGCTGGTCTGTATCGAGTGGGCCTGTGGGTCACATCTTAATCCAAAAAAATGAAGAAAGGAAAGAAAAATATTTTTTATTATTATTTTCTTTTTTCCTTCCATGGAAACCTACCAACATGAGAAGAGTAGGAAATACCATTCTCTGCTTCACTCTTAGGCAAATGAGTTCTGCATTAAAAAAAAAAAAAAAAAAAAAAAAAAAAAAAAAAAAAAAAAAAAAAAAAAAAAAAAAGAGAGAGAGAGAGGGAAAAAAAAAAAGAAAGAAAACATTCTTCCTCCTGTTGTTATATTGCTCTTTCAGAGAACCAGCCACTGTCCATACTTTTCCAGATCTCAGTGCTGTGCTTAAAAAGCAAACTAAGCACAAGCTCATGCTGGCTGCAAAGTTCGGGTCACCAAGAAGGTATTCAGAGAACATCTCTGTTTGCCAGCTTCTTGTAAACACCATATTGCAAAGGAGGCAAAGGCAAAACACTCCTCTCCACACCTCCCTCAATTTTTCTTTTTTCTTTTCTTTTCTTTTCTTTTCGTTTCGTTTCGTTTCGTTTCGTTTCGTTTCGTTTCGTTTCGTTTCGTTTCGTTTTCCTTTTTTCTCCTTCCTTCCTTCCTTCCTTCCTTCCTTCCTTCCTTCCTTCCTTCCTTCCTTCCTTCCTTCCTTCCTTCCTTCCTTCCACAGGGTTTCATGAAGAGAAGCAAGACTTGTGCATCACAAATGGTGGAACTAGCCCCATCGCAGCCACCTTCCCACCCTATAGTAATGCACAAGCCCATCTTAGCCTGTACCTGCCCCCAGAAGGTGTTTGTTTGTCTCTTGATCTTTTTGAAAAACCATGCAGTCTGATCTGCTGTGGAGTTCTGCAGTGCAGGTGCTGGGTGGCTGGTTCTCCCCCTTTCCTGAGGCTCATAAGTGATTGTTTTTGGACAGGTAGGCAATAAGAGCCACGGCCACCCCGACATAGATGCCAGTTCCAATTGTGATGGACAGTACAGCCAGGAAGAGTGCTCGCCGAGAGCTGGAGCTTGCATGGTGGAAGTCGCCCTTGGCTACAGCTTTGTTTGTCTGCAAGATACACAACAACAAAAATGCAATATATTTATTTGTTTCATCTGAAAATGAAGATGAGATGCTCTTTCTTAGCTGAAACATGCTTGGGGATATGACAGTAAACTGTTTGGGAATCAGATACTTTTTTAGTTGAATTGGATTACTTGTATGATTGAGATGATTATGGAACCAAAGGCATCTCAAGCAGTATTTTTAAATGCCTTGAAGCTTAAACAATTTGTAGGATTTAATACTATGTGTCACAATGATTCCTGAGACAGCTCAGACTCTTCTGAGAATGTGAGCAGATAGTCTGCAAGCCAAGAGTCTCCTAAGTCCCCTTCAGAAACAGCTAGAACCCTGTTTCGGAAAAATGGGTGGATTCCAACCTGGCTGGGAATGTTAACAAGGGAAAAGCCATTTAAAAGTGTTATTTGGAACCAAAAATTCTTCCAAGTCAGCCAAAATGTTCTTACCTGGACAAAGGCAAGAGGGGCAGAATTTTCCTTTCCCATGACCAGGTGAAGTGACTGGTGCAGGATCACCACCACAAAAAGGCCAGCCACCACCACTTACCTTGCCTTCACCTTAGTTCTGAGCTTTAGTACAGGACACAAACACTTAGGAAACTAGAGCTGGTAGACACTTGATTCAGCTGAACCCTTCTGTATACAAGCAGGACACTCTGCTTGATTACCACAGTGACAACGAGCACGCTTCAGTGCGGTTCTGAAGCGGGGCCATTGGTGCTGGAGCCATGGCCTTGCCTCCTGGGGGCAGTGCATTCACACACACACACAGAATTTCTAGGTTGGAAGAGACCTCAAGATCATCGAGTCCAACCTCTGACCTAACGCTAACAGTCCCCACTAAACTATATCCCTAAGCTCTACATCTAAACGTCTTTTGAAGACTTCCAGGGATGGTGACTCCACCACTTCCCTGGGCAGCCTGTTCCAATGCCTCACAACCCTTTCAGTGAAGAAGTTCTTCCTAACATCTAACCTAAAACTCCCCTGGCTCAACTTAAGCCCATTCCCCCTCGTCCTGTCACCAGGCACGTGGGAGAACAGGCCAACCCCCACCTCGCTACAGCCTCCTTTGAGGTACCTATAAAGAGCGATAAGGTCGCCCCTGAGCCTCCTCTTCTCCAGGCTGAACAAGCCCAGCTCCCTCAGCCGCTCCTCGTAGGACTTGTTCTCCAGGCCCCTCACCAGCTTCATCGCCCTTCTCTGCACCCGCTCAAGCACCTCGATGTCCTTCTTGTAGCGAGGGGCCATTCGGGTGGATGTGTCAGCAGGAGGAGGAGTTTCCATTTTGATGGTGCTAAAGTGGCTTTGATGTCTCTTGCTCTGGTATCCAGTAGCTTACAAGACTGATCCAAAACCCTGGTAAAGGCATCAAATCTTGTATGTAGGTCTGATTACCCTAGCAGCTGTCTTGAATTCAACCTGATCAGCTGGAGCTCCTGAAGTTACATGCCAGACATTTAGGCTTGAGTACAATGAACCTCACAAATTTACAGCTTTTTAGATAGCAGCAGGGTCACCCAGGAGGCAGTAACAGATCTGTCACCTACAAGAAAGGTCCTTTAGAAGCATACGAGCTCCATAAGGTCTAGATAGTCTTTGTTCCCGTGTTACAATGAGAGAGGAATTCTTAATGCTTTAATTGTACTTCTCCACAAATGCTCATTTTGCTGGGACACTTTCTGCTTCAGTATCATCTAACTTTCTAGACAGTTTTTGCTCCATTTTCTATCATTTTTACTATCTTGCTACTCAGAGCAATTTACAGCAGACGAATGACAAGATTCCAAGCTGACAAAAAGGCTCCTGGCCTTTCTGTCAATGACTTTATTAGGAGAACCGTCTCTTCTCATTCATCAACCTAATTTTTTAAGCATAATGCCTAATAAATGTTTCAGGCAGAAACAATGTCAAACAATGCATATTAAAGGAGAGGTGGAGCAGGCTGCAGGCAGGAGGAAAATGACTCTTTCCAAACAACAACATATAAATAACTCTCAGGTTTACCCTTAGCATCACGTCCTATAGTTCAGATGGGGAAGGCATCCGACTCACTTTGCAAAGGATGTCCAGCCAGCCCCTCACCAGGGTTAGTGGTGGTTTTATGAGCTTCTTGCCTGGAATCTCCAGACACTCAGAAACAGAGCCCTTTCTGGAAAAAGTGCTAGGGGATTTGGGAATCATGGAGGCTTCTATTAAGGTTGCTTGAAAGTCTTGGCAATGAAAGCAGAGAAAGCTCTAGGAATAGGTGGTCATTCAGCTCTCCCCAAAGATTTTCTCCAAGCACTTGCCATTCATCAGAAAGTTAATAAAAGCTTTGAACAGAAAGGCTCCTATTAACTGAATTTAGGTTGAATTTATTAGACTTAAACGTAAATTTGCAGCACTGAAGATATTTATGCCTTTGGATAAACAGAGTTAAAGAGTTTCAACACCCAAAATGGAAGAAAAGTTGGAAATTGTTGGAACATTTCAATTTGACATTTCTGAAATGTCACGTTATATTATGAAAAATTCTACAACATTTTGGGCTGACCTCTTTTAAATGAAACTTTGTAAAGCTTCAAAGCAGCAGCATTTTTTCATTTAAAAATAGCCCCAAAACTCCAAGGGAAAAGAAGCCATTAGCCAAAATGTCAAATAATCTGAAAACCTGACACTATGTCTTCATTGGATTCAATAAAACCTTAAGATCTAGCCAAAATGATGTGTTGAGCAACCCAAAGGTATTCAGAAGACTGGTTTGTTGAGTGCTAATAGCCTTTTTTTCTGATAGGATCTTCAAACTAGTGACAAATCTGCTCACAAACAACAGTTATTTTTCCTTGTTTATTTGTTTACTTCTTGTTGAGCTCTTTGAGGACTGTCCTGACCTTTGTAAAAGGATTGCACCTATGATGAAAAAACAGCTTTTTGTTAAAATATTCAACCCAGCCAAAACCAGATGTTTTGTATTAACTGTGCGTTGCCATAGAGTTGCAGAATTTAACATCTTCTGTCATTACGATGTAGCATGATTTCACTTGTGGAACAAGCCTGCACTTTCACATAAATTTTATTTTCCAAAAAATTGCCTATTGCAGGAGTTGTGTGGTTTTGTTGTCGTCGTTGTTGTTGTTTTTGTTTTGTTTTGTTTTGTTTGTTTGTTTTTCTTTTAAACTAGTGTACGTTTTGCAAAATATATACTATAATACATTATAGCAAAATATATACTATAATACATTTACATATAATTATGGATGTAGAGAACATTAGTAAGGGCACATTGGAAGGACAACTTTATGTTCTTCCTTTAGTGCATTCAAAAAGTTTTCCACTGAAATGGAGAAAGTACCAACACAAAAAACATCCTCCACTAGTGTAAAAATAGTCTGAAATTGCCTATTTATGACAAAGAAAAAATTTGCTGCTATTTGCTAATTAGAAAAACAATCCCATTATTCCCCTATGTCACCATATGCAAATTATAGCCTTTCAGCAGGTTTAAGCTAGATGGTTCTGGAAAATGGTTATTACACAAAATACAATTATGGCCAATTTTATTAGGTTAGCATCTGGCAACTAATAAGCAGTTTTTCTTGAACTTTATTTATTTATTTATTTATTTATTTTTAAACAGGGATCTTTGATATTTCTGTGTACTTTGAGAAAGTCCCTTGGTTTTGGTAGCCATCCGCCAGTTTATGGCCTAGCCCATTTAATGCCTGACACAGAGAAACCACTGTTTGTGTTTGGGTTTTCCATTCCTGGGATGCCTCTGCCCTAGCAAATGCAATGTGGGAAATGAAGACAAGAAATGCCTCGTGTAGATCAGAGAGCCCAGTCAGACCCAGTCTCACCAGCTTCTCCTTGGCCTGGTAAAGAAGATGAAAATAATGGTCATAAAACCTAAAAATAAACTAGGGCATCTAAATGCAGACAACTAAATGTAGTGGTCAGGCTGTTTATGTGATTTTATAGTGTCTGTATTCAGACTAAAAGCTTCTCTTCTTAGAAGAACTGGCCACCTGGATCAAATGCCACAGACAGGTAAGCAGAGGCAGTGATTCAAGGCTCCAGAAACCCCAAAATGTACAAGTACACAGACAGGCATCTATCATAGATCCTTCTTGGTATCTGCAGTCAACCACAACACTGGGACCTCAGGCACCAAAACAAATTCAACCTCCTGTTCTGACACGTATTTTTGGGTCAAATGATGAATGTTTTCATAATGCCACTCTGGTTAAAACTGTAGAAAAAAAAAAGCTAAAAAAAAAAGCTAAAAAAAAAAAAAGCTGAGTATGTTGGATAAAAATATTAAACTGAATAAGGAAAAAAAAAAAAAAAGAAACCACCAAATTTTGGTTAAAAACACTTTTAAGCCAGTTTGCAGATTATGCAAGGCAGGATGCATTAGGCTGATGCTGTTCCCAATTTCACAAAAAAGCCCTATCTCAGGTGCCTACAGTGCCTGTGATGGACATGCTCTGTGCACCCCTGGGTGTCCACAGGCACCACAGTCTACTCAGAAACCTTGCCTAAGATGAGGAATCCCTGCATCCACCCATGTGTTTTACTTATTAGATGTGGAAATTGGGTAATGTTGATCACTAGGTCCCTTGGGCTGATATGTCAAATGATAAAAAGGCAGTGTTTGCCCAGCCATTCATACCCAGTTTGGAAATGGATTTCTGTGAACTGCTTTTGGCAGACACAGCTCTGACCTCAGTAAAGCAGAAAATGCAATGTTTGCTTTCATTTTTTTCCCTTCCACTGAAAAATAAAGCTTTAGCTATTAGTATTAGTGGGCTGAATACTTAGCTGTTATTAACTGGCCCATCATACTTGACTCTGGAAGGTAATGCAGCAACAACTGGTACAAGAATGAAGATCTAAATGCCATAGTAACAAAGGCTTTGATTCACTAAATCATCTTCAAGATAAGTACCTTAATTTAACTAGTAAGGAATACAAAACAGCTATTCTAATGGGTTTAAAAGTGAGTGCAGAAGTAAGCACTTTTCTTAATCAGAATTATATAATGTGTGGAGTTTTATGGCATTTCTATCCATTTGTTTCTTCCCTTCCTTAGCAAGACTGTGTCTGGCAGACAGATGATTGATGAAGCAATTTAATACAGTCTTTGGGCAGCAGTGGGACCAACAGGTTTGATAAACAGAGCAGGGGATGTGTGCAAGACACAGGATGAATTATGAGTGGGGGAAAATTCATCACATCAGCACCAGGTTCCCTTGCTGCACAGCCAGAAGATGAGATACCTTCCTTGCAAAGGGCTCGTATCCCTGGACGAACCCCGCCTCTTGGTTTTGCTTTGGCTTGTATCCTTTGGATGTCCAGCTATGACCAGGGGCTTGTCAGCTACTGACATAGGCTGCCATGAAGTTTGAGGTCAGCTGGGGCTAGAGCAAATACCAGCCCTCACTCAATCTTGCCTTCTAGAGGCTTTGGAAGCACCCCAGGAAAGGGACAGGGTGGAGAGTGGGGGTTTGTAGAAGGGGTAAGGAGGCCTGAAAGGTTTTTCTGTCTTTATTTAACTAACAAAATTAATATCTTGTTTAGGAACACTTTCAAGGAACTTCCCTGGAGTTCCCACTTGAGCTTCAGCAAAGCATATTCATCACGTCTCCATGTTTTATGTGCTGAGGGAAGATGAATACTGTACCTGTACAGATGCAAGGCCAAAACATTCTGCTGCATCCCACACGGACTCATATATCATGCTCACAAAATACCTTGTGGTATGCTATGTCTGGAGACAAGAAACACATTGATCACAATTATTAATCCTGCTTCATCCCCTTGAGGCTAGACAGCAGGAATGGCCCCATGCAGTAGGAGGAGAGGGAATCCAGACCTGTTTGGTCAGGTGGCAGGAGGGTTTCTTTTCACTTTATGGGGAGAAATGGCCAGCAGGGAGCAGGGATGCACAGGTTACATGCAGTCACTAGCCTTAGTCACTGAGTCTTCGATCTTCAAGTGTTGTGCAAATAAATGACACAAAATGAGTGACTCATACAGAAACCGATCCTGCTCCCATCTCTTCTTCCATCTTTCTTCTAGGCAAAAGCCCTGGCCACTGTTTTTGGCTCGTCCGTCTTGTACTTCTGCTGATCTAAAATTTCTGGGCAGTGATATCTCCCATCTCTGGGTTGCACCACTTAGTTTCACTGAGTGCAAGAAAAGGACTCCAGAGACTTTTCTCAAGATACAGATGGGAAAAGGCTGCTCAGGATTTGCTTTTGGACCATAAATGACAGAAGGGAGGTGCCACTCAGCAGGGAAGAGCATGGGGCTGGCAGGCACCAGGCATGTGGGTTGGGATGTGGCAGGGGAGTTTTCAGGCTTGAGAAGACTTCTCTGGCAACAGAAGGGCTATTCAAGTCCCATCAGACAGCTTCACAGGCAGAAATGGTGATCCAAATAAATGACAGATGGTCCTGCACTCTGTCAGGCATTTGCGAATTCCTTTATGCCCACAGTATAATAGAAACTTCAGCCCAGTAGAAACTGAAAGGCTCTTCTGGAGGTTTCCATCATTTCTGCTGTGAGGTTGACCCAAGAAATCGACACAAGTCTCAAGTGACCATTCCCTGCCTGTAACTTACAGTGGAAAGGGTTAAAGGAATTTCCACAATAAAGTGGAAAGTGGAGAGGGAAGAAGGTGTCATCTGAAATGCAGACAGTCCTAAACAGACACCCAAACTTCCTAGTTTCAGTGCTGGACTTAATTTCTCATGATGCTTAAGTTTCTTTTCCTCTTCCAAAGCAGGTGTTCAGCTTACATGTAGTCTTATCCAGCCTTTCGACAGCAGTTTCTAAAACCAATTACTTGGGTCATCTTCAGGGGATTTCTGTCCATTCTCTGGTGCTGATAGGTAGAGACTAGATAACTTGGGACTGTTATCTTTCCTTCAGAGATGGATCAACCCTCTTCTAAATCCTGAGCATTTAAATGTTAAAAAGTGTAAAGTCTTGATGATAACCTACTGTCTGGTAGCACTGAGTTGGGATAGCTTATGAGGGCCGTGTTACATGTGGGGCAGTGCTGAAATACCACTAGTGGTTGGGGAGCAATGCCAAAAGGATGATACAGGGACGTAAACAGAAATTCCTTGACATCTGGAGAGGGGATAAGCTGCTATAAGCAGCTGCTGCTGCTGCTCTGCTCCAGGTTCTTCCATATGTCTGAAGTGTTCTGCTGCACCTCCGAGTGGCAAAACAAAAGCTGGTATGAAAACTTATTCTCAGAGGATTTCTTCCTCAAGTGATTCCTCATTCTAGTAAAGAGGTTTGTGCTTTCCGTGGCCAGAGCATAGCTCTGTGCAATGCAGGTGCATCACAAAAGGCAGGCAGGTAACCATCTTGTGTCTGGAGTCAACTCTTACATTGCACTTCACATTTAGATGCAGTCTAACCAAATCTTACTCCATCCAGCCCATGAAGTGGCATTTCTTTTTGGGTGAGCATCACCTTCTTTGCCCTGTAACAGTATAGGAACATCCAGTTTGAACAAAATCACACCAAGCTCCTGAATGACAAAGGGGCAAGTGAAAACAAGAAAAAGGATTTCTACTACCATTAAATTAACTGATGCTGTTTTTATGGAAGGGGATGTTCTGGGAACGAGATTTATTCCTGGAAGCTCAAGAAAGGCTCAGGAAAAGAGTGTGTGAATAGGAAGGAGAGGGTGTAAACGGAGACCAGCGTGAGTCTGCCTCTTCTGCATGATCAACTTTCATAACATCTGGGTTTGAGCCATTAGATCATTTCAGTATCAATGTTTTCTGTCGGAATTTGAAAATATGACGTAGGCTAGGACGTGATTCAGCCCCCGGCTGGTGCTGCCTGTGGCGTTTGATTGTATATTCAAGTGCAGATAAAACTATAAATGTCCGAGTGAGATTTTGACAGTTGGAAAAACAAGAGAATAATAATGAGAACAGCAGGCGTAAAAGGCCTGAGTGAGCAGAATGCAGAGAGATGTTTTTAGACGAGCTCCACAGCAACAGCAGTTCATTTGATTGCACTTGAGAGGATGAGACCTCAGCCTGCAATATGAGGGCAATTTTGTTTTCCTGGCAGATAAAGGAATTTGAAACCTTGGATGTTTATGGTAAAGAAGAAGATCTCAGCCTCTCCAGTTTGTCTCTAGCCCTCAAGCAGATTTTGCCATTTTGTGATGGAAGAGAAGAAGAAAATTTGGGGAAAGTGACGTGGTGAAGCCTAGTTTACACATGCTGACAGGTGTGTGCCCACACAGCTCACATGGGTTTGTGCCTGGAGGTTGGATGCAGCTACCCAGGTACCACTTATGTTTATCAAATAATTATTAATGACCAATTCTAACCTAATGATCTCTCTCTCCCCCCTCTCCCTCTCCTATTCAAGTTGTAGTTTGATTCTTCTTTATATAAAGGCTAATAACCTTCATATATATTATATACAATAGCTTATATATAAGCTATTTACAACCATCTCCTGAATTTGGAAAGATCTGCATTCATATCTTTCTACCACTATCTTCTTTTATAGGGTTGGTGTAGAGTAAATTCCCTCTGTCTGCATCCAGCCCTTCTGTCCCATGACCCTCCAACTCCACTTTTATCACAGTGCAATGTGTGGTCCCAACCACATGAATTGTGGATCTCAGACCTCGGTTTTGGGACCTTTTCTGTCCATGAGGATGGCCACATGACCTGACACCAAGCCATGAGTGTACGTCTGAAGTGGAATGATGGCTCCAATCCCCAGCTCCAAGCTGGGTCTCCTCCTTTTGTCTCAGTGTGCTGTGCCTTGGGGTATATGAGCAGGACGTTTTGCCCCCATTTCACACCCTTAGAGCAGGCAAGAAAGGGATGGTGGGGCAAGGATGTGATGGGACTCCTGCCTGGGGCACCCTGAGCCACGACTGACAGGGGACAAGAACAAGGAAAGAGCCTCTGCAGGTTTGAAAGTGCCTCTGGGATGGTTTCTTGTCTTGACAGGAAGAGATTTGTACAGAGAACGACTTCCTCCACTTCTGAACTCTCATTGTCTCATCTGCAGCTACCCTGATTTGAGCTGAAAAAAAATATCTCTGGATTTTAGGTAAATTATAATAGGAGAATTTGTTAATGATTTTTAAGGTAAAATTAAGAACTCTTGAAGTAGCACTCTTGTTTGTTGATACCAGTATTTTTTTTTCAGCTTTGTATCACAATCATCCTCGATTACTCTAGGAGTATTTATCCTTACTGTTCTCTACACTGTTCTTTATCTGCTCCCAATTCCATGTGTTGAAGACATTCAGAGTAGCTCTTCCTGATCTGTTGTTGGGAAAGCCTGGTTTTCTTGAGATAGTTGTGTTGTTTGTTTTGTGTTTTTTTTTTTTTTTTTTTTTTTTTTGTTGTTGTTGTTTTGTTTTGTTTTGTTTTTTGTTTTTTCCTAGGTTGGTTTCATGGGGCTACATGGAATTGTTACAAGGATTGCTGCTGGGGTACTGTTTGACAGACCAACCTGAAATGTCTGAATCCTCTGATCAACCTCTGCTCTCTGATTGCTGTGGTGGCAGGAGACCCAGCCCAAGCTACTTCTGAGAAACTTTTTCTCATTTGATAGATCAGCTAGCAGAGTAAGAAGATACCAAGCACTGTGGACTCTGCAGCATCCAACAGTGAATGTGAGGTAATGTAATCCTTCTCCTTCAAGGGGCACACTTGTCTGAAAAGCACTTGGAGACAGCTCTTCCTGGGTTTTCAGCATATTTAACCAAACAGAAAAAGTCCTGAGGGCAGGGAGTGTCACAGACTATGTGTGGTTAACATGCTATCTCGTCTTACAGTATGTCGGAAAGTGTAATGGATTTGCTGTATAACAGGAGACCACAAGTAATTAAGAGCAAGCAATCCTGCAGCACTCTCTCAAGGAGAATAACTTCAGTGGGGATATACCCATTTTAGAGTTCAATCTGAACAAAGAATCAAGGGTTTGCCTTTAATTTCCATGTGGACAGGAAGGAGACCAGCCTGCAAATTCTCTGTCGATGCCAATAGGCCAGGTTCACAGTCCTTTGGAGGCACTGGAAGGATTCCTGTTGATCCAATGTTGCTGCAGAAACTGCAGCAAACCCAGGCTCCTGAAAGGTATCCTGATGACACTTAAGTTCTTTTACTTTAACATCAACCAGAAGGAAATCTAACTAAATTGCGAAGGCTTCAGAATGTCTACACAAGAGTATTTGCTGATTTTATTGTATTGCTTTATGAAGCAAATCAATTTACGTTGCTAGAGCTCTCTGTATCAGCCAGCTCTGCAATAAGCTGATGTGCGCAGTGTGAATGAGCCTGCACCTTCCTGTTAAGGACTTTGTTTTTGAAAAGAGACAAGGAGCTTTGTTTAGGAGCCCACAGAGGAAAGTGACTCTGAAATAACTTGGTGTGTGATACTAACATCACTAATATCACTAGTATACTGTTATCTAGTGATGCTAGTGATACTACCAGTGATACTATTAGTGATACTAATATCACTAATATCTACTCTTCTAAAAGAGTGCATCTGGCACAACTGGAAGCCCTGAATGCATCCCAGCCCCTCACCTTGTCTGGAACACCCCCTAGCTTGAGTGGTCATTCTACTCCTATTCTATTCTATTCTATTCTATTCTATTCTATTCTATTCTATTCTATTCTATTCTATTCTATTCTATTCTATTCTATTCTATTCTATTCTATTCTATTCTATTCTATTCTATTCTATTCATGGCAGCTCTGCTACTCTGCTTACTTTACGGCACAAGTGGTCAATGGATTGAAAAGCTCTCAGTAAGGGCTGATTGACAGGCAGGCAGACAAAAGCCACAAAAATTAACACAACCTGCTAGTTTTGCTAGTGGTTATGTCTATATCTTACCAGCAAAGAAATGCCTAGCCTTAACTTGTTATTGACTGCACAGGGAATTCCCTTGCACAAGATAAAGCTGTAAGATAGCTAAATTGCACCGAGCCATAAATTCAATTCCTGCAAACTGCTGATGGCCCACTTTCCCAAGGTGAAGTAGGAAGTGCCAGACACAGCCCTACAGAGCCCAGCAGCTTGTGTTAGAGAAAAAAGCAAGACCCAAATTTCAGTCCCTACTCTTTCTATCCTCTACCATTCCTAGACATGAGCAGCAGCTCCCTAGTGTAATAGTCATCTCTTTCCTGTCTTCTCACTTTGGCTGCAAGCCCACATGACAGTAGCAAATCCAGCAGGGTGTTACAAAAGTCTTTATGTTTAGGTACTTGTTTCAGGTGTCTCAGACGTCTGGAATCTCCTGTAAGCAGTGGCAGAGATATAAATGGCTCTGGACAAAAATGAACTCTTTCTGGCTGTGCTTAGGTGTCTTGTTTTTATAAAAAAAAAAATAATAATAATAAGATTTGTTATATTTTACTTCTGATGGGAATGATTAACCTAACCCCATTGCTTAAAATAAAATGTCTTGAGTTAGTCAAGTAAAACACTTTATTTAATTGAATACACTTTTTTTTTTCCCCATACCTGATTCCCTGAAACTATTGAAGAAGCTCACTTCAGATTAACCTCACACTCTTTTTCTTTTATGTTTTTTTTTTTTTTTTTTCTTTTTTCCCTTTTTTCTTCCCTCTTCTTCTTCTTGTTATTACTACTACGTGGTAATACTTTTTTGAAACCTTCCAGGTTTTGGAGAATCAGTTATTCTCACACATTCATTCTCAGGCAGGCCTGCTCCCCATCTCACACCTGTGCAATGTCTGGTGCAGAACAGCTCATTCCAGGACAGCAAAGGGACTTTTCTCGTAAGACTGAGTAATGAACCGCAACAAGGTGTTTGGGGGATCTCTACCTCTAATCCAGTTATTCAGCAGAGAGCATCTTTTAAAAATAAGGCAAAAGAGGTCACAGACAACATCCTTCTTGTTCTGCTTGTATAATAAATAACCAGAGGGGACTTCGTCCAGTCACTGACTTTTGATCTGCATCTTACGTTAACACTGATGGTTTTCTGCACGAGATAGTGAACTGATCCAGTATATAATTCCTGTTGAGCATAAAGCACTCTGTCATCCTTGTATACTGCTACATCTGACACCAAAGAGCTGAAACTGTATTTATTTTTCCTTTTGAACTCAGCAGCAAAGTGTTTTCTTTCAAGGTACAGTTTCAAAGGGGATATTGTATTAGAACTTGTTTCATCACTGAGATTTTAGTAATTCATGTATTGTGGATATTATTTGGGAACAACATTGTGAAAGCAATATGGAAGCACATGCTTGCTCTGTTCTTAAAGCCCTCTCTTCCTATCCGTTTTTGACACCTCTGGAGGCAGGTTATTGGGTTGGCTGGGCCCTTGATTTGGCAGAACTTTCATCTGTTCCCAGGAGGGTTCAGCATCGCCCGTTTATAATGCAGGGTGACATGCTGAGTTAATCCATTAAGCTAATATTCTACTCCTGTATTTATTTAATTAAAAGCATTGGTTTTACTAACATAAAAATTGCACCTATTTAGGGACAGAACCAAAATCATCACTTTTTGAGAAAAAATCTGTTTACTCTTGATTAAAGTCTTCAAAAAGCCCTGTGAATTACTGGTAGTAGGTAAGCATTCAGTTCTGATTTCTGTTCTTATTTCTACCAGGAAGTTTTGAGTTGGTAACTGGCATGGGAGAATTAATAATTTTGGAACAACTCAAACTGCATTTAAGATTAAAAAGAGATACAGGCAAGGGACCGAGCAAGAAGTGTGACATTTCTTTTTGATCAAGGGCAGAAAACAGTATCAAATAATGTTGTTACACACAAATATGTACTACCATGTGTTGCTTCTTCAGAAAATTGATTCTGAGGAAGCTACTGCTCTTGCTGGGGCTGGGATGGCCGCCTCGAGTGAACAAACTCTTGTGAAGTAGTGACCCTCCCAGAAGAGATGGTTTGGTTCTATGGGATATTTTGTGTCTGCTTCTGGATGCAGACCTGAAGCTGTCTCTGCCACCTTAAGGAACACTTAGAAGGGTAATAATAAGCATATTAATCCTGGCTTGGCAGCCCATGTTGTGGGGGAGACCTGGGAACTGCAAGGGAATTTAGGTGGTGTGATCACTGCAAAGAAGGTGCTCTCCTTCATGCCTAGCCTCCCCCCCCAAACCACGCTTGGATGGGGAAAAATGAATAAGGAGATAAAAAAGTGCTGTAAGACAGGCATCCTACCCTATCCATCCCACGAGCATCTACTAATGCCAGCAACACCTCTGCACAGGCTGAAGAAACTGGAGGGCATGCTCATATCTTGACTCAGCTCCACACTTGTTAGAGGAAGACTCAACAAGATCTCATTTTTCACGATGGGGAAAGTTCATCAGCTGACCTGGAACAATTCATTTGTATTTGTCACCATGCTGTTGGCATGGAAATAGAAGGCCTAACCTTGTATTAAGCTGTCAACACCCTGAAATGACTGCTCTGTCTTTCCTATGACTCAGCGTCTGTACGACAAGAACTCCATGTTCTCCAGCAATAACACATTGCAGCATTGTGATGCCAACAGAGAAACTAGCTCCTAATCTCTTGTATACAAAAGTCCTCACTCCTACAACAGCAGTACACCCAGGCAGACAATCCTGGGCTTCAATGGTACAGTGGATTGCATGTGTGGGGCCTGTGAAAGGGCTTTATCTCAGCTCTTGCTCTTCTTCTACAGACTTCGTCATTTTTGATCTCCTGTAGATTATTTCTGCTCCTCTTGTTGCCTCTGTGCTCCTGGCTCACTCTCTCTTTCTTCTTTCAAGGACAGCAACCCTGCCCTTGCATTTTGTTGGCATTATCACCATCCTCTTACATGGATGCTAGCTGTCTGAAGGGCAGATGGTGTGGTACACTGTGTTCTTATGCCAAGAGTTTCAGTGGGAAAGGAGCTGGGCTGTGGGTGTATAAAAGACATTCAGGCAGCAGCACTATCTGCCCAGGGGTGGGCAGCTGGAAGGAGCCCATCAGCAGCCAGAGAAAGCTGGAGAGCCTTTGCTCATTGTTCTGCTGCATGGTGAGCAGGGCAGAAAGACAAGAGATCAGGGGAGCTCTCCAGACAAGCTGCTGCTAAGGAGTGAGTCACCTGCCCAAGCCTTGTACCAGCCTCTCCCAAACCAGTTCAGCTGCTGGCATCACAAAATGACCAGCAAGATCCCAAAAGACTGTTAAGAAGTGTGGGACCCCTGTGGATCTTGCAGCACAGAGCTACAGGTTTTCACCTCCACGATGACAAGAACATCTTGCTAATGTGTTTTCACTATGTTTGAGTCAGCTCTTATTCCTGCCCGTAGGAAGAAAGTGAACTGTCTTGAGACAGGTATCTCCAAGAATTCTCTAGCTTTGGTACTCTATCTTCCTCCAGCATCTTATTAACATCTACAATAAACACCTTACAATATTGCTTTCTTGCTGCAGAAAATCTCCTCTCCAAATCTTCTATTGCCATGCTAAGAGAAAGGAGTAGGAAGGAGAAGAGTTGCAGCAATTCTTGCACTGGCATGCTGGGACCATTATATTTTTTATTCATGGGGCCCCCAGTCAGAAGATTTGTTGCTTTGATGATAATTGGTGGAAGGAAAAGGCCATCCCAAAGGTCTCCTCTCCCTTTAACAAACTGCTCCTCAGGGGTAAGGCTCTTCCTCGGTGGAAACCTATTAGCATACAAACAGACTCCTGATTGTCTAACAGGGAGAGCACAGATTGCTAATAAGGATCTCTCTTAGTGGCTCCGAGGGGTCATCAACAGCCTGGCAAAGTTTTTTTTTTAAATATCAAATTATTCCAGGGAGTACAAACAACTAGGTGATGTCTGCTTCTCCTCTCTCTCCCTCTCCTTCTACTTGCTGTGTGCATGCAGCAATATCTCACCGCTCGCCGTTTAATTGGCGTTGCCGTGTCTGCCAAAAGTAATGGAATATGAAAATCCACCCAGAACAGCAGTCGCTGTCCGCGCCAGGACCTTGGCAGCGGGAGGGTTGTGAGCATCCCTGTCTACGTGTCCTGTGCTGAACGGGAGCGGCAGGGATGCACTGACACGCTCGCTGCGGGGGGACGCAGCACATGTGCCACACTCTGCCTGTGATGAGCGATAAAAGGCTCAGCGGGATGCCCGCTGAAGAGGGGACTCGTTCTGTGAAATGCAAGCCTCGGAAGTCGGAACAGATTCCCTTTGATTTGAAAGGGTTTTGCTTCTTGCTCTCCAATCCCTTCCCCGTGAGGTACTGGGAGGAGGCTGTGCTCCACTGGGCATCTGGCTGGATGACAGCCACTACGGAGAAGCAAGCCCCTTTCACGTGTAGTCCCCTTTAACTTGTCCATCTTGTGCCCAGGACTTCTGTACTACATCCAGGCAGGCAGAGGAGTGCTGTAAGATTGTTGGAAACCCTTCACTCCTGTCAAATACAGGGTGCCACTTCTTATGGTAGAGACAAGCATGTCATGCTACGGCTTGAGCCACCATCTGTCAGCTGGGCTGCTGACAGCACAGAGGTCGGTGCCTTTTGCCCATCCCAGCTCATGAGGAGAGCACGAGGTAGCAGCCTTCACTGCAGGCTGAGAAGCAGTGTGCCTGGGGATCAGGCAGCCCATGACACACACATCCCAAGAGGGAAGATGAGGGGCAATAGCCCCATCTCATCCACACAGCAGCAGCTTTACATGAAAGGGTGTGGGAGAGGATGGGGGATGTCCACGGGTGGTAGCAAGTGAACAGGACAAAGGTCTAGATGCAGAGACATGAACTGGGTGAACACTTAAACTTACAGTGCCAGGGTGAAGCTACAGAAGTGGAGCTGTGTTAGGTCTGGTATCTCTGTTGCATTTATCTATCAGAGGATTTCAGCAGGAAGCCATTCATGTGGGAAGGGATTTGATAATTATTTCAGGGCTTGCTCTCTCCCCTCTCCTATCCTCTTCCTCCCTCCCTCTCTCTCTTTCATCTCTTTGCAGCACTGGGCAAATACATGCTTCTTGACTGAAATACATACTTTGTGAAAATATTACAATAAAACATTCATGAACAACCCTTTCCATCATTTGATCAGTGCTAAATGACTTCGTGACCATTATGCAGCCAGAGGTCTAAAGCAACTGAGTGCCGTAGTGACCAGCTCTCCCCCGCTGTCTTCTGCTCCCTCTCTGTATCTGTCTCACTTTTTCTAAGCTGTAAAATGTTGAGGAAAGGCTCATGCATTTTTCTTACCATTTCCAAGGTGTTAGCTTTGATTTGTAGCACAATGGGGATCCTTGTCCTGGGCAAGTGCTGGTGGCAGTGAAAAAGATACAGATGGTACCAAGAGCATCCTAACGACACTAAGTTAATTGCCCACACTATTTTTCTCCACCAGAAAACAGCACAAGGCCAGGCTCTAACCCTCTTTGGAACAGGATACAAATGTTATTTCAGGGTGTTATCTGAGCCTTTGTTCCCTTTCAATTCAGAGATTGCAAAACCACTCAGAGTATAGGGTAAGATATATTGCACTTTTGCTTATATTTCTGTCTCCCACTACAGAAAAGCTGTCTGCTGATTGAGGAAAGATGTCTTCCTCGTATAATGATAGGTAGAGTTATTCTTGCTCGGTGAAGTTACCCATAGCTCTTCATCCAAACAACAGCACAGTAAACAAAACTTTCAGAGAGGGGAAATTGCTGTCGTGGGGCACAGCTCCTGATGGGAGTGGGTGCTGCATGACTTTGTCCCCGACTCCTTCAGCATATGTCTCTGTGACATTTCAAACCTCCAGCTGAGACAGATTTAGACATGATCTGTGGTGTCCTCATGCTGGAGGGTGAAAAGCAGTTGAGTGAAATATCCACTTAAAGCAACCCTTTCAGGGGATGAGAGCAAATCTGTCCCACAGGGTGCTACTGGGCAGAGCGAGGGACTTCAAGTGTCCACAGACATCTGGAATGATGAGGAGGATGCCCATAATGCCAGGAAGTGGGAGATTTGGAAGGCAGAAAGTTTCCTGACTGCTCTGGTATGTGGTGTGGAACAGCCACAACTGTCTGAGATTTTGGCAGCCTTGGGCAGTAGGACAGATGGCAAAAGGTGCGCACACCACTAGGGTCAGTGTTGGACTCCAGGGCGGGCTGGATGCGGTCCCTTCCTCTCCACAATGCTGCTTCCCTTCAGGGGCAGGACTGCAGTTTGAAATCTCCCTCCTGCAACTCATCCTTAGGCAATGTGGCAAAGAGCCCTGGGCAGGGGAGGATGCTGTGGAGGCTGTGTGTGAAGTGCAATGGCTCCATGGAAAGAAAAACATGTCAGGGCTGAAAATGGAAGCAGTGTTGTCACTAGGCTGGAATGAGTCTTCTTTCAAATGAGCCCTTTTACCAGGGAGAAGGGTTTTTACTATTTTATTATTTGCAAGCATGTGGCTTGGAGCAAGGCACCAGGTCACAACAGGAATCTCAAGCATGTTGCACTTGCCAGTGCTGCTGCTGGAGTAATTAAGCTGAGTCACCTCAGTGCTCTTTAAAAATCATCTTGGCTTCTCTTTAACTTCATATGAGAGCGAACAAAGGTTCTGGACCTTGCCCACAGAAAGCAGCATAATGAAAGGGATTCCTCCAGCAATTTGAGGTTACCTTTCTCTCTGTTTTCAGAATCCCTTTGCTTTTGAAGATCCTCCCATTATTTCCAGAGGAAAACACTGGCCTTCTGAAACATTTGAATGTTAATGCAAGGACATATTTTCTCAAACAGTTCTTTGCTTTTATTGTGCCTCTCTTTTTGGTGCCTAAGGGTTTCAGTATTGCAGAAATTATATTCTTGAGCTCAGGCTTTCTCCCAAAGAGAGCCTTTGCTGCTCTGACTTTTCTGGAGCCTGATCTGAAGCCAGATGAAATGGATGGGACACTCCTCAGTGGTTTGAGGAACTTTGAACAGGCTCCCTAGTCTGAATTTCTTTGTAGGTTGGTGCACATTTTGGGGCCAGCTATGTTAATTTCTCCCAACTTGAGTCTGGAAAAATCATTATTTAATCCTGCTGTGGCTGGCAGAGTGTACAAAGGAAATGATAATCCTCTTGAAGCTGTCCATGCCTGACTTCCTACTGTCTGGGTGTATATGCTGATGAGAATACCTTTGGTCTTCAGCTCTAATACTAATTTCTTCATTCTTCGTTTCAGCTGCTCCTTTCTGACACTGGATTTCCTACTTCAGCAACAGGAGAGGCACACTGACTAATTCAATTACAGATGAGAGCAGGGCTCACCCTCAATTTCCTCCTTTCTGCTAAAGAAGTGCTTTCCTGTCATGGTTGCAAGGGCAGTGCAAAGCTGAGCCTTAACTGAGCTTTGCTGAAAAGGTTACTGCAACAGGATGTCAGCCTCTTCATGTCACAACAATATTCACCAAGGGATGGCATTTCTCCTGCCCAACTCTTATCTTCATTTCCATTAACATTTTACTGTGATCTACTGTTGTGCTAGCAAATTCTAATAAAAAATCGGAAGTTTTCAATGACTTGTGAAATGAACAGAGGTGTTGAGGGAATAAGGGGGCCTGGGGTGGGGGGACCTGACACATTTACATGGATACCCCTGGGCTGGAATAGCCTGTTTGTACAGGTGAAACATTTTTGGCCATTACTTAGCTGATCTATTTCTAGCAAGAAAATGATGTCTAACAGCCAGTGAGAACAGCCATACTTTGTGCATTGAATGTGTGAAGGTAGAAGGGACTTAAACACAAAAATGGAGCAAAGACACTTAAGCCTTCAGTCTGGAAAGTAACTGCTCAGTGAAGAGGGGAAGGTGGTTACAGGGCCAGGTATACCCAGCTTTCCTAAACTCCCCTGCAGTCACAGAAAGACATGTACCTTCTGATGGTGCTTCACATCTTTGGAGAAACCTGACAAATTGCTAGGCAGAGGCAGTGTGAGGTGTTAGATACACTCTGGGTCACACTAGGTCTCTGCAAAGAAAGGTACACGACCCTTCAAAGCAAATCAGATGGCAGCTGAAAACCATAACCCAGGTATCATAGGGCTTTTTTAGCAGAAAACTAAGCAAGTCTCGTTCAGAAGGAAGTCTCTGCTCAGTCACAGTGAGCACTTTCTCTGTGGTGTTCGGGATGAGGTGGGACATGTATGTGGTACTGCCAGTGATGGGAAGCAAGGTGGAGTGATGCCTACAGCAAAGCATAAAAGTTGAGATGCATCTAATTAGACTGCATGCTGCAGGGTCCAATTAGCACTTAGAAAACAAATATATATTTTTAAAGGGAGTGTAATAGCTAGAGAGCACTGGATGTGAACATTGCTGAAATTATTGACTTTCAGGCAGACAAACATATGAAGGCATGTGTAAAGCTAAGAGGTAGTGACCTTTATGGCCCTTGGTCCTCACTGCCACTCCTGTCCCTCTTGCACTAGATACTCTGCAGAACAAAGAGATTCTTTCTTCTTGGAGCACTTCCTATCAACAAACATCAATTAAATTTTGCTGCAACAAAGTCAGGATGGAGCTGATGCCTGAACTTTCAAGGGCAGGAGGAATTTCATTTTTGGAAGTATCCCTGGGAGTTCTCCAGATCCCACAATCCGTGAAGGTGCAACACATGGTTTGTTTGGGCTGTGAATGCAGACCACTAGCTCATCCAGCATCATTTAATAGCAGATGAGAGATGAACTGGGCTTAGTGAGACAATTTCCAAACAACGTGCACTGAAATTTGGTACTCTTGACCTTAAATAAAACATCCATATTCACATTCTGCATCAGTGCAAGTCTATGTGCTTCTAATGTGATGTAAGTTAAGCTAAGCTATAAGAAGAAGCTACCCTCCCACTGCTGCCATCCTAAATATGAGTGGCAAACCATCATTTTCCAAATGTTGGAGCATGGGGATGGATTTGGAAAAAACATCTGCACAATAATTTTTTGAAACATATTGAGCAGCCAAAATATGGCCACTAGTGCATAGCAATGCTTATGTATATAAACGAGTATTTGCAAAATCGGGAGTTGTTTATGTATTTTATTAGTTGACTGCTACTAAGTCACCATTCTGGTGGCGAGAAAGTGGCTGGCTGAAAACTAACACAATTTCTTCTGCTTTGGCAGGCAGACCACTTACTGCATAGAAATAAGGGTTTTAAAAGCAGAGTTATTAAAAAAGAGAAAAGACTCATAATTCAAGTTATGGTGAGTGGCTGGAATTTCAATAATTTATTTTATCCCTTTTTGCCATGTTTTACAAAATATGTGCATATGTATAGTTGTGGTTTCCAAGTATAAGGGATTTTAGCCAGTGCTTGGCTTCAAGTGGTGGAATAACTGCTTGTCACAGAGTATTGAATTCAGACCAGCTACACACAGGAGTAAATTTAGGAACATTCCCAGGTCTGCATCTTAATTGAGAGTCTTGTTTTTTTGTACTCACTTGCATTACACAGAAACGAACAATATCTCTGTGGAAAGAAGCAACAGTTTAGATCGCTCTGAATGCAATGCCAGTGTTGAAGTGAGTAGACGAGTGACAGATATATCACCAGTTTAAAACCAGTGTCACTCTGAACATTGGGTGGTAGCTTTAATAGTACAGTTCATTAATAATGCGTGTGTTTCCTTCTTGAAAAGGATATTGTTATTTAAGTTGCAACTGTTGCTATTTTTTTTTTTCATTATTCTAATTGTCTTATTAATTACAAGCTAGCTCTTTTCCAGCTTGTAAAGGGCCCGAGCATACCATGTACTTTTCTTTACATACTACAGGAGCACAGGTGAGCGAGCAAGAAACAGTTTCCTAGGGTCTAAGTGTACCCAACCTGACAGCTTTTGTTGTATTTGATATATATATATCAATATATATATATATATATATATTTGATATATATATATCAAATCTGATATATATATATATCAGATACCACAAGTTTGCTGAAGAATATAAATTAAGTGGCAGTTTTGGAAGAAGCACACTGTCCTCCTCTCTCAGGATGTCAGAAGTAGGGCTGTATGATGGTTATAAAGCCATGCTTCAGGAACACAGCCCACCCATGTGGAGCCATTCAGAGCATCAAGAACATATCCCTGCAAAACTAAACCACGTGAAGATCTTCCAAAGAAATTCAGGGATATGTAGGCAAGAAATCAAGGTTGATATCCTGATGTGGAAAAGCAGTCATATTCTATGGCCTGCATTTATACCAGTCATTCCAGAGGTCACCTACATCTTCACAAGCAGATAATTAAGACAGCACTGATATTTTCAGTTTACATGTAGCTGTTTATCTGGGAGTGGAACAATGTCAAATGCAGAGAGACCAGAGGTAGTTAATTGCATATGCCAGTTAAGATTTTAGTGAAGGAGAGAGAAAGTGAGAAAAGGAGAGACAGATAGAAAAATACCAATTTATGAAACATAGCACTGTAATGGCAAGAGACTGAAAAAAGAAAAAAGAAAAAAAAAAAAAAAAAAAAAAAGAAAAAAGAACTTTGCTGCAATTAGGCACACATAATAAATTGCACAAGAATGCAAGCAGCTCTCTCTGGTGCCCCTTCACGTCTATGGATTTTGAGATTTATTGTCATTTGCATGCTATATCCAAAAATATCCTACCACTTCACTGTTTTAAGCATGGGTAGCTTCCCTGAATTCTTCCTTTACTCAATTCTTGAGGCTGGAGCACATTCAACTGTTGCTTAAATTAATTGCAAGGGGACATCTTAGGTGCACCCAAACCTATGCACATTTGGACACGCACATATATAATATCTGATGTAAATAAAATCACTGTAAATCAGATGCCATCCTTGGAAAAAATAAAAATAAAAGTAAAAGCCTTTAGGTGAAGTTTTGTTGAGGATAATTCTTGTTTTTAGGGAAAAAATTACAGCTTTTCTGCCATTGTCAGCTGATCTCTGTGCTGCGCGGGGGTGGCATTCGTGTTTTGCAAACGGGCCCGGGCTATCCGCATGGAGCTGCAGCTCTGCTCGCTGTCATTAAGCTTCCTTTGAAACTTTCTGAAACAGTTTTTTTACACCTGCCCACACAGAGAATGACACACTCACAGGGCTGTGCGGGGAACTTAGCAACACGCTTGTGCGGGGAAGCCGCACAGCCATCAGCAGCCTGATCTGAGCCACCTCCCAGCGTCTGCACCCTCTCTTTCCCTGAGCTTTCCCTGAGATGGCTGCAAAGACACCAGCACTCGCTTCTGGGGGGTCTTGCTTCAAACAATCCTTCCCATCAGTAATCTGAGGCAGAGTCTGTGGGTACACCAACCATGGCAAACTTCGCTCTTTCTCCCGGCTGTTCTCCCGACTCTTCCCCTTCAGCAACCACCCCAGACCTCTGGTTGGTACAACAGAGATGTGCCATCTGCAGGGAAGACCTGAGGTGGCCCAGGGACAGGACACCTCCTGAAATCTTGATTCTGTGGTTGCGTCTTATGAAACAGACCCCAGATTGTGTTCAGACTGCTTTTTTTTTTTTGGTACCCAAGAGCCCACGTGAGGACTGAATCTAGGGCTCCTGCTTCATATGTGTAGATATGAATCCTTGGAAATCTCTTCTCTATTGGCGCCAGGCTTGGAGGAGAGATGGCTCTTTGAGATGTGAAAAAGCTAAATGTCACTGCTTACTCCATCAGCAGTACTGGTCTCCCCTCAAGAGCTCTTAACAAGAAAAAAACTACAAGCTTGTATAACATGAAAAACAGACACACCAAAAGAGACAAGACTTCCTATACTTGGTCTCCAGTAGTGGGAAACAACAGATGCCCTAGGAATGTAGAAGGGCAGGGTAAGGACAACACGCTTTTTCCCCTTAGCAGTGCCTCCATCTTCAAGGAAGGCTGCTTGGAAGGTTGCTATGTGGCAGAAGCGGCTTCAAGATCTCAAGCCCCTTTATTCATTTTGTTAGTTCCTTTTTTTCTGTGAAGATCTCAGAAGAAACATCAGCCTGGCTAAAATAGTCACTGACAGATCTTAAATATTAATAAACATATCTGCCTTCTGTAATTTGAAGCAATGTTCCAGATCGGGGTGCTGCAAAAGCAGCTGTTTGCTTGCAAGATCTGGCTGAAGAGGAGGAACACGTCAAAAGGGGGATGTGCAGAATGCAGAATTTGCAAAAGAGGGTGATGGAAATAGCTGTGACTGCTAGCAGAGCATGCAGTAAAAGTTCTCCTCTTGTGAGTGGGTAAGTTACATTGAAGGAAATAGTTGTTGGCTGGTGTGGATATATAGCCCCAGCTGCTATAAAATACAGGTCCCAAAGGGGAATTCTTCATAAACCTTTCTTCACCAGTAAACGTGAAAAGCAGAAGCCTAGATTTACAGAAGTAAACATCAGGGTCTGGCTGGGAATCCCCTGAAAGTGTTTTATGTTTGTTTTCCTGTATATGAAATTTGATAGAACAGTTCTCTGTGAAGATTTTCCTAGGAAAGTGTAAAAAAATGCCAAAAAAAGAGGCAAACACTTCAGTTCCAATGCTCTACTGCAGTGCTGCTCCAATGGAGCTGCAGTTTGCCTGCCCTAGGTCTCCATCTCTTCTGGGATCCAGTGTCTCTATTGGGACTGTCTCCCCACCACCAAAAAAAGAGGCAAACACTTCAGTTCCAATGCTCTACTGCAGTGCTGCTCCAATGGAGCTGCAGTTTGCCTGCCCTAGGTCTCCATCTCTTCTGGGGCCCAGTGTCTCTACTGGGACTGCCTCCCCACCACGATGCCCCATTGCCAGGGAGATCCTGGGATACACCTCCATGGGGTCCTGCCAACTCAGGAGCAGGAGTATAAGGCAGGATGTTATTTCTGTATGGAGATATATAGTCTTTTAGGTGAAAACCTGGGTTTTTTATTGTTTTGCTTTGCCTACTGCATTCTCACTAAAGATTTTTTTCTTGTTCTTTTTGAACATTTTTTTTTTTCAGGGAGATTAAAAAAAGAATAAAACAACCTGCTCTGCTTTTAGACTAGCTGTCAAACCCTTTTTGATGGCCATAAATATATCAACACAGCCTGCTGGTACGAACTGATAACTATTCTTAGTCATGCAGTATGGGTTTACCGAACATTAAGAAACCCTCATGACCAAGCACTTTTCCTCCTGCTTTACCAAAACTGATCTTTTATTTTCAGAGTATAGGGGGTTAATACAATAAAGCACCAAATAAGTAAATGCTAGCCTCAAAATACACAGTGTTGAAGTCAGCAATCCTGCAAAACCAGTTAGCTCACCCTCTAGGAAAGCTGCCAAAATAGTGCATCATACGCAGCTCTCATATGATATCAGAAATCTGAGCAAGTTTCAAACATGCTAGAGCTCTCCTGTCAGTTTGGTGAGATTACCTTCACCAGCCAAAGGATATAAAAGCTGAAGAAAGAAGGGAAACACAGACTATCCTGCAGAGATGAACGTGATGGCCAAAAACCAGGGAATCAAAAAAAGCCTGGCTGTGCAGACAGCACAAAGAACAGCTCACTGATAACAAGAACAATTCAGAAGGAACCATCCCAGCAGCTTGATCTGTCCCATCCCTCAGAAGCAGAGTATAGAAGAAGCAAGCAGAAATAATGTCATACTATTATGGTACCTTTTCTGCATCAGTCTGCAATCACTCCCACTTTCCTGTGTAACATTCCTAATTTGGGGGTCCAGCAGTTTTTTAGGGAACACTCTCCACTGTAAGCACAGCACAGCCTTTGAAGAACAAAGGAAATTAATTTTGCTGTCTGTCTGTGTTATTACATAACTTATCCCCACTGTGTATTAAGAAGCTCCAGCTGAGAGCAGAGTGCCTAGAGTGTCTCTGGGCTGCAGAAAGCTGTGAGGAGGACATGAGTTTCATTTCCAGTGGCCTGTGAGGAGTCAGGCTCTGCTGCAGTGAAGCAAACGTTGAAAATTTTCCTGTTCTCTGAGCGGAATGCTGGCAAAAATCTCTATACTTAGATTGAAAATTAGGTGAAATCCAAACAGTCCATGAGCTCAACATTATTATTTTTTTTGGTATCATAATATTAAGTGAAAACTGAAACCTGACTTATAAAATGACTTATTTATTTATTTTTATGGCAAATAGAGTACTGACACTTGGGAAGATCTGGGTCTCCAGGTTTGCAAATTGTTTTTTGGTTATTTGACCTACCTATTTCCCATCTCTTCATGTAAAACATTGAAAGTTTAGGGCCAGAATTTCAACCCACACTGAATTTTTGAAGTCTGGAAAGAGTTCTTAGGATGGAAAATTATTTTTTTCTCAAGTTGATGGAGAGCCTACTGGTGGGAAGAGGAAGGCCTCAGGTCTTTACTGCAAACTCTACCTTGGTCCTTGAAAAAATGTTTTCAGTCCCATCCACCTGCCTCTGTGGCTTAAAAGAGTGCTGCCATTACATGTATGCTTGCTAAGTTGAGTGGCAACCCTGACAGAAGAGCAAGTAGTAGCCCACTAAGATCTGTAAATGATCAGAAAAGGCTGCAAAGACATCAGTTATTGGGTAGCCAGTAAACTAATTCAAGACTGAGAGAGGTTGCTGGTGTGTGAAATTACACTTTGTTATGCCTTTTTTTTTTTCCTGAACTATGGTGAAATTACAGAGTAGAGGTCAGAGGCATGGCAATAGATCAGTTCCAGTGTATATCAAACTGGCATCAAGAGAGGGTTTTAGCAAAAGCAATGATGATCTTTTTGAAACCTCGAGCTCTACCTATAAATGTTACAAAACTATTCCTGAGGGTTCATCTCACCTGTCCTCAATTCCCTACCAAGGTAAGGTAATATAGCTTTTCCCTATTTTTAGCTACTAGAAAGATTTTCCTGTAGTCTAATCCAGACAAACCTCACTGCAATCTAGGGCTGAGTTTTTTTTAACTGTCCTGGAGTGGACATGGAGAAGAGTTTACTCCCTCCTAGTCTGCATCTGCCATTCACATACTTGGAGACCACTCCTTCATTTTTCCCTTGAGACCTCCTCTCCAGACTTTTTCTCTGCTCTGCTCTACAGCAGCAAGCAGTCTTAGCTGGCACTCAGGAGCTGGTAACACTGCCACACACCGAAAATGTAGGCAATAGCAAGAAGGGAGGGCTGGCACAGGCAGAGATAATAATACGTATTATACTGAACTTTATGTCAGGACCAGAAGGCTCTTTATTACGTGATTTTCTTCTTTACTGCTCCCAACAGAGCACCAAATGCATATATTAGACTGTAAACCTCTACAATGCAATCTATGTAAATCACAAATATAAAGGCATGTAATGTTCCCTCATGGTGATCCAACATCGGCATCATCAACACTGTCAAAGCCAACAGGGGCTCATTATTGCCTTCACAGGCATGTCTTTGCTGGCTGAGATAACAGAAAGCATTTTTTCCTTGCTTGGGTTGCACCCCCCAGCTCAGCCAGACTAGACAGCCACTTCTGGCTAAGGGGCCAGCAGCTCCTTTTGTTGGAGAGGTGTTGGCATGAAAGCTGATCCACAGGGGCTGTGTAATCAAAGCTCTGCTAAGTTATCACCCAAAGTTCCTCTCTTGTATCCTGCTGGAGGTACCTAGGAGCTGGAGGCAGAGCTAAGCCCTGGAGAGCAGGAACCTCAAATGTTCATATAATGTCTATTCAGTTATTTGTTACTGGTTGGAAATTTCCTTGCAGTTGAGGGGATTTGAGAGGGATAGAGTGAAAGGGGCTTTCTGACAATGGGGCACAGCTGGAGGAAGAGGCCAGAGAATCTCTGGGCACAGACCTTCCCAACATAAGGACACTTAAGAAATTCTAGAAGATAAATACAGGGAGGGTCAAGACAATTGTTAGCCTTGACTGATAGGTCATGGTAACCCAGTCTTGAGTTTTGGGGGGTCCTAAATTGGCTTTCAGCCCATTTCTTTCCTATTTTCTCATCAGCACATTGAAAGAAATTGCAGAAGAGGCAAAGCACAGCATGGGAATGCCTGCCATCCAGCAAGTAGGTAGCATTTTGTGGTTCTGAGGATGTTTGTGCCTCTTGCAGCAGCTGCAGGGAATCTGCCCACAGACAGCTTTTTGCTTCACGCTCGCCTCTGAGGAGGCAGGTTCACTTGCTGTGAACAATGCCGTTTGAAGAAGCTTCACTAGAGGAAAACTGGTTTGCGAAACAATTGGGAGCCCTCGCTGGTGAAATGATCAGTGGCACGTAATTTTGTGTTAAGAGGTATTTGCCTCCCGAGGGCTGTGCTAATGGAGTCTGACTGGGTGTTGATTTGGCTATCCTTCACTGCTAGGTAGACAGATACCCTTTTCTGCAGGCGGGCAGGCTGGGTGTTAATGATCCTTCCTCGCAGGGGCTCACAGGCAGTGAGCTCTGACGGAGATCCCCATGACAGACAGCTCATCAGAGAGGTCAGCGCATCCCTGGGGGGACCCTGCCTTGCCAGGCAACTTTGCCAAGCTGGGAGAGCCTGGGGTAGACTCAAATAACTTGGTCTTCAGCCTGGCACAATGCACCTGCTGACTAATAAAGGTATCAGTTGGTTGCGCTGCATTTAGGAGCCCCAGAAGTGAGCTGGTATGCCACAACCCTGTATTTCCAAAAGATGGTCCCTGCCTCACAGGCAGGCAGTGAAGGGCAGGGTTTTGAAGAGTATCCTTCAGCCTCCTCTGAAGGGAACTGGGTTCATCCATGCCAGGCTCTCCACAGAGATGCAGTAATAGACCAGTTCTCCTCTGCCACCTTTTGTTTCAAGGCCTGCCTCTCATGCTCTGGATTTCCAGAAAGTCACCTTTCTCTCTAGCACACATATTTTTGACTGCTCAGCCTGAGGTGTCCCTCACCAGGAGTGCTCTAGGACATGTTATAGTTCCCAGTGACTTCCACCAGTAGGTCATAAAAACCTAGATCTGAAAAGTAGATCTGAAAATTAAACCATTAAACCCAAATTAAGTCATCAAAAGAGACTTGACAAAGCAGTTGTGGGAAGTGATGTAAGCAAGAATACACAGAGGGAAAAATGGGTAGGAGTGGGAACAAGTTCTTTATCTTTGGAAAGGCTCTTTCAGGCTGAAAAGGTAAGATCCGCTTCAGCCTCATTTGATGCCCCATGGACATTGGCATTAACTTCATGGTCCCTGCTCTCAGACCTAGGGTGATACACACAAATGACCGAGGAATATCTTACTCCTTCCCATTCTTTGAGAGAACATTGTGTCTGTCTCTAACATGGTTTTCTTGTTTACCGTTCTAAATAACAACCTGGTGGTGGCAGACAGATGGGCAAGATGAACTTAAAGGTCTTTGCCATGCCTAATGTCTATGATTTTATGAGTCATTTCAGTCAGAAAGAAAGGGGAGATGAAATGTTTGAATGGAGCTAAAAGACATGACATCATGGTTCTGTTTCCTTTCTTTGAAATTAGCAATAAACCGAATTACGTTCAGCCACTTATCATTAACAAAAAATCTTTAACTTGCTTTTTCCAAAATATGTTTCCCTTCTCTCCTAAATCAATTCACTAGAGAAAAGCAGGAGGCTTTCTCTTGTATACGCACAGCAGAGCAATTTGGCCTTTGAAGAAGTAATAGAATTTCAGGCATCACAAACGAATCAGCAATGTCTCAGCTGTACATACATCCAAACAGCAACTGAAATATTTAACTGCAGCCTTTAGCAGCATTTTTTGTTCTGGCTGCTCAGTTGAACATCCTGTCCTGCTGGGCTGGCTAAAATGCCCTGGTGAAATCCTCTTGGCATTGCTGTTCGTGCCTTTCAGAGCACTGCTTCAAGTAGCCGACTTCATTTTAAGGTGAGAATTGGGGATTTTCCTCAGAGGACTTTGCTGCACGATGAAATTCTCAGTGACACATAATGTCACATGAAGTGGCATTCACCCTCAAAGTGTCCTGAGCTGGTTCAAGGACACCATGTCATTCATGAGCCTAATACAGATAGGGCTCATTCACTACCAGCACATGCCTCTCTCCATTTCCCCCTGCCTTGGAGCACAGGAGCCCTTGTCATTCATGAGCCTAATACAGATAGGGCTCATTCACTACCAGCACATGCCTCTCTCCATTTCCCCCTGCCTTGGAGCACAGGAGCCCTTTGCCCCAACACAGCCTGCTCTCCTAACCCTGCTCCAGCTCTTTGCTGCAGAAAAGGAGAATCAAAACTTGCCAGACTGAAGGAAGGAGGAGCACTGCCCATCTTCTGTGCTCTGCTGTTGATTGAAGTGATGCCTGGCTACAACAAGTGGTTTGAGACAAAGACACAGCAACAGGAGAGGGTAACCAGCTATGGGCTGCAGTTTCATCTGTGATGTTTGCTGTGGTGGTACAGGGGTATTGGAGAGTAATTCACAGCCCCCTGGAAGCCTACCTCTTCAATCCTGACAGCTCAGCAACCCCTGAGACTATGTAAGGAGAGAGGGGGTGGAGTCTCCTGATGCAAGCACAGGTTGCATGAGTTGACTTGCCCATTTCAGAGTGATTAAAATGCTGGCAGTGAGAAAAGAGCTTCTCAGATCACATCAGGGTTGCTGCTTTGATTTCTCTTCTCTGCTTGTCTCCCAAGGTTAAGACTCCATAGTTCTGCTATGCACATGGTACGGAGAATAAATAGGGATTACTACATATACATATAAGCAGGTATTTGTTTCTGTAACTGCAGGGGTGTAAAACCAACCCCAGAGATGTCTTACTTAAACATTGCATCTTGCCTAGGCTCAATGCCATCCCTGTGTTGCAGACCTTTCTAATCAAAGTGGACAGAAATCCTTTCCCCACACGTGACCAGATTTTCCTTTTCCAGCTTAGAGAAGTCTCCCTTTTCCTTGTTGCTTTGCACCATGCACATCAATGCCCTTCAGACCCTTCCAGCAGTCATTTGGTTGTTTCATTCCTTGTTCCAACCTCATCCAGGCTTTTGACCACAAACTCTCCCACTCAAGCTGAAAAAGCAGGTTTTTTTCAGGGCTTCAAGAGCACAGGCTCAAAATAAAATCCAGATACTAGACAGCAAACTCTACAAAATGCCATTTTAATCTACCTCTGTGACCACAATGAAGTATGAGGACTTGCCAAAATAGCAATATAGCAAGCAGGTATATTTTTTTTTACAAGGAGTGGATGGCATTTGCTCCTACTGCTGAATATCTCTTCTGAACTATTTATGGCCAAGGAGGTTTCAGGTCTTATGTATCATCTTGTAGAAGTCCAGACATTACATCTCGCCTTGTCTAAACTACCTCCACACAGGAACACCTTCCCAGATCTCAGGGGACTGTGATATACATCTCCAGGAGACCTCATGCTCAAATACGCTCCAGTTTCTGCAAGGTAGCTGTTGTCAAGGCTTTCAGTGCAGCAATGGGCTCTGCAGTCAAGTCCTGTGGGACTGCTCCTTGTGATAATGAGGACACTGCTCTGTCTGATTGTCACCCCTGGCCACCAGCTCCCCTTCTCTGGTGGAACAACCCTCATTTCGCTGCTCCCTGACACCTCTGAGCAAAGAACATTGCTGAGAAATGATTTTCATGGGATGAATGGAAATGTGTGAAAAACTGGTGTTATATTGCCTATCGTAGTTTTGTCCTGAGATTTACCTATGCTTATGACATTGGTTTGAGGTTATTATCAGTTCTGAATTAGTATAATACCCTGCCCCATCTGGTCACCTTAAAATGGAAGCCCTGGTATCCCCAAACTGGCTGCCCCAGAAAGACCTGAACAGGGTTTACAAACAGTGTCATTTCTACATTTTATCCTTCATCCTCATTGTGCAGTTGCTAGGAATAATGATCTTATTTGCTTTGCTAATAACTGCAGCCACATATGATGAAGACTCCAGGTTGGGAAGGTATGGGTTGGTAGAGATATTGAACATCCTGGAAGGGTGATTTTATGCTGATAATACTGTCACCACCCTGTGCTCATAGTGGAGATAGCAGATGATGCATGTTCTGCCAAAGAGATTTCACAGAGGTTGTGATTTTCCTTTGCACTGAGCTATGACAGCAATCTCTCAGCTTAATTAGCAATTGCCGAAATATGTCACACTTGGTAGGAGGTAAATTATTTTGGCCTTATCAAATCATTTTCAAACATGCTGTTTCCTTTGTGGTCACAAAAACATTAAAGCCTCAAATCAGCAAGGGAGCTGGTACAAGGGAAAAAAAAAAAAAAAAAAAAAAAAAAAAAAAAAAAGTTTTGCAATAATAACAGGGCTCTGCAACAAAACAGTGAATGTACAAGTATCTCTGCTCCAGGTTTCACTGTGACATGGATCACTGTAATATTGTTCAGGTCTGGCTGACTTCCCAAAATGAGGAGAAGCAGCTATTTCCCCGAAATCATGTTGTGGCAATCAGCTAGTCAACACAATCTTCACACATATCCCATTTCAAAAGCAAAACAGAAGCTCCCTAGCTCATACTGGAGCCCCAGGCATGATCTGAAGTGTTGAGAGGTGTTCAGATCTTGACACCCCCCCCCCCCCTTTTTTTTTTAATTTCTTAATATTTTCTTTGTTTCTTGCCAAAGAGCAGCATTTTTAACATCTAAAGATACAATTCTCACTTTTGACTGTAATGGGTACCCCTATGTGTGGGCAGGGGAGTAAGCAGGAAAGTTCTTGCTCCTTGGGGAGATGCTATTGCACAGCATCAGCTGGCTGACCTTACGAGAGGAAAGCCAATGCCATCGCCCTGGTAGTGCCCCCACTCAGGTCCTCCCTCTCCCTGTGGTCTCAAGAAGACACCACAGGACTCATTGGAAAAGCGTTTCCCATTCCACAGAATGAAAGTGTCCTGGGATGATGTGGCTGAGCACAGCCACTCAGCTGAACCAGCAGGCTTGTCTGGCAGTGGCTGAATCACTCTGCCTAGCTGGTTTTCCATATCCTGCTAACTCTCCATGTAGAAAACATCCATTTTGCCATCTGTTAAGAAACATCGTGTATATGATTTATGTTTAAGAAAAAGTAAAAAAAATTTTTTTTTTCTTTAGCCTTAACTTCTTCCTTGGACATCTTCTTTGCCCGCTGCTGGAGCCAGGACAGTAGGCTAGCAGCACCCTGAGCTGGACAGGGACAAGCCTCTATGGGAAGCAAGCATTTCTCAAGTCCCTGTAAGCCTGGCCACTACCACTCTTTCTTCTTCCCCCCAGCTTTTGGAAGAACTACCTTGGACTTTTGGAAGCAGGTTGAATGCCTCAGTTGCCTTTGCTGTGCATAAACCTTCCCCACTGAACACCACACCACTGGGAGGCTCTTTCCTCCCTCCTTCCTCAGGAAACCTCTCCAAAGTGCCAGGTGACCACAGAGGACAAAAATCCTTCACCTGCAGAGGTTTTGCTTTTGAACCTTTCTGTCTGTGAAGAAGCTAATGAATATGACTGCTTTTTCAATGCTGATAAAGAACAGCAGCTTGAATCCCACTGGCTTCCAATGTGATCCATGTTCTTGTGACTCTCTGGGTTTTAAAGGAAAGGAAATTTCCTGGCACAAAAGGATAAGCCCCAGTTTCAGCACACTTCCATTGATGTGCCCTGCATGCCTGCTCCTCGTGGGGCTGCTCAGCTCCACAGGGTTGCTCTGTTCACTTCCTCTGAGAAAAACACCTTCCTGTGTGCAATATGTCATGAAAGGCAGATTTATCTCTCCTCTGACACAGCTACACTCCGGTGTCCCCGTTTCAGCTCTTCAAGCACTGTAATTTATGTGATTCTCACCCGTCACCCCAGCAACGTCCAGGACAGCACATGAGGAACCTAAGTTCCACCTACAGACAGCAGCGGTATGACTGCATCCAGCAGGATGCTGCTTTGTCTTTCAAGCTACATGTAATAGAGTGTGCTTTCTGCTGGACAGATTACTCCTTTCTATATGTTCTCATATATCTGAGAAGATATTTCCTGGAATAAAGGGTATTGATGCTAAGCCTGTATTACAGGGGTGGGCTGCCTGAAGTGCACTGCTTTAATTAAAGCAGTATAATTTCTGCTTGTAATTAATCCCTAATGGGTTTTGAAGATTGGCTCATTCATTCATCCCAGGCCACAGTAAATGGGAAATTTCCTGCTAAAGGAGCACTGGGCGCAAGGGACACAGAGATCAACACCAAGGTGTGCAGAGGCTGACTGCACAGTTGGCAAGACAGGAGGAGAGAGGTTGTGCAATGGCCAGAGCACCTCGGTCACGGTGCCCTTCCAACAGGCACCATGTAGATTCCTCTCCTTTTGTACTCTCTTTTGTACTTCTCTGTACTGTTCTTTCCCAGTGCACTGGCAGCGTGATCTGCCCAAATATCAGGTGTCATGGTTGCCTGGTGGTTATGGATGCAAAGGGTGCTAGAGACAGAACAGGCATCACCCACAGAGAGCTGCATTGTCAGGAGAAGCAGGAATGCTACTGTTACTTTTCCATGATGAAGGTCTTTCTGCTCTTGAGTCCTCAGTTCCCTCAATGAAGCAGAGCCAATGTGGTGCCCCATTTAGAGGTAGTGTGTATGGAACAAGGGCTGATCTGGGTCTGATGTTCGCACAGGAATACAGGAACCCTGAACTGAGACACTCTTGGTTTCAACCCAAGCTACAGTGAAAAGTTGCTCTTTGAGATTACCTTAAATTTTGCTTAAATGCCACTTCCTTCTTCTCCATTTTCAATATTTCACATGAATAACTTTAAGAAACGTGTGGAGAACACAAAACTCCACTTGCAGTTCATGAGCAAAAAACAGACAAACAATATTACCTATTCCTCAGGCTGGATGCAATGCCCTGAAATACCTTGAAATTTCTAGCTGTTAATAAAAAAAAAAAATGAATATGAACAAATGCTTCTTATTCTTCTTGCAGTCAGAGGGCTTACACGCACTGAAACCTTCCAAGATGATCTGTTTTCCAATCAGCAGACATACACGTTTGTATTATGGGTTTGTTGTTATTATACAACACAAAAGTTATTAAAAATGGGGGAGAGAGTCATTAGGCATCATTTCTATGACACAATTAGAATCAGAATATCTAAAGGCTTGAAACAAGGTTGATGAGGGGAAAATTACTAAAGTGTTGACAGAACAAAGTGAGATACGGTAAGAATAAGAAACTATCCCCGTGTGATGTAAATATCCATTTAAATCAGGGGAATTCTGAAAGCCCTGGGAAACAAGAAATTTGTTTCTACCACAGTTTAGGAATAGATACTGCATGCCACAGGCCAAGATGATCTTCATGAGTTTCATTAAAGGAAAGCATTCAAATGCAGGTGAGACGTCCTCAAGGCACATCAGGAAGCGCCCAGCGACGCTCAGGGTCAGTCCAATCTGTCACAGCTGTGGTTCAAATTAAGACTAAGCAGATGCAGTGAAACCTTAGCAAAGACAGTTTGGAGAGTCTTTGGATCAATGCTGTAGCAAGGTCCCATAAGGTCACTTAAGTTATTGCTTTACAATAGCTCCTGTGTAAGTGCAAGCTCCTAATTAATTGCTTAATTAGTTGTAGGCTGTAGAAACCTGCTTAGAACAATGCCATCTGTGCTACAAGGTCAAGAAATGAGGACACATTCAGCAAAATTATCGAGTGTGGTGTCTTGAATGAAATCCAGAAATCCCAGGCTGGGATGATTACTATTTAAATTAGTCCAAAGGCCCATGTGTCTGGGATCACAAAATCCCATTTTCTGGCGTATCACACCTAGGAGGATTTTGAATTTACTGTCTGCCATTATTGACACAAGGAAAGGGAAGTGCTGGGAGCAACTGCAAGGCTCTGAACCACGGGTAGGGAATTCTCCACCAGCTTTTGAGAGGGAACATGATTTCTTCCAGAGATCCCCATGAGATGATTGAGAAAGAAAAATGAAATCTCTTCCAGAGTGGTTCCCTGAAGAGCCCTGGAAACAAAAGGTTTGGCCTCTCCTACTCCTACCATGCTATTACTACCTGGTGCCTTTTATATCTGGAGAGCAGCTCAGAGAGGCCATGACATAAGTAAGTCTATGTATGTGTATGGCATAACACCATTGCTTATTCTCCTTTGGCCATCCATTCATAAAGGCCTGGGAATTTTGGATAACAACTGTTCTGAGTTTCATTCCTTCCCGTGGACTTCATAACAACAAAGCATTCACTCCAAGGAAAGCAGGATGAGGAACGTGGTGAAGCAGGGATTGTCAGTTCCATCTCTTGCTCCATGCCATGGTCTCTTCTTTCATCTTTGGCCTCTCCTCTCCTTTTGGAGGAAGCTGAGTTCCTCTGTGAACAAGCAAGGACTTCCATTCACCCAAGCAGCCATGAATCTTTCACACTTCATGGAAGTAATACAATAAATGTCAAGATGTAGAAATGTCATTCATAATTCATTGCTCATCACTCCCCATAATGAACGCATTTTAATACTACACTGGCATGGGGGAAGGGAAAAGAAAGATTTTCACAACAGAAAAAAAGTTGGTGTTTTTTCCCCTGAGCACATAAAATACTACATTAGTTTTATTACCAACAGTACATTAAGATCATGTGCCTTGATAGGTGCATTTTAATGTCCTGCCTACCTCCGTGGGTACAGCTGGAGGCAAAGCATCCGGCAAATGCTGTTGTTTAGATTAGGAAAGAGTGTTTGCAAACAATGCAATAATATTAGATAATGAACTAATCTTTCACTTCTCAGTGAAAGATTTCAACCACTTTATGAACACAAACGAAACAAGGGCTGGAAGCAGGAGACCACAGGGACTGGTAAGAGGCAATGCCAAGGCGCCTATAGATCAATGTAAGAACTCTCGAAGCAGGAGAGCACCTATCTGTATGCCTCAGGCAGCCTGAATTTCTAGCAGCTGCCTCATGGAAGCTGTTCCTGCTTGGCTCAGTATTTTGTCCAGGATCATGGGAACCAAATGCAATCTCTCCATTTAATTTAATGGGATGTCTTTATTTCTTGTTGGTCTTGTTGGTCCCTGTGGACACCACCACTAGCAGTAGAAGCCTGTTTTTTTACTGTGTTGCCTTCTACCAGAGGGACCTACAAGGCTCTCATAACACAATTCATTTTTTATCTTTTAATTTTCACGTGAAGAAACCCTTGCAGTCAGTTGGAAAGTCCATAGGATCACTGTCGGGATGGTCATAACAACTATTTGCTCTGCAGGAAAACTTCAGAGCATAATCACCAGTGATGCATGCTGCTCAGGCACAACATTTGAAAACATGGAAGCCACAGAGAGCCTTCTCCCTTCCTTCCTCAGCTAACACGTTCATTCATAAAACAGCCACATTCCTGTCTCAGGTTCTGCCTTGCAGTGGGTTCTGAGACTCATCTGTTCCAATATTTTGATACAACAGGTAATCCAGTGTGTATTTTAGGCTGAAGAGCATAGACATTAGTTGTGGGAAGGCAGGATGCAGTTTTCAATACAAACTACACAGCTGCTGGTAGGTCCTCATCCCTTCCTTTTCAGCTGGTTCCTGTGGCTTATTTCAAAATACCCATAAAAACTTTATTTCTTTTCTGCTGATGGGAATTCAGTTAAATCAATGACCAGTTGTGATTGTCTGGCAGGCATCTTTGGATGCCTAGATCATTACATTCATATCTTCCCTTCAAAGAGTTTTTCTGCAGCTCCTTTGAAATAGATATGTAGATTGTAATCAGAAGTGATCATTTCACTTTGTTGTGCATCCAAACAAAGTAGTAATTCAGTAGCACTCACCAAAACAGCTACTGAAAGATGGTGAGGTGTATATCCAAGATTAGAAGGTAGCCCTGAGTACACAGTGTTGATCTCCAAGAAGAAAAAGAATACTTGAACATTCTGCAAACTGATAAAAGGTTAACCTTAATCTTTGCTGTTGAAAACACCTATTCATTTTACCTTTGCATATATTAAACTTCAAATGTGCATGCCTTCTTTTGTTTTTGTTTTGGAAAAGGGTACTGTCACGGTGTGAGATGAAAGGAAGTTCTGTTATATAAACAGCACTCTTCTTGCCATGGGAGAATTCAAAGGACATAATTTGCCACCTTGGATGTGAGGATGTTCATCACATCACTGGGCTCCTGATACAGCCATTGAAGCAGCATCTAAAGATTTTTGACTTTCTTGACAACTGATGGTTGTCAAGCAGATAGTGGAATAGCCAACAAGGAGGGGGGAAGAGGTCTGTGCTCCACTCCCAGATCTGCAATGGGTCTCTTCTTTTCTCACGCCTTTTTCAGCAGGGGACGTACTAGGATGAAACTGTTCAAAGAAAGCATTGAAGGGCCTGCTGGTAACAATTCTGCATTTTCCTTCACTTGGAAAAGCAGGGCACTGAAGCACTAATCCCTGTGGGAGCTGACTGACACAGCACCATTAACTTACAGAGCTGTGAGCGCTGACACCAGTGAGGGAGCTCCTTCTTGGCTCCAGCAGCACCAGAGGTTGCAACAAATAAATAAATAAAGACGCAAATGCTACACAAGGGCATTTCAAAAACCTCTCTGAGGTGCCCAGAAGAGATTATGTCATCCATAAATGCATCAGGTTTCATTTCTCAGGGCTTTGCAGGGGTGGAGGATGGTGCTTTGTCTTCCAGGGGGAGATGGTTGACTGCCACTCCACAGCAGCATGGACTACTCCCTACTCTCCTGGAGGCATGCAGAATCATGTTCCCTCTGCTTGCCCTTGGACAGGAAGTATCTACCTCTGTGTTGTCTCTTATAATGTAATTCTTTCTGGACAGTCTATATTTGCAAGTGTGAAAAACAAGTATTTAGCTGGGACACAAGCAGTTTACTAACAAAGGCCCCTCACTGTAATTCTAATTTCCTGTCCATGCTTAAAAAAAAATCCTCTCTTACTACGCTAAAAAAAAAAAAAAAAAAAAAAAAAAAAAAAAAAAAATCATAAAAAAAACACCTCTGCCTAAATTAAAATATTGTTTAAACTTTGTGAAATTGCTTACATGTCAGGGTGCCTGAAACCCCAAATCAACTGTTGATCTATCACCCTACTCTTCAGATGCCTCCGCCAGATGCCTCTGATTTTGTGGGTAGCACAGGCACACCAAGTTTAGTGGAAGGAGCACAAGTAACCTGTTGCGGGTGCATTATTCTGCACTGAAACAATATTCGCTGTCTCATAAGCCTGTGAAATAATGAGCCGATAGATGAGCAACAAAAATTAACAGCAGGGCAAAAAGAGGATGCCAGGAGGGAATAATGTTTTGTACCCTTGGAGCAGAACTCTATTGATACGTCTCTTGGCTCCTGCTGTCTCAGCATAATGCGTGAGGCATAAAAGTCTGACAATGAACAATTCCCAGACAAAGTTTGCCGTTGTGCAGGATGTTCTTGTTAATAAAGAGACTCCTAATCTCTTCAAGCATTTCACATTGGTGTCTGTGCTGTCCCAAAACTTCCTTGTAATTAAACACCTCCATAATGAATTAAACTCTCTTGGGAGTGTTACGTGTGAGCTACCTTTCCAATTATTTAAAACTAGCTTAAGGGCTGAAACGATCAGGCCATTCATTAATCTAATCCCTTTTTTGTAATTATAGTTCGTGACTTGGAAATGTGACCACAAGATCAAAGGGACAAAGAGGAATGAAGAGGAAATTATACGAGACACTGATAAAGTTCCCTGGCCTGAGACTTCACCCACAGCCCAATGAAATCAGAAGTGCTGACACACAACACTAAATGACCATTTTTGGGGGGAATGCACAAACATCTCTCTCTTCAGGAGATGTCTACCCTGAAGTGACAAATCAGCATAAGTCTACCCACACTCTCACCACTGGCTGGAAGCCAACTCCAGCCTGGAAAGCAGAGAATTAGGGGAGCTGTTAGTTAATGAACCCCCCTTCAGGGCACCTATCATGGTCTGGGGCAGAGCTGACTGCTGGCAGCCCCCTGGGGAACCAACGGGCCACAGGGCACACTCTGCCTCTCTGCTCTGGACTAGATTTTCCTCTTCTCTGAAATGAGCAAAAGTTGCAAACCTTGAATGTGCTGAACCATGTGACAGCCTTTTTGCAAAGCCAAGGGATGTCACCCAAATGTCCCAAACCTGAGGCCAGGGGCATCCATTTCAGAGCTGCACTTCCACGAACAAGAGATCCAGCTCTTTCACACAGTACCACATGTTCCTGGCTATCTCAGCAGGTAGCCAGCCTCTCTCTGTACCTGGGCTGAGAACAGCAGCCATGTTATTTAATGCTAGCACAGGTTGTGCTGCTCAGTATTCACTATCATCCTCTGCCCAGCAAATCTGCCATCTGCCTGCAGGGAGCAAAGGCAGTCAGCAGTGACCTTCTGCACACCTGCCCTGTTGAACACAGCCTCCTCTGTGCCCTGGCCACGCACATCATCTGCACGCCCATGGGCTCTGCTGCCATGGGGCATTATCCTCCAAATACTTGAGACTCAGCTGTGAAAGGGAGAGCTCCAGCCCCACACAAAGCAAGTCTGGTGGTGTGGTGCGTCACGCTGTTGTCCTGTCTCATGCTTTTTCTAGCTGAGATGGGGTCTGTGAGCTGGATTTCTAATGAATATTCAACAGATAACACCTGGATGCTATTTTTCTGTCCTTTTCAGCAGTGGCTAAATGTCAAAATCTGATGCAGAAAAACAAAGAATGTGAAATACATTCACGCATGTTGAGCATCTGATCTCTGGTCTTTGATAAAGTTTAAGTTCATACTGTCTTCTCCCTCCCAGTGGGGACATGGACACTTGTCGCTTTCTTTTACCTGGCAACCACAATAACATGTCAAAAGAGGCTTTTTTTTTCAAAGCCTCTATCTCTGAAAATGGGATAGAAGGTAACTAAATGGCCCAGAAGTTATCATGAAGAAAGACAAGCTGCTCTTTTGGCTTATCTTGTATGCCTCGTGCCAGCACAAATGCAAGAGAAAAGTGCACAAGTCTCTACTTTTCTGCAAAGGCATCCAAGCGATGATATTTTGAGCTGTGCCATTCAAACCATCCATGGATTTGGGGAATAATTACGGAGTCATGCAGTTCTCAATCACTGCACAGGGGAATTAATTGCCGTACAGAGTAACCACGGCAGACGGGAAGCGATTGCTCTTGTGTGCTTGGATTGGAGTCTGCTGCCTGCCAGACCGCACGTGCTGCCATGAAGGAGAGCAGGGCTGGGGTTTGGAGGCTCTTTAAGCACCTAAGCATGCAGAAAATTGTCTGGTGGGATTTTTCAGGTGCATGCCTATGGCTTCTGAAAATCCCACTAAACCTGTCCTGGCATTTGTCAGCCTGAGAAAGCCAGCGGACACCTGGCTCCTGCTGCTTGCGGGAGAATCAAGGAATGAGCAGCCCATGAAAATTTACATTGGCAGTAGCAGGGAGGTTCAGCAGGAAGGATTTAGGGGAATGCAAAGAGATTATGCTGTCCTCCTTGTTGGCTCAGCCAGACCCGATGCACATCTTTAGTTCCACCACACGGGCAGCCCCTGCACAGCTGCACTGTTCAGTGCAGATGGCTTTCAAGAAGCCTTAAGTCAGCAGCACGTTGGCAAAAGCCTCCAGTCCCACACAGAGTGGAAATAGCTCCTGGCGGAAGCAAGTTGCATTTATGGAGCGTGGGGAAAATTAATCTTTCTGTTCATACAGAGCATCTGTGAAACTTTATGACACCGATCCCTGTACAATTCTTTTGCACCGTGACACAGACGTATGCAGCGTAAATGTACTGCTGGATGCTGCGGGATTAAACTGAGAGCACCCGTCCCTTTTAATTGATCTGCAGAGCAAATGTATCTTTAGCAAACCAGGCCTAGATCTGCAGATGTATTGATCATCTAAAGGAGCCCAGTTTTATTATAAAAAAATAAAGTTTGCCACAGGTGCCAAGTCCTGGCACAAAGAATGCAGCCTCCACCCCTGCAGTTCCTATGTGCCACAGCTTTTTCCCAGACTGGGCCTTTTTGTTGAACTACCCAGGAGACTTTTGAACACGTGAAATTGTCAAGAGCTTGAGCAACTTCAAAAAGGGTTGGAATGCAAGTACCAAGTTTGATCTCTAGGTACAGTTCTGACATTCAACAAAGGATGGGGAACGCTAGCCTGCCATTACTTGTTAACAAGGGAGCTCAAATGTTATTCAGGAGTTCAAGTTAAAAGATCTCCATAAATAGAAGCCACATGCTAACAGGACATAATGTTTTACTACCTCACATATAAAAGATCATTCTGAATGCTACCTCATTTCATCAGCCCTCTCACCTTGTTTTTTAAAGGAGGAAATTAAATGAAAAGAACTATCCTCATCCATCATTAAGCCCAGCAGTTTCTGAAACATCCATTAACACTTCGCTGTGCTTCAGTCACCGACACAGGAGGCTCCAAGGCTCAAACCAGCAAATACCTGGTCCTAACACCCCCTTGGGAAGAGGCCATCAAAACATACTGTAAAGGCAGTCTCTCCTCTTCCAAATACATTTTCTTCCCTGCCTTCATAAGACCTTTCCTACCTTGCTTATGCTGCTATCAAGGCATCAGGGTTTTATGGGGTCATGCAGGCCCCTGGGATCAGATCACAGCTATTATGATGTCTTGTCCTTCGTATACTGGCTCTCAGCACATTAGCTTCTCAGCCATGCTGCTTTTTAGTACTTTATTATGTTGTTTGTTTTGCATTTATTGGGCTGCGCTGGGCTTTCACTGTTTGGATAAATCCAGCTAGCAGTCCCCAGGCCTCCCAAAGGAAAGCTACTGCAGGAAATTAATGAATGCACTGTTTTCCCCAACACAGTGCAAATACAGTGCCAGTGATGCCATACTCAGAACCCTTCCTTTGCTGCAGCTTTGGTAAAAAATCCTGCCTTGTCCAAGTACTAAAGTGCATGTGGCTTCCTCCCAGTTTCTTACTTTGTGCTGTCATTATCATCAGACAAATTCCTTGATCCAAACTTGAGAAATCAATAGTACTCAGACAAGGAAACTTGTTATTTTCCACTGGACAAACTTAATTGTCTCAGAGGCTTCAAAGCTCAATGATAGAACATTTAAATTTAAACAAACAGAAACAAATAATAAAAAGAATAACAAAACATTCATGCCGTGTCTCTTTATTTGATATTAAAGGGCAGGATTCTTCAGATCTGAAGTGCCTGTTCTGGTTTGACATATACGCCATGCTGGTAGATGTTTAGAGCAGGCAGATAAGAAAGGCAGGCAAGAGGGTGAATAATTTTGGTGCTGCAGAGCACAGTGTAGCTTCCAACAGGCACTGCTACCACCAGCAGATAGAAATATAAGTGAATGTTTCCTTGCAGTCACTGATGAGACTTTTAGTGTGACTTTCTGTCATGTTACATTTTCTGCCCTGCTGGGAAACTCAATAATTACTCTGCAGGCACTTCTGAAGACATAGTTGTCGAAACAAATGATGGGGCATTAGGTGGTTGTTAGGCACAGGCTGGAAACAGCAAGCCTGTCACAGGAAGGAAACAAACCAAAACACCATCGCTCCTCTGGTAAAAAATACTTCTATATTAATATTGGACAAAAAGAACAGACTGGGCAATTTTTCATTGGGAAAGGAAATTCTTTCCTGGAAAGCAAATCTGCTTCTGTAGAACAGAAATGAATTTCTACTCCTGTTTTTCTTTTCCAGATGACCAGCTTAGGAACTAATAAATTATTTTACACAATGGGAAATCTGAACATTTGATATAGCAGGGGTGTTTTCCACTCAAAATTTTGGTGCAGAGAAAATCCCTAGCTGTACATTGTATAAACTGACATTGAACCTGACCATTGTCAATGAAAACCTAGAATATTTTGTAGATCCCTTGCTCACTAAAATATCTCCCAAGACTACCACTATCACCACAGAGACATAGTAAGGTGGAGAACAGTGTTTCACGCATACACACGACTCTGTTTAACCACCTCCCACCACCCTGAGAGGCTGTCATGACCACATGTGTGTCTTGGTGAACTTTCCTTGCCAGTGTGAGATAATAGCTACTTTGTGGATGCAAAATTAATAATTAGCAGGATATGTTTTAGCATTACCTCATGAGACAGGTAAAAGGCAGCAATTCCCAGTGGCCAGAAACAGCAGAGCATGGAGAACACAGTGAGGCCGAGATGATCTCTTGGCGGCATCATCAGGAAATTGTCTTCACTTTCAGTGTCACTTGAGTAATCACTCTGGAATAGCAAGGGAGAGAGAAATGTAGAAGTGCTGTTAAGGTAGTGTTTTTAGGAAGTGTAACTCTGGAGTTACAGTTTTGGTGCAAGAATGGTCCCACAATGTATTAAGTCACCCTGGGAGCACCTCCAGTCTGAAATGAGGTGGCTGAAAATCTTCTAAAACAATCTTCTGGGGTTGCTTTTTCTTTACTGACTGTAGGAGAAATGCTGTGCAGAACCTGACTGAAAGAAAGACACTGAAAGACAGATGTCATATTTAGAAACTTGTCCTCATGTGCCTGGGTCCTGTGCCTGACATTTTAGCCAAAATGAATGATGAATTGATATTCTTCCACCAGTGAGTTATAACTTAGAAACTCTGGAACAGACTGCTAAGTGTCCAAGACGAAAATGAAACCATATGCAATGGTGTAAGTTTCTAAATACTAGTGAGCCACAATTAAGAAGGACACAGAAAATACAGTCAGGCTAATGATATTTGAAAGACTTAGCATCAGAGAAAGCATTTACTTCCTGAGCCAACTCCTTTGGGAACCAGACAGGTGACCTGACCCATTGCTTGCTAAGATGGACAGACCACTTTCAGGGGAATTGCTGGCAAACACTGACCACAGACCAGAGAGGCCTGGGCTGTGGGAGGGACATGTTCCCATGCTCTGAGACTGCGGTGCACAGGAACACCTGCATGTGCAAAACAACTCGCTGTGGGACACCCCAGCCTGTTATGGGAGCCTTGATAACCTAGCAGAAATGGCAAAGCTCTACTTGGCCCAAACTCAATAAAGTCCTAGTTCTGAAGGGACAGCTGATGATGCTGTTGTGCAGCTTTTGAGCTTGGTTACTTACCTTTCTGCTTCAATTTTCACAACAAGGTTTGTAAGTCATTTTTAATATCAATAATCTTTCATTTCAAGAGTAAGAGAAGGGAGGGGGAGGAAGAAAATCCACATCATTGCTGAAACTGTCTCTTGAAACAGTGCTCTTACCTGAATTTCATGACAGGGAAGATAAAATGGAAAATGCTTTTGATTACCCAGTTGTTGGCTGAGTAGTGTGCTGATATTGTATCTGTGGAGACTACCTGTCTGGTATTTCAAATTGCCTTTTGTTGTAGATCGAGATGAAATGTGGCTAAGAGTCTCTAGATAACTTTGATCAAATGATGAACCATAAAATTATCAGTTTTGCTGCTTTTTAGAAAGCATTCTCAGGGTGGTGAAATCATGACATGTTAGACAGTTTCCATGCAAACTTGAGATGTGGCTGTTAGACTGCAAGAGGATAATAGCAGAAGTTTTCTTAATTATGCTAACATGAAAACTCTTGTTGGGAAAGATGAAGTCACTATAGAAATGTACTAATTGAACTGTAGATTTGTGCTATGAATGCTGTTTTGATGGGTGAAGTCCCTGTAGTATTTATATCGGAGTAGATGATCTGACTGTCATTCACCAAAGGTAACAACAATTCTGATCAGAGAATGTAACCTAGGTAGGAATTAGTAGGGCTCTAATACATAAATAAGTAAATAAAATCCAACAACAAAAGGCAAAAAGTATCTCTTATCACTTCTGGATAAACACTTTTTCCTCCAAGCAAGCATTCCTGCCTAATGTTCTATTTTTCTCTTATAATGTGCTCCCCCACCAACACCCAGGCCTGAGGTTATCTAGACATCTTTCCTATCTAGAAACATTTTTAACATGGGGAAGCTTTTGACAATCTGGCTGGCTGTCTTCACTTGGTCATGATTTCACAAGGGCTGCACACTGATGCTGATGTGCTGGATACTAGAGTTGCTGAGAAATCAGAATTTCTGTCACCAGTTATAATCGCTTTGGGTTAACTGACTAATCCTGCATAATCAGGAATATTCTTGTCCACAGCATTGCGCCTTTCATGTTTAACAGCCTCTTTATAAACTTACATAGTACTTACTACATCCTAATCACACTAATCTGACTGAAAGCTTTTAACTCTTGCAGAAGCTAGAGAATAACATAACTAATTAATTTTTAAGGCTTGGGTGGTAAGCAAAACAGCACAGACAAGTTTTTCTTTATTTAATGTTGGCCTAGATGAGAATAAGCAATCTGAATATCAAACTATTATTTTTTTTTCTTGCTACAGTTCTACTACTAATGCATACTACAGCCAAAGAGTAAGCAATGAAATTAGAACTTGTGTAACCAAAAGAAAAAAAAGTACTTGGCAAAGAGCATTCCTTTCTTGCTTGAGGTGATGTTCTGTTCATCAGTAGTGAAGAGATCCCTAATAGCTACTCTCGTGGCAACTCCCAGTAACTCCAGGCTTATTACTGAGGTGATAAAGACATGACCGAGTTATCTTCTTTGAACAAAGCTCCTCAATCAAAAGACATCAATGTCTTCATGATGCTACAAAAACCTTGGGATGGGAACAGAGTAAAATACATCCTAATGCAGCTGCAATGCAGTAAGTTACAAGGGACAAGATGATCATGGATCATCAAGCAACAGCAGCAACAGCTGATGGTCTCTTCAGGATTTTGAGGGATTCACTCCTCTTCAGACCTAACATCCAGTTCCAGCAGCTTACGTTGCAACTGAGCAACAAATTTTAACCATGACACACAGAGAATATTTCCAGAAGGCAGCATCTTTCCACCTGAAGTCAGACTTTGTCTTGGAGACACATCTTTATGCCTTTGTGTGTAATCTCAGCAAGGTCCACAGTCACTCCCCTTGCCAAAGGAGCTGCTCTCTGCAGCCCATGCAAGATGCTGCTGTGCAAACAAATACCTGTGCAAACAGCCCTGTAGCAGAAATGACAAACGATCTCTGAGGTTGCTGAGCGCACAGTAGGGACTTCCTGCTTTCAGTGGATCCTTTGTAGCAAAAACAGTTATTACAATGACACCAACCCTCCTCATCCTGACTGTCGCTGTGTGTCCCTTGCCAACACACTTGGAGTTTAGCTGAAAAGACAGCACAGGATAAAGCAGTCTCCTGCTTCAGTTTATCCACAAGCATTTCCATGGCTGTTTGGAGAAGGAGGTGATTTCAAGAGCTCAGGCAATATTGGAGTTACCAGAACAGGCCCCAGAGGACATCTCCCCAGGACATGAAATTCTGAAGAAAGCACAGCATGACACAGAATGACAAAGAAGGAAAGCAGCTCTTTTTCTCCTCTCCTTTCATTTCCTTTCCTTTCCTCCAGATGGGACTCCCCCACACCAGCTCTTTGACTCTCTCTTATGCCCACGTTTCTAAATGGTGCACACCTCTGCAGCCCTACACTTCATTAGGCATAAGTGATGTGGGCAGGGCATATATTGAATTGTTGCAGAAACTGAATGTAACGAAGGATGAGTAGGAGAAATAAACCTTGTTGGGAGAAGGGAGGTATCTACTTCCCAGACACAGAACCTGCGGGATTTTGCAGAGCTGGAATTTGGGTGCTGGATAAGCTGATGGGAAACCTTGAGCTCTACATTCAAGGGGGCTGCTTTTGGCATTTCCCAAACGACCAGGAGCAGAAATCAATCAATCCATCAGATTTGGGAGCAGAAATCACCCGGCACAGAGCAAGGCATTCAGAATCAAAAAAAATCAGAATGAAAAATCCATGTGCATCATGCCGCAGGAAATCTTTAACCCAGGAAGAAGGTGAAAAGGCCAACTTCACTTGTAAGATAACTTTAAGATGCAATTTCATCACAATCTCTAAGTGCCTCTGTGAGTAGATAATTTCTGATCAGACAGCTCTGTTGTTTGGCAGAAAATCATAAGAAACCCCAGTGACTGAAAGTGGAACAGAGGAAGAGCAGACACAAGGTGCAGATTTTTAACAGAGATGGTGATGAACACTTTTCTGCAGTTGTAATGGATTTTCTATTACACAAAGACCTTTTTTAAATTGAAGCTAGCTATCCCTAAAAGCTATGTGCTTTACCTCAGCTGAGACATTATGAGCGAACAAAGGCTCTCCAGGCAGCCTGCCATGGGCTGCCTGTGACATAGTCTGGACTTGATGGTCACGTAGTCCCTTCCAGCAGCTAAATGCTGGTCACACTGGTGAAGTCAGACAAGGAGGTCTGCTGTGAACCACAGCTGCTAGCAACCTTTGATGGATTTTCAGGAAACCAACTGTAAGATAATGTGTGCTCTGTTTCCCTCCTCGCAATGCCTGGTTTGGTAATGTGGTTAAACATGAGGCCCTATTCTGACCAGCGCTCTCCATCCCTTTGCTCTTCTGCAAGCAGTCTGAGTTGGCCTCACTGCAGCAGATGGTGAAGGCAGCATGCTGGGAGGTAGCTCTCCCACCAAGGGCTGTGGTTTATCACTGTTCTTCCTCAATGCACTTGCTTGTCACTGGGCATCACCTGGCTGATGCTTTCTTAATAAGTGATGTCTCTAAAGCCTGTTGCCGTCATGGATTCCTTGGCATGTCAGTGTATTATTTATTTACTTATTTATTTGTGGGTTTGTTAATTCATTTATTTTTACCATTTTGAGTTTTCCACGTCCTTTCATTCAATTTTAAAGGTATTTAAATATTCTGTTGTCCACTAACCCTGACCTGGTGCAAATTCCTTTTGCTCCCTCAACTCCTGGTCTATAATGCCTTGCCAGTCAAGCAGGCAGCCTTCCAGGATGGGCTTGCAGGTGTCTCTCCTTGCTTAGAAAGATTTTTATAAATCCCTTCACAATGCCAAAATGTTACAGGGAAGAAAGGAAAAAAAAAAAAAAAAAAAAAAAAACCACCTTGGTGCAGGTGTCCAAGCCCATTCTTCCTCCTGAATTTTGTTCAACTACCTTGTGGTGCTCTCTAGACACCCACAGCCAGTCTGTCTATAGCTCTTCAGTAACTTATATTCAACACACTGCCTCTGGAAGGGGATTACTGCAGAAAGCCATAAACAAATCCATACAGGACCAGCCCAGCTGCCATCACCTCCTAAATCACACTCCTTCTTTTGGAGAGCAGTAATAACAGCCATGAAGTAAATATCCCTGATCTTTGTGTGAGTGACAGGGGCTTCCATCCAGAATCCCCCTGAGTTCATCGGGAAGGCACATGCGTGGCACTTTAACTGAAAAAGTAACATTGCACGGCTCAAGCTAGGGAGGAAGTGACCCTCCACAGCTGTCCTCTTTTTGCTTTGCAGCTGACACAGCTTTCTTAGTGCTCTGCTCCTCAGAGATGTGTGCCCCATCCCCACCTTCTGCTAATGACAGCTTGCAGCTCACCCACAGCTCCTGCTGCTTAGGGGCTGGAGGCCTGTACAGTGTCAGTCCAGCAACTCAGGGAAGTGATGATGAGAAAGAGAATTGCACTGGGAAAAGGCTGCCGTTAGCAAGATTCATAGAAGGGCACTTGGAGACTGCTGGACGTGACTTCTCAGCCATGCTTCCCTCACCGAGGGCTGCCTAATAAAGGTTAATATCCCTTGGTAGGGCTCCGTACCTCCAGACTCCAGTGGCCTCTCCTCTAAGGGAAGAAAATAAATCACATGCAAATGAAGTGTAATCCCTCGTGTAACCTGTTAATAATGTGCCTGTGAAGGAACACGGAGGCATAAAGCATGTCCTATGGGGTCAGGTCCATTGAGTCCTGTGCTCTGCCCCTGACAGAAGCAGCAGGACATTGCTGTGCAGGGAGCTCACATAAACCTGGACACTTTGCAGCCCATCCCTTGTGCTCTCCCAGCATCCACAACTGTTGTGTGAAAGATATTAGAAAGAAAAGCTGTGCCCATTGCTTTTAATAGCTTTTTATGGATCCCTTGTCCATAAATCAGTCTAATCGTTTCTGAACTTGCTGTTCCACCACTACCTCCTGTGACAGCAGGTTCACCAAGTGTTCACTGCCCTGTATGTGAAGAACAATTTTAAGATATCTGTGTTAAGGCAATCTCTCAACAGTTCTCTCAAGTTTCTCTCAAGTTTCCCCAACTTCTACTATTGCAGGTTTGCTGAGCAGCAGGTCTGCATTCACTTTATCCTTCACCTTCATGATCTTGTGCATCCAGGAGGTTCATACACCCCTCAGCTTTCTACCCTACAAAATGGAGAGCCCCAGCTTTTCTCACCGCTTTCCGTAAGGAGGCTGCAGCTTCCTCTTAATCATTTTTTGTTACCCTTTTCTATCTCCACTACATCATTAAGAAGAATACAAATGCTATGTAGATAGTGGATTGCAGTGAGATTTTATACAGCAGCAAAATGCTGCCGGTGCCCTGTCTTGTCCTCAGTGTTCTTTATGACATCCAATATTTTCTTGTCTTATTGGCTTGACCTGCACACTGTGCCCTGAAATTTCAGAGAACTGACAAGTGATTTCTTCTCAGTTTCTTTCCTGAGCTGCAGCTCACAGTTAGAAGCTTAGCAGTGAGTCCACATAGATTAGATTATATTTTTCTGTAAATGTATTAGTTTCCATTTCTTTACACTGAAACACATCTACCACCGTTTTGAGACTCAATTTTGTGCAGTCCTTCCAGAGTTCTTCTCCAGGGGGTGGACACCTCCCCAGGGGGTGTCCAAACACACTTTCTGGATATCTGGTCCCAGGGGAGGCTCAGGACGCAACAGCTCATCTCTTCTCATGATGCAGGATAGTCCAAGTCCCTGCAAGCTGGCAGCATTATGAGAAGACATTCACATCAGGGGGCTCCCTTGCATAACCCCCCTCCATGGCCTTCTCTTCACATTGCAGAAGAGACAGAGAAGGGAGGTGCTTGGGCATGCTGTGCAGAGCAGTAAGATGGAACAGGACATGGCTTAGGATCCACCTTCTCTCTCTACACTTCTATGCTCGTGTCAAAGGGATGGGTTTTCACAGCAGCATCCAGCAATTCATAGGAAGAAGAAAAAAGGAAAAAAAAAAAAAAAAGGAAGTTTTAGCTTGAAAGCACTACATTTCTTTTCTTCTTTTACTCCCCAGAACATTCTATTTATTTCGCTTTGCAGAGACTGTGTCAGACTTTGCTGGGAAAAAAGGTTTTAAGAGAGAACTCAGATGTATTCTTTTATGCGACACATACGAATAATTCAATTTTCTGCCATCAATAGCTTGGATTCCTCTAAATAAGCCATCTATCTAGGGGCTAGGAGGAAGAGTAGCAGGAGTGTAATATGACAAATGATGTTTCTGGATGGCACTGCATTTACACATGAACTCTAACAGGAGGGTATTTCAGCTAGGAACGCATGTAATATTTCACTGGCACCACATTTGACAAGTTGTCTGTCCATTAGTTGTGGCATAAAGAACTCATAAGATATTTATAAGGGTTCCAGAGATACCTAAATAGGGAATCGTTTGATTTCAGGGATGGGCACAGAAAGGAGAAGTTTAAAGCTTTGACAGAATGCACAGCCTTCTGCTTTCATGGCTGGTAATTGCTGGAGCAAAGTGGGGCTGGATATGCTAATGAGAGCTGTTGCAGAGATGTTTTTCCCTCCAGAAAATTGTGATTTCCATATAACATTATGCTAGGACCTGAGACACACTGCTGGTAAAGAAATGCCAAAGTTAAATACGACTGAATTGTTGCAGTGAATGCCAGGACCCCTGCTTTGGACATATTCTGATCCTCCGCTACATCTCCCAGGATTTTTCAGAGTCCCTACACCTGAAGAAGGAAGAAGATGCCTCCTTGTAGTCAAGCTGTTGAAGACATTGATGATCTGGTGAAACCCATCCTGAAGGGGACAACAGGCAGCAGAGCAGCAACCCTTGCAGCCTGGCTGGGTCAACTCTTCATACCGAAACCACATTGCTGTCAGTCAGTCAGAACAGCTGGCTTTTCCCAGAACATTCGGCTGTGGTAAGGTTTTCTGCAAGAAAACAACAACCTTTCTGCTCGTCAAAAGCCTGACTGTCATCAAAAACTAAACATTGGCAGAAACACACTGACCAGCTGGGTGCATAAAAGCTGTTCCTGGCATGTGTCCACAGACTCCAGGTAAGTATTACATGGTGGGGCTCATTACAAGAGGATGAGTTAGATTTTTCCATGTTTCCAAGGAACTAAATATCCAGTCCTGAAGACCCTGAGGCAGGTGCTTTGCACTAACACTGGCAGTGCCAGAGAGATGTGAGCAAGGCCAGAAAGGTCTTCCTCAATGTGGAAGCAGAAGATTGGACCTCTCCTATGTTATCCTCTCTTGCTCTTCTCCTAACTTTTGCTCCCAGTCCTTCTGCTAAACCTTTCAACCCTACTTTGGGTGTATTAGTAATTTAAAAATGCATTTTCTTCTTGTCTGTAACTGGTGGGGAAAAAAGCTTTCTACTGGGACAGACTCATGCTGCATGATTCAGATGCTGTATTTCTCATTTGGACAGATAAGCAATTTTTTTTAATGTAGTTAAGGATCTAGTATGTTTCATTCCTCCTCTTGGTGACTGCTGTCCTCAAATACTTTCTTCCATTCCTGGAGTCTCAGCACATGCAGTTATATCTCCAGCAAACCTCTGTACTAATTAAGCCCAGGGAAGAACATCCTTACACCTCTTTGTTTATGAGCACAGTTACACAGAAAGACAGGAAGGAGAACCCTGGGAAAATGATGCACACACTGTTACAGCATGTTACAAACATTTGCAAAGGCATGGGGATGTAAACTCTCTCCTTTCTCCCCTGGAGATCTGAGGAGGAGGAGCGTGAAGTCCCTTTCCCCAGATCTCCAGTTTTACAGGTGGTTTTCTAGAAACAAGTGTTTTCTGTGCAAAGCTGATCCAAGCTCCTGTGGTGCCAATGGATGAGATGCCCTACATTGCAAAGGCACTTTAAAAATCCCACCAAGAAATAGCAAAATATTCTTGGTACAAAGTATTTTGTTGTTGTTGTTGTTGTGCATATTTCCCTGGTCTTTTTTTTAGCCCATTCTAGCTAAAGAAAGCCTTGCTGGATTGACATGAGGTCTTTTATTTTTTTCTGCCTCAATGTCAGGCCAGATGTGTCAATAACACCATTAGGCAATTACTGCCTGCTGCTGTCACTTGCATCACAACTGCTGCATGAGAGAATCTAGGGCAAAAAAGCGGCATCTAGGCCTTTTATTATGATTTTTTTTTATTATTTTTATTTTTAAATGAGGTTTCCCACAGTCCCTTTGAAATGCTGCAGAGGGTGTGATTTGAGCTAGCACCATCACGGGCCCTGGAGAGAAACTTCTTGTCTCCCTGTGGAGCTACTGAATACTACATTGCTGGCACACACCGGGAAAAACACCTCTCTCCCCATACCTTAGCAATACAGAGAGAAAGGAGAATAAAACAGTCACTGGTATTACTGGTATTACAGGAGGTGAAAATAGAAGTTTTAGGACTTGTTAGGTCTCAATGGAGAAAACCCCTGCAAGAGAGAACATGAGAAAATAATCTCCTTATCTCATCTTGGGCATTCAGATTGAAGCTATGTCTTTGCTCCAGGCTGACAAACGGTCTTTGCTAGCTTAGGAGTCTATGATCAATGCTGGAAAAGTTTTGTAATTAGCAGCATCGTGAACACCCTCCATTCTCACATGCACTGGCCAGTAAAAAACTATGCTACCTTTGGGCAGCTGGTTTCAGCCAAATAGGTAAAGATTTTCTAAAGTTAAAAATGCATCATTTACGAAAGAATGACGTTGATTTCCATAGAGTACCCCATTTGGAGAATAAAATGTATGTTACTTTAGTGTGAGCAATCAATGAAGCACGGGAACCTAGTGAAAGAAAACATCACATTTGGGGTGTAATGAAGTGTTTCATTCCATCAGAAAAAAAACCTTTTTCAAATGCATGGGATTCATTGTGTCTAGAAACCCAAAGACTCCTGGTTTTGTTTTCACAAAGAGGCACGTTTCATGTTTGAGCTAGTAAGACAAACAACCAGCTTTATACCCAGCTCAGGTCAGGAGAAAGTAAGAGATGATGTTGAGTAAGACAAGCTGTGGACAGGTGCTTCTGGCCCCAGCCTTACCAGCATTTAAGCGCATGGGTTTTCTTTGGTCTGTGACCAGCCCATTCACTGGGAATATCCACAGAGTTGGGACTTTACCCAGCAAATAAAGATGAGTAAATGCTCGCTGTCCTGGATGGAGGAGAGAGCAATACCTCTGATCCCAAGAAGACCAGGACTCAGAAGCTGTGCACTTAAGCCCATTATGTTCTCCCCCACCCCAAGCCTTCCGCAAGGATCCCAAGTGACATCTGACCTCTAGCTCCTGGAAATCCTCCTCCTCCTCCACATCGTAGGAGAGGGTGTGAATCTTGATGTCATCTGCCGAGAGGTCAATGAACTTGCTGTCCGGGTACTCCAGGCTGTCCTTGGTGGGGGAGCGGTCCTCGATGAAGGTGGTTTCGCAGCACTCCGAGCCGATGCTCTCGCCCCACGAGCGCAGCACGTTCTCCGAGTAGAGGATGATGTTGGGCCGGTAGTGGGACTCCACTGTCTGCTGCAGCATGTTGGGATCCAGGAGCTGCTGCACGGGGTCGCTCCTGCCATTCTCCAGGCAGCTCGGAGAGGAAAGGCTCCCCGCTCGGTGGCTCTGATACTGCGGGGTTGGGTACACGGAGATCAGGCCATCTCGGCTCTCTGCTACCAAGTTCCTTGTGTTAATTAAACCATTCCTTTTCCCGGCTTCGGCAATCTTATTGTGCATCAGCACACTGTTTTGCTCAATCAAGCCATCCATACTGGGAGGTGTCTGAGGGAGCAGGGCGGGCGGTCTGTGTTTTGTTGTACCTTACAGATGGGTCACACTGGGGCAGTGGCCCCCATTTTCCTGAAGAAGAAAGGAAATAGACACCAAGATGAGGATAGAAGCAGTGAAAGGCGTATGAAGGCACACAAATCAGCTTGTCTTCAGTACGATCTCATGAGGAAATACAGCCTCATGTGTGCATGCACCTAGCTTTCCAAATATATCTCCACTTGGAAAGATAATAAATAAAAAACAAAACAAATAATAAAACAAAACAAAACAAATCCAGCAATAACAAAATCCACCAATAACAAAAAAGCCATGAGGTGAACAGGAACAGAAGATAGTTGCGGTCACAGAGAACTTCCTGAGATGTCTTAGTAATGATGAGCCCTGTCAGAGAAGGGCAATGATGTCCCCTCCATCCCCACCCATATGCCACTGTCATTTAGAGGATAAAGTCCCCTTCCTCTAAAGGTTCTGATAAGTGAGGTTTAAAAACACACACACACACACACCAAAACCAAACAAAGATAAAAGATAAAAGAACCGTTTTCAGTTTTTGGAAAGCTGCAATTATGAAGGGCAGGCAGCTGGTGTGCTCAGCTGTCAGTCTCTGTGGCTACCCTTCACCTTTGGCAAGTGCTTTGAAAACACAGCTGAAGCAAAAAAGAAACAGCTCTCCTTAAATTGAATGAAGAAAAAAAAAAATAAATAAATAAATAAATAAATAAAAAAAAAAAAACACCTGAAGGCGAATTCTTCCAATTCTTCCAATGCCTCTGAGAGTGCCCAGTAGTGACAGATCAAAGGGCTGTGACAAGGCTGGTCAGCATGAGCAGCCCCATCCTGATTCACCAAACAGGGACACAACTGCTTGAGCCCCACGACCTGGTCACATCCTTTGCACAGAACAACTGTCGTCTGTCTCATCGCCTCCCCAACCTGGCTCTGTTTTGTGTGGCTTCCACAAAGGTATAAGAAATCAAAGGGATAGCTCAGAAGGCTAAAAGTACTTTTCCCCAGCCCAAATACTTTCTCACCAGGACACCTCTTCTGCTCAGGTGCAGCCAAAGAAAAAAAAGAAAGGTTTTTGAAATATGGTTGTACACATCACGGCTGCAATGAGCTCAGGATTTTGTTTCTGGGCCCAACCATAGGAATCACAGAGATCCTTCTGCCTTCAAATACACTTTTTACGGTTCAAATACATTTGTTAAATAGTTAAGGTAGGATTACCTGTCCCCAAAGTGCTGCTTGGAGGAAAACAAGAATTGCATGTGCAAACAAACATACATATATACTATCTTCACTTGATGCTTTCTCTCTATTTCCCCTTTATATCAGAGATCTTCTAGCAGAGCAATGGCTAGCAAAAGACTAAATGTATTTCCTCTATAAAATTTTAGGCTTCACATGTTTTCAGTCTCCCTTTTGGCTTACAAGAGATATTGAAACCCCTAAGATCTGGTCTTCTGTTCTTACACTAGGAATGAAGCAAGAAACTCATTTAATGTGCAAGAAAGCACTTGTTTTAACATGTAGAAAACCCATTTTAATGTGTTGGCAAATAGTTCAGAATTTGTTCTAAATGAGCTGTCAGGAAAGCTGCACAAGTGAGAATATATTATGGTGGGATGCTGTGGAATTTACGCTGCACTTCTCTCAGCCCTAAACCCGGGGAATGTGCTGGCAAAATAAAAATGATTTGCAAATTAGTTTGGAAGCTTGGACTCAGTTTCACCAAAGGAAAGACCTAAATCCCATTGCAGCAGATAAGACTGAGAGCAGGTGCTCTGTCTTTCCAAGGAAAACTCCTTTCCATATGTAACTACATCTGTGCTAAATGAACAGAGGACCTTGCTCTCTCTCCACTTACAGTAGGGTTAACACTGAGTAACATCTTGTTTCAGCGTGGGAATGGTGATGTAAGGTCAAGCTGCTTTTGTAGGAAGCAAGGCAAGAGTAGATGGGGAGGCCAACAAGTCACACATGTGCCTTAGGACTGATCCTTGCAGAAATATCATGTTCCATTGACTGCTCTGCAAGCACCATGGCCCCATGGAACAGTGCCAACATGCACAGTCTCCTGTAGGCTACTGAGCAGTCCCAATTTCATTGTTCAGACTCCAGAGGCATGGTGAGATCCTGACACGAGTTGAGTTGGGGAATACCTGCTGCTTTATCCAGGTTTGGTGGGGTCATTTGCTAAAGGGATTGTTCTGTTATCTTACTGTTTGCATATAATCATTCCCCTTCTTCCACTCTCCCCTCCCAGAGAAACAAAAGGAAAGCACATCACCAGAGGCAGGAGCTGAGAAAAACTCAGCGGTTAATGAGTAAGTTGTCACAAGGCTTTGCTCAGTTCCCCCTGAACCAGCTTGAAAAACATGTGAGGCTCCCTGACATGTGACATAAACTCTTGACCCCACTGAAGTCAGAGAGATTTCACCCAAAACTGCAAACTGTCTCAGAGGCATTCGTAGCTCTGGCATTAGTCCAGAGCAAACAGAGATGGTCAGCAGAAATACTCTACAATTCTGCCACAGATGCAGCAGGAATGGGAAGAAGATGTACAAACCAAATAGATACCCTCCCAGAGAAACAAATGAAGAGGTCAATAATTTGGTCACTGCATCAATGGCTGCAGCAAAACGTGGGCCAGGCCTTGCTTCTTGGTGCACTCACACCATTCCAACAAATGTGTATTGTCTGGTTTGAGTAGCACTTGGGAAAATGCCATTTTAAAGCAGCTTTATCTCATGCCTTTGAGCTGCACTGTCAGATTCCCTTCATGTTGCCTCTACACTCGTGTATCATCCAGATAATGCTTGGCTCTGGAAATGCAGGTCTCACCCCAGGCATTTCATTGACAGCTATACTGTCTTCATGGAAAATGCTAGCTTTGAATTGGTGCAAATGAGGCTCTGCACACACAGTGACACCAGGTCTGGCTGCTATGCAGACTGATATATGTTCCTCATGTAATTTGGAGAGGTCATTTTGAAAAGGTTGGATTATGAGGGAGGTTCACTCCCACCTCTTTAAAGCTGTCTTACATGGCAACAGTCCAAAGTCACTGGAAACAAAAGCCATCCTTTGGTCCTTTCCACACTCCTCAGGAAGAAGAGAAGAAAAGTAAAGAGAGGCCACAGGGAAAAATACTTCAGCATGCCCAAGTGATGTGAGACCCAGGAACACTTCAGGAAGTCAAAGGGATGTTGCTGTTGTCAGGATTTAGGACTGTCCCAAGCCACCCCTTGCTCCATTTCCAATCACATTCCCAGCTGTCTTTCCAATTGGGTGATTAAAAGGAAGATGGAGACTCAACAGCACTGGAAAAGGTAATTTGGCTCCAACGCCTTTGGAGTACCAACAGATATGATTCTGTAAAGTCCTGAACCAGGACTGCTTACAATACCTTTGGGATTCTACAGCTGATATCTCCACCATCCCACGGACCTAAAGGCAGCTACGTTAGAGGCTCCCTTGTCACCCACACCACCAAAGTGTTAGCACACCCAACAGCCTGGCTTCAGCCTGTGCCCTCTCCCATGCAATACCCAACCAGCAGTAAATAAGCACCATGGATGTTCCTGAGAGGCACAAAGGGCAGAACCATCTCGTTTGGGCACGTAAGAGACTTTAATGGTATGGACAGAGCTGATGTTGGACCATTCAGCTTGTGGATGACAAGGTGGATCCAGGCCTGCCTTGTTTACTAAACAGGACAGAGCAGGTGGTGTTTGCTTAGTCCTACCACGGATCTGAACATCTATCTGGCCAGTGCCTACCTGCTGCGCATCTAAACCAGTCTTGTAAGCCAATCTTGCAGATTCTGAGTGACACTTTCCCCTTGGGATGGGGGAGGAGAGAAAGAAAACATCTGAAATGAGGCAAGGACAAGACAGGAAACATCCTTCCTGCACAGAGCCCCTCCAGTAAGAGGGCTAATGCATTGCTCAAGACATCCTCTCCGGGGCCCTGCCTAGCTGTTCAGCTTACATATGCCTCGGGGAAGGTCAGCAAAGAGAGATGGGGATGGCAGCATGCAATCAAGGAACACTGCCACTTTAATCCGTAGCTGGTTGGCTACCTTTCCAGAGCTTGACCCAATGTCTCAGCCCTGCAAGTGTGTGGCTTAATGGTGAGGAAATGGTGAGATTCTTGTGCCTTTCCATTATACTACCTTAATAGCTAATAATAATAATAATAATAATAATAATAATAATAATAATAATGTGGCATTGATTTTTCTTTTCCAGGTGAAATTCCTGAGTGGCTGGCCATTAGGTTTAAATCAATAACACCTTGATTGCCAGTGCATTTTGATGCACAGCCAAAACAAGGTCAATGTCTGTCTGGGGAAACTGAGAAACTGTTGAGGTGCCCAGAGATTCTTCATCAATAAGAAAGCAGGATTAAGTGTTGCCAGCCACAAATGAAATCTCATGTCTTCACTGATAAAAGAGAACCTTTTCTGGGCTTTTCACTCCTGAACTACTGGATGAAGAGAGTTAAATCACACTTCCAAGGCCTTTGTTGCCTGCTGTTATCCTGGTATTGGTAGGAGAATTAGACTTATGGTCTGGAATTCATTTCACCTACTCCAGGCATCTGACAATATTTCTTGGGAGAAGTTAATTGCAGTTATGCAAGGTGCATAGAACAGGCAGGCAGTCTCTCTGTAGAGTAACAGTACACCTGCAATCCACAGGTGAGACCCTTTCAGCTTAATATTAACTTTCAGATAAGTGAAGAAAGTGTTGTGAGTCCTCCAGGTTCATCTGGAGGAGCATGGAACAAGGGCACGTGGTTGTGAAAGATGCTTAGGGGCAAAAGACTCAGCCTGTACTCTGCCTGCAGGGACTCCTTGGAGGAGAGGCTTATCAGTCACCAGCCTTTCATTACGGGCTTTTCCTGGCCTGACCTGCTCCAGGCTCACATGTTCACATCTCACAGGCAGGTGCTAAAATGAAGAGTGCCCCAATTTCCAGGCCAACCTGCAGTCTGGAGGATCCCGGATGGCAGCGCGACTGAGCAGACATCCTCTGATAGACAACCTGAGGCAATCAGAGGATGTCTTCTCCGCAGGGAGCCAACACTCAAAGCAAAAAGAGAGCCACTCTCATTGTCTAGGACCTCAGCGAGGCCTCAAAATGATGCTGTCAGGAAAATGAAACTCATCAGAGCCCTTTAAATAAGAGAGCTGTTCAATCTGCTCCAAGATGCAGAGTTAATTTAACTGGTTTGATTCAGGTTTCATTTGTCTTCACACGGTTTGAATTTCTCCCCACAAATCACTCACTGGTGCTCAGGCTAACCAGAAATAATTCTGCACTTTCAGACTTGAGGCTGGAACCAGAAGGGAAAACCAAGTTCAAGCTATTGACAAATACTAGATCAAATTTCGATCTATTTTTTTCCTTGGGGATTAGAAATTTTTACCCAGGTCTCTGGTACTAAAAGTGGAGTTATTCATTATTTAAACCTTCGTTTTTTCTCAATTTCTTGCTTTTATTTTTTTTCCCCTCTCTCCTTCTTTCTTATTTTAATAAGAAGCTGTAACCTGTGCCAGGATATCTCATCTGCAAAGCTGTGGTTTATTAAGCTATCACTTGTGTCACAGCAGAGCCCAGCTACGGTAACTGCAGTGAAGGCTGTGCTCTGCTGGGTGTTCTGCAGGCTCCTCTGATGACAGTGGCTGACAAACTAATTAAGCAAAGGGTGTAAGCCAGAAAAATGCAAGCTGCAGAGAGGGTAAGGAGAGAAAAACTAAACACCGTGCCACAGGCTCTGTCAGACAGGGAGTGCCAGCTAGCTCTGATAGTGTCCACCATCCCAAAGCTCCTTCTTTCTTCTGTAACCCAGTGGATACTGTTGTCCTCTTGCCTCCATGGGGCTCTCCCCTCCATGCAGCTCTAGAACAGCCTCAGGTTGTTTCAGCCTTTGGCAGCCCCCTGCCAGGTGCCAAAAGATCTGTGTGAACAACCAGCTTTGTTACCTCTGGAAAATGAGACTAATACAGAAAAGCCCCAGACCTTTTTCCGCAACGGATCAGAAAGACATTTATCTGGGCAGAACCACAACTTCAAGGTCTTGCCTGGCCAGGAGAAACAGCATCAGCTCAAATATGACTCTGCACGAGCCTTTCCTGTATATAAGGACCAACCTTTTCCCCAAGAAGAGAGTCAAGCATGGGAAAATGAAGGTTGTACAGTCTTGGAGATTTTTAAGACCCAACTGGATGAAGATCTGAGAAACTAGTGACCCCAGAGTTAACCCTGCTTTGAGACAGAGGTAGGACTAGAGTCTACCTGTGTTTCCTTCAACCTGAGTTACCCTGCTATCCAAATCTCCCTGTTCCTAGCAGATTCTCACCTGTATTCCCTGCTCCCAAGAAGACACCACTGCTCCCGCACCTTCCTGCTAACCCCTCAGTGACTCCAAACCTAGTTCCTGCGTGGCAAAAGGGACGATAACCACACTTTGCTGACCTGTGCCACCAGCAGAAACTGCTGCTGCCTCATGACTACTGAAGTCCACAAAGTTCTGTTGGGTTTGATGCTACTTCCTATGTTGCCCAACAGAGAAAGGAGAGGGTAGAAAGCTTTCTTGAAGAGCTGCAAATAGTGAGACCTGCAGCCTGATAAAAACCACATGGAGAGGTTTGAAGGCTACAGGTTTCCTAGTACAGGTTTCCATCTTTCAGGTGTGTGGTTTTTTTTGTTGTTGTTGTTGTTGTTTGCTTTTATTTATTTATGTATTTATTTATTTATTTATTTGATGCATACTGCATAGGCTTCAACATCGTTTAAGGTATTTCCGACATCTAGAAATTACAGCAGCAGATACAGACTTTTTGCTTGAGAGAAATCACCATGGATCTGGAGAGCTGATACCAAAGTAAAATATTTAAGGAAAGGAAGGAAAAAAAAAAAAAAAAAAACCTTTTCCCCTTGTATTTTTCTTTATTGATTTAGCCAGGCTCATTATAATAGTTTTTGTTTTAAGGAAATGCTGCTACTTCAACAGCTGAAATTCCTTTTGACCTATTAAGTAAACTACAGGGAGTTTCATAAAGCTATGCAACTAACTCACACTGGGAGAATTAGGTATGCATGCATTAGTGATAGCTAAATGTTTAATTGCCAGCAGTAGAAGTAAAAAGACCTCCGTGCTATTTTAGTATTACCAATATGCAGCAAATCCACTGTGAGGCACAGGCCTGTCCTGCCCTAAAAAGGAGGGAGTCAGGGTGCAATGAGATGCCCAAGGTCACGTCAAACACAGTAGCAGAGCTGGAAATAAAATCCAGGTCTCTTGATTGCCTGTCCGGAGGTATATTTAAATGTGGAAACAATTACAATATGCATATTAGGTCTGCCTGAATAATTGATTGCTTGATTCAGCAGCTGAACCAAAGAACAGAGGGGAAACAGGTGGAATTACCTCGTGTTGGCCTAAAATGTAAAATGTTCCCCCTGCAAGAAAATATTTCTTTTCAAGCAGATGGGAGCCTCTGGTATTAGCCAAAATTAAATATAATGTTTCATTTATTTATTTTTAATCGAACTTGCTTTTAGTTCAATTTGCCTCAAGTTGTCTCCAATAAAAGATGACACATTCAGGCTTTTCTAGCCATCCTCCTTCCCGACCAGTTTTGACAGCCTCAACGATTTATTGAGCTCAGTCCAAATTCACAACTTTTTTTCATTCGATGACAGAACTGCACTTTCCAGCTAATAAATAACTGACCTGAATAACAGCACCTGGCTGTAATGTAAATAACCCTCTCTGTTGTGGAAGGCGCCAGTATAAAAATACCTTGCCATCTGCACAACTTACGACAATTACTTTGCAAAGTGAAAACAGTCAAAAATCAGGCTCTGTGCCTCTTTAAGCAAGAAATTCATTTCACCAAAGTAATCGGGGAAAGCTCAGTGTCAGAAAGCTATTATCAGCTACCGAACCACATCCGGACACACGAATGCTATGAATCAGTCTTTGACCAAGCAGCTGGCGAGTTCAGCGTGAACCTGTAAAAACCAGTGGACCCTGTCCTAACTCTGCACCTCCGCATGACCGGAGCCTCTTGCACACATGCCTGGTGCACACTCCTCTCACACCTCCTCCATCTCTCCTGGCTGCAAATCTGTAGCCTCCTCTCCAAGCCTGGCCATCCAGGAGCTTGCAGAGCAAAGGATACCTTTGTGCCAGCTTGCATCGCTGGGTACTTTGCAGCACTGCTGCTCAGAGGTCCCCAGTACTGCAGAATGGGACCATCTGACAACCCCAAATCCATCCTCATGACACCCCTCTGAGCCACCCCCACACTACTTCACACTGGGCAGACTGAGGCATGAGGAGCGATTCCTGCTACAAAAGCCCTACCTCTCCCGACAGATGGCCAAGCTGACGTTTCCTCTCCTTCCAGCCATCCCATAAAGCTGTGTTGCAAACCTCCTCAATTAAGTCCAGCCCAATAAAGCTGACCTTCACGAGACCATAAGTAGAGCTACACGCAATAAATAACTCAGGTCACTACCTTCAGCAGAGTGGTCAGGCTGAAGGATCTGTTTGCCAACTCCAAGAGCAGAAAATTGTGCTGCCTTTTGCTTTCAAAGCAAGTGAATGCGGCTGTTCTCTGGGGTGTATAATTGCATTCTTAATTGTACTGAGTGCCCTCACTGAGAAAAACTTGATCCAGACAGAGTCCCATGACTTTCCTGCATGCAGTGGAGAGCACTCCCAGCCTCTGACCAAGAGTTGCTCTAGCCTGTGGGGAAAACTTCAGCTCAGACCCGCACTTATCATGCCAAGTTTGAGGCCAGAGCAATAGTTTTTGTGGATTTAACCATGATCCATGCTTTGAAGAGCGAAAACTTGCACACAGCTAACTACTTGTTTCACTGCGTGTCATCATTTACTTGACAGACAAGCCGTATCCTCAGGTGGAAAGATGCAATGCCTCCGTCCTCTTGATTCCTGCACCGCAGAATCTGGGTGGTTTCTGAGAGTCAATCTAGATCTAAAGATCTGGGTAAAAGTGAATCCCTGGAAGTCTTTATCCCTGGAAGTCTTTAAAAGACATTTAGATGTAGAGCTTAGGGATATGGTTTAGTGGGGACTGTTAGCGTTATGTCAGAGGTTGGACTCGATGATCTTGAGGTCTCTTCCAACCTAGAAATTCTGTGATTCTGTGAATTACTGCAAAATATCTCTGCCTGATTTCAGTTTTGTGCCTGGTGTTGCAACAGAATTGAAATTCTCCAGCCTAGAATAAGCTACCTGATGCTCTGCCCTGCAGAAACCTGCAGCCAGGCGAAGTTCCCCTGCAGCAGGCAGCAGAGCATTTAAATGAAGCCAGAGTGTGTGAACACAGGAATATCAGCATCATAGCATCCCCTGGCCCTCTTGGTCTGCTTGTGGGCTGAGTCTGGTGCCTCTCTTTGACCTAAAATCCCTGTAACCAGGCTGGTGCACAGACAGAAATACCCAGATGTGTGATGCTCTAAGCTAGGATTCAAGATCTTCCTAAGGAAGGAACAATAAATAAAGAGAGGACAGAACAGGGAAACAGCCTGGTGGTGTTGACTCGGTGCAAAATGAGGGTGTCCGCTTCTCCTGCCCCAAGAAAAGCACTTCAGGGTTGTAAGTCACTTTGTTAACAAAACGCTCCTGTGATACTGTAAAATTGCTAGTGCTGGTTCATCAGGGCGAGGATGATTAGATTAAGCAGCCACTGCTGGGGCAATAAAATCAGGCTTGCTTCATCAGGCTCTAGAAGAATTGCAGAGCCTGAAATATGCTGTGGGACAAAACCTTTACAGAAGTGATTTAGATATAGCAAGACTAGTAGCTGGAGGCAGATAGGACAAGCAGGGAAATGGTGAAAAATAGTATCAACGGGTGTACATTGACCTTTACAGACCTTTCTTAACCCCATATTCAACCGTCCCTGAAGAAATCAGAGTTGAAATGAAACATGGGGCCCATTAGACTCAGGACATTGCCAGAGCTTGAAGAAAAGCCCTACGTTGACTTTCCTCTTCCACCTTCCTATATAGAAATAGGAAATTTCGATATGAGAGGCACAGGCACTCAGCTGGCAGCAGTTTCACGCAGCATTGCCTCCGTGATCCTGCAAGCCACATGCAGTGGGGAGAAGGGAGATTATTTTGCTGCAGAGAACACAAGAACAGGAGCAGAAAGGTGGGTGAATGGGCTGGAGACCATGCTCTGAGCACTGCATGCAGCAGGCTGCTGCTCTGAGAGATGTTTTGCAGGGGAACACTGAGCACAGCTGTCCTGCCCGACCTGATGCCAGGCAGGATATCTCATGGGACCTGGGATGGTCAGGGGACCCCTCAAGGAGCTGAACTCTTTGATTATCCCATGATTATCTTCCAATAAAGTTATCCAATTGCAAATGCAATATAAAAGACCTTCCTTATCCCCAGGGAGATTTGAGGGGTCTGAGCTCTACTCAAAGCACATAAACCCACAGAAATCCCATTAAACCTCTGCTCAAATTCCAGCAACTTGATGTGAACGGTGAGTTTATTCTTCCTGTGCCTCAGTGAATTGCAGTCTCAGAGCTCGGTGACAGAAATAATTTACTGCATGGATTTGGGTGGATGGTTAATGAGGGAACTTTGCACATTCGGGTTTTATATAGATGCGGATACACAGATACACATTTGCAGTGATGCCATGTTTAAAATTGGGAGTGCTAAAGGCATGCATGGACTCACACCTCTCATGTACTGCACCACTATTTTAAAATGCAGTCTTTGCTGGTGCAACGAAAATAACCAAAATTCGTCATTGGTTCAATATTATGACATTAAACTCAAAGCTCTGAATCTTTTGCGCTATATTCATGGGTGGTATAAGTTGGTCCAGCTCCACCTGAATCCTCAGGGTTACTGACATTTACATCTGCTGAGCAGCATTTTGCTGTGATCTCATTGCTCAAAGTAGTTTCCAACTTCTACCAGAGAGAGAGTATTCAGAAATGTTTGTTTTGATAGCCAGAGGATGTGTATTCAGAGATGAGCAGATACACACTGACACACTTACACACACACACTACTCATTCAGTTTTGTCAAAATAAAGTCATTGAACATGCAGAGCATTTTCCTCATGTTTCAGCCTGCAATTCTTTTCCATTTTTTCCTCAATTCTGCTGTACAGTGACCTATAAAAAGTTGAGTCTCCAAAGTGAAGAAAACAAAATTTGAAAGTCCCAGTATGTAATCTGCAATCCTACTAACCAAACAACCTGTATTACAAATTCTTCTGGACAGAGACATTTATAGCTGACTTATAAATGTCTACAGATGCAAATTCATAGCAGAGACACGGACAAAAAACCTTGCCCAATTATGCTGGCACTTTTTCTCTAATACTATCCTTAGAAGCCAAGGCATTTTAAATACTGCAAGCGGTGTTCATCAAGCTAAACGTGTCGTGGTGGTGCCCATGCACACCAGTACCGCATTACATCTGCATTTGTATAACGAAGAGCCTCCCTGAGCGTGTGAGATTTATTCCAGAGCATACGGTAGCAGCAATGTGAGATGTCTGCTTGCCCACTTAATAAGAGGAAACTTCTTTAATTCTTACAAATGCATTCATCTTACATACACCCTGACACGACCTGTAGTTACCAAACTACCAATAAAATGTCACCTTGGCCAGTAAAATGAGAAGTGGTTTATTCTTTGGAGAGAAGTAATTTGAAACTAATATGAAGAGCATCTAAATGCAGCTTCTTTGAAGATGATAGCTCATTAACTATAATTAAGAGCAAGTCATTTAAATACTTGAATGTAGAAAAATGCATTCTCTTCTCTGGCTGCATTTTTATAATACACAATAATTCCCCTGAAAATACCAGTTAACTCATCTTCTTGTGTTTAAGAATATCAAAGCATCTTTTAATTGTTGTTAATGCCCTGTTTGTGAGGGATTAATATCTAATTATTTGTGATTTGAGTATTTAATCTCCCTGGAAGTTTAGATTTATTTATTTTTGACATCCTTCTCATTACATGCTGAGGCTGCAGCCTTCCCTCCGGTTATTTTGAAGACACAGTTCAACAGATTGCTCTCCAGAGCAACTCCTGCCACTAGGTAGCTCCATGGTTTTTAGGGGGGAAAAAGCCACCACCACTGCTGGTCCCAGACAGACCCTTGCACCTCTCCTCCTGCGCTGCATTTTGGACTGAGGAGCGCTACCAGCCCTGTTCCAGGAAGGCTTGCCCTTCTGCACCGCCAGTTCCAGAAAGGTCTCAAAGCATTTTTGCCAGCCTGTGCCTACCGAAAGGTCCTCCTTGATTCCTTGTGGGATGCTTTCAGGGTACCTACCCCAGAAGGAAGAAGCAGGCATGGGTTACTTACCCAAGGTCACCCCACTACACAGCAGGGATCGCTCCTGCCTCCTCGCCTCTAACCATCCCTCTCTCCAACTTAGCCGCCACTGCCTGCAAACTACAAGGCTGGGAAGGAAAAGAAATTCAACCCAGCGACTCTGGAACGGGGTGCTGAGGCAGGAGGGCAGCTGAGGCAAGCAGCCCAGCCTCCCGCAGCCTGCCCCGGCTCAGGCTGTGCCCCGGGGCTGCGCACCCCGCGCCCCCCTCTCCCCATCCCGGGGCGCAGGGGAGGGGAAGATGCTCCGCCACGGGGAGCAGGAGGGGGTTCCTCCTGGGGAAAGGAAAAAGGAGGGGATCCCACGCACAGTTTCCCTTCCAGAAAACTCGCCAGTGCTCCCACGGCCCTGGGAACAGCCCGATCCCTCCACTGACCCCCTCCAGGCGCTCCGTGCCGGACCGGCCATGCAGATTTCGGCTCTCCAGCGGGGCACCGGGGCAGCACCGGGCCGGGCCCCCCCCAGCTGCCTGCGGGGGACAGGATCCCAACCACCCCGGCTCGGTGGGGGTCCCCCTCACCCCGGGGCTCCCCCCGGGGACTCTCCGCCTCGGCGGCTGCGGGAAGCGCCGTGCCCCCCGCCCTCTCTCGGCGCCCCCTCCCAGGGGGCTGGGGATGCGGAGATGCGGCGCATTGCTCCCCGGAGGAGCCGGGGGGGTCACTCACCTCCCTGCAAGGTGACCCGCAGCGCGATCCGCCCGTCGGGGGCTGCAGGAGGGGCTCCGGGCTTCCCCGGGCCGCCGGAGGCTCAGCGGCCGGGAGAGGAGCCCGGCAGCATCCCGGCGGCTGGGGGGGGGAACGAAGGGGGGCACCGGGGGACCGGGGAGGGGAGGGAACGGGGAGAGGGGAGCCGGGGGTCGGGCAGGGAGAGCGGACGGAGGGGCTGCGCCGCCTGCACCGCCGGGCTGCACTGTGCGCTCAACTCGCGGGGAGGAGGAGGAGGAGGTGGAGGAGAAGGAGGAGGAGGAGGAGGAGGGAGGGAGGCGGAGGGAGGCAGGAGAACCAGCCCTGCGTGGCAGCGCGGCCAACTTTGCTCCTGCAGCAGGAGCAGCATCGCAACCCCCCCCCCCCCCCACCCCCTCGGTGTCCCTCCAGGAGGAAAGGCAAAACGTTTCGCTGTCTGTCCCCCATCTCCTCCTCCTCCTCCTCCTCCCGGGGCCTTCCTCCCAGCCAGGGGGGCTCTGCTGCTCCTCACCCAGCGGCCCAGTTCCCACCAGGCACCCCCCTGCACCCCCCTTGCCCTGCCGCAGAGGCACCCCAGCACTGCTCCTCCAGGGGCACGGGCACCTGCGGGCCCCGAGATGGACACACAAACTCCCCGAGAAGCTGAGGAAGGCTCCAGCAGGTCTGAAGAACTTTATTTATTTGCTTGATTTTTTTTTTTTTTTTAGTATCGTGACGAGCACACTGGGCTGCCTGCTGCAGTGTTGAGGGGGTGTTCCCTGCTTTCCTAATAACCATAAATAATATGGGAAAGCAGGGTTCATTCATTCCTCTTCCCATCCCCAGCAGGCCTGCTAGCCAAGTCATTTGCCTAAAAGCTTCTCTGTCACCACTTTTCTAGATGCTTCAACATCTATGGCTTAAAATGCTGTTGGAAGATCACATGCCCAGTTTAGATCACTGCTGTCCTTTGCTGCCGCAGGGAGAGACACGAGGCCTTATATACCCAGTGCGTTTTTGATGTATCCACCTCTCTGCTTGGGGTAAGGCTGTTTTCTCTCTTTTTTTGCCTACTGCTTGTTACTCAGACTCTCAGAATAACCTATGCCAAATCTTTGCTGAAGGAGGATGTTCAAGATTTAAAATACAAGCTAAACAACTTGTGCCTGTCTTGGGGATTTTCAGCAGAAAATCCCTCCACCCCTATTTCCCCCTCTCCCACCATATTTTAGTTCTCATTGGGCTACTCTTCAACATGAGCAAATACTTTCCCTTCCTCTCAGACCAATGGAACCCCTGGGATATTTCATCTTCATCCCCAAAAAACAGATAGAAACTCAAAACCTTGTATCTTCTGAAAAAACAAAACAAAACAAAACAAAAATCAGAATAGTATTTGAACATTCAAAAGTATCCGAACATATTTTCTGATTATTATTTTTATTAATTTTACTTTCCCTAAGAATAGCTTTTGTGGTTTGATTGATTTAATTCAATAACAGCAGTAAGTGATACTTTCCCACAGGAGATATCCCTTTCAGAAGAGCTTGGTTTCCCCGGTGGAAACCAAAAAGAAGAGGTCCTGGAACACCTTTTCCAGGCAGTGCTACAAAACTCTGTAGCTGAAATGGTGGTAACATTTGGGATCCAGTCTTACACAGGGGACACCCTCATTTACGTTGTTGCCACCAGTGTTTAAAAATATATATATAAATTTCCTTGAAGTATGGGCCCAGATTAGGCAGCACCTTCCTCCACCTGCATGGGAAGAGTTGTGCTATGGCAAGGTGGCACTGCCACCAGACCCTGCACTCCTTTTACTTCCATGCTCAGCTCCACGTGTCCTTGGGCAAGCCATTCACCCTCTCAAAGGTTTTGGCAGCTACATTAGAGATGGGTTTGTGCCCACAGATGTGAGTGTGTGGGGTGTGCACAGCTCTGATGTGATGTCTCAGAGCCTGGATATAATTTGTCTCTGTGCTGCAGCCCTGGACGCAGCACAGATAATGTGAGATAAGCCAGGCGTGGCTTCTCCTATGTCAGCTCCATCATCAGCTTTCCCTGAAATGCAAAAAACTCAGAAACTCACTGTCCACTTGCTATCACATTGCTAGCAAGAATCAGCATCTGGTAGATGAGAAACCTCCCTTCTAGTTGGCAGGTTGGCCCAGAACACGGAGCGGTTTGTGTCCTTCCAAACCCTCACTGCATTTTCAGTATATCCTAGCGGTACTCACAAAAAGATTTTTCTATCTAAAATTCTGGTCCCTTGTTCACTCCTGACATCCTCTGGACTTCAGGGAGGTTTTGTGCTTTAGTGAAAGGAGTATCTTCCTTAATGTAATAGGCACTGGGAGAGGATAAATACGCAATAAATAGAATAAAAATAATCCCAAATTCTGATTACCCTGATTCTCCAAAGTGCTTTTCACCTTTCCTTTCTCAGAAAAGGAATCCTGCAAGCCACATTCATTAAGCCTTAACTGAGTAAGACTTTTAGGAAAAAGACTGTCTTTCTGTTCTGCTTGTACAGGAACAAAACTGTAGGGGTGCTGGCTTGCAACCAAATGCCTTCTAGCTGCTACAGTGCAAATTCTTATCATCATGCGTTACTGCTACTGATTGGAGCTATCAGCTGGCTTGGATGGCTGGTGAATTCCTGGCAATACACTGTTTCTTAGTGACTGGGGGAAAAGTGGCAAGATTTCCAAAAAGGCTTGTTAAATTTTTCCTTGGAGGAAAAAAAAATATTTGTTTACACAGAATGGAGCATGGAAAGGATCGTTGAGTCCAATTTTCTGTCTTTCAGGAAACTACATCCTGTGATCTTGTTTGGTTCCTTCTGACACTTCCAAAATGAAGTGTTTTTCATGCTGTTATCAAGGTAAGGTTTATTGACAACAGGGAAGTCATTTTCCATAACACAATTCCTCCACCTCTCCCATTCTTCCTGCACCAAAAGATATGTGCTCTTCTTTCAGTTCAGGAAAACCACAGGTCTTTGTGTCAAAGAGGAAATTAAGCCTAAATTGCTTTATTTGAGTTTTGCAGCAGAACCAACTATTGAAGCAATCACAACTCAACAACCACGGTAGTTGTAACTACTGCTACAGACCAAGAGACCAGGACATACTTCAGCATCTGTTGTCTCGTCAACATATTCTCTTGCCCAAAACCACTAAGGAAGGAGTTTGCAGGTACTCTAAAATGTGTTGATCATAACACATCCCTATTTGCACTAAGCTTGCCATAAATTGGCCTATTCCTGACACTGGAAAGCTAGTGACTATGCCCAACCTGATTTTGATATCTGCAGCTCTCAGTGTTCATTTGGTACCCTGCAGATTGACACCACACCTTGCATTGCTCTTGCCACTTTTGGAGAAGAGTTTTCAAAGACCAATAGAAGGGGGCAGCTTGTAGTGAGGTGAAATGAAGCTCAATAGTTTGTGATTTGGGGGTTTCCAATCAGGTCTAACAATATTGCCTTCGACACCAGCATTTTTACACCTGGTGAACATGCACAATTTCTCCATAATGCATTGTGCCAGCAAGTTTGATAGCTACTTGGTAAGTGCTATGAGTGGGGAGAAACTGGAAAGATACAGTGGAATCAGTGGAAGCACCCTGAGTAACACCACTTAAAGCAGCAGTCCCTGGCTGGAGAACCACACAGTCCTGATCAAGTGCTTCGTTTTTGTTCCTCCAGATCCTCTGCACCACTGTTAGCAGTCACTCTGTGAGAACACTTGGAGACAAAGATGCTCCAAAAGCCTCCTAGCCAAAAAACACTGCAGAGGCATCCCAGTGTGGGTGCAAGAGAGGGTTCATGTCTGGAAACCATGTGACAAATGCTGTAGGATATGATGGCGAGTTTTCTGGTAGATGTGAAGCATCTTTCTATGATACATCTGTTGATGTGTTAAAACACTCATGGGAGCTGTTGGGAGAAATGTTAAGCTGTTGTCCCCAGCTGTCCAAGAAAATTCTGAAGGTCTCCTGTGTGGCGTACACCTCTGTAGGCCAAGGACACCCTGAGTAGGGAAGTGGAAAGACAAAGACCTGCAAGTGCATCCCTGGGCTCTGGAAAGAGCAGCAGCACCACCTACCACCAAAGGAGAAAGGGAGGATAAAGTGCTGCTCCTGCTCACTTTTTGTTTGCTTGTTTGTTTGTTGTTGTTTTTTTTTTGTTTTTTTGGTTTTTTTTTTTACACACACACACACACCAACAACAACAAAATTACAAGATTGCAAGAATTGTCCATCATTTAGAGGATGTATTTTGGCTGTAGGAAGCTGCTTAGAAGTTTGCAGGGTCTTTGGTTTGCAGACCTGCTCAGTAAGGGTTTTGCCTCTCCAAAATCCTGACACCGTAAGTTCTGTGGGGTCTGAACCACATTTCAGCTGATTATAATTCAGAGTGATGGTATGAAACAATCAGTAAGTAGCCCAAAATCTTTAATCTGTTCCTGCCAAAGGCAACAAGATTCTTTCCATTTAATTGGATCAAACCCCAGAGGTGTAGCCAAGAGTGCTTTTAACTTTCTGAGAAAGAAAAAAAAGGTAAGCTGAAATGGCTGAGGTACGTGGGTGCTGAAGGTTATGTTGGATTGTTTGATTGTAGTTCTGGAACCAAAATAAATGTGAAAGCTTGGGCTGGACATTTTTTTCTTCTTATGTATTTATGGCAATAAGAAAAGTAATTTTTTTTTTTTTTCTGTATGAACAACATAACTTAGCTGAAAATCAAATATTTCATTGATTTGACCTCTTTACTCCTTTTAAGACTGGACATGCACGCTTCTTTGCCACAGAGGAAGAATCTAACCACAATCACTGCCAATCTTTGTCTAACTTGCACCAAGAAAATTTGCCTGTTGGATACCATCCGCTAAGAAGATGAAGCAAACTGTGTGCAGGACTTTGCCTCTTGTACTAAATTAATTCAGGAGGACCTTTTAGCTTGAGTGAGACAGAACCACCCTTTCACATACACAAGTCTGTGGCAGAGTTTGTATTTATCTCCTTCTCTCTTGGACAAGCTACACGAATTCAACTAAAGTGGCCTAGTTTCTGAGATGTCCAGGAGCTAAGAGACTCAGAAGCTCATAAAAAAACACACTGCTTTTATTTTGCCATCTGTGCCTCGTCCCACTACAAGTAGTTCTCATGTTTGAACTTTCTGGAGCTCTTCCAGAAAGCCTTACAGCAAGTACTGGCACCAACATTTCCCTATTCATAAGACAGCTCCTTGACCAGGAAGGACGGCTCCGAGGGAGAGGGGATTGTAACATTTCTGTGCCTTCTTGCATTGCTGGCCTTCTGAGATAGATGAGAAAGGCATAGGTTAGTGCTAATTGAGATGTGGCCATCTGTCAGACAGGAAACATGCCAAGGCCACCTTTTGATTGTTATGTGGGAAGGAACCAGTCTTTGGTGAAAATATTTAAGTGCTACAAACCTTGAAAAGAGTCAGAAATATAACTGAGATGAGAAATGTTCCCCTTGGATATGATTAGGGGTCTCCTGAGTTCAGCATCTCACATTAAAATGCCTTTTTATCCACTGTGAAACTGTAGCACAACTGCTTTATTTTAGGTCAGACACTTCTTTGGAGCTGACTGCCATGAAAATGGACCTATTATTTATTTTACGGTATTTCCCAGGCTCTCTGTATGTAAGGACATGTATATAAACATGTTAAGAGGCAGTCCTTTCCCCAAACATCTGATACTTCAAGTAGTTGGGACAGAAAAAGAGGGCACTACCTAGACCCACTGGAGGATTGGCACCTAGATATATAAAAACATTCTAATGTCTAACTAGGCAGACAAAATAAAAATAAAAAAGGAAAATAAAAAAGGATAAAAACATAAAATAAAATAATAAAAAAATAAATTAAATTAAATTAAAATACTGAATATCACACTGTGTTGGTTTAGCCCCTTTAAGAGAGATGTCCAGGCCTGTGGAGAAGCCCCCTGTCATCCAGGCAGAGTCAATGCACTCATCAGGGACATCCAGGAGAGCAATACCTCTTTGGAGAAGTGGCTTTATGGAGCTGAGCCATTATGGAGCTGAGCTGAACCTGTGGGTCTGATTTCAACCTTGGGAACTGTGAATTATGGATGCCTGAATTTAATAATTAATTTAAAATACTAATTTAATTGTTCTTTTTCTTGATGCCTGAAGCCTATATGGCATGGATGAAACCCTACACCTCAGAAACTTTGACAGCAGATTTGCACAAAGAACACCATGGTTTCCAAATTCTCCATTCGCCTGCAGATTTAACCTAGTCAGTTCCTGTCCTGTAACATGCTTTGGTGAGAAACACGAGTAATGACTGAGTGAGAAGCTGTTGGAAGTAGCAGATAGCCCTGTGAGAAATGACCAGGTTTCACAGTTCATGGGGGAGTTACATGAGAGAAAGCAGTGCTTTGCAGATAACTGACAGGGAGCACCGGGGACATCTTGAGGAAAAGAGCCTTGCAAAGGCAGCAGAGTCCAGGTCACCAGATCAGAAATACAAGGTGAGGCCAAGAGAACCTCCTTGATAACATCAGAATTTGGGGCATGGATGAAACAAAAATGGGACCAAAGGTGAAAAAGTGTTTAATGATAGACTGATGATCTGAGAGAAGACTGGGGTGAAGAAAGGGTTTCTACAGGGTGGGTGGCAGAAGTGCAAAGATGGTAAAATGGAGAGAAGGGGTGATGAAAGGGCCCTGTTGTGAACAAGCAAGTGGCTGGTCAGTATGCTTATCTAGCAGTAACCCCTGCGGAATCACCAGAATCTGTTCTACTGTCTTATTAAATTTTATTGCAGAGTATTTCCAGTGTGATATGGCTCTCTGTCTTCTGCACGTGTGTATGTCGGGACATATGGGGCTAGCTCTTGCATGGGCTGAGTATTTAGAGCTGTTTAGCTAACTCCTATCATGATCAGCTGAAAAGGGGAGCAGGATCAGACCATCTCAGGAGTTCCTGTCTATGTAATAACTGTTACTCAGCCTTGCTACTGATGGGATACACAAATGGGAGCAGGAGCAACCACATCCAGTAGACTGAAATAGAAGAAATCTCCTGGCTCTTAGAGGCCACCAAGTTCAGCTGTAGTTGACAAGGAAGGAGAAGATGCCCAGGTCTCTTAATCCACTGAATCTGGCCACTCCTTTACAAGGTACATTCATGCTTCTGAGGACCATGATTTCATCATCCCAGGCCTAATCCAACTGAGAAACTTTGCATTTCAGCTGTTATATGTAGAGTCAAATGAGGAGAAGAGTGACACTGATATGAAAACTTGTGGAAGGGCAAACTTGAGGAGGCAGGACTAAATAAGAGGACATTATGGTTCGTAAGTGTTGCATATGTGGAGAGATGGCTTGAATACTCCTTAATGAATGGTCCCCCAAACATTTCACTAGATTCACTAAAGGAAGTAATCCATCTGGCTGATAAATATCTACTTGCCAGGAATGCTCATTGAGTTATCTGATGCCACCTTAAAATGCAGGGGGAATATAAATTTAACTTGGTCATTAATTTCCATGTGCTTACCTGTCTTTTATGTATGAGGAAGGTTTTTTTCCTGCCTTGGAGTAACTGATAAAAGAATGAACAGATTGTTCACAAAGAAAATGTCTTAACAAAAACCCCAGAGGTACTCTGCAATTTTCTGCTGGCCCTGTACAGTGCAGAAAGACTAGGAGAAACTAACCCATATGCTGTGTTCAGACTGCCATAGCTCACTGCTTGCCTCACGTGGCACCCTGCTTGGACTTTGGGGATACTTTTGAGGTGTGCATACTCCAATTGTCCTAAGCTAGCCAGTACTTTGATGCTCAAGACAATTGTGGGTGGGTTGGGATGTGAACAGGGGACTTCCTCAGGAAGTCTGGTCCCTCAGACATCCCTCTTATTCCAGGGAAAAAAAAAAAAAAAAAAAAAAAAGAAGGTCAATTTTTTGGCCCCTGTTCTTCCTGTTCATGAGAGGAAGTCTGGAGCCCAAACTGCTTATCCTTTTCACCTTGCTTGTCGGTGCCTCAAAATCAGATCATTTTGTCCTCACGACAGTGAGAGGATCACCTATATCTTATGGCTCTCTGTTGATCGCTCTGCACAATCTTATGGGCAAGTGGAGCTCCCAAAAGAGATCTATAATGGAAAAGGAACACATTTTCCATGTAAATACTATTTTAAAGGTAGTCAGGGACAGATCAGGCCTTCCTTTGGTGTTCAAGGAAAAACTCCCAACTGAAATCAATGAGGGGCTGTGCTTCCAAATTAATTGCACGCTTCTGTCCTTAGCATCTGGGCATGGAATCAAAAGTGATGAGCCAACAAAGCAGCACTGAACTGCTCCTGTGAACAGTCACCATCAATAATGAGAAATACTAGGAGAAGTGCTCTTTGAAATTCAAATCACAACAAGCATCATTTAAAAGTGAACTCAGGAGAAGCAGAAATACCATGCACCACACATTAATTGTCATGCATGTGACAAAATCTTCTGTATTGCTGTTACTTAGCAGCATTAAATTTATTCTCATATTATTAATGCCATACCTGGGATGAAGTAATTAAACTGGCAGCCCATTTCTTCTGAACTAGAGGCCAGATCTTCATATGGTGTAAATCAGAATAGCTCCACTGCAGAGACACGGATTTACAACCAGTCGGGGAACCAAGCCATTGTTTCTAAAAAGGGAGAGTTGAAAACGAAGTCAAAACAGTCATCACTCTATGTCATCCCTTCAGCCCCAGAATAAAGGTAAGTGGGGCTAAAGTCCCATCTGAGCTGCACCTGCTTCCAAAGCATACTGCAAGTAAGCCGAAAACTCCTCCAAGCACAGTTAACAAATTAAATTTGGAAAGTTAAATATTTAATAACAAAATACTCACTTCTTCCAAATAGGCACACTTAGTAGCGATTATATCTTATTCCCTTTATAACCAAACTCATCAGAAATATCCACAGATCTGTTTTGACAGAAATGTTGTGTTATGTGTACAGGAAAAGAGCCAATGTAGTGTTCATTACCCTATTCTTCTCTTTCAAGACTTCTAGCTACAGCCCGTCTTCTAGCCTGGCTCCCAACATGCTCATACCTCCATGACAGCAAGACAGCTCCACCTGCATCCATATCACCCCTCAAATCATGACCCCAAATGGCACGCCTGGCCCATGGACAGAAGTAGCCAAGTGGACAGCTGCAGTGAGAGCACAGTCCTTTCAAATGGGCGGTGTCCTGGTGAGAAACACATCATATATAAAGTTTGGACTGTGCCCTCCTTTCCTATATGTGCAGCGTATAAAAGATGCCTATAGGTAGCCACATGGAAGAAAACAGGAACTAGAGGTAGGTTAGAGGAAAATTATGCTCAAAAAGCAACACAGGAGTAAGAGAAGGTAGGTTTTAACACATAATTAGGTCAATTTCCAACTATCATAACTAACATTAAATGAAGATATGAAGTGCCAAGGTTCAAAACAAACAAGGAAGTGTTCTCCATACAACAGATCTGTGGAGCATCTCGCTGAAAGATGCTGTGGATGTGACAGCTTACACAGGTGCAGGAAGAGACGGGATAGGTCTATGGAAGAGGTTCAGTGAGGGATATTGGATAGATAAAGATTACATCTGGTTTGGAAAAGCCTGGAGCTGCAAAGGGCTGGATGCATGGGTATGTTTTAGAAGTACTACCATATTTGCTATGTTGCACCTTTCCCTCAGTATCTGTTTTTTAACATTACTGGATAAAGACAGCCCTTTGGTCTGATCCAAGGTGGCTGTTCTTAAGTTTCCATGGCATCCTAACTTGCAGAGGTACCAGGCATACGTTGTCTTACTGCATGGGCACAAAAAATGCCGACAGATGATTTTTTAAACCTCTTTTTGCATTTCTAAGGTAGAATTTTCAGAGCGCTATATGCTCTTCTTTATTCAAGGCTGAGTTTTAAAGGCACCATCTGGCCCTTAATTAAAAATGGTAAAATAAAATTTTCCATTAAAATTGCTTTTCAGCATAAATAGTTTGAGATTATGCTTTTTTTTTTTTTATCTTTTCAGCAAGTTTTTGATTTCCTTGAGAACTTTTGTTTATTAAAAGGAAAATTGAACCCCTCTCCACAATATACAGGTGTTCCAACATTTTACATTCCCTTTAACAGAAAGCTGAGGTGATCAAGGTTTGGGGATATTTTTGGAAGAAACATTACAGTTTCAGGGTTCTTCTATAGTGAATAGTGAGTGCAAAGAGATATTAATGCAAATTAAAACAACCTATTCATTCAGCTTAAAGATGCAATCCAGGTAGGACAGTTTTCTTTTCTTTCTTTTTTTTTTTTTTTTTTTTTTTTTTTTTTTTCTGTCTAAAACAAGGAAGCTATAGAAATACCATGCCTTAGATGTTTGTTCAAGATTTCCCATTGATCTGAGCAGTGCTGGTACCCAGATCTCTTAGACAGTTTTGATATTCATCCCCAAGCATTTTGACCTATATAAAAACAGCAGAACTGTATGGATCCTTAGTGTACTAGAAAAAAAAAAAAATGTCCTGGATTTGCCTTGCACACTTCTGCTCCAAAATAGCAACTTCTACCTACATTTATGGAGACAACCAATTAAAGATACTTTGGATGGATAATGCAGTACTCCTGAACTCCAATGTCTGGGTCCTTGGAGCTAGATCACTGGAAATCTTTTTTTTTTTTTTCTTCCTTCTGCTTGTGTTTCTGACAAAATACCAAATATGTTATACAAATCTGTATGGGTGCCTTGTAAATTTTGCTTTGCTTGATTAGTGCAGACTCTTCTTCACAAAATAAGTTATCTCCATTAAATGTGTCTTGCTTGCAAGCAGTTAGTCTGCCAGATTTATCCATCTCTTATGATCTACCTGTTCTATAAATTTCTGGAATCACTGGGACAATAGCACTCCCCTTCTTTAAATTTCTGTGCAATGCTTACCAGAAGGGAGGCAGGAAGACTTTAAACTTTGAGATTTATAGCTGCCATTGCTTCATAAATAATGAATCATAATAATATACAAACACTGACTTAATTTTTTTTTTAGTCCAGAAATCTCCCTTACTCCAGGGAAATGCAGAGCAGGCTCCCGTAAGGAAGTTTTCTACTAATCAGCAAGAGAAATACTTACAGCAGACTATGCTGAGCATACAAAATGCAGAAATCAGCACAGTCTGCTCAGGACAGTTGACAAAATAGAGCTACTGAATCCTAATTGGTATGTACAACCACAGCTGTAACCTCAGAGCTGGCCAGTCTAAACTTCCTGGGACCTGCTATGTCTACCATTTTAAGCTATTGCAATTTCCACCTACAACACACCTCCAAGCAAATCAAGGCAGTACACATTCTTCATGTAGAACAGCTTCAGATTGAGTGAATTGGCATGGCTGATCAGATTAGGCTGATTTTCTTCAGGCAATACACTAATGATTCAATGGTCTATGACTCTATCCTATAACAATTGTTTTTTTTTAAAGCATAAATCGTAAGAAAAAATGGCTTTATGTATACAACAGAAACAGAAATATGATTATATTCTCATTGCCCCACATGCCAAAGGATTTGGATGCAGCCTGCAATTATAGGTAAATTTATAAGACTATATCTTTTCTCCATCTCTCTTCTCTGCCTGAACACCTCATCTCCCATCATTATCATGACCTCATGTCCTTCGGGAGACACACGAGGAATTTCAGTGGGATGATTCTCTGGGATGCACTGGAAACAAAACTGTATCATTTTGGGGTCTGACTAAAAAAAGTGGGGTGAGAAGGTATTCAAGCACCTTGTAAAAATCCTGAGGAAATCCTTATCTTTCATTCCTGTGAACATCCAAAATGTCAAGAAAAAACTTCACTCAAAAGTCAGATGTAAAAAATGTTGAAGTGTTCACACTTTGATGAAATGTATGCCTGTGGTGCATGTGAGAGAGCCTTTCTCCTCCCACCGCTCTTTTGCTGCTAGAGAATCTCACTCCTTGGCTTCTTCAAACATGAGTTTTCCAAGGATCTCAAGTACCAGCTGGAGTATTCTCCAAAAATCACTCACTAGCACTCCTTGTTGATACGGACAGCCTTTTCCCCGTTGAGACCACTGATAAAGTAGGATTACAATGATCTTTAATTCACTTGGACACTGAAGATCTGCAGCTTGTTCCACGATGACCCTTGAACATAGTTTTGTTTCAGATGTAGTCATTTGGGGAGACAAATTGTCATCTGCAAGACAGAGAAGGGTGACCACAAAACCTCTGCCACTGGTTAGAACATCTGTTTGGGTTGATGCTGCTGATAAACTTTGGAGATGTGAAAGCAGAACTGGGCATACACAAGTGTGTACCATCCGGAAATGCAAGCTGCTATAGGATCGACACTTCAAATTCCTCAAGTCTTCCTGTCTGGTTTGCAGTCTGTGTGAAGCAAAGTTATGCTGCTTTAAAGCCAGCTGATACTCTTAGTAACCTCTGTGGTGTGTCTCCAGCCTAACCCAGCTGCTCCTCTGGCATTTCCATGTCTTGGAAATAATCAAAACATAATCACACTGGGAGGATAACATCTGATAGATCACCATGTGTGCTGCCCCACTGCAGCGTGTGCTCTATACACCTTTCACTTGGAGGGCGGTCATGGCGATCCTTCAGAGCCTGCTTGTCAGACATTTTCCCAGGAAACATTGCTTGCATCTAATGTAAGTAATTTCCCAAATGGAAGCTCAGTGAGTCTCCTGTTTACTTGCTTGTTCTGCACAAACTTTTCTTGTACACCTACGTTTGAACCTTGGTCTGACTTCAAGAAAGAGACTAAATGAGTCAGCTGTGGTCACAAAGCAATCATGTGGGGATTTCAGATGCTGTGTCAACTCACCAGAGAAGTTTGCATCTTTTTTTCTTTTCTTTTTTTTTTTTTAATAGTTTGCATCTTTTACAAGATCATACTGACATGGACAAATTTGGGCTACTTGGTATCTTTTCTAAGCCCCAGGACACTGCTGTAAAAATATCCCCAAGTATTCACCCTGCCTGTCTTGTTCTTGTGGTGATGAGCGAAAAGGGAAATCTCTCAATCTTGCTATTGTGTCCGTGTGAATGTTGTACATTACACACAGCAGATTATTTAAGCTTCTGCTGCCTTGTGCACTACTGCTCTATAGAATCAAAGGCAGGTTGCCTGTCTGTGATGGCAGCTCATAAAGGACAGCTGAGCTTCTGGCATCTCTCTGCCAATAGCTGTAGGACATAGCATCCATGGCTGATCAACCAGCACCGAAAGTGGGTTGCTCTTGGTGATGTTTACGAGTCAGCAGCAGCTGAATTTTGGCCAGGAGGAACTGGACATTGCTTTCCTGGGAGCAGACAGAGCGATGATTGGAGGACAGCTGCTGCAGTCTGAGAGCAGACCTTTGCTGCTGGCAGGGATCTCATAGCACCTCCTTCTACTCCTCTAGGATCTTGCCAGATCTCTTGCCTCTCCAAGGCAGCTCACGAAGTGTGACAGTGGCTGATTCAACAGCGTAGGCTTGTAGCTGTGCCGGATAAAGTCACACTCGGTTGTTCAACAAAACAAGTTTTCATAACATAACCTTTCCCACTAGTGGATACATCTCAGTCACTTCTGCAGTGAGGGAGATCTGTTACTTGCAAAATGTACACGGTCCATTTTCAGGTGCCCCTTCAACACAAGTGTGAAGATAACCATCTGGACTGTGGAATGATATGGAGCCACTGGCACCAACTGACATGGGTAGCCATTGCCTACAAGTCAGCTGGAAGACACGATGAACCAACGTTGTCAAACAGCTTTTTGTAGGAACTGCAGTGCCTCATGTAGCATTTGCTTCATAGTCTTCGTGCTAACTTAATTTCAGCTCATCTTTTTCATTGTGGGGTTTTGTTCTGATTCACTGGTCAACCATAGCAGTCTCCTGGGTTTTTGGAGACTGGTGAGTTCATCTGCACAAGTTAACATTAGGACATGACATTTTGTTCTTGAATACCACAACATAAGCTACCAGGGCTGGTATACACTCCTTGAGAGGAATAGTTCTTATATGCTCTGTGTCCCCAAGGTGAGCAGGAATCTCATAGAATTGTAGAATCATAGAATGGCTTGGGCTGTAAGGGACTTTAAAAATCATCCAGCTCCATTCAGGTCCTTTGTCCTTCAGGACAGTGTTCCAGGAGATCTCATCTACTGGGTCTTTAAATAGCTCAAAGTTCACTCTTCAGAAGGGTCTTAAATTTGCTTGTTGCCAGGACCATATTCCTTGAGGTCACAGACTCAACCAGGGAACAGTCACTGAAGCCCAGACTGCCTGAATTTATAACAACATTTGCTTCAAAACGTATTTAAAATACAAGTTCCATAAAAGATACAAGTTTTGTTGATTTCTCATTGGTGGTTATGAAAGGATTGTGCTCCTTTTCCATCAAACCGTAATTTGGTAGCTGTCTTCAGTCTCCACAAGGGCAGACCTACCTTTCCGAGCCAGGAACAAGTGGCAAGAAACCTGTGCAAGAAATGCAGAAGGAGAGCAGATGCTCTGTGCAGTTGGTACTCCTTCTGCAAGCTGTTGCCCAATGTTTGCACACCTGGGCAAACATGGACCAGAAATTCCACCTCCTGGGTAGCAGCTCAGGGCAGGGATGTCCAGGATGAGCCCCAGTTACATTATGAAAGCTGTACTTGCTTCCATCATCTCTCTGAGAAAAATGTGCATTAGGATGACAGTGAGTGCAAAAGTGAGTAAGTGTGTAAGTATGAGGCAATATGAAATGAGGTTAAAAATAGTCTGTGCTCTACTAAAGCAGGTGAAAGAAGCGTGGCTGCTCCTTTGATATAATCCTGCCTTCCAAAATGACGAAGTGGGGCGCTGACAGCAGTGTGGGAGCAATGGCCACAAAATAGTGCTCAGAGCTTGTATCCCTGAGAGACTGAATGCTCCTGGTGGTGAAGCATGGATCAAACCCAGGGCTATGCAGCTTCAGTAAACCATTGCTGTGGTCGGTAGCACAAAGGCTTTAAAAAAAGAAAACAAACACAGCCTTGAATCCAGAGCTGTTGTTGGCCTCATCCCACTGTCTCCCGTCCCTGATTTCCAGACACTGCAGTGCACATGGGAGAAGTGTTTGTTGGGCTGCCCAGAGAAGTGCCACTTGTTTCCCCTAGCAGGGGTTATAGCCCAGCAAGTGTACGGGGGCACAGGAGCAGCACTGTGTGCAGTCATAGCAGTCTGGCATGGCTGTGGGTTTGTCCTCACTGCTGGATGTAAAGGCTGAGAGTCCAGAGGCCCTGGGGTTGGGACAGTCCTGGCTGAGGATGGGAGGCTATGACAAAGTGGTGGTTTGCTCTTCCTCACCCCTCCCACAGATCCTGTGCCTGTCCCAGGATAGCTGCTGAGCAGGAACAAGTGGAACTCTGCAGCCAAGTGCTAAATGTTTTGTGCTATTGCCTGATTGATTTTAAACTGTGCTTACTTGGCAACACGCCTCTCAGGACTTGTTACATAAGATTAGAGATGTTTTTTCCTAATGCGGCACTGTGCCTTGTAAACCCATTGTGCGCTGCTGGAAGCTTTAAGGGTCTGTGCTTAAAACTGGAGTTGCAGCAGCGTTTGACCCCCCCACCCCAGCCAGCAATGCCTCCATGTCCCCATGGCCCACACTGGGATGGTGCTGTGACGCACGTTGTCTTCAGCAGTAAATCACCACCATGTACAGTGATGAAGTCCCAAGTGTTCAGCTGCTGTCCTTCCCCTCAAAGACTGGCTTGGGAAAGGAAGTGAAGTCTGTATTATGTGTATGTTAGTGACCTCTCAATGCCTTTTCAGAAATATCTCCACTTTTGGAGCTGTTGCTTGGTTGATTTTTATATATACGTTTTTCAAATGTCAGGTGCTGTAGTCCTCCAGGGCCACTACTGGGTGGGAAAAAGCATTGCAGGACTCCTCCTGGGATGGAGGAGACATCCATCCTAGGATGGATAGAGGAATATTTCAAATCTTTGTGTGATCACAATGTTCTTCAGCTTTGGGAAAAAAAAAAAAAAATCAGGTCAAGAAGGAGAAACAAACCTCCTTTGTCAACACCACACCACTGGCAGTAAATTTTGCTCAGTTATCAAGAAAGCTTACACATATATTTTAATTAAAAAGGGAGGAGAGAAATAAAACCATGTAACCATGATAAGGTTGTTGTCTTGCCAGGTTTTCAGAAGTAACCTCTGAGGAGACTCAGAAATAAGAAAGGACAGCTTCCATTTCAATGAGAAAGGATGCAAACATGGCCAAGTTGCCAACAGCACCTTTATTTTGTGAGATGGGAAGAGCTCGTCTCTTCCAGAAAATAATGTGCTTTTTATTCTATGTCTTCACAGCTCATTCTTACTGTGAAGGACCAAACATCTACTCAACAGCACATGCCAGTCATTCAGCTGTGAGGGATGGTGGAGTCCCTCGGCCAGGTCTTGGGGAACAGATTTTTGCTCTGCTCAGCACCCAGATAGGAGAAGTGCCCTGGCCAGATGACAGAGCAGTCCTGAGACTTCAGCCCTTTGCACAGTTGCAAGGAGGAAACAACACATTCCTCCCTAGTCCCTGCAGCCTGCAGCACAGTCTGTGCAGTTCTTTCAGGTTTGTAACTCCAGGAGGTCACGTTGGTGGTAGGTAGAAACCTGCTGCTACCGAAGACAGAAGATTTGCTGCTGACCTGCCCATCTACAATTTGCCAGTATTAATCTGCCTGTATGTTGACAGTCACATCAAAGAATGAATGCTTCCTGGTGGTGGTGAAGGATTGCTTTTAATTTATGCTATGTGTAAGGGCTGAAGTAAGAAGTTCCCTGGCACATTTTCCATTTGTAATTGGCTGTTATATCTAAGGGATATTGCAACCTAACAACGTTATCTAGAGGGAGAAGAGGAAGGGACAACTCCTTTCCTGCTGGCAAGAGAGAGGTGAGCTGTTTGGGAAATGGAGAAAAATAAGAAAATAAGGAGATTTCTTAAACTTTTCTCATTAGCTCAGTTCAGTAGCAAAGTCTGGGGCTGACTTCATGTTTAAGCAAAACATCAACCTCAGCTCTGTGTGCCACCAAATCTCTTACAACAGGGGAGACAGTAAATCTGCCTAGGAACAAAAACATGGGCTTCTGCATCTTGTGTATACTGAGACATGGCTTGTGAGTACAACGGGAAGACTTGTCATCTGGATGTGACCTAGGTATGTTGATGTGAACTCCCTAAACCTCCCATGAATACAGTAGCTAGCCAGGTTCCCTTTCAGCCTTTCTCTGTTAGGATTCAATGCAGATGATGAGAATATTCAGCCTTACTGTCCCCAGGAGAGTGAGGCAAACTCCCTCCTGCACAGTGCCATTGCTGCTGGTGTTATTACCTGATGGAGCAGTGGAAGCAGTCACCAAAGTAAAGGAGGTAATTATTTAAGAGTCATGCCTTACCCAGATTGGTCCCTTCAGGGTCTGGAAAGGAGTGAGAACTGTTATTTCTTCCTTCTTTCATCCCTGCCCTGTTTTCTTTAAGCACTGAAGAGTTTCTTTCTCTACTGTGTCATTAGATTAAGGGTTAGTTTCTTGAGAATGCCATTATGCATGTGGTTAAGAAGCAACACTCTAAATACGAAACATTGGGAAGGAATCTTACACACATCAGCCAGTATTTTCTAAGTTATATCAGTGTGAGAAGACAGGCTGGGCAAAACACATCTGTTGAAACTTTTTATTAGGTAGTAAAGTAATTGTTTGGAATTAACCCCTGACTCCTCCCCTCCTATCCCCATCCCTATTTTTTTCAATATTTGTGGTCCTTTTTTTTTTTTTTTTAACAACACATGCTATATTGAGCAATCAATATTTTCAGTGCAGTTATGTCCAAACATGTTCCTTAGCATATTTTGTCTTTCTGGAACTCATTCTTTCAGATCTCTTAGATCTCCAGCTCGTGGCTGAGGGTCAAGAGACAACAGATTATTCACCACTTCTTTGGGAGATGATTGCCCCAGTTCAAAAATTGTTGCTTAGAAGCGACAGGGCCCCGTCATTAAAAACAAACAAATAAACAAACAAACAAATAATAAACACCATCAATATTTAAAATAGGACTCTACTGGCTGGAAGATCTGGTGAGACCTTCTGTTCCTCAGGGAAGAGCTCCTGTATATTTTTATATAGTAACTATTTTCATTGCATATTTAGAGGTCATCTGCATTTTTAAAATTATCATTTTAGAAAAAAAAATCTGTGTGCAACACCACCCATGCAGTTAGCCCTGCTCGTCAATAGGCCACTGACATACCCAAGTGACTGGGGTGAGTGCTTGACATGACTAATGGAAGGAGAAGACAGATGAACCCAACTGGAACAAGCCCCTGAGGTCCCTGATGGTGGCAGCTCACTCATGCAGGGGCTGCAGTGTCTGATTGATTCCCCTGCTTGGCCTGAGTCACAGGGAGACAGCCCAGGGCTATCTCGGCTGAGCAATGTGACCCCTCTGGAGGGATGTGGCTGGGGTGACCTAGCTGAAAGAAGGCTTGCACGAATAAACTGACCCCATCAGCCCTGCTGAGATGGTCGCTGACGTCACCTGAGACAATCAGGAAACCCAAACCATTTTTAACTTCCAAAGAGAGAGCTGAGACAAATTCAATAGCCAGCAGCAGATATTTTTGAACACATTGAGAACATAATTTTTTATTATGATTTTTATTTATTTATTTATTTATGATATTACTAGAACCAGGTGGCATCTACCCCAAAGTTCTAAAGGTAATAAAAATGCTGAACCATTTGCTCTAGTGTGTTCTGACTGTGTGATTGAAGCTTCACCCCAGAGGAGGTAGCCATCAGAACAAATGAGATATGTCAGAGAAAAGTCTACAAAACATTATGTCTTCAAATCTGTTAATATTCTTGGGAGGACTCTGAATAACAGGGAGTCTTGTGCTGCCTATGTTTCTTTAAAAAAAAATGTAGTAGGCAAGGCCCCAAAGATTCCTCATAAAACTTGACAAAGAAAACTTGACAAAGAAAAATTGGGTCAAACATGTTGTGGATTCACAAACAGCTAAAGGCATGGAGTAAAGGTCTGTTTTCACAGGGCAAGGAGATTACTGAAAATGTCCCCCCCCTTCCTCATTCACCTGTGCTACCCATCATATTCATAAGGGATATGAGGAAGAAAATGAGTGGGGAAATTGTAAAGACTTTACATGATGCAGAATTACATAGGATGGTGTAGGTTGGTGATTGTGATTAAGTGTAGAGTGGTAGAAAGATTACTTGAGTAAGTGGTATATAAAATAACAAAGAAAAATTCAATGTCAACTGGAAATAAAAGCTAACATGGAAATGTAAGCCTTACAATATATGCTTACTGGCACTAATTTTTGCACCCGCTTTTAACACTCACCATGCAAATTTAGAGTTACAAAGAATAGTATAGTTCTCTAAGGATAAGAAAGTGGTATGTAGTTACCTCTTCATTCTCCATGGCCTGGGTTAGTGTACTTCATCTGCTTCAGCCCCGGCTATGGGGTGCAAAGATCTGGGAGCAGGGCAGTGAGCTCAGCTTTAAACATTCTCCTCTAGCTGGGGTGAGTGGCAAGTAGTGTATAAATTATTGCTGAGGGTTTTTTTTTCTTCCCAAGATGATGAATCAACCCAGTCTATTACGGAGGAAGATGCAGAGAACAGTGGATCAGACTGCACATCTCTGCTCTACTCCTTTGGTTTCCTCTGCCTTTCCACTCTCAGCAGGGATTTCATCAGCTGTCCTGCTCCTGTACTGGTAAGAGCCTATTACATCCCTATTCTGTACCAATTTGCAGCTAATATATACTGCCTCATCCTTCCAATGATGAAATTTGACCTCTTCAGCCTGAGATGACCCCCATATATATTAGTTCTTCAAGTTCTTGGCTCGATCTTTGATAGGCTGGTAAAGAAAGAAACCTTTCAAAACAGGGAGGTAGCCAGGATGAGAAGGCTGTTTTGTCTGCAACACTGCACACTGAATGACACTCAGTTTTGAGAAGTTTGAGAAGAGGGTAAGTTTAAGCGTTAGAAAGAAGACCCAAAACTTAATTAAGAAATTGCTTTGCATCATCCTGCTGTTGTATCTCCTGCTGCTGGCTAATTCCCTTTTCCTCAGCACCCGGAGCTTCAGGGGAAACACAATTTCTGAAACACAGCTAAATTACATCAAGACTGCAGTGACTTGAGAGCATTACTGCCTTCCTCAACGTCAGATGTCTTCCCTGTCTATCAGTCTGGTGCTTTCATTTGCAGTATTTTGACTTTCCAGCACAAAGTTCCAGGACATTACAGTCTCGCCTTTATGGATATCTATGGAACTGCTAAAATTGTTCCAGGCTGCCAATCATTTCTTGCAACCTCATGTGCCCCACGGAACAGGTTCTTCAAAAGGCAAAGAAAAACCCAGGGTGGAGCACCACCCTGCCTCTTATCAAAACCTTTCTTTTGTCTGGGGTCCTCACGTACACCTCATGAAGTGACAGACGAAACATTCCATCCTACATTTTGTCTTTAATTTTCGTTTAATTTACTTGTGGTCCTACAGCTCTTCTATTATTTCAGGTTCTATTTTTTCTATAACATCCCAATTACATCAGCTTTGTCAGTACAGCATGCTCACGTATCTCGCACCCTGCCAATTATCTTTGCCCTAACAAATCTCATGAGCACAGCCTGTTTCTTGTGGTAGCAATAAAACGAATCTCCAGTCTTCCTTTGAGAAGTCATTCATGGTTTTCCACATTGTCCTTAAGAATTTTAAAATGCATTTATACATATAATTTTCCTCATGGCATTCTTGTTTGCCCACAACACTTCACTAGGTACCTCATTTGTTGTTTTTCTAAGCTATCTCTCCAGCAGGATTATGTTTCTTCACCAAAGTTTCAGCCTGTCTGTTCTCTACTGTTTACACAGTTATCATTAAATGATCCTGTCATATCTTAACTTTGCTTAATTTTTTTTTTTTTCTCTCCATCTTTCCCAGCAATATGTAGCCTGCTCTTGCTTGAGTACATGGTCATTAACATACACGGCACGGCTGCTGCTGTTGTTAGTCTCATTATTACCATAATGGCTAGGGCCAGAAAAGAGAAGCAGCTTTAGGCATTGTACAAACACAGACAATCCCTGACACAAAGGAAAAGCTCTAGTGTTGCTCAAAATAATTCTGAAAGCATTCCTATGAGTATCCTACTCTCCCTTTAAAATATTAATTTTTATCCATTGGAAAGTCACTTCCAAAGGGGATGTGTTCAGACCTTCATTCTCCTGACAAAGTTGACTGTTTTGCATTAGCTTTTCCTTCCATCTCATTTTCCAGGTAGCCTTAGTGACAACATTTCAGCTACAACAGGTGAATCCCCACAAGACTAGAAAAAAAAAACCTTCTAGCACTTGCTGCAGTTTCCTACATCCTTTTGGGAATGCAGCCACATATTAAGTACTAAAATAACATATGGATTCCTGGCTTTTTGAGAAACCAAGTCTTCATTTCATAGTTGTACAGTTTTCTGCCTGTGCCTGCATTTGTCCCCATCCCCCCTCCAAATAGCCCTTCTGGACTGCCTTTTTTATCATCATTTTGTTCTTGAGATCAGATCCTCAGACTGGAAATGTGTTTACTTCCAGCCAGCCACCACTGGCCAGCGCTGCACAATAAATCAGCAAGTTAAAAGTCATGCACTCATTTTGCTTGATCCACTGTCAGCGCAGGGACATAGTGCCGAGCCCCAGTGAACAGGATATACTTTGCATTTTGACAGAACGCCAGCACTCATCTGCATTGGAGATCAAAGGCAGTGGCTGAAACATAGAAATAGCTTGTAAACAACTGGGCAGTGCTCATTAATACTGATTGATTACATAGTTTCCTTTCTGCTTAATTCATTTTTGAGATCATCGGTATTGAGCCATCCTGTGGAAGTAGAGACGAGCCACTGTGCCATAGAGGAACCTGATTTGGGGTCTTAGATATTAACATAAAATCAGGGTAGAAGTCAGGGCAGATGTGAAAGCAGCATCAACAGGCCTACAGCTTAACCAGTAAAACATGAAATATAGGTGGTGTGTGTTTCCTAAGCTTGGTGGTTAGAGGATAAAAGGAGCAGGTGAGAGCTCCCTGGCTGATCCCCAGAGAGACGGGCAATAGACCAGGAGATCTTGGTCCATCTGTCAGCAGAATTTTGGTACTCCATGCCTCCCCAAAACTTGGCCTCATCCTCCCTCTGCAACACATCACCCACTTACAGAGCAGAACAAGGAAGTCTTTATATTTTAGGAGCAGGAGGAGAAAAGCCACCAAACTACAGACAGTCTGAGAGGAAAGCAGGCTAGAAAGCTGTAAGGATAGCATACAAGACATGCTTGTGGGACTGGTAGTGAGAAGAGCTTTCACAAAGGTCCCCAGGCTCTTTAGTCCAAGGGTAGTTCTGTGAGGAACTGCAGTAACACCATTTGTTTTTATTGTCTTTCATCACCACGAAGAAAGGGGAGGACTCCAGGGTGGTGAAACCTTAGGATGTGGAGTCTCCAAAAGCTGTGCTCTGTCCCTGGCCCAGCCAGCTGGGGAGGTATTCTCTGGCCAAGAAGCTGCTTTTCACATATGTAGAATGGTGATAATGCTCCCAGCTGGTACTAGAAGGCTTAATTGATTAATATATGGAAGACAGTATATTAACACAATGTTATCATCACTGGAAAATAAGGAAAGGCTAAAAATAGCACAGTACATTTTGACAGAGCCTTTGTTATTTTCTTTTTATGTTCAATTCTTTTGAGTCTGTCTTCTTCCTTGTTAGGAAATCCTAATTAACATTTTCATTACCATTTCATTACAGGGTCCAGGTTTTGGTACTCTACAGACAGACACTAATAATTCAGTCCCCAAATGAGATGGAGGTTTATTGGTATGGGGAGTGTTACAGATATACCAGGGAAAACCCTGTCCTCAGTACCCTGAACAGAGGCAGTGGAGGAGCAGTGACTTTGCTACAGTCAGAGTGAAATAGGTCAATAGACATCCGGTCTGGCATATGATATCCACTGTCACAAATTGTTTTGAAGTTCTGTTGAGGCAACTCTAGGGCTGAAGGCATGCACTGAGCACTGTACTCCCAGTGCCCGCTTCTATGTGTTCCCATACTGGCTGATGGGATGACTGTATAGAGGCAGGAAAGGGGCAAACTGAGCACATTCATGATCTGGTTGTTCCCACATGAAGCATGAGAACAACCAGGTGTATGGGGTCAACACAAAACATCAGGCTCTGTATCCTGCTTCCAACAGTGCCAGCATTTGATGTTCATAGGAGAGTAGAGATGGGGCAAATAGAGAACCATATTTGACCAGTACATATATTTTATACAAAATGTGTCTGAAAGTCTGTGTGTACAAATGTTACAGTAGGAGAGGGGGTGTTCAGGGAACAGGACTGTGGTCCTTGGATTGAGGAGTGGTATGACAAAGTATGTAGATGTGGGGAGAGAATAAGGGCCTCAGGCCATTCATACCCATTGTGCCTTCATCTTTTGTAAGGCAAGGTGCTAGCCACACTAGGAGCCTGTCTAGCTGAGCAAGTACTAACTCAAACCCAAGCACTGTAATTCCACTGATTCAGAGTCTGCTGATGGTTGAGATCCCACTGCAGATCCTGCTTGATTTCATTGTCTATTCTCCCCAGGTAGGCTGCAAGTAGGGGGCAGGCCTAACACCTTGCTAATTCTGTTTATGTCACTAACAGACGTGAACCTAGATTAATGGGCTTGAACACGTAAAGGCTGAACATGTGTCCTGGCTCCCCTCTTCCAGCTGGGGAGGAAAGTCCATAATGATGGCGTGGCAACATTAGTTAAATATAAACTAATAAAGCTAGAGAACAGAGGCTCGAGCACTGTGTGCTAGTCACCAACATTAACACTGTCCCTCATTCATGGCTTTGACATATTTCCAAGTGGCAGCATGAGGAATACAATCCCATTTTGAAGGAAAAGATAATTTAGCAGCATGGTCAGGGACTGTGCGGTGCCACATGCCCTTTGGGCCAGGCCCCTGTTTACTTACAGTGAAGATGCAGCCCTAGGGGCTCTCAGGAGCACAAAATATCAAGGCTCAGAAGGCAGTCTTTATTGCAGCAATTGAGAAAGCCTCTCCCCAGTTTATTACAGCAAATGCCTCCTGACATTGAAGTGCCAAACAGAGCTTTGGGCAAAACCTGTGATGAAGGAGGTTCGAGGGTGTGAGGCTCCTTTTATTCATTTTATTCCTACTGTAGCAAAATGACAGTGTCAGTAATGAAAGCTGTTAGTACTTGCATGAATGACCTGTCTTCATCAGACAGACAACAACATGAAAGTTTTAACAATACCATTAATAATTATACGTGGGCTGACTTATATGGGAGCCTCCCACCTTGCATACCCTGCCGAAGAAGCTGTGTGAAGCAGAATTGTCTGTGCATGAATTAATCATGGTATGAATCTCCGTGGCTGAGCTTTGTTCTGCACGTGGTAGCACACACTAGCTGCTTATTGAAAGGCTAAGAACTTTTCTCACTCCCCTTCAGATCCCAGCAACTCGTTTGGTGGAAGTGGAGAATACTAATGCAATGCTCAGCCATCACCTGGCATTCCCAACACATCAGAGGACTGTTGCACCGAAGTACCAAACTCCATGGGGAGCGGATGAATGAGTGGGTAGATAAAAATGATCAGGGAATTTCTAAGTTCGTTTAAGATTGGAAACATATTTTTCTTGCTTTGCTCTCCTCTAGACATTTGTAAAGATACTGAATTCTTTCTGAAAACAAGGCCTGCTTTGGTGCTTCTGAAAGCTCCCACTTCCAGAGTTTGTTCTTTTCCTTATTTTTTACAGGCAAACACAACTATGATACAAGTGAATGAAGCTCTGCAGAAATATAGATGTCTCCAGTGACCTGAGCTTTAAGCCTAAAAGCCCTTTGGATTGGATATAAATGCTTTTGCCTTGGCCAGAAATTGGCTTCTGCAAGAACAACAGAAGATTAAGCAGCCCATCTAAACCCAGGTTCATCTTATAATGATGATATAAATTAGTTTCTAGCACTCATCCAACTCTTACGACTGTTGAAACTTAAACTGAAGCTGAGTGCCGTCTTTATGAATCAGGTAGCCTATTTCTCAGACTCTAACTCCACAAGGGCAAACAACAGTGCTTTGTTCAATACCTTTAGCTGTTTAAAACTTAGTACTAAATTATACAGAGGCAAACAAGCTGGGTAGGAGGACAGTTGTTCCAGCCCACGTCAAGGATTCCCAGTCAGTTCTCTGGGCTCCTAGAATTTGGCCTGATTCTGATTTTTTCCTCTACACAGGGGTGAAAACAGCTAAACTGTTCAGCTCTCCCAGGGCATAAGTCCAGTAGCAGAGTGGAAAACACCCCTGTGTAGAAGCAATTGCAGTGCTAGTTTTCCAAAAGCAGTAATTACCCTGTTGGATTTCCCTTTTTTCTGCTTGTGTGTTTTATTTGTTATTTATCTGAGCTTTGCTTTGTTTTCTAATTGCTTTCTATTAGCATAGCTAAGGATTTCCTTTGGGGTACTACGTTGCAGCTGGTGATCACTATGTATGTTATAAACGGTGAAGGCTGGATTTCTGGTTTTGCCTGTTCATTGTATTTCATGTTTGACTGCTGTTTCTCAGCGTTAACAGCTAAACGGTAAGGGTAGTTCTGACTGCAAAGAATCACAGAATCACAGAATCACAGAATTTTCTAGGTTGGAAGAGACCTCAAGGTCATCGAGTCCAACCTCCAACCTAACGCTAACAGCCCTCCACTAAACCATATCCCTAAGCTCTACATCTAAGCGTCTTTTGAAGACTTCCAGGGATGGTGACTCCACCACTTCCCTGGGCAGCCTGTTCCAATGCCTCACAACCCTTTCTGTAAAGAAGTTCTTCCTAACATCTAGCCTAAAACTCCCCTGGCTCAACTTAAGCCCATTCCCCCTCGTCCTGTCACCAGGCACGTGGGAGAATAGACCAAGCCCCACCTCTCTACAGCCTCCTTTAAGGTATCTGTAAAGAGCAATAAGGTCACCCCTGAGCCTCCTCTTCTCCAGGCTGAACAAGCCCAGCTCCCTCAGCCGCTCCTCGTAGGACTTGTTCTCCAGGCCCCTCACCAGCTTCGTCGCCCTTCTCTGCACCCGCTCAAGCACCTCGATGTCCTTCTTGTAGCGAGGGGCCCAAAACTGAACACAGTACTCGAGGTGCGGCCTCACCAGAGCTGAGTACAGGGGGACGATCACCTCCCTAGCCCTGCTGGTCACGCTGTTCCTAATACAAGCCAGGATGCCGTTGGCCTTCTTGGCCACCTGAGCACACTGCTGGCTCATATTCAGCCGACTGTCCACCATCACTCCCAGGTCCTTCTCTGCCTGGCAGCTTTCCAACCATTCCTCTCCCAGCCTGTAGCTCTGCTTGGGGTTATTGCGCCCCAGGTGCAGGACCCGGCACTTGGCCTTGTTAAACTTCATGCAGTTGACCTCAGCCCATCGGTGCAGCCTATCCAGATCCTCCTGCAGAGCTTTCCTACCCTCAAGCAGATCGCTTACGAACCTCCTGAGTTCATGGATGAAAAGAGCCATGTGGCTCTTTGCAATACAACAACAGCCACATGTACTGAGGAGGACATTTCCTTTGCGCTAAGCTCACACTACAGGTGGTTTCTTGGAGCAGTAGCCAGATGTTCTTTGAGCCATTGCCCTCAAAATAGAGCCTAGCTTTACAGAAGTGGAGCACAGGCTGGTATCTGGAGTGTGGTCTGCACTCTTGACCATCAGCTGGTTTATGTTTGACTTGTCTTTGATATGTGCAAGCAAGACGAAGCAAAAAAAAAAAACAACAACCATTTTAGACTATCTTTTGCACAGCCTTCTAGCACCCCTTTCTTTCAATTGCTTGGCTGTTTTAAGAAGCAGAGTGAGCTGCAGGAGAACTGAGTGAACTAAAGATAAGTGACTGTGGGTTTTACCAGCCTCTGGCTGTGGAGGCAACAGGCTCTGCATATTTATTGATTACAGTGTGCTTTACATCCTGGGAGGGGGTATTCAGAGCTAATGGTGGGTGTATTTGTTATGTCTGGTTCAGAAATCAGAATGAATAAATTATAAGCAGTGAAATGCAATTGGACTGCTAACAAGTTATTTTGACTTGCTTCGTAGTGAGAGCCCTGCAGAGCTGTGAGCTCTGCACAGGTATGGAAGGGCTGTAGATGTGGGGAAGATCATGCTGGACTTAATCACTGAACCTGCAAGCTGAGCAGCTGGCTGAAAACATATCCTTCCAAACCATGCGTGTAGCCTTGCCCGACCAGAAAGCACAGATACACTCAGGCTGTGGGCCTGGTGGGATGTGGAGCTGGGCCATGTCCATCCACGGAGGCCTCATACTGCACACAGATATCCCTGCTCAACACAAGTGGTGCTTTAAAGCAAGTAAGAGGGCAACAAACAGGAAGAGGACTCTTGTCCATTAACAATTACCTAGGCCACCACAACTTAACTCCTGAATCCACAACTTCCTTTTAAATATTTTTGATTGTGTTCATACTGAGGGTGTTTCCGAAGCCATCCTCAAGGCAGAGCTGGTTTCCTTGGTAGACAGTAAGGCTTGGGTGCAGCCTGAAGGCATACGTTCAGTGCCCAAAACCTGCCTCAGATCTGCCAATATCCCACATGGCACAGCCCTGTCTTGCTGGTGGCTACACTTCAAAAAGTCAACTGCAACCTTCCCAGTGCTTCTCTGTGGGCTCCCACGTTGCTTTCAGGAAAGAACAATTATCTGGCTACTAATTTGAACACCACTGGCATATCTCCTCCCTGCCTCTATACAGCACCAAGATTGGTTGGACATTTTAGTGACTTCATCTTACATTTAGTCTTTATTCAGCATGATTATTTGTCAATGAAATGAGTAACTAAGGCTCTGGGCCCCCTGGGAGTCTTGATAATTATTTTAGTAGGTTTTGTTTGTTTGTTTGTTTTGTTCCAGCATCTTTTCCCAAGGAAAAGAAACTCTAAATTATCTGTAAATATAGGACACTTGGAAAGGAGTCCTTTTTATTTTTATTTTTATTTTTATTTTTATTTTTATTTTTATTTTTATTTTTATTTTTATTTTTATTTTTATTTTATTTTTTTATTATTTTTATTTTTATTTTTTTATTTTTATTTTTTTTCCCCTAGCTTGGCTTACATGAAGAAAAAAGCTCTTCTATTTGGATTACAGGCACAATTTCTAATCTTCCTTTCTGCTGTGGAAAGATTTGCTTGGGGAATACAAAATATTATATACCTACTGTTTGTGATAAATTTAATCCTCTCCCCAGCAGCAACATTAGGAGCCTAATTTGCATTTACAACAAAGTCTAGATAACAATCCTTTTACTGCAGCAGCATAAACAGCTCCGCATGTGAACGGCAATCAGGCCTAGTGTGTCCCTATAGATATGGGTGGACACTTGTGACAAATAAGAATTTCATTCATTTACATCTTCATTTTGTTAAAGGTGTGTTGGAATTGTTCTTGTCACATCTGAAGTTGGAAGGGAGGCAATGCTTCCACCTGAAAACAGCAAATGGGAAGGTGAATCAAGGTCTCCAGAGTCCTACAACTCTTTCAGGGTGTAGTGGTGACTTTTCTCCATGACTACTAGGGTAAACTGAAAGAAAGTGATCTGGTTTGTTTCAAGGGGTATTAAAGCCAGTCAAAGAATGTTTAGGGATATTAAACTTAATTGGAAAAAAAGGTACCAGAGCACTTCACCGGAGATGGCAGAACAAACTTATCCTAGAATGGTCCAGACAGATCATATTTACCCTCAGAGCAGGATGAAGTAGACAATTTCTGGGGGTCTTGCTACACAGATTACCTCTCTCTGCCCCTGCCCTTATGCATCACCTCTGACTTGGTGAAACCCCTTCCCCACTGGAAAAAAAAACAAAAAACACAACACCTTACACTTTGCTGCCTCCTTGATTGCGTGTGTATCTAGCTCCTGTGACTGTATGATATCCTACCTGTTAGTCTGTGCTCAAGGAGTCATATGGCTGCATGAGAGCCATGCGTTTTATTTCTTTATGGCATTACATTTCTAGCTCATTTGGCTGCAGGCAACAGTTTGACATAAAAGCCCTAAGGAAAACAAGAAGATACCAACATTTGTTCTGTCTTCCAAACCCCTGTTTTTAAGCTAATTGAATTTTGGAGAGCCAACTTCTGGGTTTTGCACTCCTGAGGACAGTAACTTCATGAAAGTTTTGTTTGTTAGCTGATATTATCTAGCACAGCTCCCTCCAAAGCAGAACAATGAAAGGCAGTATCGAGTGTCCTGGAAGCCGCCTTTCTCTTTGCGGAAACATCTTGGGAGAAAGAGAGCTCAGAAAGACCCAGGTAAGGTACTGCAAGGTCAGCACAAGCTTGGTGCTAAGCTCTAGACATGCAGAAGAAGGCAGACCCTCTGCACCTATCAGCCGTTTAATAAGCACTGATGGTTTTACCTGCCATCAGCATCTTCACCTGCAGCCTCTTCTCTCTTGTACTCATCCTCTTAAAAAAAAAATAGATAAATAAAAAGCCCCTATATCTCCCTCCCTCTGTTTTAATTGCTTCATATAAGATATTTTCTGCCTTGACTTTGTATCGTTTTTGCCAGTAACTGGCAGAAAGTGAGTCACTCTCAGCAAGCTGGAAGGAGGCCAAGGGCAGGCAGGAGAAGGGATGTGAATGCTGTTTTCCCTGCTGTGGCAGACCCCTTCTGCTGTGCTGCTGGTGGGTAAGCACTGCTCTTGGCTCTAGCACAGGGCCATATGGTGGAAAGTAGGTGGGAAAAGCCTTCCCCATCCAAAGAGAAGCCCTCTCCTGTTGTGTGTGCTCAGGAGGTGGTTCCCGTCCTCACTGCAGCTTTTCTCTCCTGCACCTCCAGAGCAAAGACGAGTTGTTGCATTTTTCAGGAGAGCCTTGGTTTGGTCCCATACAGAGACAGCAGCAGGTGGTGGATCTCTACAGCCCTGCTTCATGGCTCACCATCTCCAGCAGGTCACAGGCAGGGAGGAGGTAAGCGGTCCCTCTCCTGCTCTGGAAGCACTTTGTGCTCACCGTGTGCTGGGCCGCTGCCTGAGCCAGGGCAGAAGGAAGCCCTGTGCTCTGTGGTGTGCTGGGAGGAGCTGGGCTCTGAGGAAGTGCCAGAGGCAAGATCTGTCAGGAGAGGTAATATTTTTTTATGGGAGCAATTCACAGAGGTGGATAAAAGGGACAAGCTTTAGAGCTCCCAGGACCTTCTTCGTGGCTGAAATAGGAGCAGCATGAGATGAGCTGGGGAGCTGAAATTCATAACTGTGGACACTAAACATCATGGGCTCTATAGAGATATTGGTTTTACTGCACATTATAATTCTTATCCCCTCCTCTCAGCTAACAGCTTCATGTTCCACAGGCAGTAAATTACCTGCCGCTCTCTTTTTTTCTCTCCTTCCCAGAGGACTGAATGACTTTTTTACCTCTCCTCCTGCTAGAAACATCCCTCCTCCACTCACTGGATCCCAGGTACCTTTTCTCACCCGAGGTGTCACCAAGTTAATTAATCAAATTAAACCCTGAACAACTGTTCTCAGTTTGTACTTAGTGCTGCAGCTTAGGTATGTGTGCCCAAAAAGAAGCTCGTTTCAAGCCAAATATATCAGTCGCATTAATAAAAGGTATTGTGCTTAAGGCAAGTCGGTGCTGCTGTATAAAGCAGGTGTGCTGAATTTGCAGTCATACTGGGAACTTTTTCTGGTGTACAGAGCCTCTGTGCAACATTTAAGCTGTGGACAATTGGTAAAGGTGATTTCTCTGACACCCAGGAAACTGGGAGCTGGTCCTGAACTGCAAAAAGTGCGTAAATGGGCTCATTTCTAAACTCAGGCAATTTGAGCTGCAAATTATTACAACTACCGTGGGATCCACCTTAACTTCCAATAAAGGATCTACTTTCTGAGACAGGCAAATTAAATGCAGAGCATCCCTCTTGTCTCTTACCAGCGATGGGACTGTGAGCAGCAGGGGGAGGCTGGGGTCTGAGTGACCTCCCAGCCTACTTGGGAGGATCTCTCCCTCTTTGCTGGGAAGTGTAAATAGTGTGAATCTGGGCCTCGCAATTACTAAAAATAGGTCTGGTTACACAGGCAAGTGAATGCCAGGGGACTGTTGGAGCCTTTTTTGTCAAAGGAATGGCAACAGTGATGTTTCCAGCCTCTAAGCCCACGTCAGCAGCTCTCACTGGACTTCCCAGGGAGTCTCCAGCTCTTTGTGAGGATGCAGAGAATCACAGAATCATGAAGGCTGGAAAAGAACTCCAAGATCATCTGGTCCAACCATCACTAATCACCGATATCACCCACTAAACCACGTCCCTCAGCATCAAGTCCAACCTTCCCTTGAACACCCCTAGGGACGGTGACTCTACCACCTCCCTGGGCAACCTGTCCCAGTGCCTGAAATATGAGAGACAGCAGCAAAACATGACCCAGCATTTTCAGATGTGAACAAATACCTTGGATATGAAACCATAAAACCATTGTGGCATCTCATAATTCTGATGCTAGCCCAAGGGGAACACCTGGTGCATCTCCCAGTACATCTATGGCTGTAGCTCCAAGGGCTCCAAGCTCATTGCCATGAGCTGACTTCAGCCAAACAAGGGGCTTCCTCTGGGATTTTCTTGGCCCTGTTGCTACCTGTTTTTCCAAACATGGTGAATATAAGCTGAGGACAAACCAAGGAAGTTTGAGAAAGCATTCTTGTGGTGTGGTTTCTGCATTATGTTCGAGCAGTAAAGGTGATTGCTTTGTAAAGAACATCTTCTGATGGAAAAACATGCCACAGTTCTAAACAGTCTCTTCAAGACAATTTATTTATCTCCTCACATCTCTTACTCCTTGTGTAGCACAGCTTCTGCTTTTAGATTGTTCTGGAATACATTCGTGAGAGTGTTTCAGGAAGATACCATGCACAGCTCAATGGCAGTTGTTTTGATCACGCTTGTTTAGCTGTCAAGGGATGCCAGTCTGGAGTGGTCATATTAAGTGTGAATTTGGTGAAAAGATTAAGCCAGAAAATGTGGATGAAATTGAACGGGCAAAGTTGTTCACTTGAATATCTCTTTTAAGAGATCTGTTTTGATTTTTCCCTTCCAAACAACCTTTTAAGGACAAATTTAGCTCTGTGTGTTTAAAATAAATAAAGAGCAATTAAAGTGAAGAGTCACCATCTCATTTCAATTAAATCAAATATTTCTGCTCAATGAAAATATTTGAGAAGGCCTTAAGTTTCATTTCAGACAACTTCAAAATATTTCTACAATTATTATTATTTTGGTTCAGCTACTGAACTGAAAAATGATTTATTTGTACAGCGCTGATTAAGGCAGAGAGAAACTTATTTAAGCACTTTGATTAATTGTGCTTCTATTCCCAGCTGAGCAGGAGTGGGAATTCCAAGTCAATGGCAAGTATTGCTTGTCCTTTCTTCATTACTTTGGTAAATGGCTTTGAATATGCATGTGATACCATACCCTTCCACTATGGCAGGGCTTCTGGATACTGCTAGGAACAGCTTCATGACATAAGAGTAATTTACTTTTTTGTCTGTACCATGCCTACATGGCAGGGGCCAAAGTCATTTGTTTCTAGGTCTCAGGGGCATATGGAAATTAAACAAAAACAACAGCGTTACTTTTCTATATTCACCAGGCTGTTTTCTGTGCTTCTTACTCTCATTCTTAAATGTTTTGTTGGTGCTGTACTATCCAGGGATTGGGAAGAAGAGTGGGAAGGAAAAAAGTGTGCCAATTTTAATACCGATAACATTGCAGCTGAAAAATTGCAATTTTTTTGTTGATAACCGATGTGTTCCTACTTGGTAATTCACCCTGTGTTTCTGTTCTCTTTGCCATGTTTCACCCTCATTTTCCCTCTACTAAAAGAGCAGCTGTGAATCTCTTGGAGCAGCACATCACAGCACACACGGGCTGGGGTGGCTGGACCAGGGCAGCCTATGAAGAAATCAAATTATGATCCATAATGGGGAAAAAAACAGTGACAGAAAGTGCTCAGAGATGGGGGCAGAGGACCAAAATTTTAAATTGCAGATGTGTGGATGGAAGTGCTCTGCTCAGATGTTGGGGCTTCTGGCTGTGCTGGCAGTCATGCTGCCTGCATGTACCATGCTCTAGCACAAGCCGGGGGTCATTGGAGAAACTGGTGTTCATTTCCCAAACACAGGCACTAAGGATATGCTTGTCTCTTCTGCTTTCTTTAAAATGTATTTCACATGATAAATGGCCAATCAATACAGCCATGACTTTCTTTCTTTTTCTTTTTTTTTTTTTTCTTTCTCAAAACATTGATCAATAGATGTTGCAGCTGTCTGCTGTCAAAGATTTGATTTACTGTGAATCTTACAAAAGCTGAACCGTACTGAAGTTATTTCTATTCTTTCTAAATTGCATTTGAATTTGCCTTGAAACAGCTGCTCAGTGCTGCCCAGGGCTCGACCATTTCTCACAATCAGAGTTTTCTCCAATAAGAAAGAAATTGCCTTAAAGCCCTGCAGTGTTCTCTGGCCCTGATCTCAGCAATACTCCTGTGTGTGCATAATTTCACATTTTTAGGGACCGGCTCTATAAGAACCATGCGTTGTCACGGAGAGCAGAGAGAGCACAGGGAGTTGTCATGGAGAGCAGCATATCGTCAGGGTTTTTGTTTTCAGTGCTGAGTAGACAAAACATTTTGGCTGGCATGAGAGAGCACTGGGGGCTCCTTACACACTTCAATGCCCTCAGGACCCTGTTAGGAGAGCAAATTCCCTAGGTACTGTCAAACAATCTGTTCTTTAAGTGCTTATAGGTGCAAGAATGTACAGTTTTCCCTGGTATTGTTGAAAACAGGCATCAATAAGTACTTTGCAAGAAAAAAACACAGCTTTATTTTCTGGACATGATTGATAGAGAATGACTACAATACACCTTAGCTCTTCTCGAAGAGAGATGTCCTGCCACTCTGGAAATGCAATGAAACTCCAGCAACTAAATGATGGAGGTGGATGTTAGCACATCCTGTGCACATTCGCAAATCTTCCAATCTGTTCTTTAAACCTGCCAGCCAGATTACTGTTAGAAGGCACCTGGCCAATAATTGGGTGACACTGAACACCTTTAAGCCCTTATTTCACAGAGGGGCACCAAGAAAACTATGGCCTTGTAGCAGTTCCTTGTGTTGGGGCTGTGACCCTGGACTCCTACCATCTCTTCCACCAAGGAGGTGAGCTGCTCTTTTTGCAGTTGAGCAGCCCAAGAAACAAGGCTCTTTAAACCTTTAGACAGTTGAAGGGATGTGTCTGTTTTATTATTATTATTTTATTTTTATTTTTTAAGATATAGTGATCCTGGACATTGTTGAAGCAGTGTGCTGTGGATCTACACACTTGTAAATTGTGAAGTGTCCAACGACTGCAGTGATGGTCTGACAGTCTATAACATTTTATACACCTCAAGAGCAGTCTGATTCCAGTTTGAGAGATTTATTTCATGTTTCTATTGGCCTGATTTTTTTCTTAGACCTGGAAAAGCAAATAGGCTGAAGTGTGAATAAACATAATTTTGAATTCTTTGCTGATCCCTCTAGGTCTCCACTGTGGTGAGGCACAGATGGGCTGACAGAGAATTTCAAGTGCAGTACTGATCTCTGCAGACCTTCATCACCTAGACAGCTAGCTAAATAATTTCAGTTTCTCTGCTGATCCCTCTGGGTAAGCAGATATTTTCAGATTCTGACCCTATCCCTCCACAAGGACAGTAGAGAAGCAGAGGGACAATTCCTGCTCTGAACTCTCATGTCCTTACAAATCTGGATTAATAAAATGCTGCTTGTCTCTCTTTTCTGTCCATGCTGCCTATCTCCTGCCTGGCTTCTGGTTTGCAATGCAGGCTCAGGAAAGGTAGTAGCTGAATTAAGAAGGACTGAAAGCCAGGGCTGTATAGTCATACATCCTCTGTGCTACCCTACTGTGACTCTGCTACAAAACACCTGGAGTGATTGTGAGTGGGGAGACTAAGCCCAGAGGTAAGCACATGGCTTGCAGACCCCACTAGCAAGCTCTCCAAGCCCCAGGTTACTCAGCTATGCTGGAGCAAGGAGCAGGGCATGGGAGTGCAGATAACAGGTGACATTCAGCTCTCCATTTGCCTAGGTCCACTGGTAAACTCTGTTCTACCTACCAAACCTTTATTTCATGCTGCATCTCCTCCCCGTCCGGAATACGCCAGAGGTGCCCACCCACATCCTTGCCTTCCATCTACCAGAGCCACCCCTGCAAATGTGTTGAAGGCTGTATCTATACTGATACTGTTGGGACAGCAGGATGTGTCCTTTGCAACTCCCTCTGAAGTCTTACAAAGGGTAGTGGAGAGATTAGAGAGGTAGGAGGTGATGGAAATCTGGACAGCAGGCACAAAGACCCCTGGAAATAACCCCTCTTGTATGGGAGCAGTTAAAAAAAACAGAACCTCTTTTGCAATAAGGACCAGAAAATTTAAATGAAGGCCTAGATGTGAGCAGACCTTGCTCTTCAGCCCTTCCCTTTGCTTTGGTGCTGTGGAAAGACTCTCTGGCCCTTCTTTTTGTTCCAGCTTGTCACCACAGTCCCAGCTTGCCTGAACCTACCTCCTTGCCTCCTCACTCCAGACTGCTGGCAGTGTGGGGAGCAGGCTCCAGAGCTCACAGTATATTTATTCCACAATGAGTTCAGCATCTGCTGCGAGTGCTTTGCAAGCATAGACATATTTTGTGTTCATTTTACATTGCTTTCTTGCCAGGCCCCAGCCTTTCTCCTCTTTAGCTCTTCTGCACCATTGTAGGGAACCAAGGCCATACTGTCTTCACAAAACATTTTTTTCTGTGCTTCCTACAAGGGACAGGAGATGTAAACACGTGACGTGGCTCCTAGGTCATGCTGCCCACGGTAAGCTCTGCTACTCTCGGATTGCTGTTTAACTGGAGAAATATTACATGGCAAAGAGTGGATCTGGGATGGAGGGAGATTGTTTGATGCTGCTGCTTTCTGTCAGACACAGAAATCTCAAAAGGCTGTTTTTTGTTTGTGTTCCTTCAGGGCTGGTTGCGCAGTTTCTGTTTAACATGTTTTATTGAGATAGCATGTGTACTTCTTTTTTAAGGGGATAAATCTGCATGGTATTTTTGGCAAAGACCTCTGACAAAATCAAGGCTTCCCAGGAGCTGTGATTTTCTTCTCCTGTCCCATTCTCTTCTCTTATGTTTTCATAAAGAGTATCTGTACCCTTTTAAAATAGCTGTAATGGAAAACTTTTGGCCAAAAAAATCAACATTATTTTCGTCTAGGACTGTGGGATCTGTGGAGACCAGTGGAAACAGCAATTTGACCTCATATCCCTTCCTTTTTTTTTTCTGGTTGGGGAATTCCCTGTCATTTTACAACTGTGCATGCATATGAGTGCAACTCTTTGGGAAGAAGAATAATGAGCAACATGGAGCTGAAGCACACAGTGATTTCTGGGATATTTCCTGACATCTTAATTCAGAGGATCTTGGTTCGTGAGATATTGCAGCTTCTGTTTTTGGCTAGACCCTTCAGGTTATTTCAGAGCTTTGGACAGGTTTTGGTGTCAGTGTATATTGTTTTGTTTGGCTTCTGTCTGCTTTGGGATCTTTCCAAACAAGCACTGAGCTCTACTAAGCTTCCCTAAGCAGGTAACCCCAATAATAACATCAGACCCCTGAGCAGTGAGGATTAACTTAACCAGTCATGAGTTATAAAATTAATAGATAATAAATATAGAAAAGCTGAGGTCTTTCATGATTCCTCTGGATTTGTGGCATCAGAGGAACCTTGTTTTCATGCCTGATTGCTTCGTCAAAGGCTGGAAACATATTATTTGGTTAACAAAGTTGAATTAGTTCTGTCATATTCTGACTCTAGGGACTGGGTCTTTATGAGAGAGCCTAACAATCAGATGAGTTTATTACATGGCAGTGGTGCAGTGAAATTCAATTAATTTGTTTGCTGTGCTTCCCGGAATGAGAAATAGACATGCCATAATGTGAACGACACCATCACTCGGGTCCTGTGTCAGAAAACAAATGTAATCTGATGATGTTTTGGAGTCTCACCATCCTTCCTTGCACACCCTGGGTCTCTTGCAGGTCCAGGCAAGAGGATGCTAAACAAATGCACAATGCTGCTTTAAAACTGTGACCATCTATGACCTGTGGTGAACAACAGGATAGGAGGCCCTACCTGTGAAAGAAGTCCTTGGCTGGTGTTGCCTTCCCAATTGCTGCATTTCCATGGACACAGGAGCCATGTGGTGGTACATCTGCAAAGAGTCACCTGGCCCTGATCTAGTCTTTGGGTCCACACAGCCTGGATGGAGAGGTGGTTCCCATCCCTGTTCACAGACAACCTACAGGAATGATTGAGGGGGTGCAACTGGAAAATCCAGAAGCTGATGTGTCCTTGGATAAGGATTTTGTTGAGCTCAGCAGAATCAGGCCCTGTCTGGCAATATGGGACTGGCCTGTTACTGATGTCAGGAGGCAGGGAGACATGAAGCACAAAAGGAAAATCCTCAGAAGAAAATTCCTCAGGTGGGAAAAGTGGGCACAGAAATGGTTTTATGCCATCTGCCAAATTCTCCTTAGGAAAAAAAAAAAAAAAAAAAAAAAACAAACAACACTAATAACTTTTCCCAGAGGACTGTGTGCTGGAAAAGGATTTAATATTGAAGAATTGAGAGATCTGGCTAAGAAGCTTATCCTAACAAAATGAACATTCCTTTCAATAAAAAGCTAGCAGTCAGTGACTGTTTCCAGCCCCCACTCCTGAGCGGAGCTGGCACTGGGTGTGCTGCTCCTATGGGCTCTGCTGAGAGCCACCCTGCACAACACCATCATCATGTGGCAGTTTGCATGGCTCGTCAGGAGCCCATCATTCCCAGGCAGGGATGCTGCTTGGCCATATGAATATACAAACAGCTGTCTGGAGGCCTTTCTCCCCAGGAATGCATGCCTGCCTTTGTTAGCATTAGAATGAGTTTCCTCACCTCTTTCCTTCACTTGAAACTGAATATGAGTGGGGTATCTGCACCCACCTGGTGGAGAACAGGACAGCAGAGGGGGAGGTGCTTCCCTTGGTGCTTTCTCACTATGACCATAGTCAATTAAGCATCTCTCTGGCCTGGTTGGAATGGTATTTTTGTTATAATGCAATTGGAGTCCTGATATTCTCTGACAAGCTCAGTGCTTGTATCCATCCTAAGGGGAAAGAGAGAAAGCCTTGATAACTTTCAGAGTTGGAAGGCCAAGACTTGAAAGGAACTAGAAAAATTTAAACAATGACCCCAGCTGCAGTCCAAGATGTGACACAAGCACTGGAATCAGGTAAATGATCACTTTATCTTATTTCTGGCCTTTTCAAAAATAGAAAAACAGGCTCAGCTACTGGACAAAAGTTGAGAGGGAGGTGGCCAAGTAGCTGAAGGACAAAATAACAGGAGCAAGGAGACTTCAGTATGTTTTCTCTTCTCTGCTGTTCATTGTAGATGGGTCCTCAAAGCATCCCAAGGCTGACCAAATTCATACAGGGATTTCAGCACTCCTTTCATTCCCAAGCACAGTTTTAGATGGCAGCTCTGGACACAGCCCAGAAAAAGTATCTGCAGGGTCTAACTACTTTGCCTGTGTCATTGAGGTTTATCCTGAATCAAAATGTCCCCAACAGAAACCAGCACATGTGAATCATCTGTGGCTACATAGTCTAGGAACCAGAGGTACTTCTTGTTTAGGAAAAATTGTCTAAACATTCAACCTTTATGTGGGCATTGTTAGGTTATGTGATAAAAAGCTTTGTGCCTTCACACCCACAAGGAAGCACAGAGGAGCAATGAAAGGAAGGTAATGCCTACTCCTGGCAGGAGACTGCAGCAGGACCTGGCTATTTTATGGACCAAAGGATCCTGGGCGACTGCTGCAGAGACTGTGAGGTCCAGGGGTTGATTAGGAAATATTAGGGCAGAGTGAGCATCCAGTACTTGCTACTGGATGGCCTGCATGTCTATGCCAAACTGCGTGGGGCTCCACATTGTATCTATAAATAAATATGCATATATATTTCCCCCAATATCCTCATCCTCGTCAGCCAGAGAGGAGAACAGAATGAGGCCAGACTGTTGGTGCTGTTTGTGCCTGCACACGTGCTGAGTGTCTCTGTGTGATAAGCTATGTGTGTACGCATATGTGTGCTGTACACATGAATATGCTGTGGAATAGATGCTCAGCCTCACCACTGGCTGGACCTGGAGCTGCAGCAGCCTCACATCTGTCAGGCTGCCAGAAGCAGTAGCTGCCCAGCAGCTATAGCAAGAAATGATGTTTCAGATGTTTCTGTTGGAGGGGATGAAAAGGCTTTGGGGTGTCAACACCATTTTTACACTGCTGTCTTATTCCTGGAAATCTGGGCTCGTAGAGAGAACAAGACAGTCCACTGGAAGAGATGTGCTGTCAGAATTCAAGCAGCAGAAAAGGCTATTGTTTTATCTTCATTTGCAGAATGAAAAATCTCAGAGGCTTACAAGATTTCTATCATGTAAGCTCCATGTGAGGATCTGGATGTTCACCAGGATGCTGGGTGCAGAGGAGGTTGCCCTCCTCCTCCCTAAATCCAGGGCTCTACCTGCAGCTCACTCTCATCCTGAGAAAAACACAGAGAAAGCTTTTTTGCAAGAAAGACGACCATGACTAAAGCATTGAAGAACTGTGTCATCCTACACTGGGACAACAGCAGGATGTGTGGGTGTATTAGTTAAGGAATGTGAGAGGACCAGGTTTTGGCCACAACCTGTGAAAAGCAATCCAGGAGAAGGGTATCCTTTGCAGTGCTGTTAACTCAGAGGTGCTAGGTGATTCATCACAAGCTTCTTAGAGTATTTCTAGACACTTGAGTGTCTTATAGTCTGCTCCTCTGAGCTTTTAGGTCACACCTCCCTGAATTAAAGGCTGTTTCCAATGTACCCAGGCAGCCAAGAAGGCCAAGGGTGTCCTGGCTTGTATCAGGAACAGTGCAGCCAGCAGGACCAGGGAGGTGATTGCCCCCCGTACTCTGCCCTGCTGAGGCTGCACCTCGAGTACTGTGTTCAGTTTTGGGCTCCTCACTACAAGAAGGGCATCGAGGCCCTGAAATGTGTCCAGAGAAGGGCTACGAAGCTGGTGAAGGGCCTGGAGCACAACTCCTGTGAGGAGCGGCTGAGAGAACTGGAGTTGTTTAGTCTAGAGAAGAGAAGGCTCAGGGGAGATCTTATTGCTGTCTGCAAATACCCAAAAGAAAGGTGTGGGGAGCTGGGGGTCAGACTCTTCTCACAGCTAACTAGTGATAGGACTAGAGGGAATGGCCTCAAGTTGTGCCAGGGGAGGCTTAGGTGCAGAGGAAAGCAGAGGTATTCATCAGGTCAGGGGCTGCAGAACAGAGGCTGGGGGAGCTGGGCTAGGCAAAGGGACAAATTTGTTGCTGTCTGCCACTGCCTGCCAGGAGTTACAGAGAAAAAGGAGACAAATTTTTCTAGGAGGTGTGCAGATACAAACTGGATCTTTGGAAAATCTAACTAGATTTGAGGAAAAATATTTCACCACAAGAGTAGTCAAATACTAGGGCAGGGCCCTAAAGGGATGAGTAAGATCCCCATTGTTTTAGATACTCAGAACTTGTCTGGACAGGGCCCAGAACAAACTGACCTAAATTTGTCCTTCTTTGAGCTGTGGTTGGACTAGAGACCTACATAAGCTCCTTCTAACCTAAATTATGCTATGTATTTATGGTTGCTTTGAGACCCTGGGCAGCTTCCTTTCCTGACAGTATCCCCCTTGAATAGTTAACCCAGAATTAGAGACCACGAGAACAGGACCTGTCCTGTTGGCCATTAGGATTTCTGGTTTCTTCTCCTACCACCCTGTGGAATAGTATTTATCATTTACCACTCATTCCTTCTACGTAATTGCAGTGTAATTGCATGCATTCTCTCCCTGACTATGGAGAGAAGCCAGGAGTTCTGTTTACCAGACTTCTTCTTGAACCACTATGCTGGTTCTGTCCTAAAGCCTGTTACAGGCCACAGAAGGTCTCACCCCCCTTCTCCACATTGGTTTGGGTAAGCATTTCCCATTGTTTACTTCCAGGTGAGAATAACTTAGGCAAGTAGTAAAGGCTGAGCAAGAAGGTTTCCCAAGGTGCTCCTTGTTACCTTCTGCCCTAAAAGACATTTAGAGAAGACTCAGTTGTGTGAAGCACTGGTTTTGGTTGTGAGCTGACCAGATGACCTTTTTTCAGTGTGGTCTAGGATTGCACAGAATGGTACAGAAGTCTCTTAAAATACTCCCAGACATTTCAAAATCGCATATCAGATCCCCAACTTTGTAGACTGGCCTAAAACACGTTAGTCTGGGGAGAGAGTGGTTTTTGGTTGTTTGGTTGCTCTTTTAAATTTCTTTCTTTTATTTTTCAGAGGGAACCTGTGGAGTCTGTCTTCTTGTCTTGTAGGATTTGAGCCTTCAGAAGTCTTGCTTTTGAGTTTTCCTCTTCAGCCACAGAAGAATGGAAGTTTATTTCTGGTTTAAGGATGTTGAACTGCTCTGTCAGCTCTTGACAGAAGATTGATAACAAAGTAGCTTTGCTTTGAAATTCAGATAATGTTCCTCCTGTGCTTTCCAGATTCAGCTATGCACACACTGTAGCAGCTTAGAGTATTTGAGAGTGTATGAAGGTTTCTCTTAGATTTTTTTTTCCCCCAGAGGATACAAAGGGCTTTCTTTCTTGAGTAAGAGTTGTGGAGTGGAGTTAAGCAAAGAGCTTAGAGATCCTGAAGCTTTGTGTGTCAGGTATAAAGTGCTTTGTAGTGTAACCCAAATCTCAAAGCACAAACTAGGAAAGAAAACATCCTGTTTGATCTATGACAGACAATAAAAGATGGAAGGCAGATAGGATAGATTTCTGACAGAGCTCTAGACCTTCCCGTTCTTTCTCTAAACATCCTAAACAAGGGAAGGCCAGCCCCTCCCTTCCTCTGAGCACCTTCCCCTACTCTTCAAGACCCACCAGTTCCAGTCCACTCCTCCATAAAATGGAAGTCAGGACCCCAATGTAGATGTCCAGCACCTGCAATTCTCCATAGTCTTGGGACCCTACTGCTGAAAAAGGTTTCTTAAAAGTCATGATTGATCCACAGCCAACTTCCATTTGGCCTCAAGCTTCTTGGTGGCAGGAGACTGCACACCCCATCACATACCTCAGCAGTTTCACCTCAAAGTCAGACCTCCTCAGTCAGTGTATAGCCCTTTTCACATAAATATTTGCAGTAATTATTAGTAGGAAGCATAGGAAGCATAGTATTTTTCAGGCTAGGAGACATGTCATGAGGTTGGGAGTGGAGAGTGACAGATGTCTAGCAGGTCTTGAAAATGTGAGTGGGGATTGTTAGATTTTCCCTTGATTTTCAGATTGGAAAAGAAGAAATACATGAAAATAAAAGAAATCAGACTGAAAAAATGAGCAGAAGGATGTGAGCTTCATCCAACACATGATTGGGTAGTGAAGCTCTGGCTGCAGGACATTGTGAAACCATGTGCTTGTGTGGTTTCAAGGAGAGACTGGGCAAGTGCATGGAAAGAGGAGACCTAGCCAGACAAGGCCAACCTGTCACTTCTAGTAATTACTGTCTAGTAATTTGCCTTTCAAGGTAAGTAAACTTGCAGAAAGCAAATATGGCTCAGGAAGTGGTGGCAAATGAATGAAGGCTGGCAGGAAATGTTTCGGCTGCTCGCCCTGTTCTTCTTCTAAGCACCTACTTATGACTAGGGCTGGGAGAAGGAACATTAGCAGGATGGTCTGTGCACTGATCCTGTCTGACTTCTCTTATTTTTTCTCTGCCTAAGAAAGTCAGAAGAAAGAACTGGCAGAGGTAGGCACATGGTCTGAGGGTTGAAACACAGTTCTTCTGAGGTTTGGTGTGTTCAGTGCCTTCAGAAAGCCCAGGAGCTCATCTGAGAGAGCCCAAGGAAGTGCCCCAATACAACTGTGGCAATTTGGGATGTGATAGAAGGAAACCTTTGGGTGATGTCATCTGATATAGGGCTCACTTTCTTTCTAAGAGATGGAAAATTTACTTTGTAATACATATTGTTCCTGGAAGACATGCCAACACTGGTTTAAGACAAGCCTTTTGTGGTTGTTAGACCATAGCAAGAATTTAACAGTAAAATGTACCCAAAATGTAATAGACTAGTGGGAGAAAGGGCTGAGCTGCTGTGATTTAACCTATCCAAGAAATTAACTTACTGTAGATGCTACAGCTGACTGTTCCAGGAAAGCTGCCAGAAAGTAATGAAAGCAAATAGGGGTTTTGTAAAAAAAAAAAAAAAAAAAAAAAAAAAAAAAAGCAAATTCTCTGTTACCTGAGTGAGGAAATGCAATCAGTTTAGAAGAGAATGACAGAACATCTTTTTATATCTAACCTTTAAAAGCCCTGAAGTATATTAGCTAAGGAAGATTTAATTGTGTGCAAGAAACACTGCTGATAGACAGTTAGGAATTTTCACCTGGATTTGGGGGAACTTTTATACCATAATAAAGATGTTTCTAAAAAATACGGAAAAATGTACCTTTCTGCCACTATGTTTCTGCAGCAGATTTGAACACTCATAACAGAAGACAAAACACCACCCGAATCTCCTCTGTTTTAATCAAATTACAAGAAATGTTATTAATTGTGTAGATCAAATAGATAAGAATGGGGATTGCCTAGACTGCTGGAGTGAAAAGTTCAGGCTGCATTTCATTGCTCACCAAGAAAGAATAAAATATCAGTAGTGACAATCCAAAGAGCAGCACGGATGATTACATTTGCTTTAATTAGTTTCAAGAAATCTTGATTGAAATTAAAAACCAAAGTGCTGTGAACAAGCTGTTGTGCTAGCTTGGAACACAGAATGGTTTTGATAGTGCTTTAAAACTGACAGGGCAGGGAGACCCTGCCAGCTGAGCAGGTTTGACAGCTTGGTTCAAAATACAGCAGGCTTTATGCAAGCTGTAATACAAGTAGCGTCTCTCATATTGAACCTTGGGCATTACTTTAAGAGAGAAACTGGCATGAAGCTGTTGACACTAAGATATATCTTTTTCTTTTTTTCGTTTTTTTTTTTTTCTTTTTCTTTTTTTTTTTTTCCCCAAACACACAGCCCAAAGCTGCCATCAGTTCTCCAGAAGAACACAAGCGTCAATTTCCCGCTCAAAGTTCTTGATTTGGGCCAGAAAGCAGTATTTACTTCAAAAGAAAATTATTCCTCACAAAGGAAAGATCATCCTTAAGGGAAATATATTCAAGGAGATGACATGGGAAGTAAAGGCAAACCAGCACTGGTTCAATTAAATGTGCAAAATCACAACTTGGCATGTTAAAAACACTGACCATGGGGCAACAAAAGAAGTGGTAATGGTATGAATGGGGAAACCTCAGTGAACAGAGTGTAAAATTTCTGTGAGGTCTAACGATAGTGCCATTTGTGAGCATGCTCTGAGCTGTTAAACGAAGGAGCAGCACTGCTTGGTGATGCTCTGCAGTGAACAAATTGGTCTGAATAACAAAGGTCCTTCCAGCACAGACAAAGTAAAGGCAAATCTGAGAGCTCTGCAAACAAACAAACAAAAAATTTTTTTTCTTCCACTTAAACAGGAAATGAGAGTAGATAACTTAGTTGGAAAGAGAAACTTGGCACAGTATATTCTCAGTAAAATAGAAGGTTAAGATTTTCATAAAGCACTGGAACAAGATATTCGTGGTCTTTAATCATGATATTCACAAGCCAACAGGAACAGTTATAGGAAATAAAAGGTGTGCTTGATCTTAAAGCTGCCACTGGAACGCACATCCCTTGGCAAAGTATGGTGTTAAGTCCAGTTTCAGATACATAAAAATGGTGATGTCATGAATGTTCCCATATAGGTCTGGCCACATAAAGAACTGGGTCATTAGCTATGGTATTACAGAGGAGAGCTAAACACCACTGTAGCGTTTGCTTATCAGGATAGTGCTATCTCACACCATTTAACAGTGGGATATGTACTTTTCATTATGCTGCTGTGGCAAAAGTGGAAGTGCTCATTAACTTGGCAGGGAATCAGATGCTCCTTCTGGATAAATATGCCTGTCAGAGCTCTACCAAGTCATGATATTATAAGGGGATACACTGTCCTGGCAAATTTGCAGCAGACTAAATTTGAAATTAGAGTAGATATTCAAGAGAGAAAGCCTTTACAAGTGAAATCATTGTGGAAAGCCAGGCACAATGGTTGAAGGGTCATGGAGCAAACCTGCAGGCAGGGTGATCTGTGACCAGCAGGAGTGATCTGCACATCTTGGAGCCAAGACTAACTATTTGTCAGACAAACAAGGGAGCCTGGCAGATGTATAACAAGGTCCAGAGATGGTGGAAGTGCAGAACAGGTCTCCAATCTGCAGCTGCTTTCTAGTTAAACAGACAGCGGTCACTGCAGATCAAAGCACCAGCATCTCAATGTTACAGCCTTCATGTACTGAGAAATGCTCTGCAGTTTTTAAACAGAAGCGAATTCTGAAATTAAGACTTCCAAATAGTGGCTTGCCTAAGAGAGGAGCAGTAGTTTGCATCTGGACATAGCACTGGGGAAAAACAGAAAAAACACTGAGAGGCAGCCATGCCAGGACTCAGAGTTACACAGATGGCAACGCTTGATCTTTATTTCCTTAATGGAGGGGGAGCTGCTGCCATTGTGGAGCCATGGCTGAAGACAGTTGTAGGACTGCTGCAGTATGCCTTGAGGGTTTTATAGCTGGATTAGTTTACTGAGTCTGGGTGAGTGCTAGGCAGAAATCTGGAGGTAGCTAGAGGCTCTCTTTGCGTGTGAGGCACCATCAGAGAGACAGTGGGGAATGTAGACCCATGCGAGAACTACACATCTTTTTGCAGAGAAACCATCAAGCTCCAGTGGATATTTTGGCTGCCTCCTGGAATTCCTTACATCTGCAGCTTTCTTGATATAACAGGGTTATTCCCCCAAGAGGTTGACTGTAAGTTGGGAATGGATACATTGGATTTCAGAAAATAAAATCAAAAAGCAGGGTCAGAGCTCTGGAGAGACTGTATCTCAAGAACTGCTTACGTTTTTGCAGTGTTACTGGGTGGCTGTTGGCAAGCTCACAATCTCCAGGTAAAGTAGAGTCACAAACCAGAATTAATCTTTTTTTTTCTTTTCTTTTTTTTTCCTCTCCTTTCCTATTATCTTACATGTAGACCTTCTGCTAAGAGACCAGGCTTACTTCTGCTCCAAGCAAAAAATATGAAAATAATTGTAATTGATAACTGGTAAAGAATCTAACCACTGCGAGTATTCTTGACATCACTCAGAAAGCTGGAGTTCCTACCTTTTAAGTGGGCTATAATTGGCAGAATGACATGACTACCTTTGTTTCGTGCAGTCCTTTGTGCTTTATAGGTATTGCAATGTGTGAAATGGTGCCTTCAAGTCTGCACAGGTGAATATCACAATGCACTGCAATTAGCTGATGATTTTTTAAGGCAATTATCTAAGAAAATGCAATTCGAGGTGGAAGAAAAGGAAGTATGAGTTACTTAGAATACCCCCTTTCCATAAACTGCAGCAGAACCAGACCAAGACTGTTTTTTAAATCACTATATAGTCCCTCATGGCTTTGAAAGGAGTCCAGAAAAAATTTAGGAGACTAGTTGTTGGCCCCAGTCCTTTGGCCATGTAGAGATTAAACATAAAGCTCCTTGACAAGGGTCATCCACATATGATAAAGATCATATTTTAAAATTCTTTTAAAAAATGCACCACAAAGACTTAGAACATTATGGTGGGTTTTGTTTGTTTGTTTTCCAGTACAGTTGGGGTTTTGTAATTTAATAAAAAGAAAAAAGAATGCATTGCCTCAAACTACTCAGAAAAGCATCAGTGAAGAGCCATAGGAAGAGACGGGAGGTGAAATCTCACAGGCATGCTGGGCACTGCAACATCCCACACTAGCTTTGGGGAAATGGGACTCTTTCATCGTAAGCTCTGCTGAGTTTTTCAGCCTCACGGAGTTGTCCTGTGTGTGAGAGCTGCCCAAGCTGGCTCCTGGTTTCTGCAGGAGGTTAGTGAGCACCTACAGCCACACCATCTTGTTTTAATGAAAGAGTAAGCACTTCTTTGAGCCACGATAGAAAACACAAACTGTTTCATGAACAAGGCGGCAGCTTGCTTTTATTTTTCTCAGATAAAGCCCATTGATTCTGGTGAAGGTGACTTTTTTTTTACAATAATATATCTAAGAAGCAAATAACTTCTGCTGACTGAATCCCACTTGAGGATTACAGAGGAACCCATCCTGCACATCCTGTTTCTATGGAAACTAATGTACTTCTCACAGCGGGGTAGGGGGGAAACGAGGAAACCAAAAACTAGTACAAGTAGCTAATAAAGTAGGATAATTCTGTACATTTTGGTGTCATTTTTCTGTGAGTATGTACATATCCCACTGAGGGCTGTCTCACCCGTGACTGTAAGGCATCATCCCCAGACCCTGAGGCACAGAAGACTTTCTGAACATGATGTTGGACCTATGGGGTTATTTGCAGAGACTGCTTAGTGTCAGTTGTCCTCACTCCAGTGACTTCAGGAGCACCAGATCAGATCCTATACTTTCTGACATGCACGTGAGGATAAATATTATTTAAATTCTAGGATGGAGTCTGGTACCAAGGGCAACAGTGCGTCACTTTCCCTGACTTTGTTGGGAATATTTATGAAGCTGAGCACTTCTGCACATGAGAAAGGATGTGAGGGCCTGGCAATGTAAACACACACTTGTAACTCTGTATTTTGTATAGAAAACATGGTTTGTAGAGGAACTTCTTCATCAGGTCCAAAGAGTCTTATTGGCCAAATACCTGTTTTCACTTGTGGTGGAAAAAAAAAAAAATAAAAATATTTAAGATTTGAGAGGTCTGGCTAGGAAGTTTATCCTAAAAAAAGGAGTTTCCTCACCTCTTTCCTTCACCTGAAACTGAATGAGTGGGGTATCTGCACCCACCTGGTGGAGAACAAGACAGCAGAGGGGGAGATGCTTCCCTTGGTGCTTTCTCACTATGACCATAGTCAATTAAGCATCTCTCTGGTCTGGTTGAAATGGTATTTGTGTTATAATACACTTGGAGTCCTGATATTCCCTGCCACAGTACTTAGCTAAGTTCTAGTCAGCTGATTTTTGCATCATTGGAAATACTACGAGATGCAGGAAAGTTGTCCTGAGGTGTGCAAAAGGAATTCATAGATTAGATACCAACTGTCACATCTGATCCTTCTGGGAATCCCATTAGATATTAGTAGACATCTACCTGCATCTTTAAACAGTTACAAAACCTTTCCAAGTTTGTTTTTGGATCACTCCTAAAAACAGGACTTGGGCACCTAATATCCCATTCAAAAACCATGCAGTCTCTGCTAGATAAACCAAGCAGCAGATAAACAAACCAAAAAAAAAGTCCTACATCCTTCCCATGTCAGAGTTAGATGCACACTGCAGCACATCGTGCTTTGCCTACAGGTCTGGGTGATGAAATACAGCAATCAAATGCAATGTATAATAATGATAGCTGTTTCCAGAATTGTCAGGATTCTGCAGTGCCCAGTCCAAGCACCCCCAAAATCCTTTATTCAGCTATTTTTTCTCACACGCTGCACAGATTTATTAACTTTATTGACTTTCCAAATGTTTACACTTGGAACATTCATCTGTCAAAGCTGCTTGCTGCATCTGCAATCAATCTCTGTGGTTTCAGTGCCACGGACAGCAATATGAAAGCTTTGTTTTAAAGATCACCCAAACATTTTTGTTAGTCAGTGTTGCTAAGCAGGTGAAGCTGGAGTAATGTACACAGCACGCACGTTCAGAACTATGTCAGAAAACCTGATTTGTGTACATTCTTGTCACAGCACTTCAGATTTCCTAGATAGCCAAACTTCTCTGCATCTTTTCTTGGATCAGTAAACTGCTGACACAAAGGGCAATGCAATTTTAATTCCACAGCCCTTCCAATGAGGCATGAAGCACTTAAGGAGAGGGAAACTGAGGCTCAATTTGCTAAGTGCTCCCACAATTCTGAACTGTCAGCAGCGTATCCCACTGGAAAATTTCCAATGTTTTGGCAAAATTCCTCCAGCCTTAAGACAAAACAAACAAACAAAGAAGCCACCACCAACAACAAAAAACAATGAGCAATTAGGATTTAGAATTAGCTTTTAGTTGAGAGAAGACAGGCTTTCCTTCAGTGTGAACACCTTTAGAAATAAAATGCATTGTGTGCATTCAGCTATGCTACAGACTCTAACCTGGATGCAAGGGCCAGCAGTCACTCTTTTTCCAATGAATTCACAGGCTGCAAACCCAGCCAGAGAAAAATGTTTCTGGTTTCCTCGTGACACAGTGCAGTTGAATGAAAGCTTCTTGTTCTATAAAGACTTTGGATTATTTTTGTTTTTCACTTGACTTCAGCCAAGACTCTTGTGCATGTCTACATCTCATTCCCTCAGTGCTCCAGCAGCTGACAACTTCCTAAAAAGCTTGTCTCAGACACCATTTTGATGTATGGAGGTGTAAGCAACCTCCACTTATGGATGGCCCGGATTCTGGCCATTAAATTTCCATCAGTATGACAGGTCTTGGGTTTCCTCCTGGCTGTTTCTAGCTTGTGACAAATGGCTGCTTCCAGGTAAAGGAAGATACAAGGTCTGGTGAAGATTCGAGGACTTGTGGTCTCTTTGACCCTTAATCACAGCCCAGACCTATGGTAGTGTTTTTATCTTTTACTTTCATCTTTCACTTTCATCTTTTATCTTTCACTTTCATCTTCTGCTGGCTGCCAGGTGACCTTTCAGCATGCCAGACCCTGCACAAGAGCAATGTGGCAAAGCCAAGAGCTGGTCTGATAACCAGCGATGGGTAGAAGACATCCAGCTGCTTTCCATTTCAACAGCAAGATGAAACCCAGGCATTGACAGACCAACCCTCTGCATCACGAACTTGTCATCACCCTCCCATGGTAATCACTGATCTTCTGCTCTGCTCAGCCAAAGATATATTGTTCCCTGGTGTTTAGGCTCATAAAGTTACTTCTCTGGGACTAAACATACTCAACTGTGGATGAAGTAGTATCTTCAGTTTTCCATGCCCTATCTCATGATCTCCATCCATCCATATTCTATCAACACTTCCACTCTGCTTTTGGCATACGCTTAGGATAATGGTTTCCATGGATAAAACGCCTGCATTATCTTTGAGGTCAGGTTGTATTTGCTCATCCACCTGCACACTTACCTTCCTGTGCTGTTGAGCAGGATCTGTTATAATCCATTTCTGACATAGATAAGGGTCCTCAACCACAGCCACCCCACCAGGTGACCAGAAAATAGACAGCATCCTTTAAAACCCAATGACATTACCAAGTGACACTTCCCTAGCCATTACCTCACTTGCCAAAGGATTTGCTACTCTGGCCCTTGTTCAGCTGGACCTTGCCTGGGTATTTTTGGAGCAAGGAGCTGTTCCAACCCTTTTGCAAATACACAGCATCCTCATGCTGTGGCTCTCCTTCTCTAAGAAAGATGAATGGAAATCTGCACTTGCAGCAGTGGCACTCCATGGAAAGGTAGGTGCCAAAGCAGTAAAAATAGCTTTGGAAGAGCTCTCCCTGCCCACTCCACTCCACCCAAGCTCTAGTTCATTTCTCACCTTCAGCTTTGCTGTTTTCTGTATGTGAGCCAAGGGAAACCAACTTCATCTAGTGCCAAGCTTCCTTCAGGAGAAGAAGTTTTTTTTTTTTTCTTTTTCTTTTCTTTTTTAAATGCTTTAAAAAGACTAAGCATCTTCATGTAGCAAAGGCAGATTCACACCTAGACTGGAAGCTTCTGAGCTTGGTGGTATTTCTACAATCCAAGGAGTGACGTGGCCAGGACGGAGGGCTCAGCTATTGGCACCAATGCCAAAGTGCTCTACCAAGCAACAGAGCACCTGCTCCCCAGACCCTGTGACCGTGCCCTGTCCCAGGTGTTTGGCACGAAGGATGCTTCTCCTGCCTGTAGGGCTGGCACTTGCTAGAGACAGCTCCATGATACTGGGAAAGTTGGCAACTGGTTGTTTTCTGGAACTTTAGGAAAGCTTTTCATAGACAACCTGTCCTGACTTCAGGCTGCTGGGTCACAGGGTAATCAAAGCCAAAGCAGAATAGCCACAAATTTATAATAGCTACAAAGTTAATTCCCTCTCCTGCAAAATCTGTAAAACAAGCCACTGAGAGGTATTACTAATGCCAAGAATGTAACAGGAGACAAGCCCAGATGAGCTGTTTTTATGGCTGAGAAGGAGTTGAGTTGCAACACTGAAGATTTAGATAGGAGCTTTGGGGAAAGATTAGAAATCCACATTCTCCCAGCTTTAGAGCAGCTGCCAGTTGGTGAAAGTCAGGAAATCATTTTGTTTTGGATAACTTGCTATTTCCTAGGAGGTCCCACACCTTCCCAGTAGCAGAAAGGTTATAAGCAGTTATTCAATCCTGTCCAGAAATTTGGTTTTTATTAGCGTTTCATACTCTATACTGATTTCCAGCTGCTGTCACAGATGTCCTGGGGACTCATACTGCTTAATCACCTGACATTATGCTGAAATTCCTATTTGGTCCAGCAGGTGGGTTATACAGAATCAAAGCTCATTTACATTTCCAGTTTCTTTCTAATACTTTCACTGGTGTTAATATTTTGAGCAGTTCCTGTCTGTTTGCCCCTCCTTGGCAGGTAGCTTTTCTACAGGAGTAATTGCCCATCATGGCCAGGATAAATACATTTTTCTTCAGCTTCCATTCACAGAGTGCTCTCCTTGACAGGTAGCTTTGAGAGAAATTATTTGGCCTGAACAGATAAATTTATGCTTTAGACCTCATGGGATATATTTTCAAGGGGAATTTATTTTGCACTGTAATTAATGTTATTAATGTTAATGGGACTCATATCTCCAAATCTCTGCACAGCCTTCTGTCACTTCTGTCCCCCACACCGTGTGTCTTACATGGAATAAATATTCAAGTGAAACAAAGATCTAAAAGAGGAAAAGCAGAGCCCAGAAGCTGAGAAATCGATTACTGGCTTTGTACCTGAGGGTTACACCTGTGCACGGAAAGCCCTGCTCAGACTAGGGACTCAGTCACCCCATCCTCCAGATCCTGGGACTGGCATCAAGCTTTCCATGCGAGCCCAGAACCTCCCAGCACGGTGCCATGTACACCGTGCTCTGGTTCCCCAGCCTGGATTCACCAAGCACTGCAGTGCCACAGCTGGGCAGCAGAAAAGAGAAGCACCCAAAATTACAGCCCACAGGGTGTGTCTGGTACATTGTATGACTTCTTCCTGATGCCTTTTTCCCCCTTCTGAGTCCCCTGTGCATTGCTAGGGGATGGTTGCAGAGATGTTATGGTGAGGCCAGAGCCCATCATCGCACACCACTAACCAGGCATCCAGCACACCGCTGCTTTGGATTTGGGGGTTTAGAGGCTCCAAGTGCTTCCACGAGCAGCAGTGCAGGGCACTGTCAGCAGAAGTCCTTCCAGATGAGGCAGAGCTTATCCCTCCTGGAGGAAATGGCAGACACTAGGCTCTTTACCCAGACCTGATTTTTATAATTTCTGTATTCCTGTGTCTCGCTCCTGATGTTCAGCTCCAACACATACCAACAGCAACCAGCTGCAGAGAACGGGAGACTGCAAGCAAGCAGAAATCCACTAACTTGTATACAAACTTATTTCTTATGCTTAATTAAACAAAGAAGCTGTCCTTGATGAATAACAGACCTTCAGCTTAGTGACTGAAATAAAAGATACACAAAATAATTAAGCTTATCCTGAATTTATTTTGCTCAATCTCAGATGGAAGGATTCAGCTGGCTTTGGGCTTATTTAGCAGCTTTTCAGCCCAACTTGCTCCTTTTCTGTTCATTTTCCTAACTGACAGCTCTAAGCCACAAACACAATTCAGAGACAATCAGCATTTGATGGAGCTGAAATGATACCATTGAACTAATGTGTTTTCACAACTTAAAAAGTTTTCCTACATTTTCTGCTAAATTTAATTCTTAAATAGATTATTTTCTTCTGAAACTCTTTTTTGAACAAACTTATTGGTGTTTTGTTTTTTTAAATAAAAACAAACAAACCAAGAGCCCCTTTGCCAGCTCATTTGCTTTTAGTTCACTGAGTGTGCTTTTCGTTATGAGTGCAGAGAATGTCACAAGTTTGTTCATTTGAGATTTCTTAAAATAAACATACAGAGAAGGCTGAAAACTGTAAGTAGGCATTTAAATTTAAAAAAAAATTAAAATTAAATACTAAGAAAAATTAGCTTGCTTAGCAAAAGGACATGCCTCATAAAACCAGTACTGGATTTTTCCAGGGGGAAATATATTGGTATGTGAATACAAACCCATATGGGAAAACTTATTTACTTATGTGAATGCAAGAGAAAATTGTTTCTCAATTAAAATCTCCTAATTTACATATTCAAATATTCACTAATCTAAAATTTTACCTTCAGAAAAGTATTACCAAAGCACTGGAGCAAAAACGGCGTTACCAAGTCAGCTGCACTCTGCATTAACCTCTGCAGAAAACAAGTGTGTAAGACAAACACTGACTTGTTCCAGAGAGAAGCTCTACAGCACTCACCAAGGAAGAGCATGCAATAGTTTGAAACCCTGGAGCTTTCACCGTAATTTACATTATATCCTGGAGCAAATAATGAATCAATTCATCACCAAAGCTGTCCCCACCAAGCTGAGAGTCCCAGGGACGTGTTTTAATGTAAATTACTTACCCTACTTCCCTCTTTTTTTAAGGAGACAGAAGGAAATTTGCAACTCCTGGAAGGATGTGATACACGTATCTCCTCCCCACCTCATACCTTGCACCTTGGTGACTACTACAGAATTGACACCTGCACCTCTCACCACCACAAAAGGCCAGAGAAGGAAGAGAAATGGTTTGCCTTGTGCATGGCCAGCAGGAGGGAGCCACAGGCAGGAGGAGATGAAGTCAGACAGGCTAAGTGCACAGATCACTCAGAGTTATCTTTTCAGCACATACCTCTGGGATGTGGTCTGGCAAAGGACAGTTTTGCTTTCTGAGAGCTTCTTCTTTTCAAACTATTTTCTGAGTGTGTAGAGAGTGCAAGAAATACCCATTTGTACCTCTGCGCCCATCCCTTAGCAGGAGCAGAGCAAGAGCTCTCATGAGGAAGAAGCAACTCACTGCCGTCAGCACAGGCGTTTTACAAGAGGGGCTCACATAAAGAAGTTAATTTGCCACAGTCTTTTAAAAAGCAGACAACTTATCACAGCCACTGGTGCAGCAAGCACTGGGCAGGGAAGATAAATTTCTTCATTTTTTACAGAGTTAAATCTTGCTAATTAAGACCACATTGCTGTTTGCTGGAGAGAATTTGCATTGATATCTAATATTTCCCACATGGACTTATCAGAAGCAAATGTCTCAGCCTGCCTGAAATATGGGCATTGACTTCCTCTGCTTCCCAGGAGCATAGCTTCTGAAAAATAGACTTCTCCTTTTTGGCCGTGCCTCTGCAGGCCTCATTTTTTTGAGAAATATTTCTCCAGTGAGGTTATTTACAGAGATACCCAGTAAGGGTTCTGCATTCCCCATCTGAGAGTTGGATTTTCATGAGGGCAAGGGAAAGGTAAGCAGAAGATGCTGCGCTTGTTTCAGGACATTTAAATGACACATACATGATTTAAATTTATATACATGGGACTAAAGGTCTCCTGGGAGAGTTTTAATGGCTGCAAATTAAGAAAGCCTGAAATTGTCTCTTTCAAGTAATCCACCAGGACAGGAGATGTTTTCCAATGCAGAGCCTTAAAAAGGCTAAAGGTGAAATTGCGACTTTGCTTCTGGACTTGCTAGCTGGCATCTCCTTAGCTAGATATTCAGAAGGGTTTTGTATCTGAAGCTTCACTTATGAGGAACCTTTCTTACAATGCCTAGCAGGTGACCCTGTGCAGGTGGGAAGGACTTGAGAAAAGGAAATAAAAGGAAATAAAAAAGGAATGGAAGAGGGAAAGATGCTCTCACCTAAATGATTAACTGAGACGGATAACCAGATAAAAAGGGTGGGCCCAGGGAGCTGGTAGAGGCAGTGACCCTACCTGACCTAGCTGGTCCTGACCTAGCCCTAAAAACACCCTAAAAGCCACTCCTTGTTTTGGGTTTCTCACCAGGATGATGCTATTTACCCCTCTGCTCTGAAAGCAGAATATAATTTGCCCAGCAGGGACAAGCAGAGAGCCAAGGAACTGATCAAGCTGAAGGTGTTAAAGGAAATTCTTGGACAGCAGAACAGGTACATGCCAGAAAGCCTTGTTAAACAAGTATCCACATGCTAATTAAACGAAGACCTTTGAAAGCAAAGCCATTAACATATGTCTGCATTTGCAAATGAAGGGAAAGAAAAAATAAATCTTCCACCATGCTGCAGGTTCTGGTGCTTCCAAGCTCTACTTTAGTTTGACAATAAAACAGTCAAAAAAGATGAGATTTTACTAGAAAAAAAAAAAAAAAAAAAAAAAAAAACACTATAAAAAACAAAAATCACCTCTTTCCTAAAGTCTCAACACAATCTAGTGGTGGACAAACATGTCATTTGTTATAATGTTGGTTGACATTTACTTCCAGTACTGCCAAAGAAACCTACTACGAAGGGGTCAGCACACATTTGGCTTTAAAAATGTTGAAGCCAAAACACTAATGCTGCAAATGGCAAGGTCCATTAAAATGAAAATGAATGCTAATATCTCTCTGTAAAGCCAAAATGGAATGAAACAAAAAAAGTTGTGAAGCAGCATCTTATGTCACTAAAAGAAAATCATCAGGAGGATTGAGATGCACTGACTTGACATTATCAGAACAAGCTGGGCAAGGTGGAAAGATTTGTCTTGACACTTATTTGTGGATGGATAATTTTGCTGAACTGACTTTCTGAGGGGAAACTGGTTTTGACTTTTCTTGTGTGTGTCTGAGGGTCCTACTTAATGAGCCAACAAGAAAGACCAGTGAAGGGCACTAGGGCAAGCCCTGCACTGCTGAGCTTCTACTAGCCCACTGTCTCTGGCAGCAACATTGATATTATTGCTAGCTCTTGCCTTATGATTATCAGCTTCAGAGCTCTTCAGTTTTGTTACTGTTTTTGTTTTCCTTGTATAATCATTTTCTGGAGTCAGGAGATTCAGGTGCCAAACCATTTTTCCTTTTTTTTTTTTTCCTTCTTTTTTTTATATATATCATAGAATCATAGAATATCCTGAGTTGGAAGGGACCCTTAAGGATCATCAAGTCCAACTCTTGACACCTCACAGGTCTACCCAAAAGTTCAGACCATGTGACTAAGTGCACAGTCCAATCTCTTCTTAAATTCAGACAGGCTTGGTGCAGTGACCACTTCCCTGGGGAGCCTGTTCCAGTGTGCAACCACCCGCTCTGTGAAGAACCCCCTCCTGACGTCCAGCCTAAATTTCCCCTGCCTCAGCTTAACCCCGTTCCCGCGGGTCCTGTCACTAGTGTTAATGGAGAAAAGGTCTCCTGCCTCTCGACACCCCCTTACGAGGAAGTTGTAGACTGTGATGAGGTCTCCCCTCAGCCTCCTCTTCTCCAGGCTGAACAGGCCCAGTGACCTCAGCCGTTCCTCGTACGTCTTCCCCTCCAGGCCTTTCACCATCTTCATAGCCCTCCTCTGGACACTCTCCAACAGTTTCATGTCCTTTTTATACTGTGGTGCCCAGAACTGCACACAGTACTCGAGGTGAGGCCGCACCAGCGCAGAGTAGAGCGGGACAATCACCTCCCTTGACCTACTAGCGATGCCGTGCTTGATGCACCCCAGGACTCGATTGGCCCTCCTGGTTGCCAGGGCACACTGCTGGCTCATGTTCAACTTGCTGTCTACCACGACCCCCAGATCTCTCTCTTCGAGGCTGCTCTCCAGCGTCTCATCGCCCAGTCTGTACGTGCAGCCAGGGATATATATATTCCTAGATATCATGTCTGAAAGGTCTGCACCATATGACTGCCTTGACATTTTCATAGCTAGAAGGAAATAAGGAGAACCTAAACTGTAACTTGTATGGTATTCCTCCTGGCACATGGGGTTAGTCCCAGCATTTCTTCCAGGAGAAGGTCAATTGCTGTGGTTTTCCCTGGCCAGGACTAATCCAAGATGGTGCTGCAGACCAAGAAATCCATGATTTATGACAGATCAGCTATGTCTTTCTCAAAATGTTGTGCAAATCACATTTTTTTCCACAGGAGGTGATATTGTTTTAGGAACAGCATGTATGGTTTTCCATCCTCTGGCCATTAATAAGTTCTCTAATTATTAATAGCTTTTCTAATTACAGAGTTGGGCTGGACTCCTACACACACAAATGGTTTCCAGTCCTACAGATGGAGGTCAAGGAAAGCAGTGCCTTCCAGGCACAGAAGTGTATTTCTCCACGAAGTGTTTGCATGAGCTGACAGCAGGGAAAACATGGGTTCAGACCTCATTTCTGCAAGCAGGGACAGAGCCAGATAAATCTCCTTTTCCTTCCCCTGGGAGAGCAGTGCTCACCGGTGAGCTGTGTGAGGCAGGTGACCTCCTCTAGCAGCAGCTCTATTGCAGGTATAGAAAGGTCATTGTCCCAAGAGATGGCTGGCAAATGGAAAAACATACAAACAGGGGAAAAAAAGAAAAAAAAAAAAAAAAAAAAAAGCTGCTGGAAGGGAAAAAGCGGTTTTGTATGTGACAGCCTCAGACTCCAGCACTGGACTGGGCATGTGCTTTGCTGAGCAGGAACCACGGGACATCCATTTGGCATGGATGAAGAGGGGGCAAATTATCTGCTGCCTCATTCTTGGAAATCCCCATTAAACATCAGGGGATGCTGTGGGGTGCACGGGTAAGTCACACACCCCAGAACAATGAGCAGGTCCCTGCCAAGCCTGAAGCTGTCTTCAGTGTCCTGCAGAACAGTGCTGAGTTCTTCCCATCCTGGCTTCAGGGATGCTCCTCCCAAGGCTGGAGGGAGTGATGAAGTTCTGCTTGTTGGGAGCGTTCTTGGCGCCACAGGTAACTCCAGATCTCGTGTGGGTTAGAGCTGGAGTAATTAATAAAGCGAGGCTGGCAATGGAGCGTTTCAGCAGAGCTGAGGGAAGGCAAATCTCTGCTAGACCCATTCTCCAAAGCAGAGCAGCTCTCAGAGGCCATTACAGCCTGGCAGTCTGTTTGGTGGGAGAGCAGGTGGGAACCGATCCCTGAGAGCGTGCCTCAGGAAATCTCCTCCCAGCTCCTCCAGAGAGCTCAGCTCCCCGCTGCTTCTGCTTGGCATTTACCAACAGATTTTCCCAGGCAGCCTCCCACCTGCTCAGCTTTTTTGCAAATCTGGACCCTAAAGAGGAACTCAGCTCTTTCAGAAAATCTGCTGTGAAAGGAGCTGAATGAAAGTTTTCTGACACCCATGGGAAGGTCCTTGCTGGGTCCAGCAAGCCTTGATTCATTTCTCTTCTCTGTTCCTGGCACGCTGGCATGGTTCTGGAGATCGAGATGAAACACTACCACGTACTTTGCCACTGCCGTAGCACAAAGAAAATACACGCAGCCCAAAGAATAATTAAAGTCACACTTGCAGTTCTTAACTTACTTTAATTGAGGATATCAAAGAAGAATAAATTTCACTATCAGGCTCAGCGGGGAAAGCTAAGTTGGAGGGAGGTAGCTCTTTATTCATTTACATGGCTATGTATCACACATAATGTCTGGCAGAAAATAAAGTGTTTTAACTTGGAGGGAAATACTAATTTTAGCTGAAAAGAAACAGTGGCTAATATGCCTGCCACAGCTTTTTTTTTTTTTTCTTTTTTTTTTTTTAATTTTTCTTTTTTTCCCAGCAATATGGCTTAGAATCCAAAGATAAATATTCTAACTGCTAACTTTAAAGTAATTACATCATTACAATTTCTGAGGAGGAGTATGTTTTCAATCACACACACAAAATAAAATCACCACATATCAGAAAGAAACCCAGCAGTCTGGATTCCATTTGCATCTGGTGTAATGGGTTGGATGCTACTGAACCAATTAAAGTCTATTAAAGAGCTCTCCTTATACTTGTTATTGAACCCAGAATTTGCCAAGCCCTGTTCTTGGATCATTAAACACCTTGGTCTTTTCCAGCTAACATGTTCTAACACACTAGTCAAGACATGGCAGGGACACTGAGCACAGAACAGGTAAATTCCTGAAAGTATGAGGCTGAAAGAAAAGTCCTGTCCTGGTTTCAACCCAGGGTTGTGGATCAATGTAAGGATGGCCTAGTTCAAAAAAAGCAATGGACTCTGACTTGTGTCCCTGAATTGGTCATGAGGCCCCTTCACTAGGGTATTACTACCTCTTGAGTTGGGAAAACAGAGAAAGAAATTGCTATGGAAGAAGTTCTAGAACGAAACCATGAAGCAGATGTCCCAGTGCAGGCTGAGTCCCTGCTCTGGGCTCCCCCAAAAGAAAGTAATTTTGGAGAAGATTGAAGCTGTGGAGAATTCTTTAAATGCACACTTTAAGGAAATTGTGCCAGAAACAAGAATGTGATATGTTTCTGAGTACCTGGAACTGATATAACATCACTGTGGAAAAATTATCCCTCACAGTCACATATTTTGGGAAATTTGCCTTTGAATGTGGGAAATTGTCAGATTGTCCAGGTCATGGTAGATCTGAGGCTCACACAGGAGAGATAGCATAAATCTTTTAAATAAAAATTGATTGGTATTACATTGAGAAATGCAGAACAAGACTGTGTTAATTCAGATAGTTTACTTTCTCTAACATCAAGGACTTATCACAATTCAAACCGGTGTTATGTGGTGAGATGTGTTTGCATCTGACTTTGAGAAAAGACTGGCCACTGTGTGAGCTTTCTCTTCAAGGATGTTTTACAACTTCATGCAATAAACGTATAGTTCCACAAAAGCTGAGACCTCTGAGGCTCCCTGACCACCCTTGTATGTCAGAGCACCACCCTAATTCATGAGTGGAGTGATGCATGCCCATTACAGAGCCCTGGTGACTTCTAGCAGACCAGGGCAAACTCATAGTCTCCAGGAGCCAAGGAAATCTGGTTCTCTGAAACTCACTCATTTCTGAGTGCAACAAAACCAGAAATGCATCACTGTGGGTAGAGTAGCTTGCTTCAAAACACCTCTTTGAGATTGATTGGTTACACTGCCAGAAAGCACAAGAAGCACTTGCAAAAATTAGAAGTTTCAGCTGAATTTTCTGTTTCTCTCCTCTATGCACCAACAAAGAGGGAGTAACCAGCCTCCTTTTTCTACTACCACCTTTTATCTAATAAAAAACTGAAAGTCTCTGCTCAGTCTCTTCTTTCCTGGGATAATCAGATTTTTCCTCACAGGTGTTATAGATGTCCCCTCTTTCTTGCTCTTCTACTCTGTTGCTCCGTGGTTTTGTTTGTTTGTTTTTTAGTTTGCTTTTTTTCCATCAGGTCAGCATAGCCCTTGAAACATAGCTTCAAAATGAGATGCAACACTTAAACCCTTTCCAGACCCAATGTGACCAGACCAGCACTAATGTCTCACAGGCTGCACTCCTGTTTGCACCTGTTTGAATCAGCTCTGCCCGTTTTGCCAGAGCATCCACCACACCCAACGGTCTGTCCCCTGTATCCTAACACACGGTATTTCTGTTTCTCAGTGTCATATCCATATTCTCTTTTTTTTTTTTGGCTGCTGAATTCTCTCCTGCCCTGTGCGTCATACCCAGTGGGTCTGTAGGAATGTTTCCTGGGAAACCTCAGACCCTGATTCAACGAGGCCAGCCTGACCAAATTCTGCCCCCTCGGTGGGACAGGACACCCCCTGTATCTATAACTTACTCATTTTAGTCATTCCTGTAATTCATAAACCTACTTATTAGAATCAGCCATTGCTAGTGCTCCCTCCTTCCCCTTCAAGTGGGTTACCCAGGCAAAGAAACGTCATCACCTTGTTCTGGCATGCCCTGCTTTTGATGAATGCAAGTTGACTGCCTTTACCCCTCCAATTAGTCTTCATTAAGAACCTGTTGTATAAGGAATGAGTGCATGACAGTGTCATCCCAGGCATTGCAGCTAGACTGTCAGGTTAATGAGGCCCCACCTCCTTCCGTTCAGAACAAGCATCATCTCCAGAGCTATAGGCCTGCAGCCATGCTCCAGGAGTGCTCAGAGATAAAAGGTTTAGAAAGGAATTTTTTGTTCCAGCCTTGTTTGAAAAACAATCTTCTTTTGAAATTAATGCATTCAGAAGTAGCCTATTTCAATGAAATAGGATTTTCTGACAGAAATATGTTCTGCCACAAACTTTTTAATCAGTTCTATTCCTAACCCATTTGAGGAATAAACTAATATTTTTCACTCTTTGTTTTGTTCTGTAAAGCTTAGATGAAGAAGATTGCTTGCATTTCCTTCACTCATGATGTCTGTTATGTTTTTGAAGTGCTGTTCTCAGGCAGTGAAAGAGTTTGGTCTCTATGAATCTTAAAATACTCACCACAGGAATGTTAATAGACCAAGGGTAGAACTAAACATTGTCTTTGCTGAGAGCAGAGTTAGATTGGAAAATGTTTGAACTTGGCACAAATCAAATGAGTCAAGAGCCTTTCGACAGCTGATGATAAAATCTGAACGCCTGACCACCTGCAGAAAATCTCAGCTGTTCTATCTCCTTCCAAGGTCTGGGTATAAGATGTTTAACTTTAAAAAGAAATCTTGGTAAATGAAAGCCTTTCGGTCAAACGCTCTTCTTCTGTTAATTGACATAACTTCCTGATGTTTATCAGCCACATTCTCATGCAAGCAATCTTTAGGGGAGCGATCAGGTCTTCAGCCATGTGAAGTGTTTGCCTGCCCCCAGATCAGGCTGTGTTGGATTGCCCCCTATGTGAATATAATCAGGAGGGACCATGGCTGAGTCGCCTGATGTCAGGTATCTCCTGTTATCAGAGATTTCCCAGCACGTCCTTGCTTACCAGGTGCCCTTCTCCTACCACCAGCTCAGCTGGTGCAGGAAGAGCTCAATGTGCTGCAGATCATAAGGAAGGCCTGCACCAGTGCTTTGTCTGCCATGGGATAAAGAGCAAGTTCAGTTTCAGCATAACCATTCAGAGCACAGGGATAAAAAATCTTTATTCTATCTAAAGAGTGACTAGCTTCAGCACCTAAGAAATTGGGTTTAGAATCCAGTCATTGCAATGTTCACAGAGGAGCTCACATTGTGGAAGTTAATCCCTGACAGAGGATGTGCTGTGGCCTCGAGACCAGTGCCACATTGCTGAAGGAGGGTTGGATTGCTGGGCTGGCTCTGCTGGCTGCTTTGGGAGCCAGAAATGTGTGAAAACCAATCCACCTTGAAACGCAACTTTTCATTCTTGCTTTCCCTCTGGCTAATTCTAGCCAAGGGATGGTTTCATGCTGTAGGACCTTTGTCCCTAGGATGAATCTCAGATAAAGGCTGCTTTCATTTCAAAACAAACCAGCTCATCTTGCCATGACTTCTGCTCCAGTTCCTAGCTCAGAAGGTCTTGACACAATTTTTCAGTGCACCTGGGTGAATGCTTCTCTCTCTACCAACATGTTCTCCTGTCCTCTAGTGTTTCTCATCCTTTGATCCTTTGCAAAACCATCATTATTTCCATGTCACGTGTAGACAGGCCTAGCTCCTGCCGCACAACTACATCACCGCCAGTGTGGAAGAGAACCTTTACCATGCTGTGCACCTTCTCTGCACACATGTCCGGGATGAGCTCCCTGGTAAGTCCTTTTAGCACAGTTTTCAGAAGAAAAGACAATTCACCTTACAAGACCCCTGTAAGGTGAACTGCTGCCTCGGGGAAGTTCGTCTCTCCCCATGCAGTATTTTCTTGCTCTGTAGATTTCTTCCCATGTGGAGTTCTTTTGTAAGGACATTCGTATCAATGACTGTCTACCCAGAAGATTGGTCTACCAAAAAAGAAAGACTTTTTCTCATCAGGCCATACCTAACAGGTCCCCCAGGACTCAGACACCCTGATAATCACTTGGTCAGGGACTCTGGTTATATTGGAAAAATACAGGATGACAGGATATATCATATTAACATGCTACAGCTCTCTGCTTTCCAGCTGCATGGAGCTCTGAAAGCTAGAAAGCATTCCACATATTAAAATGAAATATTTAAATTTCCCCTTTTTATTAAAGATTATTTGCTGTTCCATCCCTCCCCCAGATTTATTTTTTTTTCCTTTTCTTTTTTTTTTTTTTTTTTTATCTGCTTCATTTCACTTTACTGCTAACTGTGACTTAAGTACGATTTATGATTCAAGTCAAGACCCTGATTGCATTTAGTTTGCTGGTGACAGAATCAATTCATCCCGGGTAGGAAAAATGATGCATTGCTTGTCAGCCCCTTACCAGCCCATGGATTATTGAGAAGCCTAGCGAGTATCTTTGCATGTTTTGGAGTCGTGGCTTTTTGGTTAAGTAGCTTCATAATTACTGAAGTTCAATATCCATCTTCTCACTGGAGGTTATGGGAATTCTCATACAGAGTGAATGCATCCTGTTTTGCAAAGGTCTGGCATGTGGACCAGAATAGGATGTGGCCTGGAGCTAAAAGAAATTCCAAATTCTGTCCAATTGACTGTCCCTGCACTGCCAGGTGGGTGTAGGTGCCTGGAACAGCATGACACTTGAACACCACATGTCTTCAAGACCCTTAGCTGGTGGAAGGCTGATGGTAGTGGAAACCATCATCCCCTGATGCCTCCCTCACATGGCACAGACCACGATGGTCACCCAGCACAAACCCAGTGCCTCTGCTCTGAGACAGCAACAGTCAACCCAGAGAATTTCCTTCTGCCCTGTGGACAAAGGCAAGGCAGGAAGATGTCTCCTAGGAATACTCAGAGGACCAGAAAAGCCAGAAGGTCAAAGGCCTGTTGTAGCCCTCGATTAACACCGGGCATTGGATGTGGTACAAATAACATCTGTAGTAGAGAGTGGAGAGGCCTCAGGGCGGTAGAAGAGGTAGCTTTGAGGAAGCATAACAAAGCTGGAGCTTTTCCAGCATAACAGTTTTTTTTAAGAGCATTTGCCTTTGATTTTGTCAAAAATGTGAAAGGCCTGATAAAATGACTAGAACAAAGAAAGTACTGGAAAAAAACTCTTGCTAAGTTTCTCTTCATAGTACTAGATCATCTCACCCTACTGAGGTAAAGTAAATAAATTCCTCTTTCAACTCATCCATTTTCATTAATTTCACGTGAACTTTTAGGATAATATCAAATATTAATTTTAATATTATATTTCAGTGATGTCTTTAATATTTGCTGGTATAATGCTTTGTTATTATAGAAGTAAAATGTGTGTACCTTAGGGAAATGGAGTGTTTAGGTGTTGTTGAAACAAAATGATTTGATGTAGTCAAGACCAGCCAATTTGATTATTCAGATTAGACATTTCTGGAGGAGGGAGAGAGAAGAGCATTTTATGTTGAAATTTGATTTAAAATAAAAATGACTTCTGAAATATTGGGATCTTATCACTGGCTGAAAATTCTGATATCTGGCAAATATTTTTACCAAGAAACAGAGAAACCAAGAAAACCAAGTGAAAAAATGAAAAAGGAACGAAGAGACAGATTTTCCTGCCTAAGGCTGTGGAGGTTAGATTACCAGTCTTTAGATGTAGCAGAGCTAATGCAAGAAAGATTGGCAGAAAAGCAATGTACTCATGTGTACAAATTAAAAGTCTCAGATTCATCTTTCAACCCTTCATATTGTGTTATATTTATTTATTTATTTATTTATTTTTATCAGAGGAAGTTGTTGCCTGTTCCTCATGCATATATCATTGCTCGAGTTTCTCTTGCTGCCCTGAGAGAGGGGGAGTGGGAGTTGCCTTTTCTTCCTTTGTGCTCAAAACCTCTCACGCATTTTGCACGTTGTTGGGCTGGTCAGGGTGAAGGACAGTTTTGTCCAGCCTGTCTGTAGGTCCCCACAAACAGCCAGAACAAATGTATACAGGACTGAGCTAACAGGCTGGAACTGAGCAGACCTGAGGATATGTTCATGAAAATCTGTAAATATCTAACCATGGAATGTGAACCTAAGGTTATTCTTGACTAACTACACCCCCAAAAAATTAAGTCCTGTTTTAACTATCTGGCACAATCCACCTCCATTCCTGGAGAAGAAATATCTTCTTTTGGAGCTGAACGTAGTTGACATACGTATGAGGAGGGCTGGATGTCCTTCACTTCCTAATGGAGCAACTCCTGAGCTAAATGCATATAAAGCTTTGGCTGCATCTGTTCATCAGACTAATGGCATGGTGGTAGCTGTGTTTATTGGATTAAATCGGCATGGAGGCACAGACTTATGCTAAGAAGTAGCAAGTCCCACAAAGTCCTTGAAGTATGTGATGTCTGCTGACTGCTCCTCCAGAAGCCATGGGCACCATGTCAGAAGGTGCATTGTGAAGTGTCCACGAAGACATTTTATGTGTGATAATAAAGTCAGATTGAGGGTCTAATCAATACTGACCCATGCCTGAGTAAATCAGTGCCAAAATCACACACATGATGATTCCCTGCTCTTCAGGAGACCCCAAGAGATGTATCACTGTGCTGGTCTCCTTGGGAGCACAGGCAGAATGCTGTCCCCATGGCAGCAGGGACTCCTGAGCAGACTTTGAGGGAATGACGTGGCAACTGCTGATAAGCATTACATGTTGACCTGGGCAAGTCTAATGTTTTCCCTCCAGTGGCTGGAAATAAGTAAAAAAGTTTTCCATGCACTGGAAAAAAATAGATAAATGATATATGGCAACTGTCACTTTGGGGAGGTTCTTGCAATGACAATTGCCCCAAACTGTCTAGTTTGGTGGCCTGCAAGACAGGAAAGCATGGTCACAGATGCCTTGTTCTTAATGCTGATCAGTTTTGAGTGTGTCTAGGGTAGGCAACAAAGACTGAAACATCAGAGCTAAGACCTTTGCTGCTCTCTGTTCTTGGCAATAACACTCCTGTATACAGAAGTGGACAAACAATGACACCTCTCCTTTAGAAATGTGTCCTGGCTAGGACTCTCACTTCACTGAAACACTTAAATAATTTGATGCCACCACATACTGAGACACCTTCTGAACTCTAGTTAAAGCTTTGCTTTAAGCTATGCATCTGCTTGAGTGCCACTCACTCTGTTGCTGACAGAGGGTTGGACCAAGCCATTCCCAGAGATTATTCTCAGTAACAATTTTCCTTCCCAACAAGTTCCACTTATTTTCCTCTTTCCCATTCGTTATTAGTGACATCTAGTGACCAGCTAGAGTCATGCAGAAAATGAATAAAACCATAATTAATAAGGTAGATTGAACATACAGGACAAGAAAGTACGTGGTCCATTAATTTATCAAGTATTTCTCACTGCCACCAGTAGAGAAATCAACCAGGCAGGAGCTCTGGGGTTTGAAGTTATCCTCTTTCTACTCTTTAGCTCTTTGTAGAATGCCAAAGGCTGCCCTAACTCCTGCAGGAGGTCCTACAGAGAAAGCCCTTGGCTAAGATTTTCCAGAGTGTTTTATAATGCAGATAATGGTCTAGGGATTTGCATATGAGGTACTTCAAAGGGCCTGATTTTCAGGTAGTGGGCTTTCAGCTCTTTTCATAGGTCACGCTTCTTCAGGAAATCTCAGTTGGGTGCCTGATAAACATACTTTCCTGATGAAATAATATTATTTAGTTGCTGTGAGCATTGCAGTCTTTTATCTGAGCCTCTATCCCCCACCAGCTTATACATCGTGTGACGGAGCAGTAGATATCCCTGAAGTTATCACACCCAGGCGAGTAGGAAATCACGTAGAGCAAGGTCCCTGAGAGACTGCAGCAGCACTGAAACTGTAACTAGATGCTAACAAGCTCATCTGGGAAAGAAGGCAAGTGGGAGAGGTGCCTTATGTATTCCTCAGCCACAGGAAAAACATCACTTCAAGTTCATGTCTTCAACGTGAAGACAAAAGTCCACACAAAAACAATCTGCTTTGAGGTGCAAGCACGGGAAGAAATGGGCTTGGTTTGGCCTTCAGCCTGCTATTGCAAGAATTTGTACAAATAACCTGAGAAAGAAGCTATGATCTCTGCTTGCCTCTTCTCTCTGGTGCTCTCACCCTGAGGAACTCTGTTTTCAGATGATGCCCAGCTTTCAGCTCTGCCACAGCCATTCCCTAGAGGCTGAGAGGGAGTGGGGGAAAGAGCTGATAACAAAGTGGGTCCCAGCTGAGGAATCCAGCTCCCCTGCAAGATTTCAGAAAGTTGGTGCCTCTCTCAGTAACCAAGCCTAATTCTTCAGATAAACAGATTTTTATAGGAGTTTATGGCTTGTGCAGTCACCACTGTGCCATGCAGGACACGAACACTGTAATACCATGGGGCCTGTTCAGTTCCTGACCTTGTCACAGTAAAGAATGTGACACAGGACTGGAAGAAATGTGAAGACACACAGCTCTGCAGCCAGTGCTCACTGCTGGTGCACTCTCTGGGAATCTGGGTGCCAAATTGCCCCAGTGGAGGTCTCCCACCTGGTACGTGGGACCAGGGAGCCCTAGGGAATGTGCAGAGCTGGGCTGAGATTTACCAGCAGAGCGAGGAATAGTGAGCAGGGCAGGCAAAAGCCAGTAGCAAGATTCACATTTCTTTCTGTGTCCCTGCTGTCCTATCCTGTCCACCCCTGGGTACACGCCAGCACCCATGCTGCTGGAGGGGTGCATAAACCTCTGCGAGACAGTGGCAGATCTCACGTGCTTTGACCCACAGACTGGTTAGGTGCATGTCTCAGCATCATTTCCTCTGACAGATGCTGCAAACGATATGACTCGCAACAGACTGAATGCAAAAAAGTGCTGCAGCCCCGAGCAAACCCCGAGCTAAAAGGGCCACAGCATTGCGCTATTAGTCAGAGCAGATGCTCGTGACGGTGGCAGTGACCTGAAACTGCTAATCTTGTTACTCGGGGAGGGCCTTCAGCCATGGGACTGGCAAGTGTGGAATAAATAAACCAGGCTCTTTTTTCCTTCCCCACGCTGCCTGCCACATTCAGATCTCACTTAAGGCAAAGAGAACAGGGAAATGGTGGTGGCAGCTGACAAGCAGTGCCCTTCACAGCTAGCCCACTGGTAGAAACGGCTGCTGAGATGACTTTCAGGCAAAGATGACTTTGTTGGGGCTCAAAGCTGAAAGGCTGAAGCCTAGTGCCAGCTCTGGTTTTATATTCTTTACTCAGGCTCTTTCTCTGCTTCTTCGTGAGGTTTCATTCTGCCTGCACACCACCGAGCATCCTGGGGCAGTCACACCAGGGTGCAACCTGCACGTCCACCCTCACATGCAATGTGACAGTAAGAATGAGCTCTTGACTCCTTTAAGGAGCACAGGGTGCTCCACAACTTCTGCACAGCTGTCTCCTGCATAGAGTCTGTACCCAGGTAACAGGATTTGGGGCTGAGTGGAATGAGGTTGCTGCTGAGCTCAGACCTGCCTGGAGTTTTCCGTGTCTTTTTCTTAGCAAGTGGGTTGTGCTATCTGCATCACTGGGGCTTGTGATGAGAATAAAGCATTGATACCTTTCCTGGTTAATCCCCAGCACTCTGACTATGGGCTTGTGCCCGTATTCTCTCCTTTAGGGCCTGACACTGCTCTAGGGCTGACACACCTACCGTAGTTAGACACAGACATCCAAGACAGCTGCAGTGGAGCTACAGAGATTTTGCTTCTTCTTCTTGGGACAGAGTTGGAGACAATGCTGCACTTTACAACCTTATGAATAACGTTTTGATGGCTGTGTTGATGGAGAGGATTTCTATCCCACCACTTTGTGGTGATGCCACAGAGGAAGTGTCTGCAGGTGGATCACAGGTAGGGCTAAAACACAGTGTGGTTTATCAGGAGAAGAAGGCTAGCTTCAGTACGGAGACAGGCTCTGCACAGGCATCTGTCCATCCCTGTGGTGGACATTCATAATTTCTGAGCTGTTTTCTCCTGTCTTCCATAGCAGAGTAAGAGGTGTCAAAGCATGCTACAGCCAAAGGACATATCTGGAGGGCAGCACCCCTGCATGTCTTCTCACCATCTCAGTCCCATTCCCCTTGGTTTGAAAATACGACAGAGAAGTATAAAGAGGCACAAATTGACTGGAATGTTAGTCCTGAACTGCTAGTTGTTGTCAGATAAAGAAAATGTGATGGTGTAGAGCGTAGTGATGAATGTAAGCAACTGTCTGAGACATGCAGCCCTACCCTGAGGTTTGGGCCAGTGCATAGACCAGCCCCTGCCAGCCACTGGCATACTGCAACTCAACAGCTTGGGGTAAGCCACAAGCAAACCCCCAGGAGTTGGACAGGCAAGAGAAATACTCAGCACTTCCTAGCATCTCATGGGGAGAGCAAGGAGATGGCAGGAAGAAAAATAAAATACAAGATTTCTACCAAAGTTTCTACCACTGTTCAGATACCACAGTTGGGCAAGCAGAGAAGCAGAGAGGTTGTTCTTCCATATTTTTTTCTTTAAAGATCCCTCTTTTTCTCAGAGTGATTCCATTCCTTAGAAAGCAATGCTCCCCGGAGCTCTGCTTGAGCAAAGGACAACAGCTGTGACAACAGCGTGACCCCATACCTTGGGAAGTGTATGGACAATCACCGGCACCAAGACAAATCACCTTGGATAGAAACTGATTTTTTATTTTTTTTCATCAGCACCTCCCTGCCTCCCCAGCAGTGTTACGGGCTGTGACTTTCTGAAAGCTCTAAGTAAAGCCATAAAACATTTGCCTGCTGCAGGCAGCATAAGAATGCCTTTGTGGTTTTCATTTGAACAATTTCCAGCCATAACAATGGACGAATCTGCACAGGCATCTATGTCAGAGGCAGGAGATGAGCAGATGCTCAGCTACATCTACTTCTACAATCAGTATCTGGGCAAAAGGCACTTCCAGGTACACCCTGGGATATACTCTACAGACCTGCCATGGTGTCATGGATGTCTGCCTCCATGACCATCATCTAATCCTTCCCAGGACACCTGTATGATGCTCTCTCCCTGCTTCCTGTACGTAAATCTTGGCCCCACTTTAAAATCCTAGTATAAACAGGCAAGCATTTAAATGCTACTGTTGCAATCTTGTCAAATTACATGGTTTATAATTACCTTAATTATTTTTAATCGCTTCACATACTACTGCCTAGATCTCATTAACATGGCTAAAAAAATCAATCAGACCGAAAGCCTTCTCATATTTTGCTGTATGTATCAAAAACATAACCTTATAACACACAGGCTGATTTTTACCCTGTTTTCCTAAGGAAACATCTGCACGTCTGTCAACAGCCACCTTCATTTTCCTCTTTAAACTCTTCCAGTGCTGTGTCCAAAGCAGGCACAATATGAAAGACACAAGAATGCTCAATTCCTTCAAATACCATGAAAATGTACAGGTGGGTAGGAGGCAAAAAAATCTACTGCTGCAAAGATCAGTTCAACCTTTGACAGACCCTGTCCCCATTAGGGAAGGCGCTTCTGCAGAAAACAAACCTCTCTTGATTTTGCTATTCCTTCACTGTAATTACCCCAAGTGATGGAAACATCAGCTGGCTGACACAACCAGTGCCTCTGATGAAGGCTGATATTGTCTGCTTCGGGGAAAAAACAACTCCTAAGAGCCCAAAGTAAAGAAAATAAAGCAGAAATTGCATGCATTTAAGATATACAAAATTCACAGACCACAACCTGGTCCCGTGAGCTCTTCAGCTGCTGATCCACTCTGACACCACATCCTCAACTGGCTTATGGCTTTCCAGGACAGAAGCTCCTCTGATGGCAACGTGTAAGTTCCTTTTCGCTGAAGAAACAATATTTTGGTGCATTACAAATATGCTTTCTTTATCTCAGCCAGATTGTCATTGATTCCTTCTCTGCCTTCTTCATCTTTTACCTTTCCATCACTGCTGACAACAAGGCAAACATTATCAGCAGCGACTTCATGTTTGCTTAAAAAAATGTAATGAGGATACAAAAGTGTCTTGAGCATCAGGCCGGTCTCTTCTAAGTTCCTGTTTGAGGACTGTCCAACACCACATTTCTTCTAGGATGTGCCAGTTCATCAGCTTACTGTGCACTTCTTATCTCACATGCAGTTTCTTCCTTCTGCTTCACTCAGAATCCCAGATGAAGAAGAAACAGCATTTATGTGACAAGACCTATTTTCCATAAAGCCTCGGTGTCTGGCATTAATTTCATTTGCATCCTTTAATTATTTATTAGTTCAATGCTGCATCTTCATGCCTCTGTGTTGCTTGATGTTGAGAGCTGCCTGGGCAGTTCAGTATTGCTTGGATCGCCCATAGCATCATGAAGACCCTTCTCTGACAGTTCCTCTCATCCTCTGACTCCTCCTCAACATGGAAAGTCTCAGCAAATCCCAGCAGTGTCTGGAAGGGCTCAGAGCAGGCCCATAAACAACTCTCTCCTCTCCTGGATGAAGGGAGAGATTGCTGGAAGGGGAGATCTCCCAAGAAAGCTGTCGCATTTTCTGCTCCTTCAGCCTCTGGGCTGTGTCCAGTCCATTTGGTCCTTGTGATGACTGTGCCTTTATTCCTTGTGCTTGCTGCTTGCTCTCATTGTGACAGAGGAATATAATGTTTCTAGATTTTCTTATATTTCATAAGCTGTTTAAAAGCTCCCTCTGAGGTAGGTAGGACCCACTTGGGAGCTCTCTAGCTTGCAAGACCAATAGATTTCTTTTCTCTCTTTCCCCTCCCTTCCCTTCCCCACTTCTCCCCCGTCTCTGAAGCAATGAAGATGTGTCTTTTCCCATTTTGACTTTTCTCAGCAAATGCTGACTCCTCTGTTGCAAACCCCAAGATCCCTTACCCACTGTGTCCTATTCTTCTTCTTGAATGGGTAGCAACACTGCCTAAAGCCAGGCAGATGCAAAACTTCCCACCTGTAAAGGGAAATGTGAAAAGGACAGAAGAAATGTGTTCCTCCTCAAATCACAGATGCTGAATTCCCTCGCCAGAAGCACACACAGTTCCCATGGATGGCAGCTGAAAGCACGTAGCACACATAAGGAAAATCCTTATTGATTTCTGTCTCTCCATGTGCCAACGTCATGAAATTTCAGCCTGATACACTTTCTAAAAGTTGCATCTACTTCAGGGAGTTACTAGAAAACCTTTTTTCCTCCTTAACCTGATAGCTGCTAGATTCAGCTACAGCACGCAGGGAGCTCTGAGAAGGCTTTTAGAAATATTGGGTAAGATGAGGCCAATTCTCAGCCTGTGAAGCATTGTGTCTCCATTGGCATCAGCAGGCCACGTCTACTGACATCAGCCAGCATCAGATCTGGCACTAGAAATGTACTTAGCTTCACTTTTATGAGAGCCTGAGATGTACTTACAGTTCATAACAGAGCTCTGTGCCAAAGCTGCCTTGCAAAAACTGATGTGTTAGTTTAACATTATTAGTAAATCTTTAGCTCTGCTGCAGCAGCACTTTGTGGTTATTTAATACCTCAAGGGACAACTTTCTTAAAATAATAGGAGAAGCACTGGGACTTGAGAGCTGAGTGCAATTCTCTGCTGTTCCAGACTCAAACCTTTGGCAGATCAATGCTCAATGCTCTGTTGCAATGAGGTACCCACGTACATCCCAGACACATGGGAGATGGGATGCAACACAGTGGAATACAGTTATTTTTGTGTGGAGATGATGAAAGAAAGGTAAATGTGAACATGGTGATAAATTTTAAATGACCCTCATCCTTCTACGTAAGTTTTCTCTCTAGGCCAGGAAAATGTAGTTGAAAAGGGAAAAAGTGAAAACACTCTTGACTGATAAAAAATATCCCAAATTTTCTAAAATACCTTTTTTTTTTTTTCTTTCTCACATGCTGCTTCAGCCTGAAAGATCAAAGCTTCTTTAACCTATCTTTAGACTGTTTCAAAGCCAACAGCTGTTGAAGGCAATGAAAAAGTTTCAAGAAAGCCTCACCATCTCCAGAACTCCAAAAAAGGCTTGAAATTGCCTTAAATCGCAAGTGCTGAGTGGTTGTAAAAAAGGGTCAGGACTTGAATCCTGAGGAGAAACATCTTCAAGTCATGCTTTGCTCACTTCTTTTGCTTCTCTATGCTTACATCTGACAGCAAATAGACTTGCATGTGGGGAGTTGTCTGAATTGTAAATGTGATTGCCTTTCATAATTCTGTATTTGTTTATTTGACTATTACAAGCCTGGGAATATTTGTCATCCTTTTCCAGAGACAGACAACAAAACAGATTGTTAGTTCTGGAAGATCACCAGCTGCCTGGGATGGGCTTTGTGCACACAAAGATGTCAGTTTGCTTTAGCACCCAGTCAAGGTCTTTGGGATCTTTGCCATTGAGCCCAGTGGGTTCTGAAATAGACCCTAAGTGTGGAACTTTTCAGATCTCCGTGGCTCTTCACAGCAGCGACTTTATTCATAGACTACTTCTGTCATTCAGCTGTCTGTGCAGACCCATTTTTCTTGGCAGGAAGAGGGAAGCGCTTCAGAATAAGAAGGTGATTAGTTAGTAAGTTAACATCAGGCAATCTGAAGGTGGGACTACAAGATACTAAAGATCATTGTCAGCATTATTATTAAACCATAAGATAGCCTCCCATAAATGCCTTGTTGGTTTATTTCTCATGCAAGGGATATTGTCAATACTGAGAGAATCTCTTGTTTCATTAATTACTGTCAAACAACTTGGCACTGGGCTCTAATCTGAAGTTTATTCTATTTAGCAGACAATATGAAACAATGCTCAAATTAATTTCCACAAATATCTAAAAACCAAAAATGCATGACAATAAAATTCATCTGAATTTGATGGATGGATTCAGAACTTGCTGGAGTTCCTACATATATTTATTTCTCCATTCAGATTTTATAAAATACCTTCATATCACACACTTTCTTTGCCCTTTCTATAAAATGCTTTTATGATGACAACTTTATTGGTGCTGAAATTATTCCTCTCCCAACTTTCGGATCATAATAACCTTGTTTGCCTTTTGAGTACTACCTATTATTATTTTTTCTCCCTATCATAATGATATTCATTATTTCCCCTTCTCTTTTTTTAATAGTTTTTCCATAGCGACATCTTCTTGAAAGAAAGAGACACAATAATTAAAAGGATGGGATGTCTTTCGATGTTTCAAGTCTGTGATGTGTGAAATACTCAGAATTATTAAAGAGAACTTTAGAAGTTAGTAAAGTCTTTGAAAACACAGACAAGAATCTTCATCTAGGTCTTTTTTTATTTCCAGACATGCTTTAATACATGCTTTCTAAAGTTGTCTTATTTCTAATGCCTATTAAATTGCCTATTTCTAATTTTCTTTCTTATTTCTACTTTAACTTTTCAGGTTGCCCTGTACATCGATGTGGTTAGTCAATTGGAAAGAATAACTGAGAATTGTGTTCCTCTTTTTTCCGTGTGGGTGGAAAGAAGCCTTTCCTGTAAGGAGCTCTTTGCTGCTTACAAACGTGAAAATGAACAGTGAACAGAGGGAGAGCAGGTGGTGAATAGACAGTGACTAAACATTGGATTAACATTAGGTGGAATCACTCAGGACAGGGGAACAGTGTTCAGCAAAGCGTCTGCATTCTCCCTGTATTTAATTCCCAGCTTCTGCATGGGGACACTGGTCAAAACTAAAGACTGACAAGGCTAACTCTAAAGGCTTAAAAGCCAGTTGGCAGGCAAAAATTAACCCACACAGTTTTTTTTAAAAAAAAGTCTTGCAAGGCATTTTGTGGCAGAACTCTGAATTCATGTTGTAGCTTTTAGAGTTGATTAAATTGCTCTTCTGACCAGCGTGCACCTCCGTATTGAAAGTGACGTGGCTGGAATTGCAATACAGAAACAAGTTGATGCTCCAGACCATTGCAAAGAGATGGCTGTAAGTTGCAAGGATAGCTCGTGTACTTATAAAATATGAGACTGCTTATGTTTGTCAAGTAAGCAGGAAATCACTTCTTGGGCCATTATCTGCTCCGCTTCTGGGCTCACATAAACTGATTTTCTGTAGCTATGCATGTTAGCAGTTCTGACATCTCTTCCCTGCCTCTGTCACATCTTCTTCAATCACATATTTAAGGCTCCCAAGGAATGCTTAAAAAGGAATGAAATTCTCCATGCTCACCTGTTCCTCTCCACAATTATTCCAGCCCCTAACTAACCACCAATTCTTAGTCTAGCTAACGCTTTAAACTTTTGTCTCTGTCATTTTTCATCTAGGTAATGTTCGTGGAAAAGAGTATCACTGACAAAACCAAGGTCTCTCATGACAGCAGAAAGGGTGTTGGCTTGGGATGAATCTTGAAGAGTAACCAGTTTATTATCAGGGACTCTCTTCAGTGCCAAGAGCCCTCACTTCTGGTCAAAAAGTGGAGGAAAAAGCATTGCTGTGGAGTCTTGTTTTTTGTTGTTGTTGTTTTTTTGTTGTTGCTTTTTATTTGTATAGATATTACCTGTACCCTATTCATTTTGGAAGGATGGAGCTGGACTTTACTGCTAAAAAACAGGACATTGTGAAAAATAGCTACATCAGCCAGTAACAAATTCCTTGGCTAGGAATAGTGTATGTCAAAGACTTTAAATACTGAAAACACTGAGCTGCTAACAAAGCTGTATAAACTCTCACTAAAATGTGCTACAAGGGCTTAGAACATCTATGAAAAAATCTATAAAAACTAAATCCTACAGCAGATAATTTGTCTGGAAGATAATCAAGTATAAAGTGATTTCTACAGCGTTTGGGTTATCACTGTATAATGGGGACAAACCAGCATTGCAGCTGAAGGAAAAAGAAAGTGTCTCTAATTTATTAACATCCCAGGGAAATGCCTGCAGAATACAAAGCTAAGGACAGTCTGTGTGTTCTGTGTGTAGAGCTAGAGGTATGGATACACAGAGACGCCTGTGTTTCCAAGGCTATTCCCAACCTACCTATCATGAAGTAAAAATTGCACACGGAGATTGGGTGGAGAAAAAAAAAGGAGATGGTGAACCACATCCTGTAAATATGACTCTCATCTGTCTGTGCCCCTGGATTTGGGGCTTGCTGCCTGCAGATCCAGTTGCCATCTTGGGAATAAGCCTCATATTTTTCAAGTATCTACAATTGTCTTTCTATTTCAAAATTTACACCTGCTTTCCTTTTTCTCACTTTTAATCTAAAATGGCATAACTTGCACAGGAATACCTGACTGCTGTTTACAAACACGGAAGATAACAAATAGAATTGATTTGAGAACTATACTTTTTAAGGAAATACTTAGATGAAAACCTTTTTTTTTTTTTTCCACTACAGAGCAGGGAAGGGAAGGGAAAACATATTGGGGAAAAAAATTAAAACCCATTGTTTGGTGTTGGGTCTACACTCCTTTCTGGCATTAAAAAAATAAAATAAAATAAAATAAATAAGAAAACAAAATTAAATCCAAAGCCATTTTCCGGGGGAGGGGGGGGAGGGCGGGAATCAACTAATTTTTTGAACAGGCACCAACACCTCGACTAAGGAGCTTTCCCATGAGCTCTACAGGGTTCATTTCAATGTTAGCCAATAAAGACTTTTTTGTTCATTGGACCAACACCTGTATTTTGTGGTAAAGGTAAAAACTGTGAAAATCAGTAGTGCAGCAATCTAAATAATCCTTGCCATGCAAGGCAGAGATGCTCTGAGTTAATCCCTTACAAACACTTTGAAAAGCATAATAAAAAACTGCATTTCAAGGTATTTTTATTACAACATATCTAGATGTAAAATCCAGTAACACATTTATAATTTTCCAGAAAAGTGCACATCCCAGAGTTAAGATTGAACACACAGGCTCTGCATGTGATTTCCAGTACGAATTAAAAACTTGTTTTCTTCTTTTTTTCCTTCATGGCCTTTGAAAAATTAATCAGGCCCAAACTCATTTTCCCTGGCTTCATGCCAGTATTGCCACAGCAAATACAATAAACGGACATTGGCAAATGCTTTGCACTGTGCACACAACAATTTTAATATGTCAATAAGTTATTTGACTGTAATCGCCAATCTAAGATACATTCAATGAAAGCTGGTTGATGTAGATGAGACAGCTGTACTCTCTCTAGTTTGGGACTGTTTCAGAGAGCAGGGTGCTTACTGAGATTCAGAAGGTAGCTGCAATATGCTAATTTTAAGTACCACTAATTTTAAGGTGAATATGGTGGTGATGTCCCAGCACGGCTATAAAGAGCAGAACACATTTTTAGTTAGACTATCTTCTGTATTAGGTGGCTCTGGTAAGGCAGAGACTTCTTTCTTCAGAAACTCTGCTCAGTTAGTGGCTAGTTATGCCTAAGAGCAGGCTCTCCATGGGGAGAAAGTAAAGACCAACACCATATGTTTAGTACAGATGCTTCCTGAGGTCCCCTGATATTCCTAGGCAGAAAGCCCTCCCTGTATCCCCACCTACATAGCTGCTCACTGCGGGCTTCCAGCTTGGTGCCCCTATCATCACCCTCCATAGCCTGGGGCCCAGTGGCTCAGGGAGGGATGTCCCTTCATCCCCCAATGCTTTCCCAAAGCAGGACACAGCAGTAACCTCCTTTAAATCTTTAATCTCAGTGCATAAATCATCACAGACATGTTGTCTTCTTGAAGGCTTGCCCCCAAATAAGTCAGATGACAACTTGATCGCTTGCAAAATGATGGTTGAGTTAGATGATCATTTCCCACCTTTACTTGACTGTATTTTTTATTGCTGCTCATACCTATGTTGGTCACCTTCTCATTTGTCACCTTTGCAATTTCTTTGTCAAAATCCTCCTCCGTCATTTCAAGGTCAAAAGTTTCCTAGTATCATGGCAGTTTTTTGGTCCAACAGAGATGAATTGTTCATCAGAAAGGTGTCAGAATTACTGAAGCATAATTAACCCTTATTGTTTCCAGTGGTAGGCCAAGTTTAACCAGCCCCAGATGAAATTCTCTTGCTCTATAAATCCTAGTTATGCTAACATTTACTGTTATAAATGTGTGCAGTCTGACAGATGTATTTTTATTAGGTTGTGTGCAATCTCTATTTGCATGGTAATGAAGCCTTCCAAAGGCATTCAGCAGGTGAGATGGGAGATGAACTCTTTCCATCAGCACCACCGCTTGCATCTCATGATCGGTGGCATTTGTCAGAAACAAGAAAAGCTTTCTGTTTTTTTAAAAACAGAGCAAAACAACACAACCAACACTGGCCGTGGTACCACTTACACAATCACCATTAGAGTACAGGACTCTTCAAGGTGCTCCATACCTCAGCACAAAGCTAGGCCTGCCACCACCAGTGGCAGGACATGCTGCTGCTGGATCTCTTTGTTACTTATCAGCTCAAAGGCATTTTATTAAATACTAATTTATACTCATTGTTACCATATTATTAGAGAACTTTACTATCATCAGTGGTTTTATGCTCCAGCATGCTGTGTTTTCTGCAGGTGACTGTAGGCCTTCATTTCTGTAAAAGAAAAATAATCCCAGTGCTACACATCATGGTTAAACTCTTTGTAGCACACTCTCACTGCATGGACAGCACGTAGCATGGTTGTAAAGTGGACTGTTATAAGACAAAGACTAAACCAATAACAATAAACTTATGTCCACCTTCCAGGTGTGGTATATTAAAACAAACAAACAAAAAAAGGCAACGGAGGCATCTCATTAAGTCTATTTTGGACCCAAATTGGCTCCTCAGTTGATTTGTTGTTAATTGATGCAATCAGGGATGCAGCTGAGGCACATTAAATGCTTAGCAATTGTAATGCAATAATTTCTGACAGTACTTTAGTCAGAGTGGCAAGAGTAAGCCCTGTTTGCTGGGAAAGACCTTGCAGAGGGGGGAGCCTCTCAGGCATGTTGTGAGAGTTTCCAGCAGGCTGCATTAAAAATGAAGCTAGGTTTGAGCTGTGAATAGCTATGGTCATCTACCTGCCTGCATCTAGAGGCTGGAGAGACCCCTTCCTAGTTAGGTGTAAGAATGGGCATGAGGAGATTCTTGTACCCCCACGAGCCAGTGCCACTTTCAACCTCTGTCTTCAGACTTCCTCTTGGTCTTACTTGTGGACCTCATGGATACTCCAGTGGCAATTTAGGTCTGGAATTAAATCCATCCAGTGAAGATGAGGTCCCCACTGGGCACATTTTGTGCTGGCACTTCTGGTAACTCACGTGGATTTCTACCTGGAGGAAACCCCATCGGTTATGGGTGATGAGCAAGAAAGTGTGGAGCCTGTCCTACTTTGTCCGAGTTCCTGAGTCAGCTGGAGTGGACAGAAGTTGTGTGAGCAGGATTGCCAGGTCAAGGGACACCACCGGGAGCAGCACACACAGGTGTAGCATGGGGTTTTCTTCTGAAAATATCCCATTTTAAATGTTCTTTTTCCCCCTGAGTAATTGTATTTAAAACATGTAACCTTAATACAAATAATGATGTTTTGGACATTCTTGTGATAGACTATGTGTAATCCTCTTTCCTTTGTGTTTTGGGATGATTCCTGAATCACCAAGGGGGCTATTTTCATACTAACCTAGTTCACAAAGTATCCAAAAATACAGGGGTGATATTTAACTTGGTAAAGATCTCATATTTTGTGGTTCTAGCCAGGTTTCTCATCACCCCAAGCAAGCTTAAATGTCAGTCATAACAGCAATGAGAAGAGTAGGCTAGAGACCAGAAATAATAAAGAACCTATTTAAGCTGAGCTCTGGTGGGCTCTAACCCCACTTTCATAATGAGACAGGGTTTGCATACTGCATACCTTATCTGCCTGTCTTCCTTCTTATGACTAATACTGAAGCTCTTGCTCAATTTAAAGCTCATCAGACATAATTTGAGCTCCTGAAGATAATTAAACTCCTTCAAGTTGTGTGAAAGTTGCTGGCTGGATAGAGAATGCAAATTGAACACGTCCTCGGAGGGAAAATTACCAGGAAGAGCTCAGCAGTTATTTTTATTGCTGGCAGGTCCATGGACACAAAGGCTCCTGCTGGCCAGCAGCACACATGGTGCTCAGAACGAGCCTCTTGTCAGCAGAGCAGGTTATTGCTGACATTATTGCCTTGGTGAGGTAAGGCTCAAGGTGGTGGGTATTTGCTGAACTGATAACAGACCCTCCCAAGAGGAGAGGAGAGGCATCACAGATGCAGGCTAGCTGCAACTACCTCCCAGTGCCAGAGCAATGATGTTCTCCGATGTAGTCTTCATTCCTCCTCAGAAAACTTCTAACAATGGATTTGTTTCCCAGCACAGGTGGCATTTATCCAGGCAGCTACTAACCGTATCTGTTGTCACAGCTTTCCTGGCACTAGTGCTGTCCACCAAAGGGTGTTTTTCTTGCCTCTGAAATGGTTCAGGAGATCATGTCCCAGCCTCCCTCTACACAGTGTGTGGTGGTCAGGCTGGGCTCGTGGTTCCCATGCGTTCTCACTATTTCATTACGTTATCTGGTAAGTTAAATAAAGATGTAACATTGCACTGAAATCCCTTTCCCCAGACAGTGATTGAATTTTGCTGATGTCATAAAAGGATTTGTTCCTCTGTTGTTTTCTGTAACATCAAGTAATTCCCATTAAATAGTAAGTAATTGATTTACCATGTTTATCTGAGGCTTTCTTTTTTTTTTAAGTAATTGATTTATTTAGTCCTTGCAATTACAGTAATGCAGTTAACTAAAAATAATGGCAAATAATTAATTTACTTAGTATTTAAATATTAGAAATTGCCATGAATGACTGCAAATTACTCGCAGACAAGGCAAATTTTCTTATCACTTGCAGGAAATGGGATGATTAATTTTAAAATGTAATTTATACACACTGTTTTTGGTGGTTTGTCACTGTTGTTCCACCGGCTGAGCAACCCACAGGAAAATCCAGTGACAGAGGCTGGTTCCAAAGCACCAAGCCCCCTACTGCTCCCTTCCCAACATCTCCTCAGCTTCATGAGGCAGAATTATGTCCCCAAGAAGTGTAAAGAGGAGGGTTTTTTTTTTTTTTTTTTTTTTTTTTTTTTTTTTTTTTTTTTTTTTTTTTTTTTTTTTTTTTTTTAAAAAAAAGACCTTTAAAAGAGGGATCTGAATGCTTTGCTTGCAAGCTTCATCTCTCATCTGGGGATTCTGTGGTGCTTAATAAGTCTGAACCTCACATTTCAGTTGTTTCACTGATGCAATGACCACTCTTGCAACATCTCCCCTACATGGCCATCTCTTTGAGGGGGCAAAACCCCATTTGAACATATAACCTTTGAGGTCTCCCCCTTACTGCTAAATCTGGTGGAAACTAGTAGAAAAAAAAAAAAAGTGATGGAGAAAAAAAAAAGTGATGGAGAGAAGAGCAAGGGAGACAGACACCACCAAAATCACATTATCCTTGCTTCTGCAAGAAACCATGTGAATAAACTGGTCTCATTCCTTTCATTTATGAAAATGTTGAAATATTTCAGTGTTGGGCAGGACAGCATTAATGGTGTGTGCTGCCCTAAAAGTGCTTTGTTCCTAGCAGTCTGTCCTTCATTGCCACATCTGCGTAGTGGAGATAACAATTCATGCACCTGGCTGTCATGAAGCAACCCTCAGCTGTTGTAGCACAGGAAAAGGAGGGACACACAGAGATCAGATCCTCTCTGTGGGCTGCTTCAAAGTCTTTTGTGGTGACAAGTGACCACTGATATTTAAGAATCCTAATCTCCACATAATATTTCCTAAGAAAACGTCCATGTTTCTGTGCAGGTGCATGTTTCTTTAAAGCATTAGGGAAATAACACTCCCAGAAATCTCTCTGCAGGGGAAATTGTTGTGCTTGCAGATGGAAGCATCTATATTTTTCTTGCAAGAAGTGTCTTAGAAGATCTAGCATGTGGGATGGTCAAGGGATGGAAATTTCCCTCTTTGTGGTCATTAGGTTATATCTATGAGGTTATATGTGGTGGGATGTCCTTGGTTTACAAGTGATGCTGAACTACCTCCAGTCTCTGCTGTAACAGAGGCACTTTCTGTTAGAAACTTAGCAATAAGATGGGGAAAAAAACAACTAGCCTGTATAGATCCAAAAGGGCAAAACAGTGGGCTGTCTGGGGACTCTTTCTTCTTTCCTTTCCTTTTTTTTTTTTTTTTTTTTTTATTGTAAAGTGTTATTAAAATATCATTTGGAAAGTTCAGCTGATGTAATCTCACACAGAGGCTTACTCTTCCCAGGAGAAACAGCTGAGCCATGGAATTAAAAACAATTATTAAAAATAAAATTAAAAAATAAATAGTCTTCAGACACCCTTCATTGCCTTCATCTGAACTCAGTGAGCTCCTGTGTGGAGCTGCTCTCGTGAAAAGATGCAGCAGAGTGTCCCAGTGTGTAATGCTTATCTCACACGGCCTTCTCGTCACGGCCCCTGTGGGAGCAAGCAAGGGCAGAGAGGGAAGCGCTAACGAGAGTCCAAGGAAAGATTTACAAGCCCCTGCAGGCCTAGCCCTAAAAAGCATCAGGAGTTTGCTCAGCTATAAAGCGTGTGTTGAGTAACACTGCCTCGGAGGGCATAGTACAGCTGATGTTGAACATGCACACTGGGATGTTAATCCAAGGCAGGAGTCCACATTTGAAAAATTCCCCAGCTGCTCCTCTCACAGAGCTTTAGGAGCCTGCAAAGCAGACTTTTTAAGACAAAACCAGACAGTAAGATGTGTTCCAGGAACATACCACATGGTGACAAAGGGGGCGTCATTCAGAGCGACTGCCATAGATCTGGGATCCTCAGCACCACACTTTGCATACCATAGCACCAACATCTTGCTTGTATCTCATTTTATTTCTCTTGCTAGGTTATTTTTCTCATCATGTTGGTGGTCAAACGCTGAAACAGATGTTAAGAGAAGTGAGGAAACTCCACCTCTGGAGATAAATTCAGAACTTGACCAGGCGTAGCCCTGAGCAACCTTCTTCAGCTGGACCTGCTTTGCACCTGGAGGGTGGACCTCCAAAAGTTCCTTCTAGTCTAAATTACCCAGTGTTTTGCTTACCCGCATTACATATTGAACCCATTCTGCCTGAAAAGGCTCAGTAGTTGGTATATCTTAATGATGCCTCTCAGAACTCCTTATCACAGGATTTCTCCCTTTTCTTTTCATCTGTGGTGTGCTTATGTGGGTGTTGGAAATCCAGATTCATTACTTCATTTCAGCACATCTAATTAACTCTAATTGCACCATTCTAATATTCTCACCAGTCTCACTCACCTCATAAACTGGCTTAATGTCTTCACTGGAAAGATGCTCAAGGCAGAAGAGTGTGTGTGTGTGGAAAAATAAACTGCACAAGTAGAAAGACTGCCTGGGTTACTTGTCATTCCCTACCTGTTTCCTCTGTCTTCATAAAAGCTTGAAACAAGAATGTGAGTGTGACCTCTTGGTCAGACCAAAAGTGCATCTAATCCAGTACACTCTCCGGCACTAGGAATACAGATGACTCAGGAAAAGTATAAAAATAGGACACACACAGAGCAATGCTTCCCACAAATTCCTCCTGGCCTCTAGGCCTGCAGCTGACACCCTGCCTGAGCCACAAGCGTTGTCTCCATGCTTGACCACCCTCAGGTTCAACCCCATTTTGAACCTACACATACCACATTTTATCCAGACTACCAAACCACCCACCCCCAAAGCCCATCCCAGAATTTTTGCTTTTAGGCCCAGCCTCAGACTAAGGGGGTATTTCCAGAAGGCCTTAACATTTCCTCTTGCCTTGCTGGCAGTGCCTGAATCCAAAATAAAGACACCAGAATAGTCTTAATATTTCCAAAAAACAGCAAAATATTTTTATAATAATGAAACATCGAATCAACAAGGAACAGATTTTGCTTTGCATGAACATTTCTCTCTCTCTCTTTCTTTTTAACGAGTGAAGGGAGCATCCAAGGGTAGACATTTGGAACTAACGTTGCATTTCAAAATACTGAGAAAACTTTTTCTCTTCTTAGCTTCTTTGCTTCACTTCTCATATGAACAACTTGGCAAAGCCAAGAAATGTTTACAAAGTGTGGTGGCACTGATGGATTTTGTATGCTGGAGAAAAAGGTTCCAGCTGCAAACCCATCACCGACCTTCACTCCAAGTAGCCCCACTGGCTTCTGTTACCCTCGTTTTCTGTCCAGGTCTCCCATCTCCCTCACCTTCATTTATAACCCACAGGACATTCCTCCAGAAGCTTTCCAGACCATGCTCCACCTGCCTTCTCACCAGCTGGTCATAAATTTGCTGCTTCTTTACCTTCTCCTTGGTGTTACCAGTTCCCATGGGTCCCTCATCTTCGTGATACCTGCCTTGCTCTTCTGCTCCTCCTTGGCTTGCTTTCAACTCATTTTCCCTTCACCTTCATGCAATTTACTGCCCTGTAGGACAGAAGAAAAATAAATATAAGGTGAAAAAATACAATGAACTCTACAATAGTAAACAGATTTGCCAGGCTAATCCAGGAATGAGTCACTAATGAAAACGAGGGGTAAAACTGTAATAAATGCAAGGCTCTTTTTTTTTTTCAGGATAAAGTCTTCCCAGCTTGGAACAAAGAACAATCATTTCATTATTTCTGAAAAGGCCTGGCATGAGTCCAGGAGCAGAATTTGATAAAGTGTTGAGAACTGAGGTAGGAATAAAAGAGTTATTTCTATCTCAACGAGATTTGATGTTCCACTTAAAATCATCAGCAGATCCTCTGCTAGAGTTAATTGGCATCAGAGAACTTTTATCTTTTGGAGCATCCCAGAGAGACACCAGCAGAGAAACTGCCTCACTCTATTTCCAGGTGCCCCGTTCTTCCTTTCACCCACTTCCCAGGTGAAAAAAATAATTATCTGATATTAGATTTTAAATATGAATACAGAAGTCTGGAGTTTACCATTCTGGGATCGTGTTAGAGAAGGAATCGTTACAAAGGTGCATATTTGCAGGGCATTTAGGAGGTGCTTAAAGGAAGCCCGTGTTTGTTCAAGCATTCGCTTTCCTAAATTGAGCCTGTAGTGTTCCCATCACTCCAGCTGATGAGTCTGGTTGGGGCACAAGTAACACTGATTTTAAAGGCATTGCTCTAATGCCCACCCAGCTCAGAGAGAGCTGGGAGGTGAAATCTTTTTCATGAGGAAGACAAAATGAAAGAAGCCTGTTTGTTTTTTTTGTTTTTTTTTTTTTTTGCAGAGCGGCTTATTACTATGGCAACCAGGGCACTTCCTCCCCTTCTCTCCCCCTGCAGCACTGATCCAAGAGGTTAGGGAGGAATTTCAGCTGAGTCTGCACATTGCTTTCCCCATAACTGTAGTGACCATGCAAGCCATCCCAAAAGTGAAATTAAACAGAAATGCAATTAATCAACACACCATACAGAGGCAAACATCCAGGCAGCTTTGCCAAAGAAGCATACTCTGTGCTTCCTGATTACTGGGGAAGGAGAAGAGACTGGAACACACTTTTTCCATACTGTGTGAGTGTGACGATGACAAAGAGCCAGAGCCCAGGACGTGTAGCCCGCAGAAACAGGCACTTTGCAACAGCTCCTTTCACTTTGGGGAGAGACAGAGTGAAAATGAGAGGCTGAGCTTGGAGAACATCGTGTTTGCCAGAAGGCTGTGCAGAAGTTTAACTTGCCATTCAAGGGAATGTAAGCTTCTGCATCACATCACTTGCTTTCATACAAACAAACCAAACCAGGAAAAAAAAAAAAAAAAAAAAAAAAAAAAAAGAAAAAAGAAAAAAAAAAAGGCCACATAATTTGATTTGTTTTTAAGAGAAAAAAGGGTTACTCTCCTCACTTCCAGTTACTGCCTAGCGATTGCCAGGCAAAGCAAACAGCAGGCAGAGACCCAGCTTTACTTGGGACAGTAACAGCTACAGCAACTAGGAGACCAAGAATTAATTTCAGCCCTGCTCTTTGTTCTCAAAGTACAGCCTGTCTCACAGAAAACAGTGTTAAACAAAAGATGGAGCCGTACAAATTTAACCTCCTGAGAGGCTCCAAACCTGGCACTTTCTAAATGCACCCTGACTTGGATCAGGGTGACCTACAACTGATGGGCCAAGGTCTGACTGTCCGAAGTCCCATAGCTGGCTACAGAGAGGTAGATGAACATGCCAGCTGGAAAGTACTGGGACACTTCCAGACAATAAAGCAGCTATTGTGGTGCTTCAGTTCTTCATTAATGCGATTAATCAGAGCAAGGCTGACCGCTGGCCACTGCTAGCTTATGTGCATCATGCAAACTCCCAACATGTTTGATTTCGCTCGAGATCACTGAGGTACCAGGGCTACTATTTAAAATCTTAGGGGACACATTTAAATAAGCACCTTCCTTGGCTCCTGTTGTGAGGGTTGTAGATGTTATTTAAAATAGAAAAATAAAAACCAATGCTAATCAGTCAATGAAACTTCAATCCCTGGAAAGCAAAGCAGAGAATTTCCAGGGTTCGCACTATGTTTCCTTGTTCATTATATATTTACTAGTGGGGTTTGTGTCTTTGGTAACGCTCAAGAGGAGCAGGAGGCAGATGATGTTAATTATTGTTTGCTTCACTTCTCTCTTTGTAGGCTCTGCTTTGCCAAGATCCATGTGAAAGGCACAGCAGTTGCTCCTACAGCCCTGCATCCCATCCCCTTGCAGAGCAGTGCCACAGCCACAGGCTGCTCCAGCTGCCCCTGGTCCTGGGAGGGGAAAGGCTGAACAGCCCCAGGGCTGCCTCCTGAGGACTAAAAGAGGAGAGGGGCAGAAGTTTCCTGCTGCAAGGTGGGAACTGCTGTGTTATGGTGTTTCTGTTTCCCAAACCCTAGAAGAGAGAAATATGGAAGTGAATGAGCAGTGGTCATCTCTCGGGGGCTGCAGGGAACCCAAGGATGTGGCTGGGTGTGCAGAAGCGTGCACAGAAGTAAAGTGTGCATGAAGCAGGGGTGCACATGCAGCTGGAGCACACCATACAGCTGCTGTCCCAGCCCCTCCAGCCCTTCTGGGCAAAGCTGTCCCCATTTAGAGCCGAAACTTTTCCAGTCAGAGCAAGACTCTGACAAGCCTCATTACTCTGATGCCTGCTCCAGGCCCTGCTGTCTCCCCTTAATTCACTGGCTTAGGTTTTATTCCTCTCCTGTCATCTCATGAGAGATATCGCTGTGCTTGACTTTCAGCCACAGTCAGGCGAGAGGAGGAACATGTTTCAGGGACCGGTGTTTAGAAAATCTTTAGTTACCACATCCCATGCTGGACTGGGCATTATATTGGGGTATCTAAAGAGCTTTCCTGTGGTCTGTGTAGAAGGTTTTCACTGTTAAAGAGTGTTTGATCTCTTGTGATGTGTAAGACAGTACTTATAGACCACTGCAAAGCATAAATCATATCTGCATATGTTCAAAATCCGTACTGAACATCGATTCTCTTTGCAGCAGTGAGCTCTCTTCTGCTCATGCCAACTGATCTGTGCAAAATCTCTGCTAGCCGAGAGCTGGCTATACTATATTTCCAGCCTCAAAACCCAGAGGGAAAATAAGAGGACCCCCTGATTTATCATCTTTTACAAGAGAATGAGCTTTGTGCCTGTCTTAAAAATCTGGGACATTGTCTCCTCCTCCTTGAACTCGCAAGCCTGACGCTGCTAAGGTGAAAGAAAGTACATTTTAAAAATTCAATGGTACAAGCTCTTTCCAGTGTCTGCCATTCATCCTTCCCCCAGAGAGCCAGGAAACTGAAATGCGTGTCTCTGCTGGAGTTATCCTGCCTGGGTTAGTGAAGCGGGACTTTTCCCCTGCACGCTGCTTGACTTCGATTCAGCCTGGCTCTTTTTCAATGAGCCTTGTCCAAAGGCAGCCACCAGCCCTGCTCTGGGGAAGCAGGAAGGGCAGCTGGTGCTTTGGGAATGGTCCTGTGACTAAAAGTGCAAGGAGTGAGCCAAGGACAAGGAGTTGTGGTGCTCTCATATATGCCTATTTTACATGGGTGTGTGTTTTGGCAAACAAAGTTCAAATGTTGGCTACTGTCAGTGGTGAGCAGAACAAGAAAACCTACAGCAACAGCAACGTCTGGGGAGCAGATCAGGATAATGTCTTCAGAGAAAGTTTCTTCCAGCCTTCAGTCTAGCCCCACAGCAGGTGGATTTTTGTCCTGCCCCAAACCCAGACATAGTCAAATATGTTCAAAAACATAGGAAACAGAAAATAGGCAGTTTCACTCAGATCTTACAGCAGTGAATTGGCTATGTTTTTTAAGGAGGGGGAAAAAAAAAAAAGAAAAAAAAAAAAAGAGAGAGAGAGAAAGAAAAAAAAAAAAAAAGAAAGGAAAGGAAAGGAAAGGAAAGGAAAGGAAAGGAAAGGAAAAAAAAAAGAAAGTCTTCTTTAATTTGTAAGCTGCCATCCCCTGCTTTTTTTCTCTGCCCGTTATTCCCATGCTCTGGGGGACAAGATGACATACCTTCTGAGTATTAGCCTGGGCAAACTCCAGCTGAATGTAATAACTGGCAAGTCATGCTCCTCTCATTAAGGGTAGTGGCATCTTTCTTCTCAAGAACCGCACAAGCTCCGCTCAGCTGCTGCTAGGACAGCACAGGATGCCACATGTGGGTCCCTTTCAAAGACTGGGCACTGCAGGGGAAGTGTCAGAGGGCTGTGCTCCACGTAACAAGACACTGGGCTTGCAGAGCCCCACAAAGTGTCATGGACAAGTGTGTGTGTATTCATCTGTCACTAGCTGGATGATGGAAAAAGCTGCAGGTGAAAGCAGTGCTGTCAGAGCCACAGTGGGGCTTGTAGAGAAGGCACAAAAGCAAACATTTCACCACTCTTAGCACAAACAGGCACACTGCTGCATATCTTGCAGTTCAGCTGCATGCCACTTGCACACCACGGTGCTCGAGACAGCACGCCAGTGCCCCCACCAACTGGCACAGCAGCAACATATCCACCCAAATTCAAAGCACATCCAACTGGCATTATACCTGCTCCACGACAGCTGCATCGGATTCATTTCTAAGCCACTTAACCCACTGTGGTGTGTCATTTAATTACCTCAACTTGGAAAACAACCTCCCAAACCTCCAGTTTATTAAGACACTCTAACACAGAAAGATCCCAGGCTGACTGCAGCTTTGGTCCATCTTTTATTCTTTAAAGTCTTGACATTCATTTTCATGTCCTTCTGCTCTAGGAGCCCTCTAACAATCTACAGGACTTTTTTTTTTTTTTCCCCTAGCACTGTCTGTAACAAATTCTTGGAGACAGGTAAATATTGTCTTACGTAATTTTGTTTGGCACTGGTTCTACTGCTTGAGGTCTCTCTCCAGCATTTACCAGCTGTTTTTTGATATTACCCCTGTTCTTATGTACTTCTCTGCTTCTTTGTAACTGCAAAAACAAGAGGCTCTTTCTGACAAGGTCTTGGAAATATAAAATTGAAAGGAACAAAGTAAGACTGGCTGGACTGCTTTCACAAGACACCAACACACCTTGGAAAGGATTTTGACATGGGAACCACCTGTACAAATTGATATATCTGCCATATATCAGAACTAGATTTATGTCTTTCCTTAAAGCAAGGGGAGACCCTGGAAGATTTATACAACCATTTCCTGTAACTCCAACATCCCACGCCAGGCATAGCTTCCCAGGGCTATGAGGGACTCCCGATAGCTCTGCCAAAATCTAACAGCATAGAGCTGGATTCCTGCATCTGGCCACAGCGTCATCCACAAGCACAACAGCAATTCCTCGTTATGCTCCCACTGAACTGATGCACAAAATCTTGGGGCAAACCACTGCAGATCAATCCATCCTTATGAGCACACTGAATCAGATCCTTGATATCTCATTCAAATTCTTGCCCCCAACAGCGTCAATGTTACAACAACATTTTAAAGCCAAAACTTTTGTGATAGAAAATAGAAGTGAGAAAAACAGGGCTTTCTAAAATTTAAACATTTTGTTCATTTCCCTTGAACTTTTTAAAAGCTCCTTCAATTCTCTTCTAGCTTTTATTTTCATCTGTTGTTCTTATGACACAAACTATTATCTTCTATTCTGAGTAAAATGTTTTACTTGGCCCAAAATTATTTTCTTTGTGAGTGGATTCCTTTCAGTTTGCCAAATGTGGTGGGAGAAATCAGAATCTCCTCTGATTCTCATATTCCAAACTGATTTACATCTCCTTACAGCAAAATGCATATCAACAAATACAGATCACTCCAGACCTTTCACATGATGGCTGAAAAGTCCTTCTTCCAAATTATTTCTTAAGTGCTTAATTTATGCTTGAAAACATGAAGTCTTGGAATAATATAGTATAAAAAAGTTGAATGCAACTGTGAAGTCTGAGCAACACCCAAAGACACTCCAATGTCATTTTATATGAGAGGTAGCAGACGAAATACTCCATGAGTATTTCATGCCTTCTTGGGTTCTGCTGCCTAATTAGCTGCACCCAAATCACCTCGGGATACTGAACGTGCATCCATTTTGAACCCAGTCCACACTTAATTGCAAGCAAGGAAGAGAGACATGTAAATCACTGCAGTCTCCCTGGCACCAGATGAACAGAAGCTCAGTGTCTTGGCAAAGCATCCCTCGGATGGCAAGAGGGACCTGCCAAGACAGCAAAATGGTGAAAAGCACAAACAAGATCTGTAGCGTATTTCAATACATTAATGCTTTAGGGCCTAACCTGTTCCCAGACAGCTGATTAGCAGCCCTAGGTTTTGTACATAGTATTTCCATTTTAGCCAGGGGCCAAATACTGTCTCTTCTCCCCATCCTGGCTACTTTCCTTGCCTTGAAAGCTATTTCATGAAAATCAATGCTAAAAGATAGACTGGGGGATTATTAGATAACCTTTAAATACTTAAAAATGACTATGGCTCAAAGGAGCCCATGCCAATATTTATCTCCCTTCGTTCATTCTGACCTTGGCTGAACACTTAAAACATGAATTTACATGGCATGGACTGATCAGAAGCCAATGCCATTTTCATACGTTGCATATGTGCTTTACATAAAGCACTTTCAGGCACAAGGAATCTACTTATTCAAATGCAACCTCTACAAGACTGTGCACAAAACCATCTGGACACCAATTAAACCGCAATACGGGTCCAAGATATATCATCTTCTCTGAGCTGGGGACAATCAGAACAATGCCAGGATAAGACACTGAAAGCACACAGCTTCTGGTTACGAGTTAGGGCTTTCTTTCGTTAGGAAAAGATTTCACTTGGCCTTTCATTAGTGATATTTTCAGCTTTTGCTGGAAATCCTTGAATCATTCTTTCTTCTGCCTACTGCTGATGGCTCTTTTTAAAACATGATTGATGGCCCATTGTCAATAGCCATCATGCTCTGCCAGAGAAATGTGAGACATGAAATAACTTGATTTTCAATAATTCAGGTTATGTTGCTAAATTTGAAAAGCAGACACTGGGATGAATGGGGGCAAGACAGAACCTTTTGGGGGGGGAAATGAAGGTCTTTTGTCCAAGCTGTAATGTGACTGGGAGTACCATGACATCAATTGGCTTGTACTCCAGAAGTAACGTTATTCCACTGCTGGTTTGAGAGTCATGAATAATGACAAAGAGCACACACAACCTGCTAAATCTGATGGGGCTGCAAAGTTGGATGTAACCAACAGGATTCTGTGCAATCCCTGCACAGAAACATGCTTCTCCAGCTGAGGGTGATGGAAACAGACTTCAGGCAGCAATTCTCTTTCCTGTCTGTTAGCTCTATTTTGCTTTCCAGCTGGTACCTGCTGAGTCCTGTGCTGCAGGGCCAAGTCCAGTGTCTGAGCAGACTACTGATAGGTGTTTTAAAAACAATGCAGATAAGAAATTAACTTTAACAGATGGAGAAAGACTGCATTAAAAAAAAAGTATCACATCTTTCTCAGATGGTTTTAAGTCATCTGCCAGGTGACATTGTCTCTCCATAAGGTAATTACCTACTGTAATCAAGCCACCAATAGATCTCTCTGTGCACCATCACAACCTGTCCTCAGGTAACATTTCTCCATGCCTCTTCCCTGCTCATTCTCTCCAACACTGCAGCAGTGAGAATGACAACATACCTGGACCAAGAGAATCTCTGTCTCAAAATCTCCCCTGATTTTAGGCATCTTGAGAGCCACTTTCTCCATCTGAGATACTTGGTTTTTATTACTGGTGGAGAGACAGTGAGTCTCATCATCACCTTGTCATCATCAGCCCTGCAGCTAGTTCCTAAAGGCATCAGAAAAGCCATGAGGGAGAATCCAGCCTGGGGGATTAACTGCTACTGTGTGGAAGCTTCTTGCCATGGATGCTTCTGTAACAACTCTCACTTGTGTGACTGCTTGATTCCCCAGTCAGATGATGCATCCTTTCCTTCAGAGAATTTTAGAAGGGTTGCTCTTTTTAACCCAACATCTTGAGATTCCCTACTGTTTTGTTTTGTACTATTTTACTAATTCTACTGAAATGAGGCTCAAAGTTATAGGGTCGAGATGCACAACTCCACATGTACAAGTATATACACATCATCTGCTAGACGTCATTTCACAGGAAACTAAGCTAAAACTCTACAGAGCAAAGCACTGGAGTTCAGTTCTGTCCTTGGAAGACAGGGACATATAAACTTGACCATAGTTTCATTGAGATCATATACATCACCTGATGTGCAGGCCTCTAAATGGATACCTTAGGAAAGGAACAAGCAATCTCCTGCTGACCTAACTGATGCAGGGTCGTCTTTGCAAGGAGCAACCCAAACAGCAAATGTATAATTGAAAGAAAGCTATTCTCATCTAGCAGAGGGAGAGAAAGCAGGTGTATGATAGCTTCTCCATTACATGTCATGCTCAGATACAGGACAAAAAAAAAAAAAAAGAGAGAGAGAGAGATGAAAAAAAATCAATATAATAAATTTCCTCTTCATGGCTCTCTGATCCCATTCCACTTTGATGATGGACAGAAACATCAGCCAGAAAGTGGATGGAATTTTAAGTGGCAACAGGAGAACTTAGCCAGCTGTCTCCTCTTCAGACATGCCTTGTCTCCCACCAAATCTCTTCTACCCATTTTCAGCAGTGATTGAATTCCTCTCTTTCTAAGAGGGTTTTTCTCAGGGGCTTGCAAGACCTTCAGGCCAGGGTGTAACCTGCTGAGATATTCACAGTGGAAATTCTTCCAGGAACATCCCTGGTGCAGTAACCTCTTTGCAAGCCAAACTAGTACAAAGAGAGCTAACAGGGCACTGCAGGTGGCAAACAGCACAGAGCTTAGTTTCAAGATGCTCAGAAAAAGCATGCTTTTGTAGCAGCCCAAATCACAGTGCAGATATCCCCAACACATTTATCAGATCAGACCTGAACACGTGTAAATAAGACAAACTGCCTCCAACCCAAGCTGACTAGGGCAGAGAGGGCTTGCAATTTTGTGCACCCCATGCCCCCATAACCTCTAACGTCCAGAGCAATGGAAGCAACTAAATATTGAGCTAGACCAATAACCCACAGGTGCACAATGATTACAAGATCATGGCAAATCTATTTGCACTCCCTGTCTCCAGGCACTTTTAGTGATTTTGACTCCTGATTTTGAACCAGAGTATCTCTAAATTTAATAGCCCACTATTACCTTCTCTTCCTTCAAATTGTCAAAGCACTTTTCGAACCCAAGCACACACTTTTTTGCATCTTTTGGCTACCACACCAAGCAGCAAGAGGTTCCACACCACAGCCACACTGTGCATCACCAAATCATAGCTACCTATTTTTCTACAGCTGAAATTGAGGATGGGATGCTGGGGTCTGGAAGCGCAGTCAGAAAATAACCTCACATCTGCTCTGTTCGTCCTATAGAAAAGGTAAGCACTCCACATACTGATTTGTGTTTGACCCCTTTCTAGAGCCATGGGAATCATGATCTTTTTATTGATTTTGCCAAGTCAGGGAGTAGGGCTCAGCTATTCATTTAAGAATAGTGAGAGAGGTATGTGATACCACTCAATCAATACCACCGGGTAGTTTTAGCAGGCACAGTAACACCTGGGCTGCAGAGTCAATGCTTTTCAGGAAAGGTTGGTGGAGTGCACGCAACTTTTCTCTGGGAAGTTCTCTGTTCACACTTAAGGGGCACAAATGTTGCAAAAATGTGTGCACTTCACTGTTCAGAATGTATGTAATTTCTCTTTGTGCTTGAGCCAAAATTTTGCATTTGCTGGTTTGCAGCTAAATTTGCTCCCAGGTGTGAACACTGCAGAGTGCATGGACAAGACAGGTTTTCATCAGGTCTTTAGGGAGAAGACTGCATTAAAAGATACATACTGAGATGCTAGACCAGGTCATATGCTGAAAAAACTTGACTCCAATTTATGCTGGGACAAAGTATTACTAAACTGGTGGGATTGTGCTGTGAGAATTGCCGATTTGTGTCCATGCACAAAATTTTCATCTTCCATGGCTGTGTATTCACTGAGCAGGTTTTATATCTTCTGGCAGAAGGAAAAGCAATGGGAAGCATGCAGGGTGGTTATCTCTGGGCAGGTGAGTGATGCAGATTTAATTAACTCCCACCAGCCACGCAGCACCGCTGCTCTTGGGACATAAATGGTGCAGACTGCAGCATTGTGCTTATTAAGGATCCTGGCTTGGTTCTCCCTAGGATTAGTGGTGAGATTGTCAAAGACACCTAAATAATTTAGAATCACGAGTCATTAAGGATAAGAAATGTCCTTCTAACAAACCTGAGGCGCTTCTGAAAATCCCGTCGAAGATTATTAAGTCTGATGTCCCAGCCAGAGGCAGGGTGGCTCTGCTGTGTCCCACGAAAAGCATCTTTGTGGAACTGTGAGCTCCTACAGGCTGCTCAGTCGGGCTGTCAAGCTGCTTCTCCCTGGCTACGTGAGTGATGTGTTATTATGTTTTTAACAAACCATCTGCTTTCGTAACTGTACACTGCCGATAAACACGGCAACGTGTGTATAAATGTTATGTATGTTCAGAAAGGTTGTAACTGCTCAGGAGACGTTTCCCAACACATGAACACACACTAGCATTGAAATGAATGATCCCTCAACCCCTGGGAGCCACAGGATAAGGGACATGTTTTTCCTCGGGCTGTCCAGCGCACAGATGGATGAAAAAGCTGAAGAACTGATGCTAGATAAAGGATCTCTATCCTCTCCTCTTTCAGGGCTCCTACCTTGGAGGCAATGAGGCACCATCCTCTTGCTGCCAGACTGACGGGGCCTCGGGTGGAATGGCTGGAAAAGCAAATTTTCCGACTGTAGGCAGCTGAGTGTCTTGCAATGCTAATCGACTTCTGCTGTCTTACTGGGTGCTGCTCAGTCCCTGCCTGTGCCAATACAGGGAAAAGCTCCAGGAAGAATCAATCAGCTGCTTAGCTGAGCATAAAACGAAACATTAGTGTGGCCTTAGGGATGTGGAGGAAAATAACCCGAGAAAATAATTGCTGCTAAGGAAGCAATTCCGCCTGCTGCTAAAACGGTGCTGGCTGCAGAGAAGAGCCTCACTCCAATTGGGGACACCTGAATTTCTTCTGAGGGAACCGATACTTTCAGGTGTCCTGCAGCAGTGATAACACACGGAAGAAGCGATCTGTGGCTGTCAGAGTTATTTCTTTCCTGATTGCTTTGCCGAGACATAAACGTCTTCCCTGAGGTAGGGCTCTCCTCGTCGAAGCAGGGAGCCCTTCAATTCAGCAACAACACTCATTTATTCCTAATTTCCATCTGTCCAGTGCCATGGGAAGCAGTCAGTCTGCAGCCTATCCTGCCCTCCCCTGCTCCGCTGCGGCCCTTGGCCACCGCCAGCTCTCTGTGCCTGCAGCCCCCTCTGCACCTCAGAGATCTGGGGGGCTGCCTCTCCTAACACGATGATTTCCTTTCCTCTGAACCACCTCCCTTTAAGCATGTGCTAACACTGAAGGGCTGCTTATCCAGCAGGCAACAGCAGCAAGCGGTGAACAATTTTCTATCTCCACAAAGTGCTGCAAGAAGAGGGAAAGCCGTAAATCGCATCCCCCAAAACCTCACCTGTCCTATCCATCACACACAGAGATGAGGGATGCGGGCTGAGAGCTATTCCCACTGCAGCAATAGCCAGTGGTAAATCAGTCCCCCATGAGAAGCAGGGCAATGGGCCCTGCAATGTCCAAGGAAGAAGACAAAAATCCCCTGTGCTGGAGTACTGCTCTGGGGAGAAATCAGTTGTGATGGGGTGGCTGCCTGTTAAAATTTTGAGATTTTTGCATACTTTGCTAGCCGGACTCTCCCATACAAAGAGCAGCAGAAGGGTCAATTGACTCTTTCTTTTTTTCTTTTTTTTTTTTCTTTTTGCTGAATCAGCCAGTAGATCAATTCAGTGGCGGCCAAAATGTATTAAATAACGGAGTCCTTCATAAATAATGTAATGCCAAAGAGACAAGGCTGGATTCTCAACTGCTAAAGCGCCATTGATCTTCAGTTTTCAGGGAGCTGCTCTGCACAGGCAGTGGCTGCTATGCTGAGTACAGAAGCACCCTCAGCCTGCAGCCTGAGCTTCTGCACGAAGAGCAATCCTTGCAAGCCTCTTTGTGCCTATTTTTAAAAAGATAAATAAACATAAGATTTACACATCTTAGATTACAGAGTGCTTTCTAACAGTAAAGAAGACCAAGACTGCCTCGAGACAGTGTTTAACACCCGTCATTGCTGGCTTTTAAGAGCGATTTAGCTGGAATGGATTAAAGAGAGCTGATGCCGCTGGGAGGCAGGGTGACTGGGAGCGACCTCCTGGATTCCTGCCAGCTCTGCTTTCTGGTGTTTGTCTGCTGGTGGTAAACAGCACCAACATTAATGATCATCTGTATGATAGTGACGTACCTAGTCATTAAGGGGGCAAGCAGAGAAAAAAAGAAGTCGTGGTTAAATTGCCAGAGAGTCTTTCTTCTTCTTCCTCTGCAAGAGCAGGCATGGAAGGGTTTGCCAGGAAGAGTCCTGAGAGGTATATCTTTGGCAGACGGCAGTGTGAGCATGGGAAGGGATAACCCAGAGACTGGAGGAAGACTCAGACCTTAGGGGGACATGGTCTCCTTCTTGGGAAGCTCATCTGCCCCCAGGTAGCTCACAGCTACCATCCAGCCCACATTACCAGCTGACCAAACTGCAGGCTTTGCAGTAAAGCCAGGGCAGCCTTTTATCTTTGCTTTAGCCCTGGACTTATTGGTTTTGCAATGAAGGTTAAATTATATAGCTGCCTGGAGATGCGTTTTCCAGTTAGCTCAAAGATGCTGATAGAATATGGAGAATCAAGCTCTCCCCTCCCTCCTACCTTTTGCTGTTGTTGTTGCTTAGCATTTCTAAATTTCAGTGCATGTCTTCCTTATATCACTGCATTAGGTGCTTCTGAATTGCCCCCCCCCTCTGAATTCAGCATCCCTTTTTACAAAAATCTCTGGTTTGTCTGTGCAATTTGTTCCAAAGGCTTACGCCGTGAGGTTTTGTTGCTTGTCCTGTTCCCCTGCGATGCGCTGATTGATCATCCTTTTCATAAACTTATTTCTTGCTTCAAATGAAGTGAAATAGCATGGGAAATAAGTTGGGATCTATACATTCTTCATAATTGATTTGATACAAATATTTGATAGTTCTGAAGCTCAGTCATCTGAGCACATTACAGGGTATTTTTCAATACTTACCCAGAAACTGCTTTTATTTTTTTTTCCCACAGAGTTGCCCCTCTCGAGAGCCTTTACTCCTAAACTTGGAAGCAAATGGGCACAAAACTTTCTGGAAGTAAATTAACTGGGAGGGGGGTTAGGGGGTTGTTTTTCTTTTTCTTTTTTTTTAATCTAAAATGTTTCTCAAGACTTGAATTTCTTATTTATTGGTTTGAGGCTTTTGCCAATACCTACTTTCTGAGGAAATGTTGTTCCCTGTGTCTTGTTGGTGTTTTTTTCTGTTGTGTTTTGTTTTGTTTTGTTTTTTTATTTTGTCACTTGGTCTTACTTATGTGGGAAATGAGATATGTTCTCTAAGCAACTACTTCCATGTGTCACACCAGCAACTTGACCAAATAATTATATTCCCATATCCTACCATATAAAAAAAAAAAACTTTTACTATCATTTTCCATTTCTGTACAATTTTCTATATGACAGTTTCCATTACAGGAAAAAAAATAAAACAAAAGGACTATTTCTACAGTCAAGGCAAACAAGAAATTTTTGAGCAGTGCCTGAGAAACAGAGCAAGAAAGACATGTGAAAACCTATGATAAGCAGGAAATATTGCCAGTTCCGAGGAGCTCCAGGTAAGAAGTTCTTGGTTTTTAAGTTAACTGGAGAAATGACATGTCTCTGGGGGAACGTGCCCAGTGACCACATAAATTCATAAGGTCATAACAACCTACTAAAAAAGAACTATATATATAGTGTGTGTATATACATGTATATATATATATATTATATTTATATACACACTATATATAATTATATATATATACTACACTATATATACACTATATATATAATATAGCATATATATACTATAATATATATAACCTATATAGTGTATATATAGTATATACTATATACTACATAGTGTATATATAGTATATATACTATATATTTAGTATATAGTATATATATACTATACATATAGTATATATATACTATACAGTATATATATACTATATAGATATAGTTATTTTAAGTAGATATATATAGATAATATATATACATTATATATATATAATATTTATATTTTATTATTAATTTATATATATATGTATGTGTGTGTGTGTGTGTGTGTATATATAATCAGCCCTAGAAAGAACTCTGTGGCTGGGGCTCTACTTGAAATAAGGTAAAACTAACAATTTATATGCAGGTAGCAATTGTGTGTGTTAGTTGAGAGCCTGGCATGGCTGGTAGTTGTTGTGAAGCTATGAAAGATTTTCCTGCTTTGAAGACCTTACAAGAAACAGGGCATTTGTCCTGGTTTGGGCTCAGATAGAGTTAATTTCCTCCTAATAGCTGGTATGTTACCATACAAAAAAATGTGTGCAAACAGCTGTGTGATGCCCAGCTGCCTGGCAGGTTAAACCACAATGGCACTGAATTAACAATATTAACATGTGAAGCTTCATCATCCTTTAGAGAGGAGAAACCACGATACAAGGAGGTGAAGTGATGTGACCAGAAATGCATCAAAAGTCATCAGCAAAATAACAACCCTGGCCAAGAGACAAGAGCCTGCTTGCTACAGTCATGTCTTGGGTATCATCAGGGCTCGTTATGTGGCTCATCAGATTCAATTATCAGAAACCACTCCTTGGGTCTTTAAAGAGTGTAGAAAACTCAGCAAAGCCTCCGGACAATTTCAAGATGAAAACATGAACCCTGCCTCATTTGGGTCAGCTTAATTACAGTTGGCTGGGGAGGGAGGGTGAAATTGGTAGCCTGGGAGTATTTCTTACCATCCAAACTTCCCTTTGAAGAGAACATTCACTCTGTTCCCTCTTGGTGGGGAGAGAGGCAGCTTTTCCCAGTGCACATTTAGTCCTGCCACTCCGCAGAGCAGCTCTCCAACCCATCTGGAAACACCTCAGCAAAAGGCAGGGAGGAAGAGGTCATCTGCAGATGGCCTGCTCTCCTGCCCCGTAGCACCAGATTTGATCTCCGAGTTACAGCCTGCCCGTCCAGGGTGATGAATAACCCTCCTGATCCGTAAATCAGCGTTGCTGTACCTCAGGCTAGCTCCTGAGCAGCCCTCCTCCCTCCCATACAGAGGATGATGGATGGGTTCGCTTAGAGAAGCTTGTAGGAGGCCAGGTGGAAATGCTAATTGTCGTGGCACGGTGGGATGCTTGGACACTGTTGTGTTTTTTTTTCAGCAATGTGGAGAAGAAAAGGGAATCACAGCTGCAGTGAGGACAGTGTGGAGGTATGGAGTGGGGCTGGTCAGCACACTCAGGAATGGCCTGGAAAGGACATAAGCAGCGAGGTAGCAAAGTTTTTTGGCAATTCTGCTTTTCAGGGTGGTCAGGCAGGCCATGAAGAGCAGCAAGAAGGGCTTTTGAGGCTGAAGGAGCACCACGTGTGTTTATACCGTTCCAGGCCACAGTCAGGCATTGTCTGACCCCCTGCTCCACACAAACTGAGATACCTCACCCTATTCTCTTCCTGAAACCATGAGCTGTCTTGGTAAAGACCAAAAAAGTCCCAGCCATTCCAGCCATTAAGCCAAACATGGAAACACTGAGATGAAGACTACCACTTCGCTGGTGGCTTAGTCCAGCTGAAGACCTGTGTCCGACACCAGTACTACCTGAGAGGAGTAACCACAGAGACCAATCTCACACAGCAGTTGTGATGGGCTTCCTGAAGTCATCCTCATCCACATTTAAATCTTCCTCTCGAAGTATTTCAGGTTCAGCCAAACAACACCCATCAGAAGTCCCCTCTCCTCCAAGTCTCTCTTTTCAGCAAGTGCCTCTTCACCTCCCTGACTCAGGCTCAGCCCTTGCTCCCTTGTCATGGCTGGCTGACATCCCCTTTTTGGTGGCACCTGTGTCCCCAGCCTCTGGACAGAAAATTTTCTCAGTTTTCACTCTGCCCTGGTGCTGAGCCCCATGCCAAGTGCCATGGCTGGGCTGCTGCTGCAGTGAACCAGCTCCTGCAGTCATGTAGCAAACATCAGTCGGGAGCAGCGCTGCCTCTCTCCATCTCTCAAAGCCTCCCTGCCCACGCTGCCTTCGAGGTGCAGTGCTCATGTCTAAAATTAGACCTCACTGCTGCTGAGAAACACACACCGAGCAGGAGTCTGAGCTCCTTCTCAGTGTCTAGTGGCACACGATGCTCTTTGGTCTCTTAGGGTCTCCCTCTGGCATCAGATAGGTTGGGGATATGAGGGTATGAAAAAAGAGGTTAATAAGTCTCTGGGGAAACAACTCTGAGTTGCAAACCATGTGGCAAAACATGGTTTGAAGAAGAAAAGGCAGCTATCCTAGGAGAGAGCTGAAGACATGCAAGAGCAGATCCGTGACCCCCCTGAACGTGGACTTCCCAGCTGAGGGAGCTGCATGCATAGGGGTGAACCCCCACCCGCAGCCATTGCTTGTGTTGCTAAAAGACTCTTCTCATCCTTGACTTCAGTGCAAAGAAGACAAATACTTGCCAACAGAAACCTGAATTATGGCACCCACAGACAGGAAGGCTTCTGCCTATCATAAAATACTAGGAAGACTATCGAGGAGTGGCAGTAAGTCAGCATAAGACTACCTGTTCACAGTTTTTCCTTGCTGCTTGGTATCATTTACAATTTACAGGTGCATTTATACAAACATGAGTTTTGAGAATTAAATTCTTGAACTACTCTCAAGCCAATGAATCTGGGGGGAAAAAAATGGTCACCAAAATATGCCTTATATGGGACAACTGAACAGACATTTCAGAACCCATCTCTGTAACTTGGCTGCCATGCCTGATGATTGCTACATGTGCGGAGAGTCCAGAAATCAGTTTGTAAATTATTAATATGAGTTATAAATAAAAAGTATATGGAAAAAAAAAAAAAAAAAGCGTATAGGGATAATGCAGATTAGGGTAGAGGGGCTTTCAGTTGCATCAGAGCCAGGCACTAAGTCCCTCATCCTGTCTCCATCAGTCCCCTGATGTGTCCAGAAGTCCCCAGAAGAAAGGCAGGAGATGTTCAGCAGCTAACTCTCATGGAGTAACCTGCATGCAGAGTATGTGTTTGCAGACCTGGTGTTCGGGGCTAGCCAACGGCCAGGGTTGCTTGCATCTCTTCTGTACCTGTTGGATTTAAAATTAAATGACTTTTCCAGAGAGTGTAATCAGCATTCTGGTGCCAGTGCACAACTCCCTGTAGAATCGTTCATCCTCAAAAGGAACGCTTTGCCTCCAATACCTTGGAGAATAAAAGGCAAAACCTGCCATCCTCCTCAGGGCAAGGTTTAGAAAGAAATCTAAGACATTCCTATTCTCTAGAGCTTCTGAGGAACAGGCAAGCAGCACAATCTGTATGTTTAAGATTCTCATCATATCCTAACACTGCTTCTGTCTGGATCTTCTTCTGTCTATGTATTTAGTACCAGGTGTTGGGAGCAAGAGAAGCAGCGCTGACCCACTGGTGTGGGTGTTGCTGGTACCTGCCCACAGCATGGTTGCAATGCACGTGCGTACAGTGACATCCCATACTGGCCCTTTTCAAAATGCATTTATTGGTACTTGACACAGAACAATTACGTTGCTTAAAGACTTTCAGCCATTATATCCGCACGTGAACAAAACAAACCATCTTTTTTTTTCCCAAGCCAACTCTTAAATCTTTCATGTTCAACAAGCAACACCGTTATTATTGACCTATGGAGGTGAGAAAAGTCTGTCTGGATTTACCAGGGGACAGGCCCAGAAGGGAACTGTGGGAAGTTTAAATATTTGCAGGAAGATTAAATTAAATAGAGTGCAAGAAATATATCAATTTCTTATAGAGTTTACGAATATATATATAAAAAAAAAAAAAAAAAAAAAAAAAAAAAAAAAAACTCTTCATCCCTAATCCTTAGGGAAAGCAGGAATAAATGAATTATTGATTGAGGTAGTGAGGTAGCATTTCGCCATATTCCTTTCTCTTACAAAATCTCATGTTATATTTAAAAACTCCATACAATTATTTTCTTCCTTTAACACTGAGCCATCTGAAGTTGAATTATGATGAATAATTTTTGTCCCCACCTCTGGCTTGGACCTCTCTGCCTCAATCCCCACCGCATGAAATCTAATTTATTCCCAAAATAATTTTAAAAATCCAGAAGCCAGGCACACTGCTCTGGGGCTGTATCTGGTTGCTCAATCCACTGTTATAATATCAGTCAAAGGGGAAATGGAGGGATGGTGGATTACTTGCCAACTCTGTGTCCAGCTGCCCAAAACCATTAAGCAGTTCAGCAGCAGGATCAAGAGAAAAAGTATGGTTGTTCCTGCCTCTGCCTTGCCATCAACCTTCATCCTGTGCTCCAAAAAGTCCTGCTGGCATCACAGAGACAGAAAGAACACAGAGATCCCAAAACCTCAGAGACCACTACTCTTGAGAGGAAAAAAGTAAGGAAACTAAACCCAGAAAAAAAAAATAGACATGAAAAAGAGCAGCAAAATTGTATGTCAAAGCAACCTGTGCTACTAGGAGTGTCAAAGAATTCAATCTCAACAAGCCTGTAGCAAGTCTGCAGGGGGTTCAAACTGTATTTTCCTCCAGTCATGAAGATTGCCTAGGGCTAATGCACCTGCCCCATGAGGAGACACTGGAGGAGCTGATTTTTTTCAGCCTGATGAGGAGATAGCTTCAGGGGGATCAAACAGCACTCCCCAGAACCTACATGGGGGCTTTCGAGGAGATGGAACCCAATGCTTCATGCTGGTCTGTGGAGGCAAAAGGTGTACATTGACACGAGAGTTTCCAGATGGATATCAGGAGAAAGACTTTTCTATATGGATAGTCAAACCCTGCAATGGGTTGCCCAGGGAAGTGGTGGAGTCTCCATCCTTAGAGAATTTCAACACCAAACACGACATAGCCCAAAGCACCCTGGTATGAATTCACTGTTGGCCCATCTTGGCCTACAGACCTTCTGAGGCCTCTATGAGTCTGAATGATCCTATGATTTTAATCAAGTCTGCTCTCCTGGCTAGAAAGGCTGTTTTTCCTGTTTCTTTTTTTTTTTTTGGTCATGTCTGCTCTCTTTTCTCTGCCCGTTTTCAGGCTTCTAGAGGATGAGCTTTACAGGCCAAGAGCTGGCTGACCACTGCATGCAGACTGAAGAAGAAATATTTGCTTATTGTTGTTCTAGCTGAAATTACATGGGAACAGCTTCATCTCTCATTGCTAATTTAAGAAGTGGAACTTCTGTACCAGGTATATAAACTGGCCAGCTGGTGAGCAAGTTACCACCAAATGGGTTTGCACCAACAGGACTCAAATCCTATGGCTATCTGCTGCTGGGAGGCACAGTGCTGTTTAAAAGTTAAAGACATCACTCCAAATCCAAGCAGAAGAGAAAATATCAATTTTAAAGTGGTGAGGACTTCATTTTGGAGTGTGGTGTAAATCCAGATAGGAATGCTGCTGAAAGTCACAGCAGTAACTGCTTATTTCCCCCCCAGTAAAGTAATTAGGGTTGTGATTGATGGGTTGACGAACTCTGCTATAAAAGTGAGATGGTTTCCTAATGAGAATGTGCATCACAGACACCTCCTCATCCTATGCCTAGTCCAGGGTGTTACGACCTGCAGCAAAGGCAAACTGTATACCGCTGATCTTCCAAAGTGCTTGGCTCATGTGAAAGGGGGAAGATGGATGAGATCGAAAATAACTCGTTCTACTGTGACAAAACTGAAGAGATGAGGTAGGAAAATCAGCCCCTTAATGATGGGTATGCCAGGAGGGGATGATCCCAGAGAAGTTCAGGGTTTGGTTGAAGGTGCCACATTAAACACACACTTGTGCATTTTGAGAGGAGAAAATTTTCCACTGCTTGTCCCAGGAAGCGTGCCCTAGGGGCTGCTCAGGTGGTATTTGCAGGGACCAGGACATGCCTAGGAGGTGGAGAAGTTACCCCAGAGATCACCAGGCGCCAGAGGACAAGCTCTGCTCTCACCTGACTCCCCATAGCCTGCACTGGGCACCTCCTCATGACAGCACCAAGGTCCCACCACCACTGAGAGCAGCGAGGCACAGCCTCAGAGCCCTGCTCACAGGCAGGGAAGGCACAAGAGAAACCTCCCAGAGGCTGGCAATGATGCGAGGCATGCCATAAAATCACTCGCTGGGAACTCTCCCCTCAATAAAAACCATCTCTCTTTGCAGCAGGAGTGATATAGTGCTGGAAAGACGTCTCCATTCCAAATTATCTTCAAGCATCTTCAGTGATGCAATGTTTTGTACCTTCAGCAGGGGCTGCTGTAAACACCCTCCGTGCATGGCGCAGCTCCGGTCGTGGCTCCTGCTCGCTGCTCAGCCGCACGCAATTACCCAGCGGAGCATAAACTGCAAATATGGCAATCAAACAGATAGTTCACAACTAGCTTTCTGTGAAAGAGTCATGTTGAAATTGACTTTTCGTAAGTATTCAGCCCAGCGTGCCAGCAGTTTTTGTGGGAAGTGAGCAAACGAGGAACGCTGCTGTTCTCAGCTGAAATTCAGCTTTTGCATTTCTTCGATTTTTTTTTTTTTTTTTTTTTTTTTTCAGGAAGAAAGCAGAGGAGGCTGAGCTATTCAGGCACACTCCAGCATGCTTGAAGCCAGCCACTGCAGTCCAGTGTGGAAGGGCCCTGGTGATTAAAGGCTTCCAGCGGTAGGGCTAAGTGCATCTGCATAGCTGCAGCTCTGGTAACAACCCTAATGGCACGGATCAGCAAAACTCACCCAGCTGCAGGGAACAAAACTCTTCCCATCCCTCTGCTGAGAGGGAAAATCATCCAGAAAACAACCCTGTGCCATGTGAAGCTGGTGGCTGCTGTAAGGTTTCTACCTCCACGGGTGGAAAGTATCGTATTGTTTCTGTCCGCAGCTCCTGGGTTCAGTGCTACAAACACACCTTAGACAGTGTAAAGATGGGTAATGCCGTGTGTACAAACACAGGAGCACGTTAAAATCAGATTGCACGCAGCCAGCCGTGGGAGGTGGGTTTATGATCCAAGGACCCTGGATAGCTGAGGCTATAAAACACACAGTGTTCTTTTTTTCTTTTTCTCAGCTCAGGGCTGCATGGAGAGCTGCAGGACCAGGACATTTCGTGCTTTCATTTAAGCTATGTTACCCCCTGTGCACACACACAGGGTTGGCCAGCTTAGTGGGACGCGGGATGATACAATTTGCAGTGAGAATGTAATGGATTAGATAAAGGAAGAAAAAAAGGATGCATAATAAATTTGCTGGAAATAATGCGGTTTTGAAGGTGCTGACATGAATTACAAACTGCATGAAATTTGTTCGATAGAAATGGGTAGCTCAGAGTAGCTGAGATGTTTCATTTCACCTTTTCTTTGTGCATATTTTCCATTCTTCTTTTTGAAAGGAGACTTTAATTTCAGTTTCATATTTTTAAAGAAATTGTAGACAGAGTTAAATAACCTGAAAATCATATGAAATATTTTATCACAAGCCAGGTGCTAGGAAAAAAAAAAAAAAAAAAAAGGTTATGGCTATTAACTTTGTCTCTAAGCATGGGCACTTTTCCAAACCCAGATATCCTTCAGCCCTTAGTTCTGCAGGGCTGGTTTCTGCAAGACTCTGTGGGCCAAACTGAGCCAAGTCAGCAGCATGCCTACAAGTGACAAAGGCTTCTTATTACCAAGAGAAAACTAAGGGAAACAAGGTATCATGAGCCCCTGAAGAAGCATACCACTAAAGGAAATGGGGCTATGGGCTCTTCTGCTCTTTGTTCCCTTATGGAATAGCTACCGTGTCTGCAAAGTTGATGAAAAATGTGTTTTCCACCACAAAGGAAGGACTTGAGAAGACTGAGGTGCCTTGATAAGCCCTAGTAGGGAGAGATAACCATCATATATGAGATCAGTGACAGACCTTGCACAGGGGCACCCAAAAAGCCAAAACTGTTGTTCAAAATTTAGCTTTTGTAGCCCCAGCAGTGACCCCAGTTTATCAGGTTCACCATGGCGATGTGGGATATAGCCCGCAGAACACAGCCCTGAAGGACAGTGTTGCAAAAAAAGCCCTCCTGATTTGTGATGATAAAATATAGCCATTGATACATGACGTTTGCGGAGACAGAGCAAAAACATCTTCAGAAGGATGAATTTTGCATGACTGCCTGAGGCAGAGCAAATTCTCATTCCCTGCTCGTCAATACGGGACTGTTTTCTGTGAGCTAATGCTGGTTCAGGTAATCATGAAAGGATGCGAGAAGGAAATCAAAGCCAAGGTGTGGTGGGGAGCAGAGTGCTCAGCTGCATGGCGGGGACATGGAGGCAGAGCAGCTGAAAACATGCTTGCAGTAGCCCAGCATTCAGGCATGAAAGTGCAGGACCAGCATTGGCAAAATCTTCAATTTTGTGAGCACAGTTCATAACCAGAGGGTATTACATGGTGAGAGCAACCCTGGCCTTCTGTATGTTTTTTTAAATTTATTTTTTTCCCATAGAATAAAACAACGTAAGACCTTTCACTAGATGTGCTTTTCCCTCTGCTCTCCTCCTTCGAAATGTTTCCAAAGGAGTTTTTCCCCTCCACAATACTCAACACTTATGAAGACTGAAAATTTACAGCCCAGGTCAATATCTGAAGTGAACAATTACAGCAGCAGAGGTTATTGCTTCTTCTGTCTTAATTAAACAGAACTGGCCAACAGTGTTTTCACTCCTCGCCTCTTCCTCCCTTCCCCAAAGTTTAAAAAAAAAAAAAAAAAAAAAACAGTTTATAAATTATATACCAGTTTGTAACAAAAATGCCATCTTAGGTTTATGATCATCCTATTTTTAAGGATGACATTGTTTTCATTTTAAAATAAACATATATCACTTTAAATTATTTATTTGCAATTAAAATGTTGTTGTTATTTTTCATTATGGTGTCTTACTTCAGCAGAAAAAGCAGTTGCAAACCACCTGCCTTCCTCTAGCAAGCTCTGTGAGTAACCCCTTGAGGTCTCAAAGTTTTGTTTTGTTTTCAAATCTTCCTCAGCTGATGCTGATTGCCCTTTGCACTTTTGCATTATTTTCTGAACTCAACATGCTGCCATAAAAAATAGATGGGAATGTTCTAGAATCTGCAGCTACAGAGATTTGATGAAGGAAATTAAGAAAAAGCATCCCAAGTGTAACTGCTTTTTTTCTAATAAAACAGGTTGAGAAGAAGCTTAAAATGGTTGCTGGGCTGGAAGTTATCCAAAGACGGTCAGACTGAAAAACAGAAAAAGGCCAAAGCCCAACAGGGCAGTGGTGACAGGCGAAGCACCTGCAGGCTGAGAACCACTTTGACCACAAAAGAGCTGCAGCTGCCATTTGGGGAGCCAGGAAAATAAGAAATGACCCATATTCGTCTCATACTGCTGCCTTTGCCTGGTGTCCTCTGCAGAGACAAAACCCTTGAAGGATAAACAAGAGGGAAGGAATAGCACGGCCTTAGATAAACCAGGAATATCTTTAGCAATAAAAACTGCAAGTGAAACACAAGATCCTTTCAGACACTTTCTTAGCAAAAGAAACCTTGACATAAACTGCCCACTGGTGCTAACTGGCCCACCACACTGCTCAGGTCATGGTTTTACTCCTGGGCCTTGCCCTCATGGCTCCTAGCTAGAATACCTCCTACAAACACACTGACACCTTTCAGAGGAGGGGTTGGCTCTCAAGGGAGCTGAAGAAGTGTGTGGCACGGGAGGGAAGTACACCCAAGTCCAACAACCTTCGGTCTCCAGGGCTGATGTCTGCAGGGTGCCAACAGGCCCTGGACCATCAGGAGAGTGCAGGGTGAGCCTGGGCATGGAGCTGCAACTTTTGGACACATTTCCTTCCACAACTGGCTTTTAGACCCATTTCTTTCTAAGTTGTCTTACTAGAGGCCAGTGGCATTTCCACATGGATGTAGGTGCCTCCAGCACAAAGCCATGGACCCCCCTGCATTTGCAAAAGCTCAGGCAGGGAAATACTTTCCTGCGAGCACGCAAGGTTGGAGGAGCATGGCTGGGCTGCGTTTTCCAGGAGCCTTGACACAAAAAGACAGCTTTCCTCACAAAAAAAGGAAGCATAGCTGTTGTGCCAAGGACATGTTCAGGAGGAAGAAGCTGATGTCAGAGCACAGTGAAACCATGCTACCATTTTAACATGTCCTGGATGGGGGGACACCCAGAGATTGTACTAGCATCCAAATGGGATCAGGAGGAAGGCAAATGGCTTCTAGCTCTTATTGCTTCCTCACTATTCATCTCTGGAGCAGTTTTACCCTACTTTGGGTAATTAATTGCACAGTCTTATGTGCCCAGCAGAAGTTGGTGACTTGTTCCACGGAAAACTTTGAAACAAAATTAAAATTTCTTAACAAAAAAACAGTTTGACATTCTTGCATCAGTATGTGGAAAATGCAGACTTTCCCCTGCCTGGAACTATTCATTTCCTTTATGAGAACAAATAAAGCCTATCTTCTAATCATTTTTTAATTCACTGTGAATTGGGAGAGCTTGAACAGGAAAATAAGGCAAGCAATTTAAAGTCAAATATTCATTGAAAATTGTCCAGGCACCAGCAGCACTATCTAACAAAAATGATCCTAAAATTTCAACTCTGCAGGTGGGTTCACTTCAGAGAATTTTAATATAATTAAATTTCAATGTTTCTTTTCAGAACTTCATACATAATCATAGCATTTTTTACACCAGCATGGAAGTGTATTACCAGAAAGGCGCTGATGCTGTATAGCACAATTCATTTCTCCAAGTAGTACATTGGTGCATGTGTCATGAGGGTCAGATTGAGACAGTTAGAAAATGTTCCTCTGCAAAAAACTGGAAATTGCTTCTATTATGGTCAGTCTGTTTATTCTGTGGGTGCCAGAACAGATTAGAAATTGCATAGAGAAAATATTCAATTGCCCCAAAGAGTAAGAGCTCAGTTCTTGTGTAACTGCAGCAGTGGATGCTTATATCTACCAATCAGTCTCAAATGGGTTTGGACTTTTTTCGGAGGGGAAACCACCCCGTTACACCCCCACTATGTTACACAGTGGGGAAATGGAGGAGCAGAACGATGAAACGACCTGTCCAAGATCACCCACAAGGCCAGCAGCAGAGCCAGGCAGTGAAACCAAGTCTCTGAAGGTCCTGTCCTGTTTTGTGGGGTGCATTATCCTCTGGTTCACCCACTCCCACCATCCCAGTTACTCTGCAGCAGCCAGTTCAATGTGGAATGGGTTTTCCTCCCGTATGAGCAATTCATCTTTCCCTGGCAGCTCCTGCTTCAAAACATTTTGTTCAGGCCTGCCAGGCAGGGAGTTTGGAGAAAGGTTATGCTCCAGCTCCAACACAGCCCAATAAATGTTATTTGTGCCACTGCTAGTAAAAGGCCATAGGCTTCATACTGACAGTGCCAGACCTCAGGGCATTCCTCAGGGCGTATGCAAAAATGCCTAGAATTAAAACCAATTAGTTTTAATTTAGAATTAGAACACAAAGTCAAGGAGGAATGGATCTTCACCACCACTTACAGACTCCTTCATGCCAGAATAACTCAGCGTGAAAACTCAGATCCTCTATATGAGGAAGACTGAAGTCCCAACCACAGGACTCAGAGGTGAAAGGTTGAATGTGACAGCAGAGAAAAGGCGTAGGCAGTGAGAAGCTTTTGCATGCATCATGAACCTTCTATTGATGAGGTTTTTCTGTATGAGTTAGGGCAAAGACCATGAACACAAGTGGAAATGTACTAACAATAATAATAGCATTTTGTGATAGCTGGGTTATTAGGATTTTATGAAAGACCACAAATAACAGAGTTCAGGCATCACTGCCTTGTGTGTCCTTGCAAGAGTGGTGGCAGTCAGTGATGGAGAAACAGTGTCATTGCCACCCCCAGTTCAAGCTCTGCCACATTTATGTGAATGTCCCCAAAACCCAGCTGCCTCCTTTCCATCCCTAGCAGTAAAATGGCAAGGCCTGGCCTGCAATCAGTCAAGGTGGCCCCAATTTGTAAGCACGAGCCTTTATGTGAGGTACCATCTGAAATCCCACTGCAGGTAGGTTGTCATTTTAATGCACATAAAGTCATTTTAATTCTGCCTTGGAAGCCGCTGGTACCTCTGTTGGGCTCCACCTTGCAAGGGAAAGCCACAAGCTTCAGAGAACCAAATAACCAGAAACCGTCCTCAGATGTCCACCATTCCCAGAACAACTTGTTTATGGTGCAGTCTGAAGGTCTTACCCTCTTTTTATGATACTTCATAATACTGAAAACACAACATTTCAACAAAACTGACCTATGATAACATTACAATTATTAATAGCAAAACAGACAAGTAAAGTCAAGTTCCTTTTGAGATCAGCTCAGACTAGTGAATTAAGTGTGGTCTCAGATCTCCAAATCCTCCAAAAACAGGTAGCTGGTAATCAAATCCTAAATGGGACAACAAACCTTCCTGTTTGCTGCTCCTTTTTCAGAAGGATGTGGAAAGATGCTTTCTCTCTGCTCTGGTGGTGGCCTCAGAGTACAGGTGTTGAGCCACTCTGATCTCACAAAGGAGAAGTCACCCGTGTCAGGCACAGAACAAACTCAGTTACTAACTGCAGAAGCCAAAAGGTTTCCCTTGGTCTCACTTCATTTTTTTTTCTCCCTAAATTGAAGAGCAGCTACAATAATCATCAGTCTGTCTGCTCTTATTGAAGATGTTTTTTCACACCCAGCAACTTAGGCTTGATATGTAGCTGATGACAAGACAACCTTCAGCAGAAACTTTCAATGGCTGTTTAAACAGATGTTTTGCTTCAGTGGAAGTCAGTAATTTAGCCCTCCACCTCCACAAGCAGCTGTCAGGGAACGCAGAACCTTGGGCCAGCTCTCCCTGGGAACTCCAAAACAGCAAATACTTTTCTATGTGATCACAGGAGGGCTTGGAGAGGATGTCCTGGCTCCCAGAGACACTGCTGTCATACCCCAGACCACGCTACCAAGTCCCCCTTGTACCAAACTCTACAGCTTGCATTCGCTTACTGCCTCGTTAAACTCCAGCTGGCTGTAGCTCCCGTACCAGAAAATGAGGCATTCAGCTATGCCTGACCTGGGCTCACCCAGGACCGCCCCAGGACTCTGAGATGAGCACTCCTAACTAATGTTTGTGCCATCACAGCCTTGTCCATTCGATAGAAGGCAATTAGCAGTTTTCCCAGTCTTGCCTCAGACCAGGGGCTCTCACCCGCACGGGGAACAAGAGAGGTTTTAATTGATGGCATAAAACCTTGGCAACAAGGAAGCAAGCAGTAAGCAAACAAAAATAAATAAATAAATAAATAGATAGATAGATCTGATTTTCATTTCTTCTGCACAATGATTGCAATTATACCATATATCACATCATTTGCATTGCCACCATACAGCCCTTTATCTCTGCCTGAGTTGCAAGCCATTTAATCTCAGCCTACCTCTAAGAAAAGGAGAAAAGGCCTGCAGAAAAAAAGAGACACTTGCTTTATGCTGATACAGTTAAGAGAGCTAATTTCAATTCCGAAGCAAACAAGATTTATCTAGGTTAATAGCCCAAGGGGTCCAGGAGCCAACCACAGCAAGGCTCTTGTTGTTCTGTTTTAATAATCCACAGGACAATCCCAGGTATTTACATAAATTGAATCCTCCAGATCTCATCCAATTTCCAGATGATAATTTCCTAGGGGGAGGACATTTACTGCTAATTCCAGAATTGTGCATACAACTTTGGCTGGCTTCACACATAGCCCTGAAACGTATTTGGGGCAGCATAAAGGAAGTGTCCCACTTGGCACTTCTTTGCCAGAGCTAAATGTCATTGGAGTCAACAAAGGGCATTCCAGAGGCAGCGTTTTCCTCCTCCCATTGCAGGATGTCCCTTGGAAGAAGCAGCTCCAATATTTATAGGCAATGTGGTGACATGTGTCAGCAGCTTTTCCTGGAGAAGCGATGCAAACTGTTGCAGAAGCATGATAGACTGCATTTCAATTAGGCCAGAGATCCAGCTAATCATTACATTAATTTAATCCTTCATTAATATATTGCAATCCTGAAGTTCATTGAGCGTGCTGGAGAAACATCCAGTTTCTGCCTCTTCTGGTAGGGCAACATACTGAAAAAGATAATATTATTTCACCGAGAGAAGGGAATATTGCCTCTGGCTTTCTGGAAGAACTAATTGCACGGGGACAACTCCAGTGTAACCTTTAGAGCAGGACTTGGGAAAGCTCACAACCCTTTCCCACAAACATTTATGTTGGTATTTACACACAGCTTGTAACAGCCACAAATGGGATTTGTCCGTCTTCGTGTCTGACCACTTCTGAAGCCCTGCAGGGGCTGGGGTTGTATGGGAGATGCAGATTTCAGTATCCCAGTCCTCTTGCATATGCAGACTGTGCTAATAGACCTGTGCTCACAGAGGCAGGGTTGAAGCTCTGTAGCTATTTTTGTCATGTCTGGGGGACCCAGCAAAGCACGTTTCTCATTGCAGAATGAACAGAAGTCACAAGGCCAAGGGAATAAGCAAATGTCCAATCACTCAATGACCCTGCACCAAAAAACAAGTGCACTGAGCAGTGGGCTAGTGTGGGGCAAGGCACTTCCCTGCTCCATTTCTCACCTCCCAGCCTGACCCAGCCACAGAATCGGGGGAAAATAGGGGCTGACGACCTGCAGCCCTCTGCCCAGCAAAGACTCCGTATGCTGGCACAGCTGCAGGAGCCACCTGAGGATTTTTGGCAGAACAGGGAGGCCCTGTGCTCGCTACTGGGCTGCTTCTGCAGTCTTAACGCATGGCGGAGGAGGAGTTTGCTGGCTGCATTGGCATTTGCTATTCCTCAGATAAATCATGTCTCTGAACTGGGGAGCGTGGCTGTTTGCATCTGTCTGGAATGCAGATGAGGAGATGTTTTCTCCTTGCTTCGTTCTGAGTCAACAAACAAGCATGTCCTCATAGCACACCAGGTCTTTTTGAGGGCTGCTGTGTGCTAGGCCCCAAATTACAAGTGCAGAACATGTTTTTGGGCACATGTGGCAACAGCTGTGGAAAATAAGAATATTCACATCAGTGTTTCTCAAAAGATGGTGAGAAAGCTCAGAGGCACCAGAGACTCAAGCAACAGTTTATCTTAATCTCAGGGAACGTGATGAGCTCCCCATCCCCACCTAGGGGTAGTTAAGTGTGATTTTGCCCTATGCATTTAAACAAACAGCTTAGTTATCCTCAGAAGTAGGGCAAGAAGGTGAGGTGCAGTAATCTAATGACTTAGAGTAAATAATCTCTTCCAGTTTAAGGACCACCTGGGCGCAAGATGCTGGGAGCTGTCTTGTAGCTCTTTATCTGCTGACAATGGAAATATCCAGGCAAACAGCTGCAAAAATGGGCGTTGACCCTAAAGAAGAATGTCCATTTGGAGTATCCAGGATTTTGAGGGCATTATTGAGGCAGCATCATTTGCTTTCATGCCCTTATGCCTGAATGATCAAAGCAAAATGTGGCTCTGCATCAGACCTTCCAGGAGGCACCTGGGAGGAGGTGGTCATGTACCTGCTGTGATAAGGGGCAGGACTGTGGCACATGCCTGGCTCTGCCATGCTTTTGTGAAAGACAAGAAACCAGCCTTGCTTGTGTCTCCAGCCTGGTCCTACATCCACTGTGAGATGGTGACCCCCTGTGGAAAGCTTTTAGGTTACACGTGAAAGGCTGCAAGAGGTGAGAGCTGAGCACTGGGAGTAGAGTTTACAGCTGCGACCAGTTTTCCAGACTGGAAATTCACCCATTCCCTCATTCAGCCTGCTCCTCCCTGCTTACCATGCCATATCACCTCCTATAAGAAGCTCTGGGAGATGACCACAGACATGAGAAGGGAAAGACCACGGCATCCTGTGCCCGTCTCACCTGGAGGCAAGAGCCACCCAGCAAGCCTCATGGCAGGCTCCCTGCACCCTGGCATTCAGCAACCTCAGCACCCCAATGTCAGGCATATCTGAGCAACCACCAGTGGGTAGGGCCACAGACAGCCCAAAAGGGTGTCTGCAGCCAAGAGAAGCTCCCCAGACTTTCCAGATGTCTGGAAAACAGGGAGTGGAGGTGTTTCCCCAAGGGAACTTCAGAGCAAGGCCCAGTGCACCCCTCTCTGACTCTGGCTAAAGAATGTGTCTGCAGAGCCATGTTCCCTTCACAGTGGGTACTTCAGCACCACAGGAAGGTTTTGAAGGTGCATGAGCAACTCTGCTGAACAGCAGAGCCCACCAGGTGATACACAGCCCCTTGCACATGGCACCCCCTGGCCAGCTTCACCACCTGCTGGTGGGCAGAAAACACAGGATTTAGTGAAAGGCCATCACCAAGGAATCCTCCGTGACTCCAATCGGATTTGGGAGCCCCCACAGGCAGCAAGGTGTCTGGTCACAGCTCCTACATGGGCTTTGGGCAGTGACACCAGGGCCACTGGAAGGACCCGTCCCCAGCTCCAGGCTCTCTTGCTCTGTCAGGTCCGTGTGGCCCCACCAGCACCATGAGGAGAGACATGGCTGGGCATGGCCTCCTGCTTGTGAGAGGGAAATTGAAGTTCTAAAGACCTCTGCAATCCCCTTTAGAGACAAGAAAAAACAAAGAAACCAAAAGAAATGCTGAGGCTGGCAGGCAGCTTGTAGCACAGGCCCAGAGGCAGGCTCTTCTCCAGGCAAGCCACTTTGGCATGCCGTATTGCCTTGGATCAAAAATCATCTTCCACACCACGAGTGGCACAACACTCCGGAGAACATTATCGTATTTTCCCTCCAATTTCTAAAAGGCTGATCTCATCAGCTGTTCCACTTTTGTCCCTGCTCATCCCATTTTTGTCTGCAACCGCTTCTGAGTGAATCCCTGACCACCAGTGGGGCCTAGGGTCTGCAGAGGTGGAGGTGCCAGGGGATGTGGGGGCACGTCAGCGACTAGAAGCACCCTGATCAATGCTCCTTGGCCAGGAGCAGTGCTAGTTGTGCCCGAGTGACTTAGAGAGGGAGCACCACAAGAATATTACTCACCAATCATACCTTAATTATATTATTTTCCACTTTCATGTTGCAAATATAGTCTGGGTTGGGATCCCATGTTTTTGGGCCAGATGAGCCAATTAAAGTTTGAGGAAAATATTCGTGGCTCCCCGATTAGTTAGACCATGCGGTCAGGCAGAGGACCAGCACTTGATGGGCTGGCATGAATTCATTCGTCCCTTCTGAAGGCTGTGGAAGTGGTGGGGGCTATCCACCCCAGGAGGAGAAGGGGATCAACAGCTCCCAACCCAAGCCCACCACGACAGCGTACGTCCCCCTGTGCCATACCATGACACTAGGGACCCATCCCTGAACCGTGGATTTGCACCAGCCTGGGGCTCCCTGGCTCATCCAAGCACAGAGGGCATTAGCCCTGACTGCAAGCTCTCCAGACTGACAACGCACACAGAGGTGACTCTGTTGTCTTCCTTTCTCTCCTCCCCAGATACTAAGAGCTTTCCCCTTCCTGGGGACAAATAATCTGGGGTCAGCATTTAATTTCTCACTCAATTACTTCCCAATCAAATTGGCTTTGATGATACTCAGAGGATGCTGTGGGTTTGTCCTTTTTTTTTTTTTTTTCTGTTTGCAAACTCAGCAGAGGGTCTGAAAACCCATCAGGCCTTTTCCCCCCTGCCTTCCTTCCCACCATCGACCGAGAAGCTCTGCAGTTAATACTTAGCTGACAATCTTTGGGATGAGGTGAAAAAAGCTGTTTTCCTGATGTTTCTTGGACTTGTGCTGTTATCATTAGAGATGGTAATCACAGGGTCAAAGCAAGATTTTTCTGAGAGTTCTTGATGTGTGCTGGCTAAGTATGACTGAAAGTGTGCCTGTGCTCCTCTAATATCTGCTGAGCTCTGCTGCACCTTGCTTTCCCAGCACAAATATCTGCAGGAAGCATTTACTCTATTTGGGAGAGAGTAGTTTAAAACGGCACAGAGCAAAAAGTCTTTTGCCGGTTCTCCAAATCTCCATCAAACTGAAATCCCAGAGCCAGTTTTGTTCAAAAGCCTCCGAGTAAGCTGGCTGGGTGAAAAAGCACGTCGGAGTTGAGGAAATGATGCATTTGCTATTCTCTCAGCATTCTGCAGGAGAAATAATTTTCACTGAACCACCAGGGGTATGCAGGAGATGGACAAAGTGTCAGACTGAATAGGAAAAACACTTCTGACTACGATATCCAACGCAAAAAGCAGCAAAAAGACCTGTTATTCTGGGAGGGAAAATAGGCAATTAAAAATCTGTACTCATGTCAACAAGTCCCGTGAGTTTTAACGGAGGGAGATCTGTGCAATTAGACGACCTGCCCAGCCTAGCCATGCTCAGAGGGCGGAAGCTAATTTCGTTTTGTAGGCTACCACTCTTCTGGAGAGGAGCCCTTCTGTAACTGGCCCTGTGACCCATGAGGCCACCAAGCAGCATCCTTTCGAATGGCTTTGGTGCCCCCTTTCTTCCAGAGAAGGTGTGCTCAGAACAAGCTTGGCTACTTTTGCAAATTGAAGTCACCCAAAAGGCCCACCCTGACTTTTCTTCAGCCTCCTCCACTCTTAGCCGCTGCTGGTACATTTTCTCCTGGGATGTCAGGGCTTCTCCCCAGCCCCACGAGAAGGGAAGGAAACCACTGCTTATCTGTACAGATGGAGGGGCTTCACCTTTGCTCCCAGACCATATGGGATGCAGAAGTCAGGGGGTATCTTCAGTAGCACTGGAGGCAGGGTTGGCATGGGTGTGTGCTCCAGTTCCCACGCAGCTTCACAGCTTCCCCCAGCAAGTCTGGGCAGGGAGGAGGATGCTCAGTGTAAATATCACTATTTCACTTGAAATTATGCTTTTCTTGCTAACTTTTATATTCAAGGTATGAAAGCAATTCCATGGCCAAGCCTCAGACCCAACTTCTTCTCCAGCTGGGAGATTGCCCTATGCGACACCTGTACTCAGTGGAGGACGGCGAGGATCACACAGGTTTATTTCACAATAGTCCTTCAGGCAGAAATTTTCATTTTTCAGCATTCAAGCTGGTTCCTATCTCACATGACATTATTATTACTGTTATTATTGTTATTGTAATATTAATATTAATGTTATTAATATTGTGTTGACTTGCTGAGATTTTATTTTAATCTTGTTTTTCCCCTTTCATTCTCTAAGTTGAGGAGAGAGGATGAAATGATACTGCCGCACAGTGCCCCCTACAGACTGCTGCTGTGAATGGCCAAGATTAGGAAACCAGGGAGACTGTTTGCAAGGCAAGCGGCAAACTACCCACCTGCAGACATTGGCAGGAGAGGAGATAAACACAGGGAGAAAGAGCCTTTGCTTGCTAACAGTAGCCTTGACCCTGCTAGAGCCAGATCTCTCTGGGGTGTTTAAAGAGAAAGGGTGGAGACAGCATGACATGAGGTACTACGTTTCTCAGCTGGCAATGTCGTAAGTCCCTGGTGAAAATAGAGAATAGTTCCTGCAACCTCAGCACTAGGATGCACATAGCCCTCGAGCAGTGGGATGAATAGGAGAAGCTGGCACGTGCCCTCTCAGCTTCTCACCAACAGAGTACCACCAAAGCTGGGCTGCGAGTGAGGGAAGAGCTCAGCATCATTAGCAAGGATCTAACTCAGGAACTTCCATGCATAGCCCTACAGAAACAAGCACCAGATTAACACTGTGCCCTGCAGGGAAAGGGATCTGAAGTCTTACCTCTGGTGTCATCAGCAAGAGATAGAGCACCAAGAGGCGAAATGTTAGGTGGATTCGCCCTGAAAGTTTGATCTCCTGCAGGATCAATATTAGAGTGATTTTAAGGCATTGCACATTAATGCTTAATACAAACAGCCTGGAATCTTCAAACACTCTTGAAAGAAATCTCCATGCCTTTAGCTAAGAACTATTATACATCCTGAGCATATACACACTGACAATAGTGCTGGGCAGCGCAGCTTTAGGTCTGCAGTGCCCCAAGGTGACCTGAATTCTTACATGGTCATTTGCTTTCGTAATTGCAGGAAATTGCCATTTAGGCTGTGCAGAGGGAAGTCTCCATGCCTGACAGGAGCACTGAGAGCTTCAAGGACCTCAGTAAGACCCCAGAGGACCACATGTCAGGCAGCAGCACGAGAAGGAGATGAGTCAGGAGCCAAGGGTCCAAGTTGGTCACGTCCTCACCATCAGGGCACAGTCCCACAGGGAGACAGGGGTGGGAGCGAGGTCCATCAGCCCCAGACACAGTGAGAGGATGAGCTGGAACCTGGGTCCGTCCAGAGAGCCCAGTCTGCAGCACAAAGCTATAAGGCAGGTCCAAAGGCCAGGACTGGAGGCAGGGGCACATCTAATGTGGTTCAGATGGGGATGGGGGATCTAGGCCTGAGCTTAAATGGGCACAGGAAGCGTGTGGTGAGGGTGTCAGACAAGGCAAAAAAGAAATGCAGCCTGTACCCCATTTCTCAATACTGTTCAGGCTCTGTGCTTCTCTTGGTAAACCTGCTTTTTATCACAGACTCTTTTTTATCAAACTCTCTCTCTCACACGCAAAGATGCTTTTAAAATTCAGCTAAACTGAATGCTGCCCGCCTGGCTGGCTGGGATCAATACCTCTGCTTGCTCATGCTGACAAGGATACACCCCCGTTATCTTCAGCTGAGTGTGCCAGTGGCACACCAACAATACCCACAGGCTCAAAAAAACAGTGGCTTTCCACAGCTCTGTGTCCCGGCTCTGCTTTGCAGAGCTAGGAGATAGAAAGCTCATTTGAGTTTGAGTCTGCAGGTACAGGCACTGCTAAGGTGGGCTACACTAATGCTCTTAACCCGTTGCAAATGGGAAGTAACATAGCCCAGAGGAAGGTGCTTAAATTAGATCTAGTTTTTTGGCATTTGCTGGTTTTTTTGTGTTTTTTTTTTTTTTTTAACCAGTGAATAGGACATTTGTCCAAGCCATGAACAGCCAGGTTCTCCTGGAAAACTTTGTAAGAAAAAACACTGAATGCCTTCCAAAAGCCCAATGAGACAGCAGCTACAGCCCTTCTGTCATACACTGAGTGTCTCATCTTGCCATGGAATGATATCAGCTTAGCAAGGCAGGATCTGCCTTTCATGCACCCCTGCTCACTGGGGCTGATCCCTGGGGTGTCCTGGATGTGCTGTGCCATGACGCTCAGCATGATCTGCTCCAGGACCTCCCCAGGAGCACCTGACCCCAAGGGCAGACTGACAGGCCTGTAATTTCCCGCATTACTCTTTGTCCTGTCACTACACTCCCTGAGATGTTGTCCCTCTCCAGCTTTCTCAGAGGCCCCTATTTGGGTACAGGGAGGACACCACCACCATGCCCATCCCCGCCCAAAAATCAGCTCTTTGCAAAGGTCTTCCTTGGGGTTAAAAACTGGAGTTCACTCACTCCCATGACTCCTCTTAACCTGGCAGCTTCCCCTACCACATAGAGATGAGATTTCTTTCAAGAATATCCTGCTCCTTCTTTCCAACCTTCCACAAAGTTAAAAACAAAATCCCCCCTTTTTTGTTCTCCTTTCTCACTTACCACCTGCTCAGGAAAGCTTCTTTTGCTTGACATCACAAGACATTGAACAAGTAGGTTTTTTTCCTAGATCTAGAGCTGTCTTTCCCTGTGACACTTGCACCAACTTTAAACACAGTGTCTTACATACCAAAACCAGCTGCAATGTGCTTGATTGAGCGAAAAGACCCCACCAGTTTACATACATGCTTGGATTTAGAGGGTTGCTTCTGGGGAATATCCATCCCCAGAGGTTTTGTGTCCATGATCTATTTGCTATAAAACCACCTATATAAGACTTTATATAAGACTTGCTGATAATGATTCTTACTTACCAGTTACACACTCAACACCACTTATTAACATTCCTATTGTTTTTGCACTAGACTATCCTCAAGCCTAAGTAGGCTGCTGGTATCAGGGTCACCTCATCCGTCCTTTTCAATGCAGGCACAGTATCCTGTGTTCCCCTGCAGTACAATTTAATTAATTTAACAGGAAACACCTCAGCCAGTTCTCTTAATAGTTCTTAGGCACTGATCCTCTCAACCTGCTGATTTAAAGGTATTTGCCCTAGTTAGACATGATTCAAATTCTCACTGCTTAATACACTGCCAGACTACAGTTCTGCCTCCCCACAAGCCAGGCTTCTCATTCACCACCTTCCAGGCTTCCCTGCACCCACAGGTTTGCAAATGAAAGTGGAATCAGCTGTTCCTCCAGCTCTACTGGCCACAATAAAGGCTATAAATGAAGTTGGCCATGTTACTGCTTAGACTACAAGGAAGGCCCTCAGGCTTTCTACTCAGCAATTCTGTTCCAGAAACACCAGGGATACAGCAGGGTAACTTGTGAAGATGCCATGCCAGAGGAAGCAGAGGTTTACAAGAGACCTCAAATGCAGTGTAAAAGGACAGAGCAGTTAGCTCTTACACAGCACAGCTACATAAGCCCATGCAGCTGATGTAGAAGTTAAACAGAATGAGATTTCCCACACACCATGAGTTCCAGTTAACCTTCCCAAAACTTTCCCAAAAGACAGTGTTGCAAACCCCAGTGTTTCCAAAACCAGAACATTTCTTCTGTCAGAACAGCTACTGACCTTTGTCCCTTACTCAAAGCTGGATAGGAGACATGACTTACCTCCTGCAATTAGGACCCCACATTCCTTCTCACCCCAGCCTTTTGGGACAGGAGACTGGGTGACAAATAAAGGCACCCCCACCCTCCAAGAGGCGAGCAACCCATTACAAAGACAACCACACATCACAGCAACATGGCATTATGTTTTAATGTTTACAGTAGTCACTTCACAGGGACACCAACTTTTTCCTCAGAGTTTTGATGCTGGAATTACTTTATTGGGAAAATTGAGAAAACAAACAGCTACACCAAAAGTATAATTACAATGAGGAAAAACAGAGTTGAGATCCTACTGTGCTTTAGAGGAAGGTTACATAGTTTTACTTGCATAACACACACAGAAGTATTTGAGTTAACAGGTATTGATGCATCCCATCTCAATGTTATTACTTTTTTAATGCTGGTTGCTGGTCTCTGCTGGAGCCAAGGAAGTTTACTCGCAGCTACTTTTCAGTAGTTTAATTTGGTTTAGCCAAGGAATAGTGTACACTACAAAGTTGCAAGTGGTGTACTAAGGAGAGAGGAAAAAAAGCAATCATCAGTTCAAAAGCATATAACAGTGTCCTTTGCTATCACTTTATACAGATTTACCCTATAATGTGATCCTCGAACATATACCACTTCTGGCTCTCTGCATTTGCACTCCCCTGGCAAGTATTCTGGAACACTGCTCCGGTTAGTACTTGCTCAGGACCAATCATTGCTCTCAAATACTAACACAGAAGCCAAGCAGTCAGCATTTCTGAAGATCAAGTTACTTGCTTATCCCAGTCATATACTAGTTCCCACTGGCAGAAGCCTTTCAGCCTGGGCAGTACTTCAACAGCAGCTCTCATGTACAGGCAAGTACGCCCACACAGCTAATCAATCTGTTTGTGCATGCTTGTCTAATTATTGCAGCTCTGTCAGTGATGCTTAGTGGATTATTCGTGTGTAGTGACAGTTCTCATACATGCAGGCATAAGTTGCACATTCATGCAAAGTACAACCTATCCCTGATTAATACCAGCAATGAAATAGAAAACAAGACCAAGCACTGACCAAAATAAGGTAGATAAATCAGTGCTCTCACCTGAAAAGCTAAATTATTGCTTAAATAGCATTGTGATACAAGACTGCTGTGCAACTCAGCTTGGTGGCTACTTGGAGAACAGGGGTAATCTGTCAGTTGTGACCGCTGCTTAGCCCATAGCACAATCCACAGCAATGGGAGTCCCTCATGAAAGGGCATTAAGTCAAACTGTCCCATCAGCACGGGATAAAAGGAGCAGAAAAGGGTATGGACTCTCAGGGCACCAGACTGAGCGCCAGGAGACCTGTAAGCAACCCCTGCTTGGCAGTTTCCTCTGCGTATCCCTGAGATCAGAGCCATGAGCACTCTCAGAGGATTGAGGCATGCTCCTGTGTACCACAGCCTCAGGTCTCCATGTAAATATGCTGTAAGAGGCCTGGCTTCCTCTGTCAGGAAGATCTGGCAAGACAAGTCCTACAAGGGTGGCATCATCTCATGCAGCCTAGAAGACTGACATCTGATTTTCTTAGAGGCCGACAGGTGACACTGCCCATACCTCTCCACAGCACACCAGCTGGAGAAAAGGCATCAAGAACCCAGGGAACAACACACCCTGTTCTGAAGCCTACCTTAGCCATCTCCGGAGTGTCATGAAGAGCGCAGCTCTGGGGATCAGCTTCTGCCTTTGTGCAAGTTGTCCGGCCAATCTCCACTTCTATGGTGTACTTGAGTCCAGACACAAGCTGCAACAAGACAAGGGGCAGAAACAGCTTTATTTGCAACACATACGCAAAAGTTCTCCAAACAGAGGGCCCTGACAGAAAGAAAGATAGCTTTGTTGTCACATTCCTGTAGCCAGAACCAAGAGTTACAGACAGCAGCATGTGGCAACCTTCACAGAAGAAACACTTGAGGTCCTTTGAAAAACAGGAAACAACATCCATGTAAACAAGTTGTGCCATAGCCTCCTTCATCAGTGAAGGAAGATGCATGTTAGCTCATCCACGATATAAGGAAGTTATTAACTTATCCTGTAATTTCATCCCCGGCATTCAGACGTAGGAGCCCCAAGACAGGGCTTTAAAAACAAGAAATCTGCTTCTGTGGCACCCACCTGCCGCTTGGCGCTGATGACCCGCACCACCCTGCTGGAGTACTTGTCGTTGCTCGCCCTGTTGTACTGCGCCATGGCGAACTGCAGGGCTTGCTGCAAGCCCTTATTGTTCTCCGCAACATCCTCGGGAGCCCCCAGGAGCCGCCCGCGCTCCTCGCTGCCCAGGACGGCTTGGGCCAGCAGCAGGGCGGCTGCCAGCAGCGCCACCAGAGCCCGAGCGCCCGCCATGCCTTCGCCCTACCCCAGCCCCGCCGCCGCCGCCGCCATTTTAAGGCCGCCGGGGCTGGGCGGGACGCGGCCCCGGCCCTCCCCGCTCCTCCCCGGCCCGGGAGGCACCCAGCGGGGGCTCGTGTGGGGTTTCGCCAGCCGGTTCTCCCCCGTGTCACCGAAAATAAGAGTCGGGGGATGTTTTTGGGGGTTGCGGTGTCCCTCCGTAACCGTGCCCGAGGCTGGTGCACGCTTCCCACAAAGACAGCGGGCAGGCGAGGGATGCACGCCGCCTGCTAGCTGCGAGCTGCCCCAAGCTGTTTTCTTTTCCAAGGAAGGCAGATTTTAACATCTAGTGAGTCTGGGGCCTCATGCTGAGTACTGCCACATCTTGCCATCGGTGGCATTCCTGGAAAGGCAGAGTGAATGTGCAATAGCACAGGGCTCAGCTGGACCCAGAGCACAGCTCGGGCTTTTGTATTTTTTTTCCCCCATGCCAAACGTCAGTGAAGGTGTTGACTGAAGGCCACGATTGCTAGCAGGATGAAGGTTACTCACCAGACTGCCAGCTGTTGTAAGCTCTGGGCTGGGTAGCAGTTCCTGGCGTGCCCACAGGTGCTGCAACAAGTAGCATGAGTGCCAGACCCAGAGGGCCTGGAGTCACCTTAATGCACAGTCAGCGCTGTGTAAATCGGGCTGTTGTTCATCAGGGACAGAGCCAATGTGTCCCTCAGCTCAGCAAGACTCAGAAGAGGAACAGGCATTTAGAGAGAGAACAAATACATCTAAGTCACTGCAGTAAAGAGTATGCAAGGAAACATTCTTCTTTTAAAGCCCCAGACCAGTCAAATAGTCACCACTTAGGATTGAGGAGCCTCTGTGGGTCCTAAGAGAGTTTGGAGCAGGGCAGGCAGATGTCTGCTACTTGGAGCTTTGTCAGTGCCACCTCTCCCTCCGTACATAATTCTGTTGTGTGACAGCATCACATGTGCCTGGCATGTGTTATTCTCTTCTCTCATGGGAGCTGCCAAGGGCCTGTAGACAGAACCTGGAGAGCCCTGCTGTTACACTGTGCTGCTCTGTTTTCTCCTCAAAAAAAGTCAGTGTTTGAGGAGGAGAGGGTTTCAATAATCCATGAAATTTCTCTACTGGGGAAAAGCTAAGAATGTTTTTGCCTCTGCCCTAAAACCATCTTGTTTGTGGAAACACCATCTTGTTCATGGAAACACACCTATGCCCCTCTCCCTTGAGAGAGGACAGGATGTAGGTGGGAGCTTGGCACAGCAGGAGCAATGCTGAAGCAGCCCTGTCCTATCTGGAATTACACTGCCCACAGCCCTCCTTTCGGGTACGGATGGAGGAGGCTGTTTTCCCACATGGGTCCGGGAACTTGGAGATTTTTCCAGGCTCTGCCTCTTCATGGGTTATTCTAGCACTCATTCCCCTCTACTGTGGAGGGAAAACAAAACCACAGAGCATTTTAAGTTACAAATATGGCTTCCAGCACAAAACACCATGTGTCATTTCCTATATCTGCCTCCACAGCATTGGTGTTACCTCATCTACATTAAATGCCTAAGGTCAGAGGGGCATCGGTGGCAGGGTTGGCTTCCCAGACAGATCACTTAATTTCTAGTGTCATCTCATAACCACAAGACTGTCTTTCCCTCCTGTCAGGAACCCTAAGTTTGGCAAGACAGGACCTAGTATAGCTCTAGAGAAATAGCTCAAGTGAGATTTAAGGCTTTGTGCGGTCGTTGTGCTAAGAGAGGGTGATGTTTTACGTCTGATTATCTGCAACACCCCCCATAATGAAAAGGAAGGGACTTATGCACTGACTGGAAAAGTTGTTTGTAGCCTGCGAGTGCCAGCAATATCCAGCTTGAGAATTACCACAGGAAAAGCCCCCGCAGCTGGCAACAGGCTGTGCAACTAATGCTACAGCCACCGGACATTATGTCAGTTTTTACTACTAAAGAAAGACAGGAGCAACACTGAAGCTGTACAGTGTGTTGGAGAGGGACTGGGACATGGGTATCAGGGCATGAGCCAGAGCTGCTAAAAGGCTGCAGGAATCTGTCTCCAATTTGTCTTTTCCCTCATTGGCCTTGGATCCAGGCTGGATCAGGGGAGAGGCAGGGAGGAACGGCTCTAGTTAAAAGCTAAATGCTTTGCCTGCAGCGTAGACAAACAAGCAGGCAAAGTCTTGGCCCTGCTGAAGCCACCTCGTTGGAGTTAAAATATCACACAAAGACATACTTGGCCTGTGTCCTTCTGAGTTACAGCAGCCCTCCCTTCAATACTTCAAGGCAGTATGTCAGCTCGCAGCACAATCCCAAAGACCTCAACGTTATTTTTGCAAACAGAAGTTGTGCAAGGTCCAGCACAACACAGCTTCATTCCCTCTCACCTCTGCTTTGACACCACAGATGCCTGTCCACAGAATCACAGTCGGCCTGTTGGTTGACATCAAGTTGTCCTCTTCCCTGGTCATTGACACCACACTCTATTGAACACATATAATTGCAGAAAGCAGAGCTGGGCTTTGGTCAGAAGTGTCAGCTCATGGAGTTTCTTTTGTGCCAGGGTTTCTCTTTGTCTTTCCTAACAGATGCGCTAATATTTATTCTGCAAAAGGGTGCCTGACAGAGTCCTCTGACACCACTATGCAGAATGCAAAGGGAAGCTTGCCCTTTGCAGGTCCTGGTTCTCCTGGACCAGAGGCTTTGAGGGTGGTTGTTCTCTCAACCTGGCCCTGCTTGTGAGCCAGCAGCAAGCTGCATCTGTTTATGGTTGCTAGTCCAAGCCTTAGAAAATCAGGACTTCAACCAAAGCAATTCCGAGAAAAAAAGAATTGGCAAAAAAATGATGTTTTACAACCAATGAATAAAGGGGACCTAGTTCATGAAATAAAACTGCACTTGTCCTTCTGTTTCTGAAGGGTGCCACCACTTTTGTCTATCACAAGCTTATTTGTTTTTTGTTTTGTTTTGTTTTTAACAAATAACACATAAATTTTCCAATAATCAGATGACCCTAGGAGACAGTAATTTAAGGAATATACGAAGAAGCAGGAGACTCCTGGTGTAATATTGGAAAAGTTTTTGATACCGTGTGCTGTCACTATTACCAGAAAACAGAAAAACAGAGTTTCCTTGTCCTCTTGCATCAGACCACACAGTTGGTTCAGCATAAATTGTGCAATATCCAAGATATTTTCATCTTTCTTTTTGTCGATGTTTCCACACAGTCCACTCAGGACTGCTGAGGTTTTTAGAGCACCAGGCACACTCCGAACAACTGCTACATTCCTTGCCCTTGCTGTTGAGGACATCCCTATCTCTCTTTTAACATCCGAAGGAACAATTGTAGATGCCTACCCAGTATCTAACTGAAAAGCTCTGAAACACTGTGGCGTATCTTTCAAAGTACAGTTAGACAAGGATGTTTGAAAAAGCAGCCAGTCCTATAATCAAAAATAATAGTTTCTCTGTAGAACTGAACTCTGAGTGACCCTCACGAGAGGGTAATTACTGCGATAGCGGCAGGAACAGTAAGAAAAGCGTGCTCAAACACTAAAATCTGGTTTAAATTCCTCATAACATCGGGATCAGCAAAAAGTGCTGGCCAAGCCTATGCTGCGGCCAGTGCTTTGCATCCTGCTCGGTGGATCGAGAGCCCTGACGAGTGGGGTGCTGGCATGGTTCCCCCATCTCCTCCCACCGTGCTGCGTAACTCTCACAGGGTAATGGATGGGAGATGTTTCATAAAAGGGTATCTTTCAGAGACTGAAAGCCCCTTGAGCAAGGCAGTCAGCAGTTTATGAGACGGGGCTGAGAGTGATTCAGTGGCAAATGCAAAGCCATTGCTGCTGAAGAGTGCCTTGTGCTTATGGGGATGAACCCATCTCCATCATGCTGGGCTATGTAGGGAGCCTCTGCCTTCCTTAGAGGCAATGACCACCTCTGCCCACTCCCTGCTGCTGGTACGCAGAAGCATTTCATAATTTCTTTTTTTTTAAGAGACTAATGGAGGAAATGCCATGACTTGCCCACACAAGGAAAATTGTGGCCCTGCCTTCTCTCTCAGCTTCCAGAGGGGGTCTCTGAAATCTTGGCAGCTGACTTGCAAGTCCTCAAGGAACTGGGATGTTGGCCACATCTCTTCTTCATGTACACATATTCTTGATTCCTGTGAGATGGAGGGAAGGTGGGGGGAGCTACCCACCTCTCTCTCCAAGTCCCAGGCAGCTCACATCAGCATTGCCTGATGTGAATCCCTTTCTCTTATGCAACGCAGAAGATAATCTGCTTCTAAGAAATAGGTATTTGCATACAAACATCTGCTAAGTAATTGCTGATGTTAATCTGCCTGACGGCATTATTATTTCATGGGCAAGCAGTAAATAAAGCAATTGCCAGCAGAAAAGCTGCATTTCAGGTATCTGCAAGCAATCAGTTATGGTCAGATTGTGCAAAAGAAGCAGTGAAGCCACATTATTGGTAGTGATTGCTGATTTCAGTGAAGTACTGGTGCGTTTGGGACATTAGAAGAAAAAATAAATAAATAAATAAACACCTACACCATCATCCTTCTTTATTGTGAAAAACATAAATGCTGGTACAGTGATAGCATATATTCAAAATAATCATCAGAGATTTTATGCAACCTGGTGTCTTTGACAGCTTGTATTTGCTGAGAGTAATTCATCCATCCCCTTTTCTTCTGTATTTGTTCATGACAGCCTACAGGAGAAATAGGTTGCCTGCTTTAGATTTGTATTTGTTAATTTATAGTAGATTTTGTTTTCTTCCCCTTTTCTTTCCCTTGGTAAACTTCAGAGCTTACCAAGAAAATTAGTTCTCTCCAATCCAACCGGAAGCATAAACCATGTGTTTAAGTTAAGCCCCTGAAGAGTACCAGTGACTTCAGAGGGCTAAAAATAAGCCTAAAATGAAGGATATGATTGCGTGCTATCCAGAAGCTGGCCCTCCGGCCTGCTGGGGTGTGTTGCACTGTCCACTCCCATCTCTTCCAGCAGGAGGCTCTTATGCTGGAGTGAGACTGTCAAGCGTGTCAGCAGAATTTGGCTTAGTGGAGGAGCCGGGCCATAAAGAAAGGCTGTTCCTCCAGGTCCCCAGACTGCACACAGCAGAGGAACGAAGTGCAGAGGCCTGCAAAGACTGGAGATCGTGCCCTAGGGTTTCACGGGCCAAGGGCTTAGCACTAGATGGCACAAATCTGGGGACATCCCCTCTTGAATACATAAATGCATATTTATGCATATTTATGCATATTTATGACCAAGGACCTTCATGGGGAGCAAGGCAGAGCCCCCTAACACTCACACAAACCGAAGGGCCGTGCAGAACCTCAGGTCTGCAGCCAGATGCCAGACCCCGTCTTGGGCCTCGTGGTTCTGTGCAGACAGACGCCACCTCTGCCACAGGATTTCTTTTTTTGTTTGTTTGTTGTTGGATTTTTGCAGAGACAATGGTCGTGGCACTGAGTGACTGCATTTCTTGTTAGAGGACACACCACCGATGGTGTACGGCCTGGCTGCATTCGCAGACCCCATGTATGTACGACCTCTGCTCAGAGCTTGAAGTGGTTATGGTTTCTGCTCACTCAGTATTTGAGAAGAGCAAATTCTTCCTGGTTACAGGGTTTTTTTGGTATAAGGAAGCAAAACTCTGGTCTGTGGAACACCAGAGAGCAGAGAACAGCCTGTTCTCAAGGGGCTGGCCTGCCAGCATGAGTCCTGGCTGCTTCTCATTAGAAAGGACTTAAGCGCTCTTCTATACTGTTCCTGTAGGATTTGAACCACTGAGAAGGGGAGGGAGGGACACGTGTAATGTTTTAACAATGGCAACACAGAAATCCTTAGGAAGTCAAAGCAGCTCGCCGGCAGAACCAGGCGGTCACCCCTATCAAACGGGGCTACGCGGCCACTCGGGTTTCCCCAAGAGGGAAGTGAGATTGTGAGCAACCCCAAAATTCACCCAGCCAGCCGTGCACGTGCTGTTCTACACACATACATCCAGCAAAGGGACCGGCCCACTCCGAAATACCACATGGCCTGCCTGAAGAGTAGGCGTTGTTACACATAAGGAAGAGTACTGCATGTGTTACCATTAAAAAAATAATACCTAGAAAGGCCCCACAGCTTAATCTTCAGGCCCTGTTGCATCCCGCATTTATAGCCAGCCATCCTCCAGGTTTCAGGAAGCCCAAGCACAGAGAGGCTCACTTTCAGAGTGAGGCCTTTATTCAGACAAGACAATGGTTATTTGAGGGTGAGCAAGACTGCTTCTATTGTCTGTGTGTTGGTTCGCTCCAGTCATCCGAGCAAGGAGGGGGAATGCCAGCAGCCAGTGACACAGAGCTGGAAAACACCAACAGGACAAAATTTGAAGAGGAACTTGACAAGGGTGCAGGGAATTGCAAAAGAAGGAGGTCTCAAGTGCCCAGAAAACCCATGCCAGCCCTGTAAGAGGCAGATGATCTGTACTGTTAGAGGCAGTGGAAGCTGCAGGGCTGGCTTCTGTAGAAAGAGCAACGTGTGTCAGGCCTTTCACTTAAAATCACACGACCTCCGCCACAACCGATGGACCTAGCTGGACGTTTTGGTCTCCTCACAAAGCTCAGTGCACAGACTTGACACAGTGGCAGTTCTTTGCTCAGCAAATGCCTCCCACCGAAATAATTAACACCAGGATTAAGGGGCTTTGGCATAGCTTTGCAAGGAAACGTGCCGAGACCCACCACAGGATCTCCTGCATCGTCTGTGGCACACCGCTGGTTTTATGGGTATTAAGTCTTTCACAAGCATTCAGTAATAAATTAGTTCACATTTTCTTCATTCTCTACCACTCAAAATTAGATTTCTGAAACAGGAAAGCTTTGTCTGTGAAACTGTAGCTATTAGAATACGTCCATATTTCCAGAAAACCTTTCACATAAATGTTCTTTAGCCTCCAGCCAAGGTCCCCACTTTAATTCAAGGGTAAGATTTGTAACATCGTGCTTATAAAGGCACCAACAAGTGAAATGGCAGGTGAAAGTGCCCCCTTTGTGATGGCACACATCAGTAGGTTGTGTTGCTATGGACCACGCTCCCAGGTTTGCTTTAATAGTATGGAAAAAAACACGGGGGCATTTATTTATGTGTGTTTACTTATTTATTTATTTATGAAAAGGCTATCATACCCTTAAGCGTGGGGGATTTTGTCTTCTGCTCTCAGCTTTCGCTGTTCCTAACTTGTTCCTAACTCTGGGCACAGACTTAGAGAATTCGGCCGCACTTCCCAAAATAATCGTCAGTATTGCAGTCCCTTGAACGTTATCTAGCTACCTCCATTCCAACCCACTATCTGCATTTATCTAATGATAATTTCATTTAGCCCAGCCTCGCGCTGGTTCCTCCAGGGCTGGAAAACCAGCTCTAATCTCTGCAAGGCACTCGGGGTGGAAAGCAGGGCTGGCAAAGGGGACAACATTTTTTTCTGTCTCTAAGCAACAAGATAGCAAGCCTCAGATGTTGAAAAATGAGTAATTATGCTCCCCAAAGCTAGGACATTACCTCTGAAATATCGCAGGTTTTAAAGGCAACACAATCTAAAAGCTTTTTATATCTGCATTTTCATTATTATTCTTTTTAAAATATATCAGTCATAAATCAGGGTTAAATTTTCCGGTTTTCCTCTGCGAAACTGGCAGCCAGAAGCAAACACAATATAAGAAGTAGCAGGATTTGTATACGTTCACGTCAATCCAGAGGCTGGAACTCGAACAAAATCTACAAATTATTCTGAGATCTCTTGGAGGAGACAAAACCTTTAAGAATTAACAAGCTAAATTGCCAGGGAGATGTTTGAAACAGCTCCTTCCTGATCAAACAGGCGGTCTCATTTGGAGAATTGACCGAAATTACGACTTCAACACTTCCTCTTTTTGAAAGCCAGGGAGCTCTAACATCAGAGGGGACAGAATAAAGAGAAGTGAGGCAGCTTGGCATGGAATTAGTTCACCGCACTGACATTTGATATTTTCTTTCCAGTCATCCTGAACCATTTTGTGTCAGGTCAAAGTATTCCACTTAGCTACTGTCCACTAAGCTTCAGGACTCCAACCCAGCAGTTCTTTACCTATTAGGAAATCACTCGACAACAGGCAGGCCTTATTTGCTGTGGCTGCACTGCACTACAAAAATAGAGAGTGGTTAAGCAAGCCTTGAGGCAGTCATTACAGGCATGCCACGGCCACTTCAGCATCAAGCAGCATTATCTGCCCAGGAATCCCGCTGTGCCCAGCACAGTCTGTACAGAGCAGGAAGCCTGCAGGCACTACAGCCCAGCACTCCAGTTCTGGGCTTGAAAACACACAGGCAACCAAATAACGTCTGTTTGCCAGGTTTGGGTAATGTTTTCTTGATGCAAACAGCAGAAGGGGGACCAACTCCTTAGTTCTCCATAATTTTCAAGGGTGTCTCTTGAACCCACTGTTGGCTCCTTAGGGAAAAATGTGTTTCTTCTCCAAAAGTACTCATTTAAACTACTCCCAAGGCCACCTCCCTATTTTCCTTCAAATTCCAGGACAAAACATTGCTTTGCTTTGATGGGGGGGGGCGGGAAATAAAGAAAAAAAGCACTGGGTAGGAAACCAGTGCATTAAAGCTCTGTCCTTCAGCTACTTGCCCCTGTTTCCCTCTGTGTAGGTCCAGTTATTCATGTCACACAGCAATTTGAAGCTCTGAGCAGCAAGAGCTTGCTGACACAGTGCTTAGGTCCCACGACACCACCAATCATTTGGGGTTCACTGGGCTAAGTCAGCTTGCACTGAGTGAAGACTTGTCCTGTGTAATCTTCAACATCCTTCTTGAAGATTAGATCTTTCCCGGAGAAGCAAACTGTGAATTCAGGGAGCCATCAATATGCCCATTTATTAAACTTCTAGTTCAACTGCAGGTTAGTGCTCAAGAACATGCAAAGGAGCTGAATACACGGAATGAGTTTTGAATCAGGGCCCAGCTTCAGGAGAGGGAGACCAGAAATAAGCCTCGATACCACTCATTTAGTTCCATCATTAGTTCTTTCTTTCTCCCCTCAGCATAATTCCCTTCATCCGCAGGGGGAAGTCCCTCCAGGAGGCCATTGCTAATAAAGAAAAAGGCATATTCCCTGTAATTCTGATTGATTAGCATTAACAACTCATTGCATGCCACACAGTAATCCACCCTCACACATAATTAACCATGTCCAGTTTAATAACGTCAGGAATGCCGGCTCTCTTTCCCCCACCCCAAAGGATTTGGGCTGTTAAAGGGTCCAGCATTTCAAGGTCACCCCCACAGTCTCTTCCACAGAAGAGAGGAGGCTGAGGGAGAGGCCACGTGATGAAGGAAACACGAGGTACCTCTAAGTGCCCCCGTTCTGCTCCCCTCCTGCCTCCATCCTGGTGATCAGACGGGCATGGGGACGCCCCCACCTCTGATCCCTGCTGTTCCCCCTTCCCTGCCTGGATCTGACCAGCTCCTCCTGCCACGCTGACTCACTGCTGGGGTGAGCCAAGTTGCAGCCTGCGGCAAGCGGGAGCAGTTCCACTGAACATGGGAGTAATTGCCTCTGCAGTCCTGCCTCTGAACCCGAGCCCACATGAAAGCCACTTTCTCCAAAACCCTCTCACTCGTGCTCAAGAGAGCCGCCGGCCAGCCAGCCCCCACAAGCTGTCCTCTGCTGTGAAGTCTTCACCACTGGATGTCAGTGGTGAAAGCATCCTGCCATGCTAGGAGTCATTCAGTCATCGACCAGTTGGCATTAGAGATTCTGGAAAAAAAAAAAAAAAAAAAAAGAAAAAAAAAAAAAAGGAAACAAGCAGAAGTAAATCAATAGCTGGTCTCAGTATCGTGAGGCGTTCCGGACCATGTGGACATTTGGGAACGGAGCCCTCTAAGATGAGGGTGGTTGGCTGGCTGCTGTTTTCATGAGACAATCCTTGGCTCAAGGAGCTCCCAGCACAAGCAAATGGAGAGAAACAGAAGAAAGAAGTGAGACGATTTGCCTGGGGCTTTCAGGCAGGGCTGAGACCTGGGATCTGTCAAATCCCAGCCCTGTGCATTTTGTACTACACAGCACTGCCACCAGCCTGCGTATGGCCTCGGTTGAGGTAAGGCGATCTGGCCTCCATTTCCTAGATGAGAGGATCCCAGCCAGGCTGCAAGGCCTGGGAGCTGTTCTGATCCATGCCAATTTGGAGATACAAAGTACTGTGAGGAGTGACCCTGCAAAAGATGGTTGTCAAGGATATTGTGCAAATCTAACCCTTGTAACAGCCAGGAGAAGCTGCTAAGCCACTCAAATGAATAGTACCTACCACAAGCTCCGTGCTTCGTATGCAGGAATACAGCACGTAGAGTGGACAAAAACAGAAGGGGTGAGGGTGCGTACAGAACCACGCTTGTATTTCATCACCTTTACTCAGAGACTTCTCCCTGAGATAAATAGGAGCAGACCAGTCCTATAAAACTTTGCAGACATCCCACATTTGCTTGCAAGCACACATACCTGATATAAGCTGGGAAGTCGTGTTTTCCTTTCATTTCCTAAAAACACACTGGCCGAGCTCCCAGTTCAATCCCTACCTTAATTCTGTTTATCAACTTGGGGCACAAATCCCACCCTTCCTCAGGCTGCATGGCCAGGGAGCTCTCTTTTGAACTCCACTGCTCGAGTTCCCACAGGGCTGAGGACGGTCATTCTGTCACGACATGAAGCAAAGCAATGGATCACAATGTCTTGGACACAAGATATAAAATGTGTGGCTGTTCAGGAAGGTAACTGAGGAAGATGCCAAATTCTGCAAAGGGATCTGGGGTGAGTCGTGAGAGGATCATCCCATTGCTTGCACACCCCCACAGCCACAGGCCCGCCACAGCTATGCCAAGGCCAATGTTTTCCGAGTCTCTCGCTGACATTCTTGGGAGAACAAAGGCACAGCAGGCCCATATGATCGCCCTGTGGCAGAAGTCCAGGCAGAGGGATGCAATGACCACTGCAAGTAAATAATTCAGTCAGTGCAGATACCACAGGACCAAAGCAATCTCCATTGCGAGAACACACGGCCTGCTTAATCCAAGGCCCTTGCTTATAAAAAAAGGGGTGTCTTCTCCATCACTACCACCCACACTTAAATAGTAGGGGTGTGTGTGTGTAATACACACACTACTGAAGGCAGAGGCCTGGCCTGGAAGCTCCCCAGACCCCGGCAGGTGACATCCAGCTGGTGACTGAGATGGAGGTGAGGAAGGAAGCGGAGCCAATTCCTCTTCAGCTGGGGAGTTTTTCCTTCAGGCTACACCTCAGAAACACAGACGTGGAAGGGATTGTTTAACATTAACCCCATGTTTAACAACATGGGGTTGTTAAACAGCCCCCACCCTGACATTTCCAGCCTCATTTGCCCTATAACCACAGTGCTCTGGGGGCCACCAGGAGATACAACAGCCAGGGACCCATCTCCTCTTCCCAAAAAGACTTCACCCTGAAGACTTTTACTGGAAGTGAGGGTGGGAATAGATTTCAAACTGTTTTTCTCTACTTTTTTTCTTTCCTGGTACAAGTCCAGTCCTCTGCCTGTTTTTCCTCAGGTTTCTCAGACTTCAGAAGATTGAGAACAATCTTCCTACCTATTGATGCCAATCCAAGGACAACAGAAGGACCCTGGGATGTAAAAATCATTGTGTTACATGTGTTTAGTATGAGACAGAAAGCTGTAGCTTCACCTTCCTCTGTTATTTTCTGCTTTTGCTGAGGGGTATAGGCCCTGCTCACCAGGTGGCACTTGGTCTCCTCATCAGTAGCAACCCACAGCTGTGATCTTCCACATCACCAGCCTCCTGATTTTGCATGGTCAAGGTTACTCCCACCCTGCTGTCCCTAGCACAAAGCCAGCCCCCACCTCCAAAATCCCAGAACATCCAATACCTGTCAGCAAGGCTACTGGTTAGGTCTCATTTCTCAGCCCAGGAAACGATGAAAAAAAAAACACACATGGGCTACCTCTGAGCTTCCTGACCTGAAAAGGGGCAGAAGACATAGCAGAGGGGCGTGTAGAGGACAGGTGGAAGGAAGGGTGGTGGAGACATCATGAAAAACACGGCAATGTGTTAGGTCTATGTGTATTATGTAGGACAGGAAGACATCTCCTAGCCTTAGGAAGGAGTGATACCCTTCCTTCCTTTTGCACAACACAAAACTTGCAAAACCTGGGGCTTAAAAAAAAAAACAATCCAGACAAGTAACGGGGACATAAATATAACTTTTCCCAGCATTATACTCTCTGCAGTGAACTTGGCAGCATGTCACAGCATTTGTTATACCCAAATGTTGAGAAAGTTTCTAACTATACCAAATGACAGAACTTTGCTCTCTCTGTTGATTCTCACAAGTTTATTGGCAGGAAGATTTACAGTACAAGCCAATTGCAAGCAGATATTACCTAAAAAAGCCAAAATACAGATTTTCTGTGGGCCCTTACACTGCAAACCTGGTTTTAATAGGGTAAGAAATACCAGACTCCTCATGGAGAACAAGTATCCCACGGGAGATGTTTCTCAGATAAGAGTATTCCAGCAAGCTGCTCCCAAACGAACCCCATGACTAGGCACAGGCAAATAAAATAAAATAAAATAAAATAAAATAAAATAAAATAAAATAAAATAAAATAAAATAAAATAACACTGAAAAGGCCTAGAGTCACCTTGCATCAACACCCCATCTGGGCAGGGAGAAGGAAGGAGAAGTGAGCTCCGAAAACATCAGATCTGCCAGAAACCCCTTCTCTCAGATCTAACGTGATCAGAACAGACCACAGCTCACAGATCTGGGCTCTGATGGTCAAACTGCCGCACACTTTGGAGTTTGAGAAGCTGAGAAAGCCTGTAGAGAAAAATAAAAATTAGGATATTTCGTTTTTTTTCTACCACTGAAGGTGCCTCTTGCTCCTGCAAGCTTGTGAACTCCCACCAGCCCCACTCTACGCTCAAGCTTTGTGCAAAGTCCTTCCTTAGGAATTTTAAGCAGCAGTTCAGAAAGGAGTGTTTAATAAGAGGGCAGCCAGTTGCTCTGGAGATCAGCCGTGCCACAGCACCTTCAAAGATCTGGCCATGCCACCCCTAACTTTCTGTGTCTCCTGCTGCCTGCTCAAGTGCTTCTAATCACTATTTGCCACTATTTAAGCAGCTTCCTCCATAATGTGCACACACACCACTTACCAAAGGCTGGCAAACACAGATAAGCGAGTCTGTGCTATGAGGTATGACTTGAGGTGTAGCTCCAAGGAATGCCTCTCCCCAGACCTCTCTCCCCAGCTATTCCACTTGTACTTTTCTTTATTTGTTAGGCAGATGCTGGAGGAGCTGGGATAGCTCAGCCTACCCTAGGATGCAGGGGGATGATTTAATCATGGAATAATATAGGTTTTGGAAGAGATTTTGGAGGTCAGCTCCCTGCTTGAATCAGATCCAGCTCAACCAGGTTACTCAGGGTCTTGTCCCATCTACTATGGCTGTTAAACCTTGGAGGCACTGCTCTCTCTCGTTTTACAGTGGGAATAAAGCTGCCTCTGGCAGCCTGTGGTATACCTTGCTTAATGAATGGGCAGGCCCTTGACGTACACGTATACACCACCCAGCCCATCCAGGGCCATTTGAGGCTAATAATACTGGGAAAAGCCTGAGCAGGAGAGCTTCACTGCTAGTCCTCCACGTGGCCTTAAGGTCCTGGACAGCCATGGGTCTCCTACAGGACAACGGATACAGACACTCAAGCTCTGAAGACAAAGACTCTGACAAATAAGCTCTAGCAAGCCTGTGTGGTGACAAAGACATTTAGTTCTGTCTCATGTATGACGCTCACAGCTGCAGATCTTATTCTGAGTATATTTAACCTTAACAAAATAGGGAAAGACATCTGGAAAAGAAAAATCACAGCAGAACTAGTATCTTTGTCTCACCTTAAACATTTTAAGGTCGTGGTCTAAAAAATTCATTTCACCTATGGATGTTTGTATGTGCAGTTAACTTAAAGACATACAACAAGAGAATCATTTTTCCCAAAACAAAGTTTCCATATATAGAGGTGCAAATAAATACAAACAAGTTTTTTAAAATGCTTCTCATCGAAGTAGGAAAAAAAAATGTAATATTTATCATGACACAGAAAGGGATGAGAGCCTGGTTTTGGAAAGGCTGAAAAGAATAATTTTTTAACCATTTCTAATTGAAATTTGAAGATATTTATTTTTTTTAAGCACGGCAGCTTAGCAGTTGGCCATGCTGACCTCTACCTTACCCTGCCTGTCTGAGCCAAGCAGTTTCAGCTGAGAGCTGCTGGAAGGTACTGACAGAAGTCACAGAAAGCCTGGTGGCACCACATCCTCCCAGGAGGAAATAGTCCTAAATGGAGCCTGACTGCTTGCGGATGCTGAGAGGCAGCAGTCAGCAAGTCACAGAGTTCAATACTGGTGGAAGCGCTACCTCCCACCCCTGGTTTTGTCCCAAAATGCAGACACATGGGCAGCAATCTGCCTCCCACAGTCTAGGAGAGAAACCATACCCTTTCCAAAACAGATGGTTTTGGAGCAGGACAGTGGTCTCTCAACAAGAGCTGGTAGCTGTACTGGCTTCAGAGAAACCATGTCGTGTGCAGATGGGCGATGCAGAGATAACTAACTTCATCTTCTCTTTCTTTTGTTGAGAGACAAAACTTCATCTTCTCTTTCTTTTGTTCCTGCACTCACAGCAGCCATACGCACCTCAGGATCCTCTTCAGATGGGCTGTGAGCCTTGGATAATGCTACACACTGGTTCCTCACCTTCCCTGGGCCAGGATTTCCCCAATTCTCCTGCCATGAGCTTCCTGTGTTTGTCACATTCATTCCACTGCTGTTCCTTGGGACTCCAACAAGCAGTGCTTTGCAGACCCTTTATTTTCATACTGCAAATAGGGAATACATTTCCCCATATGAAATTCGGAGTCAGTCAGGAGGGTCAGAAATGAAACCTCTTCTGCAAGATAATGGGCAGGGTTAAGCCCTGGACACAGCAGGGTTTCTGTTCTCATTACAGGCTGCGAAGGTGACCATGGCTTGGGCGTGAAATACCTATGCTGGAAGAACCAGGCTCAGGTTAGCTGCAGTGACTGGGCTGTGCCAAATTCAGTCAGCTCCCAGAAGCAAGATCATAGGCTTGCAGCAAGCATGTTTACACCTGCATCTTCCAAATTTCAGAAAGCACCATTCCTGGGGCCAAGCATCTCAGCTTGAAATGGTCTTTTAGCTCCAGGAATGGTGTGCAAGAACAACCTGCACTATCAGCTGCAACACAGATGAAGATTTACAGTCATTACTCCCATGTCATGCAAGTAGGGGATCAGAAAGAGAAGGATCTCCTTGTTTTTCATCCTCCAACTCCTCACACCATCCAACAGCTTTCTCAGCTGTGCAGCCCCCTACAGACCTTCAGGGCCAGTTCTGCTTGGAGAACTCAACCTCCATCTCCATGAATTCCTGCAACGTGTGTGCCTTTCACCAAAAATTCAGTCATCTCTGGAAAAAAAAAAAAAAAAAAAAAAAAAAAAAAAGTCACTAACTTCCCCAGTCATGAGAAGACGAGCTCAAATATGACTTTGAGCTGCACTGCACTCAAAAATATCACGTGCTTAGCCGATAAAAGGCAATATCCAGGTGCACCACCACTACTGCTCAAGGTGGAATTTTCCAGCACCAGCTCAAAACAAAGCTGGAAAGTGACAGACAGGATGAAGAAGCTAAAATAAGGAAAGGAAGAAAACACCAAACCCAAAGTGAACATCAAACCAAATGCAAGTCTCCAGACAGAAACATGAAAGCCCAAAGGGTAAGAAGCATGAACCAGAAGAGATTCAGGATGAAATTAGGTGACCCTGCTCGGCACAGGGGTTGGACCAGATGATCTCCAGAGGTTCCTCCCAACCTCAACCATTCTGTGATTCTGTGAAATTCTCAGCTCAGAACTTAATTCCCAACTCAGAGTTGGGAAACAAAACAAGAGACAAAGTGAGACTGGAGCAATGCTAAAAAGTTGAAAAAGAAGAGCTCTCAAAAAATAAAAATAAAGATTTTATTTCACAGAAATACTGACTTTTGATAAAAATCAGTGCTGTCTAACCAAAAAGAGACTGAACTCTGATTCCAAAATCACATGTGCCCTCCTGCCAGCAGTCAGGCCCCAAAAAGTGAGATACTGATACACTTCCAAATGGCAGCCTAAAGCAAGCTGAGGCTGTTTATCTGCCGTCTGGATTTTAAAGCTGTGAACTAAGTTTTCCATTGTGTTTGGTTTTGATTTCAACATCCTATCTGGAACACTCAGCTCATGTTCTCATGTTTTTCTAAGCAACCACAAGGTTTAGAGATTTACTTTTTTTAAATGAGAAAATGGAGATTCTTATGCAATATCTTCCTTCCAGCAGCTGGGAATTCAAGAAAAAATATAGATACAACATCCTGAGACTGCTAACAAGACCATAATGCTTAGTAACCACTACAATATGCCATTAAAAAAAAAAAAAAAAAATTGCTGTCCATTTCCCTTCCACAGACAACTCTCTTATTTTATCATTCATTCTCTCTGCCAAAGAGTTTGCTGCAGTCTTTACTGAAGCAGCGTACTGAAATGAACTATCTGTAACTTCTTAAAAGAATTTCCATTAAAGACTGACTTGGATGGCTCAAAAAGCAAATATCACTGATACTGCACCTGTCACAGAAAAACAAACAACATCTGTGCTTGGATGTGATCAAGGCATTGTTTTATGGAGAAGCAGTGCTCCCAAGACCATCACAAATCCACATGGTGCCTGCGCGTGCCAGATTTTATGTTCACATCTTGAAGTCAGCTCAAACAAGTGGAAAATCACAAGTAGACACAGAGCCCCCGTAATGATTTCAACTGCTTAGAAGAGTCCTGTGCTGTGTTTGTTCTGGCAAGCACGTGAAATATCTAAGCCTCATGAAAATGCAAGTGTTGGACCATGTAAATAAATGAGGACGCAAGTTCTCCCACTCTGGAAGAGCCCTGGCTCTTTGTTGCAGGTGGACATCCACACACAAATGCACTAATATATGTCAATCTTGCTACATGTATGCCCCCAGGTGCACTCTAACTTTTGAAACACTTCCCCAGACCTACGCCAGGTTTACAACTGCAGGTGCCTTGCTATTTCGAAGTACTTTTTCAGAGCAGAAAGCCTTCCAGGATGCAAATCTCTACGCAGGGTTTTAGTGCTGTGATGCCATTGTGTTGCAGTTTTGTTGCAGCAGCAGGATTCCCCCAGGCTAAGAAGCCATTCTAGGATTGTGATGATCACCCAAGATACACATTCTTTAGATATGCTTTTGGTGGAAAAAAAAAAAAAAATCCAGAGAGCAACAATGCTTCATGAAAACCTACTTTACCTTAAAGTGGTACTTGTTTAGCTCATAGCTACTGCAGCGTTAGAGCCAACTCTCATCTATGCTAAAGATCCTTCATGCCAAAAACAGGACACTTCACGTGGCGCCAGAATAATTCACACCCCATTTAAAATCCCAGCACACTGGCCACTGGCGTGAGAATCAGGATCCGCACCCAGAGCAAGGAGCTCAGCAGGAAGGAGAGGGCTCTGCTGATGAGATCTCCAGCTCCAAGCCAGCTGGTCTGTTCTCCTGGTTTGCTTCTGATGGTTTCTGCTGGTTTGCTTCTCACCAAGAGAAGCAAACTTCTCACCAAGAACCTCCAAGAAAAGACATTCATTTCTTTCCCAAATAACCTAGTCCACTGGTTTGCTCTTCTCACCTTCAGAAACATCCTTGTAACCCCAAGTGTCCCTTTCTGTGATCTCAGACCAATACAGCTTGTCTTCAACTAGCATGAGCACAAAGAACACGTTAATTTTCTGCAGCTGACCCTCACATAAGTTTGGAGATTGCTCTGAACTCTTAAGCGCTTTCATCCTTAAACTAAGCAGCCTTCCAGCTCCCTGCATATTCCCTTGAAAACCACGCTTTCTAAACTAACGTGAGCTTTTACCTTTACCTACAGTCCCTTATGTTCCCGAAGTTCCTAAATTCCTTTGGGACTTCTGTCACATATGGGACATCATAGACAAGGGGTGTCTAAGGAGGGATGGAGTAGACTGAGTGAATTGAGAGCAGTTGGAAGGATAGGCCCTTCAATCAGGAGCAGGCAGCTGAGACCCTTAGTTTCCAGATTCATCTCCCCCAGAACGCCATGGGGAGGCCATGAAGAGAAGACCTGCCCCTAGTCTGACATAGCACGGGCTCCAGGGCTTCCTCAGGCTCTCAGCATGGGTAAGGGGCAAGGCAGACAGGCACAGAAGGAAGGCAAGACATCACAGCAGCCCCCAAAGAAGAGAGCGCGGTCATTTTCCAACCCCCATGTAGCATCTGGACTGCTCAGTCAGGAACAATTTTCAGTTTCATAGTGTAAACCATTCACCAAACTAAACCAATTACCCATCTTTTCCTCCAAGGGCAGAAGACTTGTCTCCTCAGCAAAGCAGAAATGGGGCAGGGGCAATACATGCTGGTTAAAAGAGCCAGAGTGGGAACAGGAGCCAGGCACTGGTAGGGAGGAGAGAATATGGAAAAAGCCAGAATTAGATTGTCCTGGGGAGTTAATGCTTCAACCCAGTAATTAAACAGGAAAAGTGTTATCACCAGTGATTACGAACTCAAATTAGTACAAACTTAAACCTACGGTATGTGCCAACAGCTCTGTGAAGCATAGGTCACAGGTGCAAGCAGAAGTGCCACGTTCCTCTGTAGTGCTGTGTTCTTCTGTAGGGCTGCTTACAGCAAGGGTGTGCTGCAGGCAAAACCTTTCCATTCCTGCTATCCCGTCAGCAAGACTGTGCAAAACCACCAGAGAGGAAACCTGCACTGCTGCCACCAGATTTCCACCTGCTCGCTGTGTTTTTGCTGATCAGTCAGTCTCAACATTCCCAACCTAAATATTCCTCCTTCCATATAAAGCCTGAAATGAAGGGGCAAAATTCATCCAAGCACTACGATAATAATAACAACAGCAATAATAAAAATAGCCAGAATAATAAGGCAGAGAAAACGTGAAGTTCAGCCCTTGCTATAAGTGCTGGGATGTGGTGGAGGCAGTTTTCCCTTGTTGGTCAGCATTTCTTCACCCTTGGACTGGTGTGAAGGATGGGAGCTCTCTGGTGGCAACATGTGAATTTGCACAGGTGAATTTTCAGTGGCCCCACTGCTTTTCCCTGCTCATGGGAAAGGCACAAGAGCACAGCTGAAAAACAGTCCTGTGCTACCCTCTACTAAAGGAGATCCACCCAGAGCACCTCTCACCAGAGAGCAGCCGAATGAAAGACGGGACAAGGTGATTTTTAGTGCAGGGAAAAGTTGTCTGAACAACCAGAAAGGTTGTTCCAACAGAGGCGTATGTCAAGATGTTCCTGCTCTGCACACTGGAGGCTGGTAGGCTGCTTAGCAGATCTCCTGCTGCTGCCTCATTGCCTTCATCCGTCCTTCCCTAGGGATCTGCTGTCAGGAAGAGGACATGAGGCTACATGGACCTTTGATCTGACTTCGGGCAGCTCTGATAGACGTGGAGCTGTCACACCTCAAGTCCTAGCAGAGCCTGTCCTTAGATAACTCCCTCTGCAGCTCCTTCTCAGTCTGAGAAAACATGTCAGGGTCAACTAGGAGCTGGTCAAATTTGTTAGCTTAAGCCTCTCTGCAAGAGGTGGTCCCAGCAGCTGGGGAGAAACAAGCAGGTGGGGAAAGCCACAGAAAGGAGTAAAAGCCTCATTAGAGAAGCTGGGCTAGAACAAAAAAGAATGCTGGCAACTACCACCAGGCTGTGTCTGGCTGAGAAAGTCAGGACCGCCCCCCTACAGCTGTGAGGACAAATTACTTTCGTGCCACAAGATGGTGCCCTGGCTTCACGGGAGTGGCCAGGCAGGCCCTGTGCCCTCTGCTCTCCTGCTCCAGCAGCATTCTGATGGGCCCTGTCCTCCCCAGCAGCCACCTGAGGGCAGCTGGAACATCTCCACCCCGACCAGGCTGTCTGGACTCTGAGTCTGGGACCAGAAGGCTAAACTGGGAGAGGAAAGTCAACCGAGAGCCCGGCTGGAGGTGCAGCCAGGGAGGGTGAAGTGCTGTCTGTCAGGAGAAAGCCCTCGGTGACAGGGAGAGCCCGATCCAAGAACTGTGTTTTGGTTACATTCAGTGCTTAGGAGCCTGGGGAAGCAGCAGGGCCCTGAGGAAGGGCCCTGCATGAGGGAGAAGTTGTTCTGGCAGGCCAGATTCAGCCCACACACCATCAGCTGGCTGCCTGTGCTTCCTGGCCTCCCTTGGCAATGCAGCCACGGCCATGCCCCGTGCCAGCACCCACGTATGGCTGTCGTCACTGGCCGTCTGAGACCGGGCCGCTCTGGCAGTGCTGTGGCTCAGAAAGACACTCACAGGACCCTGCTTGTCAATGGAAGCTTCCCCATAGCCACTTCTTTGTACAAGAGCAGCCACAACAGGAATGTATAGCTCGCCATGGCCCAGCTGGCTAGCAGAGCAGTAGCTACCGAGCCCCTCTTGACCCCATTCTTGATCTACACATACAGACCACATCCTGCTGGCCGACGGTGCCCACAACACAGACAGAGGTCAGGGATACAGTCAGAGCTTCCCACCCCCGGACTGCTGTGTCCACCATCTGCCTGTACACTTGAGAAAACACAGCCAGACCCTCATCTCTCCTAGCATCCGTCCCTGTGACAGCCGCCCACTCATCACTTCACACAGCCCATGTGGCAGAAGTGGTAGGAATGTCGTCTGTATGCGCCTGAGGCAGGTTCATGAGGAAAGTAACACCCTTTTTGCTAGCACAACCTGCAGGCAGATTTGTCCTGCTGCCCATGCTGGTTGTGTGCTTACCTCTCCACAGCTGCCTCCTGTAACCCTCCTGACTTCTCAGAGCAGCACCCCGTGCCCTCCCCATACAACAACACATCCTCAGAAATCATATTCAGTGCTCGAACACTGGTTTTGGACAGTTTTGAAGGGAGTTTGGGGGCTTTCATTACCCTCTAGCAAACCTCCTCATAGGCCTTCCCAGCTATCAGGCTGCTGTTGATGAACACCGTCATGCTGACTAATACGGTCTCATTGCTTCCTTTTTCATTACCCCATACATTTCTTATCTTATGGCTAGATAGTAAGCAGATCAGGGTGGGGACTTTCCAGTCAATGCCTGTACAGCACCTTGCACGATTGGTGATGCATGTGGTAGGGCTAATTCACATGCTGCCCGATCTTACCCTCAGAAACCCTCCTTGAAATTAGCTGCTAATTTTAACCACCCCAGCAACAAGAACCCCATTCCCAGACAGGTTCAACAAGTGGCCTCAACCCCAACAAACACAACCAGGCCTGGAGTTTCCAAGTCAGAAGAAACAGCCATCCTGCAGAAGCAACAAGCCGCCACAAGGTTTCGTCATTATTCTGAGGCAGCCAAGTGCAAACCCTATTGTGAAAAACAACCTGCTGCAAAAACCTTCTGCCTGGGTCACACTGTAAGAGTAGCAGGGGTTAATTTCATCTTGAGGAAGAAAAAAAAAAAAAAAAAAAAAAAAAAAGTTTATTAATGGCATTGCAGATAGATGTCAGCAGCAACCACCTCCACACCTGGAACAAAGCCCACATAAGCCACAAATGCTTATTCTCTAAGAAATTCTTACAGCCATGCTGCCTTCGACAAACATGATCATCTTACAGGCTCAGAGAAGAAATGGCCTAAAGGTTAGTTAGGGTGTTACCCCATAAATGGCAGCAAAGAGTGCATCAGCCCTACCACAGATTTCCTGCCTGGGGCTGGGTGTCACGCAGCCTCCCACAGCTCGGCCCTGCCCCTCTATAAAAGAGGTTGCAGACACAGCGCGATGTCACAGCAAAAGCTCAGGAGCACAACCACGCTGGCAAGGCAAAGCATTCAGATAATACGGCCTGACTGCTTAAACCTTTACCCACAGTTTCGGAGCAGTCCAAGGCCTCAGTGTGCTCAACACACCCTTCCCTTCTCAGGCCGAGGGGGGTTTAAGACAATTCAAGCGCATGCAGGAAAACCAACACATAATTTTAAGTGTTGCTTGTTGCCTATTTTGATGGTTTAATTGAGAGATGAGCAGTGGTTAGTCCTTAAGCTGATTCCAGGACGCATTTCATTCTCATCATATGGAGGACTTAGCGCAGGCAGTTGAGCGGCAACAACAGAAAAATAAATAAAATAAAATAAAATAAAATAAAATAAAATAAAATAAAATAAAATAAAATAAAATAAAATAAAATAAAATAAAATAAAATAAAATAAAATAAACAAGCCAGTTAGGAGATGACACCAAGCTGAGTGGTGCCATTGATACAACAGAAGGAAAAGATACCATCCAAAGGGACCTGGACAGGCTGGAGAAGTGGGCCCATGTGAACCGAATGAGGTTTAACAAGTCCAAGTGCAGAGTGCTGCACCTGAGTTTGGGGCAATCCCAGACAGGAGTACAGACTGGGAGAAGAAATCACCGAGAGCAGCCCTGCAGAGAGAGACTTGGGGGTTTGGGTGGACAAAAAGCTTGACATGAGTCAGCAGTGTGTGATTGCAGCCCAGAAGGCCTACTGTGTGCTGGGCTGCATCACCAGAGGTGTGACCAGCAGGCTGAGGGAGGTGATTGTCCTCCACTGCTCTGCCCTCATGAGGCCCCACCTGGAGTGCTGCATCCAGGTTTGGGGCCCCTAGAACAAGAAGGATTTGGGTCTGTCAGAGCGAGTTCAGAGGAAGGTCACAAAGATGATCAGAGGGCTGGAACAGCTCTCCTATGAAGAGAGGCGGAGAGAGCTGGGGATGTTTAGCCTGGAGAAGAGAAGGCTCTGGGGAGACCTCATTGCGGCCTTTCAATATTTAAGGGGGTCGTAAGGACTCTACCTGGTTAGACAATGATAGGACAAGGGGGGATGGTCTTAAACTAAAAGAGGATAGATTTTAATTAGAAATTAGGAAGAAATTCTTCATTCAGAGGGTGGTGAGGCACTGGAACAGGTTGCCAAGAGCAGCTGTGGATGCCCCATCCCTGGAGGTGTTCAAGACCAGGTTGGATGGGGCTTTGGCCAACCTGATCTAGCGGGTGGCATCTCTGTCAATGTCGGGGGGGTGGAGTTTGATGATCTTTAAGGTCCCTTCCAACCCAAGCCATTCTATGATTCATTCTGTGAGAGTAGCCTGACAACATTCTTGCATTTTTAAATTAACACGGGGCTGTTCCATTCCTGAGCTGCCTTTTTGTTTTATTCCCTCCTTCATCTTTCTAGTGATGAAAATGCCACCAGGTGGTAATGAAGCACCTGGATACCTCCCCCATTACGCTTGATCCAGAATGGTTCTGATGAGGTTGGTAAAACTAGCTGGGATTTATAGCAGTAAGCAAGGTCAGATTCTGCTCCCGTTGTTCACAGGCTGCAGAGTTTTTACCATATTGGAATTAAGAGGACTGCAACCTGCAGCAACTGTGGAAGCTGAGAGCAAATTAAAATAATAAATTTCTGACATTCAATCTTTAGCAACTTGGGACAGCCTTTTCATTACTGCTAAAATAGCATGTATTTATAAGCAGCATCCAGCTTCAATATCCACTAAAAAATCTCAAATCGCAGTACAGTAACACTTCACAAATGAGAAACTAAGGCAAAGAGGTAAAACAGCTGGCCCAACCTCACCCCAGAGGCCAGGGCAGGGCTTTGGGCCAGACTCCAGGCTCTTGGCTCCTATGCGCTGCCTGCTGGGCTTAACCATATCTTCAGAAAAGGGATGGAGCATCTTTAGGCTCACCTCCTCCCCTGAAATTTCCCTGTAAATTTTGATGCCAGCATATCTCCTAAGCTGAACGTTTCAGCAGTGCACAGCAATGGGTTTCTCATTGCTTTGTTTCTGCCAGTGAAATAGCAATGACTGCAAGGTTTACAGAGACTTTCTGTTCCTGTCTAAAATTATCTTTGCTGAGCCTTGCGACGCCAAGAGCACAGAGCCAATATTCCATAAACCCCGAGAAATATGGACTACTGAATTTCAGGCACACAGAGCAAGTTAGGTTACAGCAGCATCCATCAGTCATGACCACGGCTCAGAGCCCCCGCCACGCCGTGCACAAGGGGACCACTTGTTTCTTTGCTGCATGAGAGCACACAAAGTCAGGGCCTGATCCTGCCACCCAGGGGCTCCACGGTTGTGGGGGGGTTGTCCAAATGAAGAGGAATCTCTGCAATCCCTGCTTGAAAAGCAGTGAACTGGGAGAGGGGGGCAAAAGGGTATGAAAAGGCAGCAGGTGGGTCTAGACAGATGGGGGAAACGTGGGGAAAAAAGGGAGACAACAGCAATTAGCATAAGCAGCAGCAGCCTCAGCTCACCAGCTGCTTTGCCAATTGTCTGCCTCCCTGAGTTGCAGCAGCAAAGCCAGTCAGTAGCCAAAACTGCCCCTCAGAACTGAAAGTATTGGGGGAAAAAAAATTGATTTCTATGGTACAAAAGCAAGGCTTGCAGGGCTGTCATGTAGGAGTTTGCCTAAGTAAGGCATGGAACAGGCGGCTCAAAACAGCTACCAAATACTTGAGAGCGAAAGGCTAAAAAAGGAAGGTTTTAGAGGAGGAAATGAGTCAGTAGCTTGGAGGACAGGAGGGGGAGTTCACATAGCTGAGGCATATAAAGTAAGCAAGTAGTCACCATCTCAACTGCTAGAAACACAGCGAGGTGGAGGTAGTATTGATCTCCAATGTCTGTAGATGCAGGGGCTCATCCCCAAACAGGAATCCGCAGACAATTTTTTCTATTGACCGTGCTGGGTTTTGAAGTGGCCCTTCAGCCGACAGAAGCTTGCTGGCTGCAGTTCATCCAGCGTTTCAGACTGCAGCCAAGGCAGAAAGCAGCCATGAGCAGCAGCAGTGCTGCTGAAGCTTCTCAGGCTTACTTGTGGCTGGGGGACAGATTTTTCTGGAGGGAGGTTTCAGGTTAATTGCAAAGGCAGCTTGCCTTGAGAGAGGGAGGGGAATTTGGAGGGGGGGGGGTCACATTTTGAGGTGGTTTGTCTGGACATCCAGCTGGAGCTTTCCACCTAGCTTACTCATAGCACTAATACCAGGAGAAAAGGACAGAGCTTATTCAGTGCTGGAAAGAAGCACATAAAAAAAAAAAAAAAAAAAAAAAAAAAAAGGCGACTCCATTTCCACAGCACAGTTGTAGCAACTGACGTGTTAATTTCTTTCTCCTTAATAATTTTGCTCTGCATTTATGTCCTGGGGCTGAAGGGGAAGGCCTGGGCTCCTGGGATCGTGGCCCCACCCAGGCAGGTGAAGGGCACAGCTTCCTCACCTCTGCCCCGGGTATCTGTCCCATCAAAGGACAGGCCCGGCGATGAGGGAATCAGTAAAAAGAAGCCCCAAAATTCCCTCCCCAAACGCGGGAGCTTCCCCTCGGCTCAGGCAGCGAGCAGGCAGCTATGGAGCAGCCTCACAGGGCCCTGCTGCCAGGCCTCTGTGAGGAAAGCCGCAGCGCCGCGAGCATCCCGGGCGATGCTCACGTTCGTGGGGCTGCAGAGAACGGGCTGCTCGGCTGCCGGGCTGGAAAAGCAGACTCCCATTCCCCGTCACAGAAGGTTTCTGTGGAGCAGGGGTTCCCAAGCTGTGACAAAGCCGAGCTGTGTTGCTCAGCGGTGCCTGTTCTGTCTGCAGAGCCAGGTCGTGCGCATCCAGCCTCCTCAGAGCACTGCACCTGCTGGGTTTACACCCCGCCGGGCTGCACCGTTTCGTCTTTTTGGGCACAAAGCCTTTAAAAAAGGCATCGTGGCTCTCTGTGACCTGCCCTTCACAGAGGGAGCACATCTGTCACACGAGATGGAAACAAGTGAGAGTCCTTGCAGAAGCGCTTCCTCGCTGAGGCGCCTTTAACTTGTCAGGTACCTTCTCAACCCGTTGCAACGTTTCCAAAAACACAACAAAACCCTCTTGAAACAGCCTGAGCCAAGGGGCCGGTTTCAATTCATTTTCCCTTATAAGTATACAGCATTGAAACAGCCCCGGCCCTGTTCTCATGGCCTTACATCATCCCTTCCCCTCCTCCCCAGGACATCTGACTTCTGCACCCCGCTCTCTCATAGTGAAACCGAATTATCGAGAGTAAGCTCAGAACAACGGCAGACAAATCACCCACATGAAGGAACACCGAAAAGCACAGCTGCCCCAGGTCCCAATCTCCTGCCACCAGAGATGGAGGTCTGCTACGACACCGTGCAGAGGCTCTGGCAGTCAGCATGTGCCTCAATTTTCCCTCCCAATACCGATGAGCTGTAGCTTTCACCCTCACCTGGCCAACAGCTAGTGTCAAAATTCAGGACCTGAAAGGGTTGTCTAGAGAAATGTACTTATAGGTCTGGTGCTCTGTTACAGAGGCATTTTACCTGACTTGTTTTAGAACTATACATTTAAAAAAAAAAAAATGTTCCCACTCAATTCTTTTTACTTTCAAAGACAAAGACTTTGCTCCCAATTTAAACATTCCTTGATTAAATACATCAGAAGGGCGCACAGGGAGGAACAACCCACCCACTCCCATTTCAGTCTAGCAAAAGACTCACCAGTACCACTTAATTTCACCACAAATCTGGTGGAAACACTTGCAAAAGAGACCCCTTGCCAGCATAAGGCACCTAACAATAGAGCCTGCCGGCACAGGACTGCTTTTTCAACACATGCATTTTCAATATGTGATCTTTCAGCAACCCGTATCTTGAGTGAGCGGGCACAACAGCATCTAAAAAGGGAAACGACAGGGCTATGCAGCAGGGAGGTTAAAAATATATATATGTGTGTGTGTGTAGCTAGAACAGAGGAATATGGATAAAAACTGTAAGGTACAGCTTACACCTTTGTTGTTGAGGCTTTATGTTAGATGTAAGCCAGAAATATCGCTGCCTCACACCCTGGCCCTGAAAACAGCCACACAAGTCCTGCTTTGTTTTCTGCTTAGAAGCAGGCACAGAGAGAGAGAGAGGCCCAACAAACAGGCGTGATGCTGGGGGTTCTGCGCTCATCGATTCCTGGCAGCACCCAGAAACGAAGCCAAACCACCGCTGCTTTTTTGCATTAGACGCTTCTGCAACCAGCTAACAGCCTGATCACAGAAACCCCGCAGCACGTCGCCCAGAAACGTTAAGGAAACGATGATATCTTTATTATTTTTATTGTGTTTTTTAGGTGTTTGTTTTTTTTTTGCAGCATTTCGGGGCGGGCTCCCCAGCAGCAGCGGCGGGCGCTTTGTCTGGGCCGGGCGCGATGCACAGGGTTTCCTCAGCTCGCCGCGGCCGGCGCCAGCCAATCACGAGTGGCTGGCTGAGATCGCACCAAAGTAGGTAGTGAAAAACCCTGAAAAAAAAAAAATGTTAGAGAGAAAAAAAAAAAAAAAAAAAAAGCGAGCGAAGCCACCTCCCCCTCACCGCCTCCTCAGCCCTCAGCCCGCCGCCCCCGCCCGGCCTCGACCCGGCCGCCTCACGGTCGCTCCCTGCCCCTCACAGCTCCCTTTTACCCCCCTAAATCCCCTTTTTACCCCCTAAAATCTCTTTTTTACCCCCTAAAATCCCCTTTTTACCCCTTTTTGTCCCCCTTTTGCCCCCTCACCCCCCCCATTTTTGCCTCCCTTCCCTTTCACCCCCCTCCCCCTTTTGCCCCCCCCATTCCCTCATGCCCCCCCCCCACCGCGCACACCTTAGGGCAGGTAGCCCCGCCCCTCTCCCCCCTCCGCGCGCCGCCATTGGCCGGCCGCCCATCCATCACCCGCCAGCTCCTCCTCCCATTGGGCAGCCCGCTCCCCACCCCTCCCACCCCTCAGCGGGCGCGCATGCGCTCTGCCTCGAGTGAAGCCATCTGGGCGTTGCCGCGGGGGGGGGTGGGGTCTCTCCCACCCATAGCAACCGCTTCCTCCTCCGGGCCCCGGCGGCCGTGACGTCGCAGCGTTTCCGCCCGGCTCGCGCCCTCGCCGCTTCCCTTCCTGCCGCCGGAGCCCGCGCCGCGCCCAGCCGCCGAGGGGAGCAGCCGCCGCCGCACCGCGCTCCGCCGCCCGCCGCCGCCGCCATGGTGAGGACCCCGCCGGGCTCCCCCTTCGCCTCCTCCCCACCTCCCCGCCCGCTCCCCGCCGCCCTCCGCTCCCTGGGGGCGCCGCGCTGTGAGGCGGCGAAATCCCCCCCACCCCCCCCTCTATACCCCCCCTCATGGAACCTTCCCCCCCCCCTTAGCTTCGCGGTGGTACGTTCCATCCCCCCCCCTCACCCCTCAGAGTGCGCCCCCCCCCCCCCATGAGGCGCGATGGTACGGCCCGCGCCGCGTGCGCGCGCGGGGGGCTGAGCGCGTCCATTGCGCGGCGCGGGGGGGGAAGGGAAGGGGGGGGGGGGACGGAGCCGCGGGGCCCCTCCCAGCGCTCCCCGCCTGTGCCGCAGGGCGCGGCCGCACCCCCCCAACCCCCCCCTCACCCCCTTCCCTTCCCCGTTATGGGGCTTTTTTGTAGGTCGGGGGGGTGGGGGGGGCCCGGCAGGAAGCTGCGGCTGCCCCCGGCCGCATCCGGCCGCGCGGCGGGAGCCATCTTCCTCGGGGCTGGGGGGGGTGGGGGGTGCTCAAGGCCGCTGGGGGGGGAGGAGGAAGAGGAGGAGGAGGAGGGGGAGGAGGAGGAGGGTGCGAGCCCTGCCCCAGCCCCCAAGGGGAGAACAACGCCCCCCAGAGCCGCCCAGCCGTTGTGTCCCGGCGGATTGGGGGGGGTGAAGGCGAAATTTGGCCCCCCACACCCCCTCTGTGTAAGCCGCGCGGCTGAGATTGATGAATTCGCATGAATTAGGGCGTAATTATCTCCTTATTCTCGCGCACAAACGCCTTCCCAGCGCCAGACATCCGGATCTCTGAGCACCCTCCGTTAGGTTGTTCACCGCCAGCTCCGAAGGGCATCGCAGCCCACCCGCAGCCTTCGCCCTTAGTGCCCCTGGCGCAGGGCGCAGCTCCCCAATGCGCTCCCCTCCCGCACGGCCCCGGCGCACAGGATGTGCTGGCCATCTCCCCGCTTCCTACACAGCGCAGCCGGAGCATCCCCGGGCCGCGGCGTGGAGCAGAGCTAATGGGAGTTGCAGATGAAGCTGCCGAAAGTCTGGCGAGACTTGCAGCTCTTGTTTAAAATAGGCTTGTCTGAACAAGCTAGCTACCACCTCTGCAGTACGCAAACCTAGTTTGAAATGACTCCTCGGCGCGTCAGGCTGCATCTTGCTTCAGAAGCAGGCAATTCCCAAGTTGGCCAGAACTCGTATTTCTCATAGTGATCTCCTTTTTGGAACAGGGTGTGGGGTTTTTTTTGGCTTCTTTTTTTTTTTTTCGGCTGTTACATTTTTAGATGCTTTCTAGTTGCAGCAAACGATCTTGCTTTTGGGCAGCGTGTAGGCCTTTTGGCAGAGTACCATAGCACCAAGCAGCAGGGCATCACTTTACATCCAAAGAACCTGGGATTTGCTACTTTTAGCTGTCTTGCCACAAGGTTCAGATTCCTTGCTACTGGATTAAATGATTCCATGGTCTTTGGGGGGCTGTGCAAATCATTTTTTCCTCGTTAGCCCCCGATCCGTGTGATTACAAGGTACGTGTGCCTCATATGCGAGCTGACAGCCTCCTGACAATGGGTGGTGTGGGTGTGTGGCGTGTTCCTGCTCGCAGCGCCGGGATATCGCTACCAGGAGGCTCCGCTGGGGAGCGAGGGCTGAGCTCAGCAATCTCAGAGCCTGCGGACAGCCAGAACTTGCATCTGAAGCTGGTTGGAGCCTTCTGCTCACCTGACTGCTCGCTGCTGGCGACAGTCTCAAGGATATCTTGATAACCATTGTCTGGGGTGCCTAGAGAGGCCTTCAGAAGCTGTTTTTAAGGGTGATCTTGAGGTTAATATAGGAGTGCGGAGGACCACGAGGAAATTCCTGCGGACAGTTGGGCTCACACTGGCTGATTTCTGTGCTGAATGTGCTGTAAGAAGCTTTGCTTTCCGGCAAGAGCCCCGCCGAGTGCCGGCTTATACCCTCATTACCTCACAAACGTGTGTTTCAGAGAGGAATGGGCGCTGCTCAAAATTTCTGCCCTCCCCCTGGCTGCCACGCTTCCTGTTTTTCAGCAGTGCTGCTGGGATTGCCTCTCTCCGCCCGCAGTGCTTGTTCTGCCTACCCAGGCAGTCACCGGGAGCTGAGTGCAGGGGATGCTTTCCTCAGCTTTCAGCCAGAGGAAATAACCTCCAGGAATTCAGCAGGGATTTATTTTTTTGTTCTGCCTCTCTGTGATTGCTCGCGTCATCTCTCCTGGTCCAGTGGGTAACCCCCTATTGGCAGGAAAAGAAATCGCTGAATAGGGTTTTGATTCCCTTCCCCGTGCCCTCCCTGCAAAAAAAGAGACCCAAGAAAGCAAAATAAAAGAAACTCGAGTCCAGCTGGCAAGGTCTGCCTGCAAGTGATATGCAAATAACCCCGTACTTCTTGCTGCTTTATGGTGTGTAAATAATGGCCTCTTACACAACAGCAGTAAAAAAAAAAAAGGCAGTTACATTTCCTGTTGTGCTTCAGGTCGGAATTGAAGCTTCGGGCTGCTCCAGGTGCTCAGACTGCCTGGTGTAACGTGGGTGTCTGGCTGTGGGGCCGTGGGCAGGGGGGGAAATCGTCCTGCTGGGATTTGGAGGTCGCCGCCGTTCCCACAGCGGTGCCGGGAGGGAGGAAGTCAAAGCAGTGCTCCTCCTGCTGCCTCCTCCCCGCCCTGCAAGGTGGGAGTGCTGCCGTCCCGGGGGTTATCGTGGCAGCAGACGAAAAGCAAAGCCGTGTTTAGAGCCCAGCCGTGTTTAACTACCCGTGGTTTCGGGCCGTTTCTCGGCCGTGGCTCGCACCTCGGTGTGGAAGCAGGCCCGGGAGAGGCGTCAGCTCATCTCCTGCTGCCTGCAGCCGGCCCGTGTGGCCTCGTGGCTGCCCTGGCTGCCTTCACACAGCGAGGGCTCGCTGCTGGCAGCATCCCAGGGCGCTGCGTGGCAGCGCAGGGGGCGGCTTCGGGAAGGCCGCTGTCCCCGAGTGGCCAGGTGCCAGCAGCTTTAATTGAAAGCGGCGTTCGTGGTGACACGGGACTGAGTCAGGTGGAAGCGCCGCCTGCTCCCCCGGGCGGTTCTGGCGGCAGGGAGGGGGCTGTAAGGGAGATAGGAGGGGTGGGGCGCTGCACCGGGCCCAGGGAGGGGTTTGCTCAGGGAATTGGGAAGCAGACGGCTGGCAGCGGGGTGAGCAGCAGGCGGGGAAGCGTGTGCTGCTCTCACATCTCCGCAGCTGAGGCGGGCACACCTCGGTGCTCCCGGTGGCGGTGGAAAAACTGATGGTGCTCCTCTGCGAAGCACAACTTTCCGCTTCAGAGGCTGTGGGCAGGCCGTGCCGCTGTGTGCAGGGCGTGCACGTGGTGCCCAAACAAACCAAGCCCAGGGCTGGTTCCCAAAATGCTTCTGTAGATAACCGTGCGCGGGCATCGCTGCCGGGGGCTCGTGGGTATCAGTGCAGCGCCTAAAAACAAGTTGAATCTTCCCAGCTTGTCGTGAGACAAACCGGGCAGTCGCTGTCCTGTCTGCCTTAGGGGTGAGGAAGGAGCAGGGACTTGTTTTGGGTAAAATATTTTAACTATTCAGGGAAAATACTGGAGGTCACAGGGCTTTTTAACAAAACCTGGAGCGATTTTCATCGGCAGAGTTACGAACCCGGTCTGTGGAGGCTCTGATGCGTCTCCCTCTCGAAGCTGCCCTGGCGAGGGCTTTGTGAGGGGAAGAAGGGGCGCTGTGTTAGCGCTGCGCACGCTGACCATGCAGTTAGAGCACCCAGCGCCTCGTGTGCTGGGGAAACACAATGGGGGCACTGCTGGGAGGGCTGTGGGGCGGCGTGGGCGGCAGGGCACGTTGCCCTCGGGGTAACCGCCTGGAAATATGGGGGGGGAGCTCGCTTGTGGCCAGCCCCGCAGAGGAACTCGCACGTTCTGCCTCGCGGGTCGCCCTGGCTGTGCTGTGGTGTCGTCATCTCTCCAGGCTGATGGTTCGGTGCCGTGCCTCCTCCTTTCAGCGAGGTTGGGCAGCCCTGGGCAGGAGCAGCCTGGCTGTTCGGCCCCGCTGTTCTCCCCCGCTGCCCCCTGAGCACGGTTTTAAGGGATTTTTGCCCGTGTCGAGGGGTCGCTGCGTCCCCTGCAATGCTGTGTGCAGCCCACAGTCAGGCAAGGGCTTCTACAAGAAAAAAGAGCAGGACCAAGCCCTCTCTCTGAGCTCAGCAGTATTCCAGCCACTGCTCACACACACACACACACACACACAAAGAATGTGCTGCATTGAGGCCTCGAGCAGCGTGGTACTGGGCCAGGGAGGGAATCCAGGCTAACAAACAGCCGCTTTATTCGCTCGCTGCTGGCGGGTGGAGGCTCCCCACCAGCTGTTCTTCAGGACGGGCCAGCAGGGGCAGGGTTAAAACGCCAGCTGAGAGCGTGGAGTTGGGAGCCCGGCCTTCCCAGACCTCCCCCTGCTGCCCTGCGCAGTTACAACACAATTGCAATTAAAATCACAACAAAAGCTGTGCAGGGTTTTGTTTTTGTTCCCTTTTTAAGTACGTTTACAGCACTCCCATCGTGGTACAAGCCCCGTGTTGAAGCCCTTTGTTCCGGGCTTTTGCCTCGTTTCAGGAAGCAGTGAGCTGCACTGGGGGTTGTGGGTTCATTTCAAGCCGTACTGGGACACAGCTGTAAGGTTTCCTCAGGCTGAAGGTATCTGGTTTGTTCCTGGCAATGTAAGAACTGCCAGCATCAGCCTGTGTGATGGCTCCAGAGGCTGCACAGCAGCTGGGAGAAGGAGCAGCACCAGCTCCTAACAACCTCCTGCTTTGGAAAGTACAAAACAAAAAAATCTAGTCCTTAACCGAGTCTCTCCAGGCTCTGCTCAGTCCCAGCAGCAGCCTAACCGTGAATTTTGAGTTTCCAGGCCGAATGCTCCCAACATTTTTGGAATCTGAACCGAGTTGCCAGCAGCGCTCGGTTCCTTTATAAGGAAACGACTCCGCTCCCAGCGTGGGGGCACGCTCCCGGCCGGGCAGCAGCGCCAGCGCACGCCGAGTAACCATGTCCTTCTGGAGCAAAGAGCAGGAGCTGATAGCGGTGGAGGTAGCTGATGCTAACTGCTTTGATAGCATCACTCCCCTGCACTACGTCAGGCTTCCTGTGCATTTTCTACACCAAATTTTAAGGTTCTTGTGAATCTATAAGCCGAGTCTTCAGTCTGTTATCAGCTGCGGAGGTGCCGTTAGCTAGAAGACAAACCTCATAGAACAAGGGGGAAAATAAAAGGGCTGAGGTCCACAGTGAACTCGAGACAACCTTAGCTAATGATGCAATGGTCCCTGTTGCTGTGCTGTTTGCTTTATTAGGGCAGCCCCGTATTGTTTCGAGTCTTCCTCTTGCCTGCACCAGCCTCAGGGACAGGAGGAAGGAGACCTTTACCCCTCGGTAGTTACCTGACAAAGTGCAGGCCCTGGGGATGGAGGAGGTGGCGGGGCAGTGAGTCACTTGGCGGCGATGTTTGCGCTTTTGCTCGAGTTTATCCTTGAATAAGCTTTATCTGCTGGCTTTTCTTGTGCTGCTGGGGACGGGCAGGAGGGTGGCCGCCTGCCAGGCAGCTGAGGCGCGGTGACTTCCTCCCTCTGCTGTGTGCCTGCTGCTCGCCGGAGTAAATGCAGGGGGTGCCAGGTAGATCTGTGGGGGCCTCTTTGAGGAAACCCCTAAAGACAGCTTCCAGCTCGGATTCCTTGCTGTAAAGGACTGGCAGCCAGATCTCCCAGCTCTGGAGAGAGAAAATCAGAGAAAATCAAGGTAAAATCCACGGTCATTGATGGTGCCAGCTGCGTGTGCCTGGGACAACCTCTGCTGGCTTAGCAGGGCTGTGCGAGCTCCTGGAAGGTACAGAAGGAATCTCGGTGGAAGAAAGTCTGAAGTCAACTGAGTGGTGATGCACAGGAGGCTTTGGGGGAAAAAAATGTGTGAAGTAGCCACCCAGTCCTTCGCCTCTCTGAAAGACAGTGAGGTTAGCACTGTGCAGGTCACCTTCATCTCCAGATTTCCCTGGTTTTGTGCCCAAACTGCTGCTTGTTCACACCTTGGTAGAGCGGGGATGTTCTCAGGGTGGTTTTTCCTTCTGAGATAGGAGTTGCCATGTCTGAGCATAAAGCCACTTGACTTTGGGAGCCCCAGAAGCAACAGGAGATGAGGCAGCAGCATAAAGGAGCTGTTTGCACTGTGTGGTGTGGTGGGGACAGGCAGCTGGGTGTTGGGCTTCGCACTGCTCTGGCCGTGTTCCTCCAGCAGCGACCAGCGTGGTTCCCGTGCTGCAGTGTTCCCTGCTGCACAGCTGACTTCAAACTCTCAAAATTTAGTGATTCCCAGTATAAAACCCAGATATAAACGCTTCTGTCCTGCCGTCTCTTCTCTCCCTTTGCATTTGGGAAAAGGCAGCAGCCTGAAAATGCAGTTCAGCCTCTTGGCGTTCCTGCTAGGCCTTGTCCTCAGTCACTGCTGCTGCCTTCAGCTCCGGGTTGGTGCTGCAGGCCCTGCACTTCCTGCCACGATTAGCACGGGAGGATGCCGCTAACGAACTGGGATTGCTCATCAGGAAGGGGGGGAGGGGATTAAAGCAGGCTGCCTTTTTACTGCTGGAGGAAGTAGACTAATTAATGGCGAGACTTGCAAGCTCTCCCTTAAAAATGCTGAATCAAGAGCAACTTCTGTTGACCTCTAAACCAAGTCCAGGTGAGGAGCATGGAGTTTGACCGTGTTTTAACTGGGTCTGATAGCAAGTATGCTAAAAATGGCCAGGAAACTGAGTGGAAGTGATCCTGGTAGCCCAGCCCGCCTGCAGAGGCTAACAAAATCAAGTTGCTGCGACGCCAAAGCGTCTGCCACAGCTGAACCTCAGAGGACAAGGGGTGGATGTGCGTGTCAAGCTGCTCTGCAACAATGTGCTAATATTAGTAGGATCGGGCCTTGTTGGGAATAGTTTTGGTTTGGCAGCTGGCTGTGGGCAGCATCGAGGCTCCAGATTCTTTGCTTGGGCTGCAGAAGGAGGGCCTGCAGCCTTCCCTCACTGGGCTCTGGAGCTGTGGGTGACTGTTGCGAGCACTGCTCGTCTTCTAGCCCCAGATTTAAGGCAGTACGGTAATGTAGCTGTGAAAACACTCAGCGGTGTGGCTCTAAAGGTCTTTGTTCTCCTCCTTGCAGGCATCTGGAGTACAAGTCGCCGATGAGGTATGCCGTATCTTCTATGACATGAAAGTGCGGAAGTGCTCTACGCCTGAGGAAATCAAGAAGAGGAAGAAGGCCGTCATCTTCTGCCTCAGTCCAGACAAAAAGTGCATTATCGTGGAAGAAGGCAAAGAGATTCTAGTGGGAGATGTCGGCGTGACAGTTACCGACCCTTTCAAGCATTTTGTGCAGATGCTTCCTGAGAAGGATTGCCGTTATGCCTTGTATGATGCAAGCTTCGAGACCAAGGAATCCAAAAAAGAAGAGCTGATGTTCTTCTTGTGGTAAGCAGGCTTGCCAGCTCGCTCATTCCTAGCATGAGGTCCAAGACTGGGCGAGGTCTGGGAGCATTTGTTTTGCTCAGGCCTGCAAGATGGCAGGCTTGAAGTGCTCAGAACAGCCTGATGCTTCTGTTGTGAGCCACGAGAGGTTTCACCTGTTCATAATCGGCAGGTTTTCTGTCCTTGCTGGGTAATAAAAGCCACTAATTTCGCTATTTTTGGTGTTTTCCACCAGGGCGCCAGAACAAGCACCTCTCAAAAGTAAGATGATCTACGCGAGCTCCAAGGATGCAATCAAAAAGAAGTTTCAAGGTAGGTAGTGCAGCCAACGCTCCTCGCTGTGCCATGCCCTCCGAGACACTTACACAGCAAGGCTTAACCATTGACTAATTGGCTTTTTTTGAGGTGCTAGTGAGGCGAGAACTTCACGGGTAAAATGCCCTGTGACAGAGCTGAGTAAGCTCAGGTTAAAACTTAAAATATTCGACTGTGTTAGAGGGGCTAGAGGACAGGAGCAGGCTTCACAGTGTGCGATGCTGCTGCACGGAGCAACTGGTTTGCACCACGCAGCCTACAAACCCTTAGATCCTTAACACCGAACTGGATTTCGAGTGTGGCAGAGGACTTCCAGGCCTGCGCCTGTTGAAGTACAGAGCCTCGTGGCCTTACCGTGCTGCTCTAGTAATTAACAAGTCACTCGATTTAGCCACGCAGCTGTGGTTACTCATTCCAAAGGCATCGCAGCTCTGAGTGGGGGAGCAGAGTTTCATTCAGCCCGTCAGGCACCGCTAACGAAGGAGTAAACACCTTGCTGCAGCGCTAAGAATTTCATTCTAGAGAAACGATGGCCCCTGGCCAGGCAGCGCTACTCCTGCAGCTCTGTGTGCCCGGGCCAAAGTCTCGCAGCGCGTAGGGCTGACAGCAGTAGCGCGCAGCAGTGCCAGTCCGTCACAGGACAGCTCACCAGTGGGTTGGAACTGCTCAGGAATAATGTGGCGTGCTGCACATGGCCAGGCTGAAACAGAAAAGGAACAACGTGCCTTTTCTGCTTTTCTCCACATAAGGCAGTGTTGGGCTCCCTGCCCTCCGAAAAAGAAACCAGCATTAACTCTGTGTACAGGCAGAGGCCTTGCAGGGTTCCCACATGGATTCTGTCAGCCATCTCAGCGCTTGCTTGTAGCTCCCTCAGCTGCCACCTCCTGGGTAGCACTCGAAATGAGACAGTTCACTCATGGATGCTTAGAGAAGACTGAAAGTCTGAGCACTGAGCTAGAGAAAAGCTTCTCCCTGGTATTTCTGTGGGGATGTGTAGCCAGATGTCCCCTGTCACATATCGGGGAGGGAAACATCCAAATTCCTTTGTTCTCTCTCTGAGGCAGGGCTTGAGTGAGCAGCTTGCCTGTTCTAATATTTCTACTAAATGTGTTTCTTTGGTTGACTACTAGCGTGTTGAAATGCTGCATTATTGAGTGTGTTGCCTCTTTTTTTAGGCATAAAGCATGAATGCCAAGCAAATGGGCCAGAGGACCTCAACCGAGCTTGTATTGCTGAGAAGCTAGGAGGCTCCCTAGTCGTAGCTTTTGAAGGAAGTCCCGTGTAGATGTCATACAGTGCCACAACTCTACAAGCATTCCATGTTTTAATATATCAGTTATGTAAAACATCCATTCTAGGCAAGGGTTTCACTAACTGTAGGGAAGCTGTCTTAGAATAAAGTAGATTATGAAGATGTAGCTTGTATGTACAAATGACCATAAATAAATCAAATTAAGGATTTATCTTGGTGTATTAATATTTGCATTGGTTGTCCAGCCCAATACTGTCCCCAATGGATTAACACTAAAGGTCTCCAAAAGTTTTGGTCCAATGCAGCAGTGTGTCGTGGGATGAAAGGGGTGGGAGGTATGAGAACAGCCTGGTTCCTGCTCTTTTCTACATCGTAATTAAGGTAAATTCAGGTAGTCTTTTCGAGGCTACTGGCCAAATTGCCAAACTCAAAACTTTCCCCTGTAACTGTGTAACGCGAAACTGAAAAGCTGCAAACCTGTAGTTAAGGGTAGGCTGAAGCAACCTGCTAGCACCAGAACAGGGTTAAACTCTCGAGTGCTTGCGGTTGCAGGGCCATACTAATTAAGGTTAATTATGAAGTTAAAATAGAGATAAAATAGACACACTTTTCTGGAGAAAGAGTCCGAATCACTCTCTCGTGAACTCACTATGCAGTGATATTTAAAGGTTCACTTGTTCTACCGGTTCGATTTCCTTGTTATGAAGTGTCTTGAGGCCTCCTCCAAGCCTGAACAATTCTATTAAATCTGCTTTCCTTTTGACATAGGTTAATTTAGAACGACCTTAGTTTCACTAACACACACTTGTAGCGGATCAGATGCTTCTAAGGCTTTTCCAAGTGCAGATTCTTCTATCAGAGCTCTCCAGCTTTGGGTAGTACGACGAGAAGGAGCCACTTGAAAAATATTGCGAGATGAGAAGTGGTGTTCTCAGCCCCAGTCTTTGGTCACTTGGTCCATTTGTCCATAATTACTCTTGATTTAACTTAGTAGAACCAATCAGCCTGACTAATACGGCTCGATCTGGGCTTTTTGTCTGTTAGCTTCTTTAATTCTGTAGAAATGCATGGAAATATCACCTACTAGAAAGTTTGACCTGAAATGCCTTTTGTATGGGGGGGGGAGGGGGGTAGAGAACATTCCTGTGCCAGCTACAGAGATCTGAAAAGCTTCCATGTTTCACCAGTGGTTGATTAAAGCTGTTTCCTTTGTGTAATGTGTACATGGGAGTTGCATAGAGTTTTCCTGTATGTCTGTAGAGAAGAAAAAAAAAAAAAGAAAAAAAAACAAACCCTTAGCCTCCAGTGCGTTACTGTGCTGTGTTCTGTGCGTGCCAAACTCGAACAGCCTGAATCCTGAATCCATGGGGTTTTTTTTCCTTCCCCTGGGTCGGTGGGGAGAAAGTGCTTTGGTTTCTCTGCAGTCTTGGTGCCCTCTTTGGCCTCGTGCACCACCCTGTGCTGTTTGCTCCCTTAACCTAGAGGCAGGCGCTGTCTGTGTGCTCTGTCTTAGCACCCAGGGGTGGGAGCACAGGTTGCTGACGTGATCCACGGCAGCGAAGCTTTCTGGCTGTGAGGACGCTGGGCTGGGACCCGTGGGTGCTCCCAGTCCCTGCCTCAGACCTCGCCCAGGTGGGTCATCGTCCCCATAAAGTGCTTGTCCTCACCTCCGTGGCTGCAGCGCTGCTGTCTGTCCAAAGTCCGGGCTCAGATAAGAAACTGGGAGTGACGGGGTGGGAGCAGGGCCTGGGAAGGGAGTTCCCGGCCAGGAGACAACCAAAAACGGCGCCTGCAGCCTGCGGGGTCCTGCCAGGAGAGGTGGAAGCTGCTGGCTCCATGCAGGAGCCCTCCTGCACCACAAGGGGAAGCAGCGACCACAGGCAGCCCTGGGGCACCCAGCAGAGCTGCTGATCTTTACAAGATCAGCACAAAATGCGACAAAAAAACCCTGTGGTGCCACTCCAGGAGCTGAAACGGGGCTAAACATCTGGCCCCAGAGTCACTTTTCCACCATCAGCTTCACCAAACACGACCAGCCCCTCTCTGCTGTCCAAAAATAGCTCCCTCCGTGCTGGCCTGAAGGAAGGGCAACGTGTCCCTTGTGCCAAGGAGCCCCAATCTCCTTTCACGTGGTTTTTGGAGCCCCAGCGGTGCCCACCCAGCCCTGCAGTGCCTGCATCACCGTCCCATCCCCTGGTTTGGGCTGTGTTTGGGGGCGCGGTTCCTGCTCTCGTGAGCGTGCTCTGCCTTGCACAAGCGAGCACCGTGAAGGAAGCGGCTGTTGCAAAAGCAAGAACGGAGCAAACCGAAGGGTTTCATCACATCGCGCTCGCTGCTTCGGGGCCCAGCCCCCCACCTGCTCTCTGACCACCCCCAGCCCCTCAGCAGCTCGTTCCAGCCTCTGGGTTTCTTGGTAGGGTGGGTTTGCTTTTGTGGTTTTAATATATATATATATGTTTCTGGGGGGTGTTGCAGCCACCCAAGGGGCTGAGGCCGCCACCCTGCAGCAGGAGGCAGCCACCAGCTCCCCTCCAGCCACATGCCTGAGTCCCACCACCCCCAAAGCCACCGCCCCACCCCAAAAATCCCCCCTCCAACACCCCAGCACTGGGCTGGGCAGCGCTCAGCCCCCAATTCCATGTGGGAGCAGGAGGAGCAGGGCCAGCAGTGGCTCTGCTCCTGAGCTGCCCCCCTCAGGGGAAGGCAGCTTTGTGGTTTTCCTGCAGGAAGAGGCAGCATTGCGCCACAGCGGGGAGGTGGAAGGGGCACCCCGCAGCTTTAGGGCTTCAGACAAGGCCCCAAAAGCTGTGGGACCCCAACCACTTTAATCACAGCTGGGGCACCACGGCTGCAGCTCTGCGCCTCCTTCGCTTGCACTGGAAGAAAAGCAGGGGCCAGCAGCTGCAGCACAGCAAGAGAACAAAGCATCCACCTCTGGGCAACGCAGGGTCAGGCTTCAGTCGTCCCCAAGACATTCCTGGCACAGCAACTTCGAAAAGTGACCAGAAAAATAAAGCACAGGCGCTTCGCTACGACGTCATTTTAATTGCATCGACACCCAGAAAGTACACAAAGGATACGCGCCGAGAGCCACCCGTCAGAGAGAGGCTTCCTTCCACTGGTGGGTCTTACTTTCACACTTCTCTCACTCCAAAAAAAAAAATAATATATATATATATTTATATATATAAAATAATAATTGCACCGGTTGATGTACAAACACAGTCTTCCCTTTTCACACATTCGCGAGTTCTGCCGCTCCAGCAGGGTCGAGCCCCGGCACCTGCCCCAACGTGTCGGGAGCAGCACCCACGGGAACGAAGGGTTGTACAAAACAGTATGAAGGTTTTCCTACAGACGTACACCTGCAGTGTTTACTGGTTGGTGGTGGTTTCTTTTTTTTTTTTTTTTGCCTTTTTTTTTTTTTTCTTAAAGTTTCAAAACTAGGTTTTGGGTCACTAATGGCTTGTATTTTATCTACAGTAAATTCAGCATATACTTTTTATTTTTAGGAATGTGTAAGGCATTTTGGTAAGTTGAAGGGTTAAGTTCTAAGTCACAGACTCGTCAAACCGAAGTCCCTTCCTTTGAACTGTCCTCTTCCCCCTGCAGAAGAAACACAGGAGAGCTCAGTTACTCGGCGGGCTCTCGCTGCAGGTTAAGCAGCAGAGCATTTCGCAGCCTGGCCACATCTTCCCTCCTGGGCAGGGAAGGACCGTGACCACCATCCAACGCAGTCCCAGGGGCTGCCAGAAGCCAGCCAGGTGGGTTCTGGCAGTGGGTGCCCCACTGCTCCCATTTTAAACCACATTTCCCCGCCTGTATCAAGGGAAGGCCTGGCTGCGGCGGGTGCTGGCAGCAAGTACCGTTTCATGAAGCTGTTCTTTCAACTTCTTCACCGTTTCTCTCTCTTTGGCCAGTTGGTCCTGGGTGACCTTCAGTAGCTCCTGGAGTTTGGTTGCTGCTTGGCCCAAGTCCTTTGTTAGTTTTTTTTCTTTTTCAAGTCTTTCCTACACAGGAGTAAAAAGAAGCCATCTGCCTGAGCCCCTCCCTGCAGTCTAGGCTGCTTGCAGGGGACCCCCTCCCTCCAAAACACATCTGCACCTTCCTTGGGAACCATCTACCCTGCCCCACCATCCCCAGGAACCACAAATCACGCCCACAGTCCTGCTGGGCAAAGGCTTTTTTGTGCCTGGTGCTGAGCCGAGGCAGCAGCCAGATCACCTTGAGATGCTGGGCCTCCTCCGTGCCTGACGCTGCTGCGTTTTCAGCCACTCTCAGCTTCTCCAGCTCCGCCTGCAAGCTGCGTGCCGAGCTCTGTGCCTGCAAGGGGGACACACAACCTTTAACAACGCACCAGCCGGTGCCAGCGGGCCCCTCCTGCACCCTGCCCCACGCAGCAGGGCCTGTGGCTGTCCCTCTGGCAGCTTGCAGAGCCACCGTCAGGCTGCTGGCTGCACTGCCCCAGCGTTTTTTGGCCGCTCTCCAGAGGTGCTTTTTCGCAGCCCCAAGGCCCTCCAGGGGCAAACCCTCGCTCCCCGCTCGCCCCCGGCACCCACCTCCTCCAGCTCCAGCACCAGCTTCTGCCTCAGCGCTTGCTCCTTCTCCACCAGCGCTTCGTTCTGCTCCAGCTGCGTTTTCAACTGCATGGAGAAGGGGAAAGTGTCCAGAAGAGAAAATAAAAATGATAATAATTTAAAAAAAAAACAAAGGCCTAGACGAGGAGCTTCTTCCAGGACCAAGGAAGCTGGGCTACACAGAAGAAACAAAACCTGGAGCTTTGTCCAAGGCACCGAGGGGCAACGGGTACCATCATTGGCCTCTGCACGAAGCCAGGAGGATGCTGATGATGAGCCCGGGGTTGGTTTTGCACTGCCAAAGGCGCTTGATCTTTTGGGCAGCACAAGCTGGGATTTGGACGAGAGGCACGACAGAGTGAAGGGTGTATCGGGCAGGTCCCCGTGCTGCAGCAGACGAGCAGTGCCCAGGAGAAGGCTCCACAGTTAACAGGATTAAAGCAGAGAGAGGCAGAGCCCAGCTTGGGGCGGCAGCTGCCACCGCCGAGAGGTGTTAGCCTGCGGGGAGCAGCCGCTGCTAATGCCTTCAGCCCGGCTCCGGCGAGATTTGCAGGGCCTCTGCCCCTGCGTGAGCTCTGTAATCCTAATCCCAGCCCCCGAGCAGGCCCGAGGCCATGTGGCAACCCCGGCTTGAGGCAGCGCTCCCTGCCTGCCTCCCCAAAAACATCCCCAGCCTGCTGCTGGCACAGAGGGCTCCCGGGGGAACAGGTGAAGGAGCGGGACGTGTGTTTGGAGGGGCTCCACGAGCCTGGCACAGGCCAGGAGAGCGAAGCCTCGTGCAGTTGGCCATGCGGGACGGGGCGCGGGACTGCGAGCCAGGGCCTCACCCCCCCTAACCTCGAAGGGCTCGGGATCGCTCGGCTCGGCTCGTGACCCCACGACTTCTCCGTCCTGCACGTGGCTCTTCATCTCACCCAGCTGCTGCCTGACCTGCAAGGAGGAGGAGCAGCGAGGCCGGCTCGGTTACACGCCCCCCAGCACGGCCCTACACAAGGAGCTAGGGAGCAGTTTGGGCAGCCTTTGTGCCAGCACACAGGGAGGAATGGCCAGAAGAAACTGAACTCCCAGCTCACTGTGCTCTGAGCACCCCTGCAAGCCAGGGATACCACCCAGGACTTTAAAAAATAAACCTCCTGACCCTCAGTTCGCCGCAGCAGGGCTCACAGGAGTGCTGAAAAGCCGGAGCCCTACCCTAACACAGACTCCTAAACCTCACTGGTGAGATATGCCTCCAAAGAATGAAGCCTTTAAATATTAAAAAGCAAAGCCGCGACTGCTGTCTCAATCAAAGGACTGATTTAAAAAGCAAAAGCCCTCATGAATTTGGCAGCTCTGATGGCTTTCCTGGCCCTTTATCCCAGGCCTCTCTCCCACTTACCCGCAGAACCCTAGCCCCATCTCCCAGCCATCCAAGCAACTCCTCCACCCAGGGGACACACGACAAAATTCACCCCACCCAGAGCTGGCTGGCTGGATGCTTAAGGCACCCAAATGTCCGCCCAGGGTGGTGGTGGGGGCAGTCAGTGTCCATCAGGGGGACAGCTGGGGTTTTGTGCTACACACCAGCTCACACAAGCTTTGCTGCTCTCCGTTCCTTCCAACCACCATCAGAGAGGAAAGAAAGGCAGGGAAAATCCCCCACTGGGCCACCAATATCAACCCTGAAACCCTGGGGTCGCCCTTTGTGAACTGCCCCCAGGCCAAGGAGCTGCCCTGCGTGCAGGCGGGCGCTGCACCCCCAGGGATCTCCCTTACCAGGGCCAGCTCTTGGCTCTGCTTCTGCGTCTCTGTCTTCGCCGCCTCCAGCTGCTCCTGGGACTCTGATAAGAGCTGCCTCAACTGGCCGGGGGAAACAGAAAGAAACAGAAAGCAGGGGGTGAGGAAGAGCGTTACGGTTGGGGCTTTTTCTTTTTTCCCCCCCCCACCTCCAAACCACCCTGGTGCCCTGTAGCACCCTGCTAATGCATCTCTTGGCATTAGGCATCCACAACCCAGACTGCAGCAAACATCCCTCTATCTTCTCCTGCTTTGCAAAGATCCAAACCCCCAGGGCACTCGTCAAATCCCCGAAACAGGATGGGTGGTGGATCAGAAGAAGAAACACTGAAGGCAATGGCTGTCGCACTTACGACTTCAACTTCTTTTGTGTAGTTCTGGCGCTCGGAGCTGGCTGTCTGCAAGTGATTTTCCAGTTGTGCCTCCAGAAGAGAGATGTATTCCTTTAGCTGGGTTAAAAGGGAAGAGCACGGAGGGTGTTTGAGGTGCCGGGCATCCCAAACGCACGCCATGCTGCAAGCCCACCTTCCACAGGGGAGTCAGGAGGTGGGCTCTGGTCCAGCCCAGGCACAGCACACCTCTGCCTGCTGCCCGAGCAGGGATTTCCCAGAGTCCTGGCATCACCCAGCTTCTCCCAAGCACCCAGAAATCCTTACCTGATCCGTGCTCTGCAGCTCTGCTTTCAACTTCTCTACCATGTCTTCAAGGGATTTCAACTGGAGTTGTGACTAAGCCAAAAAATAAATAAAAATAAAAATAAATCAAAAAGGGGCAGTAAATGGCATTTCACTGTGGTCCTGAACACACTTTGCACAACCAGTAACCAGCTGGTGGTTCGCTCCCACCTCCCCCACTTTCTTCTGTCCTGCACAGAAGGATCCCGACCCCAGCCCGGAGCTCCCCAGCCTGCAGGCAGCAGGAACATTTCCCCCCAGGAAGGGTCAGTCCAGCAAGCCCAGGCCATAAATTGTGAAGCAAGGTAACAGCCTTTGCCTGCTGGCTGCCGGCAGCTTTCAACACCCAAGAAACTGGCACCGAACTCGCCTCAACCCCTGCTGGGAGCACCGTGGGTCTGGAAGCAGCGGAGCAGTTTTTCCAATGAGGTGTCCCTGGCTTTGCTACGAAGAGGAGCCAAGCTATCCACGAGCTCAAAGTATGCTGTTTGCATTCAAGCCTGGATTTATTTCCGAGAAGGACTTCAGGCTGTGGAATTCTCCACAAAGGAGGAATTCAGCTCTTCTCCACGGAGAGGCAGCAGCCACCTCAGCACACCAGCAGCCACCTCACCCCCCTGTGCTCACCACCAGCCCTCGCACCAGCAACCGGCTGAGAAATTCAACATTTCTTGTATGGGAGCTCCCCTGTCAGGCCTCAGAGCTCAAGGCTGGCAGGAACAGTTGGGGTCAGCATCTGCCTTACAGCCACCAGCCTCCCTGCTCCAGGAGCCCCTGTCCATCAGCAGCCAAGCCAGGCGTGCCCCGCACACCCACCTTTTGGAGTTCCTCTTCGGAGACGGTGAGCTTTGCTTTCCACACCTGCTCCTCCTCCTCCACGCTCTTCTGTAGGTCTCGCAGCATCCCCTCCTGTTGGCAAAGCCCCAGCTGAGCCCCAGCACCCTCCAGCCCTCCGGAGGGGAGCACCACGGCTGCTGCCAGGGCTGGGTGCCCTGGAATACCCAATTCTTCCCAAAGGGCAAAGCATGAGCAACAGAATTGGGTGCCCCAGGTGGGGTTAGGGGCTCCCAGCTCCCAGGCTGGCTCAACCACCCTGCTTAGTGGAGCCCTTGCTTGTGCCACCATGCATCAAACAACATCCCATGTCCACCAGAAAGGTTTCCAGCATAATTAGGCTGAAGAAAAACTCTAGAAATTCATATTTCTTCTCTCCCTTTGTCTCATCAGCAAATAATCTTGTCCACGGCAGCCCCAGCATGCTGTGTGATGCCCACCACAAGCCCACCGGCAGGATCTGGGCTGCTGGGAGATGGAGCTGAGTTCCTACCAGAAGACCGAGCCGTGGCGAGGAGCTGTAACTCACCGTCTCTGCGAGGATGGCTCTGTACTGCTCACATTCTGCCTGTAAAGTGCTCTGCGCTTCCTCTGCCTCTTTTAATTTAAGTGCTGAATCCTGAAAGGGGAGGAGAAGGATGGAGAAAAAAGAGAGATGAGGGAAAGAAATGAGACTTAAACACTCCCTCGCCCCTCCACTTTCCAGCCCCTTCACTCACCGCGGGCTCTGTCGTACTGGTGTGCTGCTTTAGCACATTCACTGCCTGCTCCTTAAATTCTTGTAGCCACGTATCATAATCCTGGGCGTGAAAAAAGGACAAGGAGGGGAAAAGAAAGGAAAAGGACGCTTAGATGCCTGACAAACCTGCATGGCAGAGGCCCTGCAGGGGCCTGAGCAGGCAGGTGCCTACCTGCTGCGAGGACACGGTGACCTGCGGGAGGGCAGAGAGCAGCGTCTGCTTGGTTCGTGTCTGGAAGGCGTCGAGCTGTTGGGCCAGCTCCTCCTGTAAGAGGGACAAATTGGTGTGGAGAGGAGGTCTGAGGTGCCTGTGAGGCCAGGCTGCTTGTACCAGCCCTGCTTTTCTGTGTCTGCATGGGTAAGCTGGCATGGGGAAGCCAGCAAGCAGGGAACAGTGCTGCTGAGAGTCATGGAAATACCCCTCCCAGTTCACCCACGGCCCCAGTTCCCCAGCTGTGAGCTGTGCTGTGGTTACACAGCCCTCGTGGCAAGATTTGGAGAAGCTGTCAGCTAGGATAGGCCAGCGCTGCTCCCAAAATGAGGCAGGAAACCCAGGGCAAACAATTTGGGAGGCCTGGGGAGTGTGACTGCTTCCCCTGCACCACCACCGTCACCACTGAGCAGAAATCCCAGGCTCACCTTCGCTTTTGTAGCAGCAAGGAGCTTCTCCTCACACGCCTTCTCCACCGTGCCCAAGGCTTCCATTGCTTTCCAGTTCTTCTCACGAAGGTCCTGCCATGACCACACACACGAGGCAATGAGCCACACAGCGTGCTGAAGGCCACCGAGCTGCCTTTGGAGGACACCGAAGCCATGGGAAAACGGGCAGCCCATGGCTTTTGTCAAGGATCTCCCACCCCACTGCCCACGTGCACTCCTTTCTCCTCTAACCCTGCGGCCACCCAAGGCAGCACGTTGCTCAGGCAGTGCCTGAAGGCTCGAGCCTTCTTCGAGCAGAGCAGAGCTGGGTGGAGACAAGCTCCAAAAGCAGCCCTGAGCTGCCTGAAGAGGACGTAGGCCTGACAGAAGGCTGTGAGGTTGCCTCCAGACAACGGATGCAGCCTTGCAGTAGAGGGAAAAGGAGCAGAGAGGCAACGAGGAGTGAGGGACCACGAGCAGGGGTTCCCTTGACCTTGCTGGAGAGCATCTCCCTGCTTACCAGGCCCTAAGGCTCCCAGGAGGACAGGGGAGGGACACCCCACCCGTGCAGCCCACCAGCTCGAGCACACGAGGCGTACACCCAGCTGGGGCCCTCCTGCTCTCTGGCAGACAAGGAGACACCCCCAGAACTCCAGGGGGCTGGCAGAGCCTGGTGCTGCACCACGGAGCGATCTGAGTGGCAAATCCGTGCCCGGTTCACTCACGTACGTTGTTTTTTGTCTTCTGTTGCTCCATTGCCTCCCGCAGCTCCGCCGCTTCCCTTTCCAAAGATGAGAGCTGGTCCGTTTTCTCCTGCAGCCTGGAATGACACGATGCAGGGGTGAGCTTCCACCTCCACCTCCCACCCGGGTGGGATTTTGCATTTGGGGTCTGCTCTGGGAAGCTGCACCACCAGCTACGCCTCCGAGCCTGCAGCTTCCCTCCACACCCTCAGATCCGCCAGCTGCCCTGCAGCGAGGCTCAGCTGGATGCAAGCCCTTGATGGGAACCACTCCAATCTCTTGGGGTCCCAGGACCCTAGGTTGAACAAGTACCCTCTTTTAGAGGAGCACTGGGTGCCTGCTGACAGCAAGGGCATCTGAGAAATTCTCCTGCCATGGACAGAGCCTGAACCTCTTCAGAGGTGCCCTGAACAGGGGTAAAAGGCAACAGACACAAGTGGTGAATCTCCATCCTTGAAAATACCCCAAATTCCCCTAAAACAGCCCCAAAAGCCTTACTCTGGATGGCCCAGCTGTGAGCACAGAGGCATCCCAGGTCCCTCTCCACCCCCAGCACCCACACAGATCGCACAGGCAGTCTTACAGGAAGAGTTAGCCTTCACGTGCCTGACAGCAATCAAAGCGCCACCTCAGCACGGACTGGCTGTTATCTGGGGTCAAGGAGCAAGCTGGAAGAGAGAGCAAGCAGCTCCTGTGTGCTAGGCAGAGCTTAGACCTACCTTAATTGCGTCTGCTTCAGTTCTGCTTCGTTGGCTGCCTGGAAGACAGAAACCACTTTCATTGCCTGTCCTAAACCAGGGATGCAGATCAGCCATCTCTGTGGCACCCCACAGGGAGATAACAGAGCTAACACGGCCACTAACATTGACATTATCCTCCTCCCACCCCGATTAAAAACGCCCAGGACCTGCAGGTCTCTGTCTTTTTCTGCCTCCCTCATCTGGCCTGCTTCCAGCAGAGCTTCGATGGATTTGATCCTCTCCAGGAGCTTGGTGTTCTCCGAGCTGGCATCCTGCAGTTTCCCCTTCACGCTGTCCAGCTCCGACAGTTTGCTTTTAAGCTCTGCTTCGGAGCTCAGCAGCTTGGCCTGCAGATCTGTTGGACGAAGGGGAGAGGAACACAGTCAGGTTAGGCGCCAACAAACTCAGAGACCCCCCATCCTGAGGAGTCAGGGTCTCAAACTCAAGCTCTGCCCCGCGTTTCAGCTGCCCCACGGCTCTCCCTGCGCTGTTTCGTGGTCCTCACCAGCGATGCTCTGCTGCTGCCCTTTGGACTTCTCTGCGTCTGCTAAGAGGCTCTTGTAGCTGGCCTGGGTTTTGCGCAGCTCGTCACCTACTTCATCCAACCTCTTCTGCAGCGTCGCCTCCACCTCCCTTTGGGAAGCCTGCACAGGGGGAAGAGGAGGCTTTAAACAGCACGTTAGGTGTCCTGGCCAATGTGAGGCAAAGCTCAGTGGCACATGGTGTGATTTTCAAGCTGTGTTTTGGGGGAGTGGGGCTGTCATGCTTCCCCTCTGCATGAAGCCCCTCGTTTTGTAAGCAGGGGGCAATCAGACAACACCCTCACGTCTCAGTTCTGGGTCAGCACCACCACCAACCCTCTCTGTTCCCCTCCAGCCTGGAAGAGAGGAGCTGGATGCTGAAAAAAACCCCGACCTCCGGCCCTAAAGCACAGCCCTGGCCGGGCAGCCCCGCAGAAAGCTTCCCCTTCGCAAAGCCCCAGCCAGCGCTCGGAGCCCAGGCGACGTCTCCAAACCCTTTCTGCTGCGGGTTTGTTCTGGCAGCCGCCCCGTGGCTCCATTTCCCGACCCCGTTCACAGCTGCCACTGTGCAGGGAGGGAGAGGGGGAAAACGCCCTGCCAGCAGGCGGGGAGCGACACGTGCTCGTTACACCAGGGAGAGTGGCCTCGGTGTTTTTGGCTCCCGACGAGCAGATCCCGTGCAGGCAGCTGGTGCCCCAGCCCAGCACGGAGAGGTACCGTCAGGGCGATTAGCGGGACGCAGCCGGCCAGCCACGTGTTTCCACAGGCGGTGGAATTTTCTGTGTGGTTTGGGCCAGGGAAGGCTTTTTTCCATCTTCGAAAGCAGCAGAGGAGAGGCCTGGCCAAGGCGTGCGCTTGGAGGGGGGGGAAGGCAGAGCGAGGGGTGTGAGGCGTGCTGCGAACCAGCAGCTCCACGAGCCACACCATCACAAAAGCTTTGTGTGACGGGGACAGAACGAGGCCAACGAGCAGCCCAGGCTCTGTCTGAACGATGCTTCCAGAACTGCCAAAAAAAAGCAGTGCTTCTCCTCTTTCTGAGGCTTTACCACCAAGTCCTCAGCTCAGAGCTGCAGGAGTGACCATGAAGCACACTTTCCCCATCCCCACAGGCACCTTAAACACATCCCTGGCTTTAAAGACCTGCAGCTTATTATTATTATCATTATTATCATTATTATTATTATTATTAGACTAACATTGAGGCACGCAGCAGGCTGTCAGCCCTGGAGAACTTCTCCTAAAAACACACCTATCAATTGGGGTTTTAAGGCAGCTTCTGCCCTCGCACCGTGCCCACATCACCCCTCAGGCTCCTCACTTTCTCTGCAAAAGCAGCAAAGGCCAAAACCAGTCTGCTGGAAGAAGATCTACGCCCTCAGGCACCCCAAAAATCAAGAGCTAGGAACCTACTGCCTCCAAGGCTTTCTGCACCATCAGGAGGTAGCAGAGCGGGCTCGACGCCTGGCCACATTTGGGACAGCAGGGAGCAGCAGGCACGGCCAGCTGCAGCCTGCCAGGTCAGGCCCAGGGCATTTGGCAGCAGCAGGCACGCCGAGCAGCGCGTACAGCCTAGATTTCCCCCAACACCTTCACGCCAGGCTCAGAGATGTGTGAGGAGAATGGTTTTAACTGGGTCTCGTGCTGCCTGGGCTTTGCTGGTGACAGATGATGCAAGAAAGCCACAATGCGTGAGACGAACTAACACAGGAGAGGTGATTAAGAGATCTGCAAGGCAGTTTGCCTTCCAGCTGTGGCTGGTAAGCTCTCTCCGAGCTCCTTCCAAGGCCAAGGCCAAGCAATTCAGCTCCCCTTCAGGACATCAGAGCCTCGTAGCCCCTAACTAACCTGGAAAGGGACAATTTTACTGACAGGGGAAGGTGTGTGTGCAAAATACTCCTGCATCAGGAGCACACATGCAGCCTTATCTCTGGAGAGCTGAATTAACAGAGCCCGATTCCCTACAGGCAGTGTCCCTTGTGAGCACCCCCCTGCAGAGGGGGGAGAAGGCAGGGGGTGACATTAGCACCTTCCAAAGGGTGCCGAGGGAGAAGGGGCATTACGGGACGCCTTTCCTCTGAGCAGCTGCCATTTTCAATTTCCATTGGAAAAAAAAATAATAATTAAAAAAAAAGACCACCTAAGGTCCCAAACCCAGCACACCACGGGGCTTGGCTCTCCCGGTGAGCTCTCCCTCTCTCCGTCCACCCTCCTGCATGTGCTTTTCCGAGAGAATGACCAGAGCCACACGGAGATGAAGCAACCCAGACAAGATCAGAGGGAAAACATCTGGCAAAGCCCCGCGCTCCTGCTTTGCCTCAGCCAGCTGTCCCCTCGCCACAAGCCACCGCGGCCCTGCCAGCGCCTGCCTGACCTGCGACTGCTCGAGCTGCTTCTCGGAGGCCACCGCTTTCATCTCCCAGCTCTTTCTCTGCTGCTCCTCCTGCTGCAGCACCTCGGATTTTTCAGACAGCTCTTTCACCAGCTTGTTGCATTCCTGCCGCAGCTTGGCCAGCTCAGCGTTTTGCCTGGAGCAGAGAAAACAGGGTTATTTCAGCCCGCAGGACGGCCGAGTGTCCTGGGCGTTACGTACAGGGGGACACGACCCCCCACGGGCCTGATACGGGACTCGAAACATTCTCGTGGCTGCATTTTCCTATTTCTAGGGCACGCCTGCTGCTCCAGGGAGGGGGTGGAAAGAGTTGACAAATCTCCTTTCAGAAGCGGTATTTCAATCACAGGAGACATTCCTTTCGTATGAAGTAGAGGACATGAGGATCTGTGTTCCCAGACACCAGAGGAAGTTCTCTAAGCATCTGGAGTCCAGTCTGTAATTATTTTACCGCTGTTAATCACCAGCTATTTCGTATTTTCTATAAAAAGGAGTGCGAAATTCTTCTATCTAGCTCGTATTTGTTCTACAGGCATCAGGCACGTCTCGGTTCTTTCTCTGCAGCATCACTCGTTTCCGAGAGCCAGCTGGCTTTCTTCTCAAGCCAGGAAGCAGGAGCTCACCTAGGCAGGGAAGGGCCTCACTACCTCCCAGTCCCTTCTCCTCCCACTGCCCGCTGGCTCCAGCATCAGCACAAGTAGCCCTCGCCTCAGGGCAGGGAGGGCTTCCCCTGCCCTCCCACTTTGTCACGAGCCACAGCATGGGAAAAACATCCTCATTTCCCCTGCCAGTCCCAGAAGGGCAGCCCCAGCCTCTGCCCCAAAGCCCAGCCGTGGTCTTACTTGCTCTCCGTCTGGCTGGTGGCCTGGTTGAGCGCATCCCTCAGGATGGAGTTCTCCTGCTGCAGGCGGGCGAGCTGCGTGTTGGGGCCGTTCTCCAGCTGCTCCTGCAGGGTCCGAATCTAGGGGAAGGCAGCAAGGGTTACGCCACTTGGTGGGGAGCAGGCGACACCCCAGCCCAGCCTGCTGGGCACAGAGGGACGTGCCCACGGGAGCTTCACCCCCTTCCTCAGTCTACAGACACTGATGGCCCCCAGGAACACGATGTCTCGTGAGGATGCTCCCACATGCCTGCACCACAATCCAGGAAAGCCCTCACAGAGGAACTGAGCATCACAGGGTCACCCCCACCTCCCCACGCCTCTGGTCTCCCCGCTCTCCATCTCTGTAGACTCCCAGAGGCCAAAATCCGTCAGGATGCTCCGGAGCCTACCTTTCCCTGGAGCTGCTGTGTTTCACTGACGTGGTCCTGGTAGCTCGCCTGCATCCGTGCCTGAACAGCGGTGATCTCCCGCTCACGAGCAACCAGCTGCTCCTTCAGCTTGCTCTCGCTGGCCACCGCCTTGGCCTTCTCCGCTGCAAGTTCCTGCAAGGAGAGGAGTCACCTGCTTAGTCCTCGGTGCTCCAGTTCCCTCGTTTCAAGGAAATGCAGAACTGGGCCTTCTAATTCAGAAGATTTAAAAGTTCTGCCTTGTAAGAGCTACCAGCCACCTGCGCAGCACAGCCAGGCCAAGTCGCCTAGCGCTTTGATTTCCTTTCGCATTTTGTTTTGGGCACTGTGGCCACTGGATGCCACTGTTGTTCCACACTGGGCCAGCAGTGAGGAAGGAGTAAGACAGTCTAGATATTTTTTTTTCTGGATCATCACACAAAATTTGGCACGAGGCAGGGAGGAAAAAAAAAACAAACACCAAATACCAAACACTAAATACTGCACTTCCCAGGGGGATGAGATGTGGGGGAGCGAGAGGCTCGTGGCACCGCTGCTTTGTCAGAACAGGGTGAGCTACCACAACACCAGGAAAGCTGTGCAGCACCTACCTTGCTCAGCTCCCGCAGCTTGTTTCTGGCAGCAGAGACGTCCTCCTGCTCAGCAGCGAGCTGCTTCTCCTTCTCTTCCAGCTGGCGTTTCAGGACGGTGACCGGGTCCCCCTTCTGTGTCGCCTGCGAGCGCGAGGCAGCGCATCAGTGGGGCCCACCACCTCCAAACCCGCCCTCTTCCCCCACAGGCAGGAGCCACCCAACATGCAGGACAGGATCCTGCCCTCTCTTTCCAACAACAAAAAAATAATCAGCTCTAGGTCTCCAGAACTGGCCCTCGGGGTTAGCAGGGCCCCAACCTGCCAAAAAAACGTGGAGCTCTCCCTCCCAAGGCTCGGCAGAGAGGCAGGGCCAGCAGTAAATGGCCACCGAGGTGCCGAGAGCCCTACCGTGTGCCAGGTGTCCTGGACGATGCCTGCTTTCTCCGACAGGATCTCGATGAGCTGCTGGGCCTCTCCCTCGCTGAACACCATGCTGCTGATGCTGGACACGAGTGTCTTGTAGGGCAGGTAGAGGGGCCCATCCGCGTCCGCAGGGGCTTAGGGAGGAAAGAAGAGGAGCTGGGACCACTCAGGTTATGGCAGAGCATCACCTGCTCTTAAAACAAACACCCGAGGCAGGCTCCAGCCCCACAACTGATGTTTTAGTTCCTTCCCCGTCTGGGCAAGCAGCTCTAGGAGTCCCTGCGTGAGCAGGGGCTGGCCCAGACGGCCTCCAGAGGTGCCTTCCAACCTCACCCACCCTGCATTTCCATGATTCCCTATCCTTCTGCTCACGTGTGGCACCGGAGACGTGAATTGCTCCTTCCCTGGAGGCCCAAAGGCAGGAGCTGATTCAGCAGCGCAGCCCTGAGCAGGCACCCACGCGCGTTTCAAGGCAGAGCCCGGCTCTGCTCTCAGAGCTAACGACCTGGGACCCAAGTCCACATTAACCACCTGCAAGCAAGCGGTTTTCGCAACGCCAGAGACTGAAAACAAACCACACGAGACCCCCAGGCCGCTCCCGTCGGGTTTTGCCGTCTGTTCCAGCGCTGAGGACGCGCCTGTGAGCACCCCGGGTTTTTATCTGCCGCGGGATAATTTGTTGCTCCTGCCTTTGCAAAGGGGAGACATCGCAGCCCGTGCTGACAGGCTGCCCACAACACTGCAGCCAGCTTCGTGGTGCAAATGTTGCCAGGAGCTTTCCTTTGAAAAATCCCGCAGGAGCGCCTCAGACACTCTCGGCCTCCAAGACACGCGGGATCTGTGCTTCGTACCTGAAGGAATGGATGCGCCCGGCAGCCAAAAACCTCCCCGCGGTAAACAAGAGCTGAGGGTTTGTCTCCCATCCACGCTGCCCCAGCTGTTCCAGCTTGGGTTCAGGGTGATGTTTGTCAGTGCTGGAGCAGCGGTGCTGGATCCCCAGGTGCCCATGCCAAACCAGTCACCCCCGGCATGCCCAGCCACCTCCCATTTCCCTCACTGTTATACGGAGCCGGCCTTTAATAAAATCCTTTCCCCAAAGGAGCCGGTCCAAGGGCTTTAACCCGACCTTGGAGACCAGACGTCCTGCTGAGTAGCAGGTCCTCTCCCAAAACATGGGTGCACGGGAACACAGGCATCACATTTTTGAGAACACCTGAGAGATTTCTGCCACATGGCCGTATGGAGACACTTCCACATTATTTACACCCTGCAGAGTCCAAGCCTCTGATTTTTTTCTCTCTTCTATCTCCAAGTCAACCAAGTGAGGCTTGACCTGTGATGGGCAAATGTCCCTTTGCCCCGACACATCCCGTCACTTCTCTCCAACCACTCCATGATGAGTCCCCTGCAGTGTGAAACAACCTCATTCCTCTCTCCTCCACTAGGCAGCTTTTTTCACCTCCACTGAACGCGGAGGAAACTTTTAGAGTCACCCACCTTCCCTGCTTTCTCAGCGGGGATACACACCAGAATTTGGCCTTACCTGGCTCAGCCTTCTTCTTGGACGCGGCCTTCTTCTTGGCAGGTCCATCGTGCTTCTGCTCCTCGGGGGCTGGAAGAGCCTCGTTTTTTTTGACGGGGACAGAGCTGACAACGGGGGCACTTTGCTGCGTGCCCACTGGTGGCACGGCCACAACAGGCACCTCCTTGGGGGTCACCTCCAAGACGGGAGAACCTTTGGGAACGCTGACGGGAGGGGAAGCCAACGCCGGGCTAGGAGCAGGCTCTACCTTTGCCACCTTCTTCTCCTTCTTCCTCTTCTCCTTCGGAGACGGAGCAGGTTTCTCCTTTTCCTGGGGGGGCACCGACACCACTGCGATCGGAGGCTCGACGGGAGTTACGGGCTCAGGCACCACAGCAGGCTCAAGAACCACGTCCTTGGAAGAGTCCGTCCCTTCCTGAGGCAGCTGCTGCTCTGGTATCTTCCCATTCGGTTTTTCTTCCTTTTTCTTTGCTTTTCCTTTTTTCTCGACAGGTTTCTCCTTCTTCTTTTTCTCTATTTTGTGCTGGTTGGTCTTCTCGAGCTCTTTACGTTGCTTTGCCAAGGCTTCCTCATAAGACGTCTCCTTCATGGAGAAGGTGGACACCAGAAAGATCCCAATGGCTGATATCACCATAAAGCCTCCGAAGACCACAACACCCAGCGTCTGAGGGTCATACACATCCATCCTGCCTTATTCTTCTGCGCCTGCAAGACAGGAGAGCAGCAGTTAGCCAGGGGAAAACCCAAAGACGCGATCACCTCGCCAAGCAGGGAGTTTGCAAGGACATTTGCATCTCCAAACATCACCTTGCAGTGACGGCCAAGATTCACAGACCCCTGGCGAGGGCCAGCAGGACACAGACATCACCAGCTTTTGCTCCTCCACTACGCTGCCTATCCACAGTGCTTGTCCCAAGCCCCTAAACCAATCCCTTCCCTGCTGTCCCACTCGCATTTCTCCTACCAGAGGAGAAGCTCCACGTGGTTGCAATGCGGCTCGTTAGCCCCCAGCTGGGGATGCAGGAGCTGAAGAGCTGAGATGCAAAGGAACGCTTTCCAGGAAGGCAACGAGAGTTTCTCGTCATTGCGCCTCAAAAACATAATCAGGAAAATGCAGAAAGTCCTTGGAAGTTCCCATCCCCACACTTAACTGAAAACATTATCAAGTTTCCTTTCTAAGAGGTTGCGGGTTGAGGAGGGAGGGGAGCAGGCAAAAATAAGAAAAACTAAGGAGATCAGCATCTTTTCAAAACTTTGCTGCTCGAAGGGGAGACCTCAGAGGCTTTTTCTTGCCACCACCCGGAGCAGCGAACTCACACCCGGAGCTGAAGCCCAAGCCACACTTGCAGCTAGCGGGTGACAGCGCGATGAAGACAGCCACCACAACACACACCACGCACATCAAAACCTTTCTTCATCGCTAAAGAAGAAGATGCAGAGCCAGGAGGAGCCACAGCCCGGCCCTCTCTCGCTGCAGACACTCACCTGCCCGGGGAGGAGCACTGCCACCAGGAGCCCAGCTCTCCCCGAGCATCCCGGGAGAACACACATCTCCAACCTCATACCGGTTTTAGGGTTACGCTGAGCTGTTGAGCTGCTTCTGGGGACAGAACACGGTGCCCTGCATTTCTCACCCAGCAGCCGCCGCACGTTGGTAAGGCCCAACCCTTCCTGACCTCACGCTGTTTGTACCTGGAGCAAACGTGCTGCTCCAGCTCGGGGCCAGGGCATCACCGAGTGCTGGCAAACCCCACCAGCTGCCACCACCGCCTCCAAAAGCAGCTGCATGGAGCCTGGGGAGGACAGGAATGGAAGAGAAAAAAAGGAAAACCAACAGCCTGGCACCAGAAGCACCTTTCCAGAGCAGTGCCCGTGGCAGGGTGCTGCAGAGGGGGCTCCTGCAGCTCCAGCCTCTGCTGCGGACACGTCCCACGTGCACGGGGAGCCCCAGGAGGCAGGATGGTGTTAGCACACAGGGGTTGGAGCAGTGAGGGGGTGAGGCAGGCAGCTCCTTGCCCACCCCACGTCCCACCCCACGCTGCTGCCCCTCCGCGAAGCCCACGCGGGGACCCGCAGCGGGGTGCCCGAGCCTCACCCAGCCACGCCGCAGTAAAAGCCTGGACCTTGCCTCCTCGTGCACTTTACAGCCAGGGCAAGATAACGGCGGAGATTAGCAGTGAGAAGTCCTTCCTAGCTAAACCAAACAGCCCCCACCTCCAAAAAAAAAAAGTACAAAAAAAAAAAAAACAAAACAAACAAACCCACAGCACCAGCCGTTGCCCGGCACGAAGGGTCCTGATTTTCTGCCCCGGGGCTCCAGCACCTTCAGTGGTTTTGCTGCTGAACAAGGGAGAAAATCTGACCTGGCACGTTAACATCCACGTGGCAAAACTGCGGGGATGGGGCAACGTTCAGGGGGTTTTGCTGAAGCCGTGAAGCCTCTTTGCGAGGAAGGAGGCAGCAGCTTACCCCACTGACCTAGGAGGATGCCCTGAACCTGCTGGCAGGGCGGTCGCAGAGCTCCTCGGGAGCTCCCGGAGGCAGCAGAGAGGAGGCAGATCCCGATGTGGCCCCTCGGCTGCTCCCAAGGACAAAATCCAAAAGGAGGACGAGAAACACCAAGCGGGCAGCAACGCCTGCAGGCGAAGGGGATGTCAGTCCTGTCACACACAGCCTGGGCTGGGAGTTTTCTTAAAAAGGCTTCCCCCAGGATCTCCCCGCTGCACAAACATAAGACAAAGCGCCAGGATCGGGAGCAAAGCTCCGCTTTGGCATTTCCTGAGCTTGCTGCCTGCCCCAGGAGCTCCAGCTCTGCCTTTGGAGGGCTCAAAGTTTGCTTCTGGGTTTTCATGGCACGGCACAGCCCCTCTCACGAGCTTGGTGACAGAGGAAAGCCTGCCAGCGCTTTATGTCTGCACAAAGCCTCAGCGAGGGCAGGGTTGAAATAGGGCACGGGAGGCACCACGGCTTATCTGCTCGCAGATGCCTCGAGCGACATCTCACACTTGATGGCCTTGGCTCAACGGCTGGGCTCTGAAGAGGCTCCAAGACTTCAGCATCTTCCCCTCTGTACCGGCTCCTTTTACCACCACCAGAACAGGAACAAGGCAGACAACCGCTATTTTGCCTTTTCACCTAAAGGAGCTACCTGCGAAGTCATCCTCTACCTCTGCAGTCCCTGTGGCGTTTTCTAGCGACCCACCAAACTTCCCAAAACCCCAGCTAACAGCCCAGGAGAGCAGGTTTCCCTCAGCACCCCGCACCGCACAGCCACCTCTGTTTGCCCCGAGCAAAAGTCCAACTCCCCACGAGGAAGTGAAAGGAGCAAAGCTCTCAGCCTCGTGGGCTTTACGCGCAGCACAGCCTCCAGGAGCTGTGCCCACACACGTGTGCCACGCGGGCCACGCTCGGTGCCTTGCACGTGCATTTGCCAGGAGCAGGGAAGAGCCAAAACTCCAGCTGTGGAGGCAGGAGAAAAGGGAGAGACAGGTTGTGCAGCAACCACAGAAACCTTATTTCCCTACAGCCAAAGGGAAACGCACCTACCATGTACCCTGCTTTTGAAGGGAAAAGATGCTCTTTGCAGCCAGGGCACGGTGTCCCCCTGCAATCCAAAGCTTGCACCTTGCTCCAGTGCCAAAGCAGCGCCTCCAGCTAGAGTAATGCAGAAAAAACTGTGAACGGGTGTTGGAGGGCAGGGAACGGGGTTTGTGCAGCTGGGCTCTGCACAGCCCGAAGCCACATCTGCCTGCACGGCGCCTGCAGCTCCCTTTGCTCGACAGCACCCTAACCACACGCAGGTGGGTCGAGGCTGGCTGAGCTGGCACACAGGTTTCCAGGCTGAGATTTCAGCTCCTGCCAAAGGGCAAAGTTATCTCCCGGGCCACCAGCCTGAGCAGGGGACAGAGGCATCCCCAGGGCCAGCGCTCCTCCAGCACGAAGGAGCGAGAGGGAACTTGGAGGCCAGATCCTGCCGACAGCGGGGCAGCCTGGCAGCAGCAGAAGGCAGCGCTGTCAGCAGATAAAAGACGATCACCAGATCCGTCTCCTGAAGCTTCTCCCTCCACCCGGCTGCAACAGACAGAGGCAAAACTGAAAGCCCAACCAAACACAGACTCCTCAAGAGGGATCCTACCCACGTCCCTGGGAGCTTTGGGGTAAACAGGCTTTCTGAGTAAGTGGCCGTGCACTTCTGGTCTCGCCTGGCACGTGGCACTCATATATACCACACGTATACGGACTGGAAGGAAGCACAGCGCGACATGTAGCACAGCTGTGGCTTGACCCCTCTCGGTGGCAGCTTTTACACCTCTCTCTCCTCTCCCCAGCCCGAAGTGGCATTCAGCTGCTGGGTCTCGACCCTTCTGCGATGTGAACAAGCAGCAGCCACAGCCTGAAAGCCAACAGCTCGGGCACAGGGGTGGCCTCGCAGACGCTCTCCCCACCATGCTCCTGCCCTGGTGGGACGTCCCGCTGCGGGCACCACATGCAGGACAGCTCGTAAGAGCCAAGCTGGGAATCCCGTGGTGCCCACGGGGGTGCCAGCCACCCCGTCCCACCCCACCTTCCCCACACCTCTGTCCTGCGGTCCCCTCCAGCATCTCTCCCGTGAGAAAAAAAAAAAAAAAAAAAAAAAAAAAAAAAGGAACAACCTCCTCGCAGCCGTGACCTTTTTTTTTTTTTTTTTTTTTGGTTTTTTCTTTTTTTTTTTTTTTTTTTTTTGCAACCGCGCTTCATCAGCTTACGGCATTTCCTACGGCCGGCTCTTGGCAATTTCTTCGGGACAGCCGCAGACGGGGCGAGCGGGGCGCCAAGTTATAGGGGAAAAACAAGGGGGGGGGGTGCCGGGGATGGGATTGAAAAGGGGTGGGGGGGGGGGGGGGGGGTAGCAAGCAGAGGGCTTGGAGGGAATGGGGGGGGTGTCCCCTCATCCGGAGGGGGGCTGGAGGGGGAGGAAGAGGAGGCGGCGGCTTCGTCCATCATCCGGCGGGGCGGCCCCTCCCCGGCCGCCTGCACACGTCGCCATTCCGCAGCGCCCTGCACGCCGCGGGCCATTCATCCCCCGCCGCCCCAAAAACCGGGGACACCCCGGGGACACCCCCCCGGACCCCTTCGTCCCCCTTTTTCCCCTCTCTGTGGGACTCAGCATGAGCAGGAGGGGGGGCACGGGATGGGTGTCCCCCCCCCGCACACTCCCCATTGCCTCTCCCCGCTCGGGTGCCCCCCTCGCACGGAGCCGCAGCCCGGTTCCCCGAGCCCCCCCCCCCCGTTCCCCGCTGTCCCCCCCGGTCCCTACCGGCGCCGTGTCGCGGTCGCTGCCCGCCGCCGCGGCCGTGTGGAGTCGTGGCACTTTCTGCCGGGCCCGCCCCGCTCCCGGCCGCGGGGCCACTCAGCGAGGCGGGGCGGGACGGGGACGGGACGGGACGGGACGGGGAAGGGAAGGGAAAGGAAGGGAAGGGCCGCCACGGCCCCTGGGGGCTGTAGTTTCGCCCTCCTCCTTCGAGCCGACCCGCTGGGCAATGGGGGAATTGGGGTTGGGGGAGGTGAGGGGGGATCGCCGGGAGGTGGGGGTGGCCCGGCTCGGGGTGGGGTAAGGGGGTGTGGGGCGCCGCGGGCAGCCTTTGGGAGATTCTCTACCCTGATGGGTGCTGTGGGAGCCATCCTGGTATGGTCTGAGGCTTGTCTGTGGAGGACTGTGTCTCCAAAACCAACCCCCAAACAACCAACCCACCACCCTACAAGCCAACTACCTGCTCAACCACCCAATAAAACAACAAACCACCCAACAAAACAACCATCTGCTCAACCAAACCCCCAACCAACCAGCCCACCTCCCCAAAAAACAACTACCTGCTCAAACAACCCCCCAACCAACCCACCTCCCCAAAAAACAACTACCTGCTCAACCAACCCTCCAACCAACAAACCAACCATCTGCTCAACCAACGACCCAACAAAACAACAAACAACCCAACAAACCAACTGCCTGCTCAACCAACCCCCCACCCAACCAGCCCACCACCCAACAAATCAACTGGCCACCCAACCTGGCAGAAGCCATGGGCTGATGAGCATTGCAAAGGGCCAGAACAGAAGTTTGCTGCCTACTCTGTAACCCAGGAATTGCGTTATTTATGCTTTTCACCCAAAGCTGCACAAAAGGCCTGGAACTCAGGTGGGAATGCCCCTCGTGTCTCCACATCTTCAGCCAAGCTCAAGGCCATCTCCTGCCTTCTCCTGCTCAGCCCTGGCCATGTTGTGGTGCACACTGTGGCTCCTGCACTTAATGGGCACTGAATGTAGAGAAAAAAAGTTCATTTCTGATGGCAGGAGGGGGAGATTATTTAACATTATTGCAGGGAGTTGTCAGCATGGAGGCAGCAGAGCTGGGTCCCAGGGAAAATTCAGCATTTGGGCAGAAGGAAATTTCAGGTGATTGAAGAGTGAAGGGGGATAACAACGTTAATGCATTTCAGTGGACAGAGTCCCTCGCAGGGTGGCAATCCCTGGGATTTACATCAGCTGCCACGGCATTGCCACCCCGTGCGCAGAGAACAAGCTGTGCTATTGAGGCCGGGCTGGGCCGGGCAGCAGGTCCTGTCCTCAGCCTGGTACATCTCGACACAATGGCAAGGAGAATAAGCGACTGTTTCATGCAGGCTGGTGTGAGGAAATTTGAGGAAAATATGCTAATGGGAGAAACGTTTCGGCTAATTACGATAACGCAGCTTCTGCAGAGGGACCTGAAATAGGCACCGACACTTCCATGCTCAGCACTCGTGAGATCTTGGAGACTTTTGTGGGTTTTCTGCCTGCTGCAGGCTAAGTAGGTGGTTGGGCAAGGCAAGGCAGGGCTCCCTGCCATGGGCTGGACCTGGACTGGCAAGACCCACGAGCACAAAGGATGGAGGTGGGCAGAGAGTGATCCAACTCTCAGCCCTTCAGGCAAAGGCATGGAAGGTATGGACCTGGCTGTCCTCTGCCCAGCCCTTGCCCAGAGGCAGCACCCAGCCCAAATCCAGCCCCACCAGAGCCCTGTGTACCCTGTTGTTAAAATAACCAAAGTGCTGGCGACTCTCCACGGTCATCCTCACCGCTAGAAAGTTTTTCTTGGGTTCGATCTGAAACGCACCCCTCCCCCCCCCCCCCCCCCCGCTCCAGCTCAGGTTTTTTAGTCCCTAGTTATTTTTGCATCCACAAGTCCTTGGCCGCCGGTGAAGAAGCTGTTGTTTAGCCCTGGAGCAGCTCCAAATCTTCCCGCTGGATGTATTAGTTATCCTAAACTCATAACCATCGCGGGGATATTTTTAGCTCTGTGCCTCGGCCGTCAAACAAACCCTGCTGCGAGGCCGGGGGACACTCCGCAGGGCTCCCCGGCTCCCTTCTCCTCCTGGAGGGCCAGGCGGGACCGAGGCCTGCCTCAGGGCCGGGGTTCGGCTCTCACACAGCCTGTGTTGTGTTACGGGACCTGGTGGTGCCCACGGGGACGTGGGGACGTGTCTACCACCCGTGCTGCCATGGTGTGCCAGTGCAGAAACACGCCGCAAAGGCTGGCAGGAGGCAGAGGAGAGGCGGCCTTTGACTCGGGATGTGACTGCACCACAAGCACTGCTTTATTTACCAGCCATGCAGACACACAGAGCTCACAGCAATCGCCTCTGGATCGCTCCTGCCCCTCCTTGCAGACATTTCTGTGGTGGTGTGGCCGAGTTTTGGGTTGGAAAGATCCCCGTGTCACTGCAGAGGTGACCAGGCCTGCTTCTGCAGCAAGGTATTCCCCTGAGAATAGCACAGCTAGGAAGAGCAGAGCGTTAAGTGAGGTGTTACGAGGCTGTTCGGGCAGAGAAACAAGCACAAAACCCATCCACAGATTTTCAGCCTGCAAAACAAGGCACCTGGCACGGCCAACCCATGGCGGGGGTGAGCACACAGCCACAAAGCCCAGCCACAACAGAGCACGGGGAGGTTATAAAAAGGGTGTCACAGCACAGCTGTCCCCAGGCGAGGAGACCACCTTGGCTGCGTGATGCTGAAGCTGCTGGCCGGCCCCTGCTCTTGCAACATCTCCACTAGCCTGCACCGAATCACAAGCCACACGTCTGTATTTTAGTTTGTGCTTTTCCTCGTTTTTCCAGGCACTCCAGCCTGCAGAAATGGCAACCAGGAGCCAAAAGTTCTTTAAGCACTTTATCTTTCAGACCTCTGACAATAAAACCATTAGAGAAGTAGATGGCATTGATGGGGAGCCTGGAGCTGAATTAGCTGATGAAGTGATAAAGTTTTGTACCAGATAATCTCTTTCTTTCCTCCCCAGCTACTTCCCGCTTTGCCCGCTGACCTCATCGAGGACATCACATTTTTGTGGTGTCCTTTCTTCTGCCTCCCCGGCCGTAACAGGGCTCCCCCTGTGTAGGCCTGCCTGAAGTCTGGTGTCCGATTGCTCCGGGCCATTTGAAGGCACAGTGACATGTGCTTTGAAGCAGGGCAAGGTCAAACGTCCGTGTGGTTCCTCAGTGCCGTCATCTGTCTTCAGAGAGGCTTTAGGCAGAGCACATTTAAAATCGTGCTGCTGCTGGATTTTCTTGGACAGACTTATTTCAGCTGAGAGGGGGTTGTGAAACTGCAATGCCACCAACTCAGCCAGCTGTGTTAGCTGATTTGGGACCCCTGGACACACATTCTGGGGACAAGACTAGGCACCAAAGAGACCTGCCAACCACTAGCTTCAGCTTCCCAGCTGCATGCCTGACCAGAGCTGCTCTGCAAGCAGGTCCTGCTCTCCGTGGCACTCAGGGGTCCCTGATGGACCACCACAAGCAGGAAGGGGGCTTTGCACGCTGATTTCTCCCATCTCTAGTGCCAGTGGGACCTGTGAGCAGGAGATGTAGCTCCATAGCTGCTCCCTTCCTTCTCTGAAGACACGTGGGGAAGCCAACAAGAGGGATTTGAGGTTGGCAGCAGCAAAATGAGCCATCCCAGCTGCATTTGCCTACAGACATTACCCAGAGCCATGGCTTTCAGAGCAGCTAACATGGTTTGCAGGCAAGTCGTATGTCTCCTGTGACGTAAATTGTAAGCCAACATATTCTCTCCTGCTTCACTTTCCAGGCATGTGTCCTGCTAGGCCGGATCCTCCTCCTGAAAAAGGGTCACTTGGTCTTCTCTGGGCTTAAATGATTTTTTTTTTTTTTTTTTTTTTTTTTTTTTTTTTTTTTTTTTTTTTTTTTTGGGAAAAGCAACAACCCTGGTGGCTTATGAACTTAAAGGGAAAGGGATGACCGCAGAGCTGAGGAACAAGATGTGCACAGACCTGGTGGGATGACGCCTGTGGCTCTGGAGGTGAAGCACCAACACGAGGTGAAGCACCAGCAGGGCCTAATTTCCCTGCAGGAGAGCAGAGAAAGCCTAATTTCCCTGTGCCAGGCACTGGAACAATGTGCAAGGCGAAGCAGGGAGCAGTTTGTCTGTAGGCACACGGAGAGAGCCCTGAGGAACAATGGCAGGTGTGGTCACTCGAGGAAAACAGGGGTAAGGGAACAAAAGCCCTGCAGGGGCTGGTCAGTGTGCCTGTCTGGCCGTGCTGTGTGCCTGATCAGCACAGTCTGTCCTCGCTCCTCTGTAAACTCTACCTCCAACCCTTTCCTCCATGTTCTCTCTGATGCCATGGCAGAGGAGATGCACCTTTGTGCCTTCTGCTGCTGGTCTCAGCCCAGCACTTGCCATGGTCCCACAAGCCTCACATCAAAGCCTGTTTGTCTGAAAGCTTCAACACACCTGTCCCAGGCACTGGAGAGCAGCAGGACGTGCTTTTTGTGGTCTCACCATGAGGTACATGAACTCTGGAAGGGCAGCTATTGGACGGGGCATAGCCAGATCCATCCTGATCCAAAAGCTGATGGCTCACGGGGTGTCTCAGTGAATGATAGGGGCAACATAGGCACACCTGGACCAGGGGACCTCCTGAGGTCCCTTCCCACCTCAGCCATCCTCTGACAGGCACCAAGTCTGATCTTCTCGCCATCTTCATCTAATCTTCATCTTACAGCTGTGCAAAGGAAAGAAATGAATCACTAAGAACAGCTGGATCCACCTTTATGGCCCGAAAGCACCTTTTCCTGTTAAAATGTCTTCATTTCGTGTGTCCTTCTGGCAGGGCTGCAGGACTCCCAGCTGTTGTACAGCTTCTTCTGGGCAGCCTGGCAATGACAGGCCTGAGGAAATCTTGGAAAAGCTCATCAGCGACCTCAGCATGGTTTGTGACTGCCTATGTGTAATTCAGACAAGGAGAGATGCCAGCTACTGGCATGACATACGTCCATCCACCCCATGCATGCTGACCCTCTCGTCTCATCTGCCAGCCCCCGAGGCCAAGGAGGACCAGGGGCTGCAGGCAGTTCATCTTTGCTTTGGTTTTATCAGGATCAGGCCCCTGCCTCCCACCCGATGCACCAGCAGTGCCAGCGGGGTGGCTGGGACGTCAGCAGCAGGCTGGTGGAAAGCTGTATCGCAGTGCCAGAGCCTGCTTGTGACAGGAAGAGCCAGCCTAAAGGCAAAGCCAGAGACAGGAGCTAATTTGGGAACACAATGGTCATGCTAATCAAAGCACCTTCCATACGGGGAGGGAAGGAAATTACCTAATCCTTCGCCATGCAACCGAGGGCTGTACACAGCTTGGAAGAAAGGGCATCCCCCTCCGGGCAAGGAAAAGGTAGTGGGAGCTCCTCCAGGGGCCCTTCATCCTCAGGAGGGGACATTCATGGAGGGGGAGCATCCCATCTCCCTCCCAAACCGCCTTTAGGTGCAGGTAACTTTATGCCTCTCCCCAAAGTTTGACTGGACAGAAGCTCTGTGACTCCAAAATGAGAAACACCAAATGCTGCAGGACGTACAAAATCTGGTGAGGTGACTCAGGGACAGGCAGCTTGTTTCCCTCCACTGCTGGCAGATGGTAACAGGGCAATCACTGGTCATAAGGCCAAAGAGAAGAGGGAGCTGAAAGCGTGGCTGGCAGGCAAATCAGGACAGCCATCAGCGTGCCACACCAGCTCCCCATACTCTTCTCTCCAGGCTGTTTGTTTTTGTTTATTTTTATTTTCCTGGAGCCAAAGGGAGAAAAGTTTGAACCACCTCTGTGGTCGGAGGCTTTGGTGTACCCGGAGGGATGGCAAAATGATGGCAAAAGGGAAAGCGAAGCTCTGAAAGGGTTTCTGCTCTTCCGTAATGCAATCAAAGCTGCAGGCAGAGATAACGCCTTCCACCCGGCCGCTCGCCTGCAGACAGGTAATTTGGTTTTACGTCTTTATTTATAACCACCACGTCATCCTGGCACGCAGCGTTTACCATGTGTGAGGCTCTCCTACCCTGGGTCCTGCTCAACAGTGACTAGTGGGAAAGGCAAACACACGTGTCTGAAGGCACCGTCCTGGGCTGCCCAGGGGCGCTTGGGCACGAGCCAGCAGGAAAATCTCTCCCTGAGGCTTTGGGTTGGGTTCTCACGGACACGCTAGGAATGCCAACTTCCAGAATGTGACACCAAGCAGCTGTGAAGCACTCGGGATAGAAAGGCAGCAGCATCCACCCTGCTTTTTAGGAAAAGAAGCTCAGTCAGGAGAATGCAGCCTCTCCTAGGTCTCTGCTGGGCCAGTGGTGGAGGGATCTCCTACGTCCTAGCTGAGTGTGCGGACTCCCCTTTGAGCATGTCCCACCATCTGTGCTTGGGAGACCTCAGGGAGACCTCAGCGAGTCCTTTCAGTACTTAAAGGGCTTATAAAAGGATGGAGAGTGACTTCGCACCACTGCGATGGGGGCTAGGCAAAAGGGCCGGCAGTGCCTCTCCGTCTGTGCAGGAAAAGCCTGGCTGCAGAGCTCCTGGGATCTGCCACATCAGCATGGAAATGTGTCCAGACACACCTAGGGATGGTTATTTACCCAGCGAGGCAGAGCAGCTGTCAGGGGAGCGCTCGGAGCACACGGCCTCCGTGACGGCGCTGGGGAACCAGATCCTGAGGGGAAGACGAAGAAGTAGGAGAAGGAGAAAAAGAAGAGAAGAAGTTAAGAGAGAAAATGAGAAGGAAAAAAAAAGGGGGGGGGGGAGGAGGAGGGAGGAGGGAAAATAAATGTTAAGCAGTTTTCCTTCCAAAAAATCCATCGGGGAACGTCAGGCCTTGGGAGAGGTTAAACCTGTGTGAGGTGGCACCAAGCGATGCCAAGGTAAATCCCAGCTCTGAATTGCTCTTCTTAGGGCAGCGCCGCGTACCTGCGCCCCGCCGTCCCAGAACACGCTGTGCTCGCCTTTCAGCCTCAAAACAACGCCTTGTGCTCAGGGGTTTTTACCTTAGCAAATAAGGCAGACCTCTCCCAGTACGAGCATGATTGCACCCCGGGCCCAGGCTGATGTTTGAGCCCGGTGCGGGGTCCTCCCGACCCATGGGTGAGCGGCGGGGAGCGCAGCGGCACGGAGGACTTTTGGCCAGCGCTCGCCTTGGCAAAGGGGAACATTTTTCGGTCTTTGTCCACGGCCTTAAAAATAAAACCAGGCCACGAAGAGGCCGCACGAGGGAAAGCTGGGGAAATAAGGTCATCGCGACATGTGTCAGTTTGAAGCGCTCTGACACGGCAGCGCCGCGCCGCCCGGGCTCCTCCTGGGACCACGCAGTGGGAGCAGTGGGGAGGTTTCAGGCAGCCCCATGCAAAGGGAAAACGCCTCCCAAAGCACTGTCCTGCTCGGGGGATGGCTGCAGAGGGGACAGCAGGGCTCCACCACTACTGTTTGGAGACCCGTGTGCTGTATCCCTGCTTGCCAGGCTCGCGTGCCGCTCGGGTGCCAGGGAGGAGGAGGAGCGCGCCCAGGCAGAGCCTGTGTGCAGAACCAGCTTGGCTCCAGCCCAGCCAGCAGGAGCGGTTCCTGCTCCCACTGCCAGAGGCTGCGACTCTCGTAAAGTTAATTAATCCCTTCATACGACGTAATTGAGCTGTGGAAGTCGCTCGCAAAGAACAACGTGTCGTAAACCCCGAGCATTATGATGGGACATACGTGCCAAGATTATCTTAAAACAAAGCAAAACAAAACAAAAAGCACTGGATCCCTTCAAATAATTCATTTGGGGTCCTTCTCACTCAATAGGACTTCGTGGAGGGAAGAGGGTCATAGTTTCTAGGCTTTTTCCCAGCCATCCGGGTTAGAAATGGACACGCAGGCTTTCTGACAGCAGCTGCAATCTCCCGTGTCCACACAACGCTGGAGGAGCAGGCTTGGGGCAGAGCTTCACAGCGGCAGCAGCCCCTGCTATAACTGCAAGAGGTCGCAGCACCCGGGCAGAAGAGGGCTGTGCCAGCACTGACCCAGAATAAAACAGGGATATTCGCTGCTGGAAAGCTGCAGCTTGTCCCTGGTTTTATATATATGCAAGCTGTACTTTGGCTCTGTGTGCTCAAGGGAAATATTTACCTGGAGCGTGGCAATGTAAAGCTGCTCTACAATCCACCTCTGCTCCTAATTGTAGACTAACTCATCAACTTCTGAAATGCAAATCACTAGTTAAAAATAAATGAACGAAGCTCAAAGTAGACCCCAAGCCCAGCTGAAATGGCAGTCCAGGGTCAGACGCTCAGGTTGAACACTGTCTCCAGAAAATACACAGCATGTGCAGACAGGCTGTCCCCCACGTAGGAGACCAGGTCTACTTGGAGGGCTTAGAAATGCTCGAGGGAAGAGGGGGTTGGCTTAAAAGCTGTTCTTTTTTTCTCATTTGGAGCCCAAAATTAAAGGGCTATCTCAACTCCTGGATGAAAAACAAATGTATTTTCCTGAAAGACTGAGATTTCCATCAGCACCTGTATCAGCACAGTACAGTACATCACAGCTTGTACTATGGACTGCGCAAACTCAGGGCCTTGCTTTCGCTCTCACTGACAGCAGGCAGGTCTCCGTGCCTTGGAGAGAGAGGGTCTGAGGCTCCAAAAGAAAAGCATCATAATTCTTTCTGACACTCCTTCAGCTGCTTCAGAAGGTTCAACCCCTCCTGCAAGAGGGAAATTCACAGAGGATCTGACTTGGTAAGGGTTACACGGAGCCAGCCAGGGCAGGGGACACCCAGGGACCTCCGTGGCTGATTGCGAGACAGCGACGTGGCCCCTGCGACCAGCAGCTGCCGGGAACTTGTTGCAATCCAACTGCGGGAGTTAAAGAAGAAAGAAGGCTGGCAGTAAATATACTTAGCAAATTCAAACAGCGAACGAGTTCCAGGAAATTGAGATAACCCTGTAGGCACAAAGATCCCGATCCAAAGCCCACGGAAGTCAGTGGAAAAAATCACGTTAGCTTTAGCAAACTTTGGATGAAGCCCAAAGAAAGTCAAATAAGCAATCCAGTCCCAATGACTCGGTAATTCTCCCCAATTAAATACCCACCCAAATCTCACACGCCTCCCCTGGCAGCTCCTCACCTGCAGCCTGGCCCCACGCTGGGAGTTTGCACCAGCCTGCACGCATTGTGCATAAGCATCTCTTCTGGAGCAGCTGCCCCTATGAGAACCGAAATCACTAGAAAAAGTAAGAATAATCACAACCCCTGCCTTTTGGTGTCTCTGTGCTTTAGGGGTGCAATGCTCTGGTTTAAGCAGGATCCTTAATTTGGGTGCTCAGCAGCTGGCAGAGCATGGCTGGAGGTGGACAGGCCCTTCTTATTATTATTTTTGGTGATGGCCACAGAGGCACCAAGGTGGGCAAGGGGGCATCTTTCCCTCCCCCAGAGAATCACCCCTCCTTTATTTACCTTTAAAATGAATGTGTTTTTTTTTTTTTCTTCGGTTCCTTTAACCATGATCGTCCATATAACAAATAACAGCTACACAGTGCCTGCTGCCGAGACCACTGACATCAGCAGCAAACTGCTCCTGCCTTCAGTGGGCTTTGAATCAGATCCCAGATATGCAGCCCAGCCCATCCACATCAGCACTGCCACAGTCAGCAATGAGTTCAGGCATCCTAGAAACCCAGAGACGCTGGGGAGGCGGGAATGAAACCCAAGGTGACATCTAGGAAAAGAAATGTGCCTTGAGTCAGCAGCTGCAGTACAGCTTCGGGGTTTGCTCGCGGGTGGGATCGCTCAGCACCGGTGCAGCGGAGTCAGAGGAAAAGTTTCCGGTGCTGCCATGAGTGCTGTTCCCTTCTGGCCAGGCCACTCAGTTTCTCCACGCTGACAAGTTTTACCACCAGTTTCAGGTCAGGGCAGAGCTTAGAAAACCACTTTCCAAAGATCTTTGTCAGAAAAAAAAAAAAAAAAAAAATGTCTTCATAAGAACAAGCTGTGAGAAAGCACAGACCTTTTTTTTTTCTCTACATCTGCCATTATTTCTGAGCACTCCCTTCCCCCCCAGAATTTACAACATTAAAGTGCAGAAAAAAAATAAGACTGTTGGTTTTGTATATGTTTTTTAATTTTTTTTTTTTTTTTTTTTTAATCAAAGAGCAGCTTTCATGACCCTGGAAAGGAAATGAAGCTGAGACTTTTGAAAACTTTTCCTGGAAATAACTCTTTTTTCTTAACTTGTTTTTAGCTCGGGTCCTTAAGGCCATAAAAATTAAGGAAGAGCTGCATCTGCTCCTCACTCCCCCTCTTCTAACATCTTAACCCACCGAGAGCTTTCAGATTTGGCAGGGTGTGAGAGCTGTTGAAGATAGTTAAGTTCCCATGAGTTTTCTGAGGACAAGGGAGATGGAGAAGAGCTCCTACAAAGCCCAACAGCAAGGAACATGAGTTCAACCACCATCAAACATCAGAAAAGCCATTGCCAGGCACAGATCCCTAGTCCCAGGCATCAGACAGGCACAACCACTTGGGGTAGATCCTTGTCCTGAGGGACGTGAGCCTGATGGGCTTCGGTGCCAACAGCTGGGAGCAGCTTTGCCACCCATGAGACCCACAGCTGGCATCTGCCCGTGGGCGAGGAGAAAACCAAGGTGGGATGACGTGGCAGCGAAGTTTCAGGTTTTCCATGCCCCCCATCCGCTCCCCGGAGGTCACATCCTCGCCGAATGAGGCAGGCAGTGTGTCACCACCCACGTGGTGCCACCCTCTGTGCCGGTGACAGCACAGGTCCAGAGTTGGCACCCAAAATTAGTGACGTTCAGGATCACTGGTGGTGGCGTGATGCACCCCACCTCTGTGGTGTGACCTCCAAGGACCTCTGGGAAGGTGTGGACCATGCCCTGTTCTCTCCCTTCTGGGCAGTTTGGGCTCAGTAGGCCACCTCGGAGGTCCAGGCTGTGTCCTGCTAATGGTTTAAAGGTGCTTCCAGGGGACTTCCCCTGCTGCCAACTTGCATGTCTTTTCCCCTAGTTTTCTCCCCACCACAGCAACCAGATGGGTTTCCTTTTTACGAAATCAAAGGCCAGCAGATCAGGTGCCCGTAGTCTGGCCAGGTCTGCTTTTGCAGAAGATGTCAGGCACATGGCTGAAGTGAAACTCGCCTTCCCACCCACGTCGCCTCCCAGAACCAAACCTCTTCCAAGAGCCAGAGAAGCACCTCAGACATTAGTGCCATCATCAGCATTTGGGGATTTTCGTCCTTTACTGAGGCACAGTATGATCTTCTGGCATTTGTGAGTGTTGCAGCTGATGTTCCTATTGACTTCCCTTTCTCAAGTGGAATTTGTGACTGTGCCAGGGAGGGTCAGGACACACGTTCTCAAGGGCCATCAGCATTACAAAGGCATCTGCCTCCCTGCCAATCCCTAGAGCTAGAGATACCCAACTGTTGTTAGAGGAAGAGCCGGAAGGATCCATGTCCCAGCCTCTTGGAGCTTTGTCCAAGGACTAGAGACATGCTGCTCAAGGCACAGAGCTAGCCTAATACTCTGGCCAAAGGAAAGCAACCAATTTCTGAAGTCTAACAAAGGCAAGTTAAGTCCTGACTTCCACAATGCAGACAGAACCAGGCAGAGAAATGCAAGAAGACTAGCCAGAAATAATGAGAACTGCCCTCTAATGGTCCAGAAGGAACAGAGAGAGATCTCATCTCTCCATCAGAGGACAGATGAGCCAGTTCCCGTGCTAGATTCAGCATCACCTACCAGAACCAGCTCTGCATTGACCCAGATGAGGTTACCATCTCAGCAGAGGCTCAGATCAGGTGCACAACTTAACTTCTGGATAGGCTGGACCGATGGACTGAGGTCAACTGCATGAAGTTCAACAAGGCCAAGTGCCGGGTCCTGCACCTGGGGCGCAATAACCCCAAGCAGAGCTACAGGCTGGGAGAGGAATGGTTGGAGAGCTGCCAGGCAGAGAAGGACCTGGGAGTGATGGTGGAAAGTCGGCTGAATATGAGCCAGCAGTGTGCTCAGGTGGCCAAGAAGGCCAACGGCATCCTGGCTTGTATCAGAAACAGCGTGACCAGCAGGGCTAGGGAGGTGATCGTCCCCCTGTACTCGGCTCTGGTGAGGCCGCACCTCGAGTACTGTGTTCAGTTTTGGGCCCCTCGCTACAAGAAGGACATCGAGGTGCTTGAGCGGGTGCAGAGAAGGGCGACGAAGCTGGTGAGGGGCCTGGAGAACAAGTCCTATGAGGAGCGGCTGAGGGAGCTGGGCTTGTTCAGCCTGGAGAAGAGGAGGCTCAGGGGCGACCTTATCGCTCTCTACAGATACCTTAAAGGAGGCTGTAGTGAGGTGGGGGTTGGCCTGTTCTCCCACGTGCCTGGTGACAGGACGAGGGGGAATGGGCTAAAGTTGAGCCAGGGGAGTTTTAGGTTAGATGTTAGGAAGAACTTCTTTACTGAAAGGGTTGTAAGGCATTGGAACAGGCTGCCCAGGGAAGTGGTGGAGTCACCATCCCTGGAAGTCTTCAAAAGACGTTTAGATGTAGAGCTTAGGGATATGGTTTAGTGGGGACTGCTAGTGTTAGGTCAGAGGTTGGACTCGATGATCTTGAGGTCTCTTCCAACCTAGAAATTCTGTGATTCTGTGATTCTCTGCAGGTCAAGAACAGAGGCTCCATCCCTTTCCCCCCTTTCCCCAGGTCACCTTACACTAGAGGACAAAGACCTGGTCTTTATTTCCTCACAGTTATTTCCTTCTCATCGTAGTATTTTGAAGTGTCAAAAGGTCTTTCCTACATACAACTTAATGGTATTTCCCCAGGAGCCTCTGCTACTCATGATCTCTCCTGAGGCTTTCAAAGACAGCCTGGAAGGCCTCCTTGCTGACGTGTGTGTTAGCCAGCACAACCTCTTGGGTCTGACACAGGCTAACTATGATGTTCAGGAGTATCTTGGACAAACTCATCATGGACAAGATGACATGAAGAGCCCTGCTAGCCTGAAATGTGTGACCAGGGTGCTAAACCCCTCTGTGACCAGGGTGGTAAACATCTATCCCAGGTAGATGGTCTCACCAAAGCACTAAGCAGTGTTGGGATGGGTCCGTGAGCCTGTAGGCTATCTCACGAACATCGGCAGTGCTCTTCGACGTTCCTTGGACACAGCTTGTCATTGGGGCATAATAACAAGGGCCTGTCCACCAGACGCTGCAGGCTCTGGGAGCCTCTGCTGCTTGAGGAGCATCAGGCGATATTTTTGGTGCTCTGTCCCTCTGCTCTGAGTCTGGCAGGGCTTTTGGTGGCCAACCTACCAGGCCATCCTGCATGGGAATTTCCAGGGCCTGTGCAGGAAAATGACACCTTCCCCTCCACAGCGGCCCACCACAGTTCACCCTGTCACGGGTCTGATGAGGGAACAGATCCAGCTTAAAATAAATACACAAATAAAGCGGATAGTGGGCAGACAGAGGATTATTTTTGGAGGCAGGACCTGCCCTGGGTCCCAGCACTGTGGTGGCATTGCTCCCAAGCAGGCTGCAGCTCCAGGAGATGAGGAGGGGCAGCCAGGGTGCAAAGAGTTCCCTAAGGCAGCAGAGCGATGCCAAACACACAATGAGTTTGTGCACATCCTACCCCAGCCCCCAGCTCTGCACCCTGCCGTAAATAAATTAAAAAAAAAAAAAAAAAAGAGGGACATACAGTAAGTCTTAGGAAACATCCTCTCTGACCCGCCAAGAGGACTACAACTACAACTACAGGCCAGTTGTGCCTACTCCCTGGTGCTCGGCTCTATTTGCCTTCCCAACACGTGGAAAGAGCCTTTTGGCCGGCGTGGCGGTGTTTTAGAAGGCTGAGCTTACAGCAGCCCCGCGCAGGGAAGCCCTTGACCCGTGGCTGGCAGCGGCGCACGGCTCCTCCTCACCCCCTCGCACCACATGGCCTGCAGCTGAAGCGGCCCAGGGCAGCTCCATCCCCGGGGCTGCAGCACTGTCCTGTGCCAAACCAGGGGTTTCTCTGGCCCCACTTTACCTCAGAAAAACCTTTCTGAAGAAAAGTGCACTTGGGAGAGCCTTGCCAGAGGGCACTGGTGAATTTGGCCAGGGCCTGGCACTGGGTGCTGCAGGAATGAAGACCTCCTGGAGGAACCCCGCCTGTGAGGATTTCTGTTGACCTGCCCTGCTTCCAGGTCCCTGCTGCAATCCCAAGTGGCTGCCAGCGTAGCTGCAGCCGAAATCACCCCCATGATGGGAATGCCGGAAGGTCACAGATGCAAACAAATATTTGACGAAGCGATAGAAGGCAGCCTTGAACACTGGAGGACCCCTTCCTTTGTGTCTGCATGTGAACACCTGCCAGCATGCCACCCACGCCGTGTTTGAGCTGCTCCGCTGTGTGCACACCGCTTGGCTTGTTAATGTTTAGACGTTCACTGAAAGGCCTGTCTAGGCTCGGTGAGCAGGAATCAGCACCGTTAAATAGCTGGAGACAAAGCATTTATCTCCAACACTACTGTCATCTCTCTTTTCTGTAGGCAGAAGACCTGTAGGTTTCTCCTTCAACCCTCCTTCCATGCCTGACCAGGCTCAGCCCAACTCCTTAACATCCGAAGGGCATTGAGGGACAAGTGTGTCTTCTGCTCTCGCAGAGCAGAGCAAGGCAACCAGCTGAGTGAGAGAAGCAGGCCCCAGCTCTGTGTGAAAGCCCTGGTCCTCACAGTAAAAGGATGTGAGATTGTTCGTAAGATGATGGTCCTGCTGTGCTGACGCACATAACATTGCCCTCAGGATGCATGGGGCTGTGCTAAAAGGATTAAGAGGCACCAGAGCAGTCTCAGGGTTGTACTCACCTGCTGTTGTTGATAAACCACGGATATTGCTTGTAAAATCATGGGAGGTTGTACAAGATGCCAGGGAACATGTTTTTGACATGCTCACTAGCTTTTAGCTACATTTACATGTTGATCATCTCAATCAGCCTGTCCCCTGTCTTTCTCCATCTTCTCTTTGTCTCTCCCCTCTCTGTTTCCTTCCAAGTCCCGTGGGATTTCCTCCAGCCATGTCCCAGCACCATGAAAAACCAGCAGCCTCAGATCCTGATGCAGGAATATCAGCCCTACGGGTTTAGTACACCATTGGGTTTAGACCTTTTGCTCCCTCAGGACCCGGAAAACTGGGGGATTTCCTTCCCCTCTAAATTTCATTGCAGGAGGTCTGCAAACTGCATGGCACAGTGCTCTCACTTAACAAGATATTCTTCATGGGGTAAAGAAGAAACCAGGGACTTGGTGCGATGTGTTTTGTGTCTTGTCTCTGGACTCAGCAAACCTGGATGGACCCCCTGCCTACGCCCCAAGTGACTGCACTCCTGGGACTTTTTCTCCTTGATTTTTCTGTAGAAAGCTGGACAAGGAAAGAAAGAATTTTAAGGGTTGTTTCCCCCCCCCCCCTTTCTATTTATACATATTAAATATAAAAAAAATATTTTATATATATATATTAAATTAAAAAAAAAGGCTGGCCATCCCACAGGCCCTCCAGCCAAATTTATTGCCCCATCAAGGGGTGGCAGGAGAGCATGAGACCCACCAGCCCTTCCAGCTCCCTGCCCAGCATCTCAGCTCAGCTCATCCAAACTGTGATTCAAGGCAACGGGAAACGTCTGAACACAGCCTGCACTGATTCAGGCCTCTGCTGTGGTTATCCCGAGGAAAGTCTGGTTTAGAGGGAATTAAGAGGATGTTGCAGCATTTTTACAGGATTAGTTCAGCTGAAATCTGTGCCACAGACAGAGGCAGCACAGACAGCCAAAAGAGGACTCTGTAAGACAGATCTTTCCACAGATCTCTCTCTTATCCAAAAGTCAGTTCTTTCCCCCAGAACGTCTTGGCAAAGGCGAACCATTTCACGGTTCCTGATTAAAACCCCCCTCTTCTCTCAAGAGCTCAGGTTTCGTTGCCCAGACACCGTGCACCACCCGACCCCAGAGCACTTCAGTGGTAAGAAGATGGCATTAATCCTGGCAGACTGTGGTCCCTGTCACTGCAGGAACCGGGTATTTCTTTTCACCAAATCCCCCCAAACCCTCTTCGCAGAGCAGCAATGTTCCCCAGCGACCATTTTCTCCCCAGCCCCACTGCATCTCCCCAGCTGGGGAACCACGACAGCTTTTGTTTGAATTCTCTAACTACGTGGCTTTTCCTTTCTCAACGCCTGGCTGCCCAAGCGCAGCTGCTTGGTTTGGCAGGGCGGGCTTGACTTTCAGACTCCGAGGTGTTTTCAGGCCTAAAACACCTAAAACCCTGGTGCTAAAAATACACCCTGGGACTTTCAAGAACTAAAAGGGTGGCTAGTAGTGGTGTTAATTCACCTGTTAGGCCAACTTCAGTGTCCCTGTTTGGCTGCTAGCAAGCTATTTCCCACAACAAAGAGGCGTACTATCTTTTTTCGCTTTACATCTTAGCTCATAGTGCCTGATGCAGGGGGCATTTAAAACAGCATCGTGCTCTTCTGCCACAGTTTCAGGTGCACTGGTATCTCCCAGCCCTGCAGCTGCGTGGGTTTCTGGACAGAAACATGTGCATAATAGTGATTTCTCTCAAAAGTGCCAAGGGCTGGCCCAGCACCGATAATTCCCGGCCTACAAATGCACAAGGTCCCATCCTGTCAGCCTCGAGTGCCCTGGGGCTGGGATCTGCTGGGCTGAGCATGCTGTTGGGCCCACGGGCAAACCTGTTGGTTACAGACCCCGTCTGCTCCAGATCTGGTCCCAGATCCCAGAAGGGCTGAGGTGGGAAGGGAGCTCTGGGGCCATCTGGTGCACCCCCTGCTCAAGCAGGGCCACCCGGAGCTGCTTGCCCAGGACCACATCCAGGTGGGGCCTGAAGATCCCCAAGGAGGAGACCCCACAGCCTCTGTGGGCAGCCTGTGCCAGGGCTCCATCACCCGCACAGTGAAGGAGCATTTTCTCCTCATGACACGGCTGACTTGCTAACACACACCACACAGCAGGTGCGCTGACATCGGAGGCCACACGAAAGACACACATCCTGCCACCAGGCCACGTGCTCCTGGTTCTCCTTATCCATAAAGCTGCATACAGGAGCATCGAAGCCAGGTTTCTTCTCAGTTTTGAGGAGCTGTAGCCCTGTTATATGTGAAATGCAGACTTCTGTCCTTCCTCCTTGGCAGCAACCGCTCTCCAAAGCACTGGTCAAACATCTCGCTGAGCACCCTTCTTTGGGCTCAGCAGCATCCCTATAAGAAAGATACCCAATTTTAGCTGTAACTATGTATGTTTAAGGCTGGGCTCACCTTGTGTCATTCCAGACTTTCAGCTGTGCAAATGCCCTGCAGCCGATGAGGTAACATGGCAAAAGTGGTGGAGCCCTAAAACTGCAATAAAGCTACAGTCTCAGCCTGCACTGAGGAGGTTTAGCTTGGGAATTAGGAAAAATTCCTTCATGAAAAAGGTGATTATAATGGGAATGGGCTGCCCAGGGTAGTGGTGGAGTCCCCATCCCTGGAGATATTCTAGAGCCATGGATGTGACACTAAGGGACATGCTTATTTCCAGCAAGTACGCTGCAATAAGCCCCACCAGCAGGAGGAGTGCCCAGCCCTCGGGGAAGGAGAGGAGCCAACCAACTCCGTGCAACGCAGGCGGCATCACGGGACCCAACGTTTACAACCTCCGTAGCACCCTGAGGCTGTGAGGATTTTAATAAAGCTGCGGCTTGGTTTCCCACAAATGTGGGAGCTGTGTGGCGGGCAGCGGTGTTGGGTGGAGATGAGAGAGCACAGATTTCCCACTTCTGTTACCCACAGAAGTAAATGGGCGAGGAAAGAGTGAGAAACTGTCTCCAGAAACAGCGTTGGAAACACTCGACTAGCAGGTGGGAAGCACTAGGCAAGAACGGCAAACAGAGCTGGTGCAATTATTCAGGTGACTAATTCCTGTTGCCAAAATATGCAGCTCCAGCTGAAACAAGTGTTTGCAGATTCACGCCATAACCAGTGAACCGTTCTGCCAAAAAAAGAAAAAAAATCCTTTTTTTTTTTTTTTAATGTCTAAACTTCTTGTTTGAGAAGGTGTGAGAACTCTTCTCATTTTGAAACGATGTTTTAAGGTTTAAGTCCTGCTGGGAATATTAGAAGCAAACAAATCCTTCCATGCTCAGCTTGTTTTGTGGCAAGTTATCAAAACCTTCTTTCGTCCAGGTGAGCCCCAAATCAATATTTTGGTTTGCGAGCCAAACTGCCAAAACACTTATTCACAGCGCTGTCCCTGCAACCGAAAGAGACTGCAGCTGCAGAGGGGGGGTTAACACGAAACCAAGCAGCAGAAGTGGGAACAAAACCCTCACAGCGCAGAGATTTCACACATTTACATGTAATTAGGAGACTTGGCAAGGTGGGTGTTACTAAGCCCTCCCAGGCCGTTTCTGAGACCTGCAATGCTGACGTATGGCTGGGGATGTGGCTGGGGGTGCCGCAGTGCCTGCAGCCCTCCGGGGACACCTCGAGCCCGTGCCTCGCCTCCACCCCAGCCCCACGTCACCCCCACAAAGAGGGTCCTGTGCGGGAGCCGGGGTGCACGCCGTGCCCGGAGGAGCCATAAAGCTCCTTTAAGCCGGCCAGCACAAAGCCCGGCCTGTTCGGGCGCGGGTCGGGGGCCGCCTGCCCTCCCTGCCTCCACCAGGCACGGAGTCATCCCGCGGGCACGGGAGATGCTTCCAGCAGCTGACGGCAGAAGAAAGGCACCGACCGGCACGTAGGCTTTCCCCATGGCCACGCCACACCACACCACACGGCTGCCCACAGCCCCGCTAGGCAAGGCAGAAAGTTTGCCTCCAGGTGTTTCTTTGTCCCAGAGATGTGGATGCTCTCCCAAACTTGAAATGTCGTGGAAAATGCCTGCGTCTGCCAGGAAAAGGGGCAGCCACAGGGAAGGTGGCGTGGGGGGGTCACGTGCGAGCTGCCTGGTTTTCAGCTGCTGCCTCAAAGTCCTTTCAAATCTCTTTTCTTGCATAAAGAAAGAAGCGAGGCTTTCTACCTGCTTCCTCTTACAGGCCAGGGAGGGAAAGTGGAAGATGTTTTCCAGCTCACAACGCTCGTGGCTCTCATGGTGTCTGGCAGGGGCTTCTCCACTGCAGATGAGTCAGGAGTGCGAAGAAATGTCAGCTTTTGTGCAAAGCAGCACACACACAAGACACACGGACTTCTGCTCTTTTAGGTCATGGAGAAAAATATGTTAAAAGCGGGTTTCGGCACTTTTTCATTTTTCTGAAGCACTTCTGGTTCCCTCCTTTTTGACACTGAGCTGGCAGCAAAATGATGCTCGCGGGTCAGAGGCTTTAATAGGATCAAAATGTTGGTTCTCTCTCCCTGGAAAAGTGCAGCCCAACTCCCTAAGGGTAAATGGAGACGTGTCCCTCCTCCGGGGATCTGATCCACATTACTAGCAGGGAAGGAGGACAGCCAGAGATACGCATCGTGCTTTCAGCCTACCATCTCTTAAGACTTAGCAGTATAAAAGGAAAATAAAAGGCAGAACGTCCTAAAGCTGGGAGAAGGGTCCCGTTCAGAAGACAGGAATACGGGTGGGCTGCAGAAGTGTCCTGCTGACCCCCTTGCCCTGCCCATGCCCATGACGCAGGTGCACACTCCCCTAAAGGAAAGCTCAGCAGCCAGTTTGAAATTGAGGGAAATGGGAGACTTCGGGCCAAAAAAACAAAGCCCTTGAGCACTCACCTGCACCCGACCGTGCAAGCTGAACAGCTGAGAGCACCGGGCACTCGCTGTTCCAAAGGCTGAGTCACGCTCCTCAACACACCCCAGCTGCTGGTTTTGCTTAGCGATTGCCATTTTACACTGAGGGGGAAGAAAAAGGGAGGGGGGCTGGTGTAACCACACAGCTGATAGGTCTGCAAGTTGAGAGAAAAGCAACTTCTGCACCCCAAGAAAAAGTCAATGCAGGCAGGAATTAATTCTCTCAGTTTATGATCTGCGTTCCTAACCTCGCCTTTCCTCCTCCCATCTCTTTCAGGTTATTCAGGGCACCCTGACCACAGAGGCTCTGCCAGCATCACCCCAGCATCCTGCTGAGATCCTAAACCAAGCACCGAGGACTGACTTGCACACGGCTGACTCCACAAGAGCTGGGTGAGAACGAGTCTCACCAAACGAGCAATTTTCCACCAGGCTCTCCTTTGATTTCCAAGGGCCAGACCCCCCACCCCGAAGGATGCTCTGCCCACAATGCACCCCAGAAAAAGGCACGCTGAGGAGGAAGCACGGTGAAGCAGCTTGGCTCTGATCTTGGCTCCCGCAGCCCCAGCCCCACCACGTGTTTTGTTCAGAGCTCTGGGGACAGAGCTCAGGCTGTAGACACACAGCCCAACACTGTGAGTGATGGGATAAAGCACAATATTAGCCCCTCCACGCTCACCAGGCAGAAGCAAATCTGGCAAATCCGTGCTGGAGAGGTTCACACGGACCAAACCAGGATTCGCCATCAAATAGACCTTTTGCAGAACAGCACTGCAATGTGCTGCAGGCATTTAAGTGAGGGAGGGTCCAGCTGGATCCTCCCCTGAGCTAAGGCACCTCGCTGCAGTCTTCACCTCCCTGCGAGGTCTTGGAGTCACCGTGCTGCTCCTCTGTCCTGGTGCCTGCCTCTCCCAGGGCTCCTCCTGAACGGCATTTCCTTGCAAGGAAAAGCCCAAGCACACCACAGCCCTTCCCTCCCGTTAAACACACTCCTGCTCAACTTCACCAGGCTGTCGGTGCTGGCTGTGCTCCACAGCAAAGCCGGGCAGGTATTCCCACTGCTGCAGGACAGTCTGCGGGCAAGGCACAAGTGTAATTTAACTCACAAATTAAACACACAGAAGTCAGATGGGAAAGTGCTCGAGGAAACACAGGGCAGTGACACCCTGAAATCTGAGGGCCTGACCTCATGGAAGTGCTGCCCAGCATCGGTTGGAAACGTGGAAACTGCTGGAAACATGTTGGGGAAGGACCCGTGGCTCAGAAGTCCTGGGTTTGGCTTCCTACGCAGGTGGCCAGCTTTTGGAGGGTGAAAGCCACCAGCAGATGTAGGCTTGGTGCTGAGAAACTGCCCAGGCCTGGCATTTGCAGCAGCCACCAGGAAGAGCTCAGTCCTTATCCAACCAAGGATAGGATCAGCCAAGGAGGGAGACCCTCTGCCTCTGCTCGGGATGCCCAGCCAGGAGCTCTGTCCCAGACGTAAATCTCAAAGCAAAGTCAGCCCTGCCTGCAGGGATGAAGAAACCTGGTCTCCAGCCCACTCACCCAGAGAGTCGTTCTGCCCAAAGGGAACAAGAAACTCCCATCCCGTGACTGAATCATCCTGAAGACACCTCCTCCACCTCCCCTCAACCCCCCAGATTCCTTCTTCCCCTGCTTTCTCTCCTGAATTCCCCATTTCACACAGTCCCATAGCCTGGGACAGAAATTGAGAAGAGATTTGATGAAAACCCATCTCAGAATAATGGGATCCTCCATGTGGTGTAGAATGGGGGAAACCTCTGCTCACAGGGCTTTGAGGCTTTAGGTCATTTAGTGGGGATTTAAAAGGGATGGGATTTAATGCATGTTGCTTAGTCCCACCTATGTCCCGTGATTCATGGCTTACCAGGGATCTTTCTGCTTATTCCCTAGGGCAAGGGTGGCTCTGTTCATAGCCCAGCCTCCCTAAAACCCTGCTTTTGGGCAGCCAGGAGCAGGCAGGCACCTCTCCAGCTCTGGACCTGTCAAGAGGGGGAGGCAACAATTAATCCACACCGAAGGCTTGTCCCATGCTATCAGCATCTCCAGCTGGCTGGAGATGGGAAGAAAAGACCACAACACAGTCACGATGTTCCTTTACTCTTCGTTTTCCTTTATTTTTTTAAAGCTTTTCCTTCCCCCTCATCATGTGTGCTGCCAACCAGCCCTCACGTGTGTCTGGCCGCAGCCAGGGATGCAGCAAGTGCCTGCGATCCCAGTGCAGTGCAGCCAGCACAGGCCGTTTGGCTGCGGACGGATCACAGGATACATTAAAGCAGCTTATTAAACTAGCTCTGGTCACGCTCCAAAGTGCGTTGAAAGTCACTGGAAAGTCTCCCGTTGACATGAATGGGTTTTGGAGCCGGGTAGATCCCATTAACCTGCGCACTCGGGAGCTGCTGCGAACCCAGCTGAGCCCTGTGGTTATTGCCGCACGTCAGCCATCCCCAATAAAACACGGGAGACAAACTGCCCTCCTGTGTTTAATAATCTGTGCTGACTAATGGATCGCTTGTTAACGTCCATCTCTGACACAGCCTTGTCTTCCCCAGCTCGTCCTGGCTTCCCTGCAGAAGGTGAGCTCCTCCCAGAGCCACATGGAATTTGCTGCAAGCTACCCCTTTAAATCCGGGCTTTTAAATCTAATTACTCCAGAGAATATGAGGAATGCCTCCCTGGTTTCTTTAGCTGAGCCCATTTAGCCTTTTTTGGGCAGAGGGAAACATCAGTGAGGGAGGGCGCATTTTTCCCCCTTTGACTCACAAAAGGAGCACCACGGCTCATTCCTTGTGTCCACGCCGCTTAACCCTTCAATATCAAAATGTCTCTCCATGGTTCCTCCGTTGGCACGGGATTGGAAGCCAGGTAAACATGCTCATTTCCACCCAGAAAAAAAAAAAAAAAAAAAAAAAAAGCTGGGGGCTCAGCCATCCTTTGAGGGCTGCAGCCAAGACCATTACTCCCACCTGGGTCCCACGGTAAAACCCCAAACCTCGCTGCAGGGCCCTAAGCACAAAACACACAGAGATTTCTCTGTCTCCGAAACAGGGAAATAGTGTTTTTTGCTCCCTAGCTGTTTACCCGCTGCCCCAGCAGCTGGTCTCCCAGGCTTACCCTACAGCTCCCAGGCTTAGCTCAGTCTCCAAGCGCGCTAAATTCGCCTCCACGCCACATGACCCACGCACTAAGCCTGCCCGCACGGCTGGCAAACAGCTCGCTGGCACAAGTCGGGCTGCAGGGGCTGGCTTCCTGATGGTCATAACATTTTTAAGAGATTCCCCAGCCCCGTGCTCCTCCTCACGCCCCCGCGGGACAGCAGCGCGCAGCCGGCACCGCCTCTGGGGTTCACGCTGTATCCACAGGCAGAAGGTGCTGGAGTAATTTTGATCTGGTGTCTGAGAGCAGGTTAAGTTATCCCTGTAGGCATAGCCAAGAAGGATGAAAGCAAATCGGATCACAGCTTCTCTCTGCCACCACCCAGGGAGCGAGGAGAGATGACCGCATTTTTACTGTCATGTAGACTGATTTTTTTTTTTATGCCTTTTTTTTTTTTTTTAAGTTAAAACATTCCCCAAAATGACGTTAGGAAAGCTGACCTTTAGGCATGCTTTTAAACTGAGGTGGTTATTGAGATGTTCGGTAAAAGCCCACTTCTAATAAAAATCATACACAGAATGCTGTCAAATGTCAAAATCTGACAGATTTGCCCATCCGGAAGGTTGCAACATGTAATTACATGGCAACAATTTTACAGCAGGAAAAAAAAAAAATTGATTCCAGACCCTACAAACTGTGAGGACTTCATGAATGAGCCGCATAACCACGAACCTGCAGCCGAGGCTGTGGAGAAGACCGAGCGATGGAGCAGCATCGCCCACCCCGAGACAGGACCACACCGGGTCTCCCGTCCCCGCGGGCTGCGCTTCCTCGCTCAGCAACACGACATCTGTGCACCAGAGCGCTGAGAAGCACACATTTGGTCTAGGTTTTGCCCGAGCAGAACATCTAATTTCTGCCCGATTAGCCACGGCTGTGGGGTTTACGCTGTGTGTGTGCGGGCACACAGGCAGTGCGCGACCCGACACGCAGGGCACGGACACGGGGAGGGCAGCGCCCGATGTGGCACAAGGCTCTCCAGTCGGCCTGCCAGAAGTATTTAACAGATCCGAACCAGAAAAGTGAGTTTGCATTGGTAATTAGAGCCTTGCGTCACGGGGCCAGGATACTTTTGATGTGGTTATCAGGAGCCCTGAAACCACAGCCTCCAGCCTGGGGTGAAACCATGGCAGAGGGCAGGAGGCGGCACAGGACGTGGCGCGTGATGAGCGGCGCGCTCGCCTGGCTCTGGAGAGGGAGCCGGGAGATCTGGTTAAGTCAGGACCACACAGAGGCACAGGCACAAACCTCAGCTCCTCCACCACGCTCCCAGAAAAGCAAAAAGTCCAGGAAACTCGGGATATGGCAGTAAAAAAACAGCATGGAAAAAACAGATCCTGGAGAACAGCGTGGTTTAGCCATACCCACGATGCGAAGGCAGCAGCTGTAAGGGGATGGCAAACACCTCCAAAGTGAGCAGACCTAATTCTGCAGTTGTGATGGCTTCTGCACATGGCTGAAAGTACAAGAACACGCCATTTCCCTCGAGAGCTTCAGCAGCCTACGGCCATGCCAGGACACGCAGGCACTTCACCAGAAGCTTCGTGTTGTTCTTGTCATCGCGCCCAAGGCCAGGACCCCTTTTCTGTAGCGCTGTTCAAACACACACGGCAATGACAGCCCCTATCTCGAGCAGCCCGCAGGCTGAGAACAGATGGGTTGTGTTTTAAGGAGTTGGTGGGTAGCCCTCGGAGGGCGGGGAGCAGAGCAGAGCAGCAGTTTCTTCGCTCAGGCCTGGCACACTCCTGCGGGGACGCCTCGGATGCAGCCGGTGCCAGCTCGCAGCAGCATGACACACACAACATCCCGAGGAACTGAGGATGTCCCAGCCCGGCCACCAGCAATGTTTTGCACATTTGCACACACACCGAACGTTTACCACGGCAGAAAACAGGCAGTGACATACTCCTTGCCTTTATCCAGGTGCGGAAGGTGTTTCTAGGGGGTGCTGGACATGCGCAAAGCCCACAGAACTCAAAGGGAATTTCTGCCCATGCTACAAGCCTGGTTTTCCAAAAATACTGAAGGGACAAGCTGTTAACACAGACCAAAAGGAGGCAGATGCTCTGTCCCTCTTGGGAAGGCTCAGACACTCAATTCCCTTGTGTTCCTTGGGATATCCCAGCCCGCTCTGGGAGCATACTTTGGGATCAGCCCTTGTCTCCTCTGAAAGAGAACCTGCTAGCAAATGTCAACAGCACTCCCAACTATTCCCTGGGGTTTCCATGCTTCCTTTGATGCTAAATAAAGCGAGGCTGGGGACCAATCTTCAGCCAAGACAAAGCTGTGGCTTAGCTGTGCCACGTTACAGCAGCCTGCTATCCCTTTGAGCCCCACAAAGTGCTGCCACGTCCCTAATTACTGCTTGCTTGAATCACACAAAGGCTACAGCCCTTCTTGCAAGCCCCCCCAGCAGGCAAATGTTATTGCCCTGGTGCAGAAGTGGCTGGGCACTCTTCCTGGGAAATACACAGCATGTGAGACGGCCGGCAGGGACTTACCTGCAATAATTCCAGCTGCCTCCTGGTTTTTCTGGTGCTAATATTGGCTATTTCCCCTCTGCTCCTTGCTTTGTTTCTGGTAGATCAAAATAAAGCATTCGATGCCATGCAAGTGTTACACCCCTCTAACAAGGCCAAGTGCCTCCTCCAGAACCCAATCAGAAAATGAAACGTCAGGGGAGAGACATGGGCTGGGGCATGATTTGCCCTCAATTTGGCCTTTTTAGGAGGGATTAAGGGTTTGGGGCTTTCCTGATCTGAAACCCACTGTTATTCCTTCAAGAACTGGCATGCCAGCAGAGAAAGCACATTTCTAAACAACATCTCTATCTAATATTGGCCTTGTAGCTTTTTAGACAAAAGGTGCCTGTATCTGAAACCTAGAGCAGAAGTCTAAAATCCCACCTACCTGCTGTGCTCAAGGCCGCGGTTCCACAAGCAGTGTCAGCAGCAACACCTAAAACACTGCTTCTGCTGGTTTGTTTCAGCCAGGGTCAGTCCCCTGCTGTTTCACACCTCACCCCACAAACCAGGATCGTGACCGAACGGGAGGCAGGAAGAGAAGGCATTGCTTAAGCACGCAGCACACATCAGCCTGTTTCAAACCAGCTTGGTCCAAGGACCAGCGCAGATGTGCCCTTAAGGCACACGTTACAACTTCTACAGCGATTGCAGCAGATGAAGAGATGAAAAAATTAACCTGCTTTCCCCGGACTTGGCTCTCCTCCCCATCTTTGCCCCTTGGGCTGGCTGGTGGTGAAGGTGTGCTCCCTATTAAACACCACGGACAGTGGGGGCAGGAGACCACCACAGTTTGAAAACATGAGGCTGTTTGGTACGATGGACTGAGGTTTGGTTTGGTTTGGTTTGGTTTGGTTTGGTTTGGTTTGGTTTGGTTTGGTTTGGTTTGGTTTGGTTTGGTTTGGTTTGGGGGGAAATGCATGAGGAGGGAAGAGGGCTTTAAGGCAGAGCACATCCCTGCTCCAGTCCACCATAGAGCTGCTGATGGGGCAGAGCTGGGCCAAAATCACGCAGCTGATGTCCCTGGGGAACCAAAGCATTGCTGATGAATGGGTTCAGGATGGAGGGAGAGTGGTATTCGGGACCACTGAGCGAGATCTGCAAAGAGGCAGGTTGGTGGGACCCCAGAGGAAGCCTCAGCTCACAGCCCCCACCTTGGTTCCCTCCCCATGGAAGTAGAAACCTGCCCACCACTGAGGAGCAGGAGGGAAACCAGGGTGGTGGGACCTTGGGCAAGCATTGCTCTGCAGGAACAAGATGCCTGCCCGCAAGTCCTGCCTCAGGATGCCCAGCCAAAGCAAACCCCCAGTGAGTCTTAGAAAAAAAGAAACAGTAAAACTGTAAGCACTAAACTGGCTGATTCAGGAGAGCATTGAAAGGAGAGATATTAGACATGCTGTTAGTTGACCCACAGCCCTGTTCTTTCCTCTTGGGCACAGCAGCCTACAAATACTGGTGCTTCGAGCCGATAGCACCTCCTGTTTTGTGGGCAGGTGCTAGATAAGCTCGGTGCTCCATAAATCACATGGAGAACATTGCTGGGGCCGTGCCCCTTGGCAGAAGGCAGCACCGCTGCTTTCGCTGCTTGGCTACGCTGCAGTCACCCCGAGAAGCCTTCCTACACAGCTCCTGCGAACGGGCTGCACAGAAAATTAGTTCTTCAAACATCTGTTACCTTCTCCCTGCGCAAACACCAGGCTGCTGATGGCAAGGAAAGGATGCAAATATTTACTGACGAGGTGAAGGCGGGAGCTCTGCCAGACATTGTGCTTGTGGGTGCTGCTGAGCAGCCAACGGAGATACCAGGGTGCCTGTGGCGGGTGCCTGACCCCGAGACAGACCCGGCAAATCCTGGATTCAGCAGCAGAGCATCTTCCTTGGGCTGATTTCAAGGCATTTGGTTGAAAGCCGATGTGCTGATCTGGACACAGCTGAGGGTGGGGGAAGCAATTGTGTTAACCTGCCGGGCTCCACGAGGCTCTCCAGCACGCCAGCTGGATCACCACCACAACACCACATGCCAGGCATCGCTGCCACGACGAGCCTGCTGCCCGCAGGGAGGGCTGGCACCGTTGTGAGAGAGGAAAGCGACCACGGGAACACCACCAGCACCTCCTGGTCAGTGCTAAATGCCAAAAATGCCGTCTTTCAATCTGTTCAGTCCTTGTTGTCCAGCACATCCTGGAGATGGGACATCCCCCTGCCCTGGTGTGCACCAGCAAGGACAAACCAGCCTTGTGCTGTACCAAGGGGAGGAGGAGGCAGTTTCAGTGTTGTAGGAATAAAATATTTAAGCATACCAGGAAACACGGCTGGGAACTGGAAATGTGGCTGTTAGGAAGATCCTTGGTGTGGTTTGAGCTCACGCCAAGTCGCTTCGTTCTGCAGATATCCCAGATTCGAGATAGCGTGGGCCAGACAGCATTTCCAGCAAGCAGCAGGAACATGGCTGCCCTGCTCTGGAGGTAGTTTAATAATACGTGGACTTGGCCAAACCCAGCCAGCTGGGACACAAAACACTCCTGCATACGTACTGGAAGAAATGTGCCCCCTTGCATCTTCCTTTCTCCATTTCGAGACCTAAAGACAAGCGCCCTGGGGGAGGGATGGGGGCGGGTGAGGGGTGGATGCCCTTTCACTCGGGTTTTCTTGCAGAAATTCTTCTTTGATTTGACCTTTGCAAACATCTGAAGCCTCAGGCCAGTTTCCTGGGGTTTTTCTTTTTTTTTTTTTTTTTTTCCAGGGCTGGAAAGCAAGCTGTTGGCCAGGGAAGCAGAGCCGGCTTTTGATGTTTAACAGGGAGAATTTCATCCAGCCTTGCCTCGGCAAAGCAGCGTATTCCTCCCAAATTTACAGTAGGACCTTGAAGTATGGAAACACGTTAAAAACCTTCGCCCACCTGCTGCGGTGTCCTTGTCACAGCTGATCGCCCTCCACTTTCTGCTTTTTCGTGCCCCAAGCCCCGCGCTATGCTACAAGAAGCTCCTCACTGAAACACGCCAAAGTATTTCTCTAATTCCCGCATTTACCAGCCCAGGAAATCAGCCGTGATATTGCTTTCACATATCGGATTTCTGGCCTCACTCATTCATGGCAACAAAAACCAGATGGCGAGAGCACATCTCACACAGCCCGACAGGAGGCCTAGCCGAGACGCAGGCCGTGGTGGGGCTGTGGGGACGCTCAGCAAACAAGGCAGTCACAGATATGGAGACAGCCACCCCTAAATTCTTTGATAGGAGGCGGCTTAAGACATGGTCCTGCAACCAGGCTTGGTTGCCGGCTTTGGCAGGCCCTGCTGACGCACAGAGCGGCATACCAGGGCCGACGGAGGGCAGGTGTGCCCTCAAGCCTCCCGTTTCCCCCTCTGTGTTGTGCTTTCAGAAGAAGTGGTCCTTCTTTGAACCTCCTGCAGCTTCCCTCAAAGTGCTTTGTCCATTTGGCCCATGAGGGAGCTGGGCCCACTGCTCCATGTTGCACCAGACAGAGCGCCAAGAGGAGCAAGGAGGCAGCCCGTCTGCTGCTGGGGCACCAGACACCAAGCAGAAATATTCAACAGCACAACACTAACATGAGATAAGACGATTCCCACATCCTTTCTGCCATGGGTGAAGGAGGAAAGAGGGGAGGAAGCCGTCGCTACCTCCGTCTTTCACTGAAGTAATCCATCTCTCATCTGCTACCAGCCAGGGCGTCCATCTCCTCAGCGTCCTTGCTCCTTTTTTAGCTCCTCTGTAACCAAACACAGCCAGGTGGTTTATTTACAAAGATTTCCCCACTGAGACACAGGGATGCTTGTCTCCCACAGAGAACTCCCTGTTTTCATTGTACCTCCCCCTGGTTGTTGTGTGCACTGAGGGAGCTGTGGTGGTTCAGGGTTTGCATACTCGCACACCACATAGCTCCTATGATTAACCAGTTTCTGTAGACTAAATTACCCTGCCTCAGGAAAGTTTTTCAGCCAAGCGTCATCTTTCTTCCTTCAGAATAGATCCCCCAGCTTGCAATTTCACTCAAGCAGGCAAACGTTACATGCGCAGTTCCAAGGACAGCAAATAAACACTGCATTTTCCTTCTTCCCCTCACCCCAAATTTGAGCCACTTGCAGCATCCAGGCCCCACGTAACGCTTTGTGCTAATGCTGACTGCGCTTTTGCCAAGCTTTGCTATGGAAAGAGGAGACGCTGTCCTGAAGTCTAATGTGACATACAATTCATTGATTATCCCCAGATCCATGGTCCTTTGCCCCCTTATTCTGATCGAAGGATGGCCTGGTCCCTCCAGAAAATAACAGACAGACTCCACGCAGCACACAGTTGCCAGAACAGTTGTCGCTGACAGCCAAACTGAAGATAACACCGTCACCGTCTTCATTTGCTGCCTTGAATTCCTACGTTTTGTTTCTCTTGGCACACACAAGGGACAGGCAAGGTTTTTTCATGTCATCTTGTCAGTGTCAGTGACCAGCTTCTGAGTCACCTTGCATGTTTCACAGGGCATAGGGCCGAAATCCCACAAGGATCAGACAGCCTTAAAGAAACTGAGCCAGGACCTGCACCAGCGGGCCAAATGGTGCCAGCCCAGACCTAGAAGGCCATCCCAGGGTTGCAAGAAACTTTCTGCAGTAGATAGATGCAAATACACAGGCCTGAGCTAAGCCTAAAAAGCCTGGTCTCCCATCTGGGCAGAGGAACCACGTGAAGGTGAAGACATACAAACACACTGTCAGTTATCAATGGGAAAATAAAGCAGCACAGAGGGTGAGACGTGACTTGTGCAAATATACCTAGGGAGGGCTGGTATAGAAAGGAGGTGGTGGTGCTTTGTGGTCAGTCATAAAAGGAAGATGTGTATCAGGTCACTGCATACTGACTCCAGACAGACGTCAAAAGCAACCATGTTCGGAGCCAGACAAACATGGCCATGGAGCCCTATCGGTGTAAATCAGCCTTGCATCCGTGCAAGTCAACGTGATGCCAGGTTACAATAGAAGACACTCCAGCCTCCTCTCCCAATATGAGAAGAAACTGTACAAGAGGCTTGTTTGAACTAGGATTGCATCATCCTGCACTGCAAAAAAGCTGGGCTGTGGCAAGTCCGGGAACAGCTGCCAGGGAAATCCTGGAGTCGCTTTAGGGAAGATCTGGGAGTTTCACCCCTCCACCAGAGCCCTGCTGAGTTTTTGATGCTGTTCCCATCACGTTGCTTGTCAAAGGTGCTTGGCTTCACCCACACCATCCCTATGAGCAACCCCCGAGACATAACCCAGAGGCACTGCAGCTGATTCAACAGCATACAGCATTAGGAAGCACACGACTCATTTAAACATACCATGTTACAAGTCAACACTGACTGGTGTGTACTGAGGAGCTGAAAAGCACAAGCTGCCTTTCCTCTCCAGCCAGGACACCTCGTATAACACCACAAGGATACAATGCAGGAGTATCCTCTGGAGCCTCGCAACAGCAAGTTCAGCTTCGTGAGTGTCAGCATAAAAATTTGGCCCAGAAAACATTGCCAAGCAGAGCTTAAAGCTCCAGGCGTCAGGCAGGATTTTCTCTACCTGCTTCTGTTCAGCACCTACCACAACCCAGGACTACAACAGTGTGGACAGACAGGACAGCAATGGGACAGAACCAGACCTGAACAGACAAACCTGTTTCTGAAGGCAGGGAAACTCCTGATCCAGTGGCCCCTCTGCAGATTATCAGTAACCACTGGTGTGCTTCAGTGGTAATCTGCTGGTCTGGCCTCTGAGGCTGACGGTGGGAAAGACAGACAAATATTGGCCACAGGTATTGTGGTTGCACCTGGCAGCACCCAAGTACCCCAACCTTTATGAAACTTGAAGTTAACAGCGATGGCTCAATTAAGCTAATCAGTCCCCATGGGTTTATCTGGTCTCAGCTCCTGCAGGAACCGGGTCCTCTCACAGAGCCTGCAGTGGAAGCACCCAGTGGAAGAAAATGCAGAGACCTTCCTCTGCAAACAGTAGAGGAAAAAAGGAATAAGAGTAACTGTGGATTTAAAGAGGCAAATCATGTAAATTTGCTAAATATCTTACTCCCAAGAGAAAATCCCTTCTGCTTCTCACATTAATCAGGGCACTTAGGACTAGTCCTAACCAGCTGCTCCCACTTCCTTTGTCCATCACCTCTTCAAACACACACGAAGCACACTACGACGGAGCGAACGTGCAGAGCTCTGCAGACAAAACTGAGACCTTTGGAAAACACCCCGTGCTAGCAAGCACCCCTCTCCCCGCACAGAGGCAGCTGTGCTTTACAGTAGGACAGTTTCCAATGTTTTCCTTCTCTGTGCAGACGAGGGATTTCCTGTCCTCCATGGCAACAACCTTGCATTTACTGAAGGAGGCCGTGCCAATAATCTCCACAGCAGAATGAGAAATTTTAAAGTGGCACTGCCTGTTCACTCCGAGCTTCAGCTCGCTGGCGTTTCCCACATCCACTCGTGAATGGGGCAAATCTCCAGTGTTGCAACTGCCCCCAAATGGGAAGCTATTCCCAACCCCTACCAGGACTTCAGAAACTGATCTCAGTCCCTAGTAGTACTTCAGAAACTAATCTTTCCAAAGAAGGCACCATCACCTCCCAGCTAGCTGACTAATCACCTTCCAAAGGCTTTGCTAACAAGGCACGATTCTCAGTTCAGAGTCAGTCCCCATCATGCAGACAGCCTTGGGGTTACGTGACCCACATTTTCCCCCTGCAGGTTTAGAAATAAGGATTGTCACTCCCTCCCGAAAAGGAAGCACTGGTCCAACAGTTTCAAAGCTGAGCTGAGCTAAGCCTTCCCTGCAAAGTCTCCCCTTCACATCCCCTCCCGGCCTGCCTGCGTGTTGCTCTGCTCCAGGAACACAGGCTCAGTACACTGAGCTGGCGACGGGCCCGTCTTTGGTTTGGCCCACCTCCATTTTGGCCCATCTCATGCCATTTTAGTGAGTTACATCAGCTTGGCACGCAGCCACACGAACATCAGGACCAGCCCAAGGGAAGCAATAGGAACAAAACAGGAGGGGAAGCGAGGCCATCCCCTTTCAGTGGCAGCAAGCTCGTGATGAAACTACATCTTTCACTGTCCAGATTCAATTAGACAACTTTACTAGTGTAGTTCTGCTAACTCGCTCATTAACCTCTTATGCCTAAAGACGGGCTTTTTTTTTTGAGCAAGACCTTCGAGGAGGAGTACTTAGGAAAGAGCTGGGAGCCTCTGACTAAATGAAGCCAAACCTGAGGTAAGTTTTTGGGCTGAGCCACAGGTGCAGACTAAACCTGTGAGAGAGGCCTGGGTGGTTTTGGTCAGAACAAACCCGATCCAAGCTAAAACAGACACAGTGAAGTGGTAAATTGGTTTCAAAGCAAGCAGTAGACTAGCATCAAAAAGGAACCTTAAAATACTTTTCACTCATCTGTTATACCAGTGAGTCCAACTCTCAGAGGCACGTTTCATAAAGAACAGGCTTAGGGAAGTTGGTAAGGAACAGCAAAGCAACGCTAAATAAAAGGAACAGAAAATGAATTAAAATCCCTTTAACCGATAGGGACAATCCTATGGCCTTACCCAAAATAAGTTAAGGTGTTATAAGCAGTAAGCACACACAACCTGGCCGCTGCGCTCTGCCTTTCAGTGCTGACAAGGAGCTGAGGTATCAGCAGCAAAGTACATGTACTTGCAATGCATTTCCAAGTGCCTGGGACTCCGCTGCCCTCCCTGCAAAAAGTGACCTTGCAACGCCGCTGCCAAGTAAAACAGACCCACAGAACAGAGCACTAAAAGCCACTTAAGCTGACACATTTCACTGCGTTTGGGCTGGACACGGGGCAGCCACACCAGCAGCCACCACGTTTCCCCAGAAGAGCAGTAAAGCGCAGCCAAGGGACAGCCAGGCTGAAATCACAAACTCCTTTGGCCGCTTCCAGCAGCAGCAGATCGAGGCAGCGGGAGACCCCGGACCGGGATTTTAGATCCAAGATAAATTTCTGCCTCTGCTGCATGTTCCCTGTGGAATGACAGGCAAGTCACCTTTTCCATGCTCTACGTGAATCCCCTCCCCTGCAAAAGGGGTCCTGTTCTGGCCAGTCTGTTCACATTATAAGGCTGTCCCAGCAGGGGTTATTTTTAGCACGCAAGCACGAAAACCCAGCTGAGATGGACTCTGATCTCAGCTGGGCCTTCTCATCAGCTTCGTAATATAAAAAGTAAACAGAAAGCAAGGCTGAGCCCACGCCGGAGCTCAGCCACTGGGCGGTGTTTGATAGCAGATAAAGCACGTTTCCAGAAAGCAGGGGGCTGCAGGTCTAACGCCAGGACCAGGCAATGACCTGAGGAATTAAAACGGATCACCAGAGCTGGTGTTCATTCCCCGGTGACTAGTGAGCTGCAAATGGACACGTTTCAAAGCCAGTTCAGCTATTCCACTGTAACCAAGTGGTGACGCAGGTGTTTCTCAAGTGCACGAGCTGAAATAACTCCGAGCTGCTCGCTCAGACGCAGCAGCAAGTGCTGGGATAGCAGGAGAGCACTGAAAGCTACGCTCCAGAATGGGACCTCTGCAGAGCTCTCTGCTTCACAGCACAAGCAAGCAAGCTGTTCCTCCCTGTCTTTTAAGAGAGGCTGCAGGTGCCAGAGGCAATTAATACCTACCAGAAGAATCTTCCCAGCTCCACATGTAGAGAAATTCACTTTTGCTGCTATCAGAAGCCTAGCACAAAGCTACAAAGATGCTAGAGGACAGGGCCTCAGATCAGAGCAGAGCACCCCTGAAGTGCACGGAATCAAGAAGAAACAGAATAGAGCAGAGAGGAGAGAAACTGAAAAAAATCAGCACATTAAAAAAAAAAAAAAAAAAAAAACAACCACTAGTGGTGATAAACCTAATTAAAACATCAGTAATCGTCCCAAGACAACTCAGACTGCAGCTGAATTTCTCCCTCCAGCCAGGACCAGGGTGTTTCACAGAGTTTCTCAGGCTCGTAAAGCTAGTCACAGCTGCAGGACCACTGTGAGCATCACAAAACGGGCAATAACTTAGCACAGACAATCCATGCTCACAGTTTCTCTGGGCTTTCTGTATCCCAAAGGCACGGGAACTGTTCTCTTTGTGGTTCACCACCTTTAGCATGTGATGTGTCTCCCTAGAATCATTAGTATTTGCATAAATCAAACTAAAACAGCTCTTTTTCTTAGCACACTTGACCCTTAATCGTACCCTTTCTGTGGCTACAGAATGCTGTTTTATTGAATTCCTTGTTTCTTGCACCGCTTGAAATAGCAATCGCCTGCAACAGGACACATTTATCAGCTTATCACACTTGACCAGGTTGGTTCCCACCTGCAGTTTTCCAATGCCCAGATGCTGCCTACACCCTGGGTACAATTGATACTTATTTCACCCATCCCCCAAACGCTCTCATTTTAATGTCTCACCCGCTGAGAACTCACCATACCAAGACCATGGCTATCTTCTGGGTTTAAAAAAAAAAAAAAAAAAAAAAAGAAAAAGCCAGACTCCAAACTTACCATGTGTGGAAGGGAGCACTGTATCCTACAACACCCTGTGTAGCCCAGAAGCTGCAGGCCAGCAGAAGCACCCTCCCTCAGAGGGCAGTTTCTCTGTGCTATCTCCTACCTCCAGGCAATAGCAGTGACTGCCTCTGTCAAAATCAGAGCTGGATGTTTAACAAGCCTGAGTAAACTTCATCAAACGTTAGCATTCCCTCTGACTTTACACAAAAAGCCACGTACCACAATAACCACGACAATGGTGAAGCTTGCGGCTGGGCTTCGGCGAAGAAGCACAACTCCTAGAGCAGAGCGATGAGGCTGTAAACGTAAACTGCTTTACAGCTGTGAGGGGTAAGAGTACAGTAAGCAGTCAAGACTGTTCACATATGCAGACAATTTCTCAAATACCAACATCAGTCTAGCCATCAGGTAAGGAACCAGGGTACGCAGCATCTTTCCAGTATTTCACCACAGCTCAGACTGAAAGCAAACGTGGTGCTAGTGGTTACCAGCAGCTGTCCCAGGCTGCCACCCACTGGCCTCCAGGAACATGATCCGTGCTGTGAGCAGTATTTTCCTAGTCAACTTGCTTCAGACGCTGAAGCTGATTGCGATGCACTCTACTGGCATAGCTAACACAAAGCAGCTGCCTTTAAAGCAACAGCGACATTGACAAAGGCTACTGCGTAGCTGGATTCCTGGGGTTACTGTGATTTAACTAACTACAACATCAGTATTGTATATTCTTCAGATTCAGCATAAATACTGATACAACCCATACGCTCCTTGCTACTGACTTCAATTTACAAAGATGACCCAACTACTGCAGCTAGTTTCAGGAAGATCCACCATATAAACAGCACGTTACTGCCAAGCATGGTAAGGAAGGGGATACTACTTGCCCTATCACATGTGCAATGGTTATAGAAGGGAAAGAAGCAACCACAGCTTCTGTGAGCCACAGCAAACTAGAAGTTCATTGTGGCACAGCTGGCATACCAACAAAGCCCAGCATCTCCAGCCTGCTGTCTGACTGAAGCAGCCAAAGTGAGTGCAAAAGGCTGTGTACAGTTTTAGAAAAAGTCAAAGCTTTGTCAGCATGAACTGTCCAGCTTGGGAGGAATAATTAACCAGGACAAGTGGCTTATCCTTGTCATATGCAGTGTAGTGCCTGTGTAATGGTACCTACCAACCCTACCTATAAAGGGCCAGACGTCCACAAGCAGCATGCTTTTGTAACTGCTGCTGTAAGTGAGCTATTTGGGTAGGGGTTGAACACAAATGCCAGAAATCTCATGAACCATAAGCTGAAACTCTTCCTGTCAAAGAAGTGAAAAGGTGACAGAGTTCAGGTATTTCTCATCTAGACCACTGCAGGATGTTGTGGCTACCAAGAGCTGTACTGTTTCCATGGGGGTTCCAAATAAATAAAGCAATAGGTTATGGAAAAGTAAACTACTGAACAATTATTATAGATACTGCTGCTGAGCAGCCCCTTCTCAGAGCTTCTCTTACTGAAGCTGCTTCAGGCAGCCTGCTCAGAGCATGGCTACACAGCCTACTTTGTGCACAAGGGGAAAGTTAGACATAAGAAATCTTAAGACATTTTAGACATAAGTAATAAAATGCTCAGGTATTCTGTTCACTCCACAGAAAGCTGCCTCAGGAAGGGCATGGCTTGCTGACCCATTTCCACATATGCCACGTGACAGCCAAAATGTAGCAAGGTGCCCTTGGAATTTATAGGCCAAGTTGCCTAAACTATGGCAATGTAAGCTTAGCATGGCCAGCCAAAGAGAGGGTGAGCTTACATATAGGACTTCAAAACTCCTGGAAGGACAGCCCTTGCCAACAGGAGGTATCAAGATGGGTAAGTATGAACTGCTGTAACATAGCCTGAAGGAATCCAAGCCATCTAGACACTGTTCTGTTCTAGAAAGGCTTAGTTTTTTTGGCATATAGCATAGAGGAATTAGAAGTTTGAGAGCTACTCAAACAGCAGCGTGACCTGAAGTCCCCACATTTCATGTCAACACTCCTTCTGAAAGCAATCCTACCAAGTCAACTGTATATAATCTCTAGTGCTCTCAGTGAAGAGCTCCAGGTGATGAGTAATGGGGTAATTGGTAATTCTGCACTTGAAGCCCATTTGTGTGGGATATGAAGTGACAGTCCTGCCATAGCACAACAGCTTGTTTTTATCAGACATCTTTATTTGCTGTATCATCCAAGTGTACAAATACTGAATGTGTTTATAGAAATTCAAAATATACTGTAGTAGAAATCTGTCTGGGAAGTGGAATGTTAAGATATTTACTTTATAAAATTACTACACAAGCCATTCCCACTTGCAAGTTTCAAATATATCAGGGCTATGATGACAGATCACTTTATGATGCTGAAACAAAAAGTTCTTCTCAGAAAACATTTTCTGCTAAAGAGTCAGTCGACATCAAATTGATTTCTCACATTTGACTCATTTTGAGTTATCAGCCAACAGGATGTTAGCTACATCCAGACAATTCATACGCATTTCAACTCTCATTTATACCAACTCAATGCATCACTATCAATATATTTAGGTATTAGTCATAATCTCAGTGACAATATTTATTTTAAGCTAATGAAATTAAGCCAATAAGTTCCCCTTGGCCATTGAGTGCAACTGATGCTTTTTTTTTCTTCACATTTTCAGAGTAAGGCGCCTTAGTTCTTGAACAAGTCAATACAGCTTTGCAGGAGAGACACATTGTTCTGGAAAGGAAGAGAATTAGTTTCAGATGAGTATGACTGATTGTTTAAATCCTGCCTTCCACAATGAAGGAGCTTTCAAAATAGTAGGTCCATCGCAGGATTTTGCAGATTGTCACAGTGCTAAGAGATTATATTGCAGGAACAAGTAGTCAGGCAATGTATCAAACAGATCAGTCTGCAATCTGCCCCTCCCTGCAGGCCTGCAACTGTGACTTTGTGGGAAGGAAGAGAGGAGCAGGAGACTAAGATAGCAGTAAACTTCAGTGGGCCAAACTGAGCCTTTCTTGTGTCTCATTCAAGCACAGCACTGAAGTAGCTACCTGTGATGAAGTTCAGGGCAATCAGGAAGTAGGAAGTTAAATTCTCCTTGCTTAGAGAGGCTGGGGTTACCTCTTCCTGAGGCTTCCCACTTTGTAGGTTCTGCTAACTTAGCATAGAGAGCAACCAGCATACACTTTCCTAGATTAAGCTGACAATAGTGTGGTCTCCTCATCCTACTTCAAGCAGGCTCTGCACACCTTGGCAGAGGCCTCAAGCCAGTGTCTCCCTTCACCAATAAGCTAGGTAAGAAGGGTTGACAGCTAGCTCACAGGCTGCAAAACATGCTCACAGCACTTGAATACAGACAGTAGCTGACCCCCTCCTGAATTCAGTGAGGAAATTCCATAAGATGAAGCAACTTCCTGTGATGCCTGTAGATAAGGGAGATGATATTGCCTACTACCTGCAAAACAGACTTCTTACTTACAGCACAATAGGCCAATGTCCTAGGAGTGACAGGCTGAAAACGGACTGTATGAGACAGATAAGACTGCCAGCACTTGTTCATTGTATACACAAGTCTTCAATTCCTTTTTTTCCCCCCCTTCAGATCTCAGCCAGAGCACCTGCCTATTCCACTTTACACTTCCTAGCCTTAAAGAAAACCCAGCAAGTACTCTAAGTTAAACATTAGTCACTTTCTTCAAGCTACATATGTCAAATTCCAAAGAACACACCTTTGCATGTTTTATTTCCAGTTCTGCCATTTCAATTAGGTTTTTGCGGAAGGCTGCTATTCTCTTCTGTTTGAAGCTCATCAATTCTGTAGGGAAGAATAAACACAGGTAAGACAGATGTACAGAGTAGTGACTAAAGTTTCAGTAATGCCCTTTTCATAGCATACAGCTCTAGTTACAGCATTTGACCACAAAGAGATTGAAGGGTTTAGTCTCATTTCTAGCCAGAAGATGCATTCCATCGCACAACACTGTCTTACTAGACAAGATGGTTATTTCTCTGCTAAGACAGGAAGGTTTTATAGGAAGACAACAGGAATTAAACAGGAGTAGGCCATGCAAGTTCTGAGAGAAACCGGAGCATTTAAAAACTGGGAATAGGAAGGGAGCAGCAGTGTGTACCATAAAGGTATGTCTCCTCTATTTTATATTGGCCAAAGACATCCACTAAAAAGCAGCGTGAGACTTGGTATCAGGCACTGCTCTGTCCCAGTACAGCTGAAAAACCTACTTGCACAGTCCTATTTGGGAAAATCAGGAGTCTGAGTTGTTATATGCAGGCTGACGAGTTCAAAATACAAAGCAAGTGGGGGCTTATACTTGAGATTGGTTTAGTACTGACATTGACCAGCTTCAGGCAATCATTCTTCAAAAGATTGAGTTCCATCAACTTTCACAGGCATTTACACTGTCCCTGGTATGTACGGACCACTTGCTTCAGGACAGCCTTCAGGAGACTTTGGTTGCTGAAGATCAGATGGAGACCTGGGCCGCATTAGAGTCTCCCTTCAGGAGAAATACAGCAAAGCCTGTTTTACCTTGTTTTGCAGATTCTGAAATCTTTTCAAACTTCTGACAACAGTCCTGCTGATGTTCCTCCGCCAGCCTGACGTCCTTGCTCTTTAGCCTGGCTTTGTCTAGAGCTTTGTTTGAATTTTCATAATTGACAAGAGCCCTTGTACGTCTGTACAGAAGATCCTGGAATTAGACAGGAATAATGCAGAGCCTTAAGACTATTGCCCAAACTGCAGTTACAAATCCTTTAGCAGGAGATATCACTTCTTTCAGCACCAGATTATGCTTTCTCTAAGAAGCTGTTATAACCTGCTGTATTCTTAGCACAGCAAGAAAAGCCTTTCACCAATACACGTGTTCAGGACAGTCACTTGTGCCTTAATCAAGGAAGTTTGAGGGCTATTGTAGTCACCACTTCTTCCCTGAAAGTAGCTTCATCCTTCTATAAGGTGGGCCTTTCCACCAAGTAGTAATAGCACTTTTTGAATTCCCTCAGTCTTCCAGCAAAGCATACAGTGCATTTCATTCCTTGGAGGAGTTGGCAATTTGACTGAAGTGCTGTACTAACCTAGACATGAGCAGCAGCACAGGTCTCAGTGCCAACTCCTTTCTAATCTAGCAGCAGAATAGTCTTAGTACTTGGAGCAGTACATCACACACACAGAGCCTGTACTGAATGCCCCAGGGTATGTGACACTGGAGATGGCACTGGAAGGAGAGGCTTGTCAGAATATACCAGGTATCATTCCTCGGCATATTCACGCCCTTGCCAAACCAAATATTTGTTACTGGCAAGTGTTTTGCAGTCACATCAGTCTACCAGGCAGGACTGATAGAATTCCTAACTCCAGTTGCTTTCACGTTATCATGTGTCCACATACAAGGACTAATTAGAAACCGTTCAGTAAATCCCAAGTGCTGTAGTCATCAGTATGTGTCATGAGAACTTACGCAATGGATGTGCCAGAACACTACCGCAAACTCAGCTGGCTCTAACTTGCAGGAATCCAATGAGTTCTTTTCCTCTACATGCCAAGAGAAACTGGTCAGAGATCTGTACCCTTAGTGCAGTAACGGACTGGACTGCAGCTAGCCAATGCATGGCTTCCATATCCTGCTATCATCCAGCTGTACCAAATCGCTTAAGCAAGACAAGGGTCCACCTTCCCATCTTCTTCAAGCATAAATAAGAGTGGGTCACAATTCCCATAATAAAACTAAGCTTAAAAAAAAAAAAAAAACATTTCTCACCTTAGCAGCTTCTATATTGAGCATGTAGTATCTCAACAGTTCAGAGAGCTTTAAGTCTTCATCTGAAGAAACTCTACTCTCCACTTTCTGCAGAAGAGATTACATAGTTTGTATGTAACAGGACACAGCATGACCCACATTTACAGATTTCATTTTTCCAAGACTTCTCTTACCCTGAGTTTCTCAAAGAGCTCAGCAACTTTCAAGAGATACCTTGGGGAAGAAGAAAATAGCAAGTAAACATTAGATATCTTAGTGCATAAAATGCCAGAATCAATTACCATGAAACCAAAAAGCTGAAGGCTAGAGTTTGTTCCTACACACATATCCAGACCAGAGCTTTGAAAGAAGGTCTAGGCACAGTCCTAGACAAAAGGTTTAATGCCAGAGGTGCTGGATTCCAGCCTAACAGACCAGTAGAGATAAGCAGCTGGACACCATTAAGAATAGCAACAATAAGCAGTATGAAGATATTGTACAGAATTTCCCCACTGCTACTCCCCAAGACTGATGGATCATTTTGTTTATTCAGCTGTTAACAGCATTAACAAGGTTACATTGAATTGATAGCAAAGTTATTAAAGAGTATTTACCTCTTAAAATGACCAGGTTTCCAGAAGTTGGAAAAAAAAAAAAAACTATTTTGGAACCTCTGAGGTCCAGAAGATAATACAGGCTTAGTATAAGCTATAGAGCTTATACAGCACATTAGAACACAGGTGCATAACCCCTTAACTTCTCCTATGTTCTCCAGAAGTTTGTGACCTGAACAACATTCAGGGAGACTTCTATTTAGCTATTTAGAAGGAGCTTTGAGCAGTACAATTCAGCTCTACTGCACAACTGGCAAGAGATCAGCTAATCTGAGAGTCCAATGCAATTGATAGTTTTAGAAATGTCACACCAGGAACATAAAAGGAAAGAGTTTCAACGCCACTTGCATGCAGTTCAAGAAACCCAATCCAGCTATGACTCACTCCCCTTGATTTTCTGAAAACATAAAATACCTGGACTCAGAATGTTTATGAATAGTTAGTGTTGCTTACTTTTTGATAACTGTAGGTTCTTCTAATGCCAGGCTGTTCAAGCAAGCTGAAGTATAAATATAGTCATCTGCAACATCTGCAAGAACAAGACAAGGCTTTCAGGCTACAAAAATCACTCAGCAAGACTGCAGGTCTTTAGAAAGGTCTTTGAAAAGATTCACTTTTATGAGATCTTGTCATCTTATCTGCTTTTGCACATGCATCCTTGATTCTGTTGTAGTAGTTTACAAGAAAAGTCTTCTCTTGCTCAAAAAAGTCATCTACTTCCTGAAAGAGAGTATAACCTGTTAAGTCAGTTACTTCACCACAGAACACAGGCTCTTCCCTTTTTAGGGAAGGGTCCAAACAAAGAACTTTAGTCACCTGAAGATTATGCTTGTCACTCACTATTGAAAAGCAGAGTTCACAAAAAAAGAAAAAACCCTGAGGATTTCCAAACCATTTGTTCAGTTCCTTCTTCACAGTGAAGTGAAGATGGATTTGACACTCAACTATTCAGTGCTGCAGGCTGTCTGAAGTAACCAGTAAGTTATCAGAGAGCCCTTAAGGCTACTAGCTGTTGGAATTTTGTTTCCCAGGCCTGCCACTGCATGGTAGATGAACACTAAACAGTTCACAAGCCTGTTTCACACCTATACAAAACATACGTACTGTAATGTTTTATGACATTGCCTTTCAGACAGCAAGTCTATTAGGAAGAACTGCCATGGCAACAGGGTAGAAAAGCTGAAGCTGGACCACTTACAGGAGTCTTTTGTATTTGATCTTAACTAGTACAAGCAAAAACATGTAAATCATGTTTATTCAGACCCTGAAGTAGCCAAAAATATATTTGCTGAAGGTATAATTCCTTCCTCCCCACCAGTATCACATGTTCAGGCAACTCTTGTGCATCAGATACTTGAAATATACTTGAATTTTTAAACAGTCTATAGCCTCAATGTCCTTTTATTTTTCAAATAAAGTAGTCAGAATATAGGCTACTCCATACTGCTGTCTAAAGTTAGCATAGCAGCTCCAAGCCTCACACACCAAGCCCAAAGCAGATAACCAACTTCCCTGAAGAAGGAAGCAAGAAGCAATCAAGAGTAAGGTGACCAGGAGGAAAACCAGCTACCTTACCTTGACTCCAGAGAAGAGAACTTCATCAGCACTCTTTACCACACTTTTTAGAAAGCCACCAAACATCTCTTTTGTGTTTTTCCTTCGAACACTCAGCTAGAACAGAGAGACCAAGACAGCTTCAAAGTCATCCATGGGAGGAAAAAGTGACTATTTTAAACATTAGCAGAGTAGTAATCTAATTTCTATCTAGCATATGATAAAGCAGCCTGATTTGCAAGCTCTCCAAGACCACTCCTATAAGCTGTACAATGGATTGTTCATGTAACAAATGGCTTTACTAGAAGTTCAACTGTTCTGTGCCAGAGATTTTTCCCATTCCCAGGAAGTTTGGTTTCTCCTTACATTTCCTGGACCAGCATCCACCACTGATACTGAGGCAACAAAACATGTGATATTAACTTCAATACACTTCCATTTTAAGGACCATGAGGCACACATAACAAAGGCACACCTGAACCATGTTTGTTCCTAAGATCCAAGGACACATCAAATTGGCTTCCTAACCAACTTGAGTAGGATTAAGCAATGCTATGAGATTTATGGCAGAAGGCCTAAAGACAGGTCTTCACCTTTTAGTCATCTCACAGAAGTACAGGCAATATCTGCTTGCTGACACTGTGTGCCGATTTACATTCATTCTAACTGCCCAGAAGGGGGATAGCACTTGTAACACCTTGCCTTACATGGAAAGAGTGACTTACATCCTGGTCATACTCCAGGAAAACATGAAAATTGCGATCTTTGCTGAGCACAGGGTGAGAAGAAATCCGCTGAAGGAAGATCTCATGTGATGATACAGTCTTCTTGAAGACAGCAAGGTATTCACTGAAAGGAAAAAAAAAAAAACAAAACAGATCCCTTCTGTACTACCCATTTAATTGGGCAAGGAATTGCATTATGTTTTTCCAGGAAAAATATTCAGTGCATTTCTGAAGTAGTGACAGAGCTTCTCTATAGAGAGAGAAGCCATTTTCAATCTTTCAATTGAGGAAGTTTTCCAGTTTGAGCAAAGCTTTGGACAACTCCCCAGTTCCAGTGGTTTTTACAGAATATCAGGCAGCAGCAGCAGACTCTCTTCAAAACAGAGACACTCAACACCAGCTACCAACAAATAAGTTGCTCTCCCATGAGAATTATTTACATTCAGCCTTCAGTAGTAGACTCAGTTCTACTTACGCTTCCAGTTCTTGCTTCATTTTGGCAAACTCCTCTTTTGTCATAGACACTTCCCCTTCTCCTAGTTTCTGCATCTTCTCTCTGGGACCATCAAAGTCCGGCTTTGAAGGTGCGGGAGGTATCTAGGCAAGGAATTGGTTAGTGATAGATGGTAGCAATCATAAGTTACCCAAAATTACTTCTAGCCTTCTGTAGAGAGGCTCTTTCACATGGTCATACCAAGCCAGGAAGGTTCTGGACCCAGGAAGCCTATAGGAATGTTGGCGTCTAGGTCCTTGATTGCCCCTCCCCGCTCTGTGCTACCCCTGAAACCAACCAGCCCTTCCAAAAGGAATATAAGAGGAACAGCCTCTACTCTCCACCCACTAGCCAGAGGCTCCTGTGGCAGCTGAATAATCCCGACAAAAGAGACTATTTAATAGAGCAACCCAGTGTCATCAACAGGCAGATACCATAGGGACTACCCGAGTCATGAAACACTCACAACAATGGTAAAGCAAACTTCATGTCTTTACTAGTTTCCATATGAAATCACCGTAGCATTTTGTTTAGAAGTGCATTTTCAGGAAGTACTTACAATGAGGCCGGCATATTCCTCAGTTTCAGTGAGCGTATCGTGCAGCCACACAAAGTCTTCGTGCTGCCTTGTAACTGAAAACTCAGAGCTTTGAAAAGCTGGCAGCGTAGTCTGGAAGAGAAGATATAGAAGGCCTACTGTTTTGTAAATTAGTGCTTTTAGAAACAGTTCTGTCGACTTCCAAAGGAAGCTATTTTGCCTACTAAGAGCCTCGCCTACTCTTTTAGCTGAGCTGGCACTCAGTGAGTCTTACTACTAAGGACACTATTTAAAGAACAGGCGCTGCTGCAGAACAGCATTAACACAGTTTATTTTGTGAAGTTCCACAGTGGCTGGCTTCCCCACCCCCCAGCCTTCTGATCTCAGGCTAGTTTCTTGGGAAAGCCAACCTAGCATATCGGTTACCTTGTCTCTAAACAGAGCATTCAAGTTTTAGGAAACTTAAAGTTTCTGCCTTTTTAGCCTCAGGCCACATTTAAGTGGAAAAACTCCATCTAATGAGATTTTCCTCATGGCCAAGCCCATCCTTGCAGGTATATGTGTTACAAACAGCATTTGCAGCATATTTACAGAGTCCACTTCGTACCCCATGATCTTCTTACCTTAGTATGTACCGTGAACTTCACTCTGTCCTTTTCACTCAGGGCATCCGGTATGTCAATTTGGAGAGAAGGATCAACATTCAGGTCTACAGACACAGACCTCAGCTGTAACAGATTTCACAGAAAAAGCCCTGGTTAAGCATCAAGCAGATTTAACAAAGCCAGACTCATCATTGCCAACACGAACCATGTTGCACTGGACTGCTGCCTCCAGGAGCAGTACACACAGGAATATGACAGCCTTGACACAGCCTGCACATCACTGCAACAAGCCTTCCCTTCCAAACACATGAAAGGAAAAAAAAGGCTTAAAGGCTTGCAGCTTAAAGTCTGCAGAACCAATTGTTGAAGATCACACTAGAGGTATTTGTGGAATATTTCTAGGAGGAAGCATCCTCCTTCCAGCACTTCTCCAGCTTCTTTACTTGGAGCACAACAAGCCAAAGCCTATACTATGTCATTTTGAAGAGAGTAACAACCCTAATAATATTCTCTTCGTTATCCCAGGCTTAATAGCCTAGTCTTGTGATCTGTTTCCTCACCCTTACATCAGGCAGCTGCTGTAGTCTGGCACGAGAAGAATTAAGTGATTTTATCTGTTGTGAAGTGCAAGCCACAGGCTGGGTGCCTGTGAGTCCCAGATGAGCCTCAGGTCCAACTGCTTGCCAAAAAGAGGACTAAACCCCAAGAACACCGGGGCACTAACACCACATCTGCATAATCTTACTCTCAAAATACCTGGCATCATGTTATTAATTGCTGCTAGAATGCACACTTTAAAAGAAAAAGCCTCAACAAGCTAGAATAAGAACTAGATACAATGATACCTGAACTTGGCTCTACAAAAGCTATTTATGCTTGCAGCCATGAGCCTCTTTCCCCCTGCTAAATTCAGGTCTTATCTTTCCTAGACAGAGCTTTGGGCCTGGCAACATTTTAATGCTATTTGCTTCTACTCAGAGCAGCCTGGAAGAGGTTTCAGAGCACGCTGTGAGGATGGGCTGCAAGTACACCGTCTGCAGGAGGCCCCAGAGCACACCAGCTTCGACAGAGACCAGATTTACCTCCAGTGATTGAGGCCAGCACCTTCCTTAGCAGAAGGGCACTTATTTCTTCAAGAAGCCCGGCCTACCACGATACGGTGCCTTCCTCTGCCACGGGACTCGTCTTTCCAGAGGCTCTTCCTTCAGCACTAACACACCACTCTTATTTTCTGCTCAAGAGAGGAACTGCCAGGGATCACAACAGGGGAAGCGTGCTGAGGAGCAGCTGTCAGAGCTGGGCCAAACCCCAGGGCTGTCCTTTAGGGAGGATTTAGAATGAATTATGAGGAAAGGCAGAGAGCTGGGATGGGACCGATGCTGTTTTGCCACACCACAGCATGCCAGCAGGCAGGCGCCTGCAAGTACCACCTGCCAGCACCGAGCCCACAAGCACTTGACAGCAGCCCAGCCAGCATCTGAGCAACCCCCTCGCGTTACAGATGGCTCGGATGCCACTTTAAGCTCCTGTAAAGCCGCGGAAGAGCTGTTGAGAGGCTGCCCTTTTTAAGGTGAGGTGTCACTTCCAAAAAGCTTCGGAGGCTCCCTCCCCCAGGTCTGGCCATCTGGGACCTGCAAGCCAGAGCAGCAGGCAAGAAGCCTCGCTGCCAGCCTGCAGAGCACGCAGACATCGGGCTGCTGAGCCTCTCATGGGATGGTTGTGGTCGGAAGGGACCTCCCCAGGGCAGCTTTTGCCTCCACCCAGCCTGTTTTTGGCTGGCTCTGGCTGTCACCAGTGGTTCCTGTAATCCTCAGCTCCTCACGCCTGAGCGAGGGATACCCCAGCCACGGTAAGAAGATTCCTACCTGCGGCATCCCAGCTGCTCGCTGGGGTTCGGGAGGGCGCTGAGCTTCCAGAGCACGTCCTGCTACACCACAGCAGGAGTACAAGCTGCAGCCCCTTCCACTCGGTGTTTTGCATCCTGCTTACTTATCTTCACTGTCCAAACAGGATCAGCAGAGCTAACAATACAAACTGCTGAGTCCAGGAAAAGCACGATAAGCCAAAGGAAACTGCTTCCCCTCAGCTAAACTACGGGAAGGATTACACAAATCATCCAGTCCCGAAGTTGCGAGCTTTCTTCTTAAATGCTGCAGAGAAAGTAACCCGTGGTGAGATGCTGTCCTCACACCCCTCCATGCCGAGTATCTGCCTGCACAGGAGGTGGGGATGTATGGACACAGGGTGGTAGTGCTTCCTCAGGTCAAAGCAGTGTGTGCCATTACATCTGCTGTGAACACGAGGCCCAGTTTATGCTTATAGACCACTGCAGGCTGAAATATCAAGCATATCACTTTTGGAAAAGAGCATGGGATCATCAACTCTGCCCCTAAGGAGTCTCAGCCTCAGGCCCTTCAGTAACGTGAAGCTGAGGAGCAGAAAACCACTGGCCTACTCCATCCCTGCAAAGGTCACTGCAGGCCAGGGACCTTTCGGATTACACAACCATGGCAGAAAGGCCCACACTACAAAGAGAGCATTCACACTGCCCAACCTCGGGGCAGAGGGCTTTGCTGCCCAGCAGGAAGCGCTGGGGCAGCATTTCTCCAGCACACTGGGAGCAAGAAGCCCCCTCCTGGTCCCAGCTCCACGAGGCGCTCACCCAGCGAGCACCCCGAGCAGATGCTCCACACCAGCAGCTCACCCTCCAGGATGTTTTACCCCATTCCTTCTACGCCCACCCCACACGCAGGAATGAGAAACAACTCGCTCACGGTCACACGGAGGCTTTGCCAAGCCTCCTTTCATCTGCAGGCCCCAGGCTGGTCCCTGCCCGAGGCCTTCCCAGGGAGCCACCCCAGCTGAGCTCCCCAAATTCAGCCGTACCCAGAGCTCAGCAGAGGTGACAGCGTGCCTCACACACAGCAGGGATGGCAGCCCCGCAGATTGGGTTAGAAACCCGAGCAGTTCCCCAAGCCCCACACCATGCCCCCACTTTCACCTCTCGTTTCCCTTCCTCAGAAAGGCTCCGGAGGCTTCTGGTTTGCAACACCCACAGCAGCTGTCACAGCTGCTCTGACACTTTCAAGTTCTGGGCTCATGCCTCTTTAGTGGCTTGTATGGGGATCCTTTGGCTTTCTTGAGGATTCAGGGGAAAAACTCTTCCTTGTTCAGGCTGTCCACTGTGACTCCTGCTTAACCTGACCCAGAAATTAGAGCAGGACATCACACAGAGCTCTACAGAACAGGACCATCATATTGATGGCTTCCAGCTCCACGACAACCCAGATGTTGTTGAACTATGATAATCACCTCCTTGAGAAGCCCAAGAGAAGAGACAGCAGGGACAGCACTACTCCGGCCAACCCAGGCAGAGTTTTACAACAGCTGATTGTTTCCATTGGTTAAAGACGATAAAAAAAAAAAGTCAGACCACCTAAACACAATCCAGCACTGACCATCAGCTCCTCAGGCTTCAACTTGAACAAGTTTCTTTAGATGGCCACGTCATTTCTCCATTCTAAGAACAGAATCCGCCAGTGCAAGCAGCTGTGACACAGCATCCAGCCACTAGTGACGTAAGAACCCCTATTCATCCTCAAAACCCAATTAATCCAGGGGTTTCCAACAAAACAGGGCTCCCAGAAGGAGCAAGGAACTTATTTCTTATTCTTTCTATGTATTATCAGCTACCTTCTAACCAAGCACCCTTTCGCTGCTCACCTCCCTGCTGCCACTCAAGCAGCCACAAATAAGACGTCAGCAGTAATTACATCTGACCCAGCATCCATTAGTTTTTAGAGAGCAGTCTAATTAAACCAGTGTAAGTGCTCTCCAGAGAGCACTAGAAGATCGTGATGCTTTCTGGAAGTTCATACAGACCTTTCAGCTCCAGAGTGCCTCGTTTCAACGCCCAGAAGCTAACCAGCAGCCTTTCAGAGTATCCGGACAGCACATTTCAGAGGCATTAGTTGCTAGAATTACATTTCAGTCATATTCAGCACACGGAACTGAAGTTTCCCCTTAATCAAGGCAGTAAAAGTATGCCTGAAAGTACCCTGTGTTCCTAGAGCAGCAAGGAGCTAGTACAGGAGATGAAAAGCTTTGATTTTGGAGCCTTCATGATAGACCTGCTGTTAGTTCTCTGATATTTAGTTGAAACAGTCCTGAAGTAGAAGAGATTACACATCACCAGGAAAACTGAACCAGCCTTCTCACATGCACTCCTCGCATCACTATTGATGTTACAGCAGACCCCAGTTTGGTGATTTTGGACGGCAGAACTGCAGGGATGCACTGGTTTCATTATGCCTTCTTAGTCTTGGTTGTAACACAAACAGCAGCTTGGTTTAGCCGCACTGAGATGCCGTTCCTCACCACGCGTGGTGCCTGCCAAGTGAGCGGGAGGCAAGGTCTACGGCCACAGTACCTGTTGTGAGTGATGGTGCAACGAGCAGGCCCGAGCACTCCGCTCTGCCACAGGGATCTCAGCTTCACTCTGCAGAAAGCAAGCGGTCACACACCTACAGTGGGACAGGGCTGGCAGCATTCAAGGATCCCATATTCCAAGAGAAAGCCTCTAGTTCCCCTTACTCCAGACAGCAGCACCCAGGACACCCCCACCCCTCCCTGCCGTCCCACAGCTCTTGAGGAGCCAAGCAGCAGCGTTGGCAGCACAGCCCAAATCCGCCCTGCCACAGCAATCTTCCTGCACAGCACAGCCCTTCCAGCCCATATTTCATCTGTAACACGACATATGCCCAGCTACAAAAACTGTGCAACAGAAGCAAGCCCCTAAGTCATGTTCAGCGCTTACAGGGATGTGTTAGTGGCCTCCTGCAGCGAGGCCAGGGCTGACAGAAGGGACTGTGCGACACAGCCCCACCATGCATTCTCCAGCTCCCATGGATCTGAAATTTTACCATTAGTTCAGGCTGCTGGGCCAGCTTTACAGAGGTTTATATCCTGGGTAGTACATTATCCTGTCCGGTAGGATTCACCTTGCTAGCAGTTTATCTCTGAATGAGTTTTTTTTTTTTTTGGCTCCCATGCAGCAGTACCCTTGTGGAGCAGAAGCAAGAGCTGAGAGGCCTCACTCATCCCAGAGCACCCAGAAGTTGCCTGGCACTGAGAACTGCTATTAGGAAGTGATAACAGACAGACACTGGCCACAACATCACATTCCATTTTTATTTTTATTTTTGGAAGAGCTGCTACAATACCCGGTGTCACCATTTTGATCTGGTTAAGTATTCAGAAAGCTCAAGCCTGCACTTCAGCAATCAATACAGCGACATTAGGAAACACCGGTATGTGCACAGAAGCAGGGCAATCCCTCTACTTCACTTTCTCAGGCGCCCTTCCCTCCCCACACGCTGCCTTTCCCACCGCGCGTCCAGTCCCCCCTTATCCTCCCCTCCCTCCCTCCCTTTTCCCACGTCTCCCGGCCCTCTCCAGCCTGCCCAGCTCAGGGTCAGCTCACAGTTGACACCTCCCAGCGCTTCCCACTCAAGGTTAACACCTCGCGAAGCTTCCTCCGCAGGCAGCCCGGTTTTTATCTGGGGGCCACACACCAGCTCCGCGCTGCCGCTTCCTTGAGCAAACAGGAACGGAGAAGATCGCAGCCCTCCTGTCCCCCCTCCCAGCTGCCCAGACCCCACGGCAGCCCCCCTGCCTCTCCAACCTGGTTAATTTTTGCCCGCTTTCTGCCGGGGTTAAAGCTCCCGGACCCTCGGCAGCCGCCTCCCCCTTCCCCCATAGGGAAGAGGGAGGAAGGCACAGGATCAAAGGCACCAGGTGCTGCACGACAGAGGGCATTTCGCCTCCCCACCCGCAGACACAACCCACAGAGAGGCTTTTTGGCTCGCTATCCTCACGTTAGAGGCTTTTTGGTTCACTATTATCCAGCCAGAGATGTTTGACTCGTTGCTAAGTTCAACGCGGAGCAGAAAAAGGTGCGAGCGCGGCTATTTCACCAATAACCAACTTCCAGGCGGATCAGGAGGGGGAAGCCCTGACTCATTCGCAACCCAAAGCGGGCACCCACACAACACGAAACGCCCAACCCCGCTCCGCTCCTCCCGAGACACCCCCACAGGGCTGGGGGAAGCTCGGAGGAGGAGGCAGCCCCCACGCCCCCAGCACCAGCCGCCCCCCGGCACACCCAGCCCGGGCATAACACCGAGCCAGGCGGCTCCCCGCTGCCCCTCCGAGCCTCAGCACCCCTCGGGCAGCAGCCGGGCAGCCCTCACCTTGCTCTGCGCGTCCTCCCGGAGCAGGGCCATGTCGCCGGCAGCCGCCCGCCCCCCGCCCCGCCGCGCCTCTTATAGCCCGGGGCGGAGCCGCCTCACGCCGCCATCACCGCCACCGCCCCCCTCCCTCCCGGCGGCCCCCGCGGGGCGGCGGCGGCCATCTTGGGTGAGGGCAGGGCGCCTCTTCGCCTTCATCCAAGATGGCGGCGCTTTCCTCTCTTTTTTCCCTTCGCTTTTAAACGGTTTGGGAACCTTCTAAATGAAAAGGATCTAAACTTAACGAAGGAGAAAAATCCCATTTCAACGGTTCTTATGGGCTTTAACGCCGAGCTCCCCGCGCATACGGTATGGGAGGGTGCAAAACTACAAATCCCGAGAGGCAGCGGGGCGCCGGCGCATGCGTGGTGTGTGCGGTGTCGCTGCCGCACGTGTGTTGACGAGCGGGCAGCGCGGCCCTGAGGTACCGGCGCCCCCTGAGGGGGCGCCCCGGTGGGGGGGGGTCTGTGTTGGGGGGCGGCTCTGTGAGGGGATTTGGGACAGTGCAGAGGGGCTGCTGCCTGCCGGGGGGCTCCTTTCTCTCCGGTACGGGCTTGTGATGGAGGCTGGGCTGCTGAGCTGAGCCTTATTACCTTTATTTTTTTAATGGGGAAGCGCCTTTTTCTCCCCACGCTCCTGGTTTCCCGACTGAGGGCTGGGTGTTGGTCACCTGCGGCAGGGCAACGGGTGGCGAGGTGGATGGAGAGAGACGGGGAGTGAGCAACTGTGCGGGGTCCCGGGGGTTGCAGGGCTCTCGGAGCCTCACGTTATGAAGATACAATGAAAAATAAAGGGGAAGCGGTTGTTCTGATGAAAAACGTGGCTTACTGTTGCTTTTCTGGCGAAAAAATAAATAAAAAGTTGTTATTGCCTCTCTACATCAACTAGTAACGCTGCTTGTGATACTAGTTTAAGCCTGTGATACTAGTTTAAAATTATACTTTTGTGATTGTGTTCGATGTACTCAAATTAGGCACGTAGGGTAGCAGGTCTGTAAGCACGTTTAGCAGTGCCCTTTCCTAGTGTCTCTGAAATGAGCTTGTGCTCCTGTTTGCTCGATCGGTGAGAGAAGGAAAAGCCGTGCTGGGTGCTGCCTGAAGCCCTGGCTGCAGCAGTGCCTTATGGCCGTGAACACTGAAGCGATCCTTTCAGTTTCTACTCGTTTGTATCCTGGGAAAACCTCCTCCGTTATGTTGGTGCCGCTAATGTTGGAGCTGCAGAGTCAACTGGCTTGGGGCAGTTAAGAAAAGTTCTCCTTTTTGTGTTTTTTTTTTCAGGTTATTTTATTTCGGTTCGAGTCTGCAGTCTGGCTCATCGTGCAGTACTTGAAACAATTGTACCAGCGCCAACGGTTTGAGAGAGAAGGGAGACGCTTCCCCTGAGAGAAATACCCATCAAGTTCTGCTCTGTCTGTGTGAGAGCAGATCCAGGCCGCCCCAGACCCGTTGCTTTCTTGTAAATGTAAGTTCTTTATACAGAAATGTCACTGTGATTAACCGAACAACGCATGTGATTCTTTAGTAGGTTAAGTACAAGCGTGCTTTATTTCTGAGCGGTCCTAGAACGACTTTGTGGAACAGCACAGCAGCAGACAAACTTTTCTTTTCTCTGCTGTTCGCTTCATAGTGTGCACAAATGTTTCCAGACATAGTACTCCAGAACAAAACAGGCTGTAAATTTAAAATACATACTAGATACTACTGAGACACTGCATGAGTGTTACAGTAAATTAGCTCGAGTGCTTGTAATACTGAGCATTCTCGTGGCCCCCTGATTTACAGCACCGCTCTGGTATAAGGTTACTCCTTAAAAATTATTGAGGGTTAGATTACTACAACTGAGCTTAATACTTGATCAGGTATCATCTTGCCTACTGCTACTGACACAAAGCCAGCATAAACTATTTCTTTTGTGCTCTGGCTAGCTTAACAAATACCCAGTCAATGACCCAGTGTGTATTCTGTTCTGATTAATGCACTTGGGTAAGACTGTAATGGCCATTAAACAACGGCCTGAGAAACTGCAAGCTCAGACACTACTGCATTTGAGTAAGGGTTGTGTTTTTCCTCCTATTTAGTTCACACTACAGCTTCAGTAACTCAGTTTAGGGGCAAACCTCAGGAAGAGAAGAGATTAATTTTTGCACCCTGCTATTTATGATGGAAAAAATACCTTAAAAAAAAAAATTGCTTCTGGTATTCAGGTCTGACCTTTAGGTATTCTTCTGCAGGTTTTACTATTATTTCTTGTTACCACCTGCAGCAAAGTGAAACCTGATGTAATGTGCTAACATAGTTCATTACTTCTTTTTCAGCAAGTGGCAGATTCTGACAGGTAACCAATTCCAAGATCAAAAATCCATTAAAAATGTGATTTTCTTCTTAGAAGAATGAGTTGTTGCAAGTTTTGGCATAGCAGCTTTGCAGAAGTGAGCTACTTTCTGATAGTTAAAAAGCAAAACACAGAGAGCTTCTTAAAAAGAAATGCATTAGAATGATTAGTAGTAAAAATGAGGCCATACAAAATTCACTGGCTAAAAACCTAAGAAGGACTGAAGAATTCACACAGATGGGTACTTCATTAAAAGTATCTTCTTAAGCTCTTACAAATTTCTAGCAAAACAGTTCCTTGACATTGAATGAAAATGAGAGGTAATAGAGAATTTGGTTATATTTCACTCAACATTGTAAAGCTCCCTCAGACATCCATGAAACAAAGCAGGGCAGAAGTTACAGAAGGTGGACAATCCAATTTCTCACTGTTGTGTAACCTGCCTAAAACAGGTTGCTCTGTTTTTTGGCAAAACTTGCACGCTTTCATGGCAATAAAATGGTTGAAATTGCCTGCTTTCAACACGTTAATTCTGCAGAGGTTGCACGCTATGTGTTTTCACCGTTGATGTTTTATGAATGCTTTTTGTTAGATCGGTTATTATGTGCCCAAACTTGACAAAGTCAGTGTGAAAAGTGTAAAGCCAGTAAAGAAAAAATGCGGTGTATCTGCCTACTGCTGATTAAACTTCTGCAGCTGGCAGGTTTTGTCCTTCACAAGTGAAGAACGGTATTTATGGAACCAGAGTCCAAGGTCTCCCCCTTTTGTTACAAGGTTCCTTGATCTAAACAGCTGCAGCTGGTATCACCCTGCTTCGCAAGTTGCTCTGTGTGACAGATGCCTGCACCCACACTCTGGTGTCCCTGCGGTTCTGCATGAGTTCAGGATCTGCCCATGCAAAATAACTCCTCCTAGCAAGTATTTGTCTTCTGTGCTGCCTACATCTTGGGCAGTGCTGTGTAAGGAGTGTGGGGGGAAAAGAAAAAAAGAGTACTGTTACAAGTATTGTCCAAAGCAAAATGCTGATGTTGGTTGGCTACGTGTGTTGTCTGTATTTTTTTGCAGAGGGTGGATGGAAGGAAACTTTGTGGTGGTCAGCAGATAACTTTCAGTAGGAGCAAAGGCCTTAATTCTGCAATTATTTAGTGTTGATTTAAATGCCACAGTTCACGTGTTTGTTTTAGCCATGTTTGTAGACTTCCGTGGGACTTAACATTGAAGCTATAATATAGTTTTGAAAGCTTTGCCATGAACAAGAACTATGATCTCCAGGTTTTCTTTTAAAGCTTCCTAAGTGTCTTAGAACGTAACTGTGGTTGAAACTTCTTTTGAAAAACACTTTTATATTTTACTCTGGTCTTTAAAAGATTTATTTGCGTCTGAAGGTACTTGCAATGTGTCTGGTTTCTCTTTGGCTTTCCCAGTCTAAAGCCTCCCAATTTCAGCATGCACTGAAAAAAATTAATCAAATTTACTATCTCACATCAATGGGTTTACTTCATTCTCTTCTAGACAGGATCTTTTGTTTGTTTGTTTCTTACTTCCCTCTGCCACTTTTGGGGGTGGTTTGTTACCGATCAGTTTGTGTGTTTCCTTTCATGTCAGTTCTGATACTGTTGCTGTAAGAGCATCTTCTGCAGTTTTTGCTACTTGCAGCATCTTTGTGTTTGCTGTTTCAGATTTTGCCAGCCAGTGCTGGTTCTTTTCAGGATCGTTTCCTCTTTCCTTACTTATAGGTTTTTGTTATTGTATTGTTTATCTAAATTTTGGTGGTATGAAGTGTATGAAGGCACTTTATGACCGTAGTAGTTCTTTATGTGGCTAAGGACAAATGGTTGGTGGTGTTTTATGACTCTGAAAGTGACTGATTTATTTTTCTACAGGAGCAGATTCTGGTATCCTGCAGACTGCTCCTAACAGAAGGAAGAGAACTGTAACTACTCAGAAATGCTTCTTGTCAGAATGAATTTCCTACAGCTACTGTGCAGGAAACCCGAGAGACTGGAAATGATTTTTCAACTACGGCATTGCAAAAAGCAGTTCCCATACATGTGTCTGGCTACCTCCGCTTGTCTTTACAGCAAGAAGAAAAAAGTGAACGGTTATGAGCAAGTTGATCAAGAAAAATACAAAAGCTTGGTCTTCTCTGTTACATCTTACAAAGCCAGTGCCCAAACACCAGAGACAATACTTGAAGAAGACGGTTTGTTATATGGACAGCCACTTAAACATGCACCTCCAGATGAAGCTGAAACAAAAACTCCCAAGAACTGGATTCCTCTCATAAACCCCAACAAGAGGACTCTGCTTCTTGACAGCGACTCCAACCTGCCCATGAAAATTGCTTTGCAGAAAACAAAAATACCCAGCGTTACCCGTATCCTTCAACAGACCATCCCTCCGCAGCAAGCCTTTTACCTAGAAAGGTGGAAGCAGAAAATGATACAGGAACTTGGGAAGGATGGCTTTGCAGAGTATACTAAAAGTAAGTCTCATCACATGATGACAAAGCAGGAGCAATGGTTTGGATAGTTGTCTGGGACACATTACCAGAGCTGCATTATCCAGCTCTAGAAGTGGAGTGCTTTGAAAATTCCTTGTTTCCATTTCAGGGGACAAGAGCGTATGATGAGGGCACCTGTCCTTGATGAATATAAGCTCTAATCTTTGTTCTAGGGCTACTAAAACTGATTCAGAATCGAGTGGGGAAACTGGAATTAGACTGTAGATACCCTTTGTTCTGTCCTACCTGCTTCTCCACAGTTTCCCTATGTGCTAGTATCTGTTTACAAATAGATATTTTCCAGTGGATTTTATTGAGCCTGCCTGCAGATCCAAAGGCACTTTGTAACAGGTGGGAATGAGCATGCTGAAATTGTATCATCTGGAGTGTTTAAAAAACACCTGGTGCCAAATATGCTGAAGTTCTTCAGTAACCATTCAGAATATAGAATACAGCCAGCCCCTCCGGTGAAGTTCGGAGGTTTTAGAGATTTTCATTTCATAAGATACCTCCCCCAAGCTGTGGGACTGAAGAGGATTTGGGGAGACAATAGGTAGAAACTTGCAGCAAGATTGATAAATACCCTGGTGCTCCTTACACAAACAATTATGCTTTGGAAAACTGAATATCCTATATTTATACTCTTTTTGACTTATTAAGTACTTGACTGAATAAGCTTAGTACAATGAAATGACACAACCATATATGACTGTTTAAAATTATCTTTGAATTGTTTCTGAGATAAGCCTTTACTCCTAAGAGTTATGCCCACCCATTTCAGATTTATTCAATTCAAATGGACCTGTACAGCAGGAGAAGCAAATTCATTCCAGACTTCTGGCTGCTATTTTTTTCGTTCACAGAAATTCACGTTTTTAGTATACAGTAAAATAATGCCTTTTAATAAACAGTAAATTAGAGCTCATCTTTTGTTTCTGCAGAATTAGAGACAAAGAAAAAAAAAAAGAGTAAGCATTAATATAAAAGAGAGAATTTCACTGTTGACTAAAGTTATTTTTCTGTCTCATTCCCTTCTCCTCCCCACATTCTTAAGTTTTCAGTACAAAACCAGTCTGATTTAAGGGTTTGTCATATAATGTCCAATATACAAGTCCATCACATATCATGAGCAGTGTCTAAAATGTCGCATCTTTCTTAGATCTTTTCCTCCAAGGAGAGCTCTTCCACGCAGCTTTGGAATCTATGTTTTTACCTGAAGAGTCGGCAACTAAGGAGCAGGGAGAAGACGCTGCTATTTCTGGCTACTTATCAAGCGTGCAACACGTCTTAAAAGACATCAGTGAAGTCAGAGTTCTGGAAAGCGCAGTTCAGCACGAAACTCTTCAGTATCTGGGCCTGGTAGACTGCGTGGCTAAGTATCGGTGAGGTCCTGGTTCTCTGAGAGACCCGAAAATTGGTGCTCTGTGGCACGTGGGAGGCTGGAGCAGCTGCCTTGGTGAGCTGTTGAGGGGAAGCTGGAAAATAATTTTGGTATCTGAGCTGCCAGCATGGGGGAGACTTCCTTAGACTGGAAGTGATGACGAGCAACAGGGTTGAAATGGGCTGTGTTACACCTGTCTTTGCTGTGCTGTGTCTGATTTCCTGCTGTGACTGAATTTAAGCTAAAATATTGTCCTTTCTTGTTGTCTTATGCAGGGGCCAGTTGTGTGTGATTGACTGGAAGACATCAGAGAAACTGAAGCCGTCTCTGAAAAATACTTTTGACAACCCACTGCAGGTTGCAGCGTATGTTGGGGCCATCAATCACGATGCCAATTACGACTTCCAGGTCAGCAGGCCTGCTACCTGCCGAGACAAGCAGCAGCGCCCCTGTTCCTTTCATTTCTCCCCACTTACTGCCTCCAGCACCTGCTGGCCATGATTAGGGTGTTGGTAGGATTTGTAACAAAGCAGCCCGGGCTTAGATCAGGTTTAACTGACATAAAACTGTACTGTAAAATAATTCTTGCTTATCCTGCTGCCATGGCTTGTCAGTAACATCTTGTCCCTGGTTTTAAGGGAATCCCTGTTCAGGGATGGATGCTCCGTGTCCCAGGAGGTCAGGTAAAATCCCAGTTACCTGACATTTGGCCAGTCCCCAGTGCTTTGTTCGTATGTTTTTGGTTTGTGTGGGGAGTAGGAAGCAGGAGGAGAGAGAGGAAGTGAAGCAGAAGACCGTGCAAACAGGGAAATGGGATGGGAGCGCATTGCTCACATCAGGAGTTGCTTCAAAGACTCCACAGGCAATCTAGCCAGGCCTGCTTGGCCTGAAGGTTTGTTATTTTAATGCAAAGCCTTGAAGGGGGGAAAATGTAAAGCAGAAGAGAGCAGGGTAATGCATGGGTTCTGCAAAGGACTTTCTAGGATATTACAGAGATCGGTTTCCTGATCAGAAGTGCTTCATAAACATGATCCTTAGAATGCGCTACAGGCAGTAATGCAAGGATTCTGCCACCAGCCTTCTGACTCCACCACTTCCCCCCTGTTGGCTGCTCGGGGTTTGGATTAGAGCTGTTTGTCAGGCACTAAATATTTCAGAACAGGCCTAGGTAAGCGTTCGCGCTCAGACTGGTGCTGGAGAATGGCGTCAGGCTGATCATATGACCCCAGGCAAAGCCTCGTCAATCACTGGGAATTTTACCACAGAAGGTGTAAGTGGACCCTAAAAATTGATATTTAAGTTTGAGCCCTCCAGTTCTCACCCAGGTCAATCAGAGCTCTGGACTCTCAACGTTTGAATGTCAGTCTCCAAGTATCTTATGGTGAATTATTGCTGGGTTTTGTTCCTCATTTCTTAAGATATTTCTTATAAACTAAATATTTCTGATTTAAGGTATGAAGGAGCACTTTGTTACTGTGCAGGTATCCGAGCACTGACACAGGCTGCCCAGAGGTTGTGGAATCTCCCTCCTTGGGGATCTTCAAAACCACCTGGACATGGTCCTGGGCACCCTGCTCTGGGTGTCCCTGGTCGAGCAGAGGGTTGGACCAGCTGGCCTGCGGAGGTCTCTTCCCACCCCAGCTATTCTTTGATTCTGTGATGTGTATGTGTAAGCTGACATTTTACAGTCAGGTTTAGTCTCTAAAACTGCTGGCTGAAGTTGCACGTTAATGTTCCCTTTCTAACAACCTCCTGGTTTTAATTGCAGGTCAGTTGTGGACTCATAGTGGTTGCCTATAAGAACGGTTGCCCCGCACATCCGCACTTCATGGGTCCAGACCTGTGCTCACAGTACTGGAATAAGTGGCTTCTGCGCCTCGAGGAATACATGGACAGAAACTGACCCAAACTGAGCTATACAAGTGGTCAAGGCAAGTGGTCTGAGCACAGATCCAAGGCACACATCCTTTTTTTTAATCTTTTTTTTTTATACTGTAAGAAATATTCTTTTTCTAGTAACTTGAGCTAGTTTCTTATTACCATTTTTCCCCTTAGAAAAAAAAAAAAAGGAAAGAAAAATGCAAATGGGGAATGCATATTTGCCTAAGTTGTAGGAGACTTCAGTCAGTTGAATTATCCTTTTCTCATTTTTGAGAAAAAGCTGTTGCAGAGCTGAGACTCTGAAAATGGAATGGGTAAATGAAAGCAAAACATCTGTGTTGTCTGAGCTGAGAGAAATGTAAACAACGAATGAACATAGTAGACTGGGTTTCAGTCAGCTTAGTTCTTGCCCATTTCAAAGATAGCCATTAACGGGTCTGTTACTATTTGTATTTTTTGTTACAGCAACAGTTGGAAAAACTGCACTGTGAATTACAACCAAACTCATAAGTACTTGTTTAAAATACTGAGTAAAAGTTGATTGTGTAACAGAAGTGGCTGAGGAACAGGGGGGCAGAATTGTAACTGGTACACTTAAAAATTTCCAGCAAGTGTTCTGGAAGGTGGGAAGGTTGACTGCTGCTGGTAAATCCTCCTGCAGGTTTCTTAACAGGTTGTGTAGCCCACGTAAAATAAATATGAAAGTGGAAACGGGCGTTGTGCCCTAGGTTGTGACCTTACAGTGGGCTCTGCAGGCCGGGTCTGTGACTGTCTAGGGCTCTTCTGACTTTGCTGTGGGTCTGAGGGGACAAGGAGCCTTCCCATAAGGACCTGTCTGCAGTGTCAGGTTGTAGCGTTTGCCAGCACGAGTACATTTCCTTATAACAGTCACAGACTTGTGACTTTGAAGCTGAGCCTTCTGAGGAACAAAGAGCTGTTTTTTTTGTTTGTTTGGTTGTTTTTTTTTAATTGGTCTTGTTTATTTGTTTTCAAGTAAGTTTGTGAATAAATATCCTGAAACAGAAGTGTTACTTTGAAGCCTGTTTCATAAAATTAAGCTTATAGACATGGAATGAGCCTTGGTGATGTCAGGGGATAACGCTTTGTGCGTTGCATGCCTGGAAAGCTTTTTCTTCATCCACTTTCTCTGAATTGTAGGTATGAGTTTTCATAATTCCACTGAAGATTGCACATAAAAATAAGCCCAACCCCTAAACTTCAAGAAAATCAGCCAGAACCATATCTAAAAAAGCAGTGGGCAGGCTTGCTGCTGAAGAAACCTGAGCCTCCGTAGAGTTTAGTCATCAGCTCCTCTAGAGTACTGCACAGTGGAAAGCTGCGCAGTAAACCTTTAGTTGTACTGGTGCTTGCTTATTCAAACACTGGTCTGGTGACAGTGTGCTTAATTACATTTCTAACTAAAGAGACAAACGCAGAGACAGAAGCTAGGTTCAGAGATGGCTGATGACTACAAAGCTGCGTGCGTGCTCAGATGTTGTACCTGTTTGGCAAGTACATCCCCACATCACAGCATTTTAGCAAGTGGGTAGGCCAGTGTCGCTGAACACAGCTGATTTTCTGTGTGGGGTGGCTCTGTAGGTATAAAGGCGGGCATAAAGAAGAGAAGAGCTGCTTTGGGCAGAAGCAGGAGGTGATCAAATGTTCTGGACTTTACGTGTCAATTGGGATTGGGTAAATCAAGGGAGTGTGGAACAGCTGGGCAGCACTGGGGTGGGACTGCACCCTCCATCGTACCTACAGCCATTGGGTGTCTCTGGGCCGTGTCAGTTTTCATCCTCATCCTGCCCGCTGCTAAAAGGACAAGGCTGGAGCCTGGGCAGCACAGGCACCTCTTGGCTTCACCTGTGATCGTTTGTGTAACAAAAGCCTTCTGCCATTGAAGCTGGCAGCTTTCCTCAGACAATGCCAGATCGTAAAACTATCCTTAAGTCTTGGAGTCTGTAACAGCAGAGCCAGGAGGAGCTGGCAGTCTTCAGAGTATCAGTACAAGTTACTCGTGTCTAGCACTTCTGGAAGCCCAGCAGCCTCAGGCATCCCTGTGGGAGCTCTCAAACAGTTCTGAAGAAGCTGCTGCCGGTTTTGTCCCGTAACGAGCCATTGCCAGTCCCATGCAAACTGAAACCCACTTTGTCACCAGTTTAAACTGACTTGTCTGACTGTCAAATTGACGTGCCCAAGGCACCTGCTCCAGGGAGTATCTGTCATCTGCAGCAAACAGTCAGGTGCTGGGGGCAGTGATTGCAGCTATGGTGTCAGCCTCGTTGGAGCTTTGCTCTCCAGCCGGAGCGGTTTCGATCCTGCTGTTTGCTGTTACGTACGACTTTGTTCTGCTGCCCTGAGTGCTTGCTTTGAAGCCACTTAGAGGACCCACCTCAGTGTGTCTGGTTCTTTCAGCAGAGACATAGTTTGGCATACTGGAGGGAAATCAAAAGCACTGTGTCTTACAACCCTCCACTGACACCACTCAGTTGCAGGGGCACTGGCTCAGAAGAACTGAGGATCAGTGCGTAAGCTTTAGATGTTTTTCTTCCTCAGATGCTTTTTCTTCCGTGGACTCGCTATTTATTGAAGTATTCTGCAAACTTCCCTGTTACACAGATTACGAGTTTGTTCTTTACACAGTAGTATCACTTTATTATCATAATTTTCAAGGTCCCAAGCACCCACAGTTGTGCTGAATAAAATACTTGTATCTTTAGAAACCCTAAAAGCTCTTCCCTGCAAGAACTCAAGCAGATGTCTGTACAAGACCAAGGCATCTTGAGAGGTTTTTTGTTCTGTTTTGTTTGGTTCTCAGAATCTTACCATTTTGGTAGCAGTGATTATTCTGGTCCTGGCCATGACTCTATTTCAGGTCTGTTTTAGTTCAGCTTTTCTTTCAACGTACAAAGAATGTGGCATGATCTTCCCCAAAAGTACAGCTTTATTTTGAAACACAAATGACTTTGGGGGTATTTAAAAATGAACACCATTAATTATGATGCATTTAAGTTAATTAAAACCTGTTTAGCAACCGTGTCCATTAACACATGAGACAGACGAATAACATGTGCTTGGACCAGCATAACCTGTGATTGCTGAGGAAGTTCCACCCCACCCTGACTTTCCTAACATAAGACACCCAAATGCCCAGGAAGGGCTGCAGCAACTTCTGAAGAGGTTTAAAGTGTCACGCAGATTCAGCAACAACAGTTATGGCACCTCTACTTCTTTTTTTTAGTCCCTGAATTTGCACTTGATGGTCCCTATAGCGTGGTTGTCCTGGCTCAACAGGAGCCAGAGCAGGAATATAAGGGCAGGCTGAAAACATCAAAGACATCATATCAGTCCCCTATCATCATCACCACCTTCTTTCCTCGTAGCATCAGTCTCACCAGGAGCCTTCTAAACTGACTGATTACACATTAGGGGCCAGATATACGCGTATAGTTTTGCACTGATCTCGTGAGGCAGACAGCCTAAGCTGTGCTCTTAACTGCATTGCACAGCTCTGTTGTAGTAACTAAAGGCACCTGGTTTTTAAAAATAATAAAAAAAAAAAAACAAACAACACACACACATGCACACCATAAAATACAGACAAAAATGCATTTCAACATGACAGAAAATAGAAATCTTCAAGTCATTAAAGTGTTTTCTTTGAGTTTCTGGCTTGGTACTGATGTATGTTAAGAGGATGTGGTAATAATCCCCAAAGCGTGCGTAACAAGTCCAGGACAGCCAGAGTTAAGGTTACACACTTAAATCTAAATATGATAAAAGGAGTTCACAGCTTAAAGTACCTAGAACGTGACTGTAAGGCTGCCCTGGAATGTTACTTGCTAGAAGAGAAAGTTTAAGAGGGGAAAATGTTCTGCGTCCTTTTAAATAAAGTTTCAGCTCACCTTGGATCAAGGTTCTGGAAATCATTAGTTTACTGCACGGGGGGTCAGAGTAAAGGTTATTTGCACATTTACACTTAGGTACCGATACAGTGTGTTCCTGGTTGTAAGCCCGTTTTAATTACTTGTGCACATGAGAACAGTGTACGTGTAGCTGCTCTTACACGGCCCCTCTCACCCAAACCTCTCACAGGCAATTTTTACAGGAGGTAACTGTTGTCGTCTGTAAGAAACGCGCTGGGGAACGGCGAACGTAGTGGTCAGCAGCCATGCGGATGTGTAGCAGAGCTGAAACGAAGCAGGTCACCTGAACGCCAGTTCAGTAAAGGCTCCGTCGAGTAGGTGAGGTGACCGCCCCTTCTGGTCTTTTGTTTTTTTGACCAGACAGAAGTCTGATGTTTGCATCACGTACGGCAATATTTCTTTCAAGTTGAGGTTCTGCCAGTATCAATAGAGTCCCGTTAACAAAAGCATCCCCTTTCTGTCAGGGATTTCTTCCAAAATTGTTTTTTTTTAAAAAATAATAATATAAATGTAGTCCTACATGTAAACTTCACTCCTGCAGCCCACTGTAATCCACCGCGTTATTCGTCCTTGTCATCATCTTTGGAGTTCCTCTGCAGGACAGGGCTCAGTTTGTTTTGCAAGACTGCCGCCAGTTTTTTTGAGGTCTTTTTCAGGAAAGCACTGCCAGGGTGAACGCTACTGACGTGCAGGTACAGGTCCTCCTGCGTGGGGCCGGTGTAGCCGCAATCCTCGCAGACGTAAAGTTTATCTCGCCTCTGTTTGTAGGCATATTGCTGCTGCACCCCGTGAATCTTCTTCAGGTGGGATTCCAGGGAACACCGCTGGGTGAATGCTTTGTTGCAGACCTCACATTTGTAAGGACGAATTCCTACAAAATGAAAAGACAGCGATAACTCTTCTGGTTTACGTTTATTACAGCCAAGTGAGGAATCAGCTAAGAGAAGGCTCTGTTTAACTAAATACTGAGCAAATTCCTAGCAGTAGGTAGCTGCTAGTCCAGGAAACTCTAAATAAGACATTTTACTTTCAGGCTAAAATCTTCAGGAACCATTTGATACATTGGGGAACACAGAAATGTTTTGGTAAGGCTCAGGCATATGCTGAAGCCAACAGGTGCCCATCAGCACTTTGGTGCCACAGAAGAAACCGTTATCCACTCTGGTGTAACCTACTCCTTAAAATATCTGACTGAGAATTTTAGCCCTGTGATTAGGTAAAGCTGCCGGTTCCAGCTAACCCTTCATCTTGGCACTGGTAATGAACGAAATCTTATATCTTGGTAAGTTGTTAATTTTTCTCTTCTAGTGAGCAAAGCTTAATAACACTTCAGTGGACGGCTGCCAAACACGAGCACTCAGCGATCGCAGCACTTCAAACAAGCAAGGCTGTTTTCACAGGATAGAGTTTTAATTATTGAGCTTACAGGCTCAGGTTCTAGGAAAGAAGTGCATTAAGATGAAAGAAAGACGTCTGCGTGCTCTGGAGAAAGGAAGAAGGGGCTGGCTTGTGATTTGAATGCCTGAACAGTTTCAGTATAAAAGAGACCGAGCAGTAGAGCATCCATTTTATCACCAGTCAGCGCTGATTTAACAACAACCCACCAGCACTTGAAGGGAAAATACTGTAGGGTTTACCAACACTAGAAAAACCCAAACACTGTTGTGATTTGACTTATTATGGAGTAGCTCAGTAAGTTTTCCAGCAAAGACCAGCCTTAAAACTGACAGAATGTTACCCCAAACCCTCTTCAGTCAGAGGAAGATCAGACCTAGGGTGAGTAATAGGCAGGCAAAAAAGGGTGAAGTGTAAAGCAGAGGTGTTCATATGGGCGGTTTTAACTTTGTAAGGAAATTGTGTTAAGTTCACAACTCGCTTGCTGTAATCTACCAGAAATCCCAGCTAATTAGGAGTTGCAATAAGAAGCACCTTGATGCTGAGTCGAGTCACCCCTCTCAGCATCTGCACGGGTCTAGACCTCTGTCAGTTGACCAGGAGCTGTGCCTCTTCATTTCTAAATTTCCTTTAACTGCTTATATCAGTTACTTTTTAACCTTTAACTCTGCTTATGCTGTGAATCTGGGCTGGCAGGCTCGCCTTTCCCACCCTGTGACACTACCTTGTTGTTGCAAAGTCCAGTTGCAAACAATTCCCACCGGGACACTGAAATTCAGTGAAGCAGGTGTCGACCAGCACCTGCTGCGCCAGAATGAAGCCCACGCTACCACTCGCAGCACCAGTATTCAAACATCGCCCAGCTTCCCTCAACAGCAATTGGGGGTAAAAAAAGTCACAACTGTGGCTCTTGCTGCACCGCTAGCTGTGCACCTGCTTCATTCTGCCTCATTCCATAAGCAAAGGGAAAAGGCAGTGCAGAGCAACCCCAAGCAACCAGCAGGTCCTGCAGGCAACAGCAAATGCGGAAAGGTGGAGCGCGCCCAGGAGACGTGGCGGCATCGTCCAGGTGCCCTGCAGTGCAAATTAAAAGCCTGCTGAGCGCAGCCAGCCTGGCTTGCCAGCAAGCGTCCTGCTTGGTGAGGATGGACTTGAAGGGCGTTTTAAACCACCACTTCCACTTTAAGGGGAAAAAAAAGGGAAAAAAAAGCAGCTTTCCCCCTGCTCCAGGTTAGCACGAGCGCTTCTGTGCACAGAGCATGGGGTGAGCACCCTCCTTCCAGTGTCTGAAATGCTTTGCTTTGACCCAAGCTCATTCAGAATGAGGACAGACCCTCACAGACCTGATTTTTAAATCGTCGCAGGATGAAAACCAGCCTCATAAACTACTGCCTGAGTTAAGACGAGTTCAGCACGCAGGCACGGGACGGTGCAGCGCTGCTTGCGGGCTGCCCGCAGACGCATCGCCTGGCTTCCCAAAAGCCGGAGGCGCAGCGTGAGCCACGCTCTGCTTTCTCCAGACAGCGCCAAAATCACACCACAGCCCCTTTCCACAGCCCAGCCCGCAGGGCCGGCTCGCACCACGGCAGGAGAAACTGCTGCTCGTTTCCTCTAGAGGGCAAAGCGTTTTCACCCAGCGCGTGGCTGGGGCTGGCGGGACCCAGGCGTGCTGGGAGATGGGTTCACACCGTTCCCTTTCCTCCACCACATCGCCGCTATGTATTTTTTTGCTAATTTTGGCTTACCTGGGCTTTGCATTTTCCCCGTGGATGCTCACCCTCCTGTCCCATCTCACCCCTTTCTCCCACCCCCCCGCCGAGCAGCCCGGAGCCCCCAGGCGCAGCAAGCTCACCAGTGTGGGTCCGGACGTGCCTTTTCAGATCAAAGGTGTCGTTGAAGCCTTTCCCGCAGAAGGTGCACAAGTGTCTCTTCACCTGGCTGTGGCACTTGATGTGGCGGTTGAGCATGCGCTGCAGGCGGAAGCCCTTGCCACACAGCTCGCAGGAGTGCACCATGGCATCGTTACAGGTGCCCGTGGTGAACTGGGGAAGGGAACGGGATCGGGTGAGTTGTATCGACATGGCAAAGACCACAAGAAAAAAAAAAAGACCTCATGCTTAGGGAGCAGCCCCCTCTCCACCACCTGCTGACCCCCTCCCGGGCTGTGCCACGAGCCCCCCAGCAGCAGGGACCCTCATCCAGCTGCATCCAGGACGCCTGCTTTGGCCACGAGCCCTGCCGGCAGCACCTCCGCTCCTCGCGCTTCTCCCCCTGCCTGCCTCAAGGAGCAGCGGTGATGCTGCCCGTTCCCGGCTCAGCGAGGTTAAAAAAAAAAGGAGCTGTGTCTGCACATGGGCTTTGCAGGGGATGGGGAAGTTCAGCGTGGCTGTGTGCAGCTTGAATCCCTCCCCAGCTGAAGGAGACCGAGCAGCAGACCCAAAAAAAGCCCCTCGGAGCGCAGGAGGAGCATCGGGAGGAGAAGCTGATGTCAATTCTCAACTCAGGGCTTCGGGAGAGATGCCAGGGTGCCCTGCAGCCTCCCCTTCGGAGATGCTCTCACAGCCAGCCACATCTTCCCCGGGGATGCCCCTCCCTGCAAATATCACCGGTTTCTGCTGGAGGTTTTTCACCAAAAAAAAAAAAAAAGTTAATGGTGTTTCTGGCTGCACAGGTAAATTTGGAGAGATAAACTGAAGCGAGGTTGTGCTGACTCAGTGGAGACTAAAACAATGGCACTAATCTCCTCCCATCGGTCCCCGTTGCTGGTTAATTAGCTTGAGAGTGTCATTATGGGTTAATCTCCTCATTCCCAGTTCTAACACCAAAAATATTGCGCCAACTCCATGACCTAACTTGACTAAGGGAGACATTGATGATTCAGCTCCTGGGAAGAGCATTCCTTACAACGAAAGTTTAATGTCTGGGATATGCAAACACTTCACTATTATTTTAATTATTCTCGGGGCAGCCGACGCGCTCGCTGCTGGCCACTCGAGCCAGGTGAAAGCAAGCAGAGCAGCAGCACCACGCACACGGCATCAGCACTCAGGGTGCTTTTGGCAAGTTTCTGTGGCATTTGTAGAAAGCCCAGCTCTGCAGGAACGAGGTTAACTACACAGGTCCTCTCCGTGGATTTCGATTTAATTTTTGCTAACAGCACAAAGTAAATTGTAAGCAGTGGGCTCAGCTCAAACAGCAGCAAAGCATGAAAAGAGGAATAGGTTTGGGGGTTCTTCTTCCTGAAGAGCCAGTTATTTTTCCTGCTCCTCCTCCTTCACTTACTCATGAAGTAACGTTACCTGAAATGGTTTGGAAAAGCCAAAAAAAAAAAAAAAAGCTAGCTGTGAGACATCAGGATGTGGAACTAGAGGGGCAGCAGAGGGAGAAGCACGTTGGGCAACAGGTAGGGCTCCACCTCACCTCGGCTGCATGTAAGGAGAGGAAAATGTAATGTTCATCACAAGATTGATAAATCTTGGCTGAAACCCTGTAATCCTCACAGACAGCGGGAACATTTACAGCTCCGTCCAGCAGAGTAGCAACCAGGGTTTAACGAGGTGCTAACTAGCCATGGCTAAAGGCATCTCCTCCTTCCCAGCACAGGGGTGGCCTGGGGGTCTGACTCCACCTCAAGGGGCAGCCGGCGTGCTCACAGATGGCCATGGTCCTGTGCTTCACATCCCACCACACCGGGCAGGAGTTTGGGGTCTGAGTGCCATGAGGAGCCCACTCCCCATTTCCCCTCACATCCTTTGGGGTGAAAGCACCGCCCTGCCTAGGGGACCCGGCCTGTCACAGCTCCTGCCCGTGGGCTTCCCAGGTTGAGATAAGCACCAAGACCCAGCGAGGTGCCAAGAGGACCTCTCCCAGGCGCTGCCCTGATAAGCCAAGAGGGCACGGGGCTGCCGGGAAGCCTCCCCGAGGGGGTGGCCGCTGGGCCACCACCGGGGAGAAGGGCTCTGGAGGAGGCCCCATGCAGAGGGCCAGATCCACCCCCGTCCTATGTCCCATGGGGCACGACTCCTCACGCTGGTGCTTCCTCCTGGGTTCGCAGCCAAGCAGGTCAGGGGCGGCACGGCCCTGGGCAGGGCTAAGGGAAGGCAAAGGGCGCTGGAAGATTACGGTACGCCGCTCGCCAGGCTTGCCCCAACGCCACCATCCTGCTCCTGGGGGGCATCCAGCCTGGTTTGCGGGCTGGGTGCCGGCACCTCGCACGAACGGAGCTGAGCTCGGTGCCGGGTGCCCCCCACCACCCCCCCTCAATGTGGGGTCACCACAAGGGAGGACGCCCATGCCAGTTACCTTGATTTTTGACCTGACCACGGGGCGCTTCACGGCCAGGTCCAGCAGCATCCCCCCGGCCGTGCCCAGGTCGGCGGGGGCCGGCTGCGGCGTCGGGGGGTCGCTGGGCTCGGCGTCCCTCGTCCCGCTGCTGCCGCTGCTCTCCAGGCTGCAGCTGTCTTCGTAGCCCAGAAGGACGCAGCCGACGCCGCCTGCAGCGGGGCCGAGGGTGGGGATGGGGAGAAGAGGGAGAGCGAGAAGCGGAGCGGGATGAGGAATGGGGAGCAGAGGCGGCGTGAGGGGAGATTGGGGGGCAGCGGGGGGCAGCGGGATGGGGCCCCCCAGGGCCGTGCCGTGGGCAGGGGCTGTTTAACCTGCGGGCGGGCCCCGGGGCAGGTTCCCCGGCTCGCTCCGCAATCGGAAACTCAAACACGGACGGTCCCAAAGTTCAAACAAGCCAGCTCCGCTCCGCCGCCTGCCTGCCCGTTATACCCCGGGCAAGGGCAGGCGAGGAGGAAGAGGAGGAGGAGGAGGAAGCAGCGGGACGGGGGCAAGCCGGGAGGACCCCCAACCGCATTTTGCCCCACACACACCACCCCACGCCTCCCACCCAAGACGGGGGGCTCCCAAACCCCTCCCTGGGGGAACGGGCTGTGAAGCTCAGGGCTCCCCTTTCCCCACCGCCCCCTTTTTTCCCCAGGGGGGGCAGCGGTGCTCGGGGGTCGCTTCCCCTTCCCCGGGGGGGGGACACAATGGGGCCGGGCGCTGCCTCACCTGGGATGTAGGTGTCGGCTCGCTCCTCGTCGGGCAGCCCAGCCCAGCTCCGCACGGCCGGCTGCGGGCTCCGCCGCTTGACCAGGAAGGCTCTGGGCATGGCGAGGGCAGGGGGCACGGCTGGGCACGGCTGGGCACGGCTGGGCACGGAGCTTGTCCCCCCCCGCCGGTGGCCGCCACCCCGGCGGGGAGCGGGCGCTGCGCTGCCGCCCGGAGCGGGGAGGGGAGAAGGGGAGGGTGCGAAAAGAAAAGAGAGAGAGAGAGAGAGAGAGAGAAAAAAAAAAAAAAAAAAAAAAGTGAGGGGAGAGAGAGAGGAGGAGGAGGTGGTGGTGGAGGGGGGAAAGTTTCATAAGGTGGAATAGAAAAATGCACCAGGAAACTTGGGAAGGAGCATGCGTGCTGCAAACATAACGGTGTCAACAAGTCTGCCTACCTGTCCGACCGGTTGGAGCGGCCGAGCTTTGTTCCAGCCCTTCCTAAGGCATGAATGTTTGCAAAAGAATTTTCACGGCTGAAAATTAAGAAAAAAAAAGAAAAGAAAAGAAAAAAAAAAAAAAAAAACGCACGCTGTTGCTGCCTCATCTCCGCAGCCCCCCCTCGCTGTGGGGTGCCCCCCACCCATGGGTGCTGCCCCCGGGGGTGAGCGGCCGGGCCTTGGCCCCCGGGACGGCAGCGGGCAGGGAAAGTTGTTGGTGTTATTATTATTATTTTATTTTTCTTAATGACAAGCTTTTCTTCTGGGAAGGAGGAAAAAATAAAAACTTAAAAAAGGCTTTATTTCTTTATTTTATTGTAGTTCGTTTCAAATGAGAAACGTGTCAAGGCCTCGGTTTTTTCTCTCTATCCTCCCCCCCCTCTTTTTTTTTTTTTTTTATTTGCCTCTTGTCCTCTCCCCCCTCTTCCCGAAGTGGAAATGAAACAAAAGAAAAGAGGACGGGTGGGGGGAAGGAAGCACAAGAAACAGAAGAAAACCCACAAAACTCTGCTGAGGAGCCTCCCGAGCGCCGCGGAGCCCGCGCACGGCGTGTCCTTGAACATTTACCAACACCCAGGGGTGCTTGCTCCTGCCCTCTGCCCGCTGTTTCCAAGCCTTCCTCCCCAGGCACATCCTCACGGGTTGCTGGGGCTGTGTGTGGAGAGCTGCCTCCTGCACGGGGAGGCCTTGCGGACGGCATCGCTCCCCCCCAAAATTGCCATTTTCCTCCCAAAGAGCATGGGGAGATGACGGGGGGGCTCGCTGTTTGGTGGCAGGGGATGGAGTTGGGGTTTTTTGGAAGGGACGTGCCCTCAAATGTGGCAGGTTCCCGTGTGTCCATCCAGACCCCGGGGCCAGGACCTGCAGCATTTGCCCTGTGGTGCCCCATGGCCCGGGAAGGTCTCAGGGCTGAGCATCCCAACCCCTGGGGTTCCTGGCTAGCCACATTTTGGCAGGGACCCCCCTGCTGCTCCCGGGGGCACCGCAGCACCCGCGGGCACTGGGGGAGAAGTGACCTGAGCGTGCCTTCGGGGGGATACCGCACATAAACCTCCCCTTTCTGCCTTCCTCTTTAAGGCTATGTAATTCCTCTGTTATGTCTGCGATTTTGCTCCAGGTCAAGATACAACTACACGGCTTTTAATTGATTTTTTTTTTTTTTTGCAACGCTTTCAACTTGAGGTTTCTTTTATTTCAACCACTCCTTGCCTTTTAAGCCAACGGAGGCAGCAAACGTCATTAATCACGACACTCCTGAATGAAGAGCTTGCTGTGACTCCTTCAGGAGTGTTCCTGGCTTCTTCAGACCCTGCTTTGAGGTTCCCACTCAGCGAGGTACCGGGGCTCGCTCTCCACTTTAATTGGGTTCTCCAAGTCGGACGTGCGCTTACATGCATGGCTGAATCAGGAACTTGGTTGTTTATTATTATTATTATTATTATTATTATTATTATTATTATTATTATTATTATTATTACTATCAGCTCTGGAGCCCTAACAAGCAGTCAGGGCTGCCGTGTGCCCAGCGCTGATGGCACAGGGAGGAGAGGAGGTTCTGCAGCCTCCGACAGGGTGAGAGGAGCAGGATGGAGAGGTGGCACGAGGAGACACCACCCGGATCAGACGGAGCACCTGGTGGTGGGCTGCCTTTTCCTTGAGCCAGCAGGGGACTGACCATACCTTGGTGTTGCTTGGACTTAGCCCACTCTGCTCTGCGTGCAGCATTTCTGCCCCAAACTGGCTGCAGAGCTTTGGGGACATGGGGGAAAGGGGCAGGGAGCATCCCCCATCCAGCTCCTGGATGCTGAAGGAAGGAGCAAGAGGGCGAGCATCACTCCTGCACCACTCACTGCTTCAGACACCTCTAAGCCTGTTGGGAAGCAGGAGGCAAACACTTCTTTGCCTAAAATCACCATTCCTAGCTGTTATTTAATCACACGTCTCCCGGTGTCCTTCCCCACTGAAACGCTGCAGAAACGCTATGTGCACAGCCCCAGCACCCTCGTTACTTAATAAATAGCAACGCTAACGAGATAATGGCACACAAACCTTTCTGTAGGATCTTGTTTCATTTTCAGCCTTGCTTGGGTGTGGAAGAAAATCCAGTATGTTAAATTAACATTTTGGGTGTAAATCAAATTAAACGTACAAAACGCCCTGTAGGGTCAAAGCACAATGGGACCCACCCTTACATATTTGACTACTAAAATGTGTTTCATTTGACTCAAATCATTTGGGAGTGAGAAGGGAGAGAGATGGGATCAAACAATGCATCAGCCACGCGATGCTGTCGCAATCACAACCCCCTCCATCCCAGGCAAACCCTTGACATGGGGACGGACTGACATGGGGCACCGCTCCTGCCTGGAGGGCTCCCTTTCACTGCCAGCATCGGCCTGGTGGATATAATAAAGAAATAAAGTGGAGAAAGTGGAAAACTTCATGTCCTTCATCTCCCGGGTGCTGCAGTGTGACCCGGGCTGCCCCATGTTGCCGGCTGCTCCCTGTCTGGCTCCCCCCTGCTTCTCCCAGAGGGATTTTGGGAGAGTCAGGGATGGGGCTGGATGTCCAAATGCCACCTGGCATTTTGAGAGAGCACCTGGCTTGGCACCTCGAAGGCTCCACGTGCACCCTGTGCAGCAGGACGGGGAGCTGGACGGGAGAAGCCGCTCTCCATCCTGGGACGAAAAGCTCGCGGTCCTACAGCATCCCCCTGGGGACAGCCCAGCCGGACGGGGCCTCTCTCCTGTGCCACGCAGAGGAGGGAGCCCAGGGAGCAGCCAGGGCAAGCGGGACGCAGCAGGCACCGGCATGGGGGTGAAAACACCTCCCCGGGCTGGGGCTGTGTGTGCTTCCCTGCCCGCTTTCAAAGCACCCCACCGCGCTGACTCACCGGGCTCCCGGCTCCCGGCCTCCCACATCCCCTGCCACTCCCAGCGTCTCCCTGTCTTTCTCCACCGATACCTCCGCTTCCTTCCCGCTCCCCTCCCGGCTTGGCGCTGTCTCCCCGGCCGCCCACTCGCCGCGGCTCTGCTCCCTGGGGCACCCAGCGGCGCCCCGGCGAGGTGCGGTGCTGCCGCCGGGCTGGATGCGGCAGGCACCAGTACCGAAAGCCCACCTGCAAGTCAGGGGCTGAGGAGATTTGGGAAAGCTGCTCCTCGTTAATGTTCCCGCTGTGCTCAGAAAGCCACCACCAGCTTTATTAGGGACCAGTGTCAACCTCCCAAAGTAACATCCACACGAGGCAGAGCCCCCCTGGCTCCCGAGGTGACCTGGTGGTGCCGTGGTCTCGGACTTTTCCTCAGGGGACACCTCAGCAGCACCCGGCCACCAAGGCGATCAGCAGCACCTGCTCACCCTCTCCCGCTGCTTTCATCCCCGATGGGTTCTGCTGACTCCCTTCTGTGGGGAGATGCTTGCTCAGCACATCCTGCTCAGCTCCCCTCGCCCCCATATTTCTGCATCCCCGTGTCACGGCTTGGCCGGTGCGTGATCCTGTGGGGTGACACCCCAAAAAAGCCACATTTTGCCTACAGTCGGTCACCCGGCTTGGGAAAGCTCTCCCTGAGAAGTATGGCATTGGCTGGTGGGAGAAGGCTGGGGTCTGACCCCGTCAGCCCTCTAGCTGGGTTCCTAAAAATACCGAGCGTGCTCTCAGGACGGGCTTCCAATCCCCGCTTCCTGCAGCTGGCACGCGCCGATAAGGCACTGCTCGGGGGCTAACGGGTGCGCCTGAGCCTCTGCGGCAAGCTCCGGCATCCCCCCCTCAACCCAGACCTCCCCGGGGGAGAAAATCCCCGTATGGCACCTCTGGGGCTCGGGGGGAGACTTCCTCATTCCTGCAGGATGACCGGCGGCCATAAAACCCATTGTATGCATATGTGGCACTTCTTTACCCTCTCAGGCGGGTGGGAGGGCACCTCGGGGAGCAGCGGGGTGCCCTCCCTGCCACCCCTGCAGGTTTCCAGGGAGCGCTTATAAGGGCGCAGAGAGACAGGGATGAGCTGGAGGAAGAAATAACTGCCCCGAGCTGGGCCGGGGGATGCTCGGAGCAGTTAACTCGGTTGCAGATGGAGCTTTCCCGGTGCTCCCTGCAGGGACCCAGCGCGCTGCCGCAGCACAGCGTCTGTCCAAACATGCCCAGAGCCAGTTACCCATCAGCGCAGGCACCCGCTGCCTGGAAAATCGCCCCGGGAGCTCCCGGCTGCCGCTCCCAGCCAGGCAGACGGAGGCCAAATCTGGACTTTTGCTCCCTCTGCTCCTGCACGGCCGTGACCCCTCTGTCTCCGGCTGGGTTTGAGGGGGGACGAGTGACTTGGAGACGGATCTGCCCCTCGGGGGCACCCTCACCCTGCACCGACCCCGGAGAGACCCCAATTTGCCCCGTGCAGCCCTTTTGCCTCCGGGGGGAGAGGGGCAGCTGAGCCAGGCCACCACCCCAGCCAGAGGCTTGGGTTTAACCTCGCTGGGGCAGAGGATGACCCCAAATCTTTTTTATACACAGATAAATCCTCCCTGTCCTTGGGGAGCCCACAGAGCTGGGGGTTTCTGGGGATGAGGACTGGGATGGGGACTGGAACTGGGACTGGGACAGGGACGGGACCTTCCCCAGGAGCAGCAGCTCGGCTTTTTCCAGCAGAGCCACCTTTGTCATGCAGGCTGCGGGGTGATTGCTTTCAGGATTACTCTGCCAACGGTTCTTTTTTTTTTTTTTTTTGCACAACGGTTTTTATCACCAATGCCTTTTACAATGTTTACCAGAAGGGGGAGAAAAAAAAAAAAAAAAAAAAAACAACTCCACACACCTTCGGAGCGTCCCTGCCCACCCCGAGCTCCCAACAGCGCTGCCTGTCTGCGGACAAGGGTCTGTGAAATTGCCACCAATATAATTATCAAGTGTTGTTTCCACATCCTCCTCTTGCCACCGTGCCGCTAGACTTTGGCCTCGACCTGCGTTTCACCCGCCTGTCCCTGCACCAAGGGGGGGGCCCAGGGGAAGCTCCTCAGCCCGGCACCCGCTCTGGCACCCCAAAACTCCCCAAAAACATGGGAGGTGTGGAAAAAGCAGGGAAGCTGTGCTGTGGGGAAGGCGGGGTGATGTGGAGCAGCGGGGTGACAGCAGCTGAGCCCACGGCTTGGTTTTCCTGGAGCAGGGGCGCAGCGGGGCTCGCTGGCTAACCTGTAACCAGCCATCGCCGGCTGTAAAACCCTCGGCACGCTCGCACCGGCTTCCTCTGGGGCGTCCGCCCTCCCCTGGGAAGGAGGAAGAGCAAAGGCAAACCGAGATGAGAAGTAACTGTTTGACACGGCGCCCTGCCAGGGCAGGGGGAGGTTGGGGCGCCCTCGCTTTCTGCCGCCCTCATGGGTTTTTCTTTTTCCATTCATTCCAATTTATTCTTGAGCCTGCACACACAGAAGCCCTGGGCTGCTCTGCCTCTTAATTACAGAGTGAGGACGTGAAACCTTTAACACATTTACCTTTTTTTTTTGCCCCCCTGTTATTTTTTTTTTCCTCGTCTTCTCGTGCTCTCAATGCAGCACCCCCTACCCTGCGGATTCCGCAGAAAAACGTCCTGCCCGCCCAGGTAGGCTGCACCCGAACAACGTCCACGTTGCTGCAATCACATCTGTTGGCGCTGGGGGGTGGGTGGGGGGGAGATAATTACATTTCTCAGAAGGGAAACGCTATCACGGTGAGAAAAAAAAGAGCCCACGACACGCTGGTGATCATTTCGCCCCTGTTATCAGTGCTGCTATAATAGGAAAGGCGACGCTAATGGCAGCAGGACGGCGCGCTCCCCTCTGCTGCTGGCTCAGCTCCATCCCCGAGGCTCTACATCTGCCCCTGCCGTATTTCACAGGGCTTTCCCTGGGATTTACGGTGACTGCTGGCCTGCTTGGGCAAGCCATGAGCAAGTGCCCCATTGTGTGGGGTCCCTGGTGGCAAGGCGAGGGTTGAGCTGCCGCTGCCGTCCCCTTTCCCTCGCGGTGCTGCCACCGCGCCTTCACGCGCCTCCACGCCTGTGGGATGGGGCTGCAGATCGTCGGGGAAGCCTTCCCGACACCGAAACGGCGTCTCAGCCTCATTAGGGAGACTGGCAGACGCCTGTGTAAGAGGGGAAGGGAGGGGGCAAATGAGGCCCGGGGATTGCACAAGCCTCGTTTTCTTAGGAAACCGGGATAGAAATGCCCCCCAAGCACTGGCTTCTGACGCGTTATCCAAGATAACCGTCGAGATCTGAGCTGTTTGCCCAGGGGGGAAATGGCCTTTAGCTTTTTGCCGTCCCTGCTGCATGTGAGCAAACCCTCTGCTGACGGATCAGCAATCCCTGCCCGTGCGCTGACGCGTGCCGCTGTGCCCAGGCTAGCAAAGGAGGAGCGGAGACACAGGAAACACAACGCCGAAGACGGGCATGGACACAACACCCCGGGAACCTTCCTTCAGCAACCACCGCGTTTATTTGAGGAAACCTCATGTGGAGAGGAGCCAGTAGGGCCAGAAAATAAATACATAGGCCCTCCTAAACCACGCTTCCCTCGGCACTGGCTCAGCCTCTGCTTCGCTCCCTGCTCAAGCACATCAGCAATGTGGCTTGACTCCCTGCAGGAAGCCACCAGCAGCTTGCCAGTCACACACGCTCCATCGGCCCCACAAGCCCTTTGAGACATCTCTGCGAAGGGCTGAGTTGTTAAGATTGCATTTGTTGCAGGGAACTCTGAAATCTCCTTTTTTTTTTTCTTTTTTTTTTTTTTTTTTCCCCCTTCTGTTAATGGCCATTGCTTTCGCCTGTGGTATCACCGTCGGGCACCTCTGCCTCCCTCCCACGCCACCCCCATTCTGTCTCTGCAGCACGCCCTGGCTGTGTGCATGCTGCCAGGCTGCACGATCCGGCTGGAAAACACTCCTGCGGGACAAGGAAAGCGGGCTTTTCCATGCAGTTGCCAGACCTAGTTGCCAGCCTGGCCCACAGCTGGGTTTTCCACTAGGTCACCTCCTCAGCAAGCCTTCCCCGAGCACAGAAGGAGAGCCACCAGAAGAGGAGAGCAGGACAGCAGAGTGAACCTGCGGAAGGCGAGCCCTGTGGCAATCCCTGGTCCTTGGGAGGGATGGAAAGAGAACACGAGAACACCTTAAGCCAGAGCTCCCCTGTGAAACCACATCCTGAATATTCCCCGTCTGGGGTTTTAGCCCCTCGAGTGATTAATGCCAGGCTCGGGCAGAGGCACTCGGCTCCCAGCTGGGGTGAGCCCTTCCACGGTGCCCAGGGCACTACACGCTGGCTCACATCCGCCGTGCAGCTGGCTCGACCCAGTTCTTGGCACTCCAGTGGCGTTGGCTGCGCTACAAGCACTTTATGCATAAGTCTTAATAACAGTAAACACACTGATGTGAGCAAAACTATTATACTAAATTGAAATGTTATCATTCCCATTAATTTCGCCTTTCATTTTAATCACATTTGTTCAGCAGACAGATGAAGAAGATTATAACGAGGAAGGGCTGGCTTCACACATCTGGTTTGCCTCCTCTGCTCAGGGCTGGGCTGGGGACGTGACATGGCTGCCTCCGTGCAGCAGAGGGTCCCATTCACGTCCCAGAAGCTGACTGCAGTGCAGCACTGCCAAGCTCTACCTGGACGTATCTGAGCCTGTTTTACAGCTAGGGACTGTGGTAGCTGCCGAAGTTGAAAATCTTTGTGCCCACAGTCCTGCCTGACGGAGAGCAGCAGCAAATGCCTGGAAAAAAAAAAAACAAAAAACAAAAAACAAAACAAAACAGGAAAGAAGTCAGCGATAAGACTACGCCTTTCACAATAAACCTTCCACCTGACGGTTCACTTGTGGTTTACAGAATTCATGAGCTGAAAGCAACATCTGGACAGCAATGGTTGTCCACAGATTTGCCCGGATCCTTTCTGAATCTGTAGATAAGCTCAGCTTCTGCAGCACACGGGGCTGGCTTCCACAATTTGCTCATACATCATGGAAAAATGTCCTTTTTGGTTAAGCTTGCTGTCCATATCCACCTACCTGGCTACCATGGTAGTGTGGGGAAGGGTGAGCGGTTGTTCTCTGACCTCCTTCAGGATTTACAGAGCTCATGGGGTATCCCACCTCCCTGCTGGACATCCCTTTGCTTGGGAAATTCCCAAGTGTCACCTTATACTGAGAGGGTTGTTGGGCATTGGGATGGGCTGCCCAGGGCAGTGGTTGGGTCTCCATCCCTGGAGGGCTTTAAAAGATGTTTAGATGTGGAGCTCAGTGATATGGTTTAGTGGAGGACTGGTCAGTGTTAGGGCAGGGGTTGGACTGGGTGATCTCGGAGGTCTCTTCCAGCCTAGGTGAGCCTGTGATGTTGCTGCCCTGTATCTGTGTTTGCAGATTTGTGGTGTTACACAGCAGATGGTGACTGCTCACACGCTCCTCGCTGTTTGGGAGCCAGCCTCTTGCTACCTCCACAGCAGCCACAGGGATTTTCGTGTGCTATAGGGTAAAAGCGCCCTGAAACACAGCGCCTGAAGCCCTCCGCACGGCTCTGTGTGCGAGGCAAGGAGCTCCGCGTGCCATAACAGCAAAAAATAAAACACAACCTTCTCGGGCTCAGAAAAAAAACCTTTTTATTTGCTTTTCACACCAGCGGCCCCGACGGGCGGGAGGGGGCGGCCGCCATTTTGCGACACCCCCCCCCCGCATCAAGATCCTTCCCCCCCCGCCGCTCGGCGCTCGATTGCTCATGCCTAGCTCGACGCGCTCGGCGCTCAGCCTGGCCGCACCTCCCCCATCCACCCCCACCCCCCTCCAACGGCCGCCAACGGCCGCTCGCGCGCCCGGCCCGGCCCGGCAACGGCCCGGCTGCGGGAACGGCGGCGGCGGCGGCGATGTCGAGGAGCTCCCGGGCGGTGCTGGCCGTCACCGCGCTCCTCTCCGCCGCCACCGTGGCGGCCGTGCACGTCCAGCAGCGGCGGGAGCAGGAGGTGAGCGGGGCCGCTGGGACGGGGGGGGCGGGGGAGGGAGGGGGGGAGAGAAGCCACGCCCCCGCCGAGCGGGCCACGCCCCCTCTGAACAGGCCACGCCCCCTCTGAACAGGCCACGCCCCCCTCTGAACAGACCACGCCTACATGGACCCGTGGCCACGCCCACATGGCTCGGCCCCCGCCCCTCACCTGCAGGCTGAAAGGGGGCGTGGCTCCGTCTCTCTTGGCCACGCCCCTCACCTGTGGCCACGCCCCCTCGGTCTCTCCCCCGGTGCCTCAGGCCGCGGCGCGCAGTGTGCGCCCTGTGGGGAGGCGGGCGGGTGGTGGGCGGGGGAGCCCCGCGGCCCCGTGTCAGGTGTGGTGGTGGGCGGGGGGCGGGCAAAGGCGACCCAGGGCAATATGTTCAGAAGGGACAAGCTGCACGTGGTAGAAACGTGGGCAAAAAGCTGGTTTTAACTCTGCCAGTGAGCCCAGCAAGTGCTAGGATGAGGGCACGCATCTGGTTTAAACGTAGATGTTTTAAATCACACCAAACACACACCACAAAATCTTATGTTAAATGTCTTTTACTAAAGGTCTGAAGTAGTCAGGAGCTACAAACCTCACAGTTCAAGCTGCCAATCCACACCGCAGCTCAGGTGCCTGTTGCTGTGCCATCCGTAATGACAAGATTACATTTTATCCTAGAGATATTGTCTCTGTCAGCACTTAAGAACAAGGGATCTTGGAAGATGAGACTGATCTGAGAAGGAAAGAGGTGCTTTAGGTTGGAAATTGGGAAGAAATTCTTTACCAAAAGGGTTGTTAGACATTGGAACAGGCTGCCCAGGGAAGTGGTGGAGTCACCATCCCTGGAAGTCTTTAAAAGACGTTTAGATGTAGAGCTTAGGGATATGGTTTAGTGGAGGACTGGTCAGTGTTAGGTCAGAGGTTGGACTCGGTGATCTTGGAGGTCTTTTCCAACTTAGATGTTTCTGTGATTCTGTGATAAAGAGGTAACAGGCATAGAGAAGTCCTCAAGGAAATAAGTCGCTCTACCATCCAAGCAGGATCTGCTTATCACGAAGTACACAATGCCGTGGGCAACAGGCTAAACAAGTCATGAGAAACCAAACGCTGAGCACCTGCTCATCCTGAGCGCAGTGCCCTGGTGTGTAGGGACTGCATCCGAACTCAAATCATGGGTAAACGGTTCTGTAACCTGCATTCCTCCAGCATATACAACGTCTTTAATAAAAAGAGCGTCATCCACAAATGAGCTGATATGGGTGATGCCCTCTGGTTGATTCATATATTTCTAACGATATCAGGAAGTAAATGGGGACTTGCAGCTCTTTGCGTGTTCCTCTTGTTGTTTCATTTGCAAAATACTGTTAAATAGCTTTGGTTGTTACACCTGAGGCCATTTCTGTCTGGGTAAATGCTACCTCTACCAAATGCTGCTTAATTTATTGACAACGATGGGCAATTTTCTCCCCATGGGTCTGTTTTAATACATTTTCCCATAACTAGAAGCAGCCGTTACAGTGGGTAGGCAATGTTTTGCTGCCTGCAGATAGGCAGTTTTGCTGAGTTTCCTAGAGATGAAAGGGCCAAAGGATCCAGTTGGTCAGTGGAAAACCTTTTTGGGGGGCAAAAATTTTTTTTTTGAATATGTGAATTAAAATGTTGTCCCTTGCCACAAAAAAAAAAAAAAAAAAAAAAAAAAAGTAACCTATTGTTTTCTATCCATCCAAATACCCGGGTGAGGGCACAGCCTCTGAAGGCCAGGAAGGGAAAAAGAATTGCATGGCTACAGGCAAGCTCCCACATCTTGCACTGGGCAGCATGCCTGGGTCTGTCTTCCCTCCCGAAAAAACCCTCTTCTCCCAAAATGTACATCTGACAGAGGAGTTCAGAGGTGCCTGAGCTGTATATTTGGGGATGGGTTAGCACAGCCTCTAGAGTTAGAAGAGATCTCCCCAGCAGCTGAAGGTGATGCAGATTATGTACTTGCAGGGATAGGAGCATTCTTCGAGATGCTGCTGCTGCAGAAGCAAAGCCAAAATGCTCGGTTTTATGTTACCAGCAATCAGTTAAAACTTGATGTGAAATGCTACTCAGAAAGCCTAAGGCTCAAAGCTTGTATTTTTATAAATGAAACCTGAGATTTTCGTTTTATAATTCTGAATTTTCAAGTCCGGTTATAATGGCTTCTGGTTTAAGGAACCCAGTTCTTTAGGTAACGCAACGGAAATAAGTAACGTGGATATTCTGCCCTCGCGCATAATATTTTCTGACAAGCTTCTGACTATTGCTTTGACACCTAGTAAATGTCTGAACATGTAAAAACGCCTGCCTGCCCCGGGAACCCCAGCCCAGCTGAGAAGGACGCCTCGCACAGCCTCCGAAGTGCTGCGGGAGTGGCTGGGTGCCTGCACCCGGAGCCCACCGAGGTCGCTTTGTGTTCCTCTGCAGAACCAGGCCCAGCTGCTGTCCCCTGCGCAAGGTGCCCAACCAGTTAAACCCTCACTGTGGTCTCCTTTCCTCCCAGAGCCACTGTCAGTCTTGGCATCTCCATCCCGTGCCTTAGTCTCACCATCCCTCCTTTTATATCTCTCTGCTGCCTTGCCTGCTCCCAGGCGTGTAGAGCTGCAGTCCGAAGAGCTGGTTCCCGGATAGTCCCTCCCCTCCTTTTCCCCATCCCAGTCCCCGTCACTAGTTTTGGTTTCGCTCATTCTGCGTTCACCTGGTGAGACATGAGGGTCGAGCATTTCATTAGCTGAGTAAGAAAGCCTTCCAGGTAGCAGACACAGGCAAGTATAAGGAGGAAACAAAGACTACATAGGATTTTCTTAGGGTTTTTTACATTCCTTTGGTGGCCTACCCATCTATGTGCAAACCACCAGTCTGTGTTGCACAATTTATTTATAGCAAACATTTTTGGTAAAGGGTTTGTATAGCTTTTGAATGAAGTGCCATCGTTTTTCAAGAGCTTGGCATAGACAGGCTGTGGGACTTTTACCTTCCTTGCAGCAAGAGTTTACCAGCCTTTTTTGGTTTGTTTGTTTTATAAAGAATAAGACATAAGCAGAAAGAAGCAGGTGAAGACAAACTGCATTTTTTCTTAAAATTATTATCAGTTTGCCACCAAATTCTCTCCAAGCAGAGGTACAAGGCTGTTACAGGTTGTGTGCATCCTGCGCAGCATGGGAGCTACTGGTGCAAAGCATTTCTTTGCCCAATGTCTCTCCTGCTCAGAAAATGCATCCATCTGAAGCGAGTACAAACAAAGTGGGTTTGGTGCAACACCATCAACACCAGGTGCCACCTCCTGTAGTTTTAGTTTTAAGTGGTGTGGCTGCAGGAGGTGGCAGAGGACTAAGGTTTGCAGAGGCAGCAGGGCAAGGCAAGCGCTTCTGCGGGAGGGACTGGAGCTGGGGTGGGATTGGTCACTCTCAACCAAACAGGCTGTAATGAACCCTGTCCCTTTGTGCTTTCAGAGGCTGCACAGAGGAGTTCTCAGAGATCTGGAGCGACAACATCAGAAGAAGGAGAATATTCGCCTGTTGGAAGAGCAGATTGCTTTGACAAAGCAGCTTAAAGAAGAGAGAGACAAGATGCTCATAGAGAAGAGCTCCCAGCAGTCCTAGGCAGGACCTGAGGCATTCGAGGTTTGACTAAAGGCGTTTGGAGATGATTTGTGTCTAACTACTTGCATTTCAGTAAACAGACATTCCTGAAAGGCTTTCTTTCAGATACATTATATTCCTTTTCCAAAAGCCATAGAGCATACCCAAAATATTTCTTCCAGCAGTATTACTTGCGGACACCTGGCTGGTACCTCCAGCGTGGAGGGGCTTGTAAATGTGGGGATGGTGGGCTCCTTGTAGCACAAACACCGTCCTGCTTTAGGCGGTGAGGGATGGCTAATAACGTCCACATGAGTGGGCTGCTGAGCCGCCACGACGATGAAGCCACAAGGACATCGACCTCAGAGGGCCTGGAAGAGGGTGAGGTGGAAGGAGAAACCCTCCTGATTGTGGAGTCTGAAGACCAGGCCTCGGTGGATTTATCCCATGACCAGAGCGGAGACTCGCTGAACAGCGACGAGGGCGACGCGTCCTGGATGGAGGAGATGTCCTACTACTGCGAGAAGTGCCAGAAGTGGATTCCAGCAAGTAAGGAGGCTGGTGTTGCTGTCTCTTGTTGCCCTCCCTGTATGTAGTTGACACTGCTAGGGTTGTGATTTACCATGTGGGCACGCTGACCCAAGAGCCAGGCAGGTGTCTGAGACTGCCATTCCCTGCAAGAAATGGGACTGTTTGCTCTAACTGGTAACCAACCAAGGGGATGATTTCAGGAACGTGCACACCTTCCTGTGTGTCAGGCACTGGCTTGCTAAGGGACTTTGGCCAAGGGTCTTGGCCTTTCACTCCTCTCAGGTAAAGATAACACTTCCTGCAGAGGTTTGGGAGGAGTAGGACTTTGTAGGTAGTGCTACTTTTTTCCTTTTCCGAGTTTGTGGCTAAATCTCAGCCCTGATGATTTCCTGATAATGTGAATTTAATTCATCTTTCACAGAAATGTGTCCAGAATGTGAATTTAGTGCAGCTTTGACAGAAGCATGTCCAGCCCTTAGCAGCTGGCTTTGGGAGGCACTTGGAGCAAGCTACATCACTCGATCTTTTTGCTCTTGCTCCTTGACATATGATACATTCTGTTAGCTAAGTAATAGACTTGGCTTCCCTTTCTGATTCTACATTGTTGGATCTGTTATTAGATGCAAAACCTAGAAATTGCTAAGCACTGGTTTTATTATCTGCTTTTGTGTGTGCTTATTATTACTTCTGCGTTTAGAAATCCCGAGCTCTTCAGTTGGCATCTGCCTCGCAGCTGTATCGGAGCTGCCCTTATTGCCATCCTAGAGCTTGCCCGGAGCCTAGTGTAGAAATCTCCTCTCAAGGCATGGTTAGTGAGCACCTTGCTGTTAGTGAGTGGAGCCAGCATAGCACCATTAAGATGCTGTGCAGGTAATGGGACACATTAACTTGAAATGTATTAATTAAAAAAAAAAGAGAGATCAGAGTTAAAGGTAGTAAAGGTAGCATGAGGTATCCCACCTGAGAGCACTCGATTTAACATTCTATCTGTATAATTTTACAAAGATGTTCCTCTTTCTTGTTGCTGTGGAACAAATCCGAAGAGCAGAGAAAGCCAGTCACAGAGCAACAGTAACTAGATACAAATGGGTAAAGTAAACAAGCTGGAAAAAGAAAATGCTGTTCTCTTTGCTAATTGTTCAGTTATACATCTATCAATTGATGCTTGTGAAAGTTACCAGTGAGCTCAGGCAAATAATCCCTTGCCACGCTGAGTTGCCATCTAAACATTCTGTTAAACTACCAAATCGGTTGGTTTGGCTTTCTCCAACAAACATTGGTGCAACTTTTGTAGTTGGATTCTGCAACTGACTACAAAAGCAGCGCAGCCATACATTGCAAGTGCTTGATCTGCTGTAGTGATATAATAAAGGAGATGGAATGAGTTTGGAGAAAGACCTTTCGTATGTGAAATTTGGAAATATTATATATAGACTTAACTGTTCCCCTGTCCTGTGATTTCTTTTTTTCATATTTCTTTAATGAATGTTGAGTTTAGAAGTCCTGATTCACTTGATTTTTTTTTCCCCGTGCTCTGCTGCAGAAACAGAATTTGAGCCTTTAGCTTTGGATGCGTGGGGTTTTATAGGTGTCTCTATCCCAGTAGATCACTTTTGTTCAACTTATATTGAAGGTTAGCAAGTCAGCTGTTTTTTAAAGTAGAGTGGAGAAACAGTTATTTATTGCAGTGTGTAGATTATTCTGGGGAAGCAAGGAGTGAAAAATGCAGAGGAAGTGAGGAAATGCTTTGGCTTTGTCCATGTGTTCAGATGCCCCTTTTTAATGCCTGTGGTTTTCACTTGGTCCCTGCTGACTGCTGCAACTGTAAAATTGATCCATATGTTACATCACAGTGACTTCCAGACAGTTCCCAAGGAGTGTTGGTCTCTGGACTCCAGGAAAAAATACTTCCTTGCCTGATGTAGGAAATTATTTTTCCTATGAAAGGACCAAAAATCTGATCTTTTGCCTATTAATTTTAGGTCAACTGAGAGAACAGCTCAGCTACCTCAAAGGAGACAACTTTTTCAGATTTACTTGCTCGGATTGCTCAGAAGATGGGAAGGAGCAATTTGAACGGCTGAGATTAACGTGGCAACAAGTAAGTCGAATGTTTGTGCCAGGAGAATAACCACAGGACTTTCTAAAATTGTTGTTTGTTGTGTATGTACTACCTAGAAAAGGAGGACTGGGTATAGATGACAAAGAACCGTATACATGAACTTCAGAAATTAATTAGCTAGGGATTGCCTGCAGATTAGAACTTGAGCATTTGGCAAGTAAATTGAAATATAATCACACAAACCACATTCCTCATTTTTCTTTTTTTTTTTTTTTTTCTTTTTCCTCATTCATGTTGCTCATGAATTTCATGGCTTCGGGCAAGTTTGGAGAAGCAAATTTTAATTTGGCTGTGAGGCATGAAGAGTTTTTTTTATATATACGAACAAATGTAAAACTTGTGAGGTGGCAACACACAAACAGAGAGCTTGCCAGCTCCCTGAATGCAGAGCTCTGGCTTGGCTGCCTGCTTGCTAGCAGTAGTTCTTGCAGAATTCTGCTGTTTCAGTCACTTGCACACCCGAGCCATCAAAATACTCTGCATTATGCAGTAACCGCTGCATGGGTAGATCGATGCACAATATCTTGTTCCGAGCAGGGAGCTGGTTTAGTTTGAGGAGGGGCAGGCAGTGCTGAGCACTTCTGCAGAAAGTGGATTTGGTCAAGCAGGAACTGCTGCCTGAAGTGCTTCCAGATGCCAAACACTGGGTAGTGTGGGCAAGGTATCTTTTTGTCCTTTGGGACAGTAGCAGTGCACTGCCTCATAACAGTTCAGTTAAAACATTAGTTGCAACTTCTGCTGTGCTTTCTGGTGGTTTCCTTGCACAGGGCTGGGAAAGGTTAGAGGAGCTGTCTGTGGTTGGCAGAGTGGTGGAGTTTCAGCTGATTACAGACCTGGGAAGCAAGGGCTGCTAGCGTTACGCTCAGCTCTGTGCAGTGGAGTGGAAGGAGAGTGGCATGGGGAACAGAAAGACAGGATCTAAACTGGTGAAAAAGAAGGTCTCCCTAGGCCTCCAGCAGCCAGAGCTGCTACTTCTGAGTACAACAGATTGAAGGAAGTGGAAAAATTGATCTGTCTGAAGCAGGAAAAATGTGGACGGTGATTTCTGAATTTTTTTCAGGCTATGTGACCTCAACAGATCCTTATGGCCAGTTGTAAAGATATATATACACATGTATATACACACACAAATATATATATATTTAAAGTTCTGAAGTACTGTCCCACCTGCCTTTATTAATACAAAATTCTAGAGAAATAGTACACTAAGAGGGCTTGTGAGCCAGAAATAGAGTATAGGGGACATTAAGGCTATCTATTTCTTCGTTTTGTCTATTTTCTTCATAATTTCTTCATTTTGGTGTCTTCAGTGATGTATTTTCAAAAGCAGCTGCCCACTGCTAGGAGACCACCTCTGATTAAAAATAGCAAACAAACAAAACATCCCCCACCAACAAAAACAAGACTTCAAACCTATGTGGCAGTGAATAATATGTCCCCATTAGAAGTGGTATCCTGTCAAGGCTGTGGGATTGTTAAAGACGATTGCAGCCTAGCTTTATGATTTTAGTTGTATTCAAATGCATTCATTAAATATATTTAACCGCTGGTCACCTGGGGTTTATTTAAAAAGAGGAGTGTTATTTTTCAAACCTGTCCTGTAGTAGGTCAGACTGAATTTGGTTATGAAGCGTGTAGAAGATCTGTAAAAGTATCATTTAATGAAATGACAAACTTAATTCCTCCATACCAAGACTAAATAGTAAATGCCAAGTAGCTTTACCTAGTTTAACCTCTGTTCAATTTGAAATGCAGCAGCAAGTATCTAGAAAGACTGCGGTGACAATATTTCTGATGGATAAGGTGATGGGATTACTTGTCACAGATTTTTTTTCTTTTTGAAAGACTTTTTTCATACTTCCACCCTACGTTCAGATTCCAGTTGTGATATAATTCATTTATACTGCCCAGTGCAAAAGTTTGCCTCGTCGTAAACCTGCCTAGTTAGGCGGCTTTTATTCCCCTGGGATGGAGAAATCTCTGAAAACCAGCAGAACGTGCATCTAACAATAGGAAAATTAGAAAGGGCACCATGAAAGCAGGACAAAGACGGATTGCAGAAATTGCTTCAGATGTTGCAAAAATAAGAAATTTACGAGACAGCAGAGATTTGGGTGCGTATGACATCACGTGGCTGGGTGACAGCTCACCAGCTGAAGCAGAAAAGATGCACTGGTATCCACCTCTTTCTGTTCCAGGTCGTTATGCTGGCAATGTACAATTTGTCCCTGGAAGGAACCGGCCGGCAAGGGTACTTCAGGTGGAAAGAAGACATTTGTGCTTTCATTGAGAAACACTGGACTTTCTTGTTAGGAAACAGGTAAAGGCATGATGTTTCCCCAAGGCTCTGTTTGCTGAGCAAAATGAATTAAAACTGGACAAGAATCCAGTTTAATTCAGTGATGTCTGCTGAGCCTGCTGTCTTTTGAGACCTGCCTGGCTCTGATCAGATTCAGATGAAGTGATCGCTGCCTTGCCTGCACTAGCTGCTGGTGGAGCAGGGACAGCTGACCAATCTGTGTCCCAGTTCAAGAACTGCTACGCTTTACATCCTTGGCATATTAAGCAGCATCTTATCTAGATGCTCCAAGCCCTGATCTGGGGTGCTTCATGTTAATCCCCCGTGTTTGAGGGACATGACTAAGTTGCCTAGCCCAAGTGCTGAAATGTTGGCCAGTGGGAGTGTGCAAAGGCAAGAAGGAATCCTGAGAGCCGGTGCAAATATGGTTTGAGACTCTATACCACGAACCTGATTCTCCCATATTCAAGGGAGTATCTCAGTTACTGGCCACGAGCCATTTTTAAATATTTCTTCGTACTTTTTTTCCTAAATGATGTTTACATTAGCCCCATGATAAGTTCTTAGAAGACCAGAAAGTGCTCAGATGCCCACTGTAGCACACTGCCCTGGGAAGTGAAGGGCTTAAATGCAGCTCCGTTCCTCCAAGTGGCCAAAAATGCGATTCAAAAGCAGTTCAGTGAGGGCTGATGCAGGTATGCTGATTAATGGGGATCCTCTTTGCTGTGCTACAGGAGAGGTTTTATGACAGAAAACTTCAAGACAGATCTTGAATAGAGCTCATGCTTTTATGTCTGTGGGACAGGCATAGGCTTTCCTCTGTTCCCTGAAATTTCTGCAGCTCAGTTGTCCTCAGTGATTTCTCAGGCCCTGGCTCTCCTTCTCTGCAGTGCCTGGCACAGCTGCAGCTATGGAGAGCAGAGCCATTGAATCCCAGTGCCCCCTGTGAATTCAGCCTTCAGGATTCTGTCCCACAGCTTTGGGAGCAGGCTTTGCTGAATGTGTTGAAATCTCAAAGTCGCCAAAGCAGATGTCTAAGTTTAAGTTTCTCTTTCCTTTTACGTGAAGTGAAACCTTTATTACTGCCTTTCCCTTACCTCTCCCATCCTGTGTACCCAGAGTACTGTTTGCTGTCTTCAGTAAGGGAACACGTCCCTGTAATGTCAGGTCAACACAGCTATCACTAGGATCCTGTTCACGTTTTGCTGTAGATAAGTGATTGATTTCAGAGGGCTATGGTTAGCTAAGGTAGGAACCGGAGTGTTTGAATGATTGGGGTGCTAGTGGCAGTGTCCTTTGTAGGCTGAGCGTGTTGTGACCTCCTTGAGGCTTCAGGATGAAGGTGTAGCTGGTGAGTGGGGACCTAACGCTTTTTTTCGTGTCTCCCACTGTAGGAAAAAGACCTCGACATGGTGGAGCACAGTTGCTGGCTGTCTCTCAGTGGGAAGCCCCTTGTTCTTCCGCTCAGGGGCCCAGGAATTTGGAGAACCAGGGTGGTGGAAACTGGTTCATAACAAACCCCCAACAATGAAGCCTGAAGGAGAGAAGCTGTCTGCATCTGCACTAAAGGCAAAAGGTAACTCTTGCCCAAATGGTGTTTAGGTTCCTAGCTGGGCCAGAGCTGGAAGGCATGACAAAAGTTTACTTAAAACGACGCATTCATGTGCATGGATAGTTACAGGGCAGGATTTTTTGTCTTAGTTTTGCTCTGCAGGAATGGCTGATTTAAGAGGACTATGTTGCGTGCACTGTAGAATGAGCAGCCTTTTATATTTCATTTCAGTGCCTTTTTGCATTGTGCTAACTGATTGTAAGGCTTTTGAGATTTGTGCATTTTTTTGCAGCTGAAATATGTTGTTCTTCTGTTCCTCTTTACCCCGGGGAATGTTTTTTTTTTTTCTTTCTTTTGTCCACATTGGATGCAAATTCCCTTCTGTGCAGAGGAGCAGAATTGGGGTTTAAGTGAGGCTCTAGCAGTGCATTAACTTTATGCTGCATGCCTTGGAATGAATTTCTTGTGTATTTTGAGAATGCATCTTCTAAAATTTCTAGCCAATCTGTCCTTATGACCATAAGCACATATACAGTGACTGCAGGAGCTCGGTGTCTGTTAGAATAAGCAAGCTACTTCTTTAGCAGCTTCAAAGCCACCTCTGGATCCCATCATTACCGTGGAAGGCCTCAGGAAACGAGTGAGCCGCAATCCGGTGGAATCAGCCATGGAGCTGAAGGAGAAGAGATCTCGCACTCAGGAAGCCAAGGATATTCGGCGAGCCCAGAAGGAGGCGGCTGGCTTCCTGGACCGCAGCACCTCCTCCACTCCTGTTAAATTCAGCAGCCGAGGCCGCCGTCCCGATATCGTCCTTGAGAAAGGCGAGGTGATTGACTTCTCCTCCTTGAGCTCTTCAGATCGCACGCCTCTGACAAGCCCTTCTCCTTCCCCATCTCTGGACTTCTCTGCTCCTGGCACTCCAGCCTCACATTCAGCTACTCCTAGCCTTCTCTCTGAAGCAGATCTCATCCCAGACGTCATGCCGCCACAGGCTCTGTTTCATGGTAAGAGATGCTATGGTTTTGGTTTAATAATAAGCCACACGTAGTTATCAAGGAAAACATCTAATTAAAAAAGAAACTTCCAATGAGCTGCAGGATATTTTCAAGATAAGATGGAAAGTAACTGGTTAAATTCTGTTGGTCTTGGTTGCATTGAAGTCTTAAATAGGTTTTCACAGTTGTAGTCACAGTTTCTGAGACCAGAAGGAACCACCATTGTCTTCTGAGGCATCCTGAATACCCAATGGGTAGAAGATTTCACCTAGCAACACCATCCTAATTAACAGATCATAAATTTTGGTCAGGTTGCAAAGCAGAAACGCAAGGCTAAATGCTGGTAGTTCTTCAAGGGGTCAGATCTTGTTCTAATTAAGAAAACAGAGAGTAAAGCAGTTCTTGTTGGACATGCTCTGCAGAGGGTCAAATGCCGTCCTTTTGTACTACCTCGTTGTTGTTCCCTGATTTTAAATTGAACTTCTCCAGGGTATGCTAGCTAAAGACAGAGCTTGATCATTTGATCCCCAATCTTCAGGAATTTTCAACAATGTAATGTTTATCAAAGAGCATGAGCTCACAGCCCAGGATGCAGTGTTTTTTGGATGCCAAAGGCAGGAGACCTTAGGAAAAGGATTGATTCTGTGTCCTGAAATACGACCCCTTAACGCATTCTCTGTCCGAACTCTGGAGACCCAAAAGTAAATAGAAAATAAAGCGTGTTGGGTAAATCCACGTTAGTTCTCCTTAGCAGAAAAGTCTTTCAGGAACCCCCTTTGAAATGGGACATTGTTTATGTTTTTTTTTCCTGGATTTGTTTGATCTGTTGAACAGATGATGAGGAGATGGAAGGGGATGGAGTCATAGACCCAGGAATAGAGTACGTTCCCCCTCCCAGTGGAGCTGCTGGTGCTGGCACTGTGATAGCAGGCAGGAAAAAAGTGAAGACAGCTGAGCAGATCAAGCAAGAGGTGGAGAGTGAAGAGGAAAAAACGGAAAGGATGGAAGGTGACAGTGAGGATCCTGAAGAGTCAAACGCATCGCTGCAGGTGAGGGGGCGAGACAAGAGGAAACCACAGGTGGAGAAAGATGCTAAACCCCGAGCTCCCAAGCATACCTCTGTTAGTATTTATGAGGAAAAGCTGCTGCTGAAGAGGTTGGAAGCCTGCCCCAATGCCATGAGCATGACCCCAGAGGCCCGGAGACTGAGGCGCAAGCTGATAGTGAGGCAGGCCAAGAGGGAAAGAGGGCTGCCACTCTTTGACCTGGACCAGGTCGTGAATGCTGCCCTGCTCTTGGTTGATGGGATTTATGGAGCCAAAGAAGGAGGAGTTTCCAGGTCCCCAGAAGGGCAAGCGACATACAGAACTACTAGTCAGGACTTCAGGATCTTGGACAGATACCAGGTGAGAGTCACCAAATTTAAGTGGGTTTTTGACACCGGTTATTTTAGAGCTCTTGCTGCAGAGAACAGCACCACTGTGGGGTACCATGAACATGAAAAGAATTATGTGAACAAGGCTCGTTTTGACTTGGGGCTCTGTCCCCACTAATTATCTCACCAGCCCCTTTCTTCTCACGCAGTGTTCAAGCAGTACAACTTTCTATCAGTATAAGCACCACAAATGTTTATGTATTTGTATTCCACCCCTGCACAAACGCTGATGGCGGAGGCCTGGAAGTGCCTAACTGCTCTTTCATGCCATGTGGGAGAGGAGTTGCCTGCAGTGCTTTGCTGAGCAGTATGTGCAGCTCATAGCATTGGGTGCTGAACCTGAGAGTGCACTGCAGAGTCCTCTGAGGTAGGACTGTCATCCTGTGGGTTCAGATCACCCTGTTACAGAGAAAGGCCCTTATTCTTTCTCTGTTGATGTGATTCCCTCGTGTTAAGTCATTGACTACTTCTGATGTGTTCTGGATTTTTTTTTTGTACAGACGATGCTGCCTGCCATGAAGGGATATCGACAGCAGACGACGAAGTTTCTGTACCGATTGGTAGGCTCAGAAGACCTGCTGACGGACCACAGCATTGTCAGCCCTTACACATCCCGTGTCCTGAAACCTTATATCAGGTACGGATGGGCAGAGGTTGAACTTGCTCTTGGCCTGGGAACTGGCAGCCCACATTTCTTGGGCAGTGATCGAGGTATCTTTGTGGGAGGGGACGCTTTTATTTTGGGCAGTGATCCTTGCAGCAGGGAGGAGAATCTTGAAGAGACAACAGGGCAGAGGAGTCACCATAGTCACTGAATGCAAGGTGCACCTGCTTTTAGGGGAAGCCTGTAACACCCTTGGTCCTGCTGTTCAGACAGGCTGGCTCAATGTGCTGTGGATCCAGGAAGTGTTCCGGCCTCTGGCATGAGGCTGTTTTTGCTGAGCTGGGTGCTGTTTTCCCACATGAATGGAAGACTTCTTTTGTTCCAAGTTGAGCATGTCAGAAAATATTTCATGGGCAGTGCCCGTTCAGCTGCAGTAGCGTTTATTTTTGCTCACTCACCTTCTGTGTTTGCTTTCCGTGTTAACTGGCAGGCGTGACTATGAGACAAAGCCCCCAAAACTCAGGCTGCTGGCAGAAATCCGGGCGTATCCACACAGGAATAATCCTCACTGGAAGGCTGAGCCAGAAGCACCTGTTGATTACTGCTACGTTCGCCCTAATCACATCCCCACTATAAACTCCATGTGCCACGAATTCTTCTGGCCTGGTAAGATTCCTTCTGTGCTGGGTTTTCTAAGAAGGAAGTGGTTTTGTTCAGAAAAAAAAAAATCTTTGGCCAAATGTGTCTTCAGTTGGTGTCTGGCTCAGTTCTTAGAAAACCATTATCTGATGTCATAGGAATGTAGTTGAGATGGAGACATGAGTTTGGTGTCTTTTGTTTTCTGAGATCATTTAGAACTGGGCAATTAGGCCCTAATTAGCACAGCACTTAAAGAAAGAGGTCGTTTTGGGTAACACCATCGATGCCAATAGAAATAGGCAGTTACTAAAATCAAACATCCAGCAGAATCCAGCTTGGGGTGGGGGCTTGATGTACACAAACTGCTTTATGCCAGAGATCTAATGCTCATTGGAGTGAAATCTGGGAATTGCTAACGACTGTAAGCTTCGCTATGGTGTTCTTTATTTCTTCAAGCCTCAGTATTGGCAGTGTATGGGAGAAGTTGGGTGTTGATTTTTATGAACCATCTCTTTAATTGTAAGATCCCTGGGACAGTGGCTGCCCTTCACGGGGTGGGATTGGGGCCACAGTTATGTGACTGTTGTCTCAAATTCTTATGAAATAAGAATTGTAATGTTCATCTAATGCCTGGATCAGCTTCTGATCAGCAGTCAGCACTGCAGACTAATTTAGAAAGCCCCGTGTAAACAGTCCACACCTTTATTCCAAGTAACTGTTTACTTTACGTTTTGATTTGCAGATAGTGATTCAACGTTGTTTGTAGTTCAGCAGTGCTCGTAAGCTGCAGTCAGGATCAGAGCTATTTGTGCCACTTACTGTCCAAATTGTACAATCTGGGGGTAGATAGCTTGGCATGTCTTCCCTTCACAAGCTGTTTTGGAGCTCATGAGACACTCTGCAATCCTGACAGAGGCTGAACCCCTTTGTCATAGACTCTCCTCTTCTGATAATGCATTTGAAGTTCTGGCCAAGTTGCTTTGCACCTTCATTAAGTTCTTCAGGACTCACCCTGTTTTATTTAACATAAGGAGCGTGGGTGTGTTCTACCCTCCTATGGGCTGTGCATCGTTAAATCAGAGAGCTGACACTCCCAGCAGCCTCCAAACAGGAATCAAAATTTCTTCCATGGTGTAAATTTTCTGGGGCTGGGATAATAGGATTATTGTACCTTGGTCTGTTTTATTAGGAGAGAGAAATGAGGATGTGATACTTCAGGAGATAAAACGTGATGTCTGTGTGGACACAAAGGGTTTTTAGCTTCACGGTGGGCTGGTGTAATTGCTGGAGTGGTGTTGGGGTGGGATACGCACCCAGTCGCGTCCTAGTAGTGATGCTGTCTTGTTGGCTGAGTTCTTGGGCACTTCACAAGGTGCTGTGAGTCCAGGCTTTAGTTATTACACCTCCCCAAATCCTTCCTGTCAGAGCTTTTCTTGTTCCTCTCACGGCAGAAACGAGCTCGCAGGTAGTAACCGCAAATGAGCTGACACGAAGCGAGATTCCTCTCACGGTATCTGGAGCCTTCGTGTCCTAACGGGAAACATCTCGAGCAAACAAGTGGCGAACCCTACTGAGCTAAGCACCTTCCTGCAGGAATAGCTGCGTGCTGAGGGGACGGCACCGCTTCATCAACGATGCCAGAGCGCTCAGGGCAATGTAGTGCTCCTGTACAGACACGCTGTAAGGCACTTCACAGTCAATTGCAGCCTTGAGATAATTAACGCTGCTCCCTATTGCCAATCAATTCCTCCCACGTCTTACCCCACCCTGCTCACTCTCGAGCAAGAAAATAATTCACCCGCTTCTCTCTGCCTAGCGCTTTATGAGGTCTTGCATCTCATCAAGAGTGATAAACGTTGCTGTTAAACATACTCTGCTGTTTTCTTACCCCACGTTCCAAATATATCTGTGATCGCCAGTTTGAGGCTGAAACTAGCATTTATGGCGTGACTGCCGTGTGTTGCACTTCGCTTAGGGCCTGGCTACACAGCCAAATTACCAAGCAGGCTTCGGTGCTGTGAGCTAAGCTGCTTGGCCCTAACATGCTGCGTAGATGTTCTTGGGCTGCAAGAGCAGCGTGGTTAGGCAGGGTAACAAATCCCGCTCAGAAGTCACTGACTTCAGGTGTTTCTCTCCAGCCTCTGACTCACAGAAGCACCGCTGGCAGAGAGGCTGTTTCAGACCCCAGATTAGAGAATTTGCATGCTAAAAGCAAATGTTTTGACAGCATTGAAAGCTGTGGCCGGGTTCACAGTGTAGCTCACAGAACAGCTCAGTACAGGCAACGGAGGAAGCAGGAGGAGGTCAAGGCCAGGGAGAGAAAAAGACGAGAACTCTCGAGAGGTAACACTGAAAAAGCTGAAACCCCTTTTCAGGTCTGCTGCACCCGGAGAGAGTTTGCAGGAGGAAGAGGATGGAGTAGCTGATACACTGCATTGCCCCCGTGCTTGTCTGCAGGCAGATCCTTCAGCGTTTGCAGAGTGGAGCGGTGATGGTGCGTGCCAGCCTGCTGCTGGCCTGGCCCTTTCCCTCCAGTGGTTCCGTAGCCCTTAGAGCCCCAGGCAAGGGGCACAAACTTACTGGGACCCAATCCAGCAAACATTTGCACATGCAAGTGACTTTACCCATATGCATGTCTACAACTGGAGGCTTAACAGTCTGCTGATATGGCTCAGCATACAAACTAAGGAGAGATTAGCTGGCTGCTGATACAGTGACACACACACACACACACATATATATATGTATGTATATATGTGTGTATATATATATCTATAAACCATTTGTTTTTTTTTTGGTTTGGGTTTTATCTGTAGGTCATTTGGAAGGAAGCTGGCTTTAATGTTTCTTCTCCACGAGTAAAGCAGTCTTTTCCCCGTTGTGCGTGCTATGCTAACGTGTGCACCTATTGACATCAGTGCCAGAAGTCTCATTTTTGTCTAAGGGCTTGGTTGAAGCATCTGTCAGTCACAGAGCTTTGAAACAAGGCAAAAGGAAGAAATCAAGTGTTTACGAAAGGGCTTAATAATCTGAATTTCCATGGAAGTATGACGCAATGTAGTCTGCTTTCTGCTTGGTTTGCAGTGCTTTCAACTGTTATCTCTTTCTTTGTAGGAATTGATTTGTCAGAATGCCTACAGTACCCAGACTTCAGTGTCGTTGTCCTTTACAAAAAAGTTATTATTGCCTTTGGCTTCATGGTGCCAGATGTGAAATACAATGAAGCTTACATCTCTTTTCTGTTTGTTCACCCTGAGTGGAGGAGAGCTGGAATTGCAACCTTCATGATTTATCATCTTATTCAGGTAATGAAAAAATCCCATGTCTCTGCCGAATTACTAGCTCCCCCTCCTTCCCTGTGTGCACACATGCATGTGTTGGAGAGGAGGTAGTGTTGTGTTCCTCCCTTCGGTCTCTTTCTCCTTGCCCTTTCTTTACTCATACAGCAGCACAAATTGTCCACTGTCAGCAGCCCATGTGGATGTTTTTGGGAGGATTGCTTCAAAAGCAGAAACTGAAACGTGTTTAGAAGAGTAACGGCACTGGTCAGGCCCTCAGAATTAGTGAGATGCTATGGACTTTGTCTCGGGATTAATTTTGCATTCTCCAATGGTCAATAGTTCACATAATAGTAATAATGTAAATTTGGGGTTTGAAGGGAACAAATTGGTAACAGTGATAATAGTTCGGTTAGAATATGTGGTAGCTTTCCTTATCTACACCTGGAAGCTTATTCTGGGACCGATGCAGTTGCCTGAAATCTCTTACTGATCTTAATCATTCTCGTCCACTTCTAAAATGCACTGGTTCAAATACAGCAGAGTTGAAGTGTTTGCAGCCTCATTCAGATTTGTTCAGACTGGCTTGTACTGGGCTTGGTTGCACAGGGACACTTGGGAACATTATTCTGAGCTAACTAAAGGGGTAGTGTTAGAGTAGTTAAACTTCATTAAACCACTGAATGGATGCTGTTTTTCAGGTGGCCTTAATTCCATTTACTTCCTTGGATTAAATTGCACAAATCTGAGTAAGGATGCAGACAGATGTCCTTTTCCAGAGCCCAACTGTGCCTCCTCAGGACCCACTTTAGCACTCCCTGAGCTCTCCTGGCAGAGCTGCTGGTGTGAAAGATTCCCCAACTTGTTTTAGTTGAGATGAGCTGTACTAGCAACAACTCTCCATTGGAACTGTTTTTACTTGTACTCATTTGGATAAAGAGAGATAGGGAGTGCTGGCAGGTCCTTGGGAACAGTGATCTGTACCTTAGAAAAAGTTCCCACCAAGAGCAACTCCTCTTGGCCACCTGAGGGTAATTCTTCTACCAACACAGCTTTCTGCAGTGCCCACCTCTCGCTGGTTACTAGCCTGTGCCAACATGCAGAGCAATCTATTTTACATTCACCTCTTGCATTTCCTGAGCCTCTCTGTGTGAAGTGTTTGAGTAGATTGCCCTCAACTGCAGTGGGCTGATGTGAGATGTCAACACCTACAAACAACAGGCCCAGAGATGAGCCAGCGTTTGCAGGGATGCAGCCGCCGTACTCCTGTCTCTCCGGCAGGACCAGGATGCGTTTGCAAGTCAGCTGTGGGGAATCACCACAGCTTTTTGTAGCACCTATGACACCAATTAACCTGTTCCTGCTTTCAGGAACACGTGGAGAACAGCCAGGCAGGTCTGAGGCTGATGAGACTTGCTAGCAGGGAGAGATCACCGTTGTATGTTTGGCTCATGTTAGATTTATTTTTCCACTGCTGCATATGTCAGTGGCAGATGGCAGACACTCGTGTGGAAGTGGTGACAGTGCCCTTCTCTCCCTCTACTGCCAGGCTGTGTGTGCTGCTTCGCAGCCTACCCGGGCTGATACCGGGGGTCTGCTCTCTGTAGCTGAGGCCACCTTAATATCCTTTGGATGAAGGGTAACTCCGTCTCTCTGCTGAAGATAAAGATCAGTGTGCTTAGGTTGGGGGTGAATTCTTGGGGACAGCATAATTTAACAAAGAATGTTTTGATGGAAGTGATGAGGACCAAACTGCATCTTCTTAATAAGATGAATTCCAACCTCCTTTTCCCCAAAATGGCTCCTCATTATTTCACTTTTTTTTTTTATTAAATCCCTGTGAGACCTTTTCCCTTCGAGTGATCTGCCACGTAGATTTCCTAAAGGGTGTTAATATTGCCACTTAGAGTTACCATACATGCAGTATACAGAGAATGCTACTAAAGCACTAGATGAAAGCAAGAAAACAATACTTTATTATTATATTATAGTTTTATCAAAGATAAAGCTGCCCCTATAATCTCGGATCTTTATGGGAACTTCAGCGATGCCATTTGCTGTCTGAACTCCCTTGCCTTCTCGGGAGGCGAGTGCTGTGCCCTGAAGGATGGGAGAGGAGCTGGGTGGGATGCAGAGGAATTCCAGTGTGACAGCCCAGAGGTGGTGCGGTGCTGCAGCACGGTCCCAGAGTTCAGCTCTGTTTGCTGATGGGGAGGAGCACAGCGCCTGATCCTTTGGCATGTTTTGTCTTCAGGCCGTTGTTATTAAGTATTTGGGATTAGTGCTGTATGCTGGGATTATTTATAATGAACAATTGCTTAGACTTTGACAATGGAAAGCTGAGAAATTATAATCCAAAGCCTTGCTTTTATTGTCAGAGGGTCCCCGTTTCTCAGAAACAGAGGCTCTGAGGAACAGTAGCTGGCCTTCCTTCACGTTTCAGCTGGTGCTACGTGTGGTAACTTCTGTGTTGAGACCTGCGATTTTCTCACGTTTCCTCAGTAACTTAAATACCAGACCTGATGAATCTCTTCACCTCCGCATTCCCCCAGAGGCTTTCTCATTCTCTTGCTGTGATACCTCTTTTTTTTTTTTTTCCTTTTCCTCCCTTGGCAGACCTGCATGGGCAAAGACGTAACCCTTCACGTCTCTGCAAGCAACCCTGCTATGCTGCTCTACCAAAAATTTGGATTTAAGACTGAAGAATACATTTTGGATTTTTATGACAAGTATTATCCCTTGGACAGCAAGGAGTGCAAGCACGCATTCTTCCTCAGACTGCGGCGCTGATCTGCCCGAGCTGCTGGGGAGGATGTGCGGGAAGCCCAGCCTGTCGAGCATGGCCTTCAGCAGAGGATGTTGGCTGTCACGTGAGAGCTGGAACACACCTATGCCTTTTTCCCTAGGACTTCTAGCATCAGCAGTGCTGGATTGTGTGCTGAAAATGCAATCCAAGGGGATTGATTCATGCTCTCCAAGGGAGAGGCCTGGAAATGCCAACTGGGACATGCTGAAGCCACTGGAAGACTGACATTCTTATGGGGAGCTTTTCTGACACTGTCACTTTGGAGAGAGAGCCCCACTGATTTAAAATAAAAAACAACAAAAAAAAAAACCCTGTTCATTTCAGAGGGGCCCCACGGATTTCAAATTTTGAAACCTATCCAAAGTTGCAGGCGTTTTTGTTTTTGTTTTCATTTATGGAAAATGAACATCTAAACTTAAATCATCTGCAGTGTTTCTGTGATTTGATTGCTCTGTTAGGAACGGTGTCTTGAATTCATGAAGGGGAATGCAATATTGGTGCATATATCTGGATGCTGACTTTAGGAAAGCTCTACATGGGCCAGAACAGCAGTACTGGAACCATGTTTTAGGAATAATGAAGTGTGTGTGAACTCACGGCATCCTGAGTGAAGGGCTCAGAGGAGATATCTTTGTTCTGTCCCTTCCCTGCGGCCTTCCTTCCCCCCCCATTGCCCCTGTGCTCAATGTGAAGTTCTTGTGGTGCGCAGTGTTTTGTGTTCAGGAACAAGATGTCAAGTAGGCTCGCAGCTAGGTGAGGGAGGACACAACAGCTGCCAAATCAGCTCTCTGAAATCCTGCAGCCTCTCTGCCAGTTGTTGGTGCTGCAGATCAGCCCTTTGGGCACACCTCTAACCACAGAGCCAGCCTTGCAGGCTGCACCCACCTCCTCCTGCCATAGACAGAACAAAAGATGGAGGCGAGGTTTGAAACGCAGGCTCAAGTTTGTAGGAGCAACCTGTGTGCAGCTGGGAGGGGGCAGAGGGCAGAGGTGAGCCAGTGCCAGTTCTTGGAAGCATCTAGGCGGTGATTTCACAGTAATGTGAGAGACCAAAAAAAAAAGTAAAGTGGAGAGAGAAAAAAAAAAAGCCAAGAATTTAAGGAAAAAAATTGTTTGCACAGTTTAGCAGCTTTTCTCTCTCCCTGTTTTTTACTGCAGAAGAGCAGCAAGTTGGCAGGTGGCTCTGCTGCCTGACTGAAGGCCAGTCAGCGCTTTCCAAACATGAACCATACCCACTGTCCCATTCCTTTCGCATCAGCTCTTCATTTCGGTATCAGCAGGAAGGTGGACGTGTACGTTTTTGTGTAGCCAGGAGTTAGTGGGAGGAAAACAGAGCCCACCCAAGAGCTGCGTGCCCTAACATCCATGCGCATTTCAGCCTGCTTTATGACTACGTGAAAATTTTTGATGTTAACTGATGTTACGAGTTAGCTGTACTTGGAAAGGAGAAAAATTGTCTTTATGAATGGAATTAAAGCCCTTCCCTTGAAAAAGCCTCCCCGTAGTTGTACTGTTTGTTAAACTGTCGTTCCATCATCTTTTTTCATTGAAATTTAGAAAACTCATGTATGGCCAAGAGAGGATGCTTCAGTAAAGGTTACAAGGGTCGGGGAGCAAATGGCTGATCTGCAGAAACAAGAAATTGCTCTGTGGCCTTGCAGGTCCACTAGGATTTATGTGGAGAGGGCTTGTCCCATGCTAATTTGCCCCTATTTCCTGGAAAATCAGCCAGTTAACTGCTGTATCTATTATATTTCACATTCGTGGGACTGACTATAGGCTTAAGTTTTGATTCCTTTGTTATTTTATGTGCTCTGGGATATTGATCTTTGGTGAAAATCTGACGTGGCTTTGACTTGTTCACCATGAAATCCTTCCCTGTTGATCCTAATGGCTTTGGTGAGAAAAGGGTGCAAGTACAGCTGTCTCAAAGGTCATTTTACTGATGGATTGGGCAAAGACAAAGGGCCGGGACCCAAGAAGACCTTCCTAATTAGTGTGAATGAACCAAACCGTGCACTTCCCTCCTCCTTGTGCCTCAGAGACCAGCGCGAGGTTCCTTTAGCTGGGGTTAGCAAACCAGCGCCCACCCCGCGTAATGGCACAACTACTCTGCGCTTCCTTGAGCCGTGCAGTGACTGTAGCGATGATTGCAGCTGCCAAACGTGACTTGATTTAGCCAAATACATTTTTATTAGAGAATAAAGGTGGAACTTGACCCTTTCCTAAAAGGGTGGCAAAGCCCACACCTTTGGAGGTGCTTGCATGTGCTTGATGCTTCACAACCAGGAGGCTGTCTGTTGTAGTTAGCTTTTTATTACTTTTTATCTACAGTGTCTGGCTGGGTATGGGGATTGTTGTGAGACAGCAATGTGGTAAAACTGACGCTTTGCAGTTTCCTTTGAACGCGAATTTTCCTTCCCGAGGTGGAGTGGCGCTCCCCCCAAAGATGGCGGCGCCGTCCCCCTCAGGGCCAGGACTACAACTCCCGGCCTGCCCCGCGGCCCGCCGGCTCCCGCCTTGCCCCGCTCGCCAACCGCCGCCATTTGAACCATGGCGGCTGTGGCGCCCATGGCGGCGGAGGCGCTGCCCGAAGCCTGGCGCCTCTACCTCGTCCCCACCCGCGTCGCCACCTTCCGCAACTGGCCCTTCACCGAGGGCTGCGCCTGCACGCCCGACAGGGTGAGCCCGGCGGCGGCGGGGGGGCGAGGGGCGGCGGCTGGCAGCGGCTCCCGCTGATCACCCCCCCCCCTTTTCTCCTTTTCTCTTTCTCCTTCTCCTTCTCCCCCTGCCCGCAGATGGCGGCGGCCGGCTTCGTGCACTGCCCCAGCGAGAACGGCCCCGACGTGGCGCAGTGCTTCTTCTGCCTCAAGGAGCTGGAGGGCTGGGAGCCCGACGACGACCCGCTGTGAGGAGCGGGGCCGCTGCCCCGGTGGGGAGGGAGCGGGGAGGGAGCTGGGGGGGGTGTGAGCGGTGCTGGCAGCCCCCGGGTGGGTTCCCGCTGTTGTGTTGTAGGGAGGAGCACAAGAAGCACTCTGCCGGCTGCGCGTTTGTCGCCCTTCAGAAGGATCCCGTCAGCCTGACGCTGCAGGAGTTCCTGAAGCTGGACAAGGAGCGGATGAAGAATGCGATTGTACGTAAACATTTGCCATGCCCTCTGAGGCTGGAAGTGGTTCAGTGTCTTGTCTCAGGGCTGTTTACCTGGCCTCTTGCTTCCCTATTGCACCGCTGCCAAACTAGCTTGGTGCTTCTAGGTTCCTTTTGGCTCAGATAGCTTGTCCTCCTCTGGTTCTCAGCCTTTGCCACACCAGAGACACAGCCCGCTCCCTCCCTGAAACCTAACTGACACTCGAAGCAGCGGCAGGCAGTGACTTTTATTGTTTTGTTTGCAGAAAAAACAAATTTCGCAGAAGGTGACTGAGGTTGAAGACACTGCCAAGTCTGTGCGTCGTGAAATAGAGAAGCTGGCCTCCTAGGCTGCACCAGCCTCTGCCGTCCGTCTTGTGTACGGACTGTGACACTGCCACGTCCACTGAACAACTGTTTCCTGGGACCACTTTTGTAACGGCCACACCTGTGAGAAGCGTAACAACTCTGGATGCTCCTTCTCTCACTTGAGTCTGTCCAGGAAGTACCTGGGATCTGATGCACTGCATAGATAATATTCTTCTGCAGGGATTCCCCTATTCTTCCAGTTAGTTTAATTTAGGAGTGTTTAAAAGCTTGTGTTTTTGTTTGTTCTTAATTTCTTTTGTAAACCTAGTTGTTCCTATTTTGGAGGGTACTGGTAGCCTTGCTGCAAAAACTTGTGTTTCTTGCAAGAGTTGGCAGACACTTCCATTTCTTTTATTGAATGTACCAATGAGTATGGGTAACTTTTAAAACAAAAAAGGGGAGGGACTTTAAAAAAGTTCCTTCAGGGATTTAGGATTGTGTTGGCTAATGATGTCTAGCAATGTACCAAATCCTAGTGTGCTTAGTGTTCTTATGAACTTCTGGTTTTATCTGTCTGCTGCCTCATGGTGATGCGTTTATAGTTAAAAGTGGAAGGCAAAACAGCAAAGTAATTCTACTTAATTCTCTGGAGGAAAAAAAAAATATTGACCTTTATTACAGTGAGCTACGCTGAAGGCAGTTTTAACTTCAAAATGGAAAATAACCCCATCAAAGTACAGTTTGTAGTGCTGTTGCTCAAGTGTCAAACCGTCAGTATTCACCATGTGGCCTTAAAATGTTTTAATGCCTTGGAACATAAGGTTGAACGTTCTCCTTGTGCGTGCTTGGAAATGAAAAGAAACCTCACGGAACAGAGTACAGGTAGTGAAGAATTGTGCTCTGAACTGCTGGGAAAGAGTGGGAGAAGGTTGTACCAAGTAAGCAGCTATTAGAGGGTCAGAGTTGATTGCATGGTTCAGCGAAGTCAGTAGACAGAACTGGACGTGTGGGTTTAAGCTCTCCCAACCTCAAAGAACATCAAGCTCCATTTTGGAGAGAAGGCCGTCACGATCAAACGCTGATGAGAGCAATGCTCCTGGGTTTCGTAAGTTCGTCCAACATTCCCTCTCCGAGCTTACTTGTGAACAATGAAATCACTTCATTATTTCCATCTGTAACAGCCAAATCATATGCTGATTGCCCTTTTGTATTCTTCTTTTTTATGCTTGCATTGCAGCTGTAAATAAAGAACAGATTGTGTTAAGCTACTTAGATTCATTTCAAGTTACTGGAGTTAGTAAAGTTGCTTCTACGTAAATGTTGATGTGGAGTCGCTGCAGATTCCTGGATGCTTCTTCCTGCAAGGACAGAGCTGCGATGAGGGCGCTGAGGCTGGGGCAGGCTCTGGTCCTTCAGATCCGTGCAGGTGGGCTGTGGGTGGGTGCCCAGCTGCACACTTACCGTAGCAGGGCTCGGATGCACTCTTCTCCCTCTAATCCAAGCAGAACGGCCTCATGGAGGGCGGTGTTGTTGTACCTGCATGGGAGGAATCAGCAGTGTTCTTATACCTAAGGAAACCATCCGGGTACATAAAGGAATGGTATAGAAAATGAGTAGGAAGATAGAGAAGTACTCACAGTGATCTTTCATAGGCTTTGGTGTGTGAATTAAGTTAATGGGAAAAGGAATTGAATAGAACAGCATTTTTAACTGAAATAACACCTTTCTGGTAAAACTTCAAAAGACCCGAGGTACAGAGTCACTGCTCACTTACAGTCCTGACTGCTGGTCAACGTGAGCACCTTCCTGCACGAGAAGAGGGATCGCTTCCGCGTGCCTGTTTAGGACAGCCACTGTCAGAGCCGGTCGGTCGTCATCGCCAGTGTAGTTTGGGTCAGCGCCCTGGGATGCGCAGGAGAGGGAAGGTAAGCTGTTTCTTACTGCACAGCCAAAACGTAGAGGTTGTGCTTTGCTTTGCTATACAAAAGGCTTTACCCTAAACTACACCATTCATATATCTTTTTTTCTTTCTGTGTGGCCTTGCCAAACCCAGAGGAGGATGCCCTAAACACCTGCAAAACAGAAACTGGGACAATAAAATAACTGTAAAGTATTTTTTCCTCATTTAAAATGCTCTTTCAACCTAAAGATTGCTGTACTGCTTGGATGTTGCCCCCTAAGCGTGAGGTTGAAGTTGTGTGCCAGGCTGATGTTAATTGCAGTAAGTGGTCAAAGAGCTGTAAGGTGAAGCAGTAACTTACTTCTCTGAGCAACCGTTCTATCAAAGTGATTCTTCCTTTCCCATGGGGACCCAGTTCTTCCAGCAGTTGTCTGGACACTGGCTGTGGAAACACAGAAAACAGCCATTAAGATTTCATGCAAGGAAAAGACAAGTGGACTCTTTGCATTTGACTAAAGGTTGGAAATGCACACAACAGTATGAATGCAGCTGAGGGAACAATGCCATATAGCTGAGCTTCAGTATTACCCACGACCCTTCTGTGGGAATTTTGGGTTCTGAGCAAATGTTGGATAACCCAGGCTAATACCTCAAGTCTTGAATCTGCAAATTATCAGCTTTACATCGATCCACTGGTTCTGGAAGCCTCAGACATAGGTGTAAGTGTTTTATTTAGAAAATTAACATACTTGCCTTGCAGAAGTTAGTTAACCAAATCTTAAAAGCAGAAATCTTTTTTTTTTTTTTTTTTTTCTTTTTCCCAGCCTTCTACCTCCTTCCTTTCCCCTTTCAAAAGCCCAATAGCTTGGCCAAGCATTTTTCTCTGGACCCCATCACAAAGCTCTGTGTCTCCCACCCGTTGAGTTAGCGAAGTGATCCAAACCTAGATAACAGCACATTGCACCTCTCAAACATTCTCTGCCATTACTGACAATGTTAATTCAGCAATGCTTCCAGGATGTTTGGTCTCTAGTGGAAATAAAGCTTGCTTCTTGCATTAAGGTATCCCATAGTTGTGCTGGCATCTCAGCTTGATGAAAAACAGAGGTGACCTAAATAAAAGCTTGCTGTATGGGTTTTGTTCAGCCAGACTGTGCAAATGGCAGCTATGACACAGCTAAGGTTATGTCCTGTGGCATCAGAGCCAGGTGTCAAGGGAAGATGGCAATGCCTCCTTCTGGTGCTGCTTCTTAGAGAAACTTGTAACAAAATCAGTCTGCGACAGCTTAGACCTGGTGCTGTGTCGTTAAAACAGAATGGATCAAAAAACGAGGGGAGCAATCTAATTAAGCTTTTGGTAGGAACAAAGCTTGTCTATTTCCAGTTTTGTAATAAGTGTCAGCCATCAGTTTTTCAGGTTTTATATTAAGTTGGACTTTTGTCTGTCCCCCCCCTCCCCCTTCCCTTGTTAGTGTTAAAAGCTTTCTATTTTTATCCTTGGATGCCCTCCTTCATATTAGTGCTGCTCTATATCTATTTCTTTTATTTTTCTGTACCAGCAGAAGATATTTACAGGGAGCTTATCTTCTTTTTCTGTAAGTGTTCTTGACTTTGTTCTCTTTATTTTGCCTCTTGAATGTGAAAGATCGTGATCTTCTTTGCCTACCAGAAAGGGAAACAAGCAAACAATTCAAAGTCAGTATCCTAACAAGAACTCGGGGGGAAAAAAAATCTGGAAATAATTTATCCAAAAATATTTTATTTTGTGCTGAAATGAAGGCAATATTTATAAACTTTCTACAAGAGAAAGTGATGAAATATTTGTTGCAGATCAGACTGGTTTTAACAAAAGGTTTGCACTCAAGCAGACTTAAAAACTTGCTATTTGGAAGTTAAGATTCAATGAAATGTAGAGTTCTGGGGGTTTGAGTCTTTTAACTAGCTGCAGCTATTCAACAGGCTTGACTTGGATTCATGAATTGTTTTGACCAAAAACATCACAATTTTTTCAATGCTGTTTAGTTCCCAGATATTTAAGAACAAGACTAGAGGACCTTGAATAGATATGCATGTCCATTATTTTTAAGACACGCAATCTACCGCTGCACAGGAGGGCTGATAAATTGTGAAGCATGTGGGGACCCTGTGAGTTAGTGCTACTGGAGCCTGGAAGCACATCACTGGCAGTCTGGAAAACCAGCTCCGACTGCTGTTTGCAAAGTCTCACAGTAGAAGCACAAAGTGACCTCAATATGTACATGAACTGAAATGTCAGCTGACACCCGAAGCATTTCTGCTTTCTAATGCTGAATTTACAAATAATTTATGCAATGGAAACCAAAGTGCCATATGAGTTGCCTTAAAGGCTGAGCAGCTACTGACATCAATGGGAAATGCATAATAAGCATCTCTGAAAACTAGAGTTGATGTATTTCAGCATTTCTTATCTTTACAAAATGTACCAATGCTAAAGTCCCTGGCATAGCTCAAACATAGATGATATTGGTGCTTATGGCTTGTATTGGAAAAGAATATGCAGAGCATGTTTATCGCTAGAATAAAAACACTGCACTGAGCAGTGGCTGCAGTTTAGTGACCTCTCCAGCTGTCCTCTAGAGATGAATCATACCCATGAACTTTTGCCAGTCTGTACGTTGCTGAAATCGCAACTCAAACACATTTTGAGACTTCAAGATCAACTTAGGAAGGTGCAGAATGTGCCAATTTATTAATGTGCCTGTCCCAGTCTGTAAGCACTAGTTCCCTGTTCTTGACTACTGTATTTGTTATATCATAAAGACAGAAAAAGAATCTCACCAAAACTAGTCTGGCTGCCATCCAGATCATCTCTGTCTTCTGTTACGCTATTTAGGTAATGATTATTGAATTTCACTGGTTTACTGGTATGAATATCCTGTAGGATGATCAAAATGCAGGAAGTTGATCAGACTATCATGCAATGCTGTTATAAACTCAGTAGCACAAAACAATAAAAAATTATATAGGCTTTAAATCAGTCTCAAATTAGCATAAAACATGATCATCTGTAATTAAACTCTGTTTTGACACAACATAATGTACTGTTTTTTCCTAAACTACGTGTTAGTTTGTTTTGATTTTTTAGAAACTGATAGAACCTCACTGAAAAAAGCTTCGGTTCTCATCCAAGTGGAAGTGCCACTGCCAGCTGAGAAATCTGATTAATTCCTCACTTGTGAAATGATGTGATACGCCTTTTCAGGCACCATTTGGCAAGGTAAGCTTTTTAAGATTCTACACAACAGATACAGTCTTAATTTTGGATCTTTGAAATGGCAGATTTTCATCTTTGAAAAGCTGGAAATGAATATGTGGGTGGTTTTTTGGAATGTGGTGATTCCGTAGGTGGGAATTTAAGTGTTTGAATACTGTTAACAGGAGATTTGGTAAATGGTATCTCCAAACTATTAAAAATTACTAAGCTTGTTTCTTAAGAGCACAATATATGGACTGAAGAAAAGGAGGTTCTAAGATCAGGAGCTAAGGGGTGCTAGAATGACTAAACATCAATAGAAAGAAGAATGTCAATATTACTAGAAAACTAACGAAAAGCAAGATGATAGCAACACAACCATGAAGTCTGGCTTAATCATATAAAGATACCTGTTCAACCAGCTCCAAAAGAAAAGAAAAAGATTCTTTTCTCTGAAGTGATGAGTTAACACCTTGCAAACAAAAGAATTTCTTGTTTAGCCCTGAATTGAAAATGTATCAGTGTTACCCTGACTGCTCTAGCAACAGCTTTAGACCAGCTGCCTTACAACCGGCCGCATCCCCCAGACTGACCTTGTTACTAGCAAGAGCATAATTTAAGGTAACAGTGACTTGATAGTCGTTCTCACAGATGGCAGCAGAAGTAATCTGTAGGGAAAGAGCAACCGAGCAACTGTTAGTATGTCTTACAAAAAGGAGACAGAAATAGTTTTAGGAATAAGTCACAGTGATGGGCTGCTGATGTTTATTGTGGAGCCAATGCACAAAATCACACACGGACAGTGGCCTTTGCCTGTTTCTGAAATGGCACCTGTACTTTAACTGAGGAAGGGACAGGTGGTGTTTTGATTAGCGGGGAACATCAGAATGATGGAATTGCCAAATTAACATAAAAGATGTGGTAATGCTATGTTTAATGAAAGTGCGGTCATTTTTCCACCCAAATTTTGCAGTTGTGTGAAAGGCCGTGTGGTCCTTAAGATTCCCCACGCCAGAAGAAGTGGCTGCTGCTTTAGTTGTACCAGCCTGTGGAGGTACAAGCTGTACTAAAACATAAGTAACTTTCTATATCTTTATAAGTGTAGTGCTGACAAGAGTGCTCTTGAAGCTATATAAACAAATGGACAGGGGATTATACAGAATTGAAATGAAGCAGACAATGTTATATTGCAGCAGGTTGGGAATCCTGAGATAAGGTTGATTTTATCTCTAATCTGTATGATAACTGATAACAAGGCATTGAACCCAGATAGTTGGCATCTACTTTGAAGCGCTTCTGTTACTTTTGTAGGCAGTGATTTCAAGACAATAGAATGACAAAAGGCCAGAAAAGCAGCAGGAGTAGCCAGTTCTAGGTGATTCAGGCATATCCCGAATTCTCTGGCAAAGGAAATGAGTTGCAGTGGACGTACACCTCATGTCCTGTACCATCTATACCAAGCAGATATCTTTTATGTTTATATTTGCATTAGTTTCTGAACACTGGTGTACTAAAGAGGTCTTAGATGTAATTCGGATGCAAAATATCTGCTGTTAAGCCTCCCAAAAAAATAATGTGACTAAATACCAATTACATTTGTCATCCTTAGTATTCATTAGCTTTTCTAGAGTTGTTTCTATATGCTACAATAACTTTTTTTTTGATTGATATGCTGTATCTCTCAGGTCAGGATAAGATGTAGTGAGTTTAAACTGTAACGGGAGATTCAGGTCAGTCACCAAGAAAGAGCTTCCCAGTATCTATGCCAGCTTAAGGAATTGCCAACCCTACTTCTGCCTGCATCCTACTTTCAGCTTTTTTTTTTTTTTTTTTTTTTTCTAGCGCTGATGCACCTTTTTTTTTTCCTTTCTTTCCTTTTTTCCAACTATTTTTAGCCTGGGTCAGTTCATTGATCCCAGTAGACAGGCCATTGGCACAGGCAGTTGTGCTGGCATCACCAGGAAGCAGCGAGGGGGGGAAGCAACTCCTTAATCCAGCAGGGCTGCCAAAGAAAGCAATACAGTGCTTCAGCTGAACTGCAAAGGATAATTGAGCGCAGAAATGGACTGCCTGGGGCAATTGTGAAATCTCCATTGTTGGTGAATTTTAAAAGCTTCAAGACAAACATCTGGCAGGAACCGTTTAGGCAGAGCTGTTCCTCTCTCAGGACAGGGACCAAATGATCTCTCAGTCATTCCAGCCCTGTCTTCTAGGACTGTTTAGACAGGGTCTCCAGTTGCCACCTTTGGTTGCTATCACCCTTTAAATCATTTTAATGCAGGTTGGTGCACTGAAGACCAGGTCTCCAGTATGGAAGGAATACACTCTTCCACTACTGGTATAGTTTACATTAGAAGTAGGCTATATAACCAAAGAGAATTGCTGCTATCTGCTGGTGTAATCTAGCTCTAAGTTGGGGCAAGCATATCATCTAAATCCAATTTCTAGCAGGGTTTATTTAACTGACCAACTACACAGATGTCAGTTGGCTCTTCTTTTTCTTGATTGCCTGCTGCAGGATTCTGTAAAAGCAGCTGAGCAAGAGCTTTCTGGCTTCTATCACTTCTCTTACAGCTGTGAGGTGAGAGAAGAAAAGAAACTGCCATATTAAAAAGAAAGCAGAAAAAAATCTTCAGTGAAAGACTAAGAAAGAAATGGAACAACAAAAACAAACATCCCCACATATAAACAAGTTTAGGTCTAAAGAAAACATAGGTATGTATTTTTCTAGTGTTTATCTAGCAGCCAAAATATTCTTCTCATGACACTTCATGGGAAGATATTACTCACAAGGCCCTTCCTACCTTTCCCATTCGAGGTTCTCCAATCAGTGCTCTGAATTCAAGGTTGTTCTGGGCGTAGCTTCTAAGGTGAGCACAGACATGATCCAGCTGCTTTCTCCAGTAACCTGATCAGAGAGAGTTAAGCAGGACGAAAAAATCCTTGAGATTGTGGTTAACATTTCTTCTGCTCATTTGATTAAATGATTTAAAAAAATAGCAGATTTTCACTGCATACATTTCAATTTTATATGGGAGAGCGTGTTAAAAGCTTCAGCATTCCTGCTCTTTTGCCTGTCAGAATCTCTTTGAAAGAGTTACCACGCTGTTATGCTGGTACAGGGCATGAAACACTTGTTGCATATGTCCTGTATTCAAAACTCAGCTTAAGCCATTCAGAGTTTTTGCATCTATCATCCAACTACTTTCACAGCAGCCTTCTGTTTTCATTAGAGAAAGAAAGAAAAGGTCTTGGTCGTATTCTTCAGTGGTTGTTATCAGGATAAATCTGTTTTTGGGCACACTTATGGGAAGTACAGCGTATGATTTATTTTGTTGTAAATAAATTGGGTAGGCAAGGTAATCTTGTTTAGCTTACACAGTGAAGTTGCTCTGACCTTACCTGTCCCCTCACAGTAAGTGAAGCTCATAACAGTGAAAAGAAGCCAAGTCAGAAGCGCTGCTTTCTGACATTTACAAGAGAAAACACAAGTGCACAAGGACTTCTGTGCTTGGAGGACTCTTTCTAAGTCAGAGCTGGTAGAAATTATGACAAACTAAAACCACAAGTCTTAGTTGTCAGGCAGCTTTAAGGAATATAAAAAAGAAGGATGGTTGACCCACAGAGCAACATAAATTGTAAAAACAAGTTGAATACAAGTTGAAAATACTAATTAAAAATCTAAGCTATGGTACTACCTTATGAGTGATCCCTCCAGGGATGTCAGTATTATTTGCAATAAACTGGTTGATGACTAGCCTAGGTCCTCAGCTTCCTTTCATTAAAAAAAAAATCCAGATGGCCAGGAACATATTCTTGCTCTTTTGACTTTTTATTACATCTAAAAGGCTTTTGGGCAGTGTTGATAGAATACTTCAATTCATGCTGTTGTTTACACTTAGATCACACTGATTTACAGATTGTTAGAGTGGAAAAGGGGAGGTATCTTTGTAAAGTTTACCTGGTAGATGACTTAGCTCCAGAACAGAATGAAAATACAGCAAAAAGAAAGAAATATAGTACACGTCAGAGGATTCGTATTTTGGTACTGCTGTTATTTCACCCTGTCCTAACAGTTTATTTTTGATCCTCACAAAAGAGAAGGTTAGTTAATGGCTGATATGGTCAAGGACAGCAACAACAAATTGCTTATTAAATCACTTGCATTTAATAACTTTAATATCAAATGTCTGATACTATTTGAATTCAAGAAAAACAGACCTATCTGGCCTATATAAACAAGATTTCTTGGTGTGATAGCATATGGTCTTGTTGATATATGTAGTGTCAAGCCCTTTAGACAGCTTAGCATCAAGGAAATAGAGCAGCAGGAAATATTTGACTGTAGCAGACATTTATTGATTTATAGAATGAAATATATTTCCCAGGCCTTGGCAGTGTCTGAAGGAGAACACATTACACAGTGCACCTTCAACAAAGTTGATGTTTCTAACTGGAAAAAAATTAACAAGTCTGGTGTAGGACAAAACCAGAATTTATTCCCAACCTTTCCTAGTAAAAGGAGTTCTCTTACAAGTCAAGAGCTGGACTTTTGACAGAGACACATGAATGTTTAGTGTTACTATTTTTTTTTTCAGTATTATTGTAGGCCAGTCCTTTATGATCTCTGAATAGATTAAGCTCTCTCACATGTTGAGTTGAGTCAAATGTTTTATTTCCTACAGTCATGTCTCCAAGAGAACATGCCACATTTCAGAGCAAGCGAGTAGGAAAAAAAATTTCTCTAGTAATAATTTAAAAAGCAAAAGTGCATCACGTTCATATTTATATACAGAGTCAAAACAGGAAATTCTAACATTCATTAGCACCCAAGAGATAAATAACTCTGATAACAGCCTGAGGGGTTGACAGCAGTCAAGTGATTCCACAAAGAACTCCTGCTGACCAAACCAGCAACTGCAAAACAAAGCAGTCTGCAGTAGTGATACAGTAGTCACCGCATGGACGGTCTCTGCAGTGAGACAGATACCTTAGGGGGATGGAAAAAGGGGACTACAAGAGCTCTCAAAATTTCTACCAACCCTTATTTCTTGTAATGCCGTTAAGAATCCGTTTCTCTGTTTTAGTTTGTGTTGCTTCCAAGACTTATATCATTTATTTCACAACAGCATTCCAAACAGATTTTTCACGTAGACGTGTCTCATCATATTTTTCAAGTGCTGCAACCCCCAGCACATCAGAGTTTTGTTAAATAATACTCCCAGCACGCTCTATCGCAGTACTAACCGAACTTAACTTTTGGCATGGAATAGGGGTTGTTTAGTGGTTTCCAATTCAAATATAGGACACGCATGCCCCTGATCTTGTGGGATCTGAAAAAAATCAAACTACTAGCAAGCTAGTAAAAGTGTACAGGACTCGTTAGCCACAACTTTTATGATTGTTGACAGGCTTTCTTTTAGCTATTATTGGAGATCAGTGATCTAATTTCTAAGGCACTGTGTTTCCAGTTGGAAAGACAGATTTGTAAAGAAGTTAGTGACCTGCTGATGGCACATTCCATAGACTATAATCTTATGAAGAAAAACAAAGTCATATTTCACACCTTTGTTTTGAGTAAGAATTTTCCTTTATGATTACATAAAATCAAACTCTTTCTAACCTTTTCCGGGACTGATGGCTGTCAGGAGAGGCTTACGATCACTCATTTTCTCCAGCTTTTCTTTGTGTAAAATCAGCTCAAGTTCCTTCTTTTCCAACAGTTTGCTAGATGGGTAAAAAAGTCCAATGGTTTGGGTTCCTTTATCTTCTGTTTCTTTTAGATCTACTCTTGATTTGGACAAGGAAATAGGAAGAGACTGCCAGGCAACTTGAGCTTGAAGTGGTTTAGTCTGTGGGAGAGTATGGAGGGGAAGAAAAAGTGTAAGTAAAATAAGTAGATATAATTAAATGGCTTACAAGCAAAAATAAACTAAAACAGTATAAAATTGTAAAGAATGACAAAGCTAGAAGGGAGAATCATTAACAATTACTGATTATAATTACCAATCGGTAACGATGATGTGATTTATCACAAATATTCAAGAAAGCAAAACTCTTCATGACTGTCAGAAGAATCAGGCCGCTTAGCTGTCCTTGCTAAGTGTTATGGTCTCTTCTTAAAACACAGTTTTCAATGCATGAAGGATTGCTTTGTATTAGTAGGACACAGTAATTCATGAGTAGTAAGATAAAATACTTACAGAATGAAAACTTCTGAAAAACTGCTGGTTTCCCACTTTGATATTTAGAATGAGGCTTTTAAAGCCTTTGGCTAAGGCTACATTTTTGCAGAAAATGGCTCTCAGAATAAACATATGCTTGGTTTTGGTCCAGAATTCTCAAAGAAACATCTTAAAAAAGAAGCTGTGTTGATTTATACCAGTAGTGGACTGGCCTATCCTTTAGCTGTGTTCAAGCCTGGCTTTGTAATACTGTGTGTCTTACCTCAGAAAACCTCAGCGAGTCCACAGCATCCATGAGAACTCCATTCTGGGAGCTCACCCTTGATGGGGGCTCTATGTAAACACCACAAAACGCACAGAACCGAGCATATGGACGGTTGTCTGTACCACACTTGAAACAAGAAAAGTAGCACGGAGGAGGATCAGGCTGGAAAGTTTAATGAAATACTTGTTACTACAGAAACATACGATGAGCAGTTCAGAAGAGATAAAAACAATGACACAAATTAAAAGGAAGCAAAATAAGAATACCTAAAGTGATTAGAATAGTAACTAGGGTACCAGACTGTTAACACACCGGCAGATGCAAGACAGTGAATCTTTAGTGATCTCAGCACTATGTTAAGGAGGCAAACATTTTTTTCCAGACAGATTTACTATTTTGGTATATTATTTTTAATGTATACTTCCAAAAACATTTATGTTCTTTGTCAAAACCCTGTCATTACTAGTGTGGTGCTCTAATACCAAATATTGACTGAAATTCTTCCAGTTTAAGCTTTTGAGCTTTCCTGGAACAGTATAGATAGCAATAATTGTGCATGCATGCAGGGGAGTGCTTAAAATTTTATGTAGACTCAGCTCACGTTAAAAAAAAAATGTTATTCTCCACCAGTGTGATGTTACCTTGAAACACTACAAACAAAATACATGTCCAAAGAAAATGTTCACGTTGGTTGTACCATGCAAAACTCAACAGAGAATCAGTTGATAAAACACTTGTCTTTACTGAAGTTAATGAGGTCTTCAGCCAAAAGAACCACATGCGTCATCTTATCTCTGGTAATTCCCTGTACAGATGATCATGGCCCAATGTAGTTGTGGGAAAACTTGAGTTAGGTTAGCCTATGCTTTAGCCTTTGATGGACAAGCTACTTTGGTGGAGTACACAGCTATTGTATCTTATCTGATGCAATGAGGTGATGCTCGTTGGCCCCACAGCAATTTATTTACATCTCTAAAACCCTAAGTCATTGACAAAAGTAGGGTCAAGAAGTTTTTAATTAAACTGAGCATTTAATGTTTCTTTATATTATCCTATGTGCTTTAAGCAAGTATTTTGATAATAATAAACTATGTACTAACTGATAAGAGTTTTGTGAAGATTGAAAGTGTTTCAGCTCATAGATGAGTAAAACCAGATTTGTCAACGCAAACACCAACAGCATGTACCTTGGCTCCACACCAGTCACAGAAACGAGCGTCACACTGGTTAACACGATTGCATTTTGAGCAGGAAATTGTCTTCCCTTGCTGGCTGCTATAAGGTGGGGGAGTATCTCTTTGAAGCACGTGCTAGTAAAACAAAACAAACATCAGGCAGAAACTACTTCTTATAAAGAAAAGTTCAGTAGCTAACTAAGGCAAAATAGAAAATTAAGCAACTTCGATAAAATAATGTGCAGTCTAAAAGAATTATTTCAATGTAGAATAAGCAACAGACTGATTTTGATCTAACTTGCAACATTTCAAAAGCACTGTAAAATGTGGCATTAAATTGTTTGTTTGATTGTTTTAGTAGGAATAAGTGCAAAAAAATTATTTCCTTATCAGTTGTGTCCTTAATTTATATTGAGTACTTTATTAATATGGCCCCATGTGTAAGTACACTTGAAATAAACAGGGAGGATGCTCTGCTGGCAAACTTATATTTTCAAATCCAAAACACAACTGCGATTTTTCTTATTACCTTTTAAAGTCTTTGTTGTGGTATGGTGGGAGGAGTGTGTTCAGAAAACAAGTTTTTTTTTTTCCCAGTTTGATATTTGCTACATAAATATTTTTGTACCCTTTTACCTCGTACAAGTTATATATTACCTAGTTTTCCCACTACAATTAACTTATATGGGTATACAAAAGAAAACAGATTTTGCAGCTGAAACTTGGAGGTTGAGTATAGATCCTAGCTAGGACAAACAAGTCTTAAAATGTTTTGTTAGGTTTTGCCTCAGGAGTCTAACAGGGATATAAGTCCAAGCATGTTATTAGTCTAAATTATTTTATAACCATTAATAGTACTTAATGGTCATTAATAACAATTAATAGTAACCAGTTTCATTACTAATGATCAATTATTCAGGATTTGTTATTGGTCATCACTAATTACTAATTAATCACTATAACTAGTAACATTTGTGATCGCTATTAATAGTAATTCAGTGAGCAGTGAAATTTCTCTTAGCTTCTACAGAGCTCGCCATTAAAGTCATATGCCTAACTTTATGTGGTTACACATTCACATCTGCATTCAGTGAAGCAGTTAAATACATGATTATCTTCTTTAAACAAGTACAGATTTCATCTGAAATTCACTTTGAAATGACCCTTCACTGGCTGAAATATGGCCTAAGTGAAATATATCTTAAGCTTTTTATATAAGACCTCTTTTTAACAAGGAATTCAATAAGTAAGCTACGCTGGGAGTTGAAACAGACAGTAATTTTAGGGGGAACATTTATGGTGTTTCTCCCCTCAGTGCAGAATCACTGACAAATACAAGCACAGTAGCTGTATGTGCATAGGGGCAGCAGCAAACTGAGTTAACAAAAATAAGGTAAAAGATTATTTTGTTTTCATAAAGTAATCGAGATGAGTGAGAATGATCTTTTGGATGTATCTACTCGAGTTCTGTATTGCAACTAATTATTTGGATATCAGCAAGACTCCCAAAGAGTCCCTATTTTTTAAGTGCATTCTGAGCTTTGCAATCCTGACTTCCACAGGAGAAATTTGGAGGCATAGGGTTTATTTGTAATATTTAGCTTGGTATTTGTGATGGCACATCAGTGAGAGTACTGGTCTGGAACATGGCGTGTGGGAGGGATTCTCTGCTTTTGTAATATAGGCACAAAGGGATAGTAATTCATTTTTCAAAAGAAAGTAACTTTATGTTTTGACTTGGGTAACCCAACTGCAATTGATGCAAGAAGCCTTACCATCTGTGCTTCAGGCAGTTTGCTTTCACAAGTCACACAATATTTATGGTGAAGAGGATTTCCTGTGCCGCATGCCTGACAAAGTACTTTGCCCTTTTAAATAGAAAAAGAATATGTTTCACATGGTATTTGAAAACTGTTAGCAACAATAATAAGAAGAGGACTCGATCACAGAAAGTACTGTGGTTATTCAGCTCTGCAGATAGAAGAGATCCTTCAAGTCTGTGCTGTGGAGTTAGGTTTTAGTTAAGCCATGTTGCCTAGTCATCACAAATTTGTGTATCTTGGTGCCAGTTTTGTTTAAGCTATGGTACAGGTCACTTGGGAGATCTGTTATCAGTAACTCCAGACCTTTTTATACATTAGTTTCAGATCGCTTCGTCAATTACCTTCAAGCAGATGTTGGTTTGGGGCTGCAGCTGTGGAGCTATTGGAGACTCACATACAATGCAGGTGGGTGTATTCATTGGCACGAGATGTCTGCATTCAAGACATGGTGCCATCTGAAAGAAGACACATTGTACCTTATTAAGGACCGTGATTAGATCATTAAGTTTATTGTGAGATTTTCAATATTTTGCTTATTAAAGTCTACATCAGCAGCAGTCACTGTAAACACAGCAATTGACAGGAAAATAAGGTTGATATAGAGGTCAAAGGCTATTGAGAAATCACAAAGACAACCAGAAAGAGAATGCTTTAGTGATGACTATCGTGTGCCAAAAAGGTGTTAAATTATTTTTCAGTAGATTTAAATGCTACCATAATATGCGTGTAGGTATTTCAAATCCTTCTAACTATGAACCTCATCTAAAGAGGTGCTGAATATTTTCAGTCATCACTTGAGACTACAGCATTGTCCCAGACAAGACATCTTTTTGAGGATACAGAAAAAAAAAATCACCTTTGACTCGTTAGATAGGGTTACTATTTCATCAGAAGAGATCACGGAAGACAGGCATCACTGTAAAAACTCAGGGTGCTCTTGCATATGCACGCATACCGCTGTTAAAATCTTCAGGCAAACTAGATGGATCTTCTACAGCTATGACACAAGCACTAGTCACTAACTTCACTATTCAGCACTGGAATAAGATGCACATGCAGATCCTGAAGATGTAGTGGTTGTTGTTGTGGGACGAAGAGGAAGCTGAATTTGGTGATGTTTCCCAACAGAAGTGAATAAAACACAATTTACCTTTTTGATGTTATCCTTATTAAAATATATAGCACTTGAAGCAATCCATGGTTAGTTTTGCCCATCATTTAAGAATTACTTTGGACCCACTGCTGAAGTTACAAAACAAATTAAAACAAAACAAGCAGAACTCCCTAAAAGAAACGGTGACTAAATAATGAATATGTAGTTTGCTGAGGAAGGTTGGTCCTATGAAGAGGATTTGTTGTGTTATGATTTTTGCTGACCTGTGCTCCTTCAGGGGGCGGGAACTGACGTACTGGCACAGGTGGGATAGGAGATCCACATTCCTGGCAGAAGTGAGCCAAGGGGTCAGACAAGCGAGGTGCGGAACAGTGTGCACATCTGAGAATAAGAGCAAACTACCTGAGCATATTTTGGTATTTTTTCTAATTTGAAAAGACAGCTTTTCCTGTGATCGTACAAGCGTTAGGAATTTTTAAAAGGATGGTAAGAAAGTTTATAACATTAAACACTGATATGAAAATAAAGTTATATATGAGAGAGAATTTTCAAAGCACTAAACTAGATCATATTCTGCTGCTATAAGCCAGTATCTGCTTTGTCTTTCCTAATTTTTAATAGAGTCTCATAGTATTATCAACTTGGTTGCTAGTAGCAATTGCTCCGTTACCTTCCAAGAACAAAGATATTAAAAGCAGAAGTCACTTACCTGAGGAAATTCGTCTCCCTCTGGATCCTTGCCACCTGTGTGCTTGCTAAGCTTTTTCGGCTAGTCACCACAGAAGAAGTAGCAAACTGAAAAAAAGGCAATTCTTTAGCATTAATTAGCTAATGTTTGCAAAATGCATAGAAGATACACACAATTGCATCTAACAGATTCAGCTAAAGACATGTTATTTGAGTTAAAGTGCACTGAAATGCAGTGCATTAAAGAGCATCTACTGCATCTTGATTCCCCCATTAGCTGTTTTAAGGACCTAATTCTAATTAGAAGAATTCTAATTCTTCTTCAAAAAAATATTTACTTCCAAGTGAGCATTACTATATCTTAAGTTTTATATATTGCTAATTGCATATTCAGTAATGTATTAGAAGAGGATTAGTAGGAATGCAGGCATTGCTAATTTGCCTTGCCTCGTTTTGTCTTTATTGGTAACTCTGTACTGCTTCGGGCATCCCTATTCCAGCGTGTCATTACCTATACATTTAAAGTAGTGCCATACAGCACAGTCCAAAGTATTTGCTTCTGAGAGATTATATGAAAACGATCACAAATTTTCAAATCTTTGCATTTTTTAGAGCTCAGTTATTTTGATAGACTGTTATGTTTTAATTCAACACCCCTCTGCTTGCCTGTAATGACTCTGTTGGTAGTGTTGAGATGGATTCCTCTCTGCATCCTGTTGTTTCCAAATGGCAGTTCAGGAGCTGTGGTCCTTGCAGGGACTTGCGATAAGTCTTTTTTTCTGTTTCCAAGTCTAAAATTACAAACCTGTTATTCCACTGTCATTCACTTCATGGAGTTAAGATATATGTTAACATGAACATTATATGCTCTCAAGTTTTATGTCCCAATAGGCAAGCATATTTCTAGTCATTATTCCAAAATTATTTTCAAATCCATATTTTGGGTTAAAACAAATTCCATGGAATTGCAGGAAGTTAAACTAGAAGAAACCTCATTCCTCTCTAAAAGAGCATACTTTTATATTTTTCTCTGTTTAGGCTTTTCTTCCTTCCTACATTGTCAAAAAATCCATCTTATAAGAGTAAATTAATTCGTAAACATTAATGTGATTCCCTATTCTTAAACACTCCCATTCCTGTGACCATGGGATAAAAGCCCTTATACAGGAAATCTGGGTCAAGCTTTCATTTTTGCTTTGTGTATTTATTTTGGAATCTTACTGCTGGCAACACTCAAATATCAGTAAAAAAAAAAAAAAAAAAAAAAACTGTAAAGGATTTGCAATCCAATCAATTTAACAGCATTTTCTGGCACAAACGGGGGCCTTGTTATGTTGCTCAAACTGAACAACCTTTTTTAAAATGTTTTAAGAGGCAATTTGATATGTGTAAAGGCAATTTTTGTTCTCTATTTGCAGTGCTAAGAACTGGAAATTGGAATTCCCAAAAGATGTTTAGTCTTTTGAGGTGGTTTTGAAACGACCTGTATTTTAATAATGATATAAGATGAAAACCTTACCCTGTCTACTTTCAGCTAAGAGAGAAGTATATTTCAGCTTTATGAAGTAACACCACACCTTGAAAATCTTGGGGTGCTTCACTCCAGGCAGGTTTGATTTCCCTGTTCATTCCATTTTTCTTTGACTTTGTAGTAAACAATCCATCTTCTCTCTCCTAAAAAGTAATTCCAATTGAATTCCAAACAATATATACATATATATTTGCTCTAATCCTTTTTTTCTATAGGTGTTTGTTAGGATTTTAAAGTTATAGGTACATTTTTAAAGGTTAAGGTTCTTATTTTCAGTGCAAGACTTTGAAAAGCTTAAATTATAAATGCATTTTAAAAATGAATTGGTCAAGAAAGACCAGTGGAAAAAAAAGAAAATATGTTGCCTTGAACTTTTAGTATTACAAAAAGGACTGAGGCAGCAAAGATGGACAAACAGGGAAAATTAAGTATATAAAAAGTATAGGTTATCAAGATTTAATCTTTAAGTAATCTCATACATACAAATCTTTAAATTCAGACAAGGGGTTACAATTGTTAAAACTTGCCTGTGTGGTGACAGCTTTTAGGAAATTCTTGTCATTGTCTTCAACAGAAAAGATGTTTGGTTGCTTGTACTCCACCAGAAACACCTTTGTTACAACAGTACTCTCCCTGCAGTCCCTGAAAATCAATGTTCACAAAGCTATATACATGTCATGAAGCCATGTGCAGCAAAAAGTAAATAATTGGTGAACATGGTTCTTTTTTATTTAAAGTTAAAAGTGAGCACAACAAGTTATCAATAAAATGTATTAGTATTTTAATCCCTCAACATCTTTTTACCTGTAAAACTCCTGATACTGCTGTGTCTGCTTTCTGAGGTAATTACTGTTTGCCAGAATTGCAGAAAATAGAGGACAGCCAGACTTTTCTTCCATTCATAATACCATATTCATTTTCCCAGCCAAGCACCAGGTAGCACACTATTCATTTGATGTAACAACTGTATTTCTCAAGTATTTCTTAAATTACAGCAGTAATTTTAAAAGGCTTGTGAATGTCCAAACCATACATTTGGGATTTACTGTCATTCTAGAGCATCTATTTCACCCACCTGAAAATGTCTTAATGAAAACATACTGGAAACAAGTGTTAATCCAGGTAGTGATACAAGAAAATACATCCAGCCTAGATTTTGCATGTCTCTGCACAAGGAATATAACGTTGTAATATTCCAGTGCAGATATAAGCACAGGCTACCTGTAGGTGCTAATAGAGGAGAACAGCAAGTCCAGATTCTCAACTGGACTGGGTATTTCTGTCCCCTTTGAAAAACAGGATAAAAATACAACACAGAATGCATGTATTTCCTGTCTCTAGGCATGAAGTTAGGAGAAAGTCAGTTCCTGTGTAGCAAAATCTCTGGAATGTTGCATTTTTACTCTTGTGCATGCAACATTTTTCCTGAGCTGTGGGGTCTGCCATTCTGTGCTCCTTCCAGAGCAACTATGCAAATTCCTGGGAAGACCAGCTTTTTTAAATCTGTTGAATCGCTGGATGACTTCTGATGGCAGAAAATACCACAGTAGTCCCTCTGGCATTTTGATCATGTTGACAGATGAACTCTGAGTACAATGTATTTTATTAATCTCTCACCCACAGCCTCTATGGATCATTGGCCTACATCCATGTCACAGAATATAAAGATTCTGGATAATCCATCCCCATAAACATTGAATAAAAAGTGTTATGAGAAAGTGAAGACAGTGCACCCATAAAGATCACTTAGGCTGCAAGCTGGTTGGGGAAAGAGTTGTCTCTCATTTTCCAAATACAGGGTAGTTTAAACAATATGGCTCTAAGCCACTGCTGGGATATCAATCCCCTGACAAAATAAAAGTAAAAGAAACCAGGATACTTACTTTGTAACTGCAAGTGCCTTGACCATGATTTTCCCAACTGGTAGTATGATAGGACTTCTATACTTAAAAGTGTTATGCTCTCCATAGCCAAGTTTCTTATTGGGTTCTGGTTTACTTCCATCTAATGTGTAATAAATGGAGACCTCAGGTGTATCTGAAAGACAGAGAGAGTAATTAGCTAAACTGTGTGAGAGCTGTAATAAAAACAAACTCCACGCCTCTGGAAATCCTCTCTACCGTGCTTGATTTTTCTCCCATAAACAGAATAAAGCAGTTGTATAAATGACTGAAAGTTCATGACCAAAATTGTTTCTCCCATGAAAAATTGGTTCATGACCAAAATTGTTTCTCCCATGAAAAATTGGTTACTAAATGAATACAATTTCAATTGTAAGCAGTATTTCTCTTCTTAAAGTAGCTGTACAATGGTTTTGTAGGGAAACATTGCAAAAACTCATCCGTTCTAAAAACAAAAAAATATATTTTCTCCTATGATGAAATGTGGAATTGTAAGGAAGTCCTTTAGGGTGAGCCTAGCACAGGCTAATTTCAAGTGCTATTTTTGCAGTCACAGCAAAATGCAACAACTTAAAGAGCTTGATCTTGAAAGCAATTAAGACCACTAACATAGAAGAATAACCCCCATGTCAATGACATTGTTTGAATTAATAAAATCAAGTGCAAGTGTATTTGGTGTATCAAAACACAGTTAATTTTATAAGTTACTCAGGGAAGTGGTTATTCATAAACGTATGATAAAAAAAAAGCTTCAAATGGTCACATAAGAAAATGTTTTACATAGAGTCAAAGCTATTATTCGTACCTGATTTTATTTCTACGAGAGTATTTGTATCTATTTCATGTTTAGCCTTCCCTGGAAGAGGGATTCGAAGTGGTATGACCTGAGGAACTGAGACAGAGCCCGCTGTCATTTTTCTCACCAGTGATCTTTAAAACAGAAAAACAAAAAGGCTGACAATATTTTTTCTTGACAGAAGAATGCATTAAGAAATGTGGTCTTTTAATGTAATTCCTCATCTTCATTTGTTTCTTTTAGGAGAGAGAACACTGGATACTTTAAACTGCTCACTCATGAATATTTATATATTTTTCACATTGAAAAAGAATAAGATCCTAACCATCATCACACTTTTGACATTTTCTCCTCGAACAAAGCTTGAGACGAGTTCTGTTGCCTTTATTTCACTTCAGCTTTCCTTGCTCATGTCTGACTTCCAAGTATTCAAGAGAAAAAGCTTTAGCATCATACGTCAGTGATACATGCTAAGAGGGAACAGTGAAGTATCCTGACCCTAATCATTAAATATATGGTGTCATTTTCTCTGCAGGAAGAACAAGCTACCTGTTTTGTTGTGGCCACCTGAATGGGTGTCAGGGCAATGCAAGAAGATGTCCTGAAGAGGGCTAGAGACAGCTATTCCTTAAGCTTATCTCATTTGTGGTATGCATTGAAAATATACCTATAAAGCACATGCCAAACTTAATTTATCATAATTTACGTATGATGTCATTATCTCAGCCAAAGCTCTCTTGTGCTGCATGCACCCTGTGGCAAAGTCACCTCAGGGCGTGCGGATCAGACCTTTACCTGACACCGGGGGCTGTGACCAGCTCTCCTCAAAGCCTCACCAGCTCTTGGCGCACACCTAGGGCAGAAGCACAGGGTCCCCGGTCAGCATGGTGGGAGCCCACCAGGGGGACAGCACAGGTCACAGGAGGCAGCCTCAGCCTCACCAGGCCCCCATGTCCCGTCCTCGCACCACACAGCCCCGCTCCATCCCCTCACACTGGGTCCCGGAGCAGAGGCTTGCCCACCCCTCGGCACCCAGACAGCCCCTGCTTACCCCGACCGACCCCTGCCCACCCCACTCGATCCCTGCCCTCGCCACTCGATCCCCCCCATGTTACCACAGACGCCACCATCCCGGCCTAGCAACCGCCCCGTCCCGCCCCTCGCTCCCCGCCCGGCTCCGACGCCATCGCTGCGCGCCGCGGCGGCGCCATGGCGGAGGTGCGGGTGAAGCCGGAGGCGCCCGACCCGGTGGACATCGAGAGCCGGTGGGTGAGCTCCGCTCTTCTCGCCCCTCCATCCCCGCCCCCAGCCTTTCGGATGTGGCAGGACAGGGTTTTTTAACCTCGCTCTCCTCCCTCCCGCAGGATAATCGAGCTGTGCCACCAGTTCCCTCACGGCATCACCGACCAGGTGATCCAGAATGACATGCCCCACATGGAAGCCCAGCAGCGAGCCATGGCCATCAACAGGCTGCTCTCCATGGTAGGTCCTGCAGAGCTCCCCCGGTACTCCAGGCACCCGGCGCCACTCGTACGGACGGGCTGCGTGGTGGCAGCCTGCCAGAACGGGGCTGGTTGGCGTCAGTGGCGTTTGCTGTCATTTCACGGTTAGCACAGCTTATTTTTGGTTGCCGTAACCACTTAGGGTCCCCATAACCAATTAAACATACCTCAAAATTTACTGGTTCTGTTCTGTAACAGAAAGTTAACATCAGTGTGTATGTCTACTTGTCTAGGTTAGGAAGCTAACACCGAGAAGTAACACGTTAATCTTCTGATGTGTGCAGAATCCTTTGCTCTTCCCCCCATGTACTACTTCCTGTATTTACTGTGTAAAACAGAACATGATACAGTGCTCTTGTGTGTAACAGGCAAGTGCAAGTGTAGTTACTGTGGGGTTAGTCACAGTGATAACAAGGCCTGGTGCTGGAAGTAACCTAACCTACCTCATTTTGTTTTTCCTATTTATCAATATGTGTATCAGGACATTGGCTGTGAGCTTTTTTGTTCAATAGCTTTTGAATTGGTTGTCCAGATTTTAGAGTGAGGCTTCAAAGACAGCTAAGTCTCTAAAACTTGTTTAAAATAGATGTCCTGGGGATTGGGATGCAGGGGGAGATCTAGTAAGTGCCTTATGGTAGGGAAAAGAGCTGCGGTGAGAGCTAGGCCTTAATAAGCATCTGGGAGATAAGCTGCAAGTATTTCTTCTGTAGAAAAGCATTGAGAAGGATCGTCCTGAAGTGAGAGCTCCATTCAATTACATAATCCAAATCTGTAAGAAACAAGACTGTAACTGTGGGGAAGGGATCAAATAGCAAATGTTAACTAATGACGTTATATGCATGTCCTTCAACTTGTCTAATTGCTTGTCTCTTTCTCCAAACACAGGAAATAGGAATTTACCTGGCTTAGGCATAGCAGGACAAGTCTTTTGTGTATGAGATGCTATTAATTCTCAGTCCTGGCTGTCGGTTTTCTAGTGATCAATACTTAAGCAAAAAACAAAACAACATAACCAAACAAAAAAGAAAACAACCTTTGCTACTGGAAATTAGAACTGTTTGAAACCCTTATTCAGTAGAGCTCTAACATTTTTTCTGGATGGCCATGCGATTATTTTGTTGGGAAGCAAGAGAAATGTATACAAGAACTTGGTGCTCCTTGTACAACAGTAAAATTTAGGAGAAAGAACAGGATGTACACAGATGTTGTGGGAAGAGGCTGGAACTGTATCTCTTTTTTTATTTTTATTTTTATTTTTTTCTGATAGCTAATGATAAATGGATACTCATAGGGAAAAAGAGCCTGAACGGTATCATTGTGTCCAGCAGATAGAAATGTTAAACTTCCCTTTTTTTTTATTTTATTCGGAAGTCTTTATTTATTTCTTTTTTCATTTATAAGTTAAGAATTTTTGCCAAATTCTGAAACAAGCTGTTTGAAGGAAAGTAAACATGCTGTGTCTGTTTCTCCTAGGGGCAACTGGACCTTCTCAGGAGCAATGCAGGTCTCCTGTATAGAATTAAAGAGTCTCAAAATGCAAGGTAAGCCTCGCACTTGTTGAAAAAAATTAAACACAGTTCTGACGCTTGTGCCTCATTGCTGAGAAGCCACCAAACAATTTAATGTAGATTCTGTAACAGGAATGTTACAGAACTTTAGTGTACCTTCCTAAAACAAGTATTTAACTCCCCTGAGGTGAACCTGGAAACTGTTTTAGTGGTTTGTACTGAACAGAAGCTATCATGGAACCCCCCCTGTGATGTGCTAGTGGAGTTCCTGAGCTGTCAAAGTGATCTGTGCAAGCAGATGTTTATGCTCAGGTGAAATCCAGCTTAAGTTTGACCATACCATCTGCAGCTGTGATTCTGTGGTCTTCCTCATGGCTCATGTTGGTTGAGCAGTGCTCACATTTATAGAGGTTCCAGGAGACCACTTGATCTGCTGTTCATGCTGGTTAGTTGATTTATTAAAAAGTACCTTCAAACCATGTTTTGTGATGACTATGTGAGTAAGAGGTGCCAGACTTAATTTTAGAAAGAAAGATCCTTCAAAATTATTCTCAACAGAGGCATCTCAACCTCTCTTTCCAATGCATTCAGGTTTTCTCAGCCGAGTGAAAAGTTCTGTTTTAGAGGTGGTAGCACTCTACTATCCCTTTGTAGACATTCCTTCCAGAAACAGATTATTCAAATTATGCTCTGTTCTGTGACTGTTTGACCTTCCACAGTTGTGTTAATACGTGGCTTTCAATTCCCCATTGTTATGACAAGTTGAGTAACTCTGGTTTACTCACGTTTCTTTTCAAATTGGGCTCTTTTCTCTTTACTGTGGTTTCTCACTGGCAAACTTGGATTGATCAGGAGAGGTTTAGTGTCATATATTATATTTGCCAATGGCTGGTTTATTGTGCAGATTTTCTTCTTTGTGCATCGTGTTTTTTTTTTTTTTATTATTGTATTTGTTTTCAGTTTAAAACTTTCAGACTTTGGGCCTTTTAAAAATCCGGCTGTCTGTTCTACTTTACAGTAAAATGAAAGGCTCCGACAATCAAGAGAAGCTGGTTTACCAAATTATAGAAGATGCAGGCAACAAAGGTAGTTCAAATAAATTATAACAGTAAATGGTACTAACTCTGTTCGTGGAACTGTTCCTCTCCAAACTTCTAAATGCTTGTCCAGACAATACAAATATAATATCTAGAGTGCCCTTAACGAGTCTGTAGCTAATATTCCCCTTCAAAAGCAAAGACACATTTCTCTATTAAAATAACAACCTCTCCTAGTTGGCTTTTTGGGGCCTCTTTCAGATTATGAATTATGACTTATTTATGGGACTTGAACTGAGGAATCTGTGCAGAACACTCACTACTTAAAGTAAAACTTGCCATCTGTATGGGGTTTAACAGCTGTACTGCCAGCAGAAACTACTACTAGTAACTGTGCTTTCTTAGAAGTCTTTGCACACTCTGTTTTAGAGATGGCCGGTAGAACTGGCTGTATTTTATGTTGTTGTTGTAGGAAATAGTAGTTATCTAAAAAATGCAAGAATGTTTACTTGATCTATTCATGTTACCAGTCAAATGGGGTCTGCATTTAAGAGCTCTCAGAGGAGGAATAAAGGGCAAAAGGACAATTTGGTGGTGCTGCCATGTGTGTTTTGTTTTGTCAGTTGATTTTTGTTCATCCTCTTCTAACTCTTCCTTTCATTTTTTCTGGGAGTCATAGGAATCAGAAATACATCCTATGGCTGGCAAGCAAGTCAAGCAATGCTGTGTTGTGATTTTTGGTTTGTGAGTACTTGCAGAAACAAGTGGCTGTTTCTTGTAATTAATTTCTGTTCATTTCTCTGTTTTTAAACAGGTATTTGGAGCAGGGACATCAGATACAAAAGTAATCTGCCTTTAACAGAGATCAACAAGATACTGAAAAACCTGGAAAGCAAGAAACTAATTAAAGCAGTTAAATCCGTAGCAGTGAGTAGTTTGTGACTTTTTAACCATTTCAGATGTTAGCTACATGTTTGAACAGGGGTCTGGGCGCAGAGAAGCTTTGTTCTGGCACCAGCTTGGTCACTGACTATGCACTGATGCTGGACTCTCCACCTTTAGAACGAATGTTTGAGGTGTGCCAAATATAAGAGGCCATAATGTTTGCTAAATATTCAGCATACCACTAACAAACTGATTAATAATCTAATTAAGCAATGAATATGTCAAGTTCCTGTAAAGATACTCTTCTTCTGCCCTCCTTTGCCAGTGGAGGGGAATTAGGTTAAAAATTAAACTCGGAGATCATCTTTAGTGATGTTTGAACTGTGTGTGCATTGTTAGTAGGATGGTCTCTCTAACAGTATATTATAAAATGATGAGGAGTCTAAACAAATGAATCTTTTCTTTATGTCCATGTTACCTAAGGGTCAAACACATTAATGAGAGCTTGAGTCAGTTCTGTGCCCTAAATTTTAGGTGTAGTAAACCATTTATTCTGTAGATACTTTGTTAAATCTTCTTTTCTTAGCGGTTAAGAGCTGTGTACTTTTCTCTAACAGGCATCCAAAAAGAAGGTGTACATGCTGTATAACCTGCAGCCTGACCGCTCAGTGACTGGTGGGGCCTGGTACAGTGACCAAGACTTCGAGTCTGAATTTGTGGAGGTGTTAAATCAACAATGTTTTAAATTTCTACAGAGTAAGGTGAGTGCCACTGCTAAACCAATCGTCCATTTATATTGTGCAAGTAATTCTTTTATTTCTAAAATCAGTGATGGACAAGGCTTAAGTTTTCCATTGTGTCTTCTGTGTTACCCATTGTTTTAACTGGATCAGCAAATCTGTGCTGGATTTTTGTTTGTCACAGCAAGTGTGATGATACTGCATTTTAACAATGCATATTGTTGCACCCTTCACAGGGAGTGAAACCTACCTTCAAACTCCAATGACAAGCTAGGCAGCAAAGGACACAGGACCAAACAAAACAGCATTTTTTTTTTTTCCCTTCAGGGCTGCTCATTTCAGAGAGACTAAAGGCTCTAGACAAGCAGCTGTGCCTGGAAGACAATTTTCTTTAGTCTTAACCATAGAATCATATTCTCCAGTAAACAAGTCCTAGGCAGATTGCAGCATTTATCTGTTAAATAAATAAACAATGTGATAGGTACAGCAGAAACTTTTGTGTCAACAAAACACCAGATGCTGATATTCCTTTATATCAATCTAAATTACCCTGCAATTTTACGCTAACTGACATGAAACTTACATTTGGATGTGCACTGCATTATCTCACATATATCAATCTTGAGGACATAACTTTAAATAAAAAAAAAAGTCCCAGAAATGGTTTGCAAACTAACTTTTATTTTTCAGTCTGCCTGAAACTGGACTGTGAAGGAAGCTGTTGTCAATGAGTACTGATGAGAATTCGTCTTTGTTTTTTTCCCTCAGGCAGAAGCAGCTCGAGAGAGCAAACAGAACCCCATGATACAGAGGAACAGCTCATTTGCATCATCCCATGAGGTGTGGAAGTACATCTGTGAACTGGGCATCAGTAAGGTCAGAACAGATTTGTATTACTTCTCTCAAAGTTCTCAGTACATGGCTAGGTACAGGAGTTAGGTCCTGCAAATCTGGCAAGGGGCTGATAAGTGCCTTAGTGCTCTGCAGTTACTGAAATGGAGGTGGGTTTTGCTGCACTGTTGCTTTTCAAGGAGTGTCAGTGGTGCTGTATGGGATTCCAGGATAGTTTGTACATGTGGGTTTTCAAAGATATATAAATGTTAGTGTTCAAATCCTTGCAGATGGCAACTGGAATCAGTTTTCATTTAACATTCTCACCTGGGGTAAACTTTATAATTTCTACCAAGTTTGCCTATGTGCTTCAAGCAATTTTAGGGGGAAAGAAGGATAAAACAACAATGCCATTAATGGTCACCATCAACAGACATACCTTCATTACTTCTGACTTCTTCCACAGTTGTTTTGCTGTAAGACTAGAAATGTTCCATGCTAGGCTGATGCAGATACTTGAGGCGCATAGGAAAATCTTTTTTAGCCAATCAAGGCTAGTGTAATTCAAAGGTGCCTGGGAGGAAGGACACCTGTTTGCTTTTCTTTTTGTATCTGCACAACCCCATAAAGTGCCCAGTAAGAACTGTGTCTTCATCTGGGCTAGGTTAGAACTCCAAGGATTTGAACAACGATTTGGAGTTCTTATGGAATTTACTCTCATTTTCTCCTTGCAGGACTTACTGGCACGTCTTTATTGTATTTATTTTACTAATTGTTTCTTAGGTAGAATTGTCAATGGAAGACATTGAAACCATTTTAAATACACTAATATATGATGGAAAAGTGGAGATGACAATTATTGCTGCAAAGGAAGGGACGGTAGGCAGCGTGGATGGACAGATGAAGTTGTACAGAGCTGTCAGTCCTCTCCTACAACCTACTGGGTTAGTCAGGACACCCTGCGGACTCTGCCCGGTAAGTAACGAATTCCGTATGTGAATATGTGGGTGCATGCAAATTTTGGGTAAAACCTTTTAAATGGTCAGCCAGTGTAAATCAGGGTTACGCCTGTGAGTGCTCCTTGTGGATTTCTAAGCCAGCTATGCTCATGAGTATCATTTAGCATCTTAATGTAAGAGGCAGAGTCTTTAGTTTATACCAGGATGTTTCCTACTTACATGCTGTCTCTTTCCCTTACTGTATGTAACAGGGTGCTTTCAAGTCCAGCCTGTTCCAAAATATAACTTCTTATCTGATCCTGATTTTTTTTTCCACCTATTTATATCTTAATAAGCTAACTTCTGTTTAGCTTTTGGTCTTTTCTAAATGGATCCTGAACTGATACGTGGGTGAAACTTGCCAGGCATGTCTGTTTGCATCATTTACTACAGTGGGGTCTGTTCTGCTTTGCTATGCTCACATTATTCTTCCTCAGAACTGGTATTGGACTTCCTATACTTTGTCCTGCGGTAGACTACTGTTTTTCTACAGGGAGAGGAGCAGAAAACACAAGACCATGCTATTTCTAGTTCAGTCATGCTTGATGTACACAATTACTCCACTGACACAGGGCTTTCTTTCCCAGGTTTTTGATGATTGCCATGAAGGTGGTGAGATTTCTCCATCGAACTGTATTTATATGACAGAGTGGCTGGAGTATTAAGGTGCAAGAAAAACTGTAAACTGGATTCATTCCATATAGCCAAGGTGACAAAGCAGCTTGCTTTTTTAGAAGTGGACTTCCAAATTTGTGAACACCTTCAAGTTCCTTGTTTTTCAAGTAAACATGAAGCAGCAACACATCAATTGTGTGTCCTGTGAGAGGACTGAAATTCAAACCAGGACTGAAGATCAAGGCTGAAGTGAAAACAGATCCATTCTTGTACAAAAATGTGTGTGACTTGAAAAATGTCATAGAACTGGGTGGTGATGTGTCACTTTCAAGGACTGTGTTGAGTACTCTGCTGACATTTACTTAAAATGAGAGAAAATAAGTCATCAGCTGATCAGAAAAACTTGCTGGTGAGTGTTGCCAAGAATGAGATCCCAAACTTTGCATTCCGACTAATGCTGCTGATGGGAGCTTAAGTCCTAAAGCTGACGCTTTTTTTTCCCCACGATAGCTACCATCTAATTGGAAGCTAAAAATCTAATGTGGGAAAAATCTTAAATATGTTAAATAGAACTCACTGATTCTTCACCATCTTTCTTACCTGCTAATTTATCATTAAAACGCCGTTTGATTTGTCTTACGTATTTTTGTGCTTCGTTATCTCCACTGCTGTCATTATCTGGTGATGTATCTGTATTTATTCCTTCATCTGATGGCTAGAGGATCATCTGATCTGTGTTGCTGTGTTCTGGCAGCTGCATTATATACACACATCAGCTGAGATTTTGATTTTAAGTATTCTGTAAAGATGTGTTTTCCAGAAGAGAAACAGTTCCTCTGACCTGATACTACAGGTACAGGGAAAACTTTTATAGACTGTCTGAATGCCCTCAGGGTTGCCAAAGATGCCAGTGACAGCTGTTTGTACATAAATATGGCCCCTGGCCTTGGTTTGTGATCTGAGAGAGGCACGATACTGGCACATCATCAAAAAGCATGAGCTTCTCTTCCTGTGATGTGGAGCCAATTTGTGTTTCTTGTAAGCACAGCCTCCCTGGCTCCTCTGTGCATCTCTGGACTGATGAATTGGCAATAACTTATAAATTGTGTTGTAATAAGCCTATTGCCCTTGATAGTGGCCCAAGGCATGCTGGAACACGGATGTGTTCTTTTAGGAAACTAGACACAGCTCTCTATGGATATCTGGCAGTATCAGAGGCGTGACACTCTTTGGAAGTATGGTTCAAATCCTGCTTTGGAAGTAAATAGACTTTTGTACCAACTGTTATGCTAACTAGTTACATCACCTCTTCCTTAATCTGTAATCAAGCAACATCTTGAGAAGTCATCTTTTTCAGGAGTTAAAATACTGTGCGTATATGGTACAGCCAGCTCTCTGCCATCCAGAATAACCAGAGGGCTGGGATGAAGTACTCGTGGGCAGGGCACTGTACACAAGTAAACATTGTGGAGAGCCTGGTCCCAGTACAACTTGTTTCCTATGGCTTAGCCTTGCTGGATGTCTACACAACCACCCAGTACCTTTGTGTTAGCCTCACAGTGCTGGCAAATGATTAGTGGGGTTGAGCACAACAGTGGACCTGCTGCATCTAGCTGTTTTCAGAACTCCATCTGAATATAAGCCCTCCTGGACACTTTGTTGGGAGGGCAATGGTCAAGCACCTTTGCTTATAACGTGGACTGTGGGCAGAAGGCTAATGCTGGTAGGTTCTGTGCAAAGAATAAAAAAAATAAAAGTATTTGCTGTCCCATAAAGGGAATGTATATATACAGAGGCAGCCAGGCATGATGTCTTAGACTGGAGCAGACAGCTAGGATGACAAACTGGCACATCTGGGGAATGACTATGGTGTTAGCTAGTGTGAGTGCCCACGACTGTCTCTTTTGTCGTAGTGTTGTCTCTTGCTTGATGTGACAGGGATGCACCTCTCCACAGAGGCAGAAGTGTTGTCAAAAAAGAGATGTGGGGGTGAAATTACTATATTTGTTCTTTCTCTGCTGCCTTTAACCCCTCAGCGCACTGAAGCCTGAGAAAAATGCTTCACTGAAAGGAGTCTTAACATAAATGACTTAGCATAAAGGATGCTTCAGACATCCTTTATGTGGCCAAAGGTAGTTTGAGGTTTGGGGCTGCGATTGCCTTTGTCTTCCTGCTTTCAAAGATGACTTAACACAACAGGGTCTGCATCCTGCTGCTGCAGAGATAACACAAATTGTTTGTGCTCTGCTTCAGCTAGAAGACAGCTTTCAGGGAAACAACACATCCTTATCATGCAAGTGTGTCACTTTGTGGTGTGACCGTATTCACTGGCAATAAGAAAAAGGACAGAGAGCTTGCTGTCAGTGAACAGATTTAGGAAGTGGAGAGTTGGTCTATTAAGCCCTTTAAATTCTGGCTCATTTATACCGGGTTTATCTGGTTTAGGTGACCTTACCTTTGTGGTCCTTGAACCTTCTTAGCCTTGCGGTTGTTAGAAGACTTGTCAAATTTGGAAAAAATATGCCTATATAGAAAAGTAAAGCAATTTCACTTTCCTACCTGTAGAATAGGAATCTCTGATCTGTCTAAATAAGAAGAATGATCTTTGTCACCCAGGATCTTCATGAACCCGTCTGACCTATCAGCCTGTTTAAAAAGAGAATAAATACCAAAAGGTAACATTAATATTCTTTTTTCCTCCCTGGCTTCCTTCATTTTTTTTTCCTCCTACCCGGCAAAGCTATCCCCACTAAAATGTGATATTAAATGTAATGTTTTAAGGACGTTATACTAGCTGTAGTACTGAACACCAAAACACATCACCACCAAAACATCTTGCCCTGGGAAAGAAGCACAAGCTGCTCCTTTCTTTATGTTAGCCTCATAACAAGAGAGCACGCGTAGCAGGCGTACTCTGCTGATACCTCTCGCTGCTGCTGGAGGTGTTATGCACGGTGGTTGTTCATCTGATGATGCTCAACCTCTTGTGTTGGAGAGCTCAGTCCTGTTCCTATGAGCCCTATGGTGTGCAGCTTGCCCAGCGGTAAGCAGCAGTCCTGAGGCAAGTTGGAGGTCACACCCAAATGCCATTTTAATGTGAGATGAAATGCAGGATTGCTTTTGTTTCCAAGAGAAACATTAACTACAGTGCCAGGCTGTACTGTGAACTGAGAGAAAGTACAGCTGCCAGGTACTGTTTAACGTGCCCAGCCTTCACAGTCCAAAGTTTAAAACAATGACAAGCTTAAAGCAAATTGTGGCTGATTGGCTGTTTGGATTTTTTTTTTCTTTTTTTTTTTAATTAATTTGCTTACACATCTCACCTTTGCAGGGGGTGGAGTGGTGGTTGTTTCTCTGGTGCTGTTCGAGTGCCATCTGCTGTCTCCTCCTGGTATGGCTGCCCTGAGTCGAAAAAGAAAAAAGTTTTAAATGCTGGCTTGCTGTTTTGCCTCCACAGGCAGAGCAGGTACTGGGGAGAAAACCACACTGAGTGGGGACAGCAGGGTCTCCTATTGCTGCCAAACATTTCATGCTTTGAAACAGGGTGTAGACACCTTAACGCGCAGGAGCACCTTCCACACCACACAGACCCTTTCCTTTTTGCTTTTGTAGCTGGAAACGTGTCAGGATGATGAGTGGCGACGCGTGCGGCTGTGCTGAGCCTGGGGACAAACATGTATGTCCCACAAGGCATGCCACGGATGGTCTGTTTCTGCTGAAAAGGTTCACTTGCTCCCTCAGAAAGTTGATTATAATCGTTTAGCTTGGAAAAGACCCCTCAGGTCATCAAGTCCAGCTGTTAATTATTGTACTTGGTGCTGCTGTGGAGGTCTGTTGGGTGGGGATGGGAGGAAGCCGAGTTCGAAGTGTTCTCCTTGGGGTTGTTAAACATGGAACAGATGGAGGCTTGTACCCCGCCATCCCTCTATTTTTGAGCTGGCTGATTGCTCCAGGTAAACAGAGTGGGAAAATTGTAGCTGGGATTTTTGGTGGCAGCCTGTGTATGAACACGGGGCTTTAGGATTCTGCTCCGTGCACCAGCTCGCGGTACTTGCTAAGTGCTTTAGTGAACCTAACGCTGGCAGAGGGGCCAGAAAACAGGAAAAAAAAAAAAAAAAAGCACCCAAGTGTAACGCCACGCCTAGGAGTGCGCTGCTACGGGGAATTTTCGTCATCCCCTCAGCCAGCCCCTTCCTCCTCCGCCCCCCAGCCAGCCCAGCAGTGCCCGTGAGGGAGCGGACGCCGCCTCCCCCATATTTACTAAGGGCACCCATTTCCCTCCATTCGCCTTCTACCCTTAGCCAAGATGGCCTCCCGACGCCGCCGCCGCCACGTTTGTTGTGGTCACCCCTTTCGGAACGCTATGCGAGGGGCGGGTGCCCTTAAGCAAGATGCCGGCGGGGCGTGCCGGCGCCGCCATCTTGTGTGCGGGCAGGCGGCGTCCCGCTGAGCTGGCCTTACCGGCGGAGCGGGGCCTGCCGGGACCGGGCGTCAGCGGCCGGGAGCGCTGAGGTGAGGTGAGGGCAGGGCGGGTGGGCGGCGGGGAGGGGGCTCCACAGCCTCCTCACGGCCTCGCAACAGCGCCCACCTCACGTTTGGGCATCGACTGTGGGATTTTCGTGTTTCTTTGCTGGTTTTGGTGAGTTTTTAGCCAACCTGCCTGAACGTGCTTTGCTTCGTTCCTTCCAGAGCTGCTGCAGCCCCATGGCGACCTACCTGGAGTTCATCCAGCAGAATGAGGAGCGCGACGGCGTGCGCTTCAGCTGGAACGTCTGGCCCTCCAGCCGGCTGGAGGCCACGCGCATGGTGGTGCCCCTCGCCTGCCTCCTCACCCCGCTGAAGGAGCGCCCCGACCTGCCGCCGCTGCAGTACGAGCCGGTGCTGTGCAGCAGGCCCACCTGCAAAGCGGTGCTCAACCCGCTCTGGTACGTGGCGCTCGGCTGGGGGTGCTGGGCGAGAGGCGTTATCCTCATCTGCCTCATTCCTCCTTTTCCTCAGCCTGGCGCTTGTCAGCGTTCTTCGTGTAGTTGTAGTGAGTCTGGTAAAAGCACGCTGGGTGTGTTAAATGTCAGAACCTGAAGAGAGAGGATTGTCTTCAGGAGGGCTGTTAAGCTGAAGGTAACATGAAAACAACCAATCCTGTTACCATCCCAGAGAACTTTGTGGTAAATGATGAAATGAACAAACGAAAATGCTGGTTATATTGACGTTGTCCTCTGGGCCACGGCGTTCATTTAGTTTCCTGGTTTTATACACATCCTATTAGTCGTGGGTTGTCTCCAATACGAGCATCTAGGTTATCTTTGCGGTTTTCCTAAGAATTTAAGATGAAATCTTTGTCCCAAAATCACATGGTGATTATGCTTACGTGGAGCGTAGCATCAGGCTGAGGAAAAAGGAAGGAAACTAGTTAGAGGAAGTAGGAAGAGATCAAAGCCATGAAATAAGAATATGGTCAGGCTTTACTGCACTAGCAGTTATTGTATGTATTGGGCTGAGGAGAGTAAACTCCTCGGTGCAGTTTGTTCTGCGTTTATACAGGATGTGGGTGGGTGGCTCCTGCTGCTCTGTGACTGGAGCACTTGTGTGCTGCAGCTATACAAACAACGGGATCACTGAGATAGGCCCAAGCGTAGTGAAAGAATAATAAGACGTAAACTTTTGTCTACCAAAGCTGAAGCTTCAGAGAGCCGTTGGTGGTCCCTCATGCTGACAAGCCTGGAAGCAGCCAGGCTGGCTGAGCTAACAGCCTTTCTGACATTAGAACAAGAGTCTGAATCGCTACAACCCTGTCATTCAAGCTGTACCGTCTGGTGTTTTGTTTCTTCCTCAGTGCCATGAAGCAGTGTAGATAACTGTGAAGCTGGGCTGTAAGGTTGTTCCTACAGTTGTACTAATGCCTTGCCTTTTCCCTGCAGCCAGGTTGACTATCGGGCCAAGCTCTGGGCTTGTAACTTCTGTTTTCAGAGAAATCAGGTATGTTGAAAAAAGCCTCAGCCTTCCTATGTTTTCATTGAGTGTTTTATTGATGGCCTCCCCTGGCAAAGGATGTTAAAAAGAGCAGAAATTCCACCTCTCTAGATTTCATCCCTTGGCCTTTTTCTCTTAATGAACCCAGGCCAGAGTACTTGTTAATGAGCCTGTTTTATGTGACATTTTGTGTGTTTTCAACATTTTTGTCAATGATTTTACCAGCATGGAGGGCACACAAAAGAGAGAGCGAGCTTTTCACGTGTTTCCAGTGTGGTTCTTTTTGTGCTTGACATTTACTGTCGTTGCCAAGTATGCACCTTAGTAGGTTTGGGAAGACTTCTGCCATTAGAAAACTTTGCATGGTTAAACAATTTTTCGCTAACACGTGGCTACTGCTTTAGTCCTGCCTTTCACTTAGAGTGGGGTGAGTGAGTAGCTGTCTGTACTGCTTGCCACCGATGTCTGTGCTTAGGAAAGCAGCAATATTAGGAAAGCCGGGCTCTTGTCATGAATTAATCAGATTGGTGTGGTGGTAGTAAATAGGATTGAACAACCACATCACAAGCAGGGCAGCCTCTGTACTGCAGAGGAGGGCCCTACATTTCTGCCCTGCAAATTCCTTGTCCTAATTTTTGGTTCTGTTTTTCAGTTCCCTCCAGCGTATGCAGGCATATCTGAAGTCAATCAACCAGCAGAGCTTATGCCTCAGTTTTCAACAATTGAATACATTGTGCAGGTAAGCGAGTCATAGGCAAGTTTGCAGCCCCCAGAACTGTCTTGTTGGTGATATCTGTTGTATGTATTTGTTTTAATTAAGGTAATGGAAGTAAGTATGACTTATGTAAGATGCTTAAGATAGGGCTCATTTTATTCTTTTGACTGGAGTCATGATAAGAAGTGTCACCTAGCATGTGTACATGCGTAGTAAACCCATCTCTTTCCACACCAGCGAGGTCCACAGACACCGCTGATCTTCCTGTATGTTGTTGACACGTGCTTGGAAGAGGAGGACTTGCAGGCGCTGAAGGAGTCCCTCCAGATGTCCCTGAGTCTGCTGCCTGCTGATGCTCTGGTGGGGCTTATCACTTTTGGCAGAATGGTCCAGGTTCACGAACTGAGCTGCGAAGGGATTTCCAAGAGCTACGTGTTTAGGGGCACAAAAGACCTGACGGCTAAGCAAATACAGGTATGTCCTGCCATCTGTCAGGCCAGTGGCTTGTTCCTGTTAGCTCTGTTGACACCGCTGCTGTCTTTCAAGCTCTAAGGGAGGAAAGAAGGTTCAGTGCTCTTTATTATTTGTTATGCCATTACCTTCCCAGTGCCTCCTATGTCTTTTTGTCATTGTGAATGTTTAGAAGCTTGTCCAAGATAGAATGTTTATATCTTGCATGACTGATCTATTGATGATTTCCTAATTTCCTAAACCTTTTTTCTTTTGTTCTGTAGGATATGCTTGGGCTTTCAAGACCAGCTGTCCCCATTCAACAAGGAAGACCTCTTCAGACTCAGGAGCAACCTGCTATTTCAAGCAGGTAGGTGCTACATCAACACAGCAGAAGATCAGGGAAGATGTTTTACGACCCTTTGGGATCACACTTCTAAACCTAGGTTTCCTAAGAGGATTTTTTTGTAAGATGACTTAAATGGTGTTGTCTTGTCACAGTTATTTCCCTCCGTCATGGGATATGTGTGGATGGGATTTACTAGAGCTATGTTTTAGGCTCCTGTAGTATCTTGGTTTTGCAGTTGCAAGAATGTAATTGCCATTTGGGCTGGATTGCTACTTGAAAAATATAAGGTAGCAGTCTTTGGAACCCATATTTATTGCTCAGGGGTTGTATGTGTTTAGAGCAAGGTCTTTTGGTTCACCAGCCAACAGGGACCTTGTTTGAGTAACACGTCTACATGTCACCTTCTGTTCCTTGCCCAATCAAGTCCAAAAAATGATTGGCTGGCAGGCAGTGACCGTGAACAATGAAGCTGTATTTGCCTTTGTTGAACGTGGTGTTTTCTTCCTCAGTTCCTCATTTTCAATGTGTTTTGGTATACAAAATCACCAGTGAAGTCCCTTTCCTATGCTTTGTGTGTTTTTTGCTTTCTCATTGGTTCCTGATGACTTGCTTTGGTCAGTTCTGTTATTTTGCCCAGGCCTGTTATCTTGGAAAGTTTGTACATGTAGGAGTGTGCCACATGACTTTTTGCTTCTGATAACTCTGTCTCAGTGCAATTTAAGTGTGCAAGGAACAGAGGCACTTTTCTTCTCTTAAACTGAAGGGATTTGTAAGCAGGAAAACATTTCATTTTATTTTTTTTTTCAGGTTTCTGCAACCAGTTCATAAGATTGACATGAATTTAACAGATCTCTTGGGAGAACTGCAAAGGGACCCGTGGCCAGTGACCCAGGGAAAGAGGCCTTTACGTTCCACTGGAGTAGCTCTTTCGATTGCTGTTGGCTTGTTAGAGGTACTCTTGCTGCTGCTGTTTCTTTGAGATGAGCTGTCTTTGCTGAGACACGTGCAGGTCCCAGTCCAGCTTGGTTTGTGGCCCCTTTACACTGGGACGCAGCGATGCGTTTTGTCTCTACTGGCATTTGACAAGAGTTAGCACCAGCTGGTGCAGAGTGGGCTGGGAATTTACATTAAATGTAAATTACATTACAGAAAATGCAGGTGTTTAAAGGTCTCTGATCCTTGTGCATATGGCCACGTGGAGTCGATTGCATGTACTGGGCTTATCTGAGGGTCATCTGAGATATATGTAGAAAGAACAGAAACTGCCTGCTTCCTGTTGTGACGCTTGATGTAGCTTGAGCCTAAACCAGAGGGTGCCTGACAGGAAATGCATTGCTGTTTGTCAAGGCTGCCTGTAACAGCGATCAGTTCCTAATGATATTGCAGAAGAGCAAGCAGATGCTCCTCTAAATAAAGTGTTGTCTGTTTTAAACACCCTTTTACTCTCCCCACTCGCTAATGTAAGGCCTTATTTTTATTTTAGGGCACGTTTCCAAACACAGGGGCCAGAATAATGCTATTTACAGGTGGGCCGCCAACGCAGGGACCGGGCATGGTGGTGGGAGATGAATTGAAGACACCCATTCGTTCGTGGCATGACATCGAGAAGGACAACGCAAGGTTCATGAAGAAGGCCACCAAAGTAGGTGCTGGTGTCAGCTGGGGGCAAAGCCACCGGCAGCAGCTTAGGCTTGTTGCATGGCACAGTGTGTGTGTAAAGACAAAAATGGTGTTGTGAGTGTTGGGACGTGACATAAGCCCATGTAGACAGCTGTCCAATATCCTTCTTCAGGGAACAAACATCCCATTTTCTTGATATGGGAACAGTATGTCTGTTACACATACAACATACGTATGTTTGTATGTGTCCATGAAATGTATGAGTTTTTCTGTGTATTAAGGTCGAGAGAACGGTGAAAGAGACTTGCTGTTAGTTACTTCTGCAGCCTGGACTTGTGCCTTCCCAGAGAAGTATTTCAGTGCTACTTCCTAGCTCGTGGTGGGTGGAGATCTTTGAATCTCCTTCAGAGAGGAGGATAAAATAAAGCCTGTACTCCCAAGATCTGGTAGCTTCCTCAAAGGTTGCTTTGTCTCTTGACATATGAAAGAACAGTCAAAATTTCAGGCGTGAGATGTGCCTGGCAGCTTAGAGGAAGCAGTATCATACGTGCCCTCTTTACTATCAGCTAGAAACCTTTGAATTTCTTGTATGTTATCACAGATAAAGAGCCTGTGTGTGGATGAGGGTAGCAGTTCATGTCTTCTCTGTACCTGTGACTTGCAATTCAAGCTTATCCAAGGGAGACATCCTAGGAAGGAGAAGTGTGCTCAGGCAGACAGCCGTTTACCTTTACACTCCTGCTATTGGTTTCATTTGTGCTTTGTACCTCAATGTGTTGGCCTCGGCTGGAGAGCAGAAGAGACATTGCCTGATGCAGCGTCCTAAAACTGTGGTGTTGTCTCTTCTCCCCAGCACTATGAGACTCTGGCCAACCGCACTGCAGCCAACGGGCACTGCATCGACATCTACGCCTGTGCCCTGGATCAGACCGGACTGCTGGAGATGAAATGTTGTGCAAACCTCACCGGGTATGTTCACGGCAGGAAACACAAAGGTGGCACCTGCATTTTTTGGAGGGGAAGAATGGTTCAGAAAGCAGCTAGTTTGCAAGACAAAAGGGAGAGATTTTTGTCATTTTATTCTAAACTGTGGTTTGAATTTGCCAGGAGTTATGTGGCAAAGCTCCCCTGATCCCAGTCCACATTTCTGAAGTCTCACAGTAGCACATGAATTAACACAGCTGGTAGAAAACTTGATGTCGTGCTTTTGAGAAAGGTATTCTAAAGCATGGTGCAACATGTCTTTTGCAAACGCCTTCTGCCTCCTTCAAATGCCTTGGGAGGTAACAAGCGTCCTTCACAGAATTGATGGGATGTAGATCCCATGTGTTGTGGTGCGTGCATGACTGAGGCACCATCAGAAGAGCAGAGCTTCAGGCACGGAGGGCAGAAGCTTTCTTTGTGTGGGCAAGATTTTCTCTGCTTAACAGCTCATTGCGCTTTCTCAGGGGAAGTAGGCTGAGCAAAGCTCTCTTTGGGTTGAGATGTTTGTAACCCCTGAGCATTTTTAAGGCAGATGAAAGGATGGCAAGAAATAAATTGAGAAAGCAAGCTGGAAAAGAGCATTAGCTTGTCTGGCTTTGGAGGCATTTATTAATCTGTGTTCTCTAATGTGAATTCTACCTATGCAAATGCATGCTTTTAAAACAGTTTCTGCCCATGTTTTCATGCATGAGAGTTGGGGGGGTGTATCCTTTGTGGTTTACTTCTGTTTTCCAATTGTTTCAATTTCTTTTTTTTTGTTTTGTTTTTGTTTTCCTCTTAGAGGACACATGGTTATGGGAGACTCCTTCAACACTTCTCTCTTCAAGCAGACCTTCCAGCGGGTGTTTAACAAAGGGTTCAATGGGGACTTTCGGATGGCTTTTGGTGCAAGTTTGGAAGTGAAGGTGAGAGTCCAGTTAAATTGGCTGACATTAATTGGAAAATGCAAGTGCTGTTGATTGGAAAAGCTGGTTAAATATCTCTGTGGTAGAATTTTCTACTTGTTTGAGGTCAGCTGTAGTGCCTGCTTTGCAAAAAGTACTATAACGGATTGAGCGGAGGGTTTTATGTTTGAAAGTTTATTAATTTTTTCCTCTTTCTTAAAAGTAAAATTCTGAATTCTGCTTTTCCTCACTCAGCAAGCAACATTTCATACTCTCTCATGGTGACTATGGATATGTCTCCACTGTTAAAATGTGGCCATGTAGATTCTCCTATGTTCACCAGCTGTAGCAGTAGGTGACCTGGGAAGGTACTCAAAGGTGCTTTCCCTGGTAGCCATATATATTAAATTTCTGATCAAAGCTGAGCAGCTGATTCAGTCTCTATATGTTCTGTTCTACTAACTTTCTTTTTGAAAACTTTTTTGACCTTGTTCTAGACATCTAGGGAGCTGAAAATTGCAGGAGCTATTGGACCATGTGTATCCTTGAATGCTAAAGGACCGTGTGTTTCTGAAAATGTAAGTTTCCAATCTGGTAAGAAAACAAACAAACAAAAAAACCCCACACCTATACTGAAGTAGGAAACAGTGCAAAATTTCTGGCTAGACCTAGAGGTCAGCTAGAATGTGAGAGTGTATCTTGAATCTTGAGATTCAAGAAGAGTGATTTGGAAAGGAAAAGGCATTTTTTCCTAGATTAAGTTCTTGCCCTATAAAATCTTTTTGTAACTGCATGCCCTTCCGTAACTTAATCCATACCCGGAAGATAAGAAATGCAGAAGGACTGCCATGACTTGTAGCTCTGGTTGGAATTTAACGGCTTGCCTTACCCACTGCCACAGACAAAAAGGCTTTTCTCTTTTCAATTCTGTGCAGGAACTTGGAATTGGAGGAACATCTCAATGGAAGATTTGTAGTTTGGATCCCAGCACAACTCTGGCCATTTACTTTGAAGTGGTAAATCAGGTCAGCCCTTGCTTTTCTCTTTTTGGTCTTCATTTTTACAAGCTGAGTAGTTGTAACAGGGCCAGGAAACAAAATGGCATTGCTTGTGTTTTCGATGGATGGCTGTAAAGTGCCAAAGTAATTTTCTTAAAGGTTGTTTCCATATGCATAAATTGCATGATGTTTTTATTGTACAAATTCTTGTACAAGAACTGCATTGTTTCTTCTTGTCTTCTTCTGATGGCATTCATTCGCAAAGAAGAAATAGTCTTTTTGCTGTTAGGTGCTCTGGAGAATAAACGGACAATTGCTTTCAAATTCTTGGAGAATTGATCCTCTGAGTTGTAATATGAGATGGCTCACAAGCAGATGTTTTTCTCTTCTCTTGTCCATCTCAAGCTTGAATTTACTGTATGATTATTCAGTTGATGCCCTGGAGTTGTCCCTGTAGTGTACAGAGCTAAGTCAAAGCCAGCCTGTATTGAAGGCTTACCTTATTTCATTTGCAGCACAATGCACCGATTCCTCAGGGAGGCCGAGGGGCAGTGCAGTTCGTCACTCAGTATCAACACTCCAGTACACAGAAACGCATTCGTGTCACCACCATAGCCAGAAAGTGAGTATCTCGTGCCAGTTCTTTGGCAGAATGGCAGAAACTTCAGCACAGACTGTGCTGGAATTGTTTTAGCCTTTTATTGCATGCATTGGCCACGGAGTATTTGGCATGGGGGGGATAAATCTGGTTTGGGTTTTGCTGACAATGAACGCACTAACCCTTTACTAATCCTTCAGCTGGGCAGATGCACAGAGTCAACTCCAGCACATAGAAGCTGCGTTTGACCAGGAAGCAGCTGCTGTGCTGATGGCACGGCTAGGAGTGTACAGAGCTGAATCTGAGGAGGGGCCTGATGTCCTGCGGTGGCTGGACAGGCAGCTGATCAGACTGGTAAGACCAGTAGGCTGCAGTTGGGTGCAGTCTTAATTCAAATAAAAAGGGTCTATTGGAATGAAAACACCTTTCTTTTTCCAGGTTGGCTTGTTTCATTGTGCTCTGATCACAGTCCCGTAGTTGTAGTGATACTTGGAAGATGATATGATCAGTAAATTTGTGGTGGGGTAGGTAAGCATCTCATTGTCCTGAAAGGGCCAAACCTGAGATGAAAGAAGTGATAGTGGAACCGTGATGGTGCAGGTGGGAAGGGACCTCTGGAGGTCTCAGCACCCTGTTCAAGCAGGGCTAGCTTTGTATTACAGCAGGTTGCTCTGGGTCCTGTTCAGGTCAGTTCTGAAGATCTCTGAGGATGGAAGTTGTCTTGCTTCTTGACAGCCCGTTCCAACGTTTGATCACAGTTACTGTGACTTATTACTTTTGCATTATATGCAGTCAGAATTTCCATTTCTCCAGCTACCCACTAGGTATCAGCAGACAGCACAGTATGACCCCAGGTCCCACTCTTCACTAGGCTGAACAAACTCAGCTGCTTCAGCCTCTGTTCCTGCATTGGGTGCTCCAGCCCCTGACCAGTTTGGTGGCATCTGCTAGGCTCACTTCAGAACGTCCTCTTACGTCTTGCACTGGGAAGTCTCAGACTGGACGCAGCCTTCAGATGGGTTCTCACCAGTATCAACTAGAGAGGAGTTGTCACTTCCCAGCTAATGGCATTGTCCTGTGTCCTCGTTCTGTCTCTGTCTTCAGATTTCACAGGCTGGAATTACTTAAACCAAATCTGTTCCAGGATTGTCTGAACATGTGTGCAGATTTGATACTGACAGTTATGGCACATCAAAAACTGGAAAAAAACAGCCAGTGTCAAATAGGAATTTGAGCACTGAAACACACATGGGCATGCCACATGCTGAAATGATTGTGGAGTCATTTATCATTGATAAAGAAGTTCTAAATTGATAAAGAAATTTAATGAAAATGCTTCCTGTTTTCAGTGAAGCAGTTAGTGAAATTCCAGTCTGCCTCTGCTCTAGAAGGAAGCAGAGTTGATGCAGAAGTGTTTCATAGTGTACAAAGCATAAGTATGATGTAGTATCCCTGATCCAATGGAAAAATGGATGGTACTAGAAGCACCATTTCTTTAATTCTCAGATAACTTCGAATCTAGATTCAAAACTCTAGATTTTTCTTAGTGAGTTGTCGTTCTCATTCCAGTTAGATACAGAAGTCACTGATATATATAAACTTAAAGGCTATTGTTATTTTACTTCTTGTTGCATTCATGACTTGGTTGCTCAGTTTAAAAACATAAAAATCCTTTCAAAAAAAAAAAGTTAATACTGAGGGGTGTGTGTGTGTGGGGAAGAGAGAGATAACCAAATATGCATTTTGCTTTCTACAGTGTCAGAAATTTGGACAGTACAACAAAGATGATCCCAACTCCTTCAGATTGTCAGAATCATTTTCTTTGTATCCTCAGGTAAGAATTTATCTTCTTGAAGCTCTGGGAAAAATGTGCAAGGGTGAGGGAGAGTGATGATAAAGCATCTAGTACCGTGCCTCAGATTCACAAGGGAAGGAACAGATGCTTTTGGCTTTGGTGGGCTGGTCCTGTAGTTCAGTGCTGCAAATGACTGGTAGTGAGGATTTCACTGGGAGATTTTTTCCAAAGAATTTGTTGTTCACTGATACAAATTTCGGAGTACAGAGCTTTTAGCATAACCTTACTGACACTTCTCTTCTTACTCATCTTTATGTTGCAGTTCATGTTCCATTTGCGACGCTCCCCATTCCTGCAGGTCTTCAATAACAGTCCAGATGAATCTTCTTATTACCGTCACCACTTTGCTAGGCAAGATTTGACCCAGTCTCTCATTATGATCCAGCCCATCCTTTACGCTTATTCTTTCCATGGACCTCCTGAGGTAAGCCTGTGTTTAACAGAAAGAGGTGGATCAAACCAAAACAACGAGCACTCAGTCAGAATAACGATAGTTTGTCAAAAAGGCCACTGTGTTTTTTTTAAATCAAGGTTATTGCTAGAAGATGACTTGGGATGATGTGAAGTATACATTATATTTTCAATAGGCTTTCTTTCAGTATGTAAATCATACTTTCAGTAGGCTTTTAAAACGCACACATATACACAGCAAAGAAAAACCACCAAAAACCAAACACCTGGTGAATCTTGAAGCTCTCAGTAGCAATTCTGTGTCTCTGCCAGAGACTGCCTCCTCCACTGTGTAAGTCAGCAAGCCTCAGCCCTTGCAGGTCATAATCTCTCACCAGCTGCTTGTTTTCAGCTGTTTATGCAGCACTGTTAAACTGCTGGACAAGCCCTGACAGCTACCTTGAGTGGAGTGTGGCAGGAAAGCAACGCAGAAGCTGCTGGAGTAACACTTTAAAACGTTCTTGGCAGTATTTGCCAGAGTCCATGTATATTTTTTTTTTTGAAACTTTTGCTTAAGATCACTTCAAACTAAATTTGATAGCTATAGAAATTGCTTTCACACACATTTCGTACAGTAGCTGAGGACCTGCTGCTCCATTCAGTGATGCCCCAGGAGGCTGATGGTGCTCTGCAAGGCATTCTCATGGGCTGAGCAGCCCTCGGCAGTCTCCTCTGTACATGCGTGGCTGAGCAAACTGTTCCCCCCCAACTGTGAAGGTTAATACAGTTCTGAGGGTGAAGTAGTGACTGACCTTCTTTGTTTTCTGCAGCCGGTGCTTTTGGACAGCAGCAGTATTCTTCCTGACAGAATCCTACTGATGGATACCTTCTTCCAGATAGTTATTTACCTTGGTGAGGTATGGTGAAATGCATTCTTGCTCTCTGTTTGCACTCTTCCTCCTGCCATGCAGGCAAACAACGTCACTGTTAGTACAAAACAAACTGCTTGTAAAGCCTGTGCTAGCATAACGATGTCATACACACGTTGCCAGTTGTAAGGCACAAAAACCCTACTGGAGTAGCTACGGATGTGTTCTGCAGTGAGCAACAGCTGTCATGTTAGCTTGGTAATGCAGGTGAACTTTCCTTGCCGTGCCTGGAAAAGGCCAGAGAAGGATGAAACTCAGCAAGGCAGAGGGAGCTGCAGTGTTTTTCATCAGATACGTGACACAGTTGGTTCTTGGGTTTTGACACTTAAATACTGCTACTCTGAAAGAAGTCAGTTACGAATTTTGGCAGTTTCTGCTTGTAAATATTGGATGCTCTTGAAGTCTGCTCCTGCATTCCTTCCATCATCACTGATATAAGCACTTAGGTGCAGGCTCCTTCTGAACCTTCAGATTTAGGTCAATATCCAAAGCCTTGAAGCTGGCTTGCTTTCTTCTTCTTTCTCTGGAAATACCACTTTTATTTGATATCTTTTTAACCCCCCTCATATCCTTTCGGTCCTGCCTGGGGAGTAGTCCACATGCAGTTTCTTCTACCTAAACATGAAATCAAATTTAGAATTTAAATGAACTCATCTTGGCTTATGGTCAAACATTCCTATTAGTTATTTTTTTATTGGAGGAGGTGTCTTAACTCTTCCCTTCATTTTTGAACTGAGCTATTGATATTTAATGACTGTTGTTAGAATGCTTAAATTTTGGTATGATAGCTTGCAGCAGCTCCATTATTGGCTCCCAACATTCCTCCACGTAGTGTTTGTTCTCTCTGAGAAGAGAGCAGGGATATGCAAGTGAAATGAGCAGTAGAATGGTGGAGTCAACAACAACAAATCTCCCAAAGTCACCTTAACTGGTGTCTACATATCTTAAATGTTCTGAAGTAACACACTCAGCAGCTGGGTAAAATTAGACAAAGGAAGAGTGAGGTGTGTGATCTGCGTATGTGAGGAGCAATTGTCAGTTACCAGTGTCACTTGAAAATAGTGTAGTACCGTGGTTGCTTTATTTAAGACCAAGTCAAATTCCAAATGTCAGTGATTTTATAGCTGCTTGGTACTTCTATGTCAATGCAGGCTGACACATAATGGCTTGCAGTTTTCTTTGAACAAATTGTTCTTGTATTGCACAGTCTGCTACCCAATTTTGTGTTGAGTGCCTTTTCTTAAATTAAGGAACAAACAGAAACTAAACAATATTATTGACAGAACAGTGAAAGCTTGTTTGTCTCGTATTCTGTAAGAGGAAGTATGTGTGATGTTCTGTTGCCTGAAGAAGCCCCAGTTACAAAGGGGAGGCTTGTAGACATCTCTACCACTTTTTATCTTCCTCCCTGTCAATAGACTATTGCACAGTGGCAGAAAGCTGGTTACCAAGACATGCCTGAATATGAAAACTTCAAGCACCTACTGCAAGCCCCGCTGGATGATGCCCAGGAAATCTTGCAGACTAGATTCCCAATGCCACGTTACATCCACACTGAGCATGGGGGCAGTCAGGTAAGGAGGTTTATTCAGGAACACTTTTTGTTGAATAAAGCAAATACCTGTCTTTTCCTGCTTTACAAAAGGAGTGGTTTTGTAAGTTAAGTACAGTGGTACTTTAGCTTTTAAAAGTATAGAGCTTGTATATTTTCTCATGAGCCACTTTTGTCTTTTAATAAGCCAGTCACTCTCGATGTATGCTTTTGAAATCTGAGAATGGAAGGTGGGGGGATTATTCCCCCAAAAAGAGGTGGGAAATAAATGACTTGGCTACGTATCTAAGCTTACTCAAGACAGGGAGTGCGGTTAGTTTGCCATGACCATAAGTCACACTGAATGATTGAACATCTGTTCTTTTATTCTTGGATGCTAGATGAGGATATAAAATAGTTCCTATTTTTGTTCTTTCCAGAACTGCAGTAGTTCAGTGCTTCTCTGTGGCTGGGTTGTTTGTAGGGGTGAAGAGGCAGGAATCCATACTCCAAAACTAAATTTTGGTGTTAATTTCTGATATTGTGAGTGTTACCTTGGTTCTCCATTGACCTCTTTTCTGCAATGCAGATGGGGACTTGCACGGGACGCTTCTGGTGACGTGGCTGTGTCACGTGGAACCAGAGCTGCCCTGCCAAGCAGGCACCGCTTGCTGCAGCAGAGCTATGTCCCTTGGGCAGACCTTCAAGGTGACATCCTTGCTTTCGAAATGGAGGCGCCCATAGGGAGCTGCCACCACCTGGTGGTAAACTCCCTTCCCTGCTGTTACTCGGTAGATAATGCAATTAGCAGAACTTGCAGTTTTCTTTTTCAGACAACAGGAAGATGCCCCAAGTTTTAAGTTCAGTAAAATTGTCTTTAGAGTAGGGCTATTTCTGAACTTCAAACCTGTTTAAGTTAAACTATCATCTTGCTTGTAAAAGCAGAGGAAAATCACTATTCATGTATCTAAGGTGGTAAGTCTTATGAAAGCTGACGAGGCTGCCCTTCTGTAAAAACAGTTTTCCCATGTTTTGTTTTAATAGGCCCGGTTCCTCTTGTCTAAAGTGAACCCTTCTCAGACCCACAATAACCTCTATGCATGGGGCCAGGTAAGCAATGGAAGAGCTGCTTATGTTTAGAAATGCTGTAAAATGTACATCTACATATCTGTCTGCATAGTGGCAGTCCTGCTTCATCACATGCTATTTGGCCACAAACTGGCTATGTTTGTCCTGCTCTCACCTAACAGCTTTTTGCAAGACATCTGTGGTTGGATTTGAAAACTTTACAGTGCTTTGCAGCACAAAGCAGCAAGGTCACTTCTATGCACCAAAGGATTTATGATGGAATTACTGGCTGAGATTGTAATAGGTGTAGCATGTAAAAGACACAACTGACTTACTAGATTTGTCTAGTAAGGTTAAATTTTCATTCAACATGATTATTTGGGTCCATAGTTGTTGATAGTTGGTACTGGTGGGAGCGCTAGATGACAAGATATTCAGAATAGAATTTTCAATTGTAGATAGCAAAACTCCTGCTTCTGTTCTTTGGTGGAACATTCTCCTCAAGAAACTGGCTGCTCTTGGCTTGGACTGGCGCACGCTTCGTTGGGTTAGAAACTGGCTGGATAGCCGGGCCCAAAGAGTCGTGGTGAATGGAGCCAAGTCCAGTTGGAGGCCAGTCACTAGTGGCGTCCCCCAGGGCTCGGTGCTGGGGCCGGTCCTCTTTAATATCTTCATCGATGATCTGGACGAGGGCATCGAGTGCACCCTCAGTAAGTTCGCAGATGACACCAAGTTAGGTGCGTGTGTCGATCTGCTTGAGGGTAGGAAAGCTCTGCAGGAGGATCTGGATAGGCTGGACCGATGGGCTGAGGTCAACTGCATGAAGTTTAACAAGGCCAAGTGCCGGGTCCTGCACCTGGGGCGCAATAACCCCAAGCAGAGCTACAGGCTGGGAGAGGAATGGTTGGAAAGCTGCCAGGCAGAGAAGGACCTGGGAGTGATGGTGGATAGTCGGCTGAATATGAGCCAGCAGTGTGCTCAGGTGGCCAAGAAGGCCAACGGCATCCTGGCTTGTATTAGGAACAGCGTGACCAGCAGGGCTAGGGAGGTGATCGTCCCCCTGTACTCAGCTCTGGTGAGGCCGCACCTCGAGTACTGTGTTCAGTTTTGGGCCCCTCGCTACAAGAAGGACATCGAGGTGCTTGAGCGGGTGCAGAGAAGGGCGACGAAGCTGGTGAGGGGCCTGGAGAACAAGTCCTACGAGGAGCGGCTGAGGGAGCTGGGCTTGTTCAGCCTGGAGAAGAGGAGGCTCAGGGGCGACCTTATCGCTCTCTACAGATACCTTAAAGGAGGCTGTAGTGAGGTGGGGGTTGGCCTGTTCTCCCACGTGCCTGGTGACAGGACGAGGGGGAATGGGCTTAAGTTGAGCCAGGGGAGTTTTAGGTTAGATGTTAGGAAGAACTTCTTTACAGAAAGGGTTGTGAGGCATTGGAACAGGCTGCCCAGGGAAGTGGTGGAGTCACCATCCCTGGAAGTCTTCAAAAGACGCTTAGATGTAGAGCTTAGGGATATGGTTTAGTGGAGGGCTGTTAGCGTTAGGTTGGAGGTTGGACTCGATGACCTTGAGGTCTCTTCCAACCTAGAAATTCTGTGATTCTGTGATTCTGTGAACCCATCCCCCCTGTTTTCAGCATTTTGTGCTTAGGACACTGTATTGTTTTGTAAGAAGTAACTAGTATACGGATACATACCTAATTTTTCTGCAAACAACAGGTATTTATATTCTTGTATGTGTAGAGCTTTGGGCAGGAAACTTCCTATTGCTTTAGAAAGAAGAGGCTTTTTTGCTGTAGGTGCAGACGACACGGAAGGATGTTGTCAGTGCAGTTGTCAAAGAGGGGTGTCTTTTGAGTAGGTCTGCCCTTTATAAGGAAAAGGTGATTGATTTAATAGGTGATCAGTGTTAGTAGACTGCTAACTTCTGATTTGGTTTCAGTTAGTCCCTGGTGCTATTTGAGACTCATTATTTTTTTAAATTGTTTGCAGGAATCAGGAGCTCCAATCCTGACAGATGATGTTAGCCTCCAGGTGTTCATGGACCACCTGAAGAAGCTGGCAGTGTCCAGTGCATCATGACTTGGATCGAACAGAGAAGCAAGAACAGAAGAGTTACGTGGATCATGGTGATGACAAAAGTGGAACGATCTATTTACATTTCCTTCTCTTTTAGAATACTGTTTTTAAATACTGAATGAAATAAATATGCGGGGAGAGTTTTGTACTTTGCCCTTTTAGATATTAATTTATTTGTATTCCTTTTTGTCTCTGTTGTTCACTCCACATCTTTCATACTGTAATTAGAGCTGAAGTAGCCCTTAGCAGTCTTTACCTTATGTTGTAACATTCTTTGCTTTTAAACGGTGTATTTTAGCAACCTGCAATAACGAAAAATAAAACTGGGTTGTTATACGTGGCGGTGATGAATCAGAAGAGCCAATCTGAATTATGGTTCAGCAAAACAGAATTTATTCAAGCAAGTGATCAAGCAGATAAAACAGCGCTGGGTGACCGGGGAGTCTCTGCTCACCCTTGCCAGAGTCCCCGTTTTCTAGGCTAGTAGTTCTGGGTTTACGTGGCACATCCTGGTTCCTGGTATCCTCTGCGACTGCTCATCCTGTTGCTAGGGGATTGTCACGAGCCCCTCTGGTGGTCGTGGGGATGAAGGTCGTAGTCTTCCTCTGCGTTGTGGATTGTGGCCTTGCTGGTTGGAGCACGCGCAGTATGTGCCAAGGATCGTCTTTTCCTTAGTTGGACATTCAAGTTACTGCCTTTTATTTAACAAGATATTGGGGTTGGGGACTTTTCCGGCTATACAAAGTTGCAATGGTTGAACCATTTTGTAAGATGAACCCCATCAGTTTGATTGACAAATTCATCATGCAATATATATTACAATCCCCCCTTCTGGTTTTTATTATTTTGTTCATCAAACCAAGTAATGGTTTCTCGGGCTAGGGAGAGGATGGGAGTTTCTCTATTAACAACCTCATCATCCTCTTGGTGTACATATTGTTTAAATATCAACATTAGGGGTGCTGCCTCCAATCTATTCTTTACTAATCCAATGACCTTATTCAGTATACAGGGTCCAAAGGTTAAAATAAGCATTAACAGTACCAACAGTCCAGTTATTGGCGATAGCAAGGTAGTTAACCAGGGAGAACTTCTAAACCAAGACTCATACCATCCTTGTTGAGCTTCTCTTCTACACTTTCCTAGCCCTTCCCGAATGCTGCAGAGTCCCCCTTGCTGTAGGAAAAGGATATCCATCCCTGTCCTGTTCTGTAACACTACCTCCGATAATGAAGTTAGAGACTTTTCCAATGCTGTTACTGACTTTTCTGTTTGTTCCAAGTCCTCGTCTACTGCTGCTCTTAGGGAACTAAACCCTTGTTGCTGTTGGATGGGAGAAGTTATTCCAGTTCCTGCCCCCACCGTCCCGAAGCCCAATAACGTGGCTATTGTAACCACCGTTATAGGTTCCCTTTTTATGATGTGATGTGTTTCAGTGTCCCCACCCCTTCTGGATGGTATAATATCCGTGGAATAATAGTGACTTGCATGCAGTATTCTCAAGAGGCATTAAACACTTCAGGGGATACACACGGGTTAAGCCCTGTTTTAGAACATATCCATCGAGCTCCCTCCTGAGGAATGACCCACTTTTTGTTAGTTTTGTTGATAGGGGGTTGGAGGGAGCTACAAAGCATTTGCTTAGATTTCGGTACTTTGCAAACTCCTGTCCCAGAGAGGTGTTGCATGGTTATCCCGGTTTTCCTCTCTCCCCAAGAGCACTAGGAGGGTGAGGCGTCAGTGCTCACTAGTTTCATTCAGGGTATCATGAGTAGCTTGCATTGCTTTCCAGAGAGGGTTTTCCTCAGCTACACCTGTAGGAGGTGGTATGGTGTTATCCATAACCAGGGTTACTGTGCTTGTCGCAACTGGGAGAGGTGGTATCTTTATCTCGGGTCCTTCGAGGACTTTATTGGGACCAACTTCCTGAGGGGGATTCTTTACTTTTTCCTTCTTTATAAATATTAAACCTCCTCTATCAGCCCCAGGTTCCCAATATCGCACCCCCCATGTTTGCCCTGTGAGCCAGGCAGGGTCGGTTGGGTTCGTTACATTTACATAGAGTTGTTCGCAATTTCCATAGGGCATCCGAATCCCTCCGCTCCAGTCTCGGCTTGGAGGTGTACACCCGTAGGGTCCGTATCCTACAGTTAGGAACTGATCCTGCCCTGCTCCTGGACTCCAATCCGAAGCAATTGTTTCACAGCCCCAATAAGCACAGTAGTAGGAGTTGGGATAGTCGCAATATCCCCTTCCTGGGTTCGAGCTGGGGCAGAAGTAAAAACCCTTTTGGTTCAGACACGGACTTATGGGTGCTAGTTGACAAAGAGATGTGAGGAAACTTGGTGCACCTGCCGTAGTCACTTGCTTAATGATAGTTTGGTCGTCCCACCTAATTAAACTCCACTTATAGAGCTGGTGGGGGCTCTCTTCTCCCTTTGCTACATCCAGCCAGATTATCAGGAATCCCATTACCCATACAAACCAAGTTAAGCCCGAGAAAAATGGAGGGGTCCTACCTTTACTACGGGTATCCCAGAGTTCTTGGTGGGCGCTTTGTCTTTTACCCTTACCGCTTCCTGTAGAAGGTGGGAGGTGTTGGGGAGGTACTGGGGTAACCTGGCTTGGAACTGGCATTCCAAGGGGCCTCGTGGGCTGATTTCGGAGGTGGTTCACCAACCTCGATCCCCACAGCATTACGTCTCTGCCTCCTCGTTTGCTTAGAGCAACAGGGTGTACCATCTTCTTGGCAGCAGCCGTAGTCTTCAGGGGAACCTCCTTCATCATTAGCCAGCCCACCTTAATTAATAGGCTTCACTCCCCTAGCTCCACACCTTACCCTGGCCACTGTCCTTCTACAGGCCACTTGAAGGGTTTTCTGCCTTCATTGGGCAGAGCTTGCTAACACAGAAGCGATGCTTCTCAGGACTTATAACACCACTCTCTGGATTCCTTTATGATTTTCCCGGTTGCCACCCCCACACGCAGTACCTGTCACAATCACCTCTAGGAAGATACCCGTAGGAGCAATGAACCCTCCACTTTTCTTTACAAACAGAAGGATAACAAATACAGAAATCGGCCCAAAAACCAATGCAAAAATCGGCACAGAAGATAGTTTCACCTATCAGTTTTTCTCCAGAAAGTGATCTTCAGATTGTCGGGGTTTCTAACCGTCTCCCAGTGAGATTCTTGGACGGGTCCCTTTATCCTACTAGCACGCGTCCATCCTCGTTCAACCGTTCAAACTGTGGTGTCTGTGGTGAGTAAAACGAGAAAGGATCCTTTCCAACGAGGGGTCAGGGAGGATTCTCCCCAAGCTTTAATCATTACCCTGTCCCCTGGCTTAATCTCGTGTATTGCCATATCTAAGGGTGGCCTCTGTACTACTAATCCCTTCTTTATTAGCTCCCGTCTTCGCTTCATGAGCTCGATGATATACTCTTTTAACTTTTGGGTGTTCAACTGATATTTCTAAATCATAAGGCATCCCGTACAACATTTCAAAAGGGGAGATCACAGTATGGGTCCGAGGTTGTGTTCTCAGCCACAAGTGCCTGTACTCCCCAGTGGGTCTGCCTGTGGAATTCTTTCATTATTCTCCATGCCTTTAGGAATAACTTCCCTGCCATCGGGGAGTGCCCACCTTCCTTCTTTATCAACAATTCCCATTTGTTGCAGTTTTTCTGCCTCTTGGGCAATAAAGCTCTTGCTACCTCCTGCTGTTTCTCTGACCTGTTCTGCTTCTTTTATTACCAGTAATGCGGCCCGTTTTGCTTCCTCATCAGCTAAGCTATTTCCCCTGATCTAAATAGACGTACCTCTTTGGTGACCTTTCACATGTACAACCGCAATCTGTTTAGGTCCTCTCAAGGCCTTCAGGGTTTATTTTATCAGAGCCTCGTGTATCAGACCCTTCCCCTGAGAATTTATTAACCCTTGTTCTTCCCAGATTTTCCCAAAGGTGTGAACCACTCCAATGCATATCCAGAGTCAGTAAACACAGTCCCCAGCTTTCCTTTCAGCAGCTGTAAAGCCCTTAATACTGCATATAACTCACATGCCTGGCCCGACCAGGTTGCGTCCAAAGGACCAGATTCTTTTACCTCCGAGGTGTTCCCATCTATTATGGCGTAACCTGATTTTGGGTTCCCATTTATTACCCTTGATGATCCATCTACAAAAAATCCGTTTCCCACCCCACACCTGCATACAGTAACGTACCACCTTTTCTCTACTTTTACCTCGTCTGGACGGCCAATCCTCCCAGTGGGCAATCATTAGCCCCAAGGGACTATCTGGTGGTATATTGGGCAATCCTGCCTTAGGGTCCCCCATGGGGTCCGAAGGCTTGCTGTCCACACTCACTTCGCCCCTCAGGACAGTCTCATTCAGGCACATTTCGGGAATCCCACCGCGGCCGAGCGGAACCACTTACCACACTTATTTCAGTCCTGAGCCTTCGTTTGGATCTTTGTGCACAAAAAATATGGGGTACTGCAGCGTTCTTTTGCCTGCTTGCCTGATTTAGGGTACAGGACTTGGACGGGGTGTCGTCCACCCGGGGGCCATCTGAAGATGGGGGCGCCTCCCCTGAGCTTGGATCCCGGGCCAAGTTAACCCGTATCCGAGTCACGGCACCAAATGTGTTATCGGATTGGCTTGGCCTGCCTCCTTTCCACTTCCGAAAAAAAATAAGAAAGAAAAAGCAGTAGGAAATATTAAAACTAATTTCAGCCGCTGATTGCCTGAGCGCTTTCTTGGGGAAGCTGTGAGGGAGGGTCGGAGGGCGGGGCGGGCCCGGCCGCGTAATGGCGGCGCCGCCGCCATGTCCCGCCCCTCAGGGGGCGTGAGGGGATAATGGCGGCGCGGGCGGCCGTGTGGAACGCCCGCTGGGCCCTGATCTACTCGCTGGGCGGCTGGACGGCGCTGGGCGGCATGGTGCACTACAGCTACCGCAGCGACGGGGCCGGGGACGGTACGGGGCCGGGAGGGCTCGCCTGAAGGGCTGGGGGTGCTGGATGTAGACCCCGGCCCCGGGGGGTGAAGCGGGGGGGGTCCGGGGGTGCTGCTGGCTCGCTGTGACTCCCCCCCCCCGAGCTAGGCCCTCCTCAGCAGGCTGCTGGTGGGAAATAACAGGACTGAAATGTTCACAGCAGTGAAACACTACAGTACTAAACTTTTTTTGTTTTTCTTTTATGCCTTAGAGAATGAAAATCATCCTCCAGTAGAAGACTCGGATTCTCGGGAAGTAGTCGTTACAGATACGCCTATAGGGATAAAAATCACAACGGTAGCAACGTATAACAAGGACTTTGTGCCTCCTGCTACTCGGCTGCTCAGGCGTGTGAAATCTTTCTTTGACCCTACTGACAGCCCTCCTTCTGAAAAGTGAGTAGTCTGGAAAACTGAACTCTGTGCTGCCGGGGGAGAGCTGCCTTGTCTGAGAAAGTCGTCTTGGAGCTTGGCATCGCACCGTCGGTCAAAAACTCTCTTGTTTTGTTGAAACAGCAGCTCCATCACTGAAATCACTTTGCAAAACTTGTAACCTTCTCGCCTGCTTAGATCAATGCTATATTTGCACTTGTGTTCAAGTTATTAAACATGAATAAGTCATCTAAGAGTGGTGTGTTAATGAGCCTGTGTGCTGCCTGGTGTCCTGTGCCCTGTAGTCTGACCATGTACCCGCTGCAGCTTTTTGTGGAGATTTCCCAGCTCAGTGGTGGTGCTTGTTCTGTTACAAGCATGAAGAATGTTCTGAAAGACCAAGCAAGCTTTGTATTGTGTAACGTGGCTCCAGGAGTACTGCTTCCTATAGCAAACAGCACCTCTATACGAGAGACCTGCTGTCCCCTCGCAGGTCTTTGTGGGCACTGTGTTCAGGTACAGGGACCAAGTCTTGTGATTTGACCCTGTGTGCAGCTGCCCTCAGTCCCTATACTCATTACCTCTTTCTCTGAGTTTGCTAACTTTCATTTCTATAGGGGTTTCCCCTCCTCTTAGAGCTTCTGGGTCCCTTTAAAGGAGGTTGCCTCTGCCAGGCTCTTGTTCATATATGGGTATCCCTAATCCTTACACATGCTGCCTCCCACTGCTGTGACTGTAACTTTTGTTTCTATAAGGTTGCCCCCATGTCCTTGTGGACATAGCCTCCTTTTTTTGGGGGCTTCTCCTGTATGCTGCCTCCCATCTGAAGGAAGCTGACCGCATCCCCTGCATATGCAGACCTTCCTTTCTGTGGGGACTGCCCCTGCCCTTGCAGACACCTCCCTGTTTCTACAGAGGCTTCCCCCTTTCCCTTTGGCCTTTTCTAGGAGGATGCCTGTTTGCTGCTGATCTTTACACAGCCTCCCCACAGACTGCAGATGCCACCTTGGTGTATAGAAAGCTGCTTCCCAGCCCTCCAGCCCGTCTTGTAGGGGGCGTTTATACACACAGCTGCCCCACCCCAAATTCCCCAGGGGCTTTTATACCGCATTGCCTCCAACTTACAGACACACTTTAACTACTGGCTCCCCTGTTCCTACACCTACCGCCTCCTCAAGAAGCCTTCAAGAAGTTTCCTGGGCACCTACAGACACCGTATTCCCACAGAGGGAGTTCCTACGGAAGGCTGCTGGTACCTCCCAGCAGCTTCCTCGCCTAAAACCCTAAAACCCAGGGTTTGGGGGCTTCCCTTCAGGGTCTTCCCTATCGGCACCACCCTCGGCGCCCCTCCAGGGCTGCCGCAGCACCTCCGCCCCGCCAGGGGACGCTGCCAGCCCCCCCCCGGGCCTCCCCTGCCCAGCTCCGCCGCCGCCGCCGCAGCCTCCCCGATCCGGGCCTCCGCTGCGCCACCATGAAGGCCATCGTCCAGCGGGTGGCACAGGCCAGTGTCACAGGTCAGTGGGCGACACCGGGACCGACAGCGGGACACGGAGCGGGGGGCAGAGGAGGAGGCGCTCCGCCCGCCCCCGCCACGCTCCGCCCGCCCCCGCCTCCTCCTCCTCTCTCTCTCCCCCCCCCTCCGTGTCTCCCCTTCCACACCTCGCTCAGCCTTCAGGCTGTGTGGGGAGCCGTGGGGAAATGGGGTGAATTCGCGGATATAAGTCACTGGGGGGGATTTTGGCGTTTGAGGGGAGTCCTGGTGCCTCTCGGTAGCGCTGCTGAGCTGGTTGTGGGCTGTGTGCGGTGTTCCTAAATGGTGAAGTGAGTGTGGTGAGCAGGTGCCTCACTGCTGAGACCCTGCATTTGCAGGACTTCTCTGATACCTTACTGGAAGGGACATCAAAGATCAGCATGTTCCAAGCCCCCTGCCACACACAGCGATGCTACCCACCACATCAGGTTGCCCAAACCCCATCCAGCCCAGCCTTGAACACCTGCAGGGATGGGGCATCCACAACTTCTCTGGGCAACCTGTGCCAGTGCCTCACCACCCTCACAGTGAAGAATTATCTGTATATAGCACAGAATCATTAAGGTTGGAAAAGACCTGGTCCAACCATCCTCCTACCACCAATGTCACCCACTAAACCATGTCCCCAAGCACCATGTCCAGCCTTTCCTTGAACACCCCCAGGGACGGTGATGCCACCACTTCCCTGGGCAACCCATCCCAATGCCTTACTCTCTAGTAAAAATAAGACTGATAAAAAGGGTTCAGAATGATGTTTTCTGTGGTGGTTGTACAGCTGAAATTAATACTTACCTGTGTCACAAAATGAGATAATGCATTTAATCTTTTTTCTCTTTTTTTCCCTCTTCCCTAGTGGGTGGTGAGCAAATAAGTTCAATAGGACGAGGCCTCTGTGTGCTGCTGGGTATTTCGTTGGAAGACACGCAAAGAGAACTGGAGCACATGTAAGTCATGTATTTCCTTTTGCCTTGTACTCTTTTGTTTGTAAATTCGTGACTCTGAATCAGTAATGCCTATGCTGCTAGTCAAGGAAATGAGGCACTCCTGTTGGGAAACACAGATTTGCCAGTGTTAGTTCTTGAGATTTTACCTGGAATGCAGTTTTTTTTTAGTTGGTGTTTTTTTTTTATGTCCCATTGAGAAAATAAGTTTTTCAATTCCTGTTTATGTGTATTTTTTTTTTGTAAAGAAGAGGAAGAATCAACATTTTCTTTTTTTTTTTTTTTTTCTTCTTATCTCCCTTATTTGAATGTCTGACCTTTTTACTTTAAGAGTTTTACCCTAGAGGACTCCATGCTTCACGTACGGTACATATCAGAAACCTCAGACTCAGTTTGTGCGTGACAAATTCTCTTGTTCCAAAAGACTGGAAAATCCCATCAGTTATTTTTCTGTAAAGATGAATCAATTTTGGCAGCCTGGAGGCCTGGCTCTGCCATCCCTTCCATGGCCACAAAATACTGCAATTCAGCCACCAAACACATGAGAGAGAGTTCTCCAGGCGATTATTCTGTCTCCTTCAGGCTTTTTATTATTCTGGGGCTGATAGCAGTTTATATAAAGACAAAGAAGAAACAGATAATTCAAGAAGAGGGAAGACAGTGAAGAGTGGAGAATGTAAGTGAAGGTGAGAACAATGCTTAGCAGATAAGGAAGAGAAAGTACAATGTGAGGGTGCAAACTGAAGGTCGGAAGGTCTTAGGAAATCCATGGAAAATGGCAGAAAAGCTGAAGACACTTTAATCAAGACATGCTCCAGTGTCTTGCCTTTCTGTTTGTCTCTTCGGTGTGTGGCATTCAGTATATTGTTTTTTCTCATTCCTGCCTTGATGAATGACAGATGCTTTTGAATATTGCAAGTGGGTGATCACCAACGACCGTGCTCGCAACGCCAGGATGTTTGGATGGGTGACGCAGAAAAGGCAGGAAGCCGGCATCTGAAAAGAACAAATAACAAGAAATCAGCTTAACCAGGCTCTTCAAGTGCTATTAAAGGAAACTTTTGTAATCCTGTAGATGAAACAGCAAATACCTTTTTCATTAAAACACAGCTGTGATGATAATTTAAACCTATGTGCCAGGCCTTTCAAAGCTTCTAACTGTGCTTCATTCAGAAGCTGTTTCTGTTTGCCTTTGACGTGCACAAATTGGCAGGGATATTTTTCTGTGACTGTGCCTTAGTGGTGGCAAAGCCTGAAGCTAGCCCATAATAAAGTTTCACCTTTACTTTATGCTACCTGCCTCACCTCTTGTGCAGGTAAAATGTCTGGCTGATGGCTGCAATTGAAATACTTTGCACTTGATGTGCTTTACTTGGCAGATGCTGCAGGTGTGGAGAAGCTAAAAGAAGAAACTAAAGACTGGAGAGTAGCATGCGTTCACTCTTGTAATCAAAGTCCAACCATTGATTGGGTTGTACATCTGCCTGCTGCTTTTTAGGATTCATTTGTGAAAGGCCCCTTGTCCTTGTCCTCTTTGAGCATTCAAACCAGTCTTTTCTGGCCCCCACATCCAAACATCAGCCCTAATGCAAATCTAAATGACAAATCCCGGTCACCACTTTGCTGCTCCCTCTATTTCTGCACTGTTCCCAGCTTTTCTTTTGGTCCTGATGGAAAAGTGCTTTCCTTACAGGGCTTGTGGCATCTGGTTTGGGATGCATGCTAGTGGGAGACCAAGCTGGAGGAGTGTGTGTGAATCATGTTTGGTAACAACCATAGTTCAGGATGATCTCATTTCATAATGAGTATGATTTCCCAGTGCAGTAGGAGGAATAAATTGCCAAAGCTCTACTTGTTAAATAACGTTGTGACTCGTAAAATCAGATAGTAAAGAATAGGCTTTCTGGCTTATTATCCCATCTTATGGCACCCTGTGATGGATGTGCAGTCGTTCTGTCCTGATCTTGTTCTCTACAAAAAGACGGAAGATGTTAATTAATGGTCAGATAATATTATGTCTGTGTGCAAGACTTTCTTTGTTACGGCTCTACCTAATGTGAGGATATTTCTGTGGTTTAGGAAGGAAAGGATAAAGGGATCTGTTATGTGGAGACAGAATGAATGTGCATCTGCCATCCCCTTTATCTCTTCCTGTGTGGTACGTATTACTTGTACTCGTTGATCCTGCATGGGACAATTCAGAAATTTTGTAAATCTTTTTCTCCTTCTAGGGTTCGAAAGATCTTAAACTTGCGAGTGTTTGAAGATGAAAGTGGGAAACACTGGTCCAAGAGTGTGATGGATAAACAGTACGAAGTGTTGTGTGTGAGCCAGTTTACTCTCCAGTGCATCCTGAAAGGAAACAAACCCGACTACCACATGGCAATGCCCACAGAGCAGGCGGAGAGTTTTTATAACAACTTCCTAGAGCAGCTAAGAAAAGCCTACAAACCAGAGCTTATTAAAGGTAAGGGTGAAAGGTTGGTAAGGTCCTTGATGCGACCAGTAGACCTCATATGTGTGTTCTTCTGTGATTGTTACCTTATTCTGTGAGTGTCTGTGTTGCAAAGCAGCTGTCTTTATGCAGCGATAGATGAGCAGTTTTACAGTGCATTTACAAGCAGCCTGATGGGGTGATCAGTCCAGCTTTCCTCTAGCCAAGCCATTTCTTGGTGTTCCTCTGGAACAGTTTGATGTTTAGATGTTCCTGTGTTGTTGTCAGATGTACAGCGTGAGCAGTGACTGACCACATAACCCAGGGAGGCTGCAGCCATGAGAACGAGCTCTGGGGTTGCTCAAAGGCTGGATGTCCTGGTGCCAGGCTCACCCAGGGCAAGCATTTCTTCTGAGGGGTAGGTGGTTGGCCAGGCTGGAAGGCATTGCCGGCGTGTGCATCTCAATCTGTCACTTTATTTTTGCGTTCTGGTAAGTGATAATGAAGACAGTGGGAGGTGTAATGTGCTGCTTGAAAACAGCGTTTGATGTAGACTCTCTTTCCTCATCTATATGCCATTTATGCAACAGTTTTCTCTTTACCAGAAAATGCCTGGCTTCCCTTTGCATTTGTGCTTTATCCACCTTTAATCTTTTCTGTTTGCTTTCCATCCATTTGCAGATTTAGACTTGAGTTTTTGATACGGTTGTCCAGAAGATGAGTGTAGAAGGACTTTTTTTTTTTTTTTAATGGAGGTTATTAATAGACTGAAGCGGAAAAATTGAGATCATGATATGGTCAGCCTTACTTTCCTTATGAGGGAAAAGGGGAAAAAAGGCAGAAAAATAGCTGGGGGAAGGTTTAGAGGTTAATCTCAGTGTTGACTGTAGATGAAAGATAAGGTACCGTTACTAAGAAGTGTTTTCCAAGGAGGTGCAGTGAAACATGTGCATAAAATGCTTGTCTTATGTCAACTTTCCAATAGCTTGATATATTCTTCCAGTCACCCTTTGCTGGTGATAAGGAGTGCACTTCTTACACCCCTTCCATGCATTCCTTTTGGTCCGTAACAAAAAACTTCTCGTCTAATGAATTCAGAGCGTGTGCTTTTTGAATTTTTATCTTTTGTTGAATTGTGATTAAGTTAGGACCCATTCCTGTGCCTCTGAAACTGATAACAGAACTTCCTGGGAAGCCAATGGGAATAAAATTTGCTCTGGTAAGATTTGATTAAGTTGGGCCCCTTTGTCTGGGTAAAGTAAAAGCAGGTATGGGCTTGCTTCTTTCACTTAAACAAGGTCCATGAAGATTGATCGTATCAACATCTTTACATATCCACATCTTTATCCTTGGGATTTGGAAAATGTTCTGTTTCTCAAGTATTTTGTGTATTCTGACAGCAACTTTTTAACATTCTCTTTTCAGTCAATAAGTTGTACTCCTGAAATGAATAGCCACTGCTGTTGAGTGCCCATATCTTGGCACTTGATTGCCAGTGTTTTCTTCAAAGCCAGCCTTTGCTTCTGTTCTTTTTTTTCATGCTGAAAACATAGATTTGGAAATGCCAGAGTGGCTGCCTGTGCTACTGTGTCAGATAACACATGCGTTTGAAACTGCTTTCAGCAATGGAACCACCTGTTAATTTATCATTTTGCTTTATTTCTGTTTTGTTCCAGCCTGCACTGGGCTGCATTCAAGCCTGTTAGTCTCTTACAATTGAAGTTTCTGTTGTCCCAATTGCTTTGCCAGTGTTTTTTGTTTGTCTGCTATTCATTTCTTTATCGATTTGTGGGTGCAAGGTTTCTGTAGCCTGGCAGTTTCTGGGATAGCAGGCTAAGCCATGCAGTTGCAGCAGCGGAGTTTACAATTCCCCTGAGCTGAGGTGGGTTAAAAGATGGAGCCTTTGCATGCTGGCTGGCCACATGCGAGCAGGACTGCTCGGGAGTAAATAGAGATTTTTGCAATTGTGATGCCTGGGCTGTGATTTAGTGCGACATGCAAATGTACTGAATTCTGCACTGAAAAAGTTGTAACAAAACCAAAAACATAACAAAAACAGAGCCTGGTGTCTGTCCTGCGTGCCACTAGGTTACAAAAGGTAATGGGGGTGCCCTGGGAAGGAGCGCTGATGCATGAGCTGAGGGGCTATTAAAATAGGCTTAGTTTATCAGCGTGAGGCTCTGCCTGCTGTCTCCAAAATGTGGCCTCGGATATTTCTCCTCCACACACGTGCAGTTGTAGTCACTGGAAGATTAGAGTTTGATTCTCTGGGTTGGTGCAGGTGGCTTTCCCTTTGATCTTGCAAATACACTTAATACCTTTTAGAAGAATCAATTCATTATTTAAAAGGGTATTTGTGTACCTGAGTCAAAGGCTCCTGAATGTGTTGCTGTATTGCTTAAGAGCCTTGTGTTTACTGCTCCTGCTGTTGTTTCCCTAGTCTCATCTGGCTGTCAGAAGTTCAGGTACTACACATGCTGGGGCAGGCAACTCCTCCATCTGGCCTGTGGTTTATCTGGAACTTGCCAACTGGGAGCTAAGAGTGACCAGTGGTCCCCAAAGAGAAGTGCAAACTATCCTCTCACACCCCGAGCAGGGGAACATTTGACAAACGGTATCTTGAAAGGAGAGAAGGGTGCATCAGAAATCAGTGCTACTCTTGATTTGACACTTCTTGTTGTGGAATTAATTCTTAATTAATTCCTAAATACCTCAATTCACTGTGAGGAACAGAGCTGGTGAATGCAGGTCTGAGCGCTCTGCACAAGCTAGTATCCAAAAACTAGGCTTACACAAGGCTTCTTCTTGCGGGTCAGACCTTCCCTCTCTGTCCTGAATGTGGATTAATCTTCTGAGGCAGTGAGGATTAGCGTGGCAAAGAGTGTGAAACATCTCCCTGCCTTAATAGCAAGATCTGAGGCAATGTGGGAGGACTTTTCCACAACAAGGAGGTTAGTTCAGATTAAGGTTTGGTGCAGGATGAAAGCAGAATTATTCTGTTGGATCAATTCCCTTTGTGAGCATTGCCACTTTGGAATAAAGTGCGCTTATCTGGAGCAAGGTTACTCACATGGGGTTAATTAGGAATAACTTTCCAAATAGACAAGCTTAGAAGTAACTTCTGAATAAAATCAGTGTGAAATTTCTAGGTCATGAGGCTGGAGATATGTCCAAAAAATATTCTGAAAGTGTATTATGTTTCATTTTCAAGTCTTTACATCGTAGGTTTGTCTTGTCTTTCGCAGCTCAGATGATAAAAATCCTCTTTGCCTCTGAAGAAGGCGTGTGCCAGAGTCTAAGGGCAAAGGAATTTGAAGAGATGGGTGGCCAGCAGAATAAACTTGTCATTTATAGGATCCTGTTTTATTGCAGAGGAGGCTGCAAGGAGCTGACTCAATCAGTTAAGAAGTCTTAAAATTGCTTACTACTTTGAAGAGCATTGTGGTATAAAAAGCAGGAAAAGAAATAGTATTCAGGGGTAAGTTGCTAGTGTTTCCCATGGACATTACAGGACCACGTGTGGGATAAATTTACCCAAAGTTACCAGGATAACAAGTGACATGGTAGGAGGGTGGATTCTTTCAGCTCCTTTCTTTCTGACTGAAATATGAAATCGGTCCAGAGAGGCTTCATTTTGCCTTGGGACAGAGATGGAAGAGATCAAATCCTCAGTTTCTTTGCAGTCCTGTGCAGAAGAGGGATTTGTCTCCATCAGAGTTTCAGAAATTGCATGAAAGGGCACAACAATCAGCTCAGCTCCTTTGCAGCCTTTCAGCCCAAGTACCACAGAGTTGCGCTCTGAGGTGAATGCAAAATGGAGCACTACCACACATGTTGGCTGTTTTAGGAGGAGTCAGGCTTGTGTCTCAACTTTCAGGAAACCAAAACACAAAAATGATAAATGCCCTCTCAGAAAGCCTGTGTGAAGTGCCTGATACTGAAACTACTGCTGATGTTGGGACGAGGGAAAGAAGGCAGGAGCAAGTTTTTGACACCGGCAGCCAGCACTGGGGGAGATACTGCTGTAGAATGATGAATGATGAATTGGGTATTGATGGAAGAAGTGAATTTAGTTTTTAGCTTTCTCTTGTTCTTTCAGGCAAGACCAGACCCCCAAGCTGCAGAGAATAAGAACTGTATTACAGTGAGGCCACTTTTTGAAAAGAGCCAGGCTAACTGGTGCACCGCTAGAACCTTTTAGTTTTGTTGTATAAAGAAGCTGCCAGCACAAAAGGCCAGAAGCATCCTACAAGGAAGGCACACGCTGCACAGGGTCTGTAGTTCCTGAAACTACAGGACACATCACTTTTTGGTAAGGAGGGGTGGCAGCTGCTTCTAGGAACAAGATCAACTTTGTAATATATAGTTTGCAATCAGTAGTTTGAAGATGGAGGCGAGTGGTGGCCCACAAGACATTTTGGAATGAGTGCAATAATTTTGGAGTATGTGAAGAAATTCTCATTTGGATGGCTTTTTAAATTGCTTAAGAGAATGAGATTGCCACGACTGAAGCCTGCTCTGCCTTTCATACTGTGGTGTTTGCAAGGCACTGAGAGGAAGATCTGGAAGAGAGGCCACAGAGGAGGGCAGCGTTTTCTGCTTTTAAGTACTGTTTCCATTAGCTCTTAATCTTAAACTCTCTGAGCAGTGCTTCACCTTGACCTGAGGTGAATTCTCCTTGGGTCAAAAGACTGGAAGTTTAAGTGTGAGGAGAATGGGAGAGAGCTGTTACAAAGATGTCCCTCAAATGCAGTTCTGAGGCAGAGACAATTAAGGTGGAAAGTGCTGTGACCTGGGAGTGCTGTGAGGGTTCTGGTAAACGTGATGGCTTCTCTACCACTTTCTCAGCCTTGAAGAAAAGTGCTGGGGAGGATTTTGTTTGCTTGTTTTAGGTCCAAGTGTGCATGGGAAATGTGAATGGCTGTCCTTTTTCATGAGCAAAGTACGGGAGAGGGAGGATACGGTTACAGAGAGCTATTTAAAAAGTATTCTTTAAAAAAAAAATAAATTTCAAAAGCTATTTACCAAACTCCTACAAAGAATGGCCTAGGTTGGAGACAGGAGCATAGAAATTACTGTATCAGATTGGGATTGCCCTGCAAACTGATGTCCCAAAGTAGTGCTTCAGAATAGTTTTTTTTTTTTTTTTTTTTTTTTTTTTTTTTTTTTTTAACCCTTTGCCCATATTTAAGATTTCTTCAAAACTTCAGCTTATTAGCTGGACTGGATCCCTAGACTTAACTGTTACATCCTTTACAATTTTATCTCCTGCCTACGAGAAGTGTCCTGCCTCACCTGAAGTGTGATTATCTGTGGACTTGTTCTGTTTTGTGGACATCTCTGTACTTTGCTGTATGTTTGTTGTCTCTGAATATCAGAGCACAAAGCTGAGTGCATGTAGACTTTTTTCTTAGTAACTTTCTGCAGTTCCTTAATTGGCTGTGCTTTATTTACTTATCACTTATTTAAGTAGCACATTTGGGAAAGATTTTGGTACATGTTACCCTTTCAGTACTTCTGTCTCTATCCTTTTCAGACGGCAAGTTTGGTGCCTACATGCAGGTACACATCCAGAATGACGGTCCTGTAACAATAGAGCTGGAGTCCCCGGCTGCCGCTGTCGACCCTAAACAGGTAAACGAGCCTGGAAAGGGCAGATGTACGGGGCTGTGCCTCCTCTGTGAATTCATACATCTGCCTTTATGTGTACTTGGGAATACTGGCATGTAAGGCACTCTGTGGCAGCAGAGCTCTTTCTTCAGAGTTTGTGTGTTCATGCACGCTGTTCTGTTTTTCCCTCTTTTGTTCTAACAGAGGTTGGAAAATACAGGGAATTAGGCGTCTCCTGGGAATTCTACATAGCTCAAAAAAAACCACCATACATAAGGCATTTGGAGCCCAATGGGAAAAGAACATGGGACAGTCTAAAGCATCGTCTCTTATACTGTAGTTTCTCCTTAAAATTACGAATTCTTACTATTGAAAGAGGTTGTCAACTGAAAAAAATTACATCAAGAAAATAAATAACAAAACCAACCCAACTCACAGGCACCAGGAGAGGGTACACAAGAGCAATCAACATGGTGATTTAAAGCACTTCCTTTGCTTGCTCACCGTGTCTTTGAGCGTCATGTTGCACAAACTGACTAGCTAAAAGCTGAAGTAATATCTTCTAGATAAACTCCCTTTGCATATCTCAAACCTATTAATTTTCTTAATTAAAGGTATTCATAACAGTAACTGATGAAAGCAGTGCTATACTGACAAATACTTTACCTTGAGCTATCTTAAGGACCAAAGTAGGCACTGAGTAGAGAACATCAGACAGAACAGAATCAAGTTATCCTAGTGCTAATGTAACAGCTTAATTGGCATTTTGCTATTTGGTATTTCTGACTATTCAGCTTCTCATATACAATTCCCCTAATTACAGAATTACGGAGAAGTTGAGGTTGGAAGGGACCTGTGTAGGTCACCTTCTCCAACTCCCTCAGTGTTTGGGCAAGGAAGAAGTTTTACCAGTATGTATATGCTGTTGTTAGCTGGAGGTAAGCAGTTCTGTCACCCTGCACAACAGCCAGGCCAGCCAGAGCAAGTGTCAGGGCTTTGCCTATTGGATTCTGAAAAACCTCCAGGGATGGAGATGCCAGTGCTTAATGGGGTAATCTTTTACAGGGCTTTACAGCTTGAATCTTAGGCTAAGTCTTTGTAACACTTCTGCAGTTTAAATCCATCCCAGTTATCTTGTTTCCTGTGGTCACAGATGTTTTTCTTCCTGTTTGCTGTTGTTTATTTGTGTGTATGAAGAGAGGAATGTTGTCTGTACCAAGATAACAAAACCCATCTGATTCTGCTCTGGGATTATTCCACATTTGCCTACTTTTAATCTGAACTTTTGAGATTCAATTTAGTCTTTCTATTTAAACGGCAGAAGGTCTCTATCAGCGATCTGTACTGCAATGCTGAGCAAAGGATCAGTTGCAGTAAAATCATTCAATTCTTCAGACTGGTGATGAGACCATATGTGATTAGCAGCAGGTGGACCAATCCTACTGATGTGGCATGTATGGCTAAAGCATTTGAGAAGAGAAAGCATTGGAATTAAAATTATATAAGGTAACAAGCTGCTAACAGCATGCAGCTGTTTATTTTTGTTGCCTTAAATAGCTAGGGTATATTGTTTTGGAGGTTTTTTTTTTTTTTTTTTTATCTTCAAATTCTGCTCCTTTTGTGATGTTTTAGCCCCTAAAAGAGCTACACACACCTGTTCTCTGCCTGTCTGTACTCTCACAGCTGTAGCACAGAGTTCACAGCCCAGGCCATATGTAATTAGGAGCAGCAGCAGCTCTGTCTTTGGATTAAGGGCTAGCAGATGTAAACACTCACATTCCCCTGCGGAGGAATGGAGCTGCTGCTGATTTGCTGGGAAAATATAACTTGTAGATATGTGGATGGCAGAGCAATGGTGTGCCTTGATCTCCCGTTTGAACTGTTCTACATTTCCTACATCGTCTGTGAGGGTAGATCAAGTGTTTCTGAAAAGTCTTGCAGCGAGGGTAGATTGGGTATTTCTTGCAGTTACGATGCAGGAAACAAAAGGATTTTTCTTAATGATCTAGTACAAAACACAGGCACTGCAGTTTCCAACCTTAACCTATGAAGCAATTTTTGGGTAATCCCTTTTTGAATTTGCATGCATCCATTTGGATAATTGCAGAGGTAGGCACCAAGACAAAAGATGTCTGTGCTATCTCAGTTAAGTTTGTTGTGATCATTGCTGAGTTTAGGTTAGCAATGCCCAGAGTGCTTTGTATTTTTATATCCTATGTTGGGGAAAGCTAAAGAGATAACGTGGCTTGTTTCAAAGGATTTTGTAGCTAGTAGAAGCAGCCAAATGGAAAAAAAGTGGGAAGAAGTGTTAGGGGAAGTGACATGGACACAAGTGGAAAAAAACAAACCACAAGTGTGAAGGTGTTTTGGTTCCCCCAAGAGGGTATTGCTTCAGCTTGTGTTTTTGTTTTGGGGAAGGATGGAGATTGTTTTAGTATTGTGTGATCAGTACCATTGTACTTATGCAGCTGGTGTCGAATATTTTGTGATCCTAATCTATGGTAAATGGCTGTATGGTGATGACCTCCATCTGCAGGAGGAATGGATTTTCCCTGATTTTTCTTTTTAATCTAGTTTTATTTCCTTCCCACATTGACATATGCACCATATGAGAAATAAAGTACAGTCCTTTTCTGAACTCTGTTAGCTGACGTTTTTCCTAGATGTTGTGTTGCCTCTTTGATATTTGCCTTCTTCCAGTTATGCTGAGCTTACTTATTAAACAAACACGAAACCTAAGAGTTCATTTTCTTATACCAGAAGTTTTGGTGAGAAAAATGAACCAAAGAGAGCTCAGCTTGTTATCACTTTATCACTGGTGATAAAGAATGGGGAGGAGAACAAGTGGGGATATCCCCACGCAGGGATAAACTCCTCTGCTAGGGAATTTTTCCAAGCCCCTGGGAGGACAGTTAGACCAGGCTAACTTACGAACAGCAGGTACCACTTTTCTTGCCTCAGGCTGAAGTTACAGATACTGTAACTTGATTGTATGCTGCTTACATTTCTTTTAGGAACAAAATGAAGTATGCAGTGCCATGCGTGAGCTGCTCATAGGCCTAAAGGATCCTGTCCTCTTCTTAAGGAAAAAAAGCTGATAATGCTTTGATCATAAGACTAAGGTACAGATATGTGGAAAGGAAAAGGAAAATATTAGATGATCTGCTGCCTTCTTAGCAGGCTGTGAGACAGTCTTTGTGCCACAGCCTTTCAGTGGCTTTATTTTTGCAGTAGGACTCTGATAACCATTTTATCTCAGTGCTGTCATCGCTTAGTGACATTAGTACTAAACTGCTTTATTTGTAGTGACCCTATGATAGTTTGAAGGATTTGTCTCTTTTGGAAATGTAGCCTGTCCTTAAAGTTGTTGTAATCCCTCCCCTCTCCTTCTCTTCATTTTTTACTTTGAGGTTTGAAATCGTAGCAGCTTGGACACAACTACTGAAATTTAAAACATACATCTGCAAATCATCTTGTGGTTCCAGAAACATGAGTACTGCCACTGATTTTCTGGCAGACTGCTAACAGAACAATTCTGCCAATGGTGTCATTCACTTTTTCCTGGTGTTATTGATGGTTAAATAAAGGAAAAGCTGTCTGGAGAGCAGAAATCAATCTCTGTGTACACATTGATCACAGAAAATCAGGAACGCTGGATGTATTTGTTTGTTCAAGCAAGACTGACAGAGAGGAGATTTAGGATGTGGGAAATTAACTTGAGCAAAACAAACAACTCAGAGAATTATTAGCATTTTCAAGTGGGGGACTTCTTGTGCTAGTTCACATGTTCATCCTACAGCAAATTGGTTTCAAAAGTAATGTATGATAGTATTACAGCTGATGGAATGGCAGACATTTCTGAATAGTGAAACGTTTCAAAGAGCAGCCCAGCTTTCCACTATAATTACTTAATTTTCATTTTTTTTTTTCATGCCTGTGATGTACTATTAAATTGCATCAAGCTAGGATGTGCCAAAGAAGCTGTCAAGCCAAATGTAAATTCTGACCTTTTTCCAAAACTGTTACTCTGTATTTCAGACAATCTGTTGGGAAGGAAGCAGTGTCCACATGGTTCAAAATGTCTTGTTTATCAGCAGTGTCCCAGCAGTGTAGAATATCTGTATTGCAACGGCAGATAAGAAAAGTTAGTTTCTGTGGACTGAAGACTTGTATTTTTGTGTATTGTCATGAGGAAGATGGTCTTGGACACTTGAGATATTTCAAGATCTTTCTGACTTCTTCCATGCTTAGGAAATTCAGCAGCAGGCTCAGACCAGATACTGATTCCCCAGGGAGGCAAAGCACAGATTTTGACTAGTAGTCAAAATCTAGTCAATCAGATTTTGACTAGTAGTCAAAATCTAGACAGATTTTGCTGGCTAGTAGTTTCTGAACAACTGATCTGTTTGTGGGTTGTGATTCTTGCCAAAGTCGTAACATGGAAGTCATGCCAGGGTACTGTGGCTTTAGATAAAATGATCAGCATTTGCAGGTTTACATCTGAAATTATTTTGCGTGATTTTTCAGGCTTTGTTACTCCTGTTTTGTCTGTACGTAAGGCTGTCTTAAGGGCTTGAGGGGTCCTGATTCTAATCCTGTGCCCATATTTTTGTCTGTGGTATGTTCATAGCTCAATGCAGAGGACGTCTGGTCTTGTGTTATAAATGTGAATGTTTCAGTGCTTGTGCAGACATAACCGCACTACACACAGGTCACAGAATTGCTTAGGTCAGCAGAGACCCTTTTGATCATAAAGTCCAACCATCAACCTAACCCTACGCACTCCAACGCTAAACCATGTCCCTAAGTGCCGCACCCACGTGTCTCTTAAATATCCCCAGGGGTGGTGACTCCACTACCTCCCTGTGCAGCCTGTTCCAGTGGCTGCCCAATTTCCCTGAAGAAATTCTTCCCAATATCCAATCTAAACCTTCCCTGATGCAACTGAAGGAGCTGGCAGCAGTGCTCACCAAGCGACTTTCAATAATTTATCATGAAATTACTGTAGAATTAAATTATTATAGAATATTTTGTCTGCTTCTTCATCCTGATGAGGTCGTCTATAACGTGCTCCTACCACATTATTTCCCTTACCGAAAGGCACTCAACCCTTCCATCACCATAACTAAGCTCCACGCCATCAAGACCCTTCCTAACGTAGAGGCCTACCTCCCTCCTCTCCTTCCCTGCCTGTCCCTCCTCAATGCCTGTAGCCACCCATCTCAGCTCACCTCATACACCTCACTGAGGCCTGTGGTATTGTAGCCCTGAGACAGGGCTAAAATTCTAGCTCCCCTTTCTTGTTTGTGAAGAGGCCTTTAAGTTGTGCCCTAAGGAAGCTGACTACTGCTCTTAACGTGCTCTCACTGACCTCGGCTCCTTTTCTTTTCTCTGAGCAGCCACTGCTGATGCTGACCAGCGTTCCCTGTGCCCAGCAGCTGTAGTTTAAAGCTCTCTTTGCCTGTAATTAAAGATGCTTCTTCTCTCCTCAGACAGACAGGCCCCATCCGACCCTAGAAGAGCAGGCTTCTCCCTGTACCTCTCAGAAGAGGGTCACCCACTACTATCACCCGTCACACTGGTAGTTACTCAGGGAGCAGATTGGGCTGGTTTAGTCAGCCCTGCCATCTCCTCTGGCGTGACCTGTCCTTCATCCTCAGCGCGCAGAGCAGTGGAGCAGTTCTGCCAGGGCACCTCAGGCCTGGGGGAAGTCTCTTCCTCCTGCTGGTCCTTGCCATTTTAAGCTTACATTCTTCTGTGTTACTGGCCTCTCTTCCTTCTCTGTGTGCTGGTGGGGTTGACAGGGTTTGGCTGTGGTGTGCTTGGCTCCAGCTGTCTGCCTCCTCCTCAGCCTTCTCACACTGCTGACCGCTCAGCTTTGCATCATCAGCAGACACAGTGCTTTTGCTACAAGACAGTGCTGCGTCTGCTGTAAGAGGACCACGCTTTGAATGCTGAGGAGCCTTCCAAGAGGTCTCAGCATGAGTTTAGGGTTTTAGATGTAGAGTTAGGTGTTTCCCATACAGGTGCACCATCTCCGCAGCTAGCCAGCAAGCATCGTGGTACGGTAGACACAAACAGCTCATGATAGGTCTAAAGATGAGATGATAACTGTCAACACACTCTGTACTTACATGAAAGGCATTAATGATACGTTTCATTGAGCTGGAATTGTGTATCTGAAGAGTTACTTGCTGTAATACTAAAAAATGAGCCGTCATGATTTTTTTTTCAGCTTGCAGGCAGGTCTTTTGTGGCAGAGCATGCTTCTGTGATGTCCTTTTCAATCAACCAAGCGCTTTATAAGCAAGGACATGAAAAACTTAAGAGATGTGTAATTCTTTTATTGCCTGCATAATGAAAATCAGTCTATTTTGTGAGTACAGAGAAATACATATTTCATCTCTGTGCCCAAACTTTGGCTTATAGACTGATCACGGTACATGCACAGACTGCAGAGCATGTGTGTGTATGGCCATAGGTACACACAAATCTTTATTTATTTCAGTGTTACTTGAGTTTTAGATGGATGAAACAGTTCATTTACAAACTTTAACTTGTTATAATTTACAATAAATTATTAATTTTTATTTATAATAAGACATATGATTAAAATTATCCTCTCCCCTCATATAAATGAACTTGTCATTTTTCTTTGAGCTGGGTGAGTACTGCTGTCAGATCATGCCAACATGGGCATTGTTCTATAAATTCAGGGTTATTCCTGGTGTTGTTTCTTCCTCATCTATTAAAGATGTGAGGAAGAGGTTTAGTTAGGTTGTCATGCTTACAGTCTTGGGCATGCTACAGAGCTAGGTGTGAAGATGGATCTGGACTTTTCTCTGGTTATTCTGTTTGCCATCAGTGCTTCTCCACTACACCATTCTCAAACTAATTAGCTACAGAACCAGTGGTAATTTATGAGGTCCTTCGTGATAAATGTATGTCATAACTTTAGAAATTGTTGCTTACTTTTTACTCTAGAATATGAATATGAATACTACAGAGATTTCAAAAGAGAATTTGATCCCTTTGTACTTAAGACTAAATGTACATAAATAAATTTATAAGCCCAAGATATATAACTATGTATACTTCAGAAGTCTTAGCATGCTACTTGCCCTCAAGACCACCTTGGAAACTGGCCAGTATAAGCACGTTTGAAATGCTAATATGGCATGCTAGTATATATCGAGCCATTTCTGCCTCCATGTAAATTATATATGAACAAATATATCTTATTTACGTGGATCCTGTATTCCATAATGCAAGGTTCACAGTGTGAACACACCACTATTTCCCACGTTTGGGAAATCTGGGGTTGGCTTTATTGGGTTAGCTCCTCAAAGGAAAAGGTAATTCAATTTAAACTATTGTGTCTATGTGATTTAGGCTTTTTTTTTTTTTTTTTTTTCTTTCAAGTAATGAGAAAGAGAACACTAGTTAGAGAGGAGTGGATTTTCCTGTTTCATGGAGTTACATTACAAAACTATGTGCTACCCAGACACTTTTTCTGCACCATTATTGCTGAGAAAGGGTCACTGCTGAGAGCCAGGATGAAAAAAAGAAAGGGGTACCAGCTGCAGCAGCTGTTTAGGTTACTGGTTTGTTGCAACAGGTTTGCCTGGTTTGGCTTTGCGTTGCGTGTACTTTGTAGTTACCAACTGTTAGGTTGAAGGCCAGGGAGGAATGATGTACACACATCAATGATAAATGATGTAGATGTTTAAAGGTGAACAAATAAATATTTTGCAACCTAGAAACTGTGCTTTCTGCAGCCTGCAGCTAATGTACCGTGCCTTCCCACTTCAATACATTTTTGTTCTCTGAAGGTCTCCGAAACCCCAAACCTGGTTTCAGCAGCAGAATGAGCCCAGTGCCATTTGTATAAATAAAAACCAACTGCATAGACATCATGCAAGTACTGTTAATCAATGCTTAGCACCTTTAATAGTAAGGGCTCTCAAACATTTGTTTCTCTTCTTGCAGATGCACTCGCTTTCTCAGTCACTTTTAACATTCACGTGCTGTTTATGTAGGCTTGTTGGCAGAATAGTAATGTGCATCTATCAGACACGTGAGTTAGAATATTGTCTGTATCATGCCCTGGGTGCTTGTTCCATATCTGCATGTGACAAGGACTGGATCATGCTAAATAGATGCATTGCACTCTGCCATTTCGCACAGTGAAAGTAAACTAGTTTTAGTTGTGGAAAAAAAAAAATATCAAAGAATACATGTATTCTGTTTCAGCCGAGTAGCCCATGTGTGCAGGTATGTAAGGATGGTGTGTATGTGCCATGAGGTACAAGGGGATGCTGTGCATCCTCCCCAGACTCTGCATTCTGCCCTCAAAGCTCATAGTGGCTTGCAGATTTACATCTTCACATGCATCTTCCACAAGCCTGTCTAATTCATAATCAACACACTTAATCTCACTTACTCGATTCTATGAAGATTTCACCTCAGAAAAGATCATGCTGGCCAAGTGACAACTTATGAGTAGCATGCTTTATCCTGGGGGAATCATCATGGAAGCACTTCAGAAAATCAGAAAATTACAGAAATTGACCAAGCTGATGGACTGCACGCAGTGTCCATAGTGATTTAAGTAACTATCAGTTTGTAGCATCCCCAAAACTTACTGCAACCTGCTTCTGAAAAATGGGAAAGAGGTGTAACAGTGACAGCTAAGTGCAGCTTAGTTTGTCTTTTCTAGAAGCATTGATAATATATCTGTGGAGAGGTGGCAAGGTGGTGTTAGCTGAAGGCTTTGTCCAAGCTGATTTGAAATGGTTATTCTATGTCCTATGCGATGCTAAAGTTCATCTCTCTTTTCTCTCTCTTTTTTTTTTTTTTTTCCTGGTAGAAATAAGTGTGTTGTATGAATGGATGCCTGAACTTGTTAGAAACCTGCAGACTGTGACACTGCTACTTAAGACCCAAAGCAGAACAGGAGGTTGGTGGAATCCAGCCACCCCTTCTGGTCCTTGTGTTTTATCCTTTTCTGTGTTGGCAGATCGCGTTGAGCAGGAAAGGAACTCAGAGGAAAAGCAGAGGATAGTCCTTTGAGTATGCACAGTTCTCATTTGCACTCAGGGTTATGATCATGTTAGTGTATGATAATTCACTGTCTTCTCCAAATACCTGAAAATCTAAGCCTTTTTTTTCTTTTGTTTCTCAATGATATGTGTATAGCTATGTGATAGCTATTACGAATCTAAGTTACCAGTGTGCTACAAATGCTCACATTTACGATTTTTTAGAAATACTGTCTTCTGAAATGACTTTATTCCATAAAGTGTTTTCTCACTTTCCTTGCTTTGTAAATAGCTGACAAAACTTGAAAAGCAACAGCAAAGAAAAGAGAAGACCAGAACCAAGGTACCCTCTGAATCAAGTAGAGAAAGAAATGCCCCCCGTAACAAGGATGACCCCAGCGCAAGCAGTGGAGCAGAAGGAGATGTGTCTTCAGAAAGAGAGCCTTAGCTCCTCCAAAGCAGGCCTCAGGTATGGCTTTTACACTGCTGTAAAGTTGTGTCCTCCTGCTTGGCAGTCTCTAACCCTGGGCACTTCACTGAAGCAGTACCTGGAGTCTACAGAGAGTTGTATTCGAAGTGTTGAAAGGTGAAATTCTGGTAATCTTGCTGGTGGGTAAACTTTTTGATCTGCAGCTGGCAGAGCAGAATGCCAGAATGGAGAAGTGGGTGAAAACCTCTCCCTAGTTGTGTGTTTGGCTGGAGTTGTGTGTCTTGAATCTGGCCCAGCCACGACTGTTTTCAGGCTGAGACTGAAGTTCCAAAAGGTTGGTCTTAGAGCACAGCAGTGACTTAACTGAGAATCCTGCTTTGTGCTCTTCAGTGCTGAGAGATACACGGTCATGTTTCTCTGCCTGTCTCAAAATCATCCCTAGCAATGGAAGTGGGAAAGATTTTGGAAGTTGGAGACAGACTAGAACTGGAAGCTACAGTTCCCCTCCCCTCAGTGTATCCTCTTGTTTTAATATTGGTGATGAGTAGGCACATTGGGAAGGAGGATGTTGTCTTAGAAACTAAAATGAGAACGTACAGTTTTTCAACAACTGTTGGCCTTACTGCGATGCTACAGGAACACAAGCTTTCCCCCACAGTTTCTGGGTTATGTGCTGATACAAGAACATTTTAGAGGGCAGGAGTTTGCATGCCTTATGAGTGCTTTAATCAGCCTGACCTTTCTAACAGCATTTGAAAATCTAGGTTGCTGAATATTTCTAAAATGTTGCAACCTAGCATTAAATTTCATGCTGTGACAGGAAGTCAAGATACTTCTGTCCATGTGAGTTGAAGGAACCCTATACTTTTCTACTCTACCTACAGTAACGTTTCTGTTTGTTTGCCTTCCAGAGTATCTCATACAAAAGCTACACTGGAATCTTGAGGAGAGACCTAACAGACATTCACCTCAGCACCACTCTTCGAGGACTTTGGATAGGAATGGAAAATGGAAAAACAGAACCAAGACAATAGAAACCTATATCATTCTGTATCGAAACAACCAAAGCAATGCTATCAGATTCAGTTGTTAATGTGTAGTATCAGTAGTAAAAAGGACTTGTAACATTTTTGTGTATGTGTTTTCACATGACTGCTGAATAAAGGATGACTGTAGGCAGATTGTAGCAGAACATTCACTGTCAGTACATAAATTCCATTTCAAAAATAAATCAGGGTTTTTCCTTAAACTTACACTTGAATTCTGAAAGTTATCCAAGCAAGCTTGTACTTTGATTCTCATTCTCTGATGTCATGTGCTACCTGTTTCCATGGCAGCCTGTAGGTCTGTGTGTATTTTGGTATATTGTCCAACTGCTCTGTAACACCAAGTTAGGCAGTCTAGTCTTTCTGCATGGGTTAAGTTATTAAAAGGAAAGATCAGCCACTAGTTGTTTATCATGTGAAACACATCTGTCTTGTAAACTTTTTTAAAACCAGAAAAGACTTTATTAAACAAATGATGCTAGCTGAGTGCCTGTTGGTGTTTGTTGCATAGCCACATCCATAGCCATGTGCGTGACAATGAGGGTGACACAGAGCAAAAGTGACAGCCAAGAAACACCTCCCAATGTAACTCATCCACCTCTCCTTTGGAAACTTAGAAGTCAGGTTTCTGCCCTGAAATATCTACCCTTTCCAACACGGTAATTCCTTTCGATACTTTGTGGTGGTCATCAAAGTGCATCAGCAACTGCTCCGCGTACTGCATCGTGTTGACATTGATGTCAGACAGGTTTGGGAAGGAGTCAGGAAGCAGCAGGCTGCAGAACTGCTCTCCTCTGGTTGGTAAAGCCATGGGAGATTCAGGCAGGCTGAGGCAGGGGAGATGAAAGAGGGCAAGCAGTTGCATTTGACTTCTTTCAGAGATTGCAGTACCTTTTATGAAGTGTATTCTGGCTTGCCTTAGTCCTATGGTCTTCACTAGCCACTGCCATGGCCACCATCAAAGCTTTGTGTGATTTTAAGGGCAAATCACTGGTGATAGTTGTTCTTCATCCAGACATGTATTGTACTGATACTGCTGCACAGTGTGCAACCACTCTGACACGGCTTTTTAAAATGCACAAACCTCAAGGTTCTGCAAGCCACGCAAAGGAGTGTTGAGTAGCCTGGGTAGATTAAAATGTTAGATTTACTGTTGCCTTAAAGGATGTACATAATTTTTCGTCTGGCTATTATCTGAAACTTGGCTTGCCTGAAGCCACAGCCTTGCCACAAGCAGGACTTCTTCATCTCCAGGTGCAAGTGCTGGGTCTTGTCCCTTCAGGGTGCACTCTCCTGGGACTGGAGCCCGCTAGGCTGTTGGCACATTAGTGCTTACTTGGCTGCAAAGAGCACCTTCAGTTGGGAAGATAGAGGAATGCCCACCTCACAGGTGTTGAGGGCTGGTTCATCAGCAGTCGTGTCAGACCTGTGTCATCCAACTTAAGTTTCCTGCTTGCTCCAGCATCTTTGAAATCTTGCCTTCTGCTTTGCAATCTGTTCTTAAGAAGACAAAGGCATGAAGAAAGTCCTACAGTCTCCTTGCATCCTGAGAGGTAGAAGCCAAGCTAAAAAAAGAATGATAAATACTGAAAAGAAAAAGCATAAATAATTCCCAGGGGAGGCAAGCTTCGGCTGTATTTAAGCAGAGGTAAAACAATGGCTGTTGGCCAAAGATGAGTGCACGTGCTGCTTGGCTCCCAGCCCAACCACACTTTCCCTGAGTGACCAGATTATGTGGACTTTCTGTGCCTCTCCAATCAGTAGTTGTCCTGTCTCATGTGGGAGATGTGAGGATAAACTTGAGATGTGGTTGTGGTCTGTGGGGATGGAGATGTCCCCATGTGGGGATGGTTCCTGTCGCCCTGTGCCTGATGTGTTTTCACGTACTGTGACTTGTTTCAGGGTTTCAGTGCAAACCCAACATGCCAAGCTCTGTTAAAAGTGCCATTTAACAAAAATTTATTCCCTATTCTGCTGACAGCAAAACTGGGAAAAGGCTGGTTCGAAAGGGCAGTTACACAGCTTAGAAACTCAGTAATCTTACCCATGACTTTTGTTGCTTATAGCGAGCTATAGAAGCAAAACCCAAGGACTCTAACTCCTGTATCTGTTCCTCTGCATGGTGTTTTTTTTAGGCTTGGTTGGCTGCTAGTGCCCCGGTGGGCTTTTGTTGGCTGTGAAATAGGTGAGGATCTTAGAAGGAATGGTAGTTTTTTTTTTTTTTCTTCTTTTTTTTTTTTTCTTCCCTTAATTGCTGAAAATGACCTTATTTAACAAAAAAGCACATTTATTTAATAATAATGCTAAGGGACAGAATTTGTGAATAAATTGCAGATTTAGCCTTACAGTCCTTTCTCCATTTTCCTGTCCAGATTCACAGAGCAGAGGTGTTTGCCAGAGCTCACTTCTTTGTGATTTATGGGCTAGAGCCAGAAGATGATCCTCAAAGAGGGCCGTGGACAATTTTTATAGCTATAATAAAGTGGCTTCTCCTTCAGAGACCCTTCAGTGTCTGATCTCCAGCTGCACACTGACCACCCTCACGTTAAAGTTGTGCAGCAGAACCTGCGGGGTGGTTATTTTGGGGAGTGCCCCCAAAACCAAATGACCTGTGGCTGTTTGCCTTGCTGATAACACTTCAAGGATGCTGACTGAATCTTAGAGCTGCCTTCCTGCTTCTGCCTGTGCTGGCGCTGCTCTCTGCCTTGCTCTGCCTTGTGAGCTCAGGCAAAAGTCATCCTCGTAGGTGAAATGCCTGGGGAACATTAGAGTGCTGTGAAAATCATATACATGACAAGTGAGGGTCAGTGCTGTTGTCCTCAGGCACAGGAACCTCATTAGGCTCTTGTTTTGTTGTGGCTTTGGTTATTTAGAGTTCAACGTATTTGTAGTCTCTGTGCAGCTACCACGTGGTCATATTTTAACAAGCTATTCTGCCCGTACAACAAACACACTCATAAAATTACAGAAGATATTCTCAGTAGCATTTCTGCAAACACTTGGTAGCGTTTGTGGATAAGACGAGCCTGCAAGAAAGTTGCATTGGATTTATGAATTGAAACTGAAAAATTGAAATTCCCAGCAGGTGTCTGGGACATGATATGAATCCAAATACAAATATTTTATCTAACTTCTCTTTTAAAATACCAGCTAACAAGGGAGTGCCTGAAAATCATCCTGTATGGAAACACTGGCTTGTACTGTCTACTGTAGGTCTTGTGTTTCTTTCATCCTTATATTCTCAGCAGAAGATCCCCAATGAAATCTCCTTGGTAACCAGAAATTCTGCTAGGAGACCTTTGACAATCTTCTGTTAATTTTCATTGATTGCTGCATCCAGAAAAGATAATCATTACTGCAGTAAAAACCAGTTTCAAAAGGCATTTTGCAAATGCCTCAATTCGGGTACTGATGGATTACGTTGCTTTAAAAAGTAGGATTTTAAGGATGGGGCAATGTGACTAAGGGATGCTCCTAGGATGGGCCAAAGGTATTTGAAAATATGTTTGGATTATTTTGATTAGGTGTGTCAATACAATTGAATTAAAGGCAATATAACATACAGCTATAGACGTAAATGCTCAAAAATCTCCTAACTGTGGAAATAAAGGCTAATTGATCAAGCTCACAGTTTCCAGTTTTGGAAGGTAGCATGGACACTGAATTAAAATGGTTTGATTTACAGATTTGCTGGTTCTCAGAGAAATCTCATTTGAAAACCTTGGCTCTAACTCTCTCTGTTCCATTTCGGTGGTTCTGTGATGACAGGTTTCAGTCTCAGCATCATTTATTGCACTTCTCTGAAAGGCACCATCATATTGACACACCGCAGAGCTAGGGGAGTGTGAGTCCTTCTAAACCATGCTTCAACAGCATGCCGAAAACAAATCTGGATAGCGGTGCTGACAAAAGTGCTCTGATTAATTCAGGGGCTGGCAATTAAAACAGATCTGTAATTCTTTCAGCAGTCCCAGGGCTACAGATAGAGCAGAGACAGAGCTTCCTTGTGTGCACCATGGGCCTCTCATACAGGCTGGGCTGTTCCCCGCAGCCCCTTGGGAGGGGACGTGCTCCTGTCCTGCACCCTAGGGGTGGCCACGAGACCCCCCCACCTCCTCCAGCCACTTCTCTGCCCCATGATGCTGGTCGGCTGTGCCCAGGTAGCTACAGGATATTCCTATAAGCTAGTGCTTCCAAAAATATTTATTTTATTTTATTATTTTATTTTATTTTATTTTATTTTATTTTATTTTATTTTATTTTATTTTATTTTATTTTATTTTATTTTATTTTATTTTATTTTATTTTCTATTTCATACTTCATTTTTATTTTATGCTTTTTTTTTTGTTTTCCTTTTTTTTTAATTTTAGTCTCCTGCTCTCTTGCTAAGGCTTTCTCTCAAGCTTCCACTTCTAAACATTTGAAGGCTTTTGATCTCTCATTTCTGTATGCTCTGCATGTATTCCCATTAACCTGCTAATGGAAAAAAATAATTGAGTATTCCGAGGTTTTTTAACGTTAATAAAAAAAAAAAAAAGAAAAGAGCAACCAGCAGCTAGGAGAAGTGTTTGCCTTGCTTGTGTTCTGGCAGCACTGTGCTGATTGGCAAGGAATTGGATATTCAGTTTTATGCTGATATGCTTCAGACAGCCTGCGGATGATATTAAACTATAACAGCGTTTGTTATGCTGGCTGTGGTGTGTCATGGGGGTAACCAGAGCAAGACCTGTAGAGAATGACAGCAACTTTTCCAACCGCACCACTTGTTTTCTTTAACAAACAGCATCTCAGGCTGTTAATTTTTATATGCTGTTGCAACAGGAGATCCAAATTTACCACAATGATTTCTCTAGTTTTGCATCAGCTGTGTTTTTTAGCAATTACAGTTGCTTATTTTAACCATTTTTATGGTTTTTGGTTGCATAATTAGAATACTTAAAACCTGCTGTATGGAACCTTCAGAATACAAATGATCTGATTATTTGGGCTTAGTGTTTTACTCCCATCCATACTCAGTCAGCACCGTGGCTGCTGTCTTAACTTTATTTGCAAGTCCATTCACATTTTTTTTTTTTTTTTAAGAAAACGAAATAAATGACTTGCTTAAAATAGTTTATGGCAGGTAGAAATCTCGTGGGGAAATCTTCATTAAAGGAACACTTGGTAATGGTATTTAATGCCATGTGTAAGCGGAGGAGGCCAGACTGGCCCAGGGAACAGTCCTGGGGTTGCACGGCCAAGAGGATTTTAAAATGGGAAAATGTAAGATACAAAGGAAAAAAATAAATAAATGTGACAATGGTATTTAAAACAGGTTTTGTGAAAAACACGAGTGGTCTTCATAAACCGTTATAGAGCTGGAGTCTTAATGAGACTACAGAGCTGCACATGCCTGATACATGGTTAGGGTTGTAGTGTTGAGGCTCATACAAAAATATACTGAAAATATTCTTGTAAAGTATTTATTGAATATGATGAGTACTTGATTTTTACCAAAAGCACTTGTGTACCAAGAAGATCCTTTTAAAAATAACTACTCCTATATGTATATTTTTTTCCCATTATAATTAAATTTAAGGGGCACCTCTGCTTTAATAAGGATTTAAACACTTAATGTCAACAGTTCTTTTTTTTTTTTTTTTTTTTTTTTTCTTTGGGAATTTGGCTTCAGAAACAATGTTTTAGAGAGCTGTTCCATTGAGCACTTTGACAAAACAGTAATTCTGTTGATACAATGCATATGTTGTAATGTTTGTGTACAGGGCTAGTGGCTCAGCTGTGAAGTAAGAAGAGATCTACACTTTTTTTAGGAGAGCCCTTTGCTCCCTGTGCCTATTTAGTTCTTTCCTCTTGTGTTTAGGTTACCTGGGGGGCACTAACCACTGCCAGCTGAGGCAGGAAAGCAAACACCTGTTTCACATTAAGAACTGGGTGTGCTCATTCATTTTATATGGATGGCCAAAAAGCTTATGGCTATATGGTGGTAATATAAATCTTCTTAATCAATTTGCATTAACACAGGTGTACGCCAGACTGAAGTATTTGGGGGCAAACAGTTCCTATGGTATACGTGCATGTTTCAAGGTTAAACCTGCAAAAGACTTCCATGGCAATCCTTCTAAAGCTTTGAGCACATTGTCTTACTGTAACAGAAATGCCAAATCATCGCTCAGAGGTTAAGGGATCACATAGCAGGAAAGTGGACGTTTATCATTTTAAGGCTATTTTCCTTTCTGCCACCAGGTGTCAGTAAAACCTAAGAAATACAAAATCACTGCAGTGGATTAAGGTGATTTCTATTAAATCATCCTTCTTTACAGGTAAATAATTATTTAAACGTTAATTAGGATAGTTATTTCCTTTAGAATTTGTGTGTTTGTCGACAAGTGCAATCTGTGTCCTTCTGTAGATGGCTGCTCTGTTCACGCACTGTAGGATATACGCATTTTTGCATATTTAGAGATACGATCAGTATTACATTTGTGCAAAATCCTCAGGCTGGTAAGGAAAACGCAGGTGGGATTCAGGAGCTGGCAGCTCTGCTTTGGAGGTAGCAACCCTGCTGGGAACTCTGCTGCTAAACCTCCCTGCTACTTACACTGCAGCTTTGCTGGTGCCAGCATTTTCTCTGTTATGGTTATGGAAACTGGGAGCTGGAAATGAAGTAGGGCTTCTGAGGTGTTGATGTAAAGCTCTGCTCCCTTGACTTGTATTTGGGAAAGAAAGCACATGAGCATCTTGCACTCAGAGGCTACAGCACAGATGATATTTCTGGAAGAGGAATGTTGAGGGCTAGCCTTTGCTTGCACCGCTTCTCCCGCACTGCAGGTATCCATCTCACCCCTGAAATGCAAACAGGAAAAAAAAGTTTTTTTTTTTTTTTTTTTTTTTTTCACATTTCCTTTTAGCTTTATTGCTTTGTACAAAATAATGACAATAAAAACTTAAAACCTTGGATGTCTTTTGTTTAAAATGTTTGCCAATACAGACGGCGGTGATTTTGGCACTGTCGACATGTATAACACTGATTTAGAGGTGAGGTTTAAAGGTAGGAGATGTTTTTTTTCCTGGGATAAATGTAGTGCTTACAAATACCGTAACTACTGTTTAGTGAAAAATTATCTGCCTACAAAGATAGCTTGTCTTCTAAATAAAAACGGAATAAAACTGTGCTCAGATAAAAGTTTTCTTTACGGTGGAAGGTTGCCTTTGCTCTAGGTAATATGCTCTATATATCTTATCTCTGCGTATGCAGATACTTTGTGGTTTAAATTAGGTTGCAGACGTACATTTCATTATTGCTGGAGAGTTTGTTCGAGATGCCTTAGCCAGGACGCTCTTCATTGTACAATGGATTTGTACTTGTATACGCAGAGAAATAAAAAGCCTGTGATAGCTGTAAATAGTTTTTCATTAAGTTCTTTGTTGTTGTTGTTTTATTTGGGTTGGGGAGATACATGATAAAAATGCAAAGAGAAAACGCGTTTGTTGTTAATTCTAAAATATATTTGTTCACATTTTTTAAGTTATCATTTCAAGATAATATTTCAAAAGGACAGTAAAATGGAATTTTCCCAGCAGCTCTATGGAGGGTTGATTGCTGTGTTTTCTGGTAGGTTTTTAGAATCCCTGCCATGGTCTTACAACTTTGGGTTTTGTTTTTCTTGGAGCAGGCCAAAGGAGCAATCAGTTGGGTGAAATTCGAAATTCTTTGGCGTGTTTTCAGCAGTATTGCGAACAACCTCGAGAAGCCCAGCCAACAAACTCCCAGCCAGTATGGAAAATTTCAAAAAAGTTGATAAAAGTTCTCAAAAAATCAATCTGAGAAAAAAAAAAAAAGTGAATCTGCTGACATATTTTCTGATGTGCTAGTTTATACCATTTTTACACCATAAGCATAATTTCCTTTTACTTAGAAGAGCTGCTACAAAGGCATAGGAAGAAACTATCCCTTTGGGTAGTTTCTTTTGGGTAGAAACTTGGGTGGGAAGGTTGGGAGAGATTCAAACATGGGATTTGTATCAAAATCAGAGAAGGAGGAAGAACAGAACAGTGGTTTGGTAAAGGGTCATTTTATTCTTGCTTGGCCTTTCCCTTCTTCATTAGGCTGGGGGAACCTCAGTGGGACCTGGTAGAGCCTCTGTCCTACCCTAGTGTCTGTGCGTGCACATTGTATGTGTGTATATAGATAGGCTGATCCTCCTTGATTCTGTGTTTGGATAGCCTTGCCTCTGTGCTTTGAACATCACCCACACTACTATTAATGGTAATAAATGGAAACTGAAGTGTGATTTTTTTTTTTTTTTCTTAACACCTCATAAGTCTCATTAGGTTAATGTGGATGGGGTGTGGTAAGAAGAAGGTAAAGAAATGAGGACTCCAAGAAAGGGGAGGGAAGCTGAAACAGTGAGTTCTTTGTTATTTGTTAAAGAGAATGTCAATAAAAAAGTTTAAATTTGGGGGAATTTGTTGGAACGTCGTCCATGGATTCACCTGTAATTGTCAAGTAGTGATCTGCCTGCTGCAAAACTGCCTCTGTGTCTCAGGGGTAAGAAGGAGGTAAGAAATACACTTTTATTTCCTGTTTAATGAACACAGATTTTTAACAGGTCTAACTAAGATGTTATGAATAAATTTATATTTCCCACCCATTTTGGAGAACTTGAAATCCACATTGATCTACTATGAAACCTGATTAGAGATATTATAGATGGTGTAAGGAATTGCACATTTTCCTATAATGTTTCCTTGTTTAAGCTATATTGTGCTAACCAGAATGTTCCTACAGATAATTGTGGTGAAATATGGTGTGTTATTGTTATAAAATCCATAAAGAAAAATGATTGCAGTATTTATCTCTGGACTAATGTCCTCTGTCTAAGAGAAGCTGTCATTGAGAAACTCATGGAGATGGAGTGGTATGCTGATAAGAAAACTGTCTTGAAGAGCAGCATGGCAGTAAATACTGAAGGGTGCATTATTGCAGGAGTAAAAATACAGAGATGAAAATTGCAGCTGATTATGCTGAACGTGGTTTAGGAGAAAGGATTCAAAATTAGCCCAGAAACTGGGACTCACCTCTTGATTTCAACTTCTAAACCTGTTTGCTGTTGTCTGCTTTGGCGTTTAAACTATGGTGTTTGTGTGGTTTCACGTTTATTTACCCATAGATATCCATATTTATCCTAGAAAAATTTAAGGGTAAGCAGGACCTAAGGCCAGGGGGAGTGGTGCTGCTACTGCTGCAAGTAGCACTGTGGATTTTCCTCTGACCTATGCTGGAAAAGACAGAAAGAGATGAGAACAGACAACATATTTTTTTGAGTGTTGTCTATTTGAAATACTTCTATCTGTAAAGAGAAACCCAGAATACATTGGATTCCTTTTTTATTTTATGCTTGTAGCCTCTTAGGGAAATGCCTGGATGCATTTAATGATTTTGAATACATTTTATCTTATTTTCCAGTATCCCTTCCTTCTACACAATCCTTCCCCTCCCTCTGTTGTGCTGCATCTATCATATTTCCATGCTGAAAGATGAGCCCATCCGATGGGGGCTTCTACATACATGCAATTTCTAGCATAGCTTGTGAAGTGTTTTTTGTGTTGCCTTCAGAAATGTTCTAAAGGATTTAAGAATAACATAAAAATCACAAGAAAGGAAGAAAAGCTGCTTACGTGTACAGTTGTGAACCATTTTGATGCCCCAGTGGGGTAGTGTGGAGTAAATTGGAAAAGAAAGCAGCTGGAAGCTTGGATGGGATCTGAGAGTTTTTTTTTTTTTTTTTTTTTTTGGAGGGAACCAAGTGGAGTAAGTGATGCCTTGTGTATGAATTTAATGTAGAGTTTCTAGACAAATGGCAGGATGCCCAGCGCTGCCTTGTGTAAATGCCATAGGAGATGAATTAAATGCACTGTAATGGTGTTCCCAGAATAGCTGCTGTAAATAAAACATAAAATATATCGACCCATGGTCTGAAGAGCTCTGAAGTGGGGTCTGTAGGGTGACCATCTGTTAATCTCTAAGTGTATATGTAACAAGAATTTGGGGCATCAACACTTTTTGTGACTTGCTAGAACATTCATTTAACCCGATGCAATAATTTTCATCAGTCAGTCACCAGTAATTGTGTCTCTCTGAAGAGCAGTGTTTGATTTCTGAAGTTCACCCTCTGTCCCATCTATGCTCTGCTAGTAAAATCTATTTTATATTAAGTCCCAGCCTTACCTTGGACATATATACTTCTTCTGGAGGCCAAAATCTGTTTGTGGACTGGTGACTCCTCAAAGATGCCAGAGGAATGAGGAAGAATGGACATAACCTGCCCTTTTATCCCTAATGTCCTGTATATGTTCTTGTTATTGTTTCCTGTGTAAAACAGGGGAGGTTCTGAGGAAGGTGAAAAGGCCTCTTGGTCCATGGTATTATTCATATGATAGTGATACTTCCAGATCTTCTGGTCATCCAATTCATTTATTCCAGGTTTCTTGCATCACCAGCATCCAGCCAAAATGGAGATTTACTTCATGACTATGGGTTGGCAGAAGATAAGATAAAATAAGCTGTAAATGATGCTTCTAATGGGAAAATATGGAGATGCTGGTGAGAAGAGCAACTGCACTTTGTATTCTGGAAATGTGCTGCGCCTTTGTTGCATTGGCTTGGGTTACTGAATGCAAGATATCTTCGAGACAACATGGCTGTACACAACATTTTTCCTTGTGTTTGGTTTGAGAGTTGCCAGCCTTTTCCCTTCCAGCAGATCTATGTATATGCACCTGTTGCTCCCAGGCAGGGATACTAGGTTAAAGGCTGGACTAGATAATTTTAGCGGTCTTTTCCAACCTAATCATAATTCTATAATTTACCAGGGTAAGTCTGTGACATCCAATGTGAGGTTATTACAATGCCCATTGCCTTCTGCTTTCAGGTTTCCTGAAAAGCTGCATAAGGTTTTTGAAGCCTTATTTGCCAACAGACATATCTTAAATTTGTATCATGCAGACACATTTAACCATCACCTTTTGGAGGTGTGATGCAGTGTCTGACAGGATGAATCAGTCATAGGTCTAACGAGAGATGGGTCTCCTCTTCTTCTATCGATGTCTTTTTGGGGATTAAACAGTTAGTAGGTTTTTAATATATTTATTTATATCTCTGTTTGCTTCGATAAGCAGAAATAGTTGCATTTTACACATCCTCTTTAATATGAAGGTAGATGAGGAATCATTTGTAGTGGTAACAGGACTGACCCTGTGCTCCCCACCTACAAATTAAATCAGAAGTAAAATCCCATGTTATCTTCAGTTTGCATTGGCTAGATCTGTGTCAGGCCTGACAGACATGAGGAAATTGGCTATTTGAATTTTTACTTGAGTACGCATCCAGAATACTACATTCAAGGCCTGAGACTCAGCTGGATAGAAATAGCCAAGAAAGTTCCTACAGTTTCAATGTACATTTTTACAATGGTCTGATGAAATTCCAAATAAGAAGATTAATAAGATATTAAATAATATTTTTTTTTTCTTTGAACACATAGAGATAGCATTCTTTCAAATAATTCTGAAACTCTATCATTGAATGTGAAGTTTAGCAGTAATTCTGATTATTTTGCACAAGGGATCACCTCGTTTTATTTGTGGTAACTTCCATACATGCATGTTGTGTTGGGGTTAATGAGTGTTTTTAAAACAAAGTGCCATGACTCTGAAAGTTAGAAAATAGATTCTATTAAGTTTACTTGACTGTGATTTCTATTGCTGTGCCTCCTGGAGAAAGGGGAAGGTACTTGTCTTTTGTCCGTCCACTGAAAAATTCCATTCCATACCTGAAAATTTTTGTCTGCCTCTAAGTAGTGCTGCAAATAATTTCTTTTTCATGAAACACAATAGAAGGCAGTACGTGTGTGTGTTTGATTTACTGACTAGACTACAAACATCATGGTAATTGGTGCTGATTGATCAGTTAGGAGAAATCAGTTTTGTGTTTAAGAAGGGAAGGTAAATGCAGAAGTGTGATTATTTTGGCATGAATGTAGCAACAAAACCATGGAGTTGTTTGCTGAACCCTTTAATTACATCTCCTTAAGAAGAATCTTTTTTTCTTTACTGTTGTGTTTGAAGCTGCTGAATAAGGACATGCAGGCATTGTGAAGTGCCTGCTCCCCTATTAATGGACACCATCCTTGGTGAGGATGAAATTCTTAAATTACAGGCAACCTGCAAGTCTATCAGATCTTTCCCATGTACTGCTGCATTCTGAGTGGTAATTTATATACAGTTTGCATTGTTATCAGGCAATTTTTCCTAACCTATCCTAAGAACCAAAAGGCAGTCTAAATGCTAATGAGCTTGAAATGCACTACAAGAGTGTATCCAAAACTATGTGAGCTATTAGGAAGCAATAAGTATTATAAATATTGCATGTACTTAGGAGTTCATTTATTATATTTGGGAAGTGAATCTGTTATGAGATCTTTTTGAGAAAGAGTTCTGTTTGGTATCCGCTTCTAAGTGAGATATATGGCCTATTTCCAGAACAGAAAAATGCGAGCTTAATGGTTCTAATAAACTAATTTAATTCCCATTTCTATTTATTGGGTAAAAGAGAAAATGTGAAAAAGTGAATTAAATTTGGCTAATTTGTTCCACCATTAATTTTTCATCTTATATTTAGAGAATCAAATATATTGCACATTTCTGACTTCAGTTTGGCATAGATCGTGTCTGTTTCCCAGTGTTTTTTAAGAGCAAAAATATTCATTTTCGGGATACACTGAGAAAATAAAAAGCCTCCTGGGGAAAAAAGTAAACAAGGGATGTGAGGATGATTTTGAATTACATCTTTGTTTGTCACTGCACAGCATGGAAAGATGGAGAATTTAAGAAAGCTTCTATCCCCTGGTAATGGTCATGAGTAATTTAGCTTATGTTTTTAAAATTGCATTGAATTGTCATCAGATACTCTTTTAGTACTATTTTTGGACATTGTTAATTCCAATATTTTCAATTTAACTTTAGTTGCAAACAGATATGGGAAGCCATTAATATGTTTCGGTAATTTTATGCTTTTTCCCTTAAGTAATAGCATGAATAAGAAATCAAACCTATGAGATCAAAGACCAAATTTCAGGGTATTGTTAAACATCCTTAGTAGCTCTAGCAAAGTAGTTTGGTTTTGATGACATTGCTCATGTAATAGGATATTGTTCAGTGAATGTAGAGTCCTACAGTGACAGCAATAGTTTCATTCACATAGAAATATAAAACTTGTTAAGTGCAATTATTCTTTTCAACCAAAACTCTGTGTACCACTATTAAACCTGAGGATGCCTTAGCCTAACCAGAGAAATCATATTAACTGGTCAGTTGATACCCATGGGGGAATATCTCTAAAATAAGTTATCTTCTTTTGTGCTGATCTTTCAAAGAATTGAACTGATGTTCCCCTGGTCCCATAAGAGCATTATCTTCTTTTACAGTGGGAATAGAAAATCACATGTAACATTTAGGCAGGATTGGAGATAGTAAGGAGCACTGAACATGATTTATAGTTCCACTTCTTACACATTTTTATTAGTGTACAGTATATTGCTAGTAATTGGTAGCTATATGAACCTAACAATCTGTCAGCTTAGCAAGATTGAATAAAGGCAGCATATTGAATAAAGGCAGTATCCTTCATATGGAGAAAGTGATTTTCCTTCTGTAGTATGTTATTTTAGCACAATATAAGTAGTGCAGCATAAATAACTGCAATCTAAGGATTGTGACTTTTTGTTGCACTGCAATTTTTAGTATTTTTGTGATTAACTTAAAAACAGGGTGACCAATATGATGTGTCCTCATGGAACCATTGTGTTAGTATGAAGAAGCTATAGACCCCCAAATTTTCTTTAAAATAGTATTTTTCAAAAATAAGTGAATTCTTTCCTATTCAGGAAAACAGAAAACTTGTTGCTATAATCCTCACATGTAGAATTTGAGAAGGTTGCTGGCTGTGATATGCTGAAGCATGGCAGTTTAAACAACAGCAAGTTAGTAGATGTTTTCTTAATGCTATGTAAAACCCGTTAAATGGTCAAGTCACCCTGTGAAGTCCCTAAGCACTAATTAACAGTCGCTTGTTTATTTTGTGTTGGGTAATGATCCATCATGTAATGTACTGGCTGTTTGTCATGTGCAAACATCATCTGCCAAGCAAAGGAGAAACCTCTGCTGTGGCCTGCTGTGAGGGCTGGCTGTGCCATGTGTGGGTAGCAAAGAGAATACCCTGCTTTTAAAGAAAGAAGAGAGTTATCATGCTGCCTGGCATTCAGATCTTTCAATCCTTTTCATATTTTCAATATCCGGTAGCAGTCCCAGAAAAGTGAATGACTATTCTGAATTCAGCCTCTAATCTGAGTTTGATCCATCTCATAATGAGTTCATAGGGATTTCCACAGTGCTGAATCAGACATCGATTCACTTAACGGGCATATGACTTTTTCATTTTAGAGTATAAATAACAATAACCTATGCTTCATATGAGACTTGAATAGCTCTTAATTGGAATTACAATCATGACCATGAAGAAGCAGAAGTAATCATATGCAAATAACGAATTAGCTGAGCCAGCTAAAAAGGCAAACCCACAAAGCGGTTCCTTTAATCCTTCCAGAAATGTACTTATAGATTTGCCCAGTCCCTATGAACTAAGTAGTTTTGCAGCAGAAACTCAAGAGCAGAAAGAAATTCCTGGAGCAGCAGGTCATTGCAGAGAAGTACCTCTGGGGAACACCTTCATTTGCACGTGACTGAGAGCACAAATGTATTGAAGGCAGGCCACTAACTGCAAAATGACTATCAGATGCTTGATCTTAACCATTACCAAAAAGAGATGAACTGTCACTGAAGCTGTGCCGGGTGGAGGGCTTTTCCCCAACTGATGAGGAGGTCAGATCATAGCAGATATAGGGAGAGCTGGATTTTCTTCAGCTTTTCAAGAATGAAAGATTGGGTTGCACAGCTGTCAGCACTAGAAACCTCTTTAAGTCAAATACTGCCTTGGTAGCTTTTACAACAAGCCTGCAATCTCTGTGCAGCGTCAATAAATCCTTGTATCAAAGGAACCTGCATTTGTTTGCTAATCTCTGCAAACTATGGAGGGTGTGGAGAGGTGTGAACTATGAAACAGGATGATTATTCTGCTTCTGTATCTCAGTAAGTGCTGTTGAACAGAAGGAAACGTTCATTTTGTCTGCAGTTTGTATGCTCACTTCACCTCCAAACTTCACAGAAGTCTGGATCTAAATACATGCTATGGGCACTCAGTATTGCTGTGAAAAGGATTGCAGGATAATATGACATCTCTGTCTCTGGTTCTAATTAGAGTGCATTTATTCCTTGCATACTTAAAATAATGGAACACAACATTTTAGCAGCTCTTGAGTCTGTACGTAGCAATGTGATTTACCCAGCTAGTCATTGGCACAAAGCTGTGCCAAAGCACACTGTTCATTATGATCATATTACTGAATGATAAATTCTTTTAAGCAAATTCAGTAGTGCAACAAATAGGTGGGATTTTGTTCTTAAGCTGTAAAGACTATGAGAAATGATGAGAAAATTAAAATGTAATTGTTCCATAGTACCAAGCATTTACAGTGTATGGGAAAGGATCTGTGACAAAGTGGAAGACAAAGTGCACCCCCTTGTATCCTAATGGCGGTAATGAAGGATGTTTGGAAATGTTGCCTAAAGAAAGTTCCAGTCCAGATGCTCAGAAGTGCCTAACCTTTGGCTGCAGGTCATTCACTCACGTGTATGGTTTTAGAAAAATACTAAGTATGCATCTTACATTTTGAAATTATTCATAACTCCATTGGCCTTTATTTAACATTTGTTTTCTATTTTCTTTTTCCTGATGTGCAGAGTTTTTCTGTCCTCCTTCCTCAACTCTTTAGATATCAGAGTTGCACCTTTAACACCTGAAGACCTGTGGGGTTTGGGTCACATGCAAGAGTGAAACAACCTTGTGGAAATCTCCTCGGAGAAGCTCAGCTCTTTGAAGAGGAATCTTGTAGAACATAATTGCTGTCTAGTTTTTTTTTGTTTTCAAAAACCTTTATCAACCCATCTCTGTCTTCTGGGAACTTGACTTTTTGCTGTAATTGAATCAAACAGACTCTTAATTAGCTAGATCCTTTTCAGAAAGTACAACTTATTGCAAAATACAAATTTACTTTCTCCTCGTGCCTGTGTTGGGCATGAAAACAAAGGAACAAAAGTCTTGTACATACTTTTATAACTAAAGTTTTCCTCCCACATACATTCATCTCTCTCTTGTTTCATTAGTTTTGGAACAAGATCACCTCGCCATGGAAGAAGAGTATTATTTCAGCACAACAAATCTAATGAGCACTTGAAATTGAATGATAAATTCTTTTAGATCATGACCCTTGTCATCTTTTACATGACTTGATGTACACAGACCTAGTATAAAACAGTAAATTAAATAGTGGTTGCTTTATCATACAACACTTATAATTACAGAAGAAAAACAATCAAATATAAAAAACGTACTTTTCAATGTGCATGTATACATATGGTAGGTCAGTGAGCTGCCTTCATGTCATTAATCACTGACTTTTCCTTTAATAATGCAGATTCTCATTCCTAACTTTTCAGGAATTAATTTAGGTATTATTATTATTATTTTAAAATATATTGCTATCTCTTAAGTCTCCTTGCCCTCCTACCAAACAAATTTAATGCATAAAATATTATTCAAAGGGTTAAATATTGACACAGCTCAGGTCAAGATGTAGGATCAAATCTCAGCCACTTAGGAGTTTCTAATTTTGCATACCATCTGCAGCTATAGTGTCAATGTCCTTACAGATTTTCATGGGAACTTTGAATTGCAGGATCACAGAATGGTTAGGGTGGGAAGGGACCTCTGGAGGCCATCTGATCCATCCCACTGCTCAAGCAAGGTCACCTAGAGCAGGTTGCCCAGGACCACGTCCAGGTGTCTTCTGAAGGTCTCCAAGGAGGGAGATTCTACAGTCTTTGGGGAACCTGGGCCAGTGCTCAGTCACCTGCACAGCACACGAGTACTTTTTGACGTTCAGGGGGAACCTCCAGTGTTCCTGTTTATGCCCATTGCCTCTTGTCCTGGCACTGGGTACTACAGTTAAACAGTCCCAACTATCTCAGCTTCTCCTCATAGGAGAGGTGCTCTAAGCCCTTGATCATCTTAGTGGCCTTCTGCTGGACTCTTTCCAGTACGTCTAGGCTTTTCTTGTTCTGGGGTGGCCAGAAGTAGACAGAACAATCCGGATGTGGCCTCACTAGTGCTGAGTAAAGGGGAAGGACCACCTCTCTTGATCTGCTGGTGATTCTTTGCTTAATGCAGCCAAGAATACCAGTAATCTTAGTAGCAAGGGCACGTTGCTGACTCCTGTTCACCTTGGTTACCATTAGGACCCCCAGGTCATTTTCTGCAGAGATGCTTTACAGCTGGGTGGCCCCGAGCATACCATGCTTTCAATTTAATACCAACTGGGGTCATTGCTCCCAGGTGCAGGACTCTGCACTTCTCCTTGTTGGACATCATGGGATTCCTGTCAGGCTACGTCTCCAGCCTGTCTAGGTCGCTCTGGATGGCAGCATGGCCCTCTGGTGAACCAGCCACTTCCCCTGAGTGTCCATGCACCTGAGAGTATTTTAAGCCAGAGAGAATACCAGAGACAGTGAGAATTTTTATGTGGTAGAAAATGCATCTGATTTTTTTTTTTTTTTTACTTTGCCTAGTTGCTGTCTTTCATTTTACCTTTTGAAAGAGTTCAAGTTTGTTCACCCTTTATAGACAATTCTCAGGATTACAATGTGAAGTAGCACCAGAGGCTGGTGCTTCTTTAAGGAAAAGAACTTCATAAAGCTTTTAAAATCTTTTTTTTTTTTTTTTTTTTTAAATAACTCAAATCCTAACACAATAGATCATGAATGTTTGATAGCAGTGAATTTAGTTCATCCCCATTAAAAAACATAAAAAAAAAAAATTAACAAATTGTCCAATTGACCCCCCCTGCCTCCTCCTCCCCCCCCCCAAAAAAAAAAAAAAAAAAAAAAAAAAAAAAGTAACTCAAGGGTCTGGCTTGTATTTGTAATTCCTGATCTGAGTGTCTCATTTTGCCTTGTCTTCCAATTGGGACCAACTCTGATTTCTTTTATTTCCTATCAGGAAGAAAAATCAAATTAAACAACATTTTAGCTGTTATTACATTCCAGAAGATTTTTGTCTGTAGATGACATGACTTCTTAGTCAAGTGAGGCTTGAATATACAAGATGTAGGGAGGTTATTTGAGAAATTGCCTTGTAATTTCTCAATAAAAGCCTATTCTTTTAAAAAATAGTTTTCTGAAGGTGATATACTTCTTTTCCCTGATAAAAGCTGTTGAATGTGACAGGGATAATCTTTGCTGAAGTTTTTGTTTGCCTTTGAATTTATTTTGCTGATATCGATCTTGAGTATGTGTTGAACTCAAATGTTAAATGAGACATAAAGTACTTATAAATAAATATGGCTGCAAAGTGATCACATTTCACTTAAATTTCTTGAGAATTAAATAGCAGTAATTAATAGGATAGCATCTTCTTGCAGTTGGCTTAGGAAGTACTTTTAAAAACAGTAACACATATGTAGCATTGGTCTGGGGATGGTACCAGACCTAATAAAATAACTTGACAGTTCTGCAGTTCTCCTACAGGGAAAGAGACTGCAGTGATATTTTGCTTGATTTTACCCTGCTTCAACTAAAAGCGTTTATTTCAAGGACACAGAAAGGACACTTTTTTTTTTATTTATTAAATGAAGTTTTTTTACCTAATGGTACCTATCACAGCCCAGAGTGTCTGTGGTTGGGCTGCAGATCAAGTAGATTGCTTGAGGCAGGAGCTCATCCAGATCCTGCACTGCGCATGTGAAATCACACACCAGGATACTAGCCAGTGTGCTTTACCCAGTCTCCTATAAATTATGTATAAGGTTTGCAGTGAAGTGGTGCCTGGGGTTTATTTGTTCCGATTTTCATTGCAAACATCTAGGAAATGTCTTAAAATATCCTTGGTCATCATATTGTGTCCTACTCTCGGTGTATGATACAATAACTTAGGAAAGAGATAGATGATGACTGTACTAAAAATGTACTGTAGATCATACAATGAGGCAGGTAGCTTGCAGATCACTTCAAGGAAGTGAAATGTAGGGAAATTGTTAACTAAAAAAGAACACCCAAACTGTTGGTCAGAATTTAATCATGTTATAAAAATATTCAGAATAATGAACGTTCAATAATGAAATGTTGAAATAAGATTTACTGCTAGCTTCAATGTGGGCAGGGGAAAGCAAATTATTTTGACAATATCTTTCTATTTTTTCCTGTGCACAAAGGAATGAGTTACTGGGTGAGCTGAAATGGACTGCAGATTCAGTGGCCTTGTGAATATGTATGTCCTCACATACAGATTGAAGTCTGTAGCTCTGGTTGTAACGTTGAGGGTAGACAGAAATAGGACTTAACATCATGAGCTCCTTCTTGACAGCTCTTGAATGCTTGGATCCTGCCACTTCCACTACATCCTGTAAAATATTTTTCAGTAAATATATAAATATTTTATTATTATTTAAAAGTAGCATTTTAAAATGCTGATGAAAGCTCAATGAGTTGCAGATCCTCCAACGAATACAGCTGAATGTATGTCCTAAAATGTTCCTGATATGAGGCTAGTCCCTAATTCCGAAGTTCAGTATGTTCATATCTAATATGGCAGTTTCAAGGTAAAACCTAAACTAGTGGGCATGACATTTTCTGTAAGGTTTGGAGTCTTCAAAACTAGTTTTACATTTTAAGCTGATACTTAGAAATATCTGCACTCTGGGTGGACCTGGTGGGTTTTTCCGTTTGGGAAGATCATTGGTAAAAGAAAATTGTTTTATTAGAGGTAATCAGCAGAAATGGAATGGCAGATGCTTTCTGTGATACACTAACAAGATGTGCTGTGCCTTGTGTGCTGTTTCTATTTTTTAAAATTTAATTAATACACTTATGAAATATGTGATCACCCTGCTATGGATTAATATAGGATATTGCCTGTACCCTGAATAGTTTATTTTGAGGCTTCTTGAAGCTGGGCCGCTCCCTGCCTACTGCAGACCAGTTGCCAGAGCACACAAGCTATGAGCTGAAGCACACAAACAGCAGGAAGAGCAGCTGCTGTATTTGCAATCAGGTGGCTAATCCAGCGCACTTACTGTGTGGGTTCTGGTAAGCAGATAATTCCCTATTTCTTTTTTTAAAATGTTGTATGCTACTCTCCAAAGCTGGTGCAAGTCTTGTATAACATGTGCACAATCATTAGTTACCACAATCAGAGTTAGTGAGGGTTATAGAAAATTTGGAATAAAAACTTCATGGATAACAGCTAGATTCATTAAAATAAATTTCTTTCACTTTTTTTTTTTTTTTTTTTTTTTTTTTTTTTTTCCCCACAGAATCACAGAATTTCTAGGTTGGAAGAGACCTCAAGATCATTGAGTCCAACCTCTGACCTAACGCTAACAATCCCCACTAAACCATATCCCTAAGCTCTACATCTAAACATCTTTTAAAGACTTCCAGGGATGGTGACTCCACCACTTCCCTGGGCAGCCTGTTCCAGTGTCTAACAACCCTTTCAGTAAAGAAGTTCTTCCTAACATCTAACCTAAAACTCCCCTGGCTCAACTTAAGCCCATTCCCCCTCGTCCTGTCACCAGGCACGTGGGAGAACAGGCCAACCCCCACCTTGCTACAGCCTCCTTTAAGGTATCTGTAGATAGCAATAAGGTCACCCCTGAGCCTCCTTTTCTCCAGGCTGAACAAGCCCAGCTCCCTCAGCCGCTCCTCAGCCCTGAACAAGCTCAGCTCCCTCAGCCGCTCCTTTTTTTTTTTTTTTAGGAAGAAAGCTGAGATTTTTACCACTATCCCATAGAAAGGCATCCTTTTCCATTCTTACACTGAACATATGTTAGCCCCCAAATTCATCTGAGTAAATGTGAGAAGGAGAATTTCAAATGCCAAAAAAGAGGTCAGAAGAGGTAGGAAATGAAAGGAAAATGAAACTGTGCCACAGTTAGGAGGGAGCAAATGGATACAGTTAGAGATTGTGTCAATGAAAGAATAAGACCAAAATATCACTCTGATTTTGGCATTTTTTTGCATGTAGATATAACTTAGCAGTTATTTCTAATATTTAATTAGATATTATGGAATTAAACCTGTATTTAAAATTATGAATTATTATTATTGTTGTTATTATTATTATTAGGTTATCCTTGAAAACATGCTTAGATTTTACTTCCACATTTGTGAGCTTTTACCAAAATAATTTGATGTGTATGAGCTCATTTCACTTATTACTTAACTCTAGGAAAGGAGCAGAATTTTTAGATTTAATTAATTTTAAATATTGAGATGTATTTCAGATACTGGTAAGATGTCAAAATGATTTTCAATAAAACTATTTTTTTAATCTAAAAGTCACATTTAAAAATGTTGAAAAAGTTCAATGTTATGGCTTTTATAGTTTTATTGTTTTTCATTTAGAGAATTGCTGTCATTCATCAACATTCATGCCTTTCTAAGCAGTACTTAGAGAAGCATGTTTGCAGCTTGGTACATCTGTGATTCTGTAATTGTATTTTCATACAGAAAACTAAATGTGATTGAAAGGGTAGACATGCTACACTATTGCTATCCGGTGACAAACATACATATCTGACTTTCCAAATACCTAATATATCATGCTTTTTAATATTTTGATATTTTAATATTTTAATATTTTTGTAATACATAAATGCTTTTATAGAAATTGCTTGCCTCATTTAAAAATATGTATTTTTAAAATAGTGCTTATCACATAATCTAGAAAACTGATGTTTCTGCAAGCTCAACTATAATATTAGTTACACGATCCTGGAAAATGACAGGAGAATAGCAGACAGTAAATGACATTTATGCACATGGTTGATTAACTGTCTCTGGCTTGCTGTGCAAAGCAGTTGCATGATAGGTTAATCTAAGTGCCTCTTACCAGTGGCAAAGCAAAATAACCATTTGCTTAAATAAAGTTAGGCAATCAGCTCTTTACCCTTCATGGTTTTCAGTAATTGTATAAGAAATTATTTTCTGCTGGTTGCAGTCAAACATGAAGTCCTTTAAAGTTCTAAAAAGAAATAATAATAACACTTAGAAAATGCATAAAATAACCTTTGACGTGAGTCTCTTGAAAACAGCAAGTTATTAATTTTTTTTCATCTGGTATTGTTGTGCACTTAGAGCATTTAGTTTTCCACTTAGATGGAAAATCAGGAAGGTATACATCTAGCTAGGAATATATTCTGTGAAATTACTTGGCTTTTTATCATAGGTAGTGCTGTAACAGTTGCTGGTACCTGCTGTGTTTACCAACTTACCCAGTTAAAATTTCATTGAAAGTTCTTTGTACATTGTTAAGATTTGAAATGTTAAGTCATGCTGATTTCTGAATATGCATAAATGCAATCTCTGGTGGAAGGTGAGTTTGAAACACTTATGAATTCTGTATTTTTTAAAAAATGAAGCAAATACCTAAATATGCTGGGTCTGACTTCTTTTTTGCCAAATGTGATGGAAATGCTTATAACATCCTGGTAACGAGAGACCTTGTTAAAGCCTAGATGGAAACAGAATAACAAGCTGCTGTACAGGAGAGTGTTGCTTGTTACTGAGGTATATATATTTGCTAACAGATATGTTCTTCTCCAGTCTAATTTATTTCTAAAAAGTAACAGAAAGATAGAATTGCATTAGTAAGGGTTATTCTGTCAAAATTACTTTAGAATTGTCTTGGATATCTTTCAGTGCTTAGGGTGTAGATTGTCAGAGATTTGTTAGGAAAGAATTCTAGGTATTGTTCCCATTAATATTGTAAAAGTATTGTATAAAACAATGACATTTTATGGGAGTGTTTTGTTATGTAGGATTGATCCCCTGAATGAGAATGCCCTTGATGTCATTCTGGAGCTCAAGAACTGGGACAGACTGCCTCCAGCTGTGAAGTGAAACCTTCTAGGCCACAATAAGGAGATATCAGTGGCTTCCAGCAGACCCTTTGGTAAGCATACATCTGGGGAACCCCTCTATGTGCACCACTCTCCAGAACATCAGTGGTCCTAAATGCAATATGCTAATGCACAATGGCATCAGCGGGTCAAATTATCAATAGCAATTGCATGTCCAGAAACTGGGGAGCAGAAATAGCAGTTATTATTTATTTATTTATTTACTGGGTTTACATAGCAAGGCTTTAGTAGCAGTGGGGCTGCGGGAGTGGCCTCTGTGAGAAGATCCCAGCAGCTGCCTTGTCAGATCAGTGCCAGCTCCATCTGGATCCAGAAGGGACCTGCTGCTGGCCGGAGTTGAACCTTTGAGTGGCATTGGTTGGACCTCTGTGAGAGCCGATTTAAGAAAGGGATAAAAGTCCTTCTGGGCAACAGCAGCTGGGGGAGCAAGGAGTGAGAACCAGCTATGCAGCCCCCAAGGTCAGTGCAGCAGGAGGGCAGGAGGTGCTCCAGGCACACAGAGGCAGTTCCCCTGCAGCCTGTGGAGAGGCCCCTGGTGGAGCAGGCTGTCCCCCTGCAGCCCATGGATCCCACATGGAGCAGATCTCCACGCTGCAGCCCGTGGAGGAGCCTCTGGTGGAGCAGGTGGATGTGGTCTGGAGGGGGCTGTGTCCCATGGAGAGCCCCTGCAGGAACAGGCCCCGGGCTGGAGCTGCAGCCCGTGGAGAGGAGTGGTTGTGGTGGTTTGCCCAGTTGGGTAAAACCACCACACCTTTCTAGAAAAAATAATATATATTTGAACGCATTTCACTCATCACAGTGTTTAATTCATAGTTAGCTTGTTTGAGGGAGGTATCTTTAGTATGGGTTATATATCCACATCATCATAAACATGTCTATACTGGTGTGTACACCTATACATTCTGCAAGTGCAATTCCCAGATCTGTGATGGGGTGAGGACCTGGGATGTGGTGACATATCCTGCCTGGCTGTATAGGCACGTGGAGGTGGAAGCTGTCAGGGGTGCACCCCAGGAACCGGGTGTAGTCAGCCAGGTTTCTGCTGTGTGTGGAAAACAAAGTGTGGGCAATGAGCATAAATTTGTACTGCACCTTCCTAAAATGACTTGTTCATCCTTCTGGAAGACTGAAGGGAAGATAATTTGATTACATTTTTGAGGCAATATCCCACTGGCTTTGTTTATTAGTTTTAAAATTTGATTTGTATTTCCAATGAGGTGTCTATCCTTCTGTGTTAGCACTTGCCAGTAATTAAACCACAAACCACACAAATTATCATAATAAATATTTACAGCTCATTGTCACTCCTATAGTCAAAATGTGGTCAGCCAAAAAAATTCAATAACCTGTATAGAGCGGTGCTTGCCATGTTCACCCTCCAAGGAAGCAGCTTTAACATATGGACTTAGCAATATGACTTATACATTGTTATTGAATAACTGGGGGATGAATGGCTGAGTTTCAGATTCATTTCAAAAAAAATAAAAAATATCTTCTTTGAAAGGCACTACATTGAGTTAATGTTATTAAAGATGACTTTCTTTGGGATATTATTTTAAATGCTAATTAGCATATTTTTTGAGTGAAAAAGGGTTTTACTTGGGGAAATTTATTTAGCATTCTTTCTTTAGCTAAGTTTCCTTAGCTATTTGAAACTCTGCATTTAAAAGAATTGTCACATATATTCATGTTTCTTTGTTTGTGAGTTACTTAACTCAGTATATAATAGCCACGAGAAGGAGTCTGCAGTTAACATTTTTTTAAGGAACACTTTCCACACAAAGCAAGGATGTGGTGGGCAGCTGGTGTTGCCCAGGCTTTTGGGAACTGTCCTTGGTTGTCTAACTGAAATTATAGCAGACAAGCAGCTACATTGCACAGTGAATGCACAGTCTCCAGTAACCAGACCCTAAGAGAGGAGAAAGGAAAAAAGAGTCAGGAGTTTTCACATTTTTATTCTTTCAGCCAACAGCAATCAGGATAGGCAGGCCAGCTGCTGTGCTGAGATACAGCCTTTCCCACTTGAAAAGTACTAAGCACTTGCATTGAGATAAGCTTGTCACATGGCTGAGCATAGGAAATTAAAAATGAAGGGTTTGTGCTGACAAGTTCAAGAACTGGTGTTCACACCTCCAGCTGATGTGTGTCGCTGGCATACTGAATTTACACTCCTGCCTAATTAGGCTCCTGACACACTGACCCTGCTGCACTAGAAGAGCAGCTGCTGCTCTTCTGCTTGTTGCAGAGACTGAGCTGCTCATGGTCAGCCTGGACACTGCTTTAGCAAGGACATCTGCATCTCTGTGTACTTATGTCAGGCTGTAGCAGCCTTTTCTGTCCACTTCACAGCCAGCCCCTGCCATGCAAGAAAGTGTTCAAGCACTGGGACAGGCTGCCCAGGGAAGTGTTGGAGTCCCCATCCCTGAAGGTATTTAAGAGATGTGTGGATGTGGCACTACCAGACATGGTTTAGAGGTGGAACTTGGTAGGTCAGGTTGATGGTTGGGCTTGATGGTCTTGAAGGTGTTTTCCAGCCTAGATCATTCTATGATTCTATGAAAAGGGACAGACAGGGACTCCTGGGAGATACAGGTCCTCTAATGAGGTATAAGGAGCCATGTGCAGCCAAATAGCTCTGCAACCAACCAGCTCAGATCCTGCATTGTTTGTTAACTGTGGAGGGGCACTGACATTCCTATCCTGGCTCCTCTGGAGCTACCTGGTACGTCTGTTTCAGCAGGGGTGTGTGGAGCTACCACAGGTCATCCCAACCAGCCAGATGTGGTGCAGATGCTTGCCCTCTGTAAGACAACAGAGGCAAGGTCTTCTGCAATTGCTCATTTGGTGAATTGAGTCGATATCAATAGTAAGGAGGTGTTGCTTGTGGCTTGCTGGCACTGGAGTACTTCCCCAGAAAAACACAGCACAGCTAGGGTTTTAGAGCAAGCCATCATCCCAGGTTAAAACGGAATGTTGATTGCCATTTTGGAAAGGGGAAAATCAAGCTCTGAAAGTAAGTAATGGTAAAATACTTCATTTATGTGGTTTCTGAATTTGCACTAGCTATTTAAGGCATTTCTCAGTGGCATTATGAATTGTTAAGTTTGCCTTTTCTTCTATGAATGTTTTAACATTGTTCATCAGAGATAATAAATAAATCTTTGTGTTGCAATTCAAGGAAGGAAGTTACTATAGGATCAACAGTACCTTTGTTGTTGTTGTTGTTTGTCCATCAGGATGCCTGGAAATGAACTCTCATTTTTTTAATAGAAAACATCACTTTCTTTCATGTGTATACTGTGCTGTGCTTCATATGGGACTTTCTCTGTCCTTCACCCTGAATGTTACTCAGAGAAGTATGGAAGTAAAAGGTGACATAATAAAAAACATTATTTAAAAAAAATGTTTAAGCTTTTTCTTTGAACCCCTGCAGTGTTGAAAAAAAGGTTTTGCTTCAAGATGATACCGAGATGATACCGATTTCTTGCAGCTAATAAATTGTCCTTGGAAGAAATAGTTAATTTTCTTCTTGACTTTTTGACTTTTTTTTTTTTTTTTTTTTTAAGAAGTGGCTGATGTATTCCTACAGTAAAAGAAAAAGAGCAAACCTCTTCATATCTGGTGTAACTTCTGAACTGCAGTGCACTTAAAGGTTGATGAATTGAAAAGTTTCAGTGCAACCTCCAGATTCTTTTCCACTTTTACATCTAAAAGGTCTGTGTTTTTAGTCACTTGATGTGTATACAGCACTCTTCAAATAAGCTGTATGATACTAAATAGCAAGTATGCAGTGGAAGACTTTCCCAAGAAACTGATTTCTTCTGCAATTCATAGCAGGACTTCCATTTTGCAGCATAAAAAGTATTGTAGAACACATGAATAATGATTGAAATAAGGAAAGCAAACATCACTTTTAAAAATATTACTCATGTTTTTGATTGCATATGTGACTAAATGGAATTACTTTATGGTAGTACTGAATGATGTTGAATGCAGTTCATTAATGTGGCAGGTTGAAGCTAAGATTTACATTTGGAAAGCTACTGCCTTTGATTGAAAACAGCATCGAAAGTATCAAAGTGCATAGACTTCATTGCTTTTTGGATACCACCATAAGAAGCAGTATTTTTATTGGTGAGAATGTGCTAAAATCCCTAGCTTTGGATTTACAGTGTGATAGAAGTATCATTATCCTGCATTTACTGCTGAGACTTCTGTACTTTATTGATAAGTCGTATGACTTACCCACTGGGACTTGCCACTGGGACTTCCAACATTAATCTCCTTGTTCAACACAGGAAAGTAACCAATACTTATCTGTAGTTATTACATTACATCAAATGTGCAGCAGACGTTGTGTAGTTCCTATATGTTATATTGTATTCAATTACACATTACAAGAGGTCTTGGTCTATGAAATGGACCATGCCTTAGCTTCTGGGAGCGTGACTGTAAGCTCCTGACCAGCTGCATTAATTGTGCTATGGCTTCCATAGCAGAAAAATACGTTCTTACTGAATTCAGACCAGTTTTATTTTATGTGTTGGGTTTTGTTTGCAATGACAATGCCACCAAGCTTTGTTGAATGTTAAAGTTTTTTCATTAAAAAACAGATTGTTCTAAAGTCTGTACCAGTTGAATGACGACGGCAGATAAGAATAGATCGTTACTGTTCCACAGAGAACAAAGCTGTTACATATCGATCGCTGTTGTTCTCAGTACAGTGTTGTTTGCAGATAAACACTCTCCATGGTTCCTGAAACAATTATAAATCCGGAAATATTTTGGAAAACAGGACCCATCAGCATGTTAGTTCCAGGTCTTTAGAAGATGTGAATATTAGCTCAAAGAGCCTCTTCTACACTGTTTTTCCCTGTTGGTCATGAAATTAAATGAAAATTATGATTTGAAAACAAAGGAATAAATTAGTATTTTTGCTTTATAATTTGAATATTTAAAGTTTATATTTTTATTTTCTCTGATTCTAGGAATGGCAAATATTATTCTCATATGATTACATCTCAAGAGCGATCATTTAAAAATATATATATCAAATGTTATGTAACATGTAATAAATACCATGAGATTCATCAACATTGGTGATAAATTCAGTCTGGATATCAGAAGAATTTGTCTTTTTGTTTTCTTGGGAGGCATTGCAGCCCCTATAACCACAGTTTCTTTTACATAATAAGAATTTCAAAGTCCTGGGTGAGGTATGTGGATTTACAGAGACAAAATTTGGGAACATCTGTCTGATTGTTCGATTGATTGATTGGTCAATCTGATCACATCAGATGCCTCTCCAACCTGAACCATAAAAAGTAAGTAAACTGAACTAGGTTTCTTTTTCATAAGTAAGGCAGAAATGGTTGCAGTTAAAATTTCACATTCCTTTGGGATAATCTAAATGGAGAAGCAGTTCTAGAAGTGCTTGGAGGCACGGGAATGGCCGTTGGCATTAACTGGTTCCCAGGAATATGCAATGTCAGGCTTGTGCATGACAAAAACATATAGAGGAAACCACAGATGCCATTTTGAATAGAATATATATTAAAGACAGCTAGTTTGTTCTTGACTCATACCATCTGCTCGATTTTTTTTTCAGATGTGCAAGTTATTTGTCATGTCTAGAGAAGTATTTTAGGAATCATATATTTCTTAGTTTTAGATCAATGTTTTATTCATTATTTTTGGAGAATTGCTAAATAATTGATTTGGGTCTTTGATGAGCGTTTATGGTGGAAATGGCTTGCATTGTGAGACTAGCGCACTCCTACAGGAATCATGTATGGTCAGAGAGCTGGAGCACCTCTCCTGTGAATACAGGCTGAAGGAGAGGTTGAACCAGGTTGTGGTTGTTCAGCCTGGAGAAGGCTCTGGGGAGACCTTACAGTCTCCAGACCTTCCAGTACCTAAAGGAAGCCTACAGGAAAGCTGGGGAGGGACTCTTTGTCAGGGAGTGTAGTGACGGGACGAGTGGTACTGGCTTTAAACTAAAAGAGGGTAGATTTACATTAGATATAAAGAAGAAATTCTTCACTCAGAGGGCAGTGAGGCACTTGAACAGGCTGCCCAGAGAAGCTATGGTTGCCCCATCCCTGGAGGTGTTCAAGGCCAGGCTGGATGAGGCTTTGAGCAACCTGGTCTGGTGGGAGGTGTCCCTGCCCATGGCAGTGGATGGGAATAGACTGAATCATAGAATCATAGAATATCCTGAGTTGAAAGGGACCCTTAAGGATCATCAAGTCCAACTCTTGACACCGCACAGGTCTACCCAAAAGTTCAGACCATGAACCACTGGGTCTGGTCTGAGCTGGAAAGGACTTCAGGCTGATCCTATCTGGAATTGGGGACATACATACAATTTTGTTTTCCAGTTAAAGCTCTCAAACATATGCACATTGTATTTTATAAAAGCTCTTGTTGCTCTGCTGCACTCCTGTTCCTGAAATAAAGGTCACACAATTACTTATGGAAATCACGTAACCACAGGCCATGCATTTCAGGGAGCGGACAGCAAAGATACAGTGTGTGATCGTCAGTTGCTAAGTAGACAAATAAGAAAATGAAATACCACCTTTTAATAGTGAAAAGGTTATGCTAAACTCTGATCAGAAATTGTTTTTATTTTCCTGTCAGCCAACAGACATGATGTAACGTCTGCACCTGAGTATTTTGTTAATTAAATTAACCTTTTATTCCATAACTTACCTCTTTGTCAGTTAGCCAAGAAGGCAGAAGCTGCTTTTATTCTACAGGAGGCCTTCTCCTCTAGTTGCTTTTCTTCCTACTCAAACTTTTCTCAAATCTATGTTCTCTTTTCCAGAGATGTAGCTCAGACACCTTTTGCTGGTTCTTTTGCTCCCCTTCTTCTCTTAGCTATTGAAAGGTGTTGGCAGAAAGCCTGATGTTGATTCCTTTCATGCTTTTCAGCCCACTTCAACTTGAGTTCAGTCTATGTTCTTTGTTATTGCATCGCATTTATCCCATCTAAAGAAACAGAAATCTCCTTTGCAGGCAGGTTTCAAGCAAGCCTCCCTTTTCAAACTAGCCTTTTTTCTTCCTGCGGTCAAATTCAAATCAACTTTCTAAAAGTTATGAGGCTTGACTGTGACATCACAAGGTACCTCCATGAAAGGACTTGATATAATTCCTTAGATATGTATGCCTTTAAATGTGTTCATGTTTTAACTGGAAAAGGGGTTGGGATCACATTTCTGATTTGGCTTGAACCACCAGGTTATTGAAGGCATAATTTTACTGTGCTGTGCTGGCAGAAGGGCATGAAGAAGGCTTCTTCGTAATTAGGAATGGAGGCCAGCAGCATTTGTCTCTAACGAGAGGCCTCACAGAAGATAGTGAGAACCAAGACTTTTCTGTAAAGAAGTCAAATATGAAGGTGGGAGAAGATAAAGCCTTTTAGAGGATTCAGTACAGTGAAAGTTTGCAATTTGTGCTGCCAGGCACTGGAATTTTGTGCTCTCTAGCCATATTTGAGACAAGAATTTCAAGCTTGTATTAGGATACGCTACTACTCTGTCTTCACGAGATTTGTTTTGGAGTGAATGCACCTTTGCAGTCTGTTAGTGTCTCTTTTACTATTTTATTACTGTGTGTCCTTTGTCCAATTATGTAACAACATGGTAGATGTGAGGAAAGCATTTGTCATTTTATGTCATGATTGGAAGAAAATGTTTCCAACGAATGGATTCTCATTTCACTTTGAAGCAAGTAAGCTTATGATTCATATATGCTCTGTACAAAAACATAACTAGGAGTCAGTCCATACATCAAGAGAAGTTAAGTTGAAATAAATTGAACAATAATGGATGACTCAGGGTATTATTTAATACTTGTTCTAAAAGTGTCTTCCCCCATGCTACCTAAAAAGGTGGCATGTTGTTGTTTGACTTCTTTCTAGACTTCCTTTTGCTTTCTGGTAATGGTGCATGGGCTTCACTCTCCCTGGGCAGGTAGTTCTTTTAGGCTGGTTGGACGAAACTTTCTAATTAAGGACAAAATGTTTTGTTTCTTTGGGATCTGTCATAATCAGGCAAAAACAGGTTAACAGTATAATCCTGTGTTTCTACTTACTGATTTTTTTTTTTTGTTTTTGCCTTTTTTCAACCTTTCTTCCTTATGTTTGTTATATTGCGATGCCATCAGTCCTAGAGAGTGCGCATCTACAGGGTGGCCAGTTTGCTTGGGAACAGTCATTCACAGCTTGTCTCCAGGAGCCACGTCTTCCATCAGCCCCTCCAGCTGGTGCCCGGCAATGATACTGCCACTGGCTTGACTCTGGGGCTCCAGATGTCATTACAGCAATTAGCAGACACTGGAGAAAAGCTACTGTAAATATATTTTTTGTAGTAACATCTTCTCATGCTGCAGTTTTATACCATACCTGGAGTTCACAGCAAGTTCTTTCATGTGCTGTTGTAGTGTTCTAAGTCTGCAAACATTTTCTATTTTTGAAAGCATTTTTTTTTAAGGAAAAAGAGTGTGAATTGGGTGTATAGTTATTTACTATAGGTAATGTATGGTGCTCATATCAGTGTCTAAGTTAACAGTTAAATTGTTTTGCACTTGACATACAAAGCTATGGTTTCAAATGCAGCCTCTGTGAATTGCATCTGGAGATTGAACTGGAGAAATGGAATTATACCTTGCACCTCACATTAAGTCACAATTTCAAATGTCCTTTTCATCCTGAATGATAATTTTGCTAGTTAATTTTAATGTGATTTGCAGTATATTGCAAATACTAGCTATAAAAAGAACATCTGCGGGAATTTTGTTATCCTCATATAAAAAAGTCTGTTTTACCCTCATGATGTCCTCATCATGATAGCTGTGGTTTGTGCATATCTTTGTAAGATGGGGAAGGATGGGATAGCAGACCAAGAATTTCAGAAGTGCAGTAAGGAGAATGTTTTACGGACTTTACTCTTCCAGACAGCTCCATACCATTCAGCCATATGCATGCTGCCTCGAAGCAGGACTGGAAACCAAATCTACAAAGAATCATAGAATGATCTAGGTTGAAAAAGACCCTGAACATCATCAAGTTCTGACCTTCTGAGTCCCATCACTAAACCAATCTCTTTAGTGCCATGTCCACAGTCTGTTAGATATGTCTTCCTTTTGTTCAAGAGTAAACACTTGATTTGAATATGGAATATCAAATTATGTGATGGTGTTAGCAGGCAGGATTTGGGAGATGTTTGTGACTAATCACTTACTGGGAATTCCATAATGACTGTGTTATGAAAGTTTTCTGAGATAAATTTATTCATTTCAAAGGCTGTCCTAAAACAATAACTAACTATGAATTTTGCTAGGTTTATTAAAGCATTTTATGTTTTACTTGTTACATAGATGAATTTAGGAGGTAGCTTCACAGTTTTTTATAGCTTCACAGTTTTCTACTCCCATTTGCTGGGCAGAGCGTTTCAAAGTTTATGCTTTCTTCACACACACACACAAAAAAGAATTATGGAAACAATGACGTCCTTGCTTCTGTATAAATTGCAGCATAAAATCTGATTATCTTGTGAATTTTGTATGTTCAAATATTTGCTTATGTACTATGCTGGAGCAAACTGCATATTTTCTTTACTAGTACATAATATTCATTTTGCAGTCACTGATATCAACAATTTTTCATTGTGCTAGCAACACTTGATAAATAAACAATGTCAGAGAAAAAAATGTATCGGAGAGCTCCTGTCAGACCAATTATATTTTCATTTTACAGTAGTTTTCACTTTATGATCTCAATATTTTTAACTAAAAATAGAGCTGCTCTGAACCCTGTCCAGCCAACCTGTCTTTAGAAGCTGCACATTCTGTTCAAGCCAGTTGCTGGTGACTGTCCCTAGCAGCTGGCAAAGAGAGAGACATCTCAGCTTAGGACAGACCTGTTTGTGGTGTTCCTTTCCAGTTAAAGAGATGCTTGACTACTAGATGCATAAACTCAGGTGAAATATCACTAGCAGGTTGTTAATGGCTTGTTTTATCCTCTTGACCTGTTTGACCATATGTTTTCTATCTACTTGTGGTGTCTGATAAACGAGGGAAATTTCTTTTGGAAATTTCCTCCTAGTTACTCAAAGCTGGTATGAGTTTTGGCTGCATGCATGAGGGATGTATGCCAACTGCATACTTAAGAGCATTCTTTGTGCTGCTCTGTGGTTCTGATCAGTCATTCCAGGTGTGTCGTGTCTTTATTGACAACCTGTCCAATCCCCCCCCTTTTTTTTGTAAGCAAGATGATAGAAAACCAAGGAAAATAATATGCCTCATCAATGGACAATTAGTGGGAGGAGAATAGGAAGATATATTGTTTCTAAATTCTGTAGGCTATCTGATGCTCCAAAATGTGGTAGTTATGGCAGTTGTAGTAGTTATCTTAGCGGTACTATTGCAAATATTATAAATGTATTTAGAACACAACAAAGAAGGTGACTATGCAGGAAGGGAATTTCAAGACAAGGCAGGGCTGCTGTGATATTGCAGATGGACTCTGCATATACAGCCAGTAAAATGTGTCCCAGAATCTGAATAAAATGCTGATCTGTTGGAGAAACATTTAATCTTGTCATAATATCTATAATGAGTGAGTGTAAAGCTTCTCTTTTTAAGCTTCTCCTGCTCCTAATTACCATTACTCTGTTAATGGCAGGAGTAGTTTTATTTCAAGGTTGAATTGCTCCAGCTTTGTTTGGATTCCAGCCACATGGTTTTTCTAGCTCTTTGTGAGATTAAGAAGTCCCTTGCTATCAGATACTGTTTCTGTGTGTAATTACCTATACACGATGATTCAATCACCTCTCAACCTTCTTTTCAACAAGCTGAATAAATTGAACTGCACTTTGTAGGACTGTATTGAAGAAAATCCCCAGATATCTTTTTTACACATTTAACAATGTCAGGGCAGAAGTAAGCTGCTCTCATTTGCTGTTGATATATATTCTTCCATATATTCCTGCTAACTAGCATGTGTATACTCATGAGAGTATACTCATATACATGAGAGTATACTCATTGTAGAGACATAACACACATCAACTACTTGTTCACAGCAATGTCCCTTTCAAGGTATTCAAACACACCTTAAAAAGGGGGATAATTGTGCATTCTTTCACTGTACAGGGATAGAGATGTGCCTCCCTCCCTGGTGCTGGGATGACCTTCTCAGTCCTAGGACTTGAATGCTGGAAAGCAGTTTGTCTCAACAGGGGAAACAGCGAGCCACTTACCTCTGGTTAATTAGTGTCAAAGACAGCATAAAAGTTAGTGTTTGTCTAACCTATTTGTTGGCTTGTTGGAGTTTTGCTAAATGGAAATTGCTTAGTTGAGTTTCTGTTTCAGTCATGGTAATCACTCTGAATAAAGCAAGATTTTGCCATGGTTGAAAGTTTGTGTCACATCCCTGGTGTCAGGGATCCCTTGCTCTGGGAAGGGAGATTTTTTTTTTTTTTTTTTTTTGTCAGAGGTGGACAATTTTCTACTCTGGGCAAGAAGCTGCCCAGGAATGTAAAAAGTGAAATATTTGCCTTTAAAACAGTGCAGTTGATGCATATAAAGCAGAGGCTGCCCAAGTTTTAGGAGACTAATTTCCTGAAGAGCTACCTGCACAGAGCATGTTCTGTTTGGGAGAGAGCTGGATAAGATCCCCTCTTAGTCTTCCCCAGGCTAAGCAGGCCCAGCTCTCCCAGCCTCTCCTAATATGAGAGATGTTCCCATTCCCTAATCGTCTTCACAGCCCTTCTCTGGACTTGTTCAGACACAACGTGGAAGGAAGGACTGGGTAGGTCTGTGATGTGGGTCTAAAGATTTCAACACTGTTGGTTGCCCACATGAATAATGAAAGAATTAATTCTGACTTCTTATGAAAATCCTGAGAGAATGACACCCATACAGATGTGTTAGAAATACTCAGTGGGTGAAGGAAGGGAGAGAGTAAGATGGCAGGCTCAGGTATTCAAGATATCAGGAAAGGTTAGGCTCTACCAAAGTCATCTGCAGTTTCTCAGCAGAAAGACAGGTTTCTCTCTCCATTCGATTTGAGGAGATCAGCTCTCCTCCTCCAGATGCCTGTGGCTTGAATCTTGTATATCTTTCTGTGGTTTCTTCCCCTAAAGTAGAAAAGCCTCAAGGGCCATACAGGCTGAAACAAGGGAACCTGTACAGGAGATCCTACTGTAGACAATTCAGAATATATAAATAATGTATGCAGGAGTTGGCAGCAGGTGTGAACAAAATGCCAAGCCAAATGTTGCAAGGAATAATGTCAACTTTAGGGAGCTAACAAAATCAAAAACTGTTTCTATTGATTTCCCTTAGAACAACTCTACCTGAGATTGTTATTAATCCTCCTGAGCATCCCAAGTTTTTGTTCTCTCAGACTTCAGCTGCCTTGCTGCAAAAGATGATTTGCATCTCAAGCTACCAGAAGCCTTGGGACCGCAGAGCAGTCATATTACCAGGCGATTTTACCCTGGGGAGGAACTGCACTGACTGCAGCTTTACTTTAACAAGAGCTTGGGCTTCAGGTTTGGGAAGACGTGGAGAGATTGGAAGAGCGGAGGAAGCCATATGGGAATAATTTTAACCTTCAAAGTATATTGTATATAGGTTTTTGATGTTACAGAAGCTCTGGTGTCAGTAGGATTTCTGTGCCTGAAAAAAATAATCTTAAAGGTGTTGTCTCATGCTACAACCTGTGAATGTATAAATGTATCAGCAGAAATTTCAGGGTTGGAAAAAGGAATCACCACTTGACACTGACAGTAAGTTCACGGGCACTTGACACCTTCCATCTCAATAGCTTGAACTTTCCAGGTCATGGAAACACAAAGACCCCGAGTGGGAGTCAGGATTATTTGTAAACCCTTCCACCAAAGGCAATTGATGCAGAGACTGGCCCTACAATCCCCTGGACACTTTTACCTGTATTTCTACACTTCTATGTGCTCATGGTGTGATACATCACATTGATGTGGATGTCCAGCATCACAGGTGAGTGGGGCAAGGCTGTGGGCTCCGCTCTGAAGTTGGCCCAGGGGAAGCTGTGGTGGGGCTCTGCCTGCCTCTCTGGTGCAGATGGGAAAGAGGCAGTGTGGCAGAGACAATCTGAGGATGGACTGAGCTTCTGAATGAGGTACAGCCTTTGCCTTTTTCTTGTTTGCTGTCTCCAGTGTCTTGTTTCAGGCAGTATTGATCGTGTCAAACCTGGGCAGCTCTATCAGCAGAAATGGTAGTTGTGCAGAAAGGAAAGTCCTCTGACAGCCAGCAGAGCATTTAAAACTAATGGAAGTGCTGTTACAAAACCAGTAATAAATGTGATGTGGCTTGTTAGCTGTTAAAGTGTCATGGTACAAAATTTCTCTGAGCCCATTTGGTTGGGGTGTCATTAAAGGGCAGGGACTTTTCTGTGTGTGCCCTAGCTACCAGTCCTTCTGGTAGCCAGGGCTTGTTTCATCTCTGGAAACTCCACCGGATTCTTTCCTCCACCCCCAGATGACCCAAAAACAAAGCAAGGAAGCCCCCTGGTGATAACCTGCCTCCTTCATAGCTGGCTGCCCTACAAGTGAAGGCCATAGGCTTTGTCCCTTACTGTTACAGCAGCTGCTGCAGCGCCTGTATGAATGGCCACAATGAGGGAGAGGGGAGGCTGCTAAAACTCTCCTCTAAAGCTGTGTTGGAGCCTCTTCAGGCAGCTTTGCAGTGCTCCTGTTTAGCTTCTGCAAAGAGATAGTGGGGTCAAAGGTGAAAGATTTCAGGGGACAGAAGATGGGACTGAAACATACAGCCTTTAGCTACAAGAAAGAAAGCACAGACCAGTGTGCAACACTATCACCAGTCCCAACAAGTGACAATAAAATACTCTCCGAAGAGACAGGTCGACAGTGACCTTATCTATGGTGCCCAAACTGCAATAGGTGAGACGATGTGAATTTTCAAAGGAGAAAAATGCATAGGCAGAGACTAGGTCAAGAAATCTACTCAACTCTGCTGAGAGTTTGCCATTCAGGAAGGTGCCTTCTAAAGGATTTGAGTGAAATCCTGGTACTGTTAACATCCAGGAAGGTTTTGCCACTCATAATACAATCTCAGAGTTCATTCCAGGTTTCTCTATGATAGGCAAACCCTGTCTACAGGGGAATACAATGAAAGTAAATTCACAGCTTAAATGGCTTTCATACAATTGTGATTATGAAATAGAGCAGAGAGGATTAAAGATCGGCAGCATTAACTCTAGGTAACTTTAATGAGCTCTGTAATTCTAGAAACAGTGAGGAGCTCAGCGTTGATACTTACTGACGTAGACAGACTAACAGTGTTTGAAGAAAAAAATTAGCACCTTCTCAGACAAGAGGGCAAAAGGCTAAGGAGAATGGCTGTGCATCACTTTCTCTGTCCCAGCCTTTATGCCTCGTTCTTATCCGTGAAATCTAAAATGGCTTTGAGTTCCTACTAATTTTCTTTTTCTTCTTAAATGTCAGAGTAATATTTTTCTGCCTCTCTTTCTTGACCTTTCTTATTTTCAGTGAAGGAGGAAAGATGCACTTTTTATGAATCGGGGTGAAAACTGTTAACATGCAGCATACACACCTACACCAAACTTTTGGAAAATAGAGGGCAGCCACACTGTGCCTGTGTAGACACAGAGAGTGTCTTGAAGCTTTTTGCCTTGGAACATTTCTGATGGGGAAATAATTTTTCCCTGCCTGCTCCTTCTCTGCTCTGACAGCTCTGGTGTGAAGGATCACTCCTACATAGCGAGAGGAGTAATTTGTCTTCTAGGGCCTGAGCTAAATATGGACAGGGTCCTATTGATTTCTATGGGAGCTGGATGGGCTCATAAAGGCACCTTTGTAGACATAATTTGCTACTCTGAGCTCAGGTCACTGCTTTCAAATACTTGCAATTTCATTAAATCAGGAGTGCTTTCAGAGAGGAGAGTCTTTACTAGTTCTTGCCTCATCTCTGACTGCATGATCTTGAACAAATCACCCAGGTCAGAACCTTCTATTTTGTATTTTTGAGTCCATTTCCAGGTGACATCAGTGAATCATTAGACTTTCCAAAGTCCTGCACGCCCACAGGGTAGGGCTCCCCTGCTTTAAAACCAGGAAAGTATCTCTTTGCCAGCAGACATGGAACCTGCAGGACTGTCCTATGTGCTCTGTGCTGTACAGATCATAGTAATAGGTAAAGAAAGACAAAAAGAGAGTGTCCTTTACAAAGGAATACTGTCTGCCTGGCCGATAAACACTGCAGGAAGAGATGGCATGCATTGCAGACTGGGGGACCTGCATGGTGTGAAGATGTTTGAGGTGCTACATTGCAATGTGGTTGGCAGCAAACCAATGATGCTCTGGGGTAAAATCTGGGACTTTGCACTGCTTCAGTCCAAATCTGCAAAGGAAGCAGACTTGGAATTCCTCTGTGAAAATGCCCCGAAATTTTCTGCTTCTTGGTTTGCTAAGAACAAAAGGGGCGAGCTTTAGAACTCAGTGCTTGAGGCGAGGGCAGGTGCAATCCACATGCACACCGCTTTAGAACAAGAAGGCTTTGAGGGAATATGATAGCTGCTGGCAGAAGAAAACTTTCCTTTTGAAAATCCAAGAAATGTCTCTATTTTAGCTTATCTTACAGGGTCACTCTTGCTAGAAGAAGCCAGCTGAGAAACCTCAGTTGCTATTAGTCCTCTGGAGTAAGTAAGCAGACCTCTGGCCCCAGAGCAGTCATACCAGAAGGTGTCCCTGACTTCTTAAAGCTTACAGCTGTTTTTTACACTTCTGTGCCACATATAAGTTACTGCAGCTTTCCCATCCCCTATGAAGATAACGATGCTATCTCACAGCTTTCACATATTAACCACAACTAGGTCTCTGCCAGCTTTCTCGTATCAGTCATCAGTGAAAAGAGCATAAATATAGCCCTACAGCCACCTGCAAGCAGTAGGCCTGGTAATTGCATCCACCAGCAGGTAGGGCAAGTCTCCTGGTCCTCCACATGGAAATTGTGCTGAGGAGAGGCTTCCTGAAGCATGAGTTTTGCTGACTTGCAACAGATAAGCTGTCTGCAAGTGTACATACATGGGCTTGTAAAATTTGTTGGGTTCAGGAGTTATCTTTCTTTTATGCAAGATTACTTGAGTCTGGGAGAGAAAGTCCCTTGAAAGTGTTTAAAGGTGGCTTTAAGGTGTGTGTGGAATGGCTCCAGATCACAGAATCACAGAATTTCTAGGTTGGAAGAGACCTCAAGATCATTGAGTCCAACCTCTGACCTAACACTAACAGCCCCCACTAAACCATATCCCTAAGCTCTACATCTAAACGTCTTTTAAAGACTTCCAGGGATGGTGACTCCACCACTTCCCTGGGCAGCCTGTTCCAATGCCTAACAACCCTTTCAGTGAAGAAGTTCTTCCTAACATCCAACCTAAACCTCCCCTGGCGCAACTTTAGCCCTTTCCCCCTTGTCCTGTCACCAGGCACGTGGGAGAACAGGCCAACCCCCACCTCACTACAGCCTCCCTTGAGGTACCTATAGAGAGCGATAAGGTCGCCCCTGAGCCTCCTCTTCTCCAGGCTGAACAAGCCCAGCTCCCTCAGCCGCTCCTCGTAGGACTTGTTCTCCAGGCCCCTCACCAGCTTCGTCGCCCTTCTCTGGACTTGCTCGAGCACCTCGATGTCCTTCTTGTAGCGAGGGGCCCAAAACTGAACACAGTACTCGAGGTGCGGCCTCACCAGAGCTGAGTACAGGGGGATGATCACTTCCCTAGCCCTACTGGCCACACTGCTTCTGATACAAGCCAGGATGCCGTTGGCCTTCTTGGCCACCTGAGCACGCTGCTGGCTCATACTCAGCTGACTATCCACCATCACTCCCAGGTCCTTCTCTGCCTGGCAGCTCTCCAACCATTCCTCTCCCAGCCTGTAGCTCTGCTTGGGGTTATTGCGCCCCAGGTGCAGGACTCGGCACTTGGCCTTGTTGAACTTCATGCAGTTGACCTCAGCCCATCGGTGCAGCCTATCCAGATCCTCCTGCAGAGCCTTCCTACCCTCGAGCAGATTGACACACACACCTAACTTGGTGAGTATGGTTTTCATAGCTCAGTGCTGTATCAGGATGAATTGTAGCACATGGGCTGTTGCTTGTTAGAAAACATGGTAAATTTGGTAGGTCTCAAGTTATAATCGTTCTACTTGGAGACTAGAGTTGTAACTCTTTAAGCTTGTGTCTTATGATCCAGAGTCAAAAGAAATCTCCACAGAGACCTGATACAGCACTCTCCAGTTTGTGCTGGGTTGGAAGGAAGCCATAAGCTCCCAAGTAGACTCCTCTGTGAGGGTCTAGTTATGTGAAGACAATCATCCACATAGACATTTTATCTATGCTTAGGATGGGAGTTTATTTCAGAAAAGGAAGCATTTAGAAAAGCAACAGAAAACCTAAATTTGTGCAGTACAGCAGTTCTGAAAAAAGCAGGCATTCTGGAGGCCTATAGCAGCTGTGTAAGAATGCATTAAGGACTCATTAATATTTCACAAAACAGAAATGTCAATATATATTAAAGTATTAAAATGTTAGCCATCTAATTTCCCTGCAATGGAAAACAAACACTAAGAAGGCATTCTGTAGGGAAGAACATAAGGATAGACTTGAATTTACATTGCCTGTGAGCTTTATTTGTGCAGTAAGGTGTTAGGAGAAAGGAAGCAATTTTCAGGGTCTCTTCTAGTTTTGCAACCACATTTATTTAAAATATGCATCCTACGCTGGAATAAAACCAGGGTAACTTATTTGTGCCTATTCACAGTAGCTATGACAGTCACATTCAGATGCCCATTGCTGGCCTCCTGAAGGCAGAATTATGCACTCATTTTCAGAGCCATTGGCTCTGAACACGCATGGCTGCTCAGCAGCTGAAAATGAAGATGCTTTAGTGGGATGCTGGTGCTCCAACTGCTGAATAGTAACTGAAGCCAATGGGGCGACTCGTCTGAGTGCCTGCACCCTGTGTGAAGCTTTGGGCAGTGAAGGCTGAACAGTTTGTCTCTCTCCTTTATAAGATGCCAGCTGCGGTGTAAACCAAGCTTTATCCCAAGTGAAGGCAAAGATTCAGGCTGGTGTCACTAAAGCATGCCGTGCTTTGGATGAAATACCTTGCGCGTGCTGCTGTGACCTCCTCTTCTCCAAATGGCAAGGAAAGTAATTGTGGAAAATAAAGGGCTGCTTGTTTATTTTTGCTTTCGCGGTGAATCACAAGCAAGATTTGTCAAGGAAGACTCAGTGCTGTGGAAATGAATCAGTATCTCTGGCACTCGGTCCTGAAATGAGGCCTCTGATTTGAAATCTAGTGGGGTAGATTTAGGCTTCTGGGTTTGTAAGTAATGTTTCCTTCTGGCCTAGGCATACAAATAAGAAAGAAGTCTTTGCTATGTATAGTTATTAGATGCAGAATCCCATCCCCACAGTCTTCAGGGGTTTCAAAGTCTAGATCTGCATTTTGCAGTATTGACCCTTACCCAATACCAATTCATGTCACTTGCTCGCTTTCCCCAGTAGCAATGCAGAGGGTGTGTGTAATGAAATATTAATCATTCATTACATGTTGGGCAGCCTAGGGTTTTTAAACTTCTGTTTTTATAAAATATCAGTTCAGCTCAAAACCACCGGGGGATAGCGACCATGCTGTGTTTGCAGCGCGAGCACACAAACAGCTGTTGGGCTGTCCCTGCAGCTGCCACCACCTGAAGGGCATGGAGCATCCTTCAGCTGAGACCTACCATTTTTGCTGCGTTTGGATGCATTTAACTGTTTTATGTGGAGGTCCATGAAGATTTATTCTTTGTTGTTAAACATAGCGGTGCTTTTTTTTTTCCTCAGTCAAATGAATTTTATCAAGTGCAGTTGTACTTCGGCAATAAGACAGCTGCAGGCTTTAAAGACGTGATGTTCAGGAGAAGCTGGTGCTTCAGCTCACTCCAAATCCCTTTTGTATCCCTTTGAAAAGTCAGACATCTAGGGAGAGTTTTGTATGTACGAGTGATACTTAACTCCATTAAAAAAAAAAACAACAACAAAACCTCCCCCTAAGCTGCAAGTAAGAACACCAGCCTCTTAAATAAGCCTTTGCTCAGTGTAACCTGGAATACTATATGTGGAAGTGGAATGTGTTTTTTTTAGGTGGGAAAACTGAGGCAGTGCAACTTTACCTGCAGGTTTCACACGTTACTGGCTGCAGGGGTGAGGGACGTGGTGGCTGTGGCCGTGGGTTGCTTGACCATGGCCAGCAAAATGCTGCTTCTGGGCTGTCCATGGGCCAACTCTTGGACCAGTGGAAGCCGTTAAGCCGAAATATTCTCTTCATCCTGGTTTCTCCTCAACTGCTGTACTGTGTTGATGCATAAGCTGTTGTCCTGTGCTGATGCACATGCTGGCTGTCCATCAAGCAGCAGGAGCAGTTGTGGACCAGTCATTCCTGCTCTTCAAACTGAGCTTCCCAGTGCCCAGGCAGTGCTCCAAAGGGCTGGACACGAGGCAGTTGCTGTGGCTCAGCTGGCAGCTGGTGATGTGGTCATTTTCAAAACCAAGTTTGGAAGTCTCTGGCTGTCTCTTAAGTTTAACCAGTAATCCCCTCTCAACTAGTCTGTATGCCAGAGTGCTCACTGTTGGTGAATTATTTTGGCTTATATCAGCAGCTTCAAGTGAAAATTAATAATGAAAAGTAGAAAAAACCCTCAATGCAGAGAAATAATGGGATTGCTTAGCTGTGATAGGCTTATAGTTTCATTTGACAACATCTACACTGAAATCAAAGCTACACATGTGAAATGAGAATCCGAGAATCACTCAAGAATCATTGGAAAAGACCCTTAAGATCAAGTCCAACCATTAACCTAACACTACCAAGTCCACCAGTAAACATGACCAGTATAGGGGTGAGTCTGCCCATAAAACAAATAATCACGACGAGGGGTGAACAGGCAGGGTGCATCTTAAATATTGGCAATGAGTTCCTTTTGAAATGGTGGAAGCATCTGTGTTGTTATTATAGCTCTTGTAAGGCACTCTTCATCTGTTTCAGAGTAAAAGTGTTCTGTAAAGTACTCACACAGATGACTAACATTGATTACAATTGAAGTCTCACCTTTGCTGTTAATTTAAGGCATGCCAAACACGATGAGAGGCTGTTACTTTGTGATTGCACACTTTTCAATAGCTAACATTGGCCTGTAGCTGCTTCAGAAATCGATCGTATGGAGTGTATAAATGTTTCATATGACCCATGGCCATATTTGAGATAACTTGGTATTATTAATTTATTGTTGCTTTTGCTTTAAAATCATGGAGATAAGGTTTCTCTGAATTTAAGATAAGAGCAGCTTGTGAGTAGATAGGTCTTTTGTACGTATGGAGGTAGTTGTGTATTTTTGGTTTCCCTTTGCACGTGTTTTGAACTAATGTCATGCATGCATATGTGTATTTAAAGCCCAGCATAAGTTGTGCTTAAAACTGCTAGGTAGACAAATGAGGGTTTCAGTGCTTAATTCTACACAAGAAACCCCTCAAACATAATTAAATCTGAACCATTTTACTTGCAGACAAATGAATAATTCATGGAGTTTAGGCATAATCAGGTTATGTGCTTTCTGAAATTCTCAGATGATGTGCGAAGGTTAATTTTTTTTTTATATAGGGAAAAAAAGGGTGGTTCCATCCCTAACACAAAAATGCAGGTTGCCTAGGATACCATGTTAAAGGGGCAGGAGGGCTCGGGATGTATGTGAAGAGGATGTATACAGAGCCAAACACATCCTAGTATTTATTTAATCCAATATACATAGATTTTCATGTCTGGATGGCTCATTCTTTTCTCTTGGGGAAAACAAGACAAATGCAATGAGGAAAAAAGGTGAAGGGGGGAGGGAGTGGCAGGAAACTGGAGCTGGGAAACTGAACAGGCAAGCTCCAAAAAGGCAGAAAGAGAAGGAAAATAGGGCTGGGAGGAGCAGCAGGCGCCTGGCAGGTTTAAAGCAACCTGATGTAGGTGAAGAGGAATTAAATCCCTGAGCCTTCTCTGTACGTGTACCAAAGGGGAGCTACAAGGGTTGGTAGCAATTCCTGCCCTGCTGTGCTGCCAGACGTATTGGCCGGGGAGGGCTGGCAGCCTGGGGGAGCTCTTCTCACGCTGGAAAACCCCAAACCGAGAGCTGCAGGGAGGAGGCAGGGTGCTGGGCGATGCCGACATCGGTACCACGGTGCCTGCCTGCGCTGCTGCCATCCACAGGCAGCTGGTCCCTCGCTCCCCAGAGCATCTTGACTTGGCTCTCAACATAGAGATGCTCTCTTTTGCTCTCCTGGTTGCTGCTCGTGAAACCCAGAGGCTTCAGGAACCCCTTTCCACTGTGTATTGGATTTTGGAAAATATTTAACCGAGCCCTCAGTGGAAAAGGGATCAGCGAGTTTGTGCAGCTAAATAACAAGTAGGGATGCTTTTCTTCTATTAGTGCTGCATAATAAACATGAAAGAAGTGATTCTGTGGTTTTGGTCCCATAGGTATATTCTCTAGAACACGTGCTCGAAATAACAGCATGCTTAGTATGTGAAGAGAGGGGAAAATAGGCTTAGCAATAAGTCTCAGTGCATAGCTCGGACAGCTGTTGCCGTGTGTGCTGTGAAAATTCCGGTTTTTAATGTGCCAAACTAATCTGCAGTTGTCCTGCAGCTGTGCCATGAGAACCACTAATGCAGCTGAGTCGGGATCTCCAAGATAATAGTAAATAGGAATTGGTCTGAAATTAATCTGGCCTTGTTTGTGAGCAGGAACACACAGGCATATAATCCCTGGAGACACCAGGCTTTCCCACCAGCTAGCTGGAGCTGGCATCTTCCAGTCACCCACAGCGTTTCTCACGGCTCTCAGAGCCGTATTTGTGCTCGATGTAGGGCTGCCCCAGTCCCCTGAGCTCCAGTAAGGAGCACTGTAATCCAGGATTTTTCTGAATTGTCATGAAATATGCCTTTATGTTGGCTTATTGAAAACTGGTGATTCAAGTATTTGGCTGTCAAGGTCTTGAGAAAGGGCAAATGCCTGCTTTGTAGTTTGGAGACTTAACTGTTGTAATAGTACTTTTCATTTTTTATCTCTTGTACTACTTTTAGGTCACCTAACACATCCTGTTTTCCATCAGCCAAATGAGTATAGCAAGAACAGTCTCTTGAGTGTATATTGCTATTTGGAGTAAAGCTTGCATTTTCCACCCTGATTGAGTGGAGCAGTGTGTGTTCAGTGTAATGCTGCTATCTGGAGAGCAGTATTAAAAGCATCTGTCATATGCGTTGTCTTCCTGCTCACTGCATGAGTGTTTCACGTGGAACAGATAAAATGCTGCATGTGTTTGATGTGCAGCAGAGTGCTCCTCCCTGAAATATTCATCCTTACTAGCATTGCAGTTGCATCCTTCTGATGCCATACCACCATATCTACCAAAAAGTCTCTGGACTTTTCTCTCTTGCATGCTTTAGTTTTCAATAAATGTGTTGTATGTGGTAGTTTAAAATAGTTGCCCAGCTGTTCTCTGAGACCACAGGCCTGAGGTTTGAGGCTGAGCCTAGGAAAGGCTGGGTGTTGGCAAATGGGACTGAATGCAGCTCCCATTCCTTTAGCTCTTATTTGGGTGACTTGTCATATGATGACCATGGCCCATGCATGGTCTCCCCTGCTTTGCATTGTCCTATGTAACAGAGAAACATGAAACATTTCTTGTTTCACAGTCTTATCTTTTCCCTTGCCATAGGTCTAACAGCAGTCTGTCTGAAACTCGTTTGATCACTGATGGCTTTGCAGCAGAGGGGCTTTGTGCACAGCCTCTCATCCCATGGGAGAGCTTCCAGAGCATCTGCTCATGCTGTGAGGGAGAGGCTGTGAGCCTGCCCAGTCCCTCAGACCAGCTGCCAGCTGCTTATCAGGGGGCTGTGGGTGTTCTGGAGCCTTTGTGTTAGGTGCTGCATTGCAAGTGTTTGCTGTTCTTTGCAGTCTGATTTAATTAGGAAAAGAACAGTAGGGGTTCAGTTTGAAAAACAAAACAACAGCCAAAACAAAACAAAAAAAAAAAAACACAAAACAGACAGATACTAAACACATTAAACTGCTTTTTAAAATTCATTTTAAAACATTATTTAGAACTGAAACCATTCTACAGAGATGAGCCAGCATAATTCAGTGAATTGCCTGGAACTGCTGATAAGGTAGATGTTGGTAATGGATGCAGAAGTTGTTGCATTGGATTATCCATATGGGCAGTGTCAGTGTATCATCTGACTTGTTTTTATTTTGTACATCTGCCTGTTTGTGTCTAGACCTTCCTAGTCAGTTCTTCCTATAGGGTCTGGTGTGGCCTTTCTAATAGCATATTTATCACTATTAATGATTATTTTCCTACCCGACTGGAAATTCTGTTTCAATGGCTTAATGCCCTACTGTCACTTACTGCTTATTTTTGTGACTAACTGAATCCTTCTCCTGAAAAAGCTCAGTATCTGTAATGAATAAAGAATATAAGGCATTAGCTTGCTGGTATCCCATCCTATTGTAAGAAATCACTTACTGCCTTCTATCTGTGCTGTTATTGCTTTCTTACAGCATAGGTGAAATCACAGGGAAGGCTGGAGATCAAAACTATTTCCCATTATGTGAATGCTGAAAAACATTAGCCTAATATCTTTGACAATCAGGAGGAATGACCTCACATGAAAATAAGTAATCTGTTCATATAGGCTTAAAATACGGTTATGGCAGTAGAAAGAACTGAAAATCTTGTAGCTGTGCCTCCCTGCTGTATCTTATCTCTCAGATCAGTAGATAGGTACTAAAATGAACACAAGGTCGGGGAACATCTTTTCAGTTTCTTTCTGGAGAGCGATGTTAAGTTTCTTTTGTATCAAATTTTTCTGACTGGGAGGAGAAATGTTTTTCTGCTTAGATAACAAATGCACCTCCACTCTAGAATTGTATTATGAGAGTCCAAGATGAAAATGCTTTTGAAGGCTAAATTGACCTAATCTTCCCAGTTGGATTTTCCCATTTCAATCCATTTTTGGTGTTCTATTTTTTCAAAGAAATATTTGAGGTTAGGTGCCTTATACATACAATATGTGTATATACAAAATCATACTCAGTTTCTCAGTGCTTAATTGAAGAAGGAAAGAGTATGGTTCACAGGGAGCATTAGGCTGTGGAAATGTAAGAAATTCTGTTAACACCACGGTGAGGGTGTGTGCTTATACAAAGCATTAGCATGTATAATGGCTCATTGATGTAAGTTCATTTGATCTGAACTTTGCATTTCCAGAGCTCCCCTGCAATAGCTGTTTTAAGTTCAAATGCTTATTTTTCCATGTAAAATGTTATTCTGCACATTTGCTCTTAAATTTTTATTAGAAAATTTTTTAATATAGCAGAAAGGGCTTTAGATTTTAGTCTTGCTTAAAATTTGATTTTCAGTTACGTGATAGGACTAAGGCTGTTTAAAAAAAAAAAAAAAGATGATTTGGTCAATCCAAACACAATTGCTGTAGTCCATTTCAAGACCTGTAAGCCTTTTCACTAACTTAAAATTCTTCTAGCTGGTAAAGTAGCTAGGCTATGAAGCATTTGTTTCCATTAACTGATTTTTTTTTTTTTTTTTTTGGTCATGACAATGAAATATGTGGGCAGCAACACGCAACAAGGATAGAGATATTGATGACACATTTCAAGACACCTGTGATCCAAAGAGAGCATGCAGGGTGGATGCCTGATGCCTACCAAGTCCCAGAGCTAGGCAGGACAAGAAGAACAAAAGGCCAGTAACATGCCCAGGAAAACACTAATTTTGTCTGACTCCACCTGGGTGCCAACACTTGTGAGGGAGAATCATTGAATCAAAAGCAGATCTTACATCTCACATCACTTTCTTCCAGTGATCATGTTTTTCCTTTCTGCCTTTTCTTTCCTTTCCAATTGCCTCAGCTTCAGAGGATGACTCTTCGTAGTCTTTGTTTAAGCAGATGGGCTATCCTTCTTCAAAAGGAAAAACAGAAAAGCTATATTGGCAGCTGCTTAGTGGGAGAGGAGACCTCGTATGTGGGAGGTTTGGCTTTCGCTGTGACCAAAAGAAAGTGGACCTGTGCCTGTAGAGAAGCTGGCTATTAAAATAGCCTATTGCTACTGTGTGGAGGTGATAGATGATGTGGGGGAAAAGGAGAATAAGAAATAGTCTGGCTGTGATATTAGGAAAGTATGACCTAATGAGGATAAAAGATGATTGTTCACTGTTGCCTATTGGCTAGGGAGACAGCAGGGATATACATGTATTTGGGTGATGCTTCAGATGAAGGCTGTGCGACCTCTTTGAACCTGGGCCCAGCTGTCAATTTTAGGATAATTCCAGGTGAGTTGCGGGGGTCACAGATGCCCTCCTGTGCTGGATTCTCCTGATGACTGCTCTGTGCTTGTGCGGAGTATGAGACGCTTAAAGAAAGAATTGGTTTTAAGCTGTTGTAGGAAGTGCCCTGCTGCATGTAAAATGTATACTTAAAACCTACAAATTAGAACTTAGTGGTGAAATGTAGTCATTGCCTCTTATGAGTTGACATTGAACAATAGAAACAATATAAGCACTTCTTACAGGAGGAAGGTGATATCCCAGGTTCTGCTATGTGTTGGCAATGTTTTGGCAACTAATGACTTAACTGCAGGACATGGATCAGCACTAAGGCTGTAAGAAGCCAGTATGCTTTGCATGTAGTGTGGATACACCCAAAGTAGAAGAGCAGGAAAGCGATTTAACTGGGTCATATATTAAAGATTTTTTTTCTCCCCATGTTAGTAGTGCTCTTGGAAGTAGATAAGTAGATAAGTAAGTCAGGAACAAAAATACATTCTGCTTATGATTTGAGAGGAGATAACTGAGCAAGTGCGTGCAACAAAGTTTTATTCCAAGACTTGAAATCAATTTGAGTTTAGTATACAATAAATACTCTTCTTAGTCTCCATATACAGAAGCCACCCCACCATAAAGCTGGACTAGTTTTGTAGATTTTATGGGGATAAAAAAAAAACTTCGCTACTTGCAAAGGATTCACAAAGTAGATTCATGAAGAATATTCATGAATTAACCAGATTAATTTCTTGATGTGTTAAATCCATACCATACAAAATTCAAGAATGTTTACAAAAAACAAAAATCCCAACCCCCAAACATAATGAGAAATTAGAAGACCTAATAGGGAAATGTGGAGATACTAAAGCCTACTTGCATGAAAGTTGTGTTGCCTCTGTGCTCATGGTATATTTTGTTTTATGGGTGGTTTTTGTCAGTGTTCTGTTTTAGAGAGCTCGTGTTGTGAATCTTTACCTACCGGAAGCATAGTTCTACCTGGCAAAACCTTATTAAAAATCTTCTATGTATCCAGGATAGCCAGATGTAATTTGGCTCGTAAACAAGAGAAGCAGACATTAAATTGGCATGTTATTTTTTTGCATTATCTAGGGTCTCTGAAGCAATTACTTCTGCATATGTTAGCAAGTCTGGAAGTCTTTCAGTCTGCATATTTACAGGGCAGAGACAATAGCCTCAAGGTCTGATCCTTGAAGTGGTACAGAAGTTGACAGATCAGGTGTATGCTGATGCCTATAGTAGATGTACACAGAGTATTTTTTAGCATTAATAAATACTTTACTCCCAATGTTGGCCCTTTTACCTCATGTATCTGGCAACAAGGCTCATGTGCAAGCATTGTCTATTACAGCCTCTAGGAATTTAATATTAATTCCCTTCATCTGGGTAGTTCTACTGCCTTGGCTGAGAATACTTTATAATTAGTGGCATTTTTCACTTTGGTCCATTGCTTGTTCCTGCTATTTTCTCCACATGAGAAGAGTTAGTTTTATTTTATAAGTGGTTGATAATACAGCGTATGCTGTTTCTGGGTGTTAATGTGTGTAATCTAGAAACTCACCTCCTGCCTGCCCACTTCACTGCAGTCCACAGCAGGCAGAGCCTTCAGCCAGCAAAGGCAGTCCTAAGACTTAATTTCCTTTCTGCTGGAGGACTCTAAGTATACATTTTCCGCTTCTAAGTCAATCTGGCTGTTAAGGGCCCTAAAATATGCTTCTTGTACTCTCTCTTGTTGAGAGGAGCAATTTCTATAGGATGTTTAAGTACCAATTGGTCCAAAAAGCAGGAGAGTTGCTGTATAGCAGAACCCTTCAAGCATTCCCTAGAGAACGGAAAGCCACCACTCAAGTCCACCACCAGTGTGCTTTGATTAACAGGTGAGGGAACAGGTAGTATCTCCTATTCTCTCTGGCGAAGACTGTAAATGCTGGGCATCAGAGTGGTGCTCCTCCTGAAGCAGGAGGAACTGCTGTTTGGTGTCTCCCACCCACATTGAGCACAGCAAGGTCTGGCTCCTTGTGTGAGGAGGGTGCTCACCAGTGTGGAAGAAGCTGGACAGTTCAATTCCTGATATGTTAGATTGTGACTGAAAGAAATGTAAGAAAATGGGGAGAAAATATCCCATTTAGCTTAAAAATAATAAATTGTAGGAAGGTACTATAGGCAGGCAGATCGTGACATGCTCTGATGCCTGCTACCCTGCAGCAGGATCATCAGCCCTTATTTGAAATAATGATCTGTATTCTGGATTTCCAATGGAATAAACCAGCTAGTTACCAGTGTGCCAAGTTGTGAGATCGATTAAGAATTGAAACAGTTTGCATTTGCAGATGTGCTGTGCACAGTCAATTATACAGGCATCAATATTTCATTAAATCAAGACTAGTGTTTGTATGGGCACTTTGATTACAGATGTTATTCAGTTTAGAGTTTTTCTGGGGGTCCTTTTGTTTGCTACAGGCGTACATGAGCACAGCACAGTTTCTTTGTGCTTGGGTAGGCAGAAATTGGGTGGGAGGCCTGTGCCTCAGGAGAGGGAAAGGAAGGTTTACAATTATTTCAGTATGTTACAAAAGTGATCCAAATCCCAGGGGAATGGCAAGGGAAGCTGCAATGCTGCAGTGCTCTGCAGCCTACTGGAGATGTTCACTCCAGTAACACTCCAGTGAACATCTCCAATAGGTCACTGAAGATGGTCACCTCAGGCAAAGAAAGAAAACATCACTCTTGCATTTCAGGTAGATGCAGGTGGTGGCCTACTTTAAGTAAGGGTTTCCTGGCTGTGGGTTCCAAACAGGGATGGCTGCTTCTTTTTCATCCAGAGGTAAATCCTTAATTATGCCTCTTCTGTTATGTCTTCCAATTGCACGTGCCTCTCTTTTCTGTCTCAATTACCAGCCAAGGTTTACTTATCTGCCAGATTTTTGTGGACACAGACAACCAACTCTCCATGTGCTGTGGGTATGGAGTTTGATATATCAGCTGGGGTTCTGGATTCCAGTAGATCTCATAGTACCTAAAAGTTAGGGGTTGCAACTCCCCACTAGTAACTGAGCCTCTGGGAAAGAGTGCTTCTAAGCCATATAAATGCAGAGCTCCAAATGTACAGTGAAAATTTACAGTTCTTCTGGGATTTAATTTTCTTTTGAAGAATTAGTTGAAGAGATGTGGTGCTTTCAAGTGTTGTGGACAGGACCATAGAGAAATAATGTTGTTGAAAAGCATGGAGCAATCCAAAATCTCAGCTCCTTGCAGCATCTCTCGCTAGCTCAATTCCGTAAGTCCCAATCTGTTCAAATGCCTCCACATGCACACTTGTCTGCAATAACATTAAAGTAGTTATGACTAATCAAGTAAAGAGATAGCATTTACAGATTTCAAGTGCCTGTGTAACTGAGGAGAGCTCAGGATATTCCCTGAGCTTTGACAGGCTGAGAGCAGTAGCTCTCTGGCACCATTCATGTATTGTCCTTATGACACTTTTTTTTTTTTTTTTTAAACTGGTGCCATTCAGGGCAGCTGTTGCTATGAAAGTTCACATGGCAAATGGAGAAACTTGAGCTTCCTTACACTATGCTTAGCAAGATGCTTTTCAGAGGTTCAAATAACACTTGAGTAGGGGGTCTATTTTTTTGAACCATGCAGTTCTCTGCCTTAAGAAATGAAGGTCATGATGAATGTGAGCACAAGAGGTATGGGGTGTACTGTGCACAAGGCCATGGTCTTGAACCCATCTTCCTGCTTTCATGGCCTGCTAGCACAATAGGAGGCCATGGAGTGGCTGTTGTCAGAAAAGTCAGTCTTGCTGTGTACCTTTCTACAGTTTTTGACTCAAATACTTATCTCAGTAAGAAACCTGGCACCCAATTCATTTTCAAGTATCACAGAGGTATTTCTCAGGATACTGACCACAGAGTGATGGAGAATAGGTTCACCAGGCGAGGGGATCAGCAGATGAGCTGATTGGATTGCTCTCTCCTCTGTGAGGGTGCTGCTACCATTTGCTGAATCAATTATTTAGGTTTCATGAATTAGTGATTGATTAATTAAGAGACATAGTGAGAGTCAAGGAGTTGACTAAAATAACACAGTCCTTTTGTGGCTGAAATACTAGTATGAGGGATGACATTTATTTTCTTAGCTGCTTCTATTAAAGAAAGTTTTCCCCCAAAATGAGGTATTTGGGATGGTCACAGAATGAAGATACCCTCTTTTGCAGATGTTTTCATATGTGATGCATGGAACAAAAAAAGCTGCTTGCTATCAAGTCAAAATATGTCCTGTATATCATACAGGGCTGTGCTAACTTTTGTCACTATAGGTCATTTGCTCATATATTAATAAAAAATGCATTAAATTCAGTTACCATTAATGGACCATTTCTAAATATAGTATATTTAATAGGCCATCTAAAATTCTTCCTTTTTGCTACAGGTCTTAGTTTTTAAAATGTGACCTTAACGTTTTCACAGCTGTAACAGATATTGCTTGTCTCCAAAGATAAAACACTACTTCTAGAGGTCCAAATAGTGTTGAAATAAAATGTCTTAAGGGAGATGCAGAACACACTAATTACCAAGCTGAAAATCGTTCTGACAGAAGGAATTATTCTGAGGTGTGGTTTTGCACTAGGACTAGGCCTTACAGTGTATTGTTTTGTGTTATTCTGCATGTGATTTAACCCTGTTTGTAACATGCTGAATGTGATGACTCTACCAATTTGACTGAAGTACAGAAACTGTATGGGTTGTGCTCACTATGTCTAGTAGCATTAAAGGATTGAAGCATGCAATCTGGGGATGTGGATGCTGCAATGTGCCCTAGCATAGATGGGAACAGGGAGAACTTACCTTGAGCCATCACTTCCTCCTCCATTGCAGGCTGTCTGTCCAAGAGGCCAGTCCTGTGGCATAGGCAGGGCTCAAAACACACTCCTGGGGGCATTTTGCTGCTGCTTTGGAACAGTTTGTTTTGAGTTTATTTTTGCTTAGCTGTGATTGCTTCAGAAACTGCTTTGTAGCTAACCTCCAGTTCAGAGTAGCCTCAGCGCTAGTGAGACATCCTGTTGTTTTTCTGGCTTGTGTCTTTCAGAAGTAAACTGTTTCTGAAAATGGTTGTAGAGCTTACATTTTATTGTGACTTGAGTGCTTACAAGATAACTCTAACCAGATATTTTCTAAATCCTTGATAATAGGAACTGAAAGGAACAGAAAGCTGTATCAAGGCCACTTTTGCTTCCTGGATCCCAGTGCTTGCTGTCTGAATTTTAAATGCATATAAATCAGGAAAGCTTGTGCTGCAGAGCGCTGACCGTTTGTGCAGTGCAATGCATAGATGCCCCTGAGGAAAATTTCTTTATGAGAGGGAGGCCAGCAGCAGCCATGAATAAATGCTAGAGCGCATTTCTAGACTGAGATATTTACTGTATAATGACTCTATAATGAAAAAGAGTGCGCACTAAATAACTTCTGTCAGTAAGTACTTAAAACCCTGTTATTTTACTGATTCTCAGAAGAATATGCCTGCTTGTTCATGCTAGCTTTTTTATTCTTTCCAGAACTGTATACATTTACAGCGGTGATCAGCCATACATAGTAAGAAGCATGTTTCTCATCTTGTAACTCCTTTCTTCCTGGCCTCTTGGAGCTAGGATTCCAGAACCCTTGTGCTTGGCAGGTTCTTGAAATTGCTATGCTTCTCTTTGAGCCTGAAATTGCATTTTTAATATCTTGGCAGATGGTGTTCAAACGCTTATGAGTTTTACACCCACAGTCCCCTCTGGTGCCAGTTGGGTATTTCTTCTGAGGAGCATTTTTCTTCTCTAATTACAGCATGCTGCGGGTTTTTTCCTCCTCTTCTCCTAGCAGTAGCATGTTTCTGCAGCCTAGGATATGTTATTACTATTGCACAGTTTGGAAGGTAGAAAGCACTGACCTTCAAAGTTGTTGCTTGTTTTCCCTCTCCCTTGGTTTCTGCTAATGTGAAATTCAATTCCATTAATGTTTTGTAGCCTGTTATGCATCTCCAAGTGGTTGACTGTTACAGTAAAGGGGAAGAGATTGGAAGTGCTGTTTGGCAAACAATCTCGGCTGTATAGGCTGCCTGCTGAGTAAATAAACCCACCAGTTAAATCTATCAGTGTGCATTTAAGTATGAGAGAGGGGAAAAGATGGCCTTCTGTTGAAACATAAAGAATGTAGAAACGAGGACATCACTCTTTCTAAAGGTTAATGGGAGACAGATAATGTCATTGTCATATTAAGGAGTTTTCAGCATGGAAAAAAACACACATTTTTCCTGATCTTTGGAACACTGTACAGCAGCCTCATGTTTGAGTCACCAAAATGTACTCCTAGGACATCTGTACCTGTATGAAGGCTTAAAGAAGTAGTTTGGAAACTGGTAGCAGAAAGAAAACGTAGAGACTAGGGAAGAGAATGGTGGGGCGGCGCTTTCTTGAAATGGGGCTGGAGGATTAGCCTGGCTGCAGATAAGCAGGGTGTCTGTGAAGCTGCCTGCCTCAGATGGCATGCCCCAGCTCCGAATGGCCTGGAACCATGTTGTGGTTGACTGTCTCAAGTCACCAAAGTCCCCAGCTACAAAATGACCCATCCCAGCTCCAAGGGCTCTCTAGTCATCACGACCATCCCAGGGAATGATGACTACAGTCCAGGGCCATATGGTGTCTGTCTCTGTAGCCTGCCTTCTTCCTTGGTTCTTCTGAAATTATGACCACAGAACCTGGATATCAAGCTGGGGTGGGTGTAAATATTCCTGCATCTGGACTCTAGGAACATTCCTAACTGCTATTTAGGAGCTCTATATTGCTAGTGAAGAAAAAGCCGTTGTTTTTAAATTGGCACCCAGTGCATCTTTTCAAACAAACATGAAAAATCTGTGCATGATATCTTTTGTAGATTAGGTGATAAGTGCAGTTGATTGGAAAAAGAACTGTTTTATAACAAAAGGAAAGAGTTGAGCTTAAACATTTGTTTTTAATTTTCCCCCTTGCGAGTTTTTTTTTTTTTTTTTTTTTTTTTTTTTTTTCCTATTACGTTTTCTATCTATATCTTCATTTAAGTCACTTCCAAATAAAATTATTGCGTGTTAGATGTAGGAGGTTAAAGCAATTCTGTTTACTTCATTTTATTTGTTCTGGATTTAGAACTAAAGCCTTTTGATAGAGGTAGTCTATACAAAGCTTTGTTTCATATTATGGAACATGCTGTTATGCTGTTTGTTCTATTAAAAATCTAAATGAAAATTGCAAGTTGGGATTGCTCAGAGAGGACCAGGAGGAACATTACTGGATTTCTTGTTAACTAGGGAGCTTCTCTGCACTGTCTCAAACAATAGACCTGGGAGCCTCAAAAGTTTTCAGAGCATCTAGGCAAGTTTATCTGGTGTTACAGTCACTTGTTACCTGTGAGTTTCTGCCACCATCTCGTTCTGGAACTGTAGCACATACTCAAAGAGCAGGAAGGAAGAAAGAGATGGTGGCTTCAGGGGGAGGATATGTGTTACGTGAATTTTTTCCTTCTGAACTCTAACACCTCAACTCTTATGAGTGAAGCAGGATAAACATTATTCTCTTGTAGGGTTTTGGCAGTCACATACTGATGTTAATTCTTTTCAAGTATGGGACTAACATGCTACATATCTCTGCTATATGCCTTTTCATGGGAAGATGGGTTCTATTTTATTAAATCTTTTCCAGAAATAAGGCAGAGATTGAAGTGATGTGATGATGGTATTCTGATATTGTGTTATTTAAGCATTTTAGTTTTAGCTTACAAGGGTACTGCCCAGAGGAGGTGCAAAGTGTGCTACGTGCTTCTGTAATACACTGTCTGCAAAGCACGTGCAAGTACCAAGAATATAACTAAAACAACCAACTATGTATACATTACTTTATGAAATGTCTCTATAGAGAGAATGCCAGGTTTCCCAGGGAAGCACTTGGTATATCTGAGGGTTTGGATCTCACCCAGTAGATGCCCCTATGAGGGAAAAGAGGTATGGCCTGTTGACTGATCCCTGATGTCAGCAATGCCTTTCTGGCTTGTCTGAGATGGTATCTTCCCTAACATTTTCCCTCTCTTGAGCAATTTTATACTATTTTCTTGTTTTAAGGTGGAGCTTGAGTGACTCTAGTCATATGTACTTTTGTTACAATTGGTATAAAATTTTCTCAATTTTGTTTTAAGGGAATAGGCTCAGAGGAATTCAGAGTGCATGCTCAGTGAGCAGTGGTTGCACCTTGGATTATAACGAGCAACACTCACCCAGAGGATGTGATTTTGTTATCAGGTTGTCTCAGGGCTGGCCATGCAGTCTTGTCAGGTCCATAGTACCATCGGGTTCCCTGTTCCCACATAGCCTGGCCATGGTGTCTTCACTCCTGTCCACCCTCAGTGCTATTTCTCTAGAGTCATAACACCAGGCTCCCCTGGTGTTGCCAATACCTAAGGTTGAAGTTTGTGTTGCCAAGGGAACTATCATGGAACAGACTCCTTGCATATCTGCCACATTTCACCCTGGAAGTTTCCTTAGCACTGAACCATCTCTTAAAATGTGGATATAGGTTTAGTCTCAATAAACCACCTCCAGCTACTATTCCATACACATTTATATCAAATAACACTTTGACTAAAAACAATCCAGTTCAAGTTGTTGTGGAAAACCTGTTTTCTACATGACAGATTCCCTTTCCTGCCTTGAGTTAGATTTGCATTACTTACCTCTGCACTATTTATAGATGCTTTAAATTGCAACACTCATTCTAACAATACCATAAAATACTTGTTATTAATATTTCCATTTTAGGTGTTCTGTGGGTTCCATCACATCAGACTATTCCTGTGAAAATCAGCATAATTTTAATTGGCTTAGTTTCTTCAAGTCAGTGGTGGATGTTCTGCCTTCGCTTGTGCTTTACTTTGTGTTTAACAGTTGTTTCCCTGCTGTTGTGCATTTGGCATTGTTAGGCATACCACAATAAATCCAAACAGACACATTTATGACTAGCCTACCATCTTATACAGTTGAATTATGCTGTATTTAAAATAACTTCCAAAATGTGCTGATGTTTTTACTCCACTTGCAGCTTGAGCTATTGAGTAACTGTGTCATCATCAAAACTCGTTTCATGATTATTTGTTTGGGGACTAACTTTTAAAATATAAGATTTGGCTTCCTTGGATTAAAATTTCATGTGGCTGCTGCTAGCTGCATTATAATATAACCTGATTTGGGGTTCTTTTTTGTGCAAGGCAATTTATAAACCAGACCTAAGAGGCTATGGTTTCTGCCCATATGGTTTCCAACCCAGTAAATAGTTAAAACCTCACAAGTGACAGGATGCTGACAGTCATAGGGTGGGCTGACCCAGGCCAGTTCTGTATAGAGAAAGTCTATATTGGAATAAAATGTCAACAGGGGGTTGCTGTGGAGTAACTCTTCTGGCCAGTCTTTTCTCAGAGAAGTATTTATACATACAATACAGTAACGAGTGACTGCACAAATAAAATTACTCAAATGTGTTAATGTATGCTTGTAGAAGTTGGGATTTGGAAATCCCTGACATAGGATTCTACAACCAGTTATGCAGTCTCGAATGTCTTGTTATGCAGTCTTTTTCTTGAGCTGTTGCTTTTGTCTGTTACCCATGAGAAGAGGTAGATATTGAGAGAGCAGAAGGACCTATGACTATTTCAGCTTTGCTTCTGTTGGAATCAGATGGGTTCTTCACATCTCCATAGTGGTGCAGATGCTTAAGAGCCTTTCTGGTACAACCTTGAATCCTGTAATATCTTTCACTGAAGAAAAATCCTAGAAGGTGATTGATAGATCTGTTGGATTTGGATATCCAATACTGAAACTAATTTGTGGCAATGTACCTTTCTTCTTTGTTCTCCCTAAACAAGGGACCCGATCCCAAGTTGGGGTAAAGGTTAGTGGTTTCATCATCTAATCACTATCTTAAAGGTTTTTCCAACTTCTTTCCACAGCCACCTTATCTGTGCAACTGAAAATTGAATAATATCTCCTCATGTTTTTTATTACTGAGGAAGTTAGCTCTCCTTTTCATAGCTGACTGCTATTCAAAGCTTGATAGTGACCCCTCCATCTGCCTTTTTTTGAGGATGTTTTTCATGCTGAAGAACTCAGAAGACCTGATTTACATCAATTTCTACTGCTTCCTTTTGGAAGCAGTGATTTCTGAGCTGTAGGATATATATAACAGTCTTTCTCCTCAGCAGCCTGGAGTTAGTTATATCATGGCTTGTCCTATCTTGACCTTAGTGTTTTTGTTCCTGTTAGGAGTGGGGAATAATTTGTTTCACTGCTGAGAACTGGGACTATTGTGCCCCCTCTATCTCCTGCCAACAGTTGTTATGTTACTTGTTATTTTAAGTTGATGTTTTAACAGTTAGTGTGCGGTGAAGTCTATGTGAAGAAGGATTTGGAGGTTACTATAGGAAGGTGATGCTGAGGAATGGGACAGGAATGAGGAGGATGAGAGAAGGGAAATTAATGCAATTTGGGAACATATCAACCTTGTTTGATCTTACTGACTCTTCAGGTTCTGAGCCAACATCTGAAGAGAGTAAAAATGTTAAAGTTCTCCATTTTTACTACAGAGATTCTGATCCAGATTTCTGCACAAACTGCTTATGGCTGGCTGCAAGAAGTTCTTCTGCAATATGAATGCCACTTATGATCCTAAGTTTCAAGCCAGGCTTGTTGGCCATTACAGTGTAAGGAATTTTGGCTTCTCTGAGGGTTGCCATATGTCATCTGCTACTAGTGATGTGAATTCCCAAGCACTTCCTGGGACTTACTACATAATTTATCTGGAGGGATGACTTCCTTGTGAATGGCCAATTTATAACTCACTGCAAATTTAGCATCAATTATTTTAAAACCAGGCACTTCCTTAACCTTAAACCTCTTTAGAAAATAATTATAGGGAAATGTTTTGGGGAGATAAAAATGTAACGCCATGTTTTCATTTTGTCATGGTGTTTTTCTCTGCCAGTTTTATTTCTGTAATATAGTTTGTTCCTTTTACAAGACTCTAGTGGAATCAAAAGATGCAATCCATTCTAGTTCTTCTATATCTCAGCTAATGCATATTCAACCAATGCTAACTTAGGTTTTAGAGCCATGTTTAGGATTAATAACTTATAAAATCTAAATATTGCATCATTTTCAAGCCTATACTATTGGTCTGAAAAAAGGAAACATCTACGCTGGTCATTTCTTTGAGTATGAAGTCAAACATTTGTCAGAGAATATGTGCATTTTAAAAATGAGCTGAAAAAGATGCATATAAAAAGTAACTATAAAAGCTAACAATACAAAAACAGTCTGTCCCTGTAACTTATAATGCTTTGCAAATAACTGTTTTTCACCCTTATGTTATGTGATTTTTTTCTCTTGTTGATAGCTTCCATTATTGGTGTAGAATTGTTTCTTAGCATATAAAAATAAGCTTAGAACAGTAATAGCATGGATTTAATGACACAGATGAATAACTTCTAATGCATCCAAGAATGTATCCATTACTTTAAGAAAGCATAGTCTCATAGCTATTGCAGACTTGGATTCCAGTGTTGGACCAGCACAGGCATTGTTTGGCTTGAAGATCTTTGGCCAAGCAACATACAAAATATTGTTGGAATTAGGAAATTAACACGGATTTGCCACTACTGACCACAAGGGGAAGTTGCTCCTGGTTGTAACACCCAGTGAGTTTGATTTCTGGGGAAAAAGCCTGCAAAAGAAAACAATAGCCTAAGCTGCTTAAACATCCTTTTATGACATGCTATTTATAAAAAGTGTCAATGGTTATGTCTACATGATAGTCTAGGCTGGTCCTGAACTTGAAGACACTTAAAATGCCTGGTGAACACACAGGGCAATCCCTTGATCTCTGAAAGTTTTATTCCACTGTATCTGCTCTACCTGACTATGAACACAACGTTGAGCATGTAGAGCTGTGCTCCATGGAGCTCCCTGTGCGTGTAAAATGTAGCCAGGATGGAAGTTCCTGAGCAGGAATATCCCTGATCTATGCTGTGTTTGTGTGGAAATCACTAAGGCAGAGCGCTAGTGATGCTCTGCTTCCCGTGGGCAAATGCTGCTTTCCACTGTTGGCCAGGAGCCCAGGGCAAGCACAGCCAATGAGTGTGACTACGGAAGCATGATTGGATCTGTGTTTCAGAAAGTAAATCAGTGGAACAAATTCAAAAAAAAAAATTTTTTTTAACCCTCCTGTAGGGACCTTTTAGCTCTAAAATTCTTTCTCTATTTTTGTTTTACCTTTTCAACTTCTAAAAGATAAGTCCTTGTCAGCAGCTTATAGTGATGAAGATATGAGTGGAAAGGAAGGGGCATCTATAACACGAGAGTATTCAGTACCTGCCACCTGATAGGATTTATGCAATATAAAATATGAAGCTTGGAAACAAATTCATAGTGCTTGATTGAGAGCTCAACCTGAATTACTTAAAGGTATGTCCAAGTAGATACAGTCAGTGTGCTGACGTGAGGCTGCTATTTATACTGAGGAGGGAAAGATAAACTCAAGCAAGGAGTCAGCATTTCTGCAAATCTCTTCACCTGTGAAATGTCATTGCTAAATAAGCTTGCCAGTGCTCCCTTTGTAATCTTGCAAATACCAGACAGTTAAATTAGAACGGGAATTTTTTGACTGGAGATGCAGAAAGGACAGAGATCCTGGAGACGGGCTTCATAATTTCATGCCTCATCTTGATCTAATCCTAGGAAAGGACGCAGATATACCTGGTATATTTTAAGACTTATTTCTTTGGACTGTTATATTGTTTTCTAGCTTTCTAGAAAACCAACCGTTATGGTGCCTTTCTCATCATGATTCAACACTATCATCCTCAGGTATTAACTGCTGCGTGAAATGTTCCTGGGGTTATTAACCTGGATCTCTGTCAAAAAGTAAATAGAGATCCTGTGATCAACCCAACTCATTCAAGGCCTCCAGAGAAGAGCTACTTTTTCAATTGTATGTTCTTACAGATTGTCTCAGTGGGAACTGGTGTTTTTCTGCTGTAGATTGTATGAAAAATTTTGTGAATATTGCAGCTTTCATGCCTAAGGCCCATTTGAAAGAAGCATGCTGTTAGTATGGCATTTGCATTGCTCCCAGGTGTCTCTATAGTCAGATCTTGAGATCTTTCTGTAAACCTCTGTTGATGCAATCCTAGATGGAGATTCAGGAGGAGAGCTGAGGCGTGATGTTCTATTATGAAAAAGCAAACTATAAGAACTGCAATATCTCAACACCTCCACCCTCCAGAGCTCTAGTGGGGTGAAATGAATCTGTGCAGTGGGCCTGGCACACACAACGCTTTTGAAATTAACTGGAAACAAAGCCATCTTCCCTCATATTTTCTTGCTTCTGTTTGTTTTCAGTGGACTTGTCCCTCATTTGTGTCAGGGGAAGTGCAGAACACGTTCTTATCCAAGTATTCAAGGTGAACGCTGGTTCCCACTGCCTCCACTCGCTGTCAGCTTGTCAACTCAAAAAAAAGTCTCTTATCAGCTGAGAGGAGGTGGGTGACTTTCCCAAATAGTTATGGAATTGTATATCTATTCTCTTTAAAATGAGGACTGCTCAAGTGCTCTGTTTAACAGTGTCTTTTCATGTGGGCCTTACATGGGGTTACGTATGGTTCTGTGGTGCTGTGCTCTGTTCTCACTATGAAATCCATTACATTCATTTCACTTTAACATGTGTGGATTGCTGTAGAAATCAACCTTCCACTGATTTTTTTTGTAAGCCAAGAAATCACTGATATCACACAAAGTAAAACTATGTTGCCCACTGTATCTAAGTAGTAGACTGAAAGCTGTTCCTCTCCTTCAAGAACTTCAATCAGTTCTGCTGTGCAGGAGAAACTCATTCTCATGCTTAACATATTTCCTTGTTATCAATACTGTGTGTCCTATTGAAATGAGGCATCAGGATGTGGGAAATTATTTTGGGTTTGACCTGATGAGTTCTGTATGTTTTTAGCATCTGGGAAGTTTTTTTTTTTTTTTTTTTTTTTTTTTTTTTTGGTGCAGAAATGCTTTCCTTCCTGCACTTTTCATCTATCTAGCTGGCTTTTGATAGCTCTCTTTTATGGCAAATTCATTCCAGTCTTAAGTGGAAAACCTGAAAGTAATATTTAAAATGAGAAATAGATACACTTCCTAGGTGGACTTTTATAGTTCCTCTTCCCACCCCTTCTTTCCTTTTTACCAAATAATCTTATGGGGATCCCTCTATTGCTGCTTGGAAGCCAAAATGTGGAAGCGCGAGCTCTGATTCTAATCATGATAATGCGTCTGCTCAGCCCAGCTCTGAGAATTCACTGTAAGCAAATGTCTTTTTTGTTATTGATTTTTTTTTTTCCCTCTAGGGGATGTACTTAGACTGCTAGTTGTCACTTTGAAATGTCAGAGATGCCATTTTGACATTCCTTTGCAGGAAAACAATGACAATGGGAGGTCAAGAAAGCTATGGGCTTTAAAGAAGTAGAGCTCTAGTATGGTTCAGTGCATTTCCACAGCTAAATGGCATTGACATAAAGTTAGACAAGGATATACGTTTCACAATAAGATGAAGTGACTGAACCAGCTTGTGGTTGCTGCTTAGGTATGTAACATATCACCTACTTAAACCTTTTTTTAATTCCATATTCAGGTTGAAGAATATTTCATGGCAAGAACATTAGCTGTTGTCAGTAAATCAGAAGCAACTTGAAAGTGATTTCTAAAATTATGTACTTCTACATTTTTTTTTTTGAGTAGGATTGAGCTCCATATAGGTTAAAAAAACATATAATAGGTGCAGCCCTTACCAGAAAGCTATGGTATTTATAACTTTTCTTTGAAAATAAAGCACAGAAGTATGTAAGCTTACATAACAAGATAAGAAGAGTCTTATATTCTCTAATCACTTTCATTTATTTCTGCTGAGCTCCAAACAGTTTTAATTAGATTATTAAAGTTATAGTATACAATAGTGCTAAAATTCTTCCTTTGTAGCTTGGGGGCAACCTTTGAATCTATCGTTAATTAAACACATGGAGTCTGACTGTGTACTCCCTGGGATCTGAATTTCACTGCTTTGATTTTTGGAATAGGAAAGCTACACTCTGTGCAAATGATGGGAGTCTTGCAGTGTAGTAAGTAACTTCAGTTACAACAGAGAGCTGGACCTTGAACACTTCCTTTTGCTCTGGAATTGTTTGTGCTGCCTGTGCCTCTGTCCCCAGAGATCACACATTTGCAATCCGTTTAGAAACCAGCTGAGATGCTGCAAACGCTAGGTGGTGCTTTCAGTCCAATATTGAATAGTGAAAAAGAAATGCCGATGGGAGTTGTAGAGGCAGCTCCCTACCAGTCCCTGTTCCAGTCCCTGGAAGTTGGAGGGTTAATGAAACTTGAAAGTTTTTTAAAATATCCACGCTTAGTGTAATGGACTTAAGAGGCAGCTTCTTCTATACTCCCCTCCATATCAAGTTGCTTCTGGTTGTTGCCCCTGTTGGCGGTCGAGGATGGAGATATAAGCATCCTCTGAAGATGATCCTTTCGTTTTCTCTTGGAGTCCTGGGAGTGTTATCCCTCTACACCTGCCGTCTGCTTTGTCTTGCAGCTCTCTTCCTCTCCTTAGATCACACCGACTTTATAGACTATTGTACAAAAGTTGATTTGTTTTAAAAGGCTTTTCACATCTACAAGCTGCAAACTTAAAAATAAATGTGTTTTCTGTGAGCTTTGCCCCTCCATTGAAAATACAGGTTTGGTTTTGTCAGGTGCAGCATCTGTTGCAGGTAATAAATGAATTGGTTGTGATAATATTTACATGAAAAAGTCTAAAAGACTTACGTTCCTCTATAAAAGGAAGAAAAAAATGTTCTATGTATAGGTGGGCTTGCAGACTGAGTACAGCAATCTCCAGCTGCAAGTCTGCCATAGGTGACAGTGCAATGTATGTTTTGGAGCAGTGCTGACTCACTGCCAGTGACAGCAAATTAGTAACACGATGCTGTCAGAGCTCCCTTTTCCAATGTCACAAGCTGTATAAGCCTAAAACACAAAAGCTTTTGCTTTAGTACAGGCACATAGCTGATGGATCACTTCTACATCATTCTCTGAAAGGACTTGCGATGTGCATTTGAGATCATTCGTAGTGTAATTTTTAGAAACAGGGCTATGAATGTAAAATGTGGTTTCATCTCCTAGTATGCAATGCCAAGTTGATGTGTAGCCTGGGGAGATAGATGCAAAAGGCTTTGCTGTTTATGTCAAGGTCTTGCAGGAGGGACTTTCATTGGTTTGATGAAGTCCTAAGGTAGTAGGAGCATGCTTTGGAGAGATCTGGATTTCCAGGGGGTGGCCAGCAATAACTTGCTGAAACTCAGAAAAAAAACCTGAAATAGGTTTTAAATTAGGTGCTGAAGTTGCTACCTTAAAGCTCAGATGTGTTTTTTTTATTAGTGTGTTCAAAATAACCATGTTTTTATTTCTGCTCCAAAGCTCTTTTGATGTCCCTCTCTTGGATGGGTTTGAAAGTGCTCTTGACCTCTTCAGAGTAGATCCAGCTTTCTCAGTTGCTTGAGAAATCAGCTGTTTGCACTTTGAGTCTGAAATTCATACTGACTGGCTGAGACTTTTTTTTTTTGGGAAAAGGAAGAGTTTTGATCACTGAATGACTTAGGTGCTGTGTGAGCTGTGAACTTTAAGCAACATCAAACTGGCTTTTGTTTTAAAAAACAAAACAAGCTGAAAAATGCATTTGTTGTTGATATTCACACTTAGTACAATGCTTAATGAAAAGACATTAAGAGTTGAGTGACAGAATAGTGTGCTTCTGATCATGGACAGTTATTCCTGTATGTTTAACTTCGCTTAGCTCTACTAAGTATCTTTCAAAGACTTTAAAACTTAAGTGTTTTATTTATTTATTTATTTATTTTATTAGTAACCTGAGGCTAAAATAGAGGAACACTAGTAAATGACTGGCCTGTTAGGGAGCAATTATGTAGATGAGCTGCTTCAAGAATTGGGTAGGTGCATGTCAGTGTCTAACTCTCAGTGCCTGGGAGGAGTTTGAAGTCTGCAGCAATTGTGGCTGGGTGCAGACGTGTCATTGTGTGACAGTAAGGTACAGTGAGTGTGTATGTTTGCCTGGCCCCATGGCTTCTGCCCACATGAAAATACTTGTTAGTCTTTTTATTAGTTGCTTAAAAAAAAAAAAGGGAAAAACAAATTCAAGTGCTTGGAAGCAGAAGTATTAAGTAATGCTTTGCAGAATTTCCAATAACCCCATAGCTCTTGAGAACTTTTATAGGGGATAAGAGGGGAAATGTTTGACAGGTTTTTGAAGTTCTGGTATTAGAGATTGTTATGGGAAACCTTTGTTTGTGAAGGAGTTCAGAAGAAAAAGTAAAAAAGTAGGCTGAACATAAGCTGTCTACTTAAGATCCTTTTTTTCTTTTAAGAGCCAAATGAGGAAACAGGTGAAAGAGTGAAAGGATAAGCCAAAGGCAGAAAGTGCAGTTTCTGTCTTAGGCGTTGATGCTTTGCCATACCCTGACTGCGGGAGAAAGGCCAGCCCAGCTGGTGCTCTGGCCAGGCTCCACGAGACCCTCTGATCACGGGCTTTCCCAGCCAGAGTGAAGAGAAAATCTGGGTCAGCTAGGCAAAGTTTGAAAGAGGGAAATTTGTGGGTGCGTGGGGAAGGATGAAACAAACAAATAAAACCCAAACCCCAGAACAGCAAGGAATGAAGCAAGGAAGAAAACTTTCCCTGAAAGGCTGGTGTGACAGCATCTCCCAGGAGTCATTCTCTGGCCTGGCTGTCATGGGGCATCTTTGCATCTGTATTGGATGGGATGAAAAGATATCATAGTAAATCTTCGATTTTTAGTGAGTAATGGGGTAGCAGACAGCAATTTGAAAACTGCTTCAACAATTTAATCTAACCTCATGAATCATTTGGTCTGAACCTTCTTTTTCTCCAAGCTTCTTTCATTTTGTTTAGGACCCCTGAAAAAGTGGGATGGGCACAGGATTTGTTTGTGGTTAGCAATGATGTCTAATATCTGATGGGCAAACTGTAGTCTCTGAATTTTTGCTCATGTTTCGTGTTTCCAGGGGCAATAGTAATGTAGCAGTAAACCTTTTGTCTGTGCTAATTTAATAATCTAATCTTCTTTATGTAAGTTCTGTGGTGCTTGTTTGTTACAATCATCTGTGATACTTTAATGTAACTTCTGCTTTCAGTGCTACAGATGCTACGTCTTAGTTTTGCAACGGAGGAATGGGTTTTGTTTAAATGTAACTGTTGATCACCTCATTTACTCTTCACTTCCATCAGTTTCTCCCTGTTGCATCTGGAACTCAGTAATTTAATTTAGCTAAAACGTGTCATTCAGAAAGCACGCAGATTTCTGGTGCTGGCCTTAATTTGGACTGTTTCTTGAGATAAGCTTTTCCCAGTGGATAATTGCCCTCACTGTGAAATGTCTTATTTGTAACCCAAATAATCTGAATTAAACTTGTCTGTTGTTGTAGTAACTTCTATATTAAAAATAAAAAAGCCTTAATACTTAGTATTCTCTTTGAAAGGGAATGTTTTGAAACTGGGGGCTAAGAACTGATTCTGGTCTGAGAAGTAGGGATAGGGCATAGCTGGAAAATGGGTGGTAAGGCTTATATTTAAAGCTGTGCTACCCCCTTGTATTTTCTGGGGAAAGCAGATGTAGTGTTGCCTACAATGCAAGGTCAATCCACTTTTGCCTTTTAATCCTGCCTATCATAATTAGCTTTGCCATCAAAATTGCAGCAACACAACTAAGACTGAACTAGTGCCTATGCAAATATCACCAGCCTTCCAGTTCTCATTTTAAGCTTTGTTTATGTTCACACCACATAGAAAATTAAATCCAGGTGGGACTAGGTCTGTCATTGACTATGAGACATGGCCATAGATATTGCTGTTTTTGTTCTTATGTACATATTTCCTAGCAGAGCAGAATGGTAATGTAGTGGATGCCCTCATGCTGGTCAGGCATCTATTTACATCCTGTTGGAGACAAAAGGTACTTCCTATCTTTGCTATGGACTGAAGTTACATTTTAAAGTTAAGCTTACGGTTCAAGTGCAGGTAAATCGTCTTGAGTATTTAAAAGTGTTGAGCTAAGATTTCTGGAGCAGGTGTATAATCCCTGTAGCAGCTGTGAAATCTGGGGGTGTTTTCTTCTGCAAATAGACTAAGTTTCCGGAGAGTGAGCTTAACCACAGTTTCTGTACCCATGGGCAAAGGTTTGGTTGTGGATCTCCTGCTGGGTGAGGTTGTTTGGGATGATTAAGGGCCTGTGCGCTTGGGGCTTTGGCACTGACTTACATTGTGTGTATTTATATGTGTACATGTAGAGAAATGTTTTCGGTTGATTATTTGTGACTGATTTTTTTGATTTCATTTAAGAAAAGATAACTCCTTTTAAAATGAGCTGAATAGCCTTTCTTTGAGAACAGAGGATGAGCAGGTCTTGCTGGCCAGCTCTCAGGAACTGCCTCACCCACCTCCCCTGGGTCAGCTGCTGACTGAAGCCACTGAACACCCTGGCTGGCACAGCATCAACAATGTCAGTGCTGGGGCCAGACCCAGCATGAAGGTGGGTGAAATAGTATTCTGAGTGAAATATAGGGGAACACTGAATCTAGGGGTATGGGTAGGACAGAAAATAGTTTTTGAGGTCAGGTGGAAAGAGAAGGGGTGTGATCAGTGCAGAAATATTAATTTGGTTTGTAATTACAGTGGGGGTTTTTGTACTGATTCTTGCTCTTTGATTTATTGTTTGCAATTGCAAGCTTCAGTTAGCAATTCTAGGTTATTCCGCATGCATTATTTGAACCAGAGCAATGGTGCCTCCTTTGTGGAGTCTGATAGAATATGTAATTACTTGGGTCACCTATATTACAAAGAACAATGTAATAGCAAGGAAGGAACAAAGCCAGTTTGGTTATCACTAGTGCAGTGTAATCCCTCCTACAAATAATTACTGGTTTTCACCTGCCTCTCCTGGGGCTTAAACTAATTGCTGTGTTAACAGTCTGCAGACTGAGTTCAAAGGCTAGTGCTTATACAGCTGGTTCTGCAAGGAAGGTATAGCAAGAAAACTCAAAGAAAAGGAAAAGAAGGAATTTGGGGATTATGTTGCCATGAACACTTGACATGAGAGGTTTTGGTCAATTCTCAGATGAATGACTTGCAGTTTATTGCTATTTTTCTTTTTGGTTTGTCAGCCACTTCCATCAACACATACTGTTGCTTCTTGCTGTCCTCCTGCATAGTTACTTGAAGACAGGTTACTGCTTATTTTTAGCTCTCCAATAAATACCTGCTGAGCTTTAACATCCTAAAAAACTTTACAGGGGCATTGGCAATTTATGAAGCAGGAAATAAGCACCAAGCTTTGCTGTCAGAGGGACAATGTATGCTGCAAAAGCAGGGGAGCAGAGTAAATTTGTAGAAGCAGCAATGACCCAAGGAAGAGTATACTGTAAAATAGACTAGCCTTATGTAGCTGATGTTGTGCTGAAACTCTCAGCAGTGTGGTTCTGCTGGGGGTTTCAGGATGCAGGGAATAAGTATCCACACGTGGTACTCAGATTCAGTGATCTCATCCACGCTTGACATGCAGAGCAAGCATTCCCCAAGAACCCAGCAATATCTCCCTAGTAAAGGAGGATTTTGTTTGGAAATGGTAATGCCCAATGGATTGACAGTTGTACATGCTCTAATTTAAATTAATTTGGAAAGTGTAGAATACTGTGGTAACTTGGGAGATATTTTGGACTCTTGGATAAACACCATGTAGACTAGTGTAAATTTGTAGAAGTTATTTTGACAAAAGAACTATTTACACAGGTTAATATGTGCTTTATTTTGGTGCCTACTCTGTCTGTATTTGATCAATTTTCATACTGTTTACTTAAACAGTACCTCTCTAATACTTTCAAGATATTCTGGGCTACAGGATAGAGTATATTTTTGACTTGATCTCTGACTCAGGTTTAAGGTAGACAATGATAATAGATTGAAATAATCTGAGTAATTTTGAGTGTCATATTATTGCCTGACCTATTTCTTCATAGAGTCAGAAGAGTGTTACAGGAGAGGTTCCTAAGATGTTAAGAATCCATTGGGTTAGACTTTCTGCTGAAGGAGATAAGTAAATACGCATGTGATAGTGGTTTCTTTCTTCTAAAAGATGCTATTTGT